>NC_040082.1:33286930-34545827 GCF_003369695.1 Bos indicus x Bos taurus
TATGGGGAGGGAGGAGGGAGGAGGGTTCAGGATGGGGAACACATGTATACCTGTGGCGGATTCATTTTGATATTTGGCAAAACTAATACAATTATGTAAAGTTTAAAAAATAAAATAAAATTAAAAAAAAAAAGAAAAAGTAAAAAAGAAACAAGCATCTCCCAACTAAAATGGAAGTGGATTAAGCATGGAAGTTAGCTACAGAAAAAGCATAATTATCTATTGAAGCTTATTAAAAAATCAAACTATATGAAAATAAATATTCAAATTAAAATAATGAAATTATTTTGCCCATTTGACAAAAGATCTTCAAATTTTATAATTTTGTTCCTATCAGTCAATGGGAGTGAAAATTGATAGAATATTTTAAGATAAATTTGATAAATGTATCAAAAGCCCCAAATGTGATCATATTATTTGACTTAGTTATCACACTATTTAGATTTAATCCTGAAGAAAATCAGCAATATAGAAGAATGACAGCTGCAGCATTGTTTATGCTACTGAAACTGCACAGCAAAAACTACCCACAAAAAAATTATTTTAAGTTAATTGGTTTTTACTTATATATTTGGATGCCATGTAACCATTAGAAATGATGCCCTTAAAAAAACAAAGATAAATGCACACTACATTATTAAATTAAAAATACAATAAAATTCATGCTATGATTCCAATGATTATGTCAAAATATTGTTAAAAGTTCAAATTTTTTAACAGTTTAAATGGCTGAAAATAATACATTTGTTTTTGTTGGAAAATGCCCAAATCCTAAGCATAAAATTTAATAAACCCTCTGAAACCAACTATGCCCTTTCAGTCACTACATAGAAAAAAAAAAAAATAAGTTAGTATCATTACTTTTGATACCATGAATTGGTATTAATTGCTTTGGAATTTTATAAATAGAATAATATAATACGTACAAGTTCTTGTGTCTGGCTTCACTGGGTCAAAATTATATTCATGAAATGTATCTATGTTTTGTGGAACTACAATTTACTTATTTTCATCACTTTATTATATTTCATCCTATGACTACATCATAGTATATTTATATCAGTTCTACTATTGATAAATATTTGCTCAGTTTCCAATATTAGTTATTGCAAATAAGGCTATGAAGATCCTCAAGGTTCCTTTCTTCCAGAGCATGTATTTATACATTTCTATAGGTTAGAGTCTTAGGAATGGAGTCATAGAACTCAACTATGATCAACCTTATTAAGCACTGCAGAAGTGTTTTCAAAGTGGTTTTCCAGCTACCATCAATACATTTCCTGTTTGCGACATCCTGATCAGCATTTTACATTGTTCTGCTTTTTTTTTTTTTAGTTCTTTGATTCTAGTGGGCATGTAGGAGTTTTTTTTTTTTTTGTAGTTTTAATTAGCATATTTTTGATAAAGAGTGAAACAGGATTATAAGTAATTTTTATTTGCTTCCTTATAATGTTTTGTTCTTTTAATTATCTCTACTATGAACAAGTAAAAGTCCAGTAATTACAAATAAGCATTTCTAAGCAAATGTGAATGTATTATTGCTTTGTTACCAAATAATTTTTCTGCAATCAATTATTGTTTATACACTTTATCTCAGAAATAAAATTACAACTTTAAAAACAAGGACAACAATTCTTGTTACATTCCATATAATTTAGACCAGACTAATTATAATTTGGAAATGCCAGAAATTGTTTACAAGAAATTATTTAAATTTCTTAAACATTATGTGAAGGCTTAGGCTTGATATTATTTATTTCTGAGGGAGGAAAGAAAGAAGTAGACGGAACTATTCCTCTTGCCTTTCCCAATTCAAACTATGGCTCTTGCTATAATGTTAAATAAATGTATACTCCTATGCAGACTTTTTATGATTTTTGCATGTTAACTATGGATAGGCATGAACATTTCAATGAAAAAAATGCATGTACTTTAAAATGAGAAAATAATATAAACTACTGCAAAATATCTGTACAATGATTTATATGTTCGTCAATGATATCAAGTACTTAAGACATGTCTACAATCAAAGGAGTCTGAACTAAAAATTTGCCTGGGAAATTCTACCATAATGCTTAGGCAATGATCAGCCATACTGGTTCAAAATGATCTAGGTTCTAACACATTTCGCTAACAAAGAACTCTGCGAGAGCAAATTATTCCTGGACTTACAGGAGAGAGCTGGCTCTTCCACTCTCTAAATCACAAACATATTTGACTAGAAAGCTGTCACTTTCTCTATACTTTTCAGAGTGCAGAGTGAAATATCAAGTTTTCGTAGGCTGGGAGGTGAGGAGAAGGAAAAATCAGGGAGAAGTGTTCATTTTCTTCATTGATATTTGACTATAGAAATTGTTGGTAGAAAGGAGGAAATCATTTTAGGATAAAAAAGCTGTTTCTGCGAAATACAGTGAAAGAAGCTCTACCTGCTGCAAAGGACACACCAAAATGTCAGCAAGTATAAGTGAATATTTGCAAAACTTAAATTAGCAGATCTGTCACCTCTTAAGAATTACCTTTATCTTTCTTATCCCTAATAAAAGATCCTTCAGTAGAGATATGTCCTCTTATCCTTTAGAAGGACACTCGGAGACATTAGAAAATATTTTTTGGTGGGGGAATTTATTTGCTTAAAGAAGAAAAGCATCACTATGTGTGGAAGGATGTCTGATACTTAAATGACAGAGCAAGGGAAAAGATTATGAAACATTTATCATATAAATCATAAGAACTGTTTAGAAACTGAATCAGATTTAAGAAGGTAAACGTGTTGTCATGAGGCATTTTGAATGACATTATTAAATGTCGTAAACTGGAGATTAACTTCCCTCTGTACAAATTTGCTTGTTTCTGAACTGCAAAGATTCTTAATAATCTCTCAAAAGACCGGGTAGACGTTGGCAGCTTGTATAAGCCTTTTAACCTTCCTTAATGTGAAAGTAAACTGCAAACGCTGTTATGTCTAAGAACAGGGTAATCAAGAAAAATATCATTAAAGTGTATTTGAGATTAACTGTTACATGAAAGGGCTCGTCTGCTATCTGACATGAGTAACTGGATTTTGTTTTCCAATGTATGCTGACTGACTCAACGGTCAGCACAGACTGAATTGTATTTTTGTAAGGCTCTTCAATAGGCAGCCAAATAAATAGCTTTTCCCCCGCTGCATGGTTTGCTGTTTGCTTAAGCAAAAATCCAATTTCTGGAGAGGACTCCACAAGGGCTAAATTCCCTGCCATTTACAAGTGTCCCATTAGAGTAGCTTTCTATATGGAAATAACATTCCAAGACAAGGAGAGAAACGTTAGGTCTGAGGTCCGCTGTTCCTGATGTGTTTTATTATTTCTTTTTCATTTGAAGAGTAGAGCTGTTCTCCCAGGAGAAAGAAGGAGAAAGAGAGAGTCATGTTTGAATACAAATGTCTCAAGAAACTGGAGCTTCTTTTAAAAGTGAAATCTCCTTTTTTTTGGTATGCATCAAGGACAAAGGTAGATCTGTCAGCTTCACACTCAGGCTGCTTCTCATTAAAAGATTTTTTTTAATTAAGAATTCAAAGGCAAAAACTCCAAGTGGAGTAGCATATATTAGAGATGGTGAGGCTTGGGTTTGATTACTGTTTCCTTTAGCACATCTGGAAGAAGCTTTTATTTGAAAATAGTCATGATTAGAATGAGACAACCTGTGTCTCTGACTTACCAGGATGCCATAGAAAGACCTGGCAGTTTTGCAAAAGCATTTTTCTAGGAGGTGACAAAAATAAATTTTAATGAAGGTTCATAAACTTCCAGGAATGTCTTAACTAATAAAACTAGTGTCATCAATGTTAAGAAAATGTTCATTGATTTTTAAAATATTGATTATTGGGGTAGGAAAATCTTTGTAGTGGATTCAAATGTCTAATCTAATATATGCTTGCTTTTTAAACAACTGATTTATAGTTCTTGCAAAAAAAATCCATGTACCTTTACATTAGTTTTACTTGCATTTAGTTTTTCAATTTAAAGAAACAAAGACAGATTTAGTAATATCATAGTTACTCAGTAAGAATTTACCTAAAAAGAAAAACAAACTCATGGAAAGTCTTCTAGAAAAGGTAATTGTATTACAGTTTTAGCTTGTTTGAATTAAATAAATGCCTGTTGACTTGTTGTACATAGCATTGAAACTGAAAGATAAATTGGTGCTTCCTTTAAAGCTTCACTCAAGAAAGAGTTTAAAATATCACCATATGAACAAGATGATTCTGTTTGTCAAATTCCTTTTCATATAGGGTGATATTGAGTTTCTTTATTCAAGATCATCAGGGTTCTACTTCAATATTATTATGTCATTAAAAAAAAATAAAGTAAAACCCAAGCACTGTACATACAACCTTTAGAAAATAACTGAAATCTAGTCAAGTAAAGAGTTTGAAAGCTGTTTTTTCCCCTCTTTCTAAGCCCCCTTGTTGTCTGATTTCATCTTAGGAAGTAATTATTGTGAAACATAACTTTAACTGGGAGCTTTCACTTATTACAGAGACAAGCATTCTACTACTTTGAATATCATGATTCCCACTTGGAAGGAAATGAGAAGAGACACATAATTCTAGACAACTAAGAGAGGTCAAGAGCTTTGACTCTGCCCAAATCCTTATACAAATATACCTAGAGTAGGATTAACTGAAAGCATATGGAATAGAGGAGAAAACAATAGACTAAGGGCAAGATGTTTAACCTTTTTGCTTCCTTATTTGCAAAAGCAGGGAAATTTGACTAGTTTTCTTTTTTTTTTTAATTGCATTTGACCCTCCGACATGATGATCCTATATGATTTATAGGTCTTTATATAAATTCCTTCTCTCATGCATTAAGCTGTCCTGAATTTTGTCACCTTTTCTGACTTACTCATAATGTATAAACAAACTTGCTATTTTCTTTAGTATCTCTTTTACCAAGATGGTTGGTGTTAATAAGACAGAGATTTGGCCAAGGTAGATTTGCTTTCACATACTGAGTGATATATTTTTTTTTTTTTTATGGTTAGAAATAGGACTTCACTTAGGAGTTGCATTGTTTAGATGGTAGAACTTAATTTTTCAAAACTGTCAAATGTTTGCTCATATTCCCTTCACTTGCTGAAAAATAGTTACATTTGATATGCTGTATATATGATATATGGAATTATTTCATGCTCTTTAATTACTAGTTGAGCTGAGAAACTGTATCAGCCATAGACCAAGATAATATTTTCAGGTGCTAACTGTATTGCTTTTAAAAAAGAATAAAATGCTTCTTTCAAATTAGATAAACATGCTATTCAGAATTATTTGCAGGTGTCAGGAAAAGGAAAGAAAAATAAAGTGCCCTACACAATCATATTCTTTCCTGTCACCAGGACTTAGAATTTCATCTTTGAGAAGCACCTCTCATCCTTGGACAATTACTGAGCAAGAAATCTATTGCTTCTAATGGCATTTTAAGATGAAGCCAGCAAGGCATATTCGGTTCTGACCACTTAATGGTAAAAGGGAAAATAATACAGAACACTTATCCTTTTGTTTCTTGATTCAAGATTTAAATTGAGTAGTTGGGGAAGATGATATAATCTGCAGAGTCCTGATTCAATCCTCCAAAGACTGTTATCTTGCTTTTGTCATCACTGAGGGCTGGATCCACTTTTGACCCACAACTACCTTAGAATGAAAAACTCACAGGGAAAGCAACAGGGAATTTGCACTGGACCTGCCTCCTCAAAACCAGTAGCTAAAATGAGAATGAGAATCCTGCGGACATTTTCATTTGGCAACATTCTGCCTATTGCTGAGATCCTGGAGGCATTTTGAATGTCTCAGGAGGCAAAGAGGGAGTTGAACAAATCCAGGTTGGATTTTTGCTGTTCTCCTTCTAGTAAGGAAAAATGGAAAGTTACATTTGAGTGAAGCCTGGGTGATCCATGCCAGTGCGTCTGGATTCATTTTGAAAAAAGTATTTTAGGGTGTTCATAAAAGTCAAACAAAAACAAGCCTCTTCACTACTTTATATAATATCCTGTATATTTTTCCATAATATTTAATTATGTCAATTATATTTTGTACCCAGTGACTTTAAGACTACCTTCTCTTAATCATTTCATAAATATTTAAGATTATTTTTTGCATGTCAGTTATGATTAAAAGTACTTAAGGAACTTATGTTGACAGGTCTCAGAATTCTTAAATTTTATAGAATCAAATTATAATGTCATGATAAAATTCATAATAAATAAAATGTATAATAAAAATTCATGATAAGTAAGATATAATTCATATTCATATTAAAACCTCATATGAATGAGGTTTTCATATTGGGTAAGTTTTTATTATAAGTGTAAAATTTTGGAATCAAGGAATTCTTAGTGTGAAAGTATAGAGATAAATGAACACTCTCAGTGTGAGTGTAGGCAATGTTTCTGTGTGCATATTGGATCTGTGGTCTCCTTTCCTTAGAACTGCTTATTACCTACCCTTACCTACAGCTACTGCCCCCAAGTGCCCTGCTTCAATTCTGATCCTATTACTTCTGTTGAATGAATAATAGCACTCTTCCCTGCACTGAATGAACACCTAACTCAAATGAAATCATTGTAGTCTCCTTACCTGTTATTTGGAATTAGAATTAAGAGATTCTGTGTAGTGACAAGAGCCTTTATTTTTCTAAAACCAGGGCACCAAAGCAGAGAAAAAACAGTGTGTAGAGAATGAAATGAGCACATGTCCAAAGAAGAGACTGAAGAGCATATAGCATCAGAGAGACTAAGATACTTTCCTATCATTCCAGTTCTTTTGTGTGTTCCTTTTCAGAAGAACTATACTACACCACCTTTGACTGAGATGGCCCTTATTATTTTGTAAATTCTATTTTTTGTCTTTTTCTTTCAGCACAAGCTAGTCTGATTGAGGTGTCTATTGCTTGTAACCAAAAGAATCTCATCTGATACAGCAGACAAGAGAAAAAAAAATTAACTATCCTCAAGAAAAGAGATAACAAGCAAAATAATTATCCAAAGCAAGTTTCAAAGAGGAATCGAAACTGAAAAATACAGTACATTTCATTAATATATTGGACTGTCAAGCCCAGTACTTTCTTAATTGAACAACATTTGTTTGAGAAAGCTCAAGGGATGTTCTGAGCCGAATCCGCGTTTGTCCATACCACTTCTGATCTCTGCCTTATAAGAAAACGGTTTGAAATCTTACTTCTGAGACTTGCACTTTGAATCAGATTCCTACTTTAATACTCATACTTTGAAAACTTTGAAATAACTCAAAATAGATGTATTAAAAAGTGTGTTCTGAGATAGTACATGTCATCATGGAGTTCTGGATTTTATGCTTAAGGCAGGAATAATAAATATAGAATTGCATTAATCTTGTTCAAAGAATTTTCTACAGCATCTCCTTCTGACAATTATATTTTATACCAAAGTCAAATTTAAATCAAATTTTTAAAGATTAAGAAGCACAGGAAACTTAATCCCTTACAGATCCAGGAGATACAGTAATAGTAGTTTTTTTAGGGAAAATTTTAATCTTTAAAATAAGAACTAAGATAGAAACAAACTCAATTAATTATATTTCATTTCTTTTAGACAGCTTAAGTTTTAGAACTATAACACAGTGTCTTCACTTCTTAATAAAATAGATATTCTCATTAATCTAACAATGTGACCGATTTTCTGTAGCAGTGCAGTGTCAGTTTTAAATCATTATGTTAGCAATGTGATTTATGTGGACATATGTGGATCACCATTCATATACACATATATCAGTCTTTATTTTGGTTTTTGATAAAGTGCTACTTTAAATTAGCACTGTCAAGAGTTTTAATGAATGTGCAGAAACTGCTTTGTGATTTATTTTAAGAATAAATTTTACCTCCATGTAATTTACTCTTGTTTCTCTCCCTGACCAACTGTCAATGCAATGAATATTTTCATAATATATTCAAAAATTGATATTTCAAGTGCCATTAAAGAATCTGATCAACAATTTGCCATGGGCAAATCTAGAAATTCACATTTGAAATAGTAGAGATTCTCAGTTCTTTTTTTTTTTTTTCCCCACTAAGTTTCCCCCCATCCCTTCAGATTCACATGCATAGTGATTCAATTTCCATATTAAGCTTTGAAACATCTACCAAAAGTACTGAAATTTAATGTACAAAATTTATTTCATGTTTTATTATTTGATTACTATCTTTGAGACACACTTATGGAATAAAACCTTAAGCATGACTGTTGGGCGATTGTCTGTCATTTTATAGCTTTACTGAAACTGCATAGATGGGCCAAAATATGTCAGACAAAATTATTTCTTTAGTCACTAAGTCAGGTCTGACTCTTGTGACCCCATGGACTGTAGCCCACCAGGCTCCTCTTGTCCGTGAGATTCTGCAGGCAAGAATCCTGGAGTGGGTGGTCATTTCCTTCTCCAGATCTTCCTAACCCAGGGATCAAACCCAGGTCTCCTGAACTGCAGGTGGATTCTTTACCACTCAGCCACCAGGGAAGCTTGAGTTGTACTTCCAGTGCAGGAGACATGGGTTTGATTCCTAGGCTAGGAATATCCTCAGGAGTAGGAAATGGCAACCTACTCCAATATTCTTGCCTGGGAAATTCCATGGACAGAGAAAGCTAGTTGGCTGCAGTCATGGGGTAACAAGAGTCAGAGATAACTGAGTGACTAAACCACCACCACCACAAAGAGCTTACTATTTTCCATGCACTATTGTTTGCCTGTATTAGCTGGTTAATGGCCTTAAATTTTATGTTTTTTTGTTATTGCTATTTAAAGGATGAAGAAATTGAGCCACAGAGATGGTAAACAGCACATCCAGGATGACAGAGCAAGTAAGTGTGTGGAGATGAGATTTGACATCAGGCCAAATGTACTTTGCCAACAAAGGTCCATCTAGTCAAAGCTATGGTTTTTCCAGTGGTCATGTATGGATGTGAGTGATGCTTTTGAACTGTGGTGTTGGAGAAGACACTTGAAAGTCCCTTGGACCACAAGGAGATCCTATTAGTCCATCCTAAAGGAGATCAGTTCTGAATATTCACTGGAAGGACTGATGCTGAAGCTGAAACTCCAATACTTTGGCCACCTGATGCAAAGAACTGACTCATTTGAAAAGACCCTGATGCTGGGAAAGATTGAAGGTGGGAGGAGAAGCGGACAACGGAGGATGAGATGGTTGGATGGCATCACTGACATGATGGACATGAGTTTGAGTAAACTCCAGGAGTTGGTGATGGACAGGGAGGCCTGGTGTGCTGCAGTCAATGGGGTCTCAAAGAGTCAGACATGAATGTATGACTGAACTGAACTGAACTGAACTGAAAAGTCTCCTCAGTTGACAGTTTCATCCATTATATACACTCTGTCACCTCACTCCACCTAAAAAATAAAAAAAAAAAAAGAGGGGAAAAAAAAGACTCTCATAGCTTTGTCAAGGTATATGCTGAATAATGTATTATTTAACTTATACAAAATTTTCTATTTATAATAAAAGATAAAGTTCCAGGAGATCCAGTAAGTTGTCCATAGACACACATATTTGGTCTTTCCTCTAAGTCACAATGGCTGCCTATATCAGTGGGGATTCTTTTGGTTTATAGCTGATAAAAAAGAAAGCCAAACACAAACTGACCTCAACAGTGTAGCAGCCACTATAATGGACCACCTAATCCCCTTTAGGATCAAATGACTCAGTCTCCCAATTGCTAGGAATGCTTTGGGAATTGGGAATTGCCTTGACCAACCAAGTTGCTGTGACCCAGATGACATCACCTTAGGCCACATCCAGTCTACTTGTCTTAACTTAGGACTGATCCGAAAGAACATAGTCAGTTCAGAAAAATTAGCAATTAGCATTGAAGCTTAATTTCTTCCTCTGCTCAATCCTGCCTTTTTCCTTCCTTTCCATAGATGTTTATCCCATGAATACACCATAATAAATTTCTTACAGGTTGATATCCAACTAAAAGTTTACTTCCCAGAAAGCTCAACATGCATGATAAAGGGAATTTACTGGCTCACATAATTGAAAGTTTAGAGATAACTTTGCCTTCAAAGTTCATTTGATTAGGAGGCTAGGATTAATTTTCCTATTCTTCCTTTCAGTGCCAGCTTCATTCCATGGCTGATTTCTTGCAATGATGGCAAAATCATTACACCATTTCCAGTCTTCACATTTGCACATCATTCCATCCAGAAGGAGACTCTAAATGAAGTTCATTGTGATTGGACTATTTAAGGTTGAGGGTCAGAAAGTGCTAATTCGCTTAGATAAAAGAGTACCCAACCCAAGAGCCTGAAATGGGGTCACCTTCCCCTCGGTTGTTTTGAGGAAAGGGAGCAAGGCCAAAGGAAAATCTGACTACTTTTAGAAAGGGAGGATTGAGTAGGATTGTGTAGTACTAACAGAAGTACTGTTTGAAAGGAGGATTCAGCTCTGAGGTGTTGAATGCTGGGCCCTTGATAAACAGCATCTATAATGCTCCATAAGGGAGTAAGAGAAACAAAACAGTCCTCTCCTTTTGCATTCAATTCTTTTCACATTTTTCAAGTGAGGCATATTCCCCTCAGTTTTTCACTCGATAACTCAGATTATTCATAGTTTAAAAGTCAATTTGTCCAGGGTAACTTCTTTGTCCTGTCAAAGACAAGTTTAGAGGTCTCCACAATATTCCCACAGTCATATGTTGACCTGATCATATTTTACTTACTCATTTGTTTAATACTTTTTCTCTTCTCATGGACAATTGGTTTCTGCAGGGCATATCCTGCATCTTAATCATCACTGTATGATACCCCTGGTATACCAAGCCTGATAAGCCACACACACACACACACACAAAATTCACTGTTTGGGAAGATATGCATAAATTAAGGGGAATGTTGGCTTTTCCAGGACACATCCCATGAGGTTTTTTAATAATGATGAAGGATCCATAATTCTATGTTCTCTAATGATGAGAATATTAATGAAAGAAAAAAAGAATATGCAGAGATGAAGAAAGCAAAAGACCCCTCTATCTGACTAGACAGTGACTTCCCAGAGAATAGAAAATATAAGCATATGTTGTATTGGCCATTGAGTGTGTGCATATTAAATGTACATTCATGAATCAGAGGAAAAGTCAGACTCATTTATAAAGACGTCTGAACTGCTGGTGAGATTAAAAAAAAACAACACTTTGAAGGAAGCATTTCACAGAGGCAGGTGAGGATTGATCATGGTTTTAAAGTGCTAAATGAGTTTGAGGTTATTAAATTAAATAAGATAGGAAACACAAAAGAGGGGGCGTTTGCCTTTTGAGGACGGCTCATAAGTTTATTTTTGAACATGCAGAATTTGGAAACTCTAAGAAGATTTAAATGAACAAATGCAGAAATTAAGGAGAATCTACAGTCTGAAATAGCTGATATATCCATTTTAAGGAAAAATGTAGTACTTCATCTGTAAAAAAAAAAAAAAAAAAAAAAACTATTTCCTTAAAATTTGTATTGTAATTAATGTTACCTGTCTGCTTAAAAGATCAAACATACCCATTCCCTTGCTTGCTTCAATTTATTCCTAGAAACCTTACTGCTATGAAAAAACAGAGTAACATGAAAATATCTTTCTTTAATTCTAATGAGAAAAATTACAATGCAGTCCAACCTAATCCAAGATACACACTTTTATAGGTAGAAATTATATAAATTAACATGTAACATAGTGAATACGTATTACACTTGCCAAAGCTGGATGTGTCATAGTGGCTGGTGACTGGCAGAGAATGTGTGTAAGGGAGTCATTCTTCAGAAAGAAAATTCACTCTTTTTGCTGCATTTTCTTCACCAGTTTTACTAACTTCACAGGCTCACAGTCATCTTGCCCTCAGTTCAGTTCAGTTCAGTCGCTCAGTCACATCCGACTCTTTGTGACCCCATGAATCGCAGCACGCCAGGCCTCCCTGTCCATCACCAACTCATAATCACAGAAACCTAGTCTTGCACTCAATTTATACTTAAATATTAAGTTCATGTATTTTTGGTGCAAAATTAGACAAATATCTGGATACTTCAAAACAAGTGCAGAAACTACGTAAAACAGATAAATATTTATAGACAAAGTTATCTCTACATCCTTCTCACTTATTATACACAGACAAAGAAAAGCATGTTGGGATCATTTGGAATTGAATGGTATACAGTTCAATTTTGTTCTATAGGATATGTTCTGAATATAAACTATTGTATCATGAAAATTAATGAGTGTTTCATTGCCTGGAATTGTCATGTGGAAATACCACTTTTCGTAGTATAGTTATTTAGAATGTTTTAGGATTAAAAATTCATTGCACTGAAAAAAGAAGCCATTGTCAATAAATGGCTCAACTTTTAAAGAGTTGCTATTGCAAAAAAAACCAAAAAAACAAAAACTAAGTGAAAAATTGTGTGAAGTTTCTGCAAGTTTTATTCTCTATATATCTTTTTATATTAGAATTTAATACATTAAGGAAAATATATTGCTCTCATCACTATTAAGTGTCTTTATTCTCATTATATTTTTCCTATTTGTCAAAATAGTAATAAATATCATACTCAGTTTTATAGATAGTAGTCACTCCATTTCATTATTGAAACAAAAATGAATGCAGTTCTTTATGTGCCTACTATGTCCCAAACATTAGATATTATATATAAAATTATGACCATTAGAATAAAAATATTTGGGATACTGTAATTCTAATCAATTTTCAAAAGTCATACTAAATACTAGTTTTACCTTAAATTCATGTAACCATTCCTGAAATACTACAAACGTTTTGGAATTTTTAAAAAAATATAATACAGACAATGATAAAAGCACAAATCACAGTTTATGGCAGAATGGATTTTTACAAAATTAAGAAAGCCCTGAATCCTATATCCAAGTGAAAAAACAGAGTATTATTGGAACTTCAGAAGTATGCTTCTTTACAAACTGCCTTCTCAAAGGGTAACTGCCATTTTGACTTCTCATGTCATGGTTTAGAATTTATATAATCAGTTTATTCAAAAACAGTTTATACAAAGATAAATATATCTCTTCTTCCATTAGATAGTATGTTTCTAGGATTATCCACATTGTTATATATTTTAATAAGTGATTAGTTATCACAATTGTACTGTATTGTTCATTGCAGTAATACAGAATTTATTTTTCCATTCTGCTGAGTATTTTTCTCCCATGTTTTGGACTACTATGAAAATATGTTATTAACATTAATGTACAAGTTATAGATTCTACAATTCCTGTTGATATATTTTCATTCCTTTTGGGTAAATACCTAAGATTTAAATGAAAAGTATATACTTAAATTAATAAGAAATTATTTTTTTTCCTGTGTGGTTCTACAATATTCCATTTTCATTGGCATATCATTTTAAATTTCCACTATTTATTGAGGAAAAGTGAGAGGAGAGGACACCTAGCCTTACCCTTCTGGGTGTTTGTACTTACATGCAGTTATAACAGTTTGTCATATATACGTTTTGAAACTATTTTCTCTCTGTTTCTGACTTACCTTCCCATTGTCGTAATTGTGTCATCAAAGGGCAGAAAGTGAAATGTATCCCTTTTTAAATGGCTGCTTTTTACTTCCTAATTAAAAAATATTTATCTATAAAAATATCGCCCCAGCCCCCCTGCCTCACTGTGTCATGAGAAATTTATCAGGTGTTTATATTTAGAGCTAGATTTTTTTTGCCTTTACCTTTAGGTACATCATCCATCTTGAATTAATGCTTGTAAATGGTATGAGATAGGAGAAGTTAAGGATCATCTCTTTATATAGATCTTGAACTGTTTTATAATCATTGGTTGAAAGACTTGCTTTTCACCCATTATATTTCTTTGATGGCTTTGTTGAAAATATACTGACTATGTATGAGTGCATTTACTTCAGGACTCTATTCTCTCTCCCTTTTTTAATTAATGCAATTATTTTTAATTGGCTGATAATAGCTTTATAATGTTTTGTTGGTTTTTGCCATACAAAGTAAATCAGCCATAAGTATACATATGTCCCCTCTCTCTGAAACCTCCCTCTGTGACACCCCTTTAAGCTGTCACAGAGCACCTGGTTGAGCTCCCTGTGTTATACAGAAACTTCCTGCTAGCTGTCTATTTTGCAGATGGTAATGTAATCTATTCTGCTTTATTGGCCTAAACTTATGTGTCGATGCCACATTGGTTAGATTAATGTAGCTTTACAATAAGTTTGAACCAGATAGTAAAAGTCTTCCCAGTATTTTTTTTTTCATTTTTATAGAGTGCTTGACTTTTTAAAGTTGGCTGAATTTTCATATAAATTTTATATTTATGTTATCAGTTTCACCAAAAACAAATTTAAAATCTGATGGGAATTGTATGGAGATGTCATTTTATCTATAGATCAATTTGAAGATAATTGATAGTTTATTTATAGTAAGTGTTCTAAATAATTCATTTAATCAATCCAATTAATTTAGATATTCTTTCATTTCTCTAAGAATTATTTGTACATTTTTTTATACTGTGAACTTCCTAAATATAATAGCTCTAGTATATTTTTGGCAAATGCACTAGGACTTCTAACATTCATGTTGTGTATAAATAAAAGCAGTCTTACTATCCCCTTCGAAGGTCTGTCTTTTGTTTTACTTCTAAGTAGGCCCTATTACATTTTGTTGAAAGAGCTGGTTGCTTGTCTTAACTGCTAAGTAGTGTCCAACTCTTTGTGACCCCATGAACTGTAACCCCCCAGGCACCTCTGTCCATGGGATTTCCCAGGCAAGAATACTGGAGAAGGCTGTCATTTCCTTCTCCAGGGAATCTTTCTCACCCAGGGATTGAACCTGATCTCCTGTATTAGCAGGTGGATTCTTTAGCACTGAGCCACCAGAGAAGCCCATACAAGAAGTTTGGCTGTTAGTAAACATTTATATATATATATAAAATGGTATAAACCTCATTATAAGCTTTATTTCAACAACAACAAAAAATTCATCAACTACTAAAGAGTGTGATACTAGTAGTGCATATACCTCCAAAGAATCACACACACACACACACACACACACACTTTCTAGAGAAGTAAAACGCAATCAGACCCAACTCTCCATTCTCCATTGAAGGAGCAAAAGGAACTTATGAAGTATAGGAATGAGCTTAAAGTTTTAAAGAAAGAACTGGTAAGAGGATTTACATTTGTTTTGTTCCTAATCTTAGAAAGAAAAATTATTCATTCTTTCAATATTAAATATTTTGTTAGCTGCAAGATTTTCTAAGATGATCTTTACCTGAATAAGAAGGTGCTTCTTTCGTTCTAGTTTTCTGGATGTTTTTATCATAAATAGGAATTTATTTTATCAAATGTTTCTTCTGCAATTATTGAAATGATCATATTAATTTTATTTTTCATTTTGTTAGTCTGATGATTGATTTTAAATATTGAACAAACTAGCACTCCTGGATTAAAATGAATTGGCCATGGTGTATCATCCTTTATACATATACTACTATCTTCAAGTTGCTAATGATTTGCTAAGAATGTTTACATGAATGGTCATGAGAGATATTCAGTGTAATTTTTTATACTAATGTTCTTGTCTCATTTTGATGGCACAGTTATGCCGAGGTGTAACATGTTCCCTCTCTTCTTCTCTATTTTCTGAAAGAACTTATGGAGGACTGTTATTACTTATTTCTTATATACAACTGGGCCTGAACATTTCTTTGTAGGAAAATTGTTATTTACAAATACAAATTAATTTCTTTAATAGAAATAAGGCTACTCAGAGTCTTTAACCCTTCCATTGTCAATTTTGATAACATATACCTTTCATTTCAATTGCTAACATAATCAAAATTGTAAAAGGTATCTGTATAAAATTGTTGATAAATTTCCTTATAGTAAATGTAGGCTATTTAATGAATCCTATCTTTGACTACATTTGTTTTCTGATTTTTTTCACTGTGACTAATGGGGTATTATATCAAAGTTTTAATATTTTTAAAATGTCAGTTTTTAATTCACTGTAATTTCCCAGTGGTTTCTACATTTTACATGATTGCACTCTATTGTTTATATTGAATTTAATTTATTATTATGTTTCTGGTTCCTTAAGTTAGAATTTTAGATCATTTATGTTTAGTTTTTTTTTTTTTTTATATAATCATGTCAAGCCATAAGTTATTCCCTGAGCACCACTTTGCTGTATTCCACAAATTTTGATATATCTTTTACTTTTGTTTCCATTCTAATGATTACCTACTTCATTTTCTAACTTCTTCATTGATCCAAAGGTAATTTAGAATCATTAGGAATATGCAGTTTAATTTCTAAATTTTGAAGATTTTCAAATTTTGTTCTGATATTGACTTTTAAAATAATTCTTTTCTAATCAGTGAACACATCTTGGATGAATTAAATCCTTTGATATTTACTGAAAAATGTTATATGGCATATAGTATGATCATGAAAAATATAAAGTGCACTTTCAAAAAAACATGTATTTTGTTGATGCTGATTGCATTGATTTATGAATGTCAGTTAGCTTACAATGGTTGATAATCCAAGTAGACTGTTTAAATTATGATTAATTTTTTGTCACCTTGGTTTACCCACTTCTGTTAGAGAGATACAAATTCAAATCTGAAGGTAAATTTGTCCTTAGTTCCTGTTAGATTCTATTTTCATGTTTTCTAGTCCCTTTTATTAGGTACATACATATTTAGGGTTGCTATATCTTGACTTATGGTAGGTTTAATCCTAAATAAATTTCCTCTATTTTGCTAGTAAAATGCATTGCCTTTAGGTTTAATTTTTTGATAATAATATATCCAGTTCAGCTTTATTATGATTTACTGTTCACATAGAAATTTTTTTCATCCTTTTACTTTATGCATGTCTCCTAAAATTTAAATTTATTCTCTTGTAATACATTTGAGTCTTAACCACTTTCATTCAATATGACAATTACTCCTTTAAAGGTTTTATCAATTAATATTTAACACAATTATTGAAAGGGTTAATTTTAACTCTACCATGTTACATTTCCCCATTTTTCTTCTCTTCATTTCTCTTTTTCTTTCCTTTCCTGCCTTATTTTGATTACTAAATTATCATTTGGCATTCAACTTTTATCTCCTCTATTGACTCATTAGGTATACTTTTTTTATAATCATTGTATTTCTGTAAGTATTAAAGTATACCTTAAATAATATTTACAACTTCACATATAATCTTAGAAGTTTACAACAATATCATTCAACACTATCCATTGTTCTGTGTTATTGCTCTAATCTATTTTATACATATTTTAAATCCAAGCATATCACTGCTATATTAGGTGTTAATTTTTAATAAATAATTTATTTACCCACATATTAATAGCTTCCTCTATTTTTCTTCCCTTCATGTAAATCTTAGATTACTTCTAATAACATCTTAATTCATCTTGAGGAGTAAACACCCTTTAATATTTCCTTAATGAAGTTCTGCATATAACAAATATTCCTAGCTTTAGCTTATGTTAAACCGTCATTGTTTCAACTTTATCTTTAAAGAATATAACTCAAAGGATTAGATTTCTATGTGGTTCTTTCCTCTATGGCCTTCAAAAATAGGATTCCATTATCCACTGTCTTACATTGTATCAGATAAGAAGTCAGCAGTTTTTCACTGTTTTCTCATATCAGTTCAGCTCAGTTCAGTGCTAAGTCGTGTCTGACTCTTTGCAACCCCACGGACTGAAGCACACCAGGCTTCCCTATCCATCATCAACTTCCAGAGCTTGCTCAAACTCATGTCCAAAGAGTCAGTGGTGACATCTAACCATTTCATCCTCTGTGTCCCTTCCTCCTCTCACCTTCAATCTTTCCCAGCATCAGGGTCTTTTCCACTGAGTCAGTTCTTCACATCAGGTGGCCAAAGTATTGAAGCTTCAGAGTCAGCATCAGTCCTTCCAATGAATATTCAGGACTGATTTCCTTTAGGATGGACTGGTTGTATCTCCTTGCTGTCCAAGGGACTTTCAAGTGTCTTCTCCAACACCACAGTTCAAAAGCATCAATTCTTTGGCACTCAGCTTTCTTTATAGTCCAACTCTCACATCCACACATGACTACTGGAAAAACCATAGCTTTGACTATATGGGCCTTTGTTGGCAAAGTAATGTCTGTTTTTTAATATGCTGTCTAGGTTGGTCATAACTTTTCTTCTAAGGAGCAAGTGTCTTTTAATTTCATGGCTGCAGTTACCATCTGCCATGATTTTGGAGCCCAAGAAAATAAGTCTGTCATTGTTTCCCCATCTATTTCCCATGAAGTGATGGGACCAGATGCCATAATCTTTGTCTTTTGAATGTTGAGCTTTAAGCAAACTTTTTCACTCTTCTCTTGCACTTCATCAAGAGGCTCTCATATATAAAGCTTCCTTTAATTTATGACTGCTTTTAATATTCTCCCTTTGTTTCTGCTTTTCAAAACTTGACTATACATAAGTTTTCCTTGGATCTGGGAATTTTACATTTTGTCAGGTTTGGAAGTTCCCTCTCCTTTCTTATTTGTTCAATTACATACATTAAAAGACATGACTTTTTTTTTTTTCTACAAGTCATTAACACGTGTTTGTTTTTTCTGGCTTTTTATGTGCTTTGTTTCATTTCTTCTGATATGCCTCTAAGTCTATTAAAATTTCTCTTTTTTATTGTCTAATCTACAGCTCAGCTGTACAGAAAAATTCCATTTCTTAAATGTCCACTTGTTAATAGGTCTATATTATATAATTTTTCAGCTGAACTTCTCCATTTGTCATTCTTTTGTATACATTTTCACTGAAACACTGAATGTCGCCATAATAGCATCTTTAACGTTCTTCTCTGTTAAATCCAATATACTTGGAACCTCTAGTGATATTCTACTGACTGATTTTTTTCATAATTATGGTTCATTTTCCTTTTTCAGTTAGGGGGAAGAGGGAATGGTTACTTATTTTAGAGGTATGGGCACTATTTTTAGAGTCTGAATTGTCTTTCTTTGTTTGCTTTTTTTTTTTAAACCAGTTATTGAGTTGTACAGTTTCATCCCACTGAAGGCTTGTTTAAAGCTTTGTTAGAGTGAAGTTAAAATAACTTACTGCAAAATTTGGGCTTCCCAGGGAAATAAATAGAATGTTTGGTGAGTTTAGAAGCGTTTCTCTGCTGACTGTATGATCACCAGTGTGCCCCATCATTGTGTAATTGCTGTTTGTTATTTTTTTTCCATCTCACAGACCTTCAACAGCTGTTCTCTACCAAGTATAGTGCTTTACTCATGCACATATTTGGCCAAATATTCAAGTGGAAACTTATGCAAATTCCCAAGATTCCTCCCCACAGATCTCTTGTCTCTAAGACACTTATCCACAAATTCCAGCACCCTTCAACAATCACAAAGTGTGATTTTTACTCTCTCCAGTGAATTCCTGGTTTCTATTGGAGCTCCATTCTCTTTCATCACATTTTAGAAAGCATCTCGATGTAAAAATCCGGAATGGAAGTAGAACATATCTTTCACATTTCTCCTTTTTGAAGAACCTTCTCCAATATTGCCTATTTTCCAGTACCTGAATGTTATAACCTTGTATATCTTAACAATTCCACAATGTATATGGAGGCAAGTTGGGGATACAAATTATTCCATCATAGTTGAAATATATCCATGACATCCTAACAATTTTGGCATTCTTTGTGTCATGAGGCACTTGACTAAAATTCTGACCTCTTCTTTGACTATTCACGCTACTGTTTAGTATAACTGCTTCTTTGAAATAAAGCTGAAAAAATGTCAGTAAGCCACAGTAAATATACCCTTCAAAATGAAAGAACTGAGCCTAGTGATTTTTGCATGAGAGGAAAAGAAAAATTAAAATTTAATTCTTATAGATTTTAAATTTCAAAGCATTCTCAAAAAACAAAGAACATGATGACTGTCCTTCCTGATAACTATTTGGCAATTAAAACAACTCAATGCCATACAAACTTTAAAAAGAATAATATCTGAATGGCAAGACTATTAGGTGAATTAATGTAACTACTGGTGATTCATTGTTAACTATCTTCAAACCTTTGGGTAAATTTATCAAATGAAATAAAAACTTTGTTGTTCATATGTTTTTATTGCCTGCATGGTGTCTAGGAATGTCAATCATTGATACTCACTGGCTGAATAAGGAAAATGAAGTTAAGGATTCACAATGTTAGATTAATATCCATTTCCATAACAAATGAATCTTTCCTTATCCAAAGTCTCAATGATTGTTCATCAAGAATGGGGAACACATGTATACCTGTGGCGGATTCATTTTGATATTTGGCAAAACTAATACAATTATGTAAAGTTTAAAAATAAAATAAAATTAGAAAAAAAAAGAATAAAAAAAAAAAAGAATTTACAGAATTTGAATGAGACATAGAGTACTATTAATATAACCTAATCCTGTCATTTCACAAAGGAGAAAATGAATGTCAGAGAAATAGCACAGAATGGGAGGAACGGGAACTTTGGGATGAGATAGGTCTAATATGGAATATAATCTCTACTACTTAACAGCTCTATTATATGAGACAAGTTAATGAATATCTTTGAAGTTCAGTTTCCTCATCTCTAAAGTGAGTATAACATTGTTAAACTTACAGAATCATTATGGAGAATAACACTCAAATGTTTGTAATTCTCCAAAGTTCAAATTTTTAAAAATTATATCTTCTTTCTATTTTATTTGTCCAAAGACACATCAAAAGTAATCAGCAGCTCTACAGTGAGGCCCAGTGTTCTTTATTATATACACACACCATGCTTCCCAATGAACAATATTCATTCCTACCTAGAAATTCACCTACAGAAAACAGATAAATTGTATACTTATAATTTCATATGTGTATGACCAAAAATAACAATATACAATGAAACTGTAAAAAAGTTTGCTGCAAGGAAAAGTTCAAGTACTTTTCAAAGGACCTATTGCTACTTTTAGAATATATTTTTTAAGTCTGATTAATGAGAAACTTTTGAAACAGTTTATTCTATCCAGGGATGTGAATGCTAGTTTCTATTTTTCAAGCCTGATTATAGAAGAATTTCTAAAGCAGTTTAATTTGTTCAGGGATGCTAAACAAATATGTCAACATTCATTTTGCATTTATGTCTGCAGCAGTTAAAGGAAGAAATGGTGAAATAAACAGAATTTAGAATTTGCTCTCTCTCTTTTTAGGAACTAAGAGACTCTGGTGCATTTCATTTTTTATGCAAAGAATTCAAAATCCTAACTGAGATAAATGTATTGCAGATTGAAGTTTTTAGTAGCTTTAGCAAGCAGTTTATGGGTTGGCATTCTGCTGTGAAGTGGTCTAAAACCTTATAGTTCACTATTATGCAAATACAAATTTGGCAAGAAGACATGGGTTTTAAGAATTTCTCTATGGACAATCACATATATCAAATTTTGAATACAAAATTATGTTTGACGTTTAATTTGAACCTGGTTTCCCCTTAAAAATAAGTAATATAAAACTCTCCTGTAGTACTTGGGTTGAGACAAATAGTTTTTTTTTTTTTAATTTCAGGTTTATTCCTTTATATCTACAGTACATATATGATGTACATACATATATATGTTTAGGTATATATATAATTTGGAAGTTTCTCTTGAGAGAAACACAAAATGTTGTTTCAAAAAATAATTATATGTTATAAAATATATTTTAAATCATTAAACATATTCAAAATTGTTAAAATGCATATATCTAATCACCATTAATTAAGTTCACATGGATTCAACCATGTTTTACAAAAAGCTAATGCTGGAGATTGACAGGTAAAATGTAATCAAGTTGGATGTGAGTAATTAATCTGGGAAAAGTCAGTTTGGGAAAAAATGTTTTCCCTGCCATCTTCTAAGGTTAGTATATAGGGGTCAGTACCACAGCTGTGGCAGACAATATTTCCATCACTCTTGTACATACTAAGCTGGTATGATGCAGACACAGTCCATTGTCAAATCTCAATGATATCGAATTAAGTTGAATAATAATTTAATATCTGAAAATATGCAGAACACATGTGGATTATTTACAGTTTTTCCTAACAATAAAATAAAATACATATCTGACAAGTTTAATTTTGATGTGCTGGATAAAGCAGCACACACATTAAGCAAGATGTATGACTTAAAATTCATTGCAAGTTTGTAGGTTGTTCTGTATTGTTTGGGGATTTTCACTATCAGATTAAATTGCATAATGAAACACCTTCAAAGAATCCAGAGATTCTATAATATAGAATAATGAAATGTACAGCATATGAAATAAACTATTTCATATTTTAACTTTATGCTAAGTGAACATAGCAGGTAGAAGTGGACATGTATTTATGAAAGTGTTTTCTTAATTTGTTGGGAGGAAAACTTAAGCATATTGTGACATATTATTTAGTCTCTAGGCTCTGCCACACACCAAGTAAAATGCATTATATTGCCAACTTCCCTGGATTTGCACTCACTGAGGCAGTTGAGGTCAGCACTCTCTGAAGACATGACATTTAGTATAATTTAAATGATTTCAAAAAGTCAATCTAAAAATATATTCTCTGCTTGCCATCATTGTAATTGACATTACCATTATTCCTAAGCCTTCTTGATAAGGCCTTCACCAATCCATCAACCCGTGAATCCAGTTACATAGCCTACCGTTCAACCACCCTTTCAGACATGCACACATTTGTATCAGGAAATATTTATTCATGTACATATCCATTCTTTTTTTAAATTCAGCAAAAATTGTGACATATGCTAGTATAATGAGATATATATCATTTAAAGAAAAAAAAAAAAAAGATGAAACAAAACAAAGCTCCTGCCCTCGTGGAATTTAAAGTCTAAGGAAATAGGAGAATATTCAGCTATTAAAGGGAAAATTACAAAGTGATATATTCAATGAAATGTGATATACAGGGCATTGATATTTTATGTGGGTCATTCATAAAACCCTGGGTAGAACTACGTGAGAAGCAATGTCTAAGATCAAGCCAAGAATATGGTTAGACAGGAACCAATTTGAGGGGTGGGTTTAAAGAGAAGAACAGTGAAATTTTTTGTTAACTTTCAAGTGATATATAATAATCATCAACACAAATTGAAGTTTTCTATATGTCTGGCAACACACTATACAAATTATCTTTCTTAATTACTAAAATGAATTATAACAATCTTTAAACAGATGAAAATAGGTGCAGAGATGTTAATGCAGTTCTGTTTACAAGGTAACACAACTAACGCAGACTTCAAACCATGGCCTGAGTAACTCCAAAAGTATACTCTTTATCATTGACATCTTTTAAAAGAATCACATTATTAAGCTAAGTCTGAGTGAACTCCGGGTGTTGGTGATGGACAGGGAGGCCTGGCGTGCTGCGATTCATGGGGTCGCAAAGAGTCGGACACGACTGAGCGACTGAACTGAACTGAACGGAAACACCCAAACCCAGTATATGTCTGGCTTTTTACTTTGATCATCCAGCCAAGTTCTACACTGATGCATGTCTAGGACTGTGGTATTATGCCTCAGAAAGCAAGTGTTTGTGAAAACCTACTCTATCATGGTGCAGTATTATGTGGAGTAGATTGGAGGAATTCATATGGGTTCTGAGGGAAAGTACGAAGGTTTCAGGCTTTTGGGATAGGGTTAGTGTTTAAGAGAAGTAGGGGTCACAAAGCAAATCATAGAATAATCAGACATAACAATACCTATTTAACTGTTTTGCCTAAAGCATATCTGCTTCTTAAACCAGCTACTTTATAATGAAAACTAGTTGGTACTCTTAAACATTTAGCAAAGTGAAATACTTCATTTCCTACCTAATTAAAAAGTTTCAAGGACACAATCAATATGTTACATTACACACTATGTTACATTACACCAAACAGGTATAAAGTGTTTTATGAGAACACCTAATGTTTATAATTAATCTGTACAATAGATTTAAATAAAATAATACTGGTATAATAAGAGCTCCATCTGTGGATTTGGATACTAACACAGATAAATAGATACAGATAATATCAAGATTTATACAGATGTCAGTAGCACAGTTTAATATGGAGAATCAGCATAATCTGATTGGTATTCTGACTCTTATATTTTCTAATGTTTATCATTAGATAATCATAGCATCTCACTGAGTTCAGTTTTCATGATTATAAAGTGGAAATATGAGTTCTTATCTGAAGAATTAAATGAAAAAATGGGAATAGATATAAGAAAAGTAGTTCAAAATTTGTATCATATTCAATATCTGATAAATAATATTACTACTGTAAAATTTACCAGCCCTCTACTGAGCAATGTGGCACCAAGGTGCATAAAACAAAATACTTGCAAAATTTCTCTCTTCCTCTCTTGTATATATATATACAATATCTTATATATATCTTATTATTATGTTTATATATACTATAAGATTATATTATATGTTATAATATCTTAATAATATAAGATATATTATTATATCTTATTATATATATATACACATATCTCACCTACATATGGGATTCCCATATACATGGCTCTGTGGTAGACAATCTGCCAGTCAATGAAGGGGTGCAGGAGATGCAGTTTCTATCTCTGGGTCAGGAAGATCTCCTGGAGAAGGAAATGGCAAGCCACTCCAGAATTCTACCTGGGAAAATCCCATGGACAAAGGAGCCTGGTGGGCTACACAGTCCATAAGACTGCAAAGAGTAGGACATAATTAAGTACTGAGCATGCATGCATGCACACACACATATATATATAAAGAACTCCTAAAATTCAATAGAAGACAATGGAGTTAATAAAATATGGAAATATAATGAACAATAAATTTAGAAAAGGAAAATACAAATGACTAATAAGTAGCATTAAAAATGCAAATTTAAACAATGAAATATCTGAAAGAGAGAAAATATCTAATGCTGACAAAGATGTAAGGAAATAAACTATCATGTATTCTTATAAACAAGGTTTTAATTATCAAAATTTTAAAGTGTTTTCTTTTTACTCAGCAATTCTGCTTGTAAATTTCTAATAAAGAATCTTATAGTTTCAGTTCAGTTCAGTTCAGTCGCTCAGTCATGTCCTACTCTTTGCGACCCAATGAATCACATCACGCCAGGCCTCCCTGTCCATCACCAACTCCTGGAGTTCACTCAAACTCATGTCCATTGAGTCAGTGATGCCATCCAGCCATCTCATCCTCTGTCGTCCCCTTCTCCTCCTGCCCCCAATCCCTCCCAGCATCAGAGGCTTTTCCAAGGAGTCAACTCTTCGCATGAGGTGGCCAAAGTACTGGAGTTTCAGCTTTAGCACCATTCCTTCTAAAGAAATCCCAGGGCTGATCTTCAGAACAGACGGGTTGGATCTCCTCGCAGTACAAGGGACTCTCAAGAGTCTTCTCCAACACCACAGTTCAAAAGCATCAATTCTTCAGCGTTTAGCCTTCTTCACAGTCCAACTCTCACATCCATACATGACCACTGGAAAAACCATAGCCTTGACTAGACAGACCTTTGTTGGCAAAGTAATGTCTCTGCTTTTGAATATGCTATCTAGGTTGGTCATAACTTTTCTTCCAAGGAGTAAGCGTCTTTTAATTTCATGGCTGCCATCACCATCTGCAGTTATTTTGGAGCCCCCAAAAATATAGTCTGACACTATTTCCCCATCTATTTCCCATGAAGTGATGGGACCAGATGCCATGATCTTCGTTTTCTGAATGTTGAGCTTTAAGCCACCTTTTTCACTCTCCACTTTCACTTTCATCAAGAGGCTTTTGAGTTCCTCTTCACTTTCTGCCATAAGGGTGGTGTCATCTGCATATCTGAGGTTATTGATATTTCTCCCGGCAATCTTGATTCCAGCTTGTGCTTCTTCCAGCCCACCGTTTCTCATGACGTACTCTGCATATAAGTTAAATAAGCAGGGTGACAATATACAGCCTCGACGTACTCCTTTTCCTATTTGGAACCAGTCTGTTGTTCCATGTCTTATAGTTTAGGTAGGTACAAAGGCAGTCACTATTCTTATTATTTATGTAGAAAAGGAAGTCTTCTAAATTCCATGAATATAAAATGCTTCAATAAATGCTTTAACAAAATGTCTACAATGCAGAATAGTATTCATAGATTTGAAATAAATGTACAGATATTAACTGCTTATCTATCAACAGAATTTCTCTTCAAGATAATTTATACTGAAAAATGTGCAAAGCTATGATTCAAGAATATTTATGTAAAAACATACATTCACACACACACACACAACTCCAAACTACATTTGTGAAAGTATATTTATATAAATGCAATGTAAAAAAGGTTGTTTTAACATAGAAGATACAATAAATGCACAAGAAAATAAATCTAACCCTTGTAAGTGAAGTGAAAGTCTCTCAGTTGTATCTGACTCTGTGACCCCACGAACTGTATTGTCCATGGAATTCTCCAGGCTGGAATACTGGAGTAGGTAGCCTTTCCCTTCTCCAGGGGATCTTCCCAGAACCCTTGTGAAGAGAATTATAACTTATAGCGATGTGGGGTGAAGAAGATATTTCACCTTTTACCCTAACTTTTTTTTTTAATTAAAAGAAGACTATTAAGTAATACTTCTGTGATTTAAAAAAAAATGGATTTCAGATCTTTCTGGAATTTTGCTGTAATTTTGAAAAGAAGCAGGCTATAAGCTGGGAGCTTAGACATGAACTGTGAATACCAAAATTTATTTATGGTGCTTAACATTCTTATGGCTCCCTTTCTATTTTTCAAATAAAATACTTTGGAATATAAAGACACAATGTGAATTAAAGAAAACTATTAGCAATCTTTCAGTATCTTTAATTATCATTATTGTTAGTGAGAGATTATAAAATGGTAATAGTGTATTTAGGAGTCACCCCTAAATTTTAGAAGCTAATAATGAATTGACTTAGTATTCTTGAGTTGACAAATTCCATCCTGGACAAGGGGCTATAAATATATATGACAAAAGCTGTATCCTTCAGTGAAATGCCATCTCTGGTTATCATAGCGAAATGAGGTATCTACTTCCTAATCATTTATTATTGTGATTAAAATTCTCTTTTTCACACATCTCTAACTTTTCTTATTTAGGATCAAAACTGACAACATCTCTTGTTTTTGATAACTCCAGTCTTCCAGAGATCCTCTGACAATGCATTTCATCTTCTATAATGCAAGAGACAATAGCTTTGGAATTTGAATCAAAATTTGGATTATTTCCCTTTAGGGAAGGCTTTTCTATTTTATTGATTTAGCTCTGCGCTACTTGAAGCCAAGGATGAAGTCTTGGCTATCTTTCAATTCCTGCCACTTAACATAGTGTCTGCTATTCATTATATGTTAGCTGAATAAATAAATGCTTTACCTAAGATTCAATAATAATGATATAAGGCTAAGGATCTTCAAATTTGGAACCAAGAAAACAACATTAGAATCCTGGACTTATTGTTTATAAAGTAGGCTACATTCAATCTGTCCACTGCTTTGTCTTCAACTAGGTATAAGCATGCTTAACAGATAAGGTTGCTGGTAAGGTTAAATGAGAAAACTAAATGAAATCATTTATATATTTAAGATGATTTTAAACTATATGCCTTGCAATATCTAGTCAAAGGAGATACATTACATAAGTTGGATAGAGTCCCTACTCTAAGGAAACTACCTTCCCATGAAGGAAACAGGTATTAATGAAATAATTATATGATTATTTATAAAGAGTACAAGGAGTCTGAATTTTTTAAAAAATAAATGTAGAATATTCTCCTAATAATATAAAGGACAAGTTATGGAGTATGAGAGAGTTTTATCAAAGGAAGAGCAGGGTGATACACAAGAGAGGGCTAATGCATTCTGAAGGCGAAGGAAAGAAGGGAGGGAGGTAGATGAATTGAGAGGGGCTAGGTTAAGCATACGGAGAAGGCAATGGCACCCCACTCCAGTACTCTTGCCTAGAAAATCCCATGGACGGAGGAGCCTGGAAGACTGCAGTCCATGGGGTTGCTAAGAGTTGGGCATGACAGAGCGACTTCACTTTCACTTTTCACTTTCATGCACTGGAGAAAGAAATGGCAACCCACTCCAGTGTTCTTGCCTGGAGAATCCCAGGGACGGGGGAGCCTGGTGGGCTGCCGTCTATGGGGTCGCACAGAGTCGGACACGACTGAAGCGACTTAGCAGCAGCAGCAGCCGTTTAAGCATAAGAAAATGTACAGAGGACTCTTGGGCAGGAGATCAGGTCTGTGTTAGATAATAAATTATAAGGAGGACAAAGAGAAAAATTACAATGATGATGAAGATGATGCCAATGATAAAACAATTCTCAGAAAAAAAATTAACTACAGATCATCCTGTATGATATATGCTGTAAAGTTACAATTTATTATCCTATGTTCTCTAGGTTTGTCTAGCTACTTAACTTCCTGATCTTCACTTTGTATAAGTATGTGTGTATGTCAGTGGCTGGCTCTAGCTCAACTCTTTGCAATACTATGGACGGTAGCCCACCAGAGTCCTCTGCCCATTGTATTCCCCAGGCAAGAATATTGTAATGAGTTGCCATTTTCTACTCTAGGGCATCTTCCTGACCCAGGGATCAAACCCATGTTTCCTGTGTCTCCTGCATTTGCAGGCGAATTCTTTACTGCTGAGCTAAGGAAGTAAGGACAGATCCAACCATCATCACAGTGGAAGCAACCAGTAAAATCAATGGTTGAACTCACGGCCATGGTGGGTAGTTAGTTATCTTGATGATTCCCTCGACTATGTTTTTTTAAGTTTAGAGAGAAGAAGTGGGAAAAGAGGGGGAGAGAGAATATAGGATCTGATAGTTGATATCATTCAGTCTTGATAAACTGATTCAATGAAAATAAGTGTAAATTTAATTGATTCCAAGAAATACTCACTGAACACCAATTTGGAATATAAGGCCACCACTCTGAATGCAAAGAATTGTCTGAAGTGAGATTTCATCTTGGTTAAAGAGACAGATAAAATAAAATTCCTGTTTGCAAATATATTCTCAATTATCTTGATATGTATGGCAAATATTAAGTCTAGTGCTTGTAATATCTAGAAAGGTTTGGACCATATGACCCTGTCAATAGCTTAAGCATCATTAGGTAGTAGTTAAATTTCATTTTAGCATAAAAATACTAGAAATTCAAACCAATTATAAAAGCATCTCATCTAAAAGCACAAATGCTCAAAATGTCAGAATATTAATAACTAGTATATTGACCATTTCAAATTCTATACTACATTGTGTGGCTCTGAAAGTTCCTATTAAAGTGTTATCTATATATATAAATTATATGGCAAATGAGTTGCAGTATTAGCACAGCAAATCTTCAATACCAAGTTTCAAGTTTAACAGAACTGTGGAAGATAAAAGTCAAGCTACCACTCTGATCTTATTAACTGAGGCTCATGATTACAGATCACATCATAAAAATATAGCCACCTATACTTTACACAAAGGCGGATCAAGATGTTAAGTAGCTTCCCCAAACACCCAAATCACAAGCTAAAAGATTACAACTTTATAGCACATAATACAGAGTTTCTCAGAAAAGGGTGCTTTGCTTTAATCATATGCTCTTTCAAATTGTAACTTATCCAGAGGGTTGGGGGAGGGAAAGTTGGGTTACATATTCACTCTACACAGTTCTGCATAATATGGAAAATGTTAATTATCTAACAGCATGTTCACATTTTCTACTAGTTGGCAAGTACAGAATTTTGGCTGCTATCACTTCTCCAATAGGTATTGGAGTTTTACACATTTGTTATCAGCACAGAATTTGTCTTGTCTAGTTGTACTGCCTACATATTCCACTGTTCCAGGAGTCATTTAAGCATATAATAAATTGAGTTTCAATGAGCTGGAACCTCCCGCTTCAGCCTATTTTTCAGCAAATTATTTTCCAGCTGTAGCTTCAGCAGGAGTTTTTCCCACTCTTGAAAAGATGGCTATAATGGTCACATATTTTATATGCCAATTCTAAAATCATTTTAATCGGCTAGTTATTATGCATTAAATCAGTGATGAGCGAATTTAAAAAGAGTTCACATCACTCTATGGATATGGCAAGTATCTTTAATAGACTTCCATGTTTTGGCACTAAAGCCTGATATGACAAAAACAAGGCCAATATAGTTGGGGCTTTGCCATAGAGCAAGAAATATGTTGTTTTGCCATTTACAGTATACTTTTCTGCATACTGATGTTCCAACAAACATCACTGGAGTATGAAGAAAGCATTGATGTTTGAGGATCAGAAAACTCCAAATTTTGACTCGAATTTAATCGCTTCTATCTGCTTCCATTCAAACACAAGTTCTCTTTTGAAGCAAACAGATATGAAGGGTATTCAGATTAACCCGACTGAGATGGATATTGTATTGTGGATCACCGGAGTATCCTACTTAGGATTCTATATATACTTGGCAATAGCCTAAATGGAGATATAGGTATAGCAGCTTCTATATATCTATGTAAATCTCTATGTCTATTGCTATAGATGTAGGTCTATCTATCTGCATATAGCTATACTGTATCTATACACATTTATACAAATATAGCTATAGATATAACTATGTGCTGTGCTGTGCTTATTTGCTCAGCCATGTCTGACTCCATGGATTGTAGCCCACCAGTCTCCTCTGTCCATGGGGATTCTCCAGGCAGGATTACTGGAGTGGGTTGTCATATCCTCCTCCAGGGGATCTTCCCAACCCAGGGATTGAACCCAGAATTTCTGATGGATTCTTTACCATCTGAGCCACCAGGGAAGCCCAGATATAACTATGTTTATATATAAATAAATATATTAGGATGCATCCAACACTAGTCATGTGTAGGAAGAGATACCGAGCAATTTAGTGTTCATTACTATTATCTGTCTGCTGTAGTTCTCCCCATTCCTTCCTTTTCTTTCTTTCTTTGAGAAATTCTTCCCACCTCTAGGTGGACCCATAATGAATGGCAGAGAAAAATGGGAAATATAGACAGAAATTAAGTAGACTGTGTGTGTGTGTGTGTGTGTGTGTGTGTGTGTTTAAGTTTGCATGGCTATTGAAAGAAGTTGCAAGACATATTTCAATCAGGGAGTTGAAGAAAGCTGCACTCAAGAACTGACAAACCTAGAAATTAAAAGGAAACCTGATAAAATGTGACCCCTGGACTTTTTCTGTGGACGTGCCTTAATTATTATGGGGATACTTCAGTTTACTCAACATTCCAGGTGCCATTTCAGGCTGCCATCTCACTTCTGAAGGGAATGCTGTCCTCTGCATGGTTGTGACTGTGGAGCTCTGAAGATGAGCCATTTATGGGAACTTGGTCAAGTGGGAATGTAACTTACCAACCTTGAATTCACATTTCCTTATCAGTAATAAACGTGTTTTGAGTTAAATAATTAAGTTCCTTTCTAGTTCTAAAATGTTTTCTTTCATTTGGGAAGGAGATCACTCTGTTGCTGATTATCTTACTCAAGTTCAGACAACTAATAAATTGTATCAGCAGGGTTTGAGTTCAGGATTTCGTCATTGTTGCTTGTTGTTTAATGCCACATGCCCCTAAGAGCCATGCAACATAACTTTCCATGAGTGTTCTCTGTTCTGAGGAGTGCAGAGCCTAACCTGCTAGAGAGAACCAGCAAAGAGAAAAATTTCCAAAAAAAATTAAAGCTTTCAGTAAATTTCTTGTTAATATAATCATTTCTGCATTTTATCTTTCTGAAGTATTCTTCTAAATGAGACTTTGGTATTTTGTTTGCTTGCTTTAGGTATTTTGTTCTACCACCCTACAACCTATCTTCTACATCCTCTTCTTTTTATCATTCTGTATTGCTCTGTTTCATTTTTTCTCTTTAGAGGTTATGTTGACCAGCTACAACCAGGGACCTTATATAGTATAATGTCATTCTGCAAGGAATTTCATTCTCTTCGCTTGGTCTTTATAAACTGACTATTACTGCTGCTGCTGCTGCTAAGTCGCTTCAGTCGTGTCCGACTCTGTGTGACCCCATAGACGGCAGCCCACCAGGCTCCCCCGTCCCTGGGATTCTCCAGGCAAGAACACTGGATTGGGTTGCCATTTCCTTCTCCAATGCATGAAAGTGAAAAGTAAAAGTGAAGTCACTCAGTCGTGTCCGACTCTTAGCGACCCCCTGGACTGGAGCCTACCAGGCTCCTCCATCCATGGGATTTTCCAGGCAAGAGTACTGGAGTGGGGTGCCATTGCCTTCTCCAGACTATTACTAGTCCATCTAAATTCTTCAGTTTAACCAGTTTAATTCCTTTTCATTAGTTTCTTAAACTCTCATGTGTTATTTAGTTGGTAAATATATTGAGTGACTACAATACCAACATTTGGTCACTGTTTTACTGACCATTCAATAGCCCACTTCTAAGCCACTATGGGCACAGACCGTGTTTTCCATTGGGCTCCATTTCCTTCAGCACTTAGTACAATACTGAAAAGTAATCAGTGAATGTTGATAAAATTAAGGGATGAATTCACTTACCCTCTCAATATTTTCTAAAAACAACCCTCCATTTCACAAAGCTGGGAAGAGGAAATCACTGAGTAAAGAAAGCAGAGATGATTCTATGTGCTCCATTTTTGCAGTAATAAATTGGTAGATTGAGAGACATGCTGAAAACCAAATTTAACTTAAATTTCTAATTTACTTTAACCATTAAGAAACATGATCACTATGTCTTGATGAAATCAAAGTAATCATTCAACAATGTAAATTATATCCCACTAAATGCATATTTAAAACTTGCTTGTGGCAAGTTTTTGACCCAAATGTTAAATTTTCACAAATTTCTACTTGAAATTTGTTTGAATACCTGTTTGAATTGATCTGAATCCCACCTTTTTTTGGTTTGTTTTGGTTTTATCTTTACTCCCTATTCTCCAGATGCACTAATTTTATATTCTCAGTTAGAGCGTTGAAATCCACAAATTGCCTGGAACTAGTTCTCTCATGGGCCTGAAATGCTTTTCCCTTTTATTGGCTAGTTTCTGATTATATCCTGGATCTAAGCCTAAACACCATTTCCTTGGAGGAGCTTTCTCTGATCATTCAAAATAGCTATGCAGTCACTATCAATCTTATAGTCTATGGTACATCTTTTTGTGGAATGTATAATGACTTTGTAGGATGTTTAATGATTTGGTGTTTGTTTGTTTCTGTCCCTCTCATCAGAATATAAATTCTGTCTTAAGTGGTGGAGAAAAGTAATTAAAGGCATGGGTTGTAGAGTCAGACTGCTATGGTTTGAATTTAGACACCAACACTTCCTAGATGAATTACTTTGGGCAAGACCATTCCCTTCTCTTAAGATTAAGCCTCCTCCTGAATTAAGAATAATAGTAATAATAATATCTATCTCAGAAGGTTGTTGTGAAGATATAATGATGTAATGCATAGATCATAATAACGTTACTCGTGATTATTCACCATCAGATACCCAGTACATATAGCAGTGCCTAGGGCCTTATAACTTGATAAATATTTAAGTTCAGTTTAGTTCAGTTGCTCAGTCATGTCCCACTCTTTGTGACCCCATGGACTACAGCACTCCAGGCCTCGCTGTCCATCACCAGCTCCCAGAGTTCATTCAAACTCATGTCCATTGAGTCAGTAATGCTATCCAACCATCTCATCCTCTGTTGTCCCTTCTCCTCCCACCTTCAATCTTTCCCAGTATCAAGGTCTTTTCGAAAGAGTCAGTTCTTTGCATCAGGTGGCCAAAGTATTGGAGTTACAGCTTCAACATCGTGATAAAAATTTATCAGATGAATAAATGAATGAGCCTAATAACTCTGGATAGTATTAATAAATCATTAAGAAAGTAAACCTTTCTCCCTATAAGCTTTCTATACCTCCTGTCACATTCTGTCTCATCCACTCAGTGTTTAGTTTTTCCTCATCACTTTTCTCCTCTCTCTTCCTTAGCATCTTTTTCACTCTCCACTGGCACTTAATATCCTCTACATATCAATAACCTCATGATTAAAACAAACAAACAAGCAAACACCCTATTTACCCCTTTCCTCTTTTTCAGTGGCCTTCAAAGGGTAGCTAACCTTGTCTCCATTCATTCCTAAACCTATTACATTATAGCTTCTATCTCATTACTTTCCTGGGATTGCTGCTGACAAGGCCACCAGAAAATTTCTTTGTTCTTAAGTCCATGAGACAATTTCTAATCTTCATCTTACTTAACTTATCAATTGCAGTTTATTCTTAGATAATGCATAGGCACTGAAGCCAGAGAGATCTGAATTAAATTGTGCTTCACACATTAAGGAATTTGAGGCCTTGGGCAAGTTGCTTAATCCTGAGCTTCAGTCTCCTCAAATGCAAAATGATAATGAAACTAATCTACCTTGTTTAATTATTTACTCAACATACATTTATCAAGATCCCACTCTGTGTGAAGCCATGTTGCAAATATTGGCAGCAAATCAGTGAGGAAAAAAGATGAAAATCCTTATTCACTTGGATCATGCAATCTAGAGGCTACTAAGCTAAATAAACAAACACAGTATATAATGTGTTATTACTTGATAGGAGGTGAAAACAAAGTAAATACAAAATGATGAGTTGGTAAGGAATTCTGTTTTAGACAGGTGTTGCCCTTAGAAGGGTGTGTTTTAACCACAGACTTGAAGGAGGTGCAAATGTTGGTGGAGAGAAGGAGCAAGGATGAAGGATGTTCCAGACAGAGAGAACAGAAAGTAGAGAGTTGCTCAGATGGAGGACAGAGAACCTGTTCAAGGAACTACCAAGAAAGCATAGTAGCTATAGTAATGAAAAACAGAAATAAAGATAGAAAACATCAGAAAGGTAATTTGGAATGGGAGGTAAAACAAAGATCATTCATGGACCCGGTGGCAATCACAAGGATTCTGATTCTACACTGAGCAAACGGGAACCCACTGGAGTGCTTTGAAAATAATCAGTTTGACAGCTCTTTTGCAAGCAAGACAAGAGAAATAGCAGAATGGCCACCATAATCAATGTGAACGAAAACAGTAGTTTAAATAAGAGTAATAATGATGGAAATAGTAAAGATATCAGATTCCTGATACATTTTAAAGGTACAGTCAACTAGATTTTCTGATTAGATGCAGTGTTTGAGAAAGTGAAGTCAACGACAACTTGAGCTTTGGGTGATTGAGAGAAAGTGTGTACTATTTACTGTAATGGGGAAGATTTCAGAAAGAACAAACTGATTTGGGGGAGGTGATGAAGAGCTCAATTTTGTCGATGTTAACTTTGAGATACCTTTGCTAACTCCTATAATATCAGTACCTACTCTCTAGTTACTCTCTAGTAGAAGTTTGAAAAGGCTTTTTTGGATAATCTGACCAAAATAAGAAGAGATATAAAAAAATGCTAATCTAAGAAATCCCTTAAAAATGACCTGCCCAGTTAAGTATACAGTCAACAAATGGCACTTACCTATTCATAGCTTCAAATCACCTCTTAACTTTCTTAATCTAATCATGAGAAAGCAACAGAGATTACCAAACATCTGAAAAAATCCTCAATAGGGAAGGCAGATACCAAAACCAGTCAATTCAATTTAAAAAAATGAATGAAATAGAAATTTTGCAGAAAAGAAAACTATTATAATTACCTTCAGATTAATAAATGTGGATGTTAATTTCAAATGATTATTTAGAGAACAAAAATGGTCCTTGTTAATTAAAAACAACAAAAAAATGAAAATATCAATAAATTAAAAATTAAACTTTACAAATCCATGAAACATATCAAATGCAATAACAAGACAAAAGACAAGAAAATTACAGCATATGATATTATCTCACATTTGAATAGGAAAAGCTAAAAAAATTGTGAAAAGAAAAAAATTATAAAAAATAACAAGTAAAATATTTTGAGAAAATTCTCAGCCCTAAAGGATATGAGTTTCTGGATTAAAAGTCCAACAGATTGTCTAAAATGACTAGCAAAAATATGAAAATTCCAGAAACATAATGGCAAAGAGGATATTCTAAAAGTGTCCAAAGAAAAAATTATAGGTCATAATGCAAATTATTAGCAGTCAGAAGGGCTTGAGATCTATCACCATCACTTTCACATGCTACAACACAATGGGGCAATACCTTCAACATTCTAAAGGAAAATAATCTCTAATTTAAGAGTTAAAATTTAAGAATTATAATTAAGAATTACATATTCAGTACTACATTATATATCAAGCTGCTGCTGCTGCTAAGTCGCTTCAGTCGTTTCCGACTCTGTGCGACCCCATAGACGGCAGCCCACCAAGCTCCCCCGTTCCTGGGATTCTCCAGGCAAGAACACTGGAGTGGGTTGCCATTTCCTTCTCCAGTGCATGGAAATGAAAAGTGAAAGTGAAGTCGCTCTGTCGTGCCCAACTCTTAGCAACCCCATGGACTGCAGCCCACCAGGCTCCTCCGTCCATGGGATTCTCCAGGCAAGAGTACTGGAGTGGGGTGCCATCACCTTCTCTGTTATATATCAAGAGGAGAGCATAAAAGAGTCATTTTAAGTTACATAAGAACTTTAAAAATTGTACCTTCCATACCATTATTTTTAAAGTAATTGGAGAATGTGCTTCATCAAAATAAAGGTAGTAAACCAAACTAGAGAAATATATGGCATGCAGAATATCTGAGCCAAGAGAGAACCTAGTCAGGTTTATTATGATGAAGAATAAATAGAAATATCTTTCCATTATACTTTCTTGCTATTCTTCCAGTTCCCTATACTCTTAACTGCAGTATATTCTAGCTCCCAGTTTATTCCATGATTTGCCTCCTTATACTCTGCACATTGCTGCTTCCATGACCCAAGCATGTTTATCTATCTCTTCATCATCCTTTAGCATTTAGTACAGAAATACCCAACTTTCTACCTATTACCTAAAAAACCTTTAGTGATACCCTAGCCTGAGAGTTCCAGAAAAGCACGTATTTCTGCTTTATGGACTATGCCAAAGTCTTTGACTGTGTGGATCACAATAAACTGTGGAAAATTCTGAAAGAGACGGGAATACCAGAACACCTGATCTGCCTCTTGAGAAATTTGTATGCAAGTCAGGAAGCAACAGTTAGAACTGGACATGGAACAACAGACTGGTTCCAAATAGGAAAAGGAGTGCGTCAAGGCTATGTATTGTCACCCTGCTTATTTAACTTATATGCAGAGTACATCATGAGAAACGCTGGGCTGGAAGAAACACAAGCTGGAATCAAGATTGCTGGGAGAAATATCAATAACCTCAGATATGCAGATGACACCACCCTTATGGCAGAAAGTGAAGAGGAACTCAAAAGCCTCTTGATGAAAGTGAAAGTGGAGAGTGAAAAAGTTGGCTTAAAGCTCAACATTCAGAAAACGAAGATCATGGCATCCGGTCCCATCACTTCATGGGAAATAGATGGGGAAACAGTGGAAACAGCGTCAGACTTTATTTTTCTGGGCTCCAAAATCACTGCAGATGGTGACTGCAGCCATGAAATTAAAAGACGCTTGCTTACTCCTTGGAAGGAAAGTTATGACCAACCTAGATAGCATATTCAAAAGCAGAGACATTACTTTGCCAACAAAGGTTCATCTAGTCAAGGTTATGGTTTTTCCTGTGGTCATGTATGGATGTGAGAGTTGGACTGTGAAGAAAGCTGAGTGCCGAAGAATTGATGCTTTTGAACTGTGGTGTTGGAGAAGACTCTTGAGAGTCCCTTGGACTGCAAGGAGATCCAACCAGTCCATTCTGAAGGAGATCAGTCCTGGGATTTCTTTGAAAGGACTGATGCTAAAGCTGAAACTCCAGTACTTTGGCCACCTCATGCAAAGAGTTGACTTATTGGAAAAGATTCTGATGCTGGGAGGGATTGGGGGCAGGAGGAGAAGGGGATGACAGAAGATGAGATGGCTGGATGGCATCACTGACTCGATGGACATGAGTCTCAGTGAACTCTGGGAGGTGGTGATGGACAGGGAGGCCTGGCATGCTGCGATTCATGGGGTCACAAAGAGTCGGACACGACTGAGCAACTGATCTGATCTGAGCCTGAGAAAAGTGACTGAGCTGTTCAAGACTCGCCAGAAGTATTAAATATTCTGTACTGTGTCTCCTCAATTCTGACTCTTCCTACTGAACTACATATTCCTTGAGGGTAGGGGTCATGTTATATTGTCTTTGTATCTCTATCATCCAGTCTGATGCTCAATAAGAATTGAATGAATAAATGAAGGAACAAAATTAATTTATTACTTAGAGATACACATCAGATTAAGGAGTTAATTTCCAAAGTGATAACAGGACTAAAAATAATAACCTATACTCTATAGCCAGGATTTATTAAGTCCTTATCATATTCTGTGAGTAGCTAACTCACAATCTCTTACTTAAGTGATAGATAGGGATTTGGACATCTGTCTGATGAGCTCTTGTGTTCAAGCTCTGTGCTGCTTTGTAACTCTTCTGAGGAGAAGAGCAGTTCTAGTGCATACGTACATAAAAGCCAATTAGGACATCTTTCAGAGAAAGATGTTTTATAGCAAAAAAAAAAAAAGAGTCTATGAACTCCAATTGTATGAGAACAGACAATTCAGTATATTGTTTTTAAACTGTTGGAAATGGAAAAGGTTAAAACAAACAAACAAAAAAAGCACCTTTCTTCCCTAGATGAGAGTTTTTCTGACAAAACTGATCCTGGAGGTGATTTTATGGCCATGTTATCAACCTCTGTGAAGAATGTAATAGAAATGCTGACAGAGCCCTCCTTATGATGGGTTTGGAAGGTACAGCTATAAAAGAGAAGTAATTTCTAGAATTTGCTAATTATTCATGACTGTAAAGACAAACATATTTGCCATAAATGAAGCCCATACCTGCGTGGCGACAGACTTAATTCAAGGTCAGCAATAACTGTAAAACAAATTCTATTAAACTCTCATCAAGCTGTTCAAGTTAAAACTAAGGGAGGAAAACTCTCTGCAGAACACTAAATCATGCAAAAATTTAAATAAAATCAGCTAAAGAAAACTAAGACCAAATTCTCTCTTTAAAATGTTTCTTCTAAAGCAGGAAAAGAATTCAATACTTTGAAAGCAAAAATAGCAAGAGCTTGTGAGTATTTTACAAACAATCACTGAATCTGGTTTTATAGAAAATGATAATAAAATAAGTTATCAATAGTACAGTCACTCGTCAACTGAGGTCTCTTTGACCAAACTTGTTAAATGTCTGTCTTCTATGGCCAGAGACACAACAGGGAAAATTTCAAAGAACACATAGTTAATCTGTTGACACTCCTGCTGTGGGTTTTCTGTTCTACTCAAGCACAAATGAGTATATGTTTTCTACTTAAGGGTTTCCTATACAGTTTTTTCTCTGGTTTCCTCCCCTTAAGGTCATGCTTTATAAAACTCACTTTCTGGCCCTTTTGTCCTCAACCAATCTCATCCATCTCTTGATTTTGCTACATGTATAATGTATATTTAAAAGATCTTATAGGCTGTGTAATTAAAGAGATCTGTATTTGAATTCTGTGTGTATATTGATTGGATAAGACTGGGCAAGTTTTTAATATATCTGCAATGCTCATTGGTTTATCTATAAAATGAGGATAAATAAAACTTCCCAATAGAAATGCCCAGGAAAATCTGATGTTATGGGCCAATGGCCCACTTGTTTGGGCACATGGAAATGGGAGATTTTATTCACTTTAGTCATTCAAATATTTAAATATTATAATTAGGTAAGGTGAATATCTTAAAAGCAGACAGATGCCCTTAGATGGCAAAGAAGCTTGATAAATGTAGATACTAAGGCTAGATTTGAACTCTAAAAGTTTCTCTAACATTCTGCAATGACTTTTTCAAAGCAGTGGTTAGTTTATTTGGGTATAGACAATGTCAACATATCTAAAACCTAGACAGATTTGATAAGAGACAGGACTAAAGGCAGAAAGCAGAGATCTCTAGAATTATCTCTTAGATACATCTGTGATAATAGGAGGCATCACATACAAGCTTCTACTGTAAGTTACTATTCCTGTGAAGTCTGTGCTGTTCTTTGTTTTAATCCTGTGACAGCACAAAGCCTGGCATCTAGAAGGTATCAATAAGCATTTTTTGAGTAAATAAAAAAATGGAGTATAGTCAAGACATCCAAGCGGAGAGGCTTTTACTAGCTGGGAAAGCAAGCTGAGTGGTCTGGAAACAGCTGAGATGGAAATGGGGATATTTGGAATTTTTTTTCTTTATTAAATCCTTTTTTCACCCTTTTTTAAGGGTGAAAAAAAGTGTATGTTTGAATGCTGATGTGAGTAACAGAGCAGAGAGAAACAGATTGATAATAGAGATGAAGGAGAAAGAACAAGAATAAATATGACTGACCGATCAATTCCTGAAATGGACAGCAAACAGGATCTCTGTTTGAGAAAGGGGCAGAACGGTCTTTGTTTCCAGAAAATCCACTTTCTCTACCATCAGAAGAGGGAAGAAGACAGTTCAAGAAGCAGATAGGTTCACATTTTCATTAAATGGAAGCTGAAGTTGTTGTAGAAAGCACAATTGCCTGGGGTCTGAAGGTTATAAACATTTTAGGGTGCTTTTAAAAGAAAAGTTCAAAATTACAATTTAAGTCTTTGGAAAGAATCTGTAAAAGCAGAATTAAATCTTGGATTCACATCTCGTTAGCTATGTATATTTGGGTGATCTATCAATCTCTCTATGCCTAGACTTTCTCATCTTTAAAATGGGGACAGACCTGGTATCTATCCATCTCATAAGATTTTGGAGGTGACTGGATAAAATAGCTCATGTAAAACAACAGTGAAAAATCATGGAAAGGAGTAGATACAACAATCCATGTAAAGCTAATTTATGTAAAACACCTAGTTATTCTCAATAAACATTGATAATTATTATTAGACAGAGGCCCTGAAGCTATGTAATAGGAAGGACATAATAGATGTTAGTTTCTACTCCAGATAGATAAGTCATTTTAAAGACATCATGTTATGCTTCATTTGAAACCTAATGAATTCCTAGCAAATATTCGACACACAAAATATATATTTTTATTGTTATTCCTCCCCTGCTCCTCTTCCCACTTCTCTTGATTTTCCTCTTTCTCCATTTCTATCACTAGAATGACATAAAAGCAGACAATCTATATGTGAACCCACTAGAATTCCCTCCCTGAGGCTAAGCACTGTGTCATATCTGAAATAAAGACCATTCATTATTCACATGCTATTCAACAAATTTTTGTTGTTAAGAAAATAACCAGGATTATACTATCATTCATCGTTCAAGAATCTAATAAAATTTGAATACTAAGAATTGCTCCAGAACCAACGGGGAATTTAGTGACTGTCTAGAGTATATGACATAATTCTCTCTCATTGTAGCACTAAGTGTGGGCACAATGCACCCCTGAGGCTGACACTGAGTCAACATTCAGCAAATGCTTTACAGATAAATGGTTCCTCATAAGAGAAGGAAAGGTGACTCACTGGAGTTTTTATGCACACCACTAAGTTCTTAAAGAGAGAAAGCCTACTAGGCATTCTCTATCAGAAATTATTCATTTTGATAAGTCTGGCCCCAAAAGAAATGCAAAACAATGCTAAAAATTTCTTACTCCCAATACCCATAACCAAAAAGCTGTTCATTCAATTTTCTGTAATGGCACATACTCAAATGATGCATTAAACATTTATCACTGTTGTTCTCCAGGTTTTATTAATGCTCACTAACTCATTTATTCTCATGCTGATAATCTTGCCTGAAGCATCTCACTTTTCCTAAGGTACTAAAGTGACTTGGGTTGCAACCAAATCTGCAGTAACTAGTGAGCTGAATCTGTAAGAAAGTATTGGGGTACTTTATTACAGAAAAAAAAATTCAGAATTCTGAGTATTTACCTCAGAATATTTCTACCCACCATATGTCTATGCCTGTGCAATTTGAAGGAATAAAGGAGAATCCATGTTTATTTTAAAAAGTTTTTTTTTTTTTTTTTTGTAAACTCTGTTGGGTTGAGTGATCCCCAATATGCTCTTTGTAATAAGTGAAATAAAAAATGAGAAACAAGAAATAAGAAAGTGGTTGTTTCTAATGAAAATATACATTTTTTCCCACTAAAAGACATTGCAAAAACTTTTATTGAGTAAAATTGGGATGTTAGATAAATCTATTTCTCATAAAGTTTGGATAGAAAATTTTAAGTATTTGAGATAAACAAACTTAAAGTCAGTCAATATATAGCAAGGATAACAATGTATAAAATACCAAATCACAATGAAACTGATGCAAGCCAGAGCTAGTTCTCAGTAAAACCAGATTCTAGTCAGAAGCAGTTCCTGCTCTTTTCATTTCTAGTCTTTTAGAGGCTACTATGAGGGTATTCCTAGTGGCCCAACGGTAAAAAAAATTCACCGGTTAATGTATTAGAAGCAAGGGACTTGGGTTCTGTCCCTGGTTTGGGAAGATATTTTCCAGTCGGAAATGGCTACCCACTCCAGTATTCTAGCCTAGAAAATTCCATGAACAGAGGAGCCTGGTCGCTACAGTCCAGGGGGTTACAAAAAGTTGGAAGTGACTGAGCATGCACACACACAAACACACACACATACATAAGGGTATTAGTCACTGGAATTATGATTTGATACTTAGCATGACATCTTATAGTGGCAAAGAACCTGCCTGCCAATGCAGGAGACATAAGAGATGCTGGTTTGATCTCTGGGTCAGGAAGATCCCCCTGGAGAAGGGCGTGGCAACCCCCTCCAGTATTCTTGCCTAGGGAACCTCATGGACAGAAAAGCCCTACGGGTGGGCTAAAGTCTATAGGGTCTCACAAAGAGTCAGACACAATTGAAGCAACTTAACACATACCCACATGACATCTTACATCAGAAACTAAAAGTAGATAGCATATTGTCCACCTCCTTGATTTAATGAAAAAGTGTATCAAGCTGTGGGAGCTAAGTGACTGACAATGAGTCAACTCAGCTAATTTGAGCACTGTTATGGAAAGTGAGGTAGTGATAGGAGATAAAAAGGGTACACCTTGTAGTTAAGCACTTTAAAGTTGACATCTCTTACAGACTGTCATGAACAGTGTATTATATCGTGTGTTATGTACTATTGCTTAGACAGGAGGATATTATCAAGTTAATATCCAGCTTTTGCATGAGCAGAGAACTACATTTTTGGACCGCATTGCCCTTTTCCAGCCTGCTTCAATCTTTACAATAAAAAATCAAAGTGAAAGCAATATTCAATATCTAGGATGCATTTGCGAGTAATGAATTTGATACAGCCAGAGGCTTGAAAAGAAAGTGAAAATGAAAGTGTTAGTCTCTCAGGCATGCCTTAGTCTTTGCAATTCCACAGCCCACCATGGGCTGTCCGTAGGGTCACATCCTATGTCCATGGGATTCTTCAAGCAAGAATACTGAAGTTGGTTACAATTCCATTCTCCAGAGGGTTTTCCTGACCCAGGGATTGAACCTGGGTCTTCTGCTTTGCAAGCAGACTCTTTACTGTCTAAGCCGCCAGGGAAGCCAGTTGAGAAGAAAAGCCATATATTTATTGTAATTCCCAAAATGTGTTTAGTTCACAGATAAGCTGGGAACTTAGTGAAGAAAGGGAGGAAGTCATCATAATAAGGATCACAGCTAAACAAGTATCCTCCAGGATGGAACTCCATAGGTAACACTCTAACACAGTATTGACCTTAAGGAAGTTAATACATTCAGATTTGATCCAGGCCAAGGTCAATGTCCAAGAGGATGTTATCTGGTAGACAATAAAGTGAGGGCTTCTGTAAGGTTATAAAACTCAAAGTCAAAGGAATCTAGCCCTCAAAACCTCAGAATAACCTTTCAGGGACAGGCAGAGTTACAGAATTTAATGAGAAAAAAAAGAGAAGCATCCAAGAAGATAATTGACAGAATAGAGACCACCGTTAGGGCCCCACCTAAGGAAGTTGGGGCTTTGAGAGGGACTTAAATTCCTGAGGGAGACAGGAAACCAAGGTAGGAAAACAGTCCTACAAACTGGGATTCAAGCATCAAGTTTCGGGTATTTAAAGTGCTAAGTGCTATTCATTTCGATTTTGGCAAAACTAATACAATATTGTAAAGTTTAAAAATAAAATTAAATTAAAGTAAAAAAAAATAAATAAAAAAAATAAACCAAAAAAAAAAAAAAAAAAAAGTGCTGAACCTGCAAAAGCCTAAGGCACTTCCTAAGGCACTCTGACTCATTTTTATGGACTGTGGAAGCTCATAAAGTACTTCCTAAGTTGTTTGGGAGAGACTAAGGAACAGAATATGGCTAAGTCTTTAGGAACAGTTGGAATCCAGTTGGTCTGAGTTGGATAGGGGTTGATCCTAACAACCCACAAATCCTGGGCAAGATTTGGCAGAGAGTGGGTCATAACCAGATGAATGAAAATCACTCAACAGAGAAGAAAAACACAGCTGAATTTCATTGGAATTGGAAATGAGTTCAATTTTGTGTTATACTGCTTTTAAAATAAATACACTTTTCTTCTTAAAATTCCTTTTGAATTAGTCTTACACATAACAATGATAAAGCTATATCCAGGTATTATCACACTTTTTCCTAGCACTTTCCTGCTATTTCACATATCTGTTCATAAAATCAACACTTAAAGCCCAATTTAGGTGCATGTGTGTGTTTCAAGGAAGGTTCCAGAAACTTAACATCAAAACGGCAAAGCTAAGACACAGGCGTAAGAAACCAATCATTTTATGTACATTCTGTATGAGAAGCTAGTTAGTAATCTGGCCAACAAAAAAAGTAAAGAGGATTTCAGAGGCAAAACAGATCTATTTTCAAAGTGGAAATTATCTGAATGATGGCCCTAGATGGAAATTACTTTTTCCTACATAAAAACAAGATAAATTTTGCTAATATTCTTTTACATTTTAAAATACAACATTACTCAGAATCCTCATCAAGGGCATCATGAGCAAGTTAGCATTGTGTTATAGGATGGAAGCAGAAACTGTATATTTTCTCAATGAGAAAATAATAAGATAAAATCCAGATAAAAAGCTACTATGTTATTTTATATAAATATATATTTTATATAAATATGTATATATTTATCAGAAGGCAGTATGAGAATTATAGGAGGTCAACACTTACATAGACAGTAGAGAAAGCATCTTCATAGAAGAATTACCAGGGATCATTTTAATTCTACCTTCATTAGCCGTGAAATCTTGTGTTATTATAACCTTGTTTTGCCTCAGTTTCCACATCTGTAAAATGGATATTGCAAAGCAGCTCATCCCTCATAGAGCTGCTGAAGGGATTAAAATTAAATAATCCATATGAATAATGCATATACACTAATTTATGGTTGTCATTAAATAACTTTTAGTTGCTATTATTAAAGCAGATTTCAAGGAGATGTTCAGAAATTCACCAAAGAAATTAAAACTCATGTTAACACAGCAGTAAATTAGGAAGTCAGCATTAATATGCCCATCTGTATTCACTTGCTTGTCAAAGACTTGCTTACTAAATAAGATAATCCATTTATCAGACCTCTCTAATTAATGAGAACACTGCTCCTCTCCCTGTGCTCTTTTATCAAATATATGACATTAGTAGCAAAATGACATGACAGTGATGTAAAATTACAACATTAACAGGCGCTGAATAAATAAAACCTGAAGCAGAATCTTTCCTGGTGCCAAGAATAGAATAGCTGAGATGTGGATGGATATTTCAGAACTGAGTTTAGAACAGTAAATCGTACAATTCTGGCAGAACACTAGAGAAGATACTTTTCAAAACAAAACTGAAATATTGGTGAGGATACACAGCTCTGCTATTTCATTGTGAATGACAGGGCGAGTCTAATAAAGTAGCTGATTTATTGGAAACCTTATCACATTTTAATGGGAGGTGCTTTTACTGACTCTCTTTACCCACTACAGAACCTGTGCCGTTGTGCCAGAAGAGGGTTTGATCTTTACTCAAGCAAAAATCAATTTCTTCTACATAAGGAAATTCAGCCTTCACTCCTTTGAATATAAAGTTTTCAACATATGCGCTATAAGCAGCATATGCTCATGTTGAAAAAGTGAATCAATTTTTATAACCGATGATCATAGTTGCTTGTGTTATGTAGAAATGTGGTTCTGTTGTGTTTAATACCGTTCTTTCCGCCTCATTCACCTGGTTTTGCTAAATTGACAAAGGGCACTGGTTTCCTTTCATTTCTCTAAAGACAGAACCATAGTACATTTCATGGAAAAGGGGGATGAGGCAGAGAGGTTTGGGAAACTTGGCCATTTCTTGAACTGTATCTTTGTCTACTGGACTCCCAAATATCTCAGCTTAGGCATCCGGTTTTGCAGTCACTAAGAAAAATAGCTACATTCACTTTTACTTGTAGCCCTCTTTCTGACTAATGGAACCATGTTGGGCTAACAACACAAGCATATTAATAAACAGTCCCCGGTTTTCTTCCCAAGAACCCAGTCACAATTTTTCCTATTAGATTTGTTTTTCTTGTCCCTGCCTCGCACCCCTCCATACCATCTATCTTAGTTCATAGAAGTACATTTCTTATTGTCCAATAGTAAGACTTTGATTCTCCTTTTGGGACCTTCGTTAAATAAATAATGGTCCTTCAAAAATAAATAGACTTTCATTTCCATTTTAGTGGCAAACTGATTTCTTTGGAAAATTGGTAGAAAGTAACTACAAATGTTTATAATCTTTGCTTTAATGCATAGTCTACTTATTGGACATACCTCATAAACATGCTGCTTCAGTTTTCATAAAAGAATGATGCATGGACAACAATTAAGTAATTTCCTAATTAGTTTTGTAACATTTGATAATCATGACAATATAATAAATTAGTCATCAAAAAGTACCTTATTAAACTTTCAAAAATCATACATTGCTGAAAGTAAGGAATTATTTTTATTTTTTTAAATGTCGATTTTTAGTCTCAACATAAAGGGATTTTGATGAAAGAAATGATGTTTCAACAATCTAGTTTAGGAAGCTACTAATTTAAACAGTGTCACTGATGTGATAGATATTGAGAAGCTTTATATTTTATATTTTTTAATTTGATTTTAGAAGGTAGCCATTACCTATGTTACTGATTTTCAGTCTTTCAGCAACAAGACTCCTAAGACAAACTGTCATAGTAACATCAAATATAAAGATACATTGTAAATCTGAAGTCTGTTCTATAAGTGTCACCACTGGTCATAACACTGACTAACGCATTCCTAAAATATTTGACAGGATCCAGCATATCTCTTCCTGAATATTACTTGTCTTCTATTTCCTCATTTTGGCCAGTTTCTGGAATTAAGAATTATTTTGCCTATCATATCATTTTGCTATTCTTGTTTGTTTTTCTATTGTTCTTTCTCACCCTTACAAGGCTCCTCTACTTTAATTAAATGTGGATATTTAATATTAACTTGAAAGGGAAAATATAGAGAGACTCTAAAAAGATACTGAGGCAACAAGTTTTCTCTTTGCTAATATAACTCCTAACCTGATGATTTTGCTAATCTTTTGTAGAATGCTGTAAAGCCTTTATTAGTATTTGAATTATTTTTTACATTAGAGATATGGGGAAAAGAAGAGAATATGAAAAATAAGATTCAATTAAAAATTGAGCTTAGAAAGTCAACTAACATAGCAGGTCATCCCCAAACTGCATAATCTATTACTGTTGAAAAACACTAATCTTCATAAATCTAATATTTAGCTAGAATTTCAGAAAGTCCTATTACTAAGAAAAATCCAAAGCAGGTCCTAGGAAGCCTTAACCTGGTAGGATTTTATGCAAAATCCTTTTAGGGAAAATGGTTCTTCACAACTATAGCAACTAAAAATGACTCAGGTATTATGTTCACATGCTCTGGCAGACAAATGAGCTTTTAAAAAGTCTTATAATGTGACTATCTATGAAAGAGCTTTTATTCCCCCCTTTAATGAAAACATCCTCTCTTCCTCACCCTCCTGAGCTTTTTATCCTCTTGACATCTATAGAAATCCTTAGGATGAGATCATGCTACCTATGTAAATGGTGAGCTTATATAATGTTATCAAGCTGCCATGTCCACTTATCCAGATGGTTTTGCATATGCAGTTTATAAAGCATTTATGCAGCTCAGAGTATATTCTAGATTTACCAAGTGTCATTTGCCTTACCCTCATCCCTCAATCACCAGTGACTGACATCAAAGTAGTGCTATATGTCTGAATACATAGAAAACACCAAAAATAATCAAATATTTAAAAACAGCTTTATAACGAACTACAATGTCTATAATTTTTGCTGATAAAATAAAATATTTTTCAATTATTAAATTTTAAAAATAATACAGAAGAAGTCAGCTATTAATCTTACATTTTTTCATAATGATATATAAAACAATTTAATTCATAAGGTCTAAGAAAGCATTATCCAAAAACAAACTCATTTTTGATCAAAAATATTTGCTATTTTTCTCATATATTTTCTCTTAAATGCTCCTTTGTTCTTGTTTGGCTTCAAGGTTAGATTGTGTCTTTGCTAAAATTAAAATTACATAAAACAAAATGTCATGCATCTAATTCAGACTATATCTTCAATATCTGAATAGCAAACATTTTGGAGACAATAGGAACTGGAAAACGCTCCTGAATACTGTGAACTTTCGTGCTGGGAAACAGCATGGACTACACTCATACACCACATTATTTCTCAAATATTCATGGATCTCAAGTATATCTGACCTAGAAGATTAATGCAGCTTTATTCTATTTTTCCACTATTAAAATCTTATCTCTATTTTCTTTTTCCTATTTCACTTTGGAATAAACATCTGACCATAATTTGAATTGTGAAAATTTAAGGGAAGAATCAGAAAACCAGAAGTGAACTGTAAATGAGCCACTAATAACACAATTCAGAATATGTGCATTGGAAAAAGAGTCAGGTATCCTGAAGTTTGGCAAGTCTTGTCAGTTTGTATTTTGTCATATATCATTGCCAATAACAAGAATATGTAATGATTACAATTAGCCCTTGAACAACATGGGTTTGAACTGTATGTGTCCACTTACACAATGATTTCTCTCAACAGGAAATACTGCAGTATTACAACCATACACAGTTAGTTGAATCTGCAGATACAGAGGGCTGACTATAAACTATATACAGATTTTTGATGATGTGAAGGATCAGTGCCCCTAAATCTCATGGTGTTCAAAGGTCAATGGTACAGCTGTAGTTTTTAAAATCTCTTTTTCTTTAATGGTTTTGTATTTTTGTTAACTTTTATTTTATATTGGAGTATAGTTGATCAAAAATGTTTTGCACGTCAGGTGTACAGCAAAGTAATTCAGTTATACATGTACATGCATCTATTCATTTTCAAATTCTTTTGTCATTTAGGTTGTTACATAAACTTCTTTATTCTTATCCATACATTTTTTTTCAGAGCTACTTGAAGAAAACGATCTGAAACTTGAACTAGATGGTTGCTTGTTAATATATGTCCTCGGGTTAAGGTTAATTGTGCAACTTGCTGACTGAAGGATCACATCAGTCATCAGCCTAAGAAAATTTAAAAAAAAAAATCGTACCACTAATTTAATGGCATTTCTCTTTCTTGTCACATAGCTAGTTTAGATTGCTTTAGTCAATTCATTCAAGAAGATTGATTATTTTTGGATGGCCATTATGTACTTTAAATTGTAGTACATCAATTTTTTTGTTAAGAACCATAGGTCTTATTAAAATACATAAAATATCCTCTTTTTAAAAATCTGAACACAATCTGTACTTTAGTTAGTAATAAAGTATCACATGTCAATTTTCTTTTTTTTAAAACAGCATAATATTTGTTTATATTTTCATAACTGGATTAGAAGTTTTAAGCCTCATTTAATTTCTTTTAAAAATCACTAAAATAATAAGCTTTCTAAACTTTTAGCAGTAATACTAGATGCTGTTATAAATGGAACTATATCAAAGTTTTCAGGGAATATAAATTAGAAGTCTAGTATTCTATTCATTTTAGTCAAATAAGTGGAACCAAAATGTTATAAATTTTTTGTTCAGTTGTTAAGTCATGTTTGACTATTTGTGACCCCATGGACTAAATCATATATGTTTTAGATAAGCAAAAATTCATAATTTTTCTAAAAAATATATTGAATTATATCATACATACTATTCATATATGGGTATGGGCATCTGGTCTCATCACGTCATGGGAAATAGATGGAGAAACAGTGGAAACAGTTTCAGACTTTATTTTTTGGGGCTCCAAAATCACTGCAGATGATGACTGCAGCCATGAAATTAAAAGATGCTTACTCTTTGGAAGGAAAGTTATGACCAACCTAGATAGCATATTCAAAAGCAGAGACATTACTTTGCCAACAAAGGTCCGTCTAATCAAGGCTATGGTTTTTCCTGTGGTCATGTATGGATGTGAGAGTTGGACTGTGAAGAAGGCCAAAGAATTGATGCTTTTGAACTGCGGTGTTGGAGAAGACTCTTGAGAGTCCCTTGGACTGCAAGGAGATCCAACCAGTCTATTCTGAAGGAGATCAGCCCTGGGATTTCTTTGGAAGGAATGATGCTAAAGCTGAAACTCCAGTACTTTGGCCACCTCATGCGAAGGGTTGACTCATTGGAAAAGACTCTGATGCTGGGAGGGATTTGGGGTAGGAGGAGAAGGGGACGCCAGAGGATGAGATGGCTGGATGGCATCACTGACTTGATGCACATGAGTTTGGGTGAACTCCGGGAGTTGGTGATGGACAGGGAGGCCTGGCGTGCTGCTATTCATGGGGTCGCAAAGAGTCGGACATGACTGAGCAACTGAACTGAACTGAACACTTGATAAAGGCTTGAGAAAGAACAACAATAACAAAAAATAGACAGAAACTGAAAAACATAAACTTAACGAAATGGGAGTACTGAATATGAAATAGAATCGGTGAAACAAATTAGATAAAAATAAAAGACCATCATACAGTCCAGTTGTTTTTAAACATGGATGCTCATTATAAACATATCTGGGGATTTGGAGAAAAAATACAATACCAGGGCATTTACATTTTTTAAAAAATTCCAAGACAATTCTAATGTGCATCTGGGTTTTAAAAAGTGATTACAAGGTGTTTTTTTTTTTTTATTAAATGTTAGTTTTAGTGATACAGAATTCTATTATTTTCTGTTGACCACTCATGATACAATGGTATTAAAACAAATAATAGTTACATAATCACAATAGTAAAAGATGTTTATCAGTTTTCACAATCAACAGTCAGACAAAAAATAAAAGATAATTACAATCATAAGCCATAATGGAAACATGATTGACCTAAAAGTAAAAAATAACTGGGCATCTCTGGTAGCTCAGCTGGTAAAGAATTTACCTGCAATGTGGAAGATCCTCTAGAAAAGGGATAAGCCACCCACTCCAGTATTCATGGACTTCCCTGGTGGCTCAGGTGGTAAAGCATCTGCTTGTAATGTGGGAGACCTGGGTTCGATTCCTGGTTTGGGAAAATCCCCTGGAGGAGGGCATGGCAATTCACTCCAGTATTCTTGCCTAGAGAATCCCATAGACAGAGGAGCCTGGTGTGCTATATAGTTCATGGACTTACAAAGAGTCAGACATGACTGAGAGACTAAGCACAGCACAGAACATAAAAAATAATTGCATACAATTTGGGCAGTTAAGTAGAGTAATGTGGTAAGTAGAAGTGCATACATGCACAGGTTTTCATCTACCCAGCCAGTCTGTCTTTTGATTGGTGTATTTAGTCCATTTACATTTAAGGTAATTATCAGCATGTATGATCTTATTACTGTATTCTTAATTGTTCCCCACCCCCTCCAGGTCTTTTCCTTTCCCTGTATTTCCTGTCTAGAGAAGTTCCTTTAGCATTTGCTATAAGGCTGATTTGGTGGTGCTGAATTCTCTTAACTTTTGGTTAGGTGCAAAGCTTTTGATTTCTCCATTAAATCTGAACAAGAGTCTTGCTGGGTAGAGTATTCTTGGCTGTAGGTTCTTCCCTTTTATCGCTTTAAATATTTTGTTATATTCCTTTCTAGCTTGTACAGTTTCTGTTGAGAAATCAATCAGCAACCTTAAGAGAATTCCCATGTATGTTATTTGTCATTTTTCCCTTGATCATATTTTATCTTTGTCTTTAATTTTTATCAGTTTGATTACTATGTGTTTCAGTGTGTTCCTCCATGGCTTTATCCTGGCTGGGGCTCTCTGAACTTCCTGGACTTAGTTAACTATTTCCTTTACCATGTTAACAAAGTTTTCAGCTATTATTTCTTCAAATATTTTCTTGGATTCTTTCTCTCTTTCTTCTCCTTCTGGGACCCCATATAATGTGAGTGTGCACTTAATGCAGAAGTCTGTTAGGCTGTCTTCATTTTTTTGTTTGTGTTTCACTCTTTTTTCTATACTCTGTTTTGTGGCAGTGATTTCCACCATTCTGCCTTTCAAGTCACTAATCCGTTCTTTTGCCTCAGTTATTCTGCTACTGATTCCTTCTAGTGTATTGTTCATCTCTGTTTGATTGCTCTTTAGTTTTTCTAGTTCTTTGGTAAATATTCCTTGTATTTTCTCCATTCTTTTTCCAAGATCCTGGATCACCTTCACTATCATTATTTTGATTATGATTATTACTTTTTTTTTTTCCCTGAAAAGTTGCCTAGTTTCATTTCATTTAGTTGTTTTTCTGGGGTTTTATCTTGTTCCTTTATCTGGGAGATAACCCACTGTCTTTTCATTTTGGTTCACTTTCTGTGATGTAGTTTTCTTTCTGGCAGCTATAGGATTGTAGTTCTTGCTTGTCTGTCTGCCCTCTGGTGGATGAGACTAAGAGGTTTGTGCTGGCAGATTAGAAGTATGTGTGCTCATCTCCTCCTGCCAGAGCACTAAAATTGCAGCTAGGTGTTGAACAACCATTGACAGGAGTGCGTTGGAATACAACAACCACAAAAGATACCTCTCATCCAAAGATAATGGAGAAGCCACCACAGATGGCAAGAGGGGCACAATCATGATAAAATCAAATCCCGTACCCACCAGATGGGCAACCTACAAACTGGAGATCAATAATGCCAAAGAATTTCTCCCACTGTGAAGGTTCTGAGCCCTAAATCAGGTTTCCCAGCCTAGAGATTTGGCAAATGGCCTGGGAATCCCCAGGAAATCTGACTTTTAAGGTCAGCAGGATTTGATTGCAGGACTTCCACAGGACTGGGGAAAACAGAGATGCCACTCTTAGAGGACACAAACAAAAACCTGTGCACACCAGGACCCAGGGGGAAGGAACAGTGACACTATAGGAGACTGAACCAGACCTAGCTGCTAGTGTTGGAGGGTCTCCTGTGGAGGGGTGGGTCAGCAGTGGCTCACCGCAGGGACAGAAGCACAGGCAGCAGCAGGCTTCTTGGCTTAGCCCTCTTGGAGGTCACTGTTAGTCCTACCATAGAGCCTGTAGACTCCAGGGAGGGTTGCCTCGGGCTAAAGAACTAACAGGGAAGGAGGGCAGCTTCACCCATTAGCAGACAATTAGATTCAAGTTTGACTGAGCATAGCCCTGCCCACCAGAACAAGACTCAATTTTCCCCAGCACTAGTCCCTCCCATAAGGAAGTTTACACAACCATCTAACCTTCATCCACAGAGGGCAGACTTTTTTTTTTTTTTAAGATAAACGTGCAAAATGGGAATTTTCAACCAAGAGTTGAGAATGTTGTATTTCATAAGCTTATTTGACCTCAGTTTCTTTTACTAGAGGAAAACTTAATAATATTGTCTGAATTTAGTATCTCCAGTTTCTTGTGTCTCAATAAAGTGACTTGTTGGAAGAGACCATGTGATATACTATAGTACTATACAACCCTGCTGCCTGATATTTTACCTTTTCTCTTCCTCAGATTCCCTATTGGCTAAACAGGGAAAGACTATTGGTACCATTATAGTATCTACCTCATAGTGTTGTTTTGAGTTATCGTACCTACTTCATAGGGTTAATGATGTGAATTCATTAATTCAATTATTTAGTCACTGTGCTTAGAACTCTATTTAGTGCACAATAAATGCTACATGAGTGTTAGCTATTATTATTGAGCAGTACTTACTTTTAGCTCCTTTAAATAAAATCTCATCAAGTTAGAGGTATTTATCTTTCTTTATAATTGCTACTGAAGTTATCTGTCAATGTTGATGAAGTTAAAAAAAAAAAATTACAATGTTTATACTCAGACATGTAGTTATGGACTACAGCTTCATAACTGTAGACTCATTTATTTCAAAATCCCATAAACATAAAATGTTAGAATACATGTTTCTTTTGTCACTCTCCATGTTATTGAAGACCTCTGTCTTTGTCATTACTATTAACAATAAATGACAGTAAATTTGTATTTTGGCTAACAAATGTTTGTATTAAAAGGTTTCTTTGGATTATACAATTAATAATTTTATTTTTCTCTTGAGCTGTCAACATTTCTGGAGACTTTATAATTCTCTCCAACTTGAGATTCAATTTCTGATATTTTCCCCCATGCTTGGTTAGTTTCTTGTTCTCAAATAACTGATAAGTTTGACATGCCCTATTTAAAATTATGCAGGGATTTCCATATTTTTCTAATGCATGATATAATGCTAAAATATAAAAATGCCATGTCAGTTGCTCTCCACAAAAATTGTTCTCTCTGTGGAAAATAATATTCCTTTCAATATTTTGAAATACAGCTACTCTAGAAATTTTAACAGTACATTAATGTCATGGAGATAGCTTATAAAATGGATTCTCACAAGAAGAGCAACAGTGATTGAATTTCTTGAGGATGAATGAGTTGTCATAGTCCTGCACATAACATAAAATGACTTTAACTCCAATCAGAATAAAATAATTAAATATTTTAGAAGCCTAATCACAGTGGGCTAAATGTTGCCTATATTTTAAAAAATCAATTAACCAAAAGGTAGGAGAATAATATATTTTGTTAAACACAAGATACTTCTCAGATCATCTTATATATATATATATATATACACATATATATATATATATATATTTTGGAGAACTCTATTTTTCTAACACTTCAAGGTCTACTTTATGAAAAAGTGAAAATACAATACATATATATTTAATATAGGGGTCCCCTGGTGGCTCAGCAGTAATGAATCCACCTGCCAATGCAGGAGATGTGGATTTGATCCCTGGGTCAGGAAGATACTCTAGAGAAGGAAATACTAATCCATTACAGTATTCTTGCCTATAAAATCCCATGGACACAGAAGCCTGAAGGGCTACAGTCCACAGGGTTGCAGAGTCAGACATGGCTTAGCAACTAACAAAACAATATTAAATAAATATTATATCCTGCAGTTTCAGTGAATGTGGTAACTATTAAATTTATAAAATTAAATGCCCTCTTTTTAATCCAAATTGCACAGAAATATACTTAAAAGAGAGTTCATCATAATTTCATTTCTAGAAGCAAAGTATTAGTCAGTTCAGTCACTCAGTCGTGTCGGGCTCTTTGTGACTCCATGGACGGCAGCATGCCAGGCTTCCATGTCTAACACCAACTTGTGAAGCTTATTCAAACTCACATCCATTGAGTTGGTGATGCCATCCAACCATCTCATCCTTTGTCATCCCCTTCTTCTGCCTTCAATCTTCCCCAGCATCAGGGTCTTTTCCAATGAGTTAGTTCTTCACAACAGGTGGCCAAAGTATTGGAGTTTCAGCTTCAACATCAGTCCATCCAATGAATATTCAGGACTGATTTCCTCTAGGATGGACTGGTTGGATCTCCTTGCAGTCCAAGGGACTGTCAATAGTTCTCTCCCAGCACTACAATTCAAAAGCATCAATTCTTCAGCACTCAGCTTTCTTTATAGTCCAACTGTCACATCCATACATCACTACTGGAAAAACCATAGCTTTGACTAGACAGACCGTTGCTGGCAAAGTAATGTCTCTGCTTTTTAATATGCTGTCTAGGTTGGTCATATCTATTCTTCCAAGGAGTAAGCATCTTTTAATTTCATGGCTGCATTCAACATCTCCAGTGATTTTGGAGCCCCTCAAATTAAAGTCTCTCACTGTTTCTACTGTTTCCCTATCCATTTGCCATGAAGTGATGGGACTGGATGCCATGATCTTAGTTTTCTGAATGCTGAATTGAGCATAGTATTGGAAGTGGTCTAAATGTTCAACAACAGGAGACCCACACAAATTAAGATAAATCCACACAATGAAAGAAAAAGCAACCATAAAAAGCATATTAAATAAAAATATTTTATAAGTCTTTAAATTTTACTAGCTTACACAAATAGCATGTATGTATGTCCGTACATCCATATGAATTCTCTAGTATAGTTTTAGATGTAGACAGAGTTAAAAGTGTACATCTGTAAATATAAAAGATTTCTGGCCAAGTGCTTTGTATACACTGAACTAAGAGATAGAAATCTGAAGCTGCTGCTGCTGCTGCTAAGTCGCTTCAGTTGTGTCCGACTCTGTGCAACCCCATAAATGGCAGCCCAACAGGCTCCCCCGTCCCTGGGATTCTCCAGGCAAGAACACTGGAGTGGGTTGCCATTTCCTTCTCCAGTGCATGAAAATGAAAAGTGAAAGTGAAGTAGCGCAGTCGTGTCCGACTTTTAGCGACCCCACGGACTGCAGCCTACCAGGCTCCTCCATCCATGGGATTTTCCAGGCAAGAGTACTGGAGTGGGGTGCCATTGCCTTCTCCAAATCTGAAGCTAGGGGGAATTAATTAATTAGCTGAAGGGTACACATCTAAGTTTATTTTGCAAGGCTCCAAAATCACTGCAGATGGCAACTGCAGCCATGAAATTAAAAGACGCTTACTCCTTGGAAGGAAAGTTATGACCAACTTAGACAGCATATTGAAAAACAGAGATATTACTTTGCCGTTTTTATTTTTTATTATATTTATATTATATATATATATCAATATATATTTATTTATAAATAAAAATTTATATTTTTATTACAAAGGTCCGTCTAGTCAAGGTTATGGTTTTTCCAGTGGTCATATGTGGATGTGAGAGCTGGACTGTTAAGAAAGCTGAGCACTGAAGAATTGATGCTTTTGAACTGTGGTGTTGAAGAGGACTTTTGAGAGTCCCTTGGACTGCAAGGAGATCCAACCAGTCCATCCTAAAGGAGATCCGTCCTGGGTGTTCATTGGAGGACTGATGCTGAAGCTGAAACTCCAATACTTTGGCCACCTCATGTGAAGAGTTGACTCATTGGAAAAGACCCTGATGCTGGGAGGGATTTGGGGGCAGGAGGAAAAGGGGACGACGGAGGGTGAGATGGTTGGATTTCATCACCGACTCAATGGACATGAGTTTGAGTGAACTCCGGGAGTTGATGATGGACAGGGAGGCCTGGTATGCTGCGATTCATGGGGTCGCAAAGAGTCGGACACGACTAAGCGACTGAACTGAACCAAAGACAGCATGTTAAAAAGCAGAGACATTATTTTGCCAACAAAGGTCCATTGAGTCAAAGCTATGGTTTTTCTAGTAGTCATGTATGGATGTGAGAGTTGGACTATAAAGAAAGCTGAGTGCCAAAGAAATGATGCTTATGAACTGTGGTGTTGGAGAAGACTCTTGAGAGTCCCTTGGACTTCAAGGAGATCCAACCAGTCCATCCTAGAGGAAATCAGTCCTGAATATTCATTGGAAGGACTGATGTTGAAGCTGAAACTCCAGTACTTAGGCCACCTGTTGTGAAGAACTGACTCATTTGAAAAGACCCTGATGCTGGGAAAGCTTGAAGGCAGGAAGAGAAGGGGAAAACAGAGGGTGAGATGGTTGGATGGCATCACCGACTCAATGGACATGAGTTTGAGTAAACTCTGGGAGTTGGTGATGGATAGGGAGGCCTGGCGTGGTGCAGTCAATGGGGTCTCAAAGAGTCAGACATGACTGAGCAACTGAACTGAATATATCTATGTTAAGATACAACTCATGTGTGTCTGCTCTCTTGAGTACTATGTTAAACTCCCTATTTGTGGACTAAGAAAAAAATTATCATAGGAATGATAATTGGTATTTTTAAACAGAAAAATTTCACTAAACTTATATTGTAAAGGAAAGAAAAAATTATAACAAAATTTAATATTTTTCCTGATAGAAGCTAACTTAAATAAAGAATTACTTGGAGGAATAGTTGTGCTTACTATCTCACATCTTAATAGTTTTTATTAAGAATCCATACTATTAAATTCTTCTTACTTAATGTTTCATAAATATCACAGATTATTTTTACATGTTTTATTATTTCATTATTTCCAGTTTTTCAGTCTTTTGGGACAAGAATGCAACTTGTAACCAAGTAATTGTTAGTTTTAAGCAATTTTACTACATTGAATACTGACGTCACAGCTTTTAATTTTGGCATTAAGTAAAAATACAATCCCTGTTTGTCAGTTTTGAAGTGCATATTTGCATAAGTGCACCACTCTGATGGAGGGTGTTAATAGTGGGGAACAGAAAAAAGGAAAAAAAAAAAGAAAGGAAAGGAAGGGAAAGGAAGCCCCACACCTCAAAAAAAAAAAACCCCAAAAAAACCGAGAGAAAGAGTTGAGTTCAATATAGTAAATATTTACACTCTGGGGAAAAATCATGCCCCAGGATAAAATGTGATCTGTGCAAATGATGGAATATTTTTCAGTCATAAAAAGTATTGATGTGCCAATTCATGTTACAGTGTGATTGAACTCTGAATACGTGATGCTCAGTGAAAAGAGCCAATCCCAAAGTTCGATCTCTGGGTCAGGAAGATCCCCTGGAGAAGGAAATGGCAGCCCACTCCAATATTCTTGCCTGGGAAATCCCATGGACAGTGGAGTCTGGAGTCCTACAGTCCAGGGAATCACAGAGAGTCAAATACAACTTAGTGACTAAACAACAACAACAAAATAAGTAAATGCATAGAGACAGAAAGCAAATTGTGGTTGCTAGTGGCTGGGGGAAGGAGGGATATGGAGACAGATTGCTAGATAAATGAATATTGGATTTTCTTTGGAGTGATGAAGATATTTTGGAACTAATTAGATGTTGTGGTCACACAATGTTATGCATGTACTAAATATCACTGTTTATAAACTTTAATATTACGTGAAATTTAAACTAAAAAAAAGGATTAGAAAATACCTAAGTGCAGATTTGATGTACAATTCACTGTAAAAATATAGTCATTCTTAAAGAATAATGATATGCTATATAGTGGGTTACATGGGTCTATGTGTCTATAGACTTGTACACTTGAAAGTATACAGTTGATCAAAATTTACAATGGGCAAATGAAGAATAACATCAGTCAATAAATAAAACAGTAATTGAGCAAGTTTAATATCATGTTTCATTTCTCTGTTTTACTTTTACTATTACTGTTCATTATGGCCTCTATCTTCACTGCTGCCTAACAACAGATGACAATAAATGTGAATTACCATATGTATGACTTTCATAAATTTTGCTGAGCGTTACATGCAGAACTGCTAGTATACTGAAACCTATGATAGAAAGAAAGTCTCACTTTCACAAATTATACTTAACAACATAATATTGAAACCAAGAATAAAATTGACATATGGGGTTATTTTTTTCTTCCTGCTTTAAATACTACTCTTCTTTGGTGACTTATGCTTTGGAAGATCTTAAATGATTCATAGAAGTTGTACCTACCACAGGATAGCCTTATTTCACAGAATATTTTCTAAAGTTCCCATTATTGCCATGTGAATATAAATATAACTTTTTTCAGAAAATGTATCATGTTTTTTATACAAGAATCACAAACTTTTTATAAAAGAATCACAAAGATTCTGAATTCTTACAGAGCTAAAGCAACTGTCTTAAATGAGTAAAGAATGATTGCTAAAGAGGAGAGGCAGGGAAAGGAATTCATTGGAAGTTGCCCTTTAAAGGAAGTACCTACAATCCATTTCTGGTCAATATTTGCTACATGGAAATGGAATGTAGGCTCAACTCTGCTTATGCATAAGATGGATATTCTCATTTCATATGCAAGTAGCCAGTTTCTACATGTTAACAAGTAATTCTCTTTTTTAACATTATAAAAAACCACCAAAATGTATCTGTGAGATGAATGTGTCCAGGGAATTGCTGTTTATGTTTAAAAAAAAACAAGCAAAGGCTTCCCTGGTGGCTCAGAGGTTAAAGTGTCTGCCTGCAATGCAGGAGACCTGGGTTCGATCCCTGGGTTGGGAAGATCCCCTGGAGAAGGAAATGGCAACCCGCTCCAGTATTCTTGCCTGGAGAATCCCATGGATGGAGGAGCCTGGTGGACTACAGCCCATGGGGTCACAAAGAGTTAGACACGACTGAGCGACTTCACTCACTCACTCACCCACCCATTTGCATGGAGGCTCCATTCAGCCAGGTTTAAGTCAGTGTTCTACCATAGCAACTACTTTTTAAAGTTAAATCCATAGATAGGCTAAAACCAAGTACATAGCACTAAACTGTAAAATGGGATATATTTAAAGACAAGAAATATCAACTGTTTCAGAATTAGTCCAGGAAAATATGACTGCATTACTTTAGATGAACAAAGGCAAATATAGAGGTGACCAGGAGGAGTTTGGTTAGAAAGTAACTGAAATAGTAACAAATTGACCTCAGGGGTAATAGATAATTTTTAAAGAACAGTTATTTGTTGACACAATTCTTTGAGTTGAAAAATCTTATGATACACATTAGGTACATTAAAAAAGGACAGGAGAGATAAGCAAATATGTTCATATCAGCTACAATACTATTTAAGTTGTCTGCTTTTATTTTGTGTTATTATATCATGAAATGAACCCATCAACACAACAGAAAGATCACTTACTGAATGGGAAAAGATATTTACAAATGATATATTCCATGATACATTTAGAAAACTAAGATCATGGCATCTGGACCCATCACATCATGGCAAATAGATGGGAAAACAATGGAAACAGTAAGAGATTTTAATTCGGGAGGCTCCAAAATCACTGCAAATGGTGACTGCAGCCATGAACTTAAAAGATGCTTGCTCCTTGGAAGAAAAGCTATGACCAACCTAGACAGCATATTAAAAAGAAGTGACCTTACTTTGCCAACAAAGGTCCATCTAGTCAAAGCTATGGTTTTTCCAGTAGTCATGTATGGGTGTGAGAGTTGGACTATAAAGAAAGCTGAGTGCCAAAGAACTGATGCTTTTGAACTGTGGTGTTGGAGAAGACTCTTGAGAGTCCCTTGGACTGCAAGGAGTTCAAACCAGTAAAGGAAATCAGTTCTTAATTTTCTTTGGAAGGACTGATGCTGAAGCTGAAGCTCCAATACTTTGTCCACCTGATACGAAGAACTGACTCATTGGAAAAGACCCTGATACTGGGAAAGACTGAAGGCAGGAGGAGAAGGGGACAACAGAGGATGAGATGGTTGGATGGCATCACCGACTCGATGAGCATGAGTTTGAGCAAGCTCCAGGGGCTGGTGATGGACAGGGAAGCCTGATGTGGTGTGGTCCTTGGGGTCGCAAAGAGTCTGACATGACTGAGCGACTGAACTAAACTGAAATTGATGAGAGGTTAATATCCGAAATATACAAAGAACTCATTCAACTCAGCATCAAAAAACAATTCAATTTTTAAAAAATGAGCAGTAATCTGAATAGATATTTTTCCAAAAATGACTAACAACAGATGGCTAACAGGCACATGTAAAGATGCTCACTAATCATCAGGGAAACGCACATTAAAAACCACAATGAGATACCACCTTACACTTGTCAGAATGGCTATTATAAAAAAGACAACAAATAAGTATTGGTGAGGATGTGGAAAAAAGGTAACCTTTATGCATTATTGAGAATATAAATTGGTATAACCTCTATGGAAAACATTGTGGAGATTCACAAAAAATAAATTAGAATTACTATACATGTATGCATGCTCAGTTGTTAAGTCCTATTCAACTCTTTGCAACCCTGTTCACTGTAGCCCACCAAGCTCCACTGCCCATGGGATTTGCTGGGCATGAATGCTGGAGTGGGTTGCCATTTCTTCCTCCAGAGGATCTTCCCAACCTAGGAATCAAATTGGCATCTCCTGGGTCTCCTGAATTGGTAGGTGGATTCTTTTACACTGAGCTACCTGGGAAGCCCTAGAACTAATATATAATCCAGCAATTCTACTCCAGAGTATTTATGCAAAGAAAATGAAAAGACTAATTAGAAAAGTATATACACCCCTATGTTCATTGCAGCATTATTTACAATAACCAAGATATGGAAGCAACCTAAAGGCCCATCAGTTGATGAATGAATAAAAAAGATGTGATGCATACAATGGATATAACAATGGAACATTACACAGCCATAAAAAAGAATAAAATCTTGCCATTTGTGACACTATGGATGGGCCTAGAGGGTATTATGCTAAAGTGAAATAAATCAGACTGAGAAGATTAAAGCTATATGATTTCACTTATATGTGATATCAATCAAACAAAATAAATGAACAAATAAAACAGAAACAGTCATTGATACAGAGAACAAACAGGTGGTTGTGAGAGGGGAGCAAGGAAGGAGAATGAAAGAAATAGATGAGGGAGATTAAAAGTTATAAACTTTCAGTTGCAAAACAAATGAGTCATGGGTATAAAATGTACAATGTGAGGAATAAATAATAACCATCTAACATCTTCATATAGTGATATAGCATAACTAGACTTTTCATGGTGTTCATTTTGAAATATATAAAAATACTTAATTACCATGTTGTGTAACAGGAACTAGTGTAATGCTGTAGGTCAGTTATACTTTAAAAAATAAACAAATGAGTCTGTTCTCTATGTATGCATCTCTATTCTTGTCCTGCAAATAGGTACATCAGTACCATTTTTCTAGAGTCCATAAATATGTGTTAACATACAGAATTTGTTTTTCTCTTTCTAACTTACTTCACTCTGTATAACAGGCTCTAGGTTCATCCACCTCAATAAAACTGACTCGAATGTGTTCCTTTTTATGGCTGAGTAATATTCTGTTGTTTGTGTGTGCATGTGTGTGTGTGTTTGTGTGTGTGTGTGTATGAAACATACCTTTTATCCATTCATCTATCAATGTAAATCTAGATTGTTTCCATATCCAAGCTATTGTAAATATTGCTGCAGTGAACAGGGGGTGGATAAATTGAGAGAGTAATATTGAAATATATACATTATCATATGTAAAATCTATAGCTAAATAGAAGTGGCTATGTAACACAGAGAGCTCAATCCAGTGCTCTGTGACAACCTAGAGGGGTGGGGAGAGAAGAGAGGCTCAAGAGGGAGGGGACTTATGTATACTTCTGGCTGATTTATGTTGTTGTTGGCAGAAACCAGCACAACATTGTAAAGCAACCATCCTCCAATTTAAAAATACATTTTAAAAGACAAATGCATAGAAAAGAGAAATCAGACATGTGGTTATCAGAGATGGGGTTGTGGGAGGGAAAATGGCATAAATGCAGTCAAAATGTACAAGCTTGCAGTTATAAGATGAGTAAGTACTAGAGAGGTAGTGCATAGCATGACAAATGTAACCAACACGGCCATAAGTTATATATGAACCTTGCTAAGAGAATAAACCCAAAGAGTTTCCATCACAAGGAAAATTACGTTCTTTTAAAATTTCTTTTATTTTGAATCTACATGAGATGAATGCTTACTAAAGGTATCACACTAATCATTTCATGATGTATATAAGTCAAACCATATGCTGTACATCTTGGACATAAGCAGTGCTGGATGTCAGCTATATCTCAACTAAGCTGAAAGGAAAAAAGCTTGTTTGTAATGACAATACTTTGCTTAAGTACTGAAAGTGTGTTCTTTTCCTTCATAAGTGTATCTGAACATGTCATAAGAAAGTATGTTTGTTGAAATATTTGTTGTAGAAACATGCTTGTACTCACTTCAAAGTTGTAAACTGTGTTTACCATAGTAGGTTGATTTTATCCACAAACCGTCTGGGTAATTAATTCACTATGACATCACTGATCTAGCTTTAATTAACTCAACCTGTATAAAGATAGTGTGGAACTTTTTTTTTTTTTAATTAGAAGCATAGCTAATGACACATTTACTCTTTTAAATAAATATTAGCAAAATACAATGTTTAACAAAATAGCTTTAAAAGCACAATACTTAATCTTCATTTGTCACTGTACCTAAAAGGCTGATATGCACTTAAACATGTAATGAAATAAATTTAAACAGAATCTTGATGATTCAAACAAAGGTATGGTGTCAAGATGATGGAGTATAACAACAACAGTAAATTTTCTACTGGTAAGATATTCCTTAAATATCATACTCAATTCTGACAGATTTTAAGACAACATTAAATAATAAGTGTGTACTCCTAGTAACTCCCTTTGCTCCCACTCTCCCTCCTACTCTCCCTCCCTTTCTTCCTTCCGCCTTCCTTCCTTCTAGTTATTTATTTCTTTTCTGTCCTTTCTTTTCTCATGGCATCACTTTGAAAATCTATTCTCCTTTCCCCAGTTGTATAGAGAAAATTACGACCAGCTCTGGTCAAAATAATGTACCCTCCTATCTTTGCCTTTTTGTCATGTCTTATTTTCAACAAGATACTCAATCTCTCTATGACGCAGTTAACTCATCTGTAAAATGGGAATAAGAGATCTTTGATCATAGAATCTAATTTATTCTTCACGACAATTGTATGATCAAGGAACTGCTTTTATTTGCATCATACATAGGTCATATATTTTTATATCTATAAATATATATAAAATATATATCATACATACACATATAAAACTACCTGAATAATAATAAATGTTCAAAGTATAATAGTTATCATTGCTATTAATTATATTGACTGTTATTATTTTGCTTTTGTGACATATAGGTAATTGGAACTTCTAATAATTGTTAGATTATTCACAAAGGAGATTGATTCTTAGAAAACTTATTTAAGTTATCCTCAAAATGTTTAACATCCTCAAAAGTGAATAGTGGAATTAACCACCGATATTTTGTAGATGTTCATTAAATAATTAATTTCTAAGTAAATATGGACCCCACCATGCCAAAAAGCTCTTCAGTGTTATTATCCAGATAAGCTGATCCAGAGACTACATTTTCATTTACATGGTGATGGTTGTGACATGGGATTCCCCAGGTGGAGCAAGTAGTAAAGAATCTACCTGTCAAAGCAGGAGACATAAGAGACATGGGTTCTATCCCTGGGTTGGGAAGATTCCCTGGAGGAGGGAATGGCAACCCACTGCAGTATTCTTGCCTGGAGAATCTATGGACAGAGGAGCCGAAGGACTCCTGGTGGGCTACAGTCCACAGGGTCACAAAGAGCTGGACTGAAGCAACTCAGCATGCATGCATGGTTGTGACATGTCCCAGGTAACTCTGTAAGACAGTGAGCTAAGGACTTCAGTGGTGATATTCATTAACAAACTCACGATAAAAAAAAAAATCACTGATACTAAATAATGACAAAAACTTAAACATATACTTTGAGATATAGGATTGGGCACAGTTTCAATTTAACAATGCAAATTTTATCTTGTTTATTGTCTGCGTCACTTTCCAAAAATGTTTTTGAGGTGGCTTAATTTACACAGTTACAGTTATAATACAAATCACCATGTAGAAAACTATATGTAACTTATGGGAAATAGTTTTAGCAAACATTTATCCTCTGAATTAGTTTAAAGATTACTGTAAGTTGAGTGAGTAGCTGTAACATTTTACAATCCATCTGCTTAACTCGCCTCCCGTAAATCTCCAAATTTCAGCTTCGTCTTTGTTCCATTTCCCTTGGTTTCCTATGTGATGTGACACTGTATGTATTTTGGTGTGATTTTACTCATTTGGAGTTTGGGGGAAGCAGGCAGAATGAGAATCGGTAGATAATTTGATATACACAATGTTCTGCACCTCCCCTGAGATGCTATCAGAGATCTTTCTTCCTTATTTTCTTTCACTGAACTTGACTTTAACATGGTTATTGAACTCTTTTTTTCTTTCTTCCCAGTAGGTGGTATAGGTTTTACACAGGCATTCAACAAGGCCTTCCTCCATGCCGAAGAGTTCATCAGATTGAATTCAGAGTTCTCCTTTCAATAGAGTCAGAAAACATCAAACCATAGATATTTCTGTTATAAACAACAAATTTTTATATTTTTATAAATATTCTCAAACCTGGAACAATTTTAATAAAATTAAATTAGCAGTTAAAGAATTTCAATTTCAAATATTACATGACACTGATTCATCAAACGACCACTGTGGGAAAAAAATATAGTCTAACAAATTTAAGCTCTTTTCCTATGGGGAGCCTGAGAGAACTATAATTAGGAGGATTAAAAGTTATGATTTTTAAACTATGAGATATAATTGAAAATAATGTAATTATTAAGTAAAATTAAGAGATCAAGTTTCTTTCTTTTCCTTTAATTTTAGTCTAGTGTGTCCTTGTCCCAAAGCTATTGGTATTAGAGAGGGACAAAGGAAAAGACAAGAAAAGAGATTCATTCTTTCCATGAAGATCAGAATCTGTACTGCACAGCGGTATTCAAAGATCACAGAGCCCTGCTTCTGACTTCTGTGAAAAACCACCAGCTTGTTGATTTTTTTTTTTTAATATACTGCCAGTTGCAGAGGGATATTTTTGTAAATAATTAAATTAATATAAAAATTATCATACACGAATACTGCAACAATGTCAACATGCTTTATATAAAAGCTTCCAAATAGATACTCTTAATTTTGATATCATCTCATTGCAGATCAGCAATAAGCAGTTATTAGATTGGCATCAGTTAACAGGTCACATTTGAATAGGGAATATGAATATTTGGGACTTCCCTGGTGGCTCAGATAGTAAAGAATCTGCCTGTAATGCAGGAGACCTGGGTTTGATCCCTGGGTTGGGAAGATTCCCTGAAGAAGAGAATGGCAGTATCCTCCATATTCTTGCCCAGAGACTTCCATGGACAGAAGAGCCTGGCAGGCTACAGTCCATGGGGTTGCAAAGAGTTGGACACAACTGAACAATAACGCTTTCACTTTATGGTTATTTAAAAGATTTAAGAAATAACTTCTACTAATAAAGGCTGCATGTTTCATAATCGATTTTTAAAATCCTCTTTGTGGGGACTTCCTACCACTGAAAAAATAAATCAATTGATGTTGACATATACAATGACAATATCACAAAAAGTAACACAGCTTTTTATTGCTCACAAAACTCTATGACAATTATAAAAAAGTGATTGCCTGACTCTCATCTATTTTGTGGTTGGACACATGATCTTGAAGAGGCTAAAATAGTTTTCTGAACTTGAAAGTAAATTTTTGATAATTTATCAGAGTCCTTGGAATTTTTTGTATTCTTTGTTGTAGACCAGTAACCTGTAAGCTGAGTATGGTGTTCTACAAACTTTCTGTCAGCTTCCACCCAGAGTTTCCATCTTCAGTCCATGCAGTTAAATGAATGGCATCCAGAGGAAAGTTTACCACCAAAAAAAAATTGTTTAGTTTCAACTTTTCAAACCAAATCAATACTAATAAAAATGTTCTTAAATTTAAAAAAAAGATAAGTTATTGTGATTTTTTCTCTTGATTATATGGCTCTCTATAGATGTTCATATTAAGCCAATAATTTTTTAGAATTGTTATTACTATTTCATTATCATTTCCAATTTTTTTTTACAAAACATGAACTATGTACTGAGATCTTTCAACAGACATTTGTTTTTGATCAAATATAATCTGAATATTGAAAAAGACAGAATATTTGTTTAAACTATAAAATGCCTTCAAAAGATTCTCAGAGTTTACTTTAATAAAATATTTCTTATACCTGGTATCAGAAAAGGAATTCCTCTTACATTAAAACAAAATCCACAATAGGAGAGTTTCAAAATGTAGACTGCTAAAAGGCAGCCCTCTTTACATCAGTGAGAGAACTAGTGAGCTGACCAACAGGTCCCAAGGGAGTTGAAATCACACCATGAATATAGCAATGCTCACTTTCCATTATGCATTGCATTTGTTCATTCATTTCAACACTACACAGGGAAGCAGATGCCAAAGAACATAGAACATCGACCAAAGAGAACTCTCAGATGTGACCAGGGGATATGCCTTTACATTATCAGTGGCATTTCCATGAAAATGATGAAATTTGGTTGAATGACTTAACTCTTGTGAGTAAAATCAGTGGATCTTAAGCATTAGGACACATAGGTAGCACACATATATGATTAGCACACATATATGATTAATTATTTCATGTCTCAGGTATGTTGAAAAGCAAGTTCCTGAGGGAAAAGATATTTTACTATTTAAGATCAGGAGGGACTTCCCTGGTGGGCCAGTGACTAAGACACTGAACTCTCAACACAAAGGGCCCGGGTTCCATCCCTGGTCAAGGAATTCGATCCCACACGTGCAACCAAGACACTGCATGCCTCGACTAAAAGATCCGGCATGCCACAAGGAAGATGAAAGATTCCACAAGCCACAATTAAGACACAGCACAGCCAAAGAGACATTAAAAAAGGAGAAAAAACATTCAAACTGGAAAAGAAAACACATCACAATAGGCGCATAAAGAAAACCGTTTGACGTCATTTAAAACCTATTCATAATAAAAATGCTTAGTAAACTTGGAATAGAAGGCAACTTCATTAATGTCATGGATGGAATCTCAGACACATGGATAGTAATATCAGTATCAATAATTAAAAACAGAAATGTTTCCTTTTCTATAACAGAAAGTTGCAAATATATTAGATTTCACCATTACTGTTCAAATTTGCCCTGGAAATTTTAGCCAATACCATAAGGCAATAAAAATGACTAAAGGGCATGCATTTTAGTATACTAGCCATGAGTATTTAGAAATCAAAATTTAATTAATACCATTTACAGTATTATATAAGAGACTCGGGTTCGATCTCTGGGTTGGAAGATCCCCTGGAGGAGGGCACAGCAATCCTCTCCAGTATTCTTGCCCGGAGAATCCCCATGAGCAGAGGAGCCTGGTGGGCTACACGGTTCATGGGGTCGCAAAGAGTAAGACATAACTGAGGCGATATAGCACAAAGTCCTTAAAAAATGCATTGTCCAAAGTGATATACTGATGTTAGCAAATGGTTTTTCAAAGAGATGTCATATTTTTGCAGAAAACTGAATTAATGAACACTAGAGAACTTATCTGTAACAAGTAGAAATATCTGATTTTCTTAAACTTCCACATACTTTTTTTTTATTTTATTTTATTTTTAAACTTTACATAATTGTATTAGTTTTGCCAAATATCAAAATGAATCTGCCACAGGTATACATGTGTTCCCCATCCTGAACCCTCCTCCCTCCTCCCTCCCCATACCATCCCTCTGGGTCGTCCCAGTGCACTAGCCCCAAGCATCCAGTATCGTGCATCGAACCTGGACTGGCAACTCATTTCTTACATGATATTTTACATGTTTCAATGCCATTCTCCCAAATCTTCCCACCCTCTCCCTCTCCCACAGAGTCCCTAAGACTAGATACTTTTAAAGAAAAGAGCTGATGTTAAGGAACCCAAATTCTCAGGGCTTACTCTGAAATGTTTCAGTATTCTATATTTCTTCACACACAGCTGAGACTGATTTCTTTTCTTCTCTATTCCTTCCTACTCTCACATCTACTTGGCGCTTAGTGACGGAAGCATCTAAAACAGGATATGCAGTGGGTATTTGTTTGGGTGAAGATAAGAGCATCATGATCTAGAAGCCCTCAGCCTCATGGTCCAATTATGTGGTTGGCTTTACCTAACCAATAAACTAAGTTTTGCCTTGGCCTAGAAATAATAAATGGGAAATGAACCCGTTATCCACTCTCTCAAATTCAAAGACAGTATAACATACCTGACAAACTCAGTTTTAAAACCAATCAATAGCATGCCTTCTTAGAAGAAATAGACCAATAATCAGAAATCTATATGAATTAAGAGGCATACTTAGACACTGTGTGCTTAGTCGCTCAGTCGTGTCCAACTCTTTGTGATCCCATGGACTGTAGCCCTCTAGGCTCCTCCGTCCATGGGAATTCTGCAGGCAAGAATATTGGAGTGGCTTTCCATGCCTTCCTCCAGGGCATCTTCCCAACCCAGGGATCAAACTCAGGTCTCCCAAATTGCAGGTGGATTCTTTACCATTTGAGCCACCAGGGAAGCCCTATTTAAGCTTAAATCAAAGACAACTGTACAAGAATAATTTTTTGAATGTATGGGATAACTACAGCAAAACCAGAAAACATCTAAACCTGATGATTGTTATTTTTCTGAAGCACATGTTTCATTTGTATATATATACTCAAATATAAGAATAGTTTAATCCCTCATTAGTTTAGAGCTACATGGAAAAATGCACATGCAGTCTACAGGTATTATTATGGTCATGATGAAATAGAAACTGCCATTACTTATTGTATTATTTATTTTATTGGACTCCAAAATCACTGTGAATGGTCACTGCAGCTGTGAAATTAAAGGGTGCTTGCTCCTTGGAAGAAAAGCTAAGACTAACCTAGACAGCATATTAAAAAGAAGAGATATCATTTTTCCAACAAAGGTCTACATAGTTAAAGCTATGATTTTTCCAGTAGTCATGTACAGATGTGAAAGTTGTATCATAAAGAATGCTGAGCACTGAAGAACTGATGCTGTCAAACTGTGGTGCTGGAGAAGACTCTTGAGAGACCCTTGGACAGCAAGGAGATCAAACCAGTCAATTCTAAAGGAAATCAACGCTGAGTATTCATTGGAAGGACTGATGCTTAAGCTGAAGCTCTAATACTTTGGTCACCTGATACAAATGGCTGACTCATTGGAAAAGTCCCTGATGCTGGGGAAGATTAAAGGCAGAAGGAGAAGAGGGCATCAGAGGATGAGATGGCTGGATGGCATCACGAATGCAATGGACATGAACTTGGGCAAACTTAAGGAGATGGTGAGGGATAGCAAGGCCTGGTATGCTGCAATCCACGTGTCACAAAGAGTCAAACATGACTGGGCAACTAAACGAGAACAATAACACAATAAATATATCTTGCGGAGTCATATTATTTAAATTCACTGCTACTTGACTACTGTTTGTGTAGAGGTAAACACTTGTAAGTTGTACAAAAAAGATCTTCATGACTCAGATAATCATGATGGTGTGATCACTCACCTAGAGCCTGACATCCTGGAATGTGAAATCAAGTGGGCCTTAGGAAAGGCCCACAACCTTTTGGCCCACAACCAAAGCGAGTGGAGGTGATAGAGTTCTAATTGAGCTACTTCAAATCCTGGAAGATGATGCTGTGTAAGTGCTGATATGCTAGCATATTTGGAAAACTCAGCAGTGGCCACAGGACTGGAGAAGGTCAGTTTTCATTCCAATCCCAAAGAAAGGCAATGCCAATGAATGCTCAAACTACCACACAATTGCACTCGTCTCACACGCTAGTAAAGTAATGCTTAAAATTCTCCATCCAGGCTTCAGCAATACATGAAGCATGAACTTCCAGATGGTCAAGCTGGTTTTAGAAAAGGCAGAGGAACCACAGATCAAATTGCCAACATCCGCTGGATCATGGGAAAAGCAAGAGAGTTCCAGAAAAACATCTATTTCTGCTTTATTGACTATACTGAAGCCTTTGTGTGGATCACAATAAACTTTGGAAAATTCTGAAAGAGATGGGAATACCAGAGCACCTGACCTGCCCCTTGAGAAACATGTATTCAGGTCAGGAAGCAACAGTTAGAACTGGACATGGCAAAACAGACTGGTTCCAAATAGGAAAAGGAGTACGTCAAGGCTGTATATTGTCACCCTGCTTATTTAACTTACATGCAGAGTATATCATAAGAAATGCTGGGCTGGAGGAAGCACAAGCTGGAATCAAGTTTGCCAGGAGAAATATCAATAACCTCAGATATGCAGATGATACCACCCTTATGGCAGAAAGTGAAGAAGAACTAAAGAGCCTCTTGATGAAAGTGAAAGAGGAGAGTGAAAAAGTTGGCTTAAAGCTCAACATTCAGAAAATGAAGATCATGGCATCTGGTCCCATCACTTCATGGCAAATAGATGGGGAAATAGTGGAAACAGTGGCTGACTTTATATTTTTGGGCTCCAAAATCACTGCAGATGTTGATTGCAGCCATGAAATTAAAAGACGCCTACTCCTTGGAAGGAAAGTTATGACCAAGCTAGACAGCATGTTAAAAAGCAGAGACATTACTTTGCCAACAAAGGCCCATCTAGTCAAGGCTATGGTTTTTCCAGTGGTCATGTATGGATATGAAAGTTGGACTGTGAAGAAAGCTGAGCGCCGAAGAACTGATGCTTTTGAACTGTGGTGTTGGAGAAGACTCTTGAGAGTCCCTTGGACTGCAAGGAGATCCAGCCAGTCCATTCTGAAGGAGATCAGCCCTGGGATTCCTTTGGAAGGAATGATGCTAAAGTTGAAACTCCAGTACTTTGGCCACCTCACGCAAAGGGTTGACTCATTGGAAAAGATTCTGATGCTGGGAGGGATTGGGGGCAGGAGGAAAAGGGGACAACGGAGGATGAGATGGCTGAATGGCATCACTGACTCGATGGACATGGGTTTGGATGGAGTCTGGGATTTGGTGATGGACAGGGAGGCCTGGCATGCTGCGGATCATGGGGTCGCAAAGAGTCGGACATGACTGAGTGACTGGACTGAAGCACTTATAAATGCAGAATGCAACAGACCAACTGCACATTTCTAAAACAGCCAGTAGCTGGTTGATTTTTTTTTTTTTTTTGTAAGAGAATCTTTGTATTTGATTACATACAACTTTAAAGTATAGCACATACAAAATCTATTTAGATCTGTATATCTCAGACTTACTCTGAAACCATCATCATGAAGGAGTCTGGGAAAAGAGAAAGAAGCAGCAAAGGAGATTAAGAAAAGCATCCAGTGAAAGAGAAAGAAAACCAGGAGAAAATGGTGGACTATGAGTCAAGGATGAAAGCTTTTCAAAGGCAATCAGAAGATAAATGTTGTGAAATGCAGCTTCTGGGTAAAATGTGAGATGAAATAACTGAATAAAATATTGTGGAGAGGACTGGGGATCTTGACAAGATAATTTGATGGAGTTGAGGGAGATAACCTGATTGATGGGAATTCAAGGGAATATAGAGAACATCAATTTTTTTGATGAGTTTTGCTATAAAGCAGAAAGAAATGAAGTAATTGTTAAAAAGGCATGTGCGGTCAAGAGAAGGTTATTTTAGAAAGAAACAATTGAATATTCATCTGATAGTGAAAAAGATTTGATTGAGGGTGTGAAAATATAAATATTAAATAGTTTAAAAATGTTAATCTCATACAAACATAGTTATTATCAGTTCTTTATTTAACTAAATAATGAGACAACCTGAACAATGGTAAAGAAGATTCAGTAAAAGGTGAGCTTGCAAAAAAAAGTATATGCGGTAAAATTGTAAAGTATAAAATATATGGGGTAAGACTGCAAAATTACACACAAAACAGATTGATATTTTATAGTAATTAAACTATAATCTTTGGCATCATTTTCCCCCTGTTGGATAGAATTGTTTTTTCCAGATTAAAATAATTTAAATTTTATCAATTTCTTGCAAATTAACATCAAACTTTATAAATGTGGGACCATAATCAATAGTAAATAGTACATCAAACAAAATTATATCATTTTTAATAATCTATTTTAAAATGCACTAAAGATCAGTAAATGGATGGATACTGGGGTAAAAAGACTGGTTCATGTTTAAATAAACAAGTATAAGTGAAGTGAAGTGAAGTCTCTCAGTCATGTCTGACTCTTTGCAACCCCGTAGACTGCAGCCCATCAGGCTCCTCCATCCATGGGATTCTCCAGGCAAGAATACTGGAGTGGGTTGCCATTTCCTTCTCCAGAGAAATAAACAAGTATAGTAAAATATTAATTACAGGATTTTGGTTATAAATGTATTGTTTAACACTGTAAAATTATTCTAATTTGCAATATGCTTCATGTGAAGTGAAGTAAAAGTGTTAGTTGCCCAGTTGTGTCCAACATTTTGCGACCCCATGGGCACTATAGCCTGCCAAGTTCCTCTATCCCTGGAATTCTCCAGGCAAGAATTCTGGAGTGGGTTGCCATTCCTTCTTCAGGGGATCTTCCTGACCCAGAGACTGAACCAGGTCTCCTGCATTGCAGGCAGATTCTTTACTGTCTGAGACACCAGGGTTTTTTAGGAAAATGCATTCTCAGGTGTGAGATGATTCTTAAAATACTCTAGTATAATTTTGGGAAAGCACAAAATAATATTACCTTATTTCCAAGTTTGTGTTAATTTTTCTTAACTCTGAAGAATGATAAAATAGAACAGAGAGGGAAGAATTGCTAAAGATCAATATTCACACGTGCTAGAGAAGAAAGGATCCTATGCACAAAGATGTTGGCCTTAGCTAGGATGGCTGTTCATTCAGAACAGTATTTGGAGAGGACAGAGTACTGGCGCTAATGAAGTATATGTGTATTCAGGATCCATGGTGGGTAGTGTTTATAAAATGTCTCTTCTGAATGCTTCTATTGGAAGCAAGGATTGAGATTTGAAAAAAGCAGAGATCTATAATAGTCGGGAAAGTAGCAAAGCAGAGACAATGTGTCTCCTGCTGTGTTCAACTGTGCAGGTATGGGTGTGATATAAGCAGCAGGTTGAATTTAACTAGAGTCATAGTTTAGCCAGATGAGTATAATAGAGGACAAATATCTGCGTAGTTCAAAGAAAACAGACTTCAGAGTTTGGCATTAAGGTTGAGAAAATTATTAATGATAAGAATTTTTTTTTAACCTAGAAAAAGCTAATTCAAGCCAAAATTGAAATGTATGAGTGGAGTAATCCATCTTTTCATTTCAATTATTCAATCTGCATTTCAAAAAAAGATTGTCTGCTTCGTAAAATGAAATAATGGCAATCTTTCTACTTAAAGACACATCTTCTGGGCTGAGCCTATATATACACTTCACAATAATGCTGATTTTTCTTCTCCATTAACACTGGTAGAAGTATACTAATAAACTTGGTGTAGCAAGCAAAACATAGATAATTACACATTGTTCTAGAGGTATAATATTAAACTCAGAAAACTGAGCTCTTGCAATTAAAGCCACATATACAAATACACATTTAAAATTTAGCCCACAAGTAAGACTAAAACATATCCATAATGGAATATCCTACTGGGTTTTCAGAATATATTTCATGAAACTGCATTTTAAGTGACTTTTATCATAAAACTCCAATCAGCTTTTAATTCAAACCTGAGAAATTACCACTTGTACTTTTGCCTTACAAAAATCAGCCTATAATATAAAGTTAACTCACATTCAAACTTTTTGTTTTTAGACGTACACATTTAACTCCTTTTTGTTATTTTTTTTTAAATCACTTCAAGCCAAGTTAATGAAAAACTAGTTATGGTTTCTCACCAAACACTGTACTCAGACAAATAGTAATTGTATTGGTCTGTCTTCTGTTTCTCTGAAAAGTTGTGTTCCTCAAATGAATAATTACCTACAGATAATTAAATTTTGCTGATATGGTCTACTCATATCCCTTGTACACAAAAACAGCAGAGCCTGTCTTCTTGGAAATCTATCTTGGTCATATCGGATAAATTTACTGTCCATCACATAACTGGCATCAATCCTTATTCAATTATACAAGAATATAACACTATGTTAAAAGACAAATAAGTTTTAATTTTAATAGCCAACAGCCTGTGAGCCCACGTTCCATTATACATTAAGAAGACTAATTATATTTTAAAAATAATGCACTAATGAAAAATCTTAGAGGAGTACATAGGCAGCATTGCTCTGTCTGTTATGATCTTAGGAGTTTCCACATCATTTAGGCCATCATAAACAGGACCACTGTCTTTGCTGAAAATAAATCTTTTTAAACACATGAGAGGTTAAGACAACACTGCAGTTATCTACAACAACTGACACACTCTGGTGCCAGCCAGCTGTTGGACACACAGGAAATTAGGTGTCGTCATGTCTTGGGTTCTGCTGGGATCTTGTCAGAGATGTAATAAAGGGCTTCCTTCCCAGAAGTGTCTGAGGGACACTGGAGAACATCAGGTCACAGAAATGAGGATGAGAAGGCAATACATTCAGGTACATTCTCAAATTAGAGACTATGAACCTTTTATAGAGTGGTCACCATTGAGTATGTGTGAGTATGCTTGACCTTCAAAAGGATCAAGGATCTCCTTGAACTCCAAAAGTCCAAGACTGCCACATCTCCCTTTCTTGGAGCCAAGAAAGATCCACTCTAGGGTATTCTAGACTCTCTACAAAAATCAGTCCTTTGAAGACCTTTTTGCTTCTCATCGTTGAAAGGATACCTACAATATAAAACACTCCAACAAGAACTGAGCCCAGTGAACAATATAACAATACCAGCCAATCTCAGGGATCCTAACATCAAAATAAAAAATAAGGTAAAATCATTATAGTATTCAGGGAAACAAACTGCTGGACTGTTGGAGGAGCAAGATAAACACCTATTGGCAGCAACAGCATATATGTGTATCCATGTTATACATACATAAGGAGTAATTTAAAAGACTAAAATGTAGCAAATACACATACACACACACACAACTTCCTCCACCTCCTCATTTTATCCACCTCGATCTTTATATATTTTAATAGCACTATTCAAGTATAAAGAAAGCTGAGTGGCAAAGAATTGATGCTTTTGAACTGTGGTTTTGGAGAAGACTCTCGAGAGTCCCTTGGACTGCAAGGAGATCCAACCAGTCCATCCTAGAGGAAATCAGTCCTGAATATTCATTGGAAGGACTGATGTTGAAGCTGAAACTCCAGTTCTTTGGATTGTGATACAGATGTGAAGAACTGACTCATTTGAAAAGACCCTAGTGCTGGGAAAGATTGAAGGCAGGCAGAGAAGGGGATGACAGAGGATGAGATGGCATCACCAACTCCACGGTCATGAGTTTGAGTAAACTCTGTGAGTTGGTGCTGGACAGGGAAACCTGGCATGCTGCAAGTCCATGGGGTTGCAAAGAGTAGGACATGACTGAGCAACTGGACTGAACTGACTGAGGTGGGAATGATATACAATAGATAGAATACATTTAAAGTGCAGAATTTGTTAAGTATACACCAGGGACTCTAACACCATTAGTAAATAAATGAATATGTTCATCACCCCCCAAAGTTATTTCATGCCCCTTAGGAATTACCCAGAGAAGGCAATGGCACCCCACTCCAGTACTTTTGCCTAGAAAATCCCATGGACGGAGGAGCCTGGTAGGCTGCAGTCCTTGGGGTCACGAAGAGTCAGACACGACTGAGCGACTTCACTTTTACTTTTCACTTTCATGCACTGGAGAAGGAAATGGCAACCCACTCCAGTGTTCTTGCCTGGAGAATCTCAGGGATGGGGAAGCCTGGTGGGCTGCCGTCTGTGGGGTCGCACAGAGTTGGACACGACTGAAGCGATGTAGTAGTAGTAGTAGTAGGAATTACCACTTCTCACCATTCCCAGGGGCTTCCCTGGTGGCTCAGATGGTAAAGAATCCACCTGCAATGCAGAAGACTTGGGTTTGATCCCTGAGTTGGGAAGATCCCCTGGAGAAGGGAACAGCAACCCACTTCAGCAGATGACATCACACTTACGGTAGAAAGCAAAGAGGAACTAAAGAGCCTCTTGATGAAAGTGAAAGAGGAGAGTGAAAAAGTTGGCTTAAAACTCAACATTCAGAAAACTAAGATCGTGGAATCTGGTCCCATCACTTCATGGCAAATAGATGGAGAAACAATGGAAACTGTGACAATTTTCTTGGGGTCCAAAATCACACTGCAGATGGTGACTGCAGCCATGATATTAAATGACACTTACTCTTTGGAAGGAAAGTTATGACCAACATAGACAGCATATTAAAAAGCAGAGACATTACTTTGCCAACAAAGGTCTGTATAGTCAAAGCTACGGTTTTTCCAGTAGTCATGTATGAATGTGAGAGTTGGACTATAAAGAAAGCTGAGTGCCGAAGAATTGATGCTTTTGAACTGTGGTGTTGGAGAAGACTCTTGAGAGTCCCTTGGACTGCAAGGAGATCCAATCAGTCCATCCTAAAGGAGATCAGTCCTGGGTGTTCATTGGAAGGACTGATGTTGAAGCTGAAGCTTCAATATTTTGGCCACCAGATGAGAACTGACTCGTTAGAAAAGGCCCTGATGCTGGGAAAGATTGAAGGTGGGAGGAGAAGGGGATGAGACAGAGGATGAGATGGTTGGATGACATTACAAACTCAATGTACATGAGTTTGAGTAAACTCCAGGAGTTGGTGATGGACAGAGAGGCTTGGCATGCTGTAGTCCATGGGGTCACAAAGAGTCGGGCATGACTGAGTGACTGAATTGAACTGAACTGAATAGTTGATGGTCATTACTTTTTAATGATAAGTACTGCTCCATTGTATTTACCATGTGTCATTTATTCGTTCATCTATTTAGGGATATCTGGGTCATTTGCAATTTTTGCTTATAAGTTACAAAGTATTTGTAATTATAAACAAGCTTCTCTTAATATAGGTGTACAAGTATTGCATAAACACATACTTTCATTTGGGAAAAGAATAGGGCTGCTGAATCAAGACATATGGTGAATGTACACTTAACTTTTAAGGAAACTACCAAACTGTTTTCCATGCGATTAAATCATTTTACATTCCACTAAATACATGGGGTTATCAGCTGCTTCATGTCCTTGTCAACATTGGGTATGGTCATTCTAAAACTTGAGACATTTTAATAGGTACTTCATGTTATTTCATTGTCCTTTTAATTTTTATTTTCCTAATGATTAATGAGCATTAATTAATTGAAAATGTCTATTTTCTATTCAAATATCTTCAATGGTGAAGCATCTGTTCAATATTTATACATATTTAAAAATTTGTTTGGTACATCATTGTTGTTTTCAGAGTATTTTATATATTCTGATACAAGTTCATGCTTGTTACTTATCTTTCAGTTCTCTTTTTTAATGACTAGATATTAATTTTGATTAAGTCCAAATATTAAAAAAAAAGAACATTATAGACCAAGCTTTTCTTTTTAACAAGAAAAGAGAAACCTTTTCTTGTTATACCAAATATACCTATTTGCCTAAACAGAGGCCATAAAAACTTTCTCTTGTATTTTTCAACTTTAAGTTGTATAATTTTAGCTCTTATGTTTATGATTCATTATGAGTGAATGTATGCATATGGTTCACTCTTGCCATCTCCTGTTTGACCACTTCCAGTTTACCTTGATTCATGTACCTAACATTCCAGGTTCCTATGCAATTGTTTTTTACAGCATTGGACTTTACTTTCACCACCAGACACATCCTCAACTGGGCATTGTTTCTGCTTTGGCTCAGCCTCTTCACACCTTCTGGAGCTATTTCTCCGCTCTTCTCCTGTAGCATATTGGACGCCTACTAACCTAGGGAGTTGATCTTTCAGTGTCATATCTTTTTGCCTTCTTATACTGTTCATAGGGTTCACAAGGCAAGAATGCTGAAGTGGTTTGCCATTCCCTTCTCCAGTGGGACACATTTATTCAGAACTCTCCACAATGACCCGTCCGTCTTGGGTGGCCATACATGGCATGGCTCATAATTTTATTGAGTTAGACAAGATCATATGTTTGTTAGTTTTCTGTGGTTGTGCTTTTCATTCTCCCTGCCCTCTGATGGATTAGGTTAAGAGGCTTGTGGAAACATCCTGATGGGAGGGATTGGCAGTGGGAAAAACTGGGTCTTCCTCTAGTGAGCAAGGCTAAGTTTAGTAAATCTTTAGTTCAACTCCCTGCCAGTGTATGTTCCCTCCCTGTAGTTTTGCCTGAGGCCACACTATAGTAGAGGTAATGGTGACCGACTCCAAATGGACTTATGCCAGCACACTGTGCCTGCCAGGCCTGCTGCAGTCAGTGCCCCAGACCCCATGGCAGGCCACTGTCGACCCAATCTGTTGCCAAAGACTCCCAAGCACACACAGGTAAGTCTGGCTCAGTCTATTGAGGGTTAACTGCTCCTTTGTCCTGGGTCCTGGTACACACAAGTTTGTGTTTATGCTTTTCAAGAGTCTGTTTCCCCAGTCCTGTGGAAGTTCTGTGATCAAATCCCTTTGACCTTCAAAGTCAACTTTCCTGGGGGTTCTTAGTCCCTTTGTCAGATCCTCAGGTTGGCAAAACTTTTGTGGAGCCTAGAACTTTCACAACAGTGTGAGAACTTCTTTGGTATAATTGGTCTCCAGTTTGTGGATCAACTGCCCATTGGCGCTATAGAGGGGGTAATGGCAACCTTCTACAAGAGGACTTATGCTATATAATGCGCCTCCAAGGACTGCTGATGCCAGAGCCCCTGTTCCTGCAGCAGGGTACTGCTGACCTATACCTCTCAAGGAGATCCACAGTCAAAGACAGGTCTGGCTTAGTCTCTTGGGGACATCACTGCTCCTTCCCCCGGATCCTGGTGAGCACAAGGATTTGTTTGCACCCTCCTAGCATCTCTGTCAGTATGAGGTTTGATTTTAAATGTGATTACATTTTTTGCAGCTACCACCCTGCTGCAGCTACTTTTTTGCTCTTGGACGCAGGTTGATCTTTTTTGGTGGGTTCCTCAGCAGCTACTTGTGATTTTGAGAGAACATTCTTCTACTCCACCATCGTGGATATGCAAGTCAAGAAGCCACAGTTAAAACCAGACATGGATCAATGGACTGGTACAAAATTGAGAAAGGATTATGTCAAGGCTGTATATTGCCACCCAGCTTATTTAACTTATATGCAGAGTACATCATGTGAAATGCTGGGCTGGAAGAAGCATAAGCTGGAATCAACATTTCCAGGAGGAATATCAATAACTTCAGATATGCAGATGACACCACCCTTACGGCAGAAAGTGAAGAGGAACAAAAGAGCCTACTGATGAGGGTGAAAGAGGAGAGTGAAAAAGCTTGCTTAAAACTCAACATTCAGAAAACGAAGATCATGGCATCTGGTCCCATCACTTCATGGCAAATAAGATGGGGAAACAATGGAAACAGTGACAAACTTTATTTTCTTGGGTTCCCAAATAACTGTGAATGGTGAAAGCAGCCATGAAATTAAAAGACCATTGCTCCTTGGAAGGAAAGCTATGACAATCCTAAACAGACTATTAAAAAGCAGAGACACCACTTTTCCAATGAAGCTCCATATAGTCAAAGCCATGGTTTTTCCAGTAGTCATGTATGAATGTGAGTTGGACCATAAAGAAGATTGAGCACCAAAGAACGGATGTTTTTAAACTGTGGTGTTGAAGAAAACTCTTGAGAGTCCCTTGGCCTGCAAAGAGATTAAACCAGTCAATCTTAAAGGAAATCCACCCTGAATTTTAATTGGAATGACTGATGCTGAAGCTAAAGCTCCAATACTTTGGCCACCTGAGGCAAAGAGCTGACTCTTTGGAAAATACCCTGATACTGGGAAAGATTGAAGGCAGGAGGAAAAGGGGATGAAAGAGGATGAGATGGCTTGATAACATCACTGACTCAATGGGCATACGTTTGAGCAGACTCTGAGAGGCAGTGAAGGATAGAGAAGCCAGGTGTGCTGCAGTCCATGGGGTAACAAAGAGTCAGACACAACTAGTGAGTGAATAACAGCAATGTATATGGTACAAGTTTGAATTGAAATGCTTTTTTTTTTTTTTTTGGTTGAGCAGGACTTTTTAAAAGGTTGATCCTTTCTTCCATGAATTGCTTTTGCATTTTTGACATAAATCTATTGAACACGTAAGTAAGGGTCTATTTCTGGACTCTATCCTCTTCCATTAAACTGTTTATCTTGTAACTAACACAGCCTTTTTCAAGGAAACTTTAAAATAAACTTGAACTGTGAATCCTCCAGAACCATTCTTTTTCAAAGTTGCTTTGCCTAAGTCATTTGTATTTCCATATAAATTTTATAAATTACTTGTCAATTTTATGTAAACTCTGCTTGAACGTTGATCAGGGTTGGAATGAATCTATATATAATTCCAGGAATAACTGACTTCTGAAATACTGTAGAATCTCTCATTCAATATTGTAGAATCTCTCATACAATATATCACTCCATTCATTTCATTCCTCTCAGCACTCTTTTATAAATTTGGCCTACAAGTCTTACATATTTGGACATATTTAGCCCTAAATATTTTATGTTTTTATGTTATCACCAAATAAAATAAGAATTCTACTCTTAGGTATCTACCCAAGAAAATTAAAAATACATGCTTACATAAAGGCTGTATGTGACTGCTCACAGTAACATTATTCACAGTAGCCAAAATGTGGAAGGAGCCCTAACAATCGCACACTGATGAATACATAAATACATTATGGTATATCCATACAATATAATACTATTTGTTAATAAAATGAGTAAGTTGCTAATACTTATTACTACATTGATAAGCGACAAAAGTATTTCACGAAGTAAACTGAGCGGGTCACAAACGACTTCATATTATATGATTCCACTTATATCAGACGGTCAGAATAAACAAATCTACAGAGAAACATTAGTGGGGCTGGAAGCAAATTAAAGGTCAGATACTAACAGATTATTGGCACAAGGGATCTTTTTGATGTGATGGAAATATTTAAAAATTGAATTGTGGTGGTAGTGTATAACTCTGTTAATTTACTAAAAAGCATTTAACTGTGCATCTAAAATGAATGAAATAAATGGTTCATAAAGTATATCTCATTAAAGCTATCTGAAAGAGTATATATAAAATAAATACAGAAAACAGAATGTATACCAAATATTAGACGGTATTAGGGTAATAGTAATTTTCTTAAGTGCAATAATTATATTACATTTTGAATAAAAATGCTTATTTTCAAGATATCCATGAGATGAAGTATTATGATGTTTGCCACTTTCTTTCAAGTGGTTCCCTCTTTCTATATTTAATATATATTGTACATATGTACAATGCAAGAAATACAGATATTAAGCAAGTATGGTCAAATGTTCATAGCTGTTGAATATAGGTAGAAATTATGCATGTGTTCATTGTACTAGTGCTCAAGTCTAATTGAAAAATTTTATTTAAAACTTTGGAAAATGTGTTGGATCATATCATTGAAAGGGCTCAGATCAAATTCAGCAGCCATTCTTTGTGACAGTGGAAATAGAGGGAAACGGCTTTAATATTAAAAAAGAAAAAAGACCAATTACTCCAAACCTTCAGCAAATATTATTCTAAGTGCCAAGACACTAATCTTTTCTTATTTTAAATCAGATACTAAAGAGTGATGCCCGTTAGTACAGTTTTTACTTAATATTGTATTGAAAATTTTCATAAATGCAACAGACAGAAACTTAATCACTGGAAAATATATTAAGTTCTTTTTTTTGGGCTGATAACCCAACGGAATCTAGTGAAAGTGACTAGATTTAATAAGAAATTTTGTAATATGGCTGGATAAAAGTCAAATGTAAGAGCGTCGATTTTCTCTACTCCTGTAATAAGTATAATAAACCAAAGAGAGAGAGATCTCATTTACAGTCATAAGAAAAATTTAATTCATATGAATGTGTAAAGGAATATATTATGGAAAATTATATATAAATATATCATAAAATGTCAATTCTTCCACATTTAATATAAAAGTTAATTGCAATTCTAATCAGAACACCAAAGAAAGATGATTTGTGTGAAGAACTAGATAAAATAACTTTACATTTCAAATGAAAGAACAGTGAGGGAGAAAAATACCTTGCCAGCAACAATATATGCTATAAAGTCACTGTGATCAAAACAATATGGTATTAGTATAGAAAATTACATATAGGATCAGAACTGAGTAGCTAATCCAGAAGTATACCCCTGTGTATGGATGTGCATGAGCTATGGTAAAGGCTGCCATTTAATGGGAAACTGTCTCAGTAAAATAGTGCTAGCAAAGCTACTAATTCTTCTGGAAAAAAATCCCCAGATACTCACATTTATAAAATTAAATATTATAGATATATTAAATCAAATAATATAAAACATTAAGCTCTTCGAAAGTAATCAAGACTGTGTGTACAATCACGGGTTATCTCATGGTTCATAGAATATAAGTGATTTCTGGAATTTCAAAAGCCACAAAATAACTAGAGCCAAGTATGGAAATATAAAGATCAAAAATGTTAATTGACCAAAACTATGATTAAAAAAGCTCATAAATAGAAAAAAATGTAAACTCAATGCCCACTGTTACTATCTGTGATACACAAAGACATCTTGCCTATTGACAAGCTGACCACAAATATTCATTTGAAATATGGAGAATATAAATGGATATTTCACAGGAAAAGATTATCTTGAACTAACATTAAAATGTTATGATTTACTAGCAGTCAGATAAAACAAAATTAAAGTGGCAGGTTTTTTTTTTTTTTTTTTAATAAACTCTTGTGGGCTGCCGTCTATGGGGTCACACAGAGTCGGACATGACTGACGCAACTTAGCAGCAGCAGCAGTCCTGCAAATATTTTTTAGAAAGCTATAATAACCCATTGGGTTAATACAAAAGTGGAACAAAGGGTGGCCAACCAGTGATGGTGAAAACATAAGCTACCTTTAGAGACTGTAATCTGGAAACATCAAAATTATATGCACCCATACACATACACACAATCTTTCTCACAAAAAATAACATATTAAATAATACAGCCTTAGCTAAGTTTCCTCCCCAAATAGAGGATATGGTATAATTTTGCTTCTAACAGGTTAGTGGAGATGCAATTCAGATGCAATAGAAAATCAGGGGAGAAGAGAAAGGTGTGTCAAATGTTGTTTAATCAAGGTAACTACAGCTTCACAGGAAATACAGTCCATTGCTCAATCATAAGTGATGGCTATTGAAAAGTTTTATAAACTACTGCCTTCTGAACAGTCATCAAGGGAAAGACAGGGAGAGCAAGAATTTTCCTGTCGACCTCTTGTCTGCGTTTTCCATCCTACCCATGGAGCCTGTATTCTGAATTCTTCTGGCAGCTGCTAGTGAAAGTTATCACTTTGGAAGTTCGTGTCAGGTGTGACAGAAATCCTGCTTACCTCTAGAGGTAGGATTAAAGAATCAGTAATGAAGATATGAAATAATGGTGGTCACTAGACTTTCTCTGTAGCAAAAAGCTAGTTGTTTAGGTGGGCATATAGATGGGGCTAAGAGTGGCTGGCAAGTCCCATAATTAGGTCATAGATAGCCATGAACAAGAATGAGTGATGCACCATTGTCCACAATGGCAAAAAACTGGAGACACAGCCAATGTTCAGAAAAAAAGGATTGTTAAATAAATTTTAGGATATCCATTATGTGAAAATTTGTCTAATATAAGAAAAGAATTAGGAATATTATAGATAACCCAAATGGTTTGCATAAGGTATTACTGAATGAGAAAACAACAGTTTCAAATATTTATGTATAATTTGATTTCCTTTTGAAAAACAATTTAAAAAAACTTCGACGTGTATTATATGTGTGCAGTGTGTACAAGTGAGTACCTGAGTATACACACATGGCTGTGAGCACATGTGAAGATAGATAAGATTCTTTATATATGGAAGGAAAATATATTCACGTAGGAACTATGGAGGGGGAGTCAAAGAAAATACTATTCTAAGAATAAAACATACAATCACTTTCTACATTCATATATACTTTGTCCTTATGTATCTCTCTGAATTAAAGTAAAAGAATAAACATTAAAAGGAAAACACACACACACACACACACACACACCAAAAAAAGGAAACCACAAAAACAGTATTGACTGTTTTTGTATTTAATTTTTGTATTTAATTTTTGAAATTAAATTATTTGAAATTTTATTATTAAATAAAATAAATTTAATTTAATTTGAAATTAAAGTATTGAAATTTAATACAAATCCCAGTGATATCATGTCATATCTCTATTATTCCAATTGCCTCATTATCCAACTTAATTTCATCGCATGCACTGTAGTCAGGTTAAGCTTCTTCCAAAACTATTTTTGCATTACCCTCCCCTCTTAGGCGAATGGCACCATAGGTGTTATACCATCTGCAAATCGAGTCAAACACATTCAAATTATGATGCAAGATTTTGTTTATCACACTGTCAGATCCACCTTCTTACTTGTCTGTGTATTTCATGAATGCATTTCCATCCTCAACTTTCCAAAATTATCATCACTCCTACCAAACCAATGTTTGCTGTGCCAAGTCGTATATTAGGCTTACTGCTGTTTCTTTGATCACTGCAATTCTTTCAAATAAAATATTCTCCAGTCTCCTCTTTACCAGCTCATGTCACTCAATTCCCTTAAAATACCACTTCATTGCAAATTAAAAGACTTAAACCCATCTGTATTCATTGATCCGTTTTTTGGAATAGTCAATGAGGGTCAACAAGATTTAGTGACAAGGATGTTCATTGAAACTTTATAATAGCCACAACATCAGAAACCTTGGTATGCTGAGTAGGAGAGAATTAGTGAAATAAATTCGAGCACATCAATACAACAAAAAATGAGGTATTAAAAATCATGTTGTTGAAACTTTATGATCTCACAGAAAAAAATATATAGTGCTTATCCTTCAATTTAAAAAAAGGTTTCAAAACATAGTAATTGTTTAATTGATGAAGTTCTATATTCTGCAACACTGCAGATGTATAATTTGTAAGAAAACACAGCAATTAATTTCACAGTGTGGTTTCTTATAATATTCTTCATGAATGGATGATGGTACCACTGCCAAGACCAATTTAAGAAAAGCAATTTAAGGACAATTTAAAGCAAAAGGAGACAGACAGTAGAGTGCATGGTGCTAAGCTGGATGTTTACTTACAGAACAGAGCTTAAAGTATTTGAAATGGACAGTCCATATCTTCCAGTTAAGTCTTCCTAATATTGGTTCTCTCAGCCACAATCATGCATAATTATCTAGAGGCAGTTAGTTAGACATTATATTCTCTGGCAAGTACCTAGAGTACAGATACTTTGTTATCAGTTAAACACAATCAACAAAATCTATATAAAATTTCAATCATTAGGTAAAACAGTCAAAACCTGTTATGATAGATGTTGACCCACCTGCCCTTTACATTTATCCCCTGTTCCAACTAAGTACAAAGTTTGGAAAATTAAATACTAATTTTCACAACCACCCTTACAGGTTGCCTTTACCATGCAACATAGTTATATATGGTGAGATGTAAGCAGAATTTTCTTGATGGGTTTCTGAGAATTTCTTATTCAGTAATATAGTGACAGATACAGCTAGTCCCATTCCTTTCTACTTTTGTCTTGCCTTTAACATAGATAGGATGCCTGAAGCTTTTCAAGCCACCATGAGGGTAGGACCAAGGGGATTAGGCAGACTTTCTCAAATAATTTCAAGTGTTATGAAGTTTAGCTAGGTTCCTCAAGTAAACAGAGGGTCTCCAGTTATTACTAGAATGTTTGATCTTATAAATGATAAATATATTTATCAAATTAAACAAAATATATGGAAAATTTTTCCTTGTAAACATTTAAACTATCAAAAAAAAATGTTAAGTGAAAAACACAGCATCCACCTTTCCTCAACCCCAGCTGCAATTCTCTTTTTAAGACTATTTTTTAGTACAGTTTTAGATTTATAACAAAATTGGGAGGAAGGTTCAGAGATGTATTTTTCTTTTGAAAGAGGATCACTATAAATAGCTAGACCTTTGTTCTTCAAAACCTCTGTTTAAATAATTATATACATATACATGTGGCATTAAAGTATATGGCTTTGTTTTAGATGATATAGTCAGAAATGGTACTCTGTGTATTGTTCTGAAATATTCTTTCCTCACTAATGTGACATGGAAATCATTCCAGATATGTCCATATAGGTTTTACCTCACTCCTGATTTTATCTACTGTATTGTAAGACAGAATATGAAGATACCATGATATGGTATTTCAATATTCTTTGTTGAAGGGAATAGGTTGCATTCAACTTTTTGGCTGTTTTAAATGCTGCTATAATATACATTGATCAGCCCTGGGATTTCTTTGGAGGGAATGATGCTAAAGCTGAAACTCCAGTACTTTGGCCACCTCCTGCGAAGAGTTGACTCATTGGAAAAGACTGATGCTGGGAGGGATAGGGGGCAAGAGGAGAAGGGGATGACAGAGGATGAGATGGCTGGATGGCATCACTGACTTGATGGACATGAGTCTGAGTGAACTCCGGAAGTTGGTGATGGACAGGGAGGCCTGGCGTGCTGCGATTCATGGGGTCGCAAAGAGTCGGACACGACTGAGAGACTGATGTGATCTGATCTGATAATATACATTCATGTATATGAATTTTTGTGCATGTGTGTCAGTAATTATCTGGCCTAAATATCTAGTTTTACAATAGTGGCCAAAAGAATAGGTAGGCAAATTAAGTTGTGTCCAACTCTGTGCCACCCCATAGACGGCAGCCCACCAGGCTCTCCTGTCCCTGGCATTCTCCAGGCAAGAACACTGGAGTTGGTTGCCATTTCCTTCTCCAGTGCATGAAAGTGGAAAGTGAAAGTGAAGTCGATCAGTCCTGTCCGACTCTTCACGACTCCATGGACTGCAGCCTACCAAGCTCCTCCGCCCATGGGATTTTCCAAGCAAGAGTACTGGAGTTGGGGTGCCATTGCCTTCTCTGATAAAGTTTGATAGCTACTGTCAAATTAAATACATAAGAATGTTTTACAAATGTATATTATCATTGGCAAATGAGACGTTTCCCCACAACCTTACCTAAAATTGATATCATTAATCATTTTAGTTATTCTTACAAATGTAACAGGCAAAATAAATCCATTTTAACTTGCATTCCCTAATTATTCAGTTATCTTGACAGACTTTTATTGAAAAACACATTATATTCTTTTTTTGTGATTAAGTTATTCATATATTTGTCTTTTTTCTATAAATCATCATTTAGGTATTTATTTTAATATTTCTTTTTCTATTCCTGATATTAATTTTTAGTCATTTTACACAGAGGAAATAAATATCTTACCTAAGTGTTCAACAGAAAATTTACCTTTGCTAATATAGTTCATTTCTGCAGAGCATTTCATTTTTATATAATTAAACATCATTTTTTCTTTAAGATTCAGGTGCATTCTCAGGCTTAGGCAGGTTTGCTCCTACCAGGAAATTATAACAGTTATTCAAAACTTCTTTCAAGTTGCTTTTTTATTTGGCCCTACATTCAAATATTTAGTTAACTTGGGAAGTATTTTTATGTATACTAAGATTTTGTCTTCTAATTTTGTTTTCTAAATAGAAAATCAGATCATTATTTATTAGTTTAATAAATCACTATCATTTCCCCCTTATTCACTTGTTTATACATTCATTATATTTTATGTTATTGTAGAATATTTCAGACATCTATAAAATCACAATGGATAAGCATAGCACCCAATTAGTGGCCACTATTGGAGAAGGAAATGGCAACCCACTCCAGTTTTCTTGCCTGGAGAATCCCAGGGACGGAGGAGCCTGGTGGGCTGCCATCTATGGGGTTGCACAGAGTCAGACACGACTAAAGTGACTTAGCAGCAGCAGCAGCAGCATTCAGCTATATATAATCTTAACCTTTCTTTGTTTTTTGCATTGAGATTAGAAGGGAAAAAATCAATACTTTTTTTCCATTTTGTTATTCTTTTTTCTCTCACTTTAGAGAACACATTAATTTCCATACTTTTTTCCATTCCTAACGTTATTCCTAATGTTAATGTGTTATATAACACATTAATTTCTTGAAATTATTGTGCATCATTCTTAAGTAAGCGATTATAATTTTTCTACCTGTATGGAGCCATAAACAATAGAATTTCCATGTCTTATGTTTGATATTAAGTGATAGTGTATTCTAACATGACTTCACAATTTCCTTCCCCATATTTTATTTCAGATGTTTCCCCATATGATTATTATATTTTACAATCAAAAATGTTTTCTATTTAATCATATCACTAACTGGTTTTTCATATGCTATTTCTTTTAATATGTGTATGATTTTTGAATTTTAACTCTATCATGCTAACTTATATTCTATTGAAATGTCAGAATATGTCTGTGGGTGGTTAGCATTCTCAGTTCTTGTATTACTGAAATGATTTCTCCTCTCTTGAGCGCTGCTATAGCTGAGTACAGAATATTTTATTATCGCTTTACAGTCATCTAACAGTCAGTGGTCCTCTTGATTCTCTTGGGATGCTGACTCTTATTTTGTAGTAAATTATGTTAAATTTCCTTTAAAAAGCAAAAGATTTTCTCATCAGCTTTGGTTTAATATGTTGTCTGAACGACATGTACGATGTACTTCTTTTTTCATGTATCCCACTTGAGAATTTGCAGTCACTTCCTCTGTGAATAATTATAACTTTATTAGCTCTTGATATTTTCTTCTATTGCCTCTGATTAGTTCCTTCCATTTTTCATTGATTTTTCTTTTTAGAAGTTATATTAGGTAAATATGGTTTTACATTGCCTTTTCTTATAAGCATTTAAATTATCTTTCATATTTTTAAATATTTGTCTTTTATTGTATTTTCAGTAAGTTTCTCCCAGTTTTAAATTTTAAAAAATCTGTCCATTCTACCCAAGTACCTATTCTGAATATTTTTTCTCCTTGATATTTTCCCATTTTCAAGGTATTTATTTAAATACTTTTAAAACAGATACCCCCATCATGTATAATATCATGTATGAAACGAGTCGCCAGTCCAGGTTCGATGCACGGTACTGGATGCTTGGGGCTGGTGCACTGGGACGACCCAGAGGGAGGGGAGGGGAGGGAGGAGGGTGGAGGGTTCAGGATGGGGAACGCGGGTATACCTGTGGCGGATTCATTTCGATATTTGGCAAAACTAATACAATATTGTAAAGTTTAAAAATAAAATAAAATTTAAAAAATGAAAAAAATAAAAAAAATAATAAAAAATAAATAAAACAGATACCCCCAGTAAATATCCAAAAATGTAATATTCATTCCTACTCTAAATGAAAATATAAAATGTCATTTTTAAAATCCTTGCATTTGCTGTATTAACACTGTGGGTTTGTATGTTAGTTTCCCATTTTTAGTTTTGTTGATGTCTTTGATACCACTGATTTTTCTCAAATGCCTATTGTTTAGCTATATGTTATATTTTTATTTGGGATTCAATATTCACCAGTTTTGAGCTGCTATTTCTATTTACTATGAATTGTTTTCAGAAAAAAATGAGTGAGCCACAGAATTGCTGTTAATACAATGTGCTGGTAGTGTGACTACCCCTGTTGAAGCCCCCTGAGTTCCTAACCACTAATAATACCAACTGGCCTTCTGGATGCAGAGAATTTTACCTAATTCTCTAAATCCAGAGTAAATATCTCTGCTATTCACTGCTTAACATAAAGAGGGAATAAAGATTCAAACCAGGCAGATAGCTAGACTGGGCTATTTTCTCAAATATGTTGACAGTCACCTTAGTCTGAAGTCCGCAGACTTCTAGTCTACTTCTTAAATCTACTGCCTTTGAGTGACTAAATGATTGTGACATCAGAGTCATGTTTTCGAGTTCCAGGGATTCTGGATTCATGGAAAAAGCATCCGTTAAAAAAAATAAACATGATATAAATCCTCTTCATGTTACTTGGGGCTTGGGATAACCATGTGGTCATAGATCAGTCAATTAACCCTTCTGAAGGGAAATTTCCATTTATAATAAGGATGATGATAGCTTTATCACAGATTTATAGTGAGGATTAAATACTATGTGCAAAATATATATATGAATAGTTGGCACATAGTATCTGCTTTAAAAGTGATAGTTTACTCCATAATATTTAAAAGCATTAACTATGGTAATTGGTGAACACTTATCTAGCAAGGCATTAACAATTCAGAACATCTATTTAGTTGTTATTTAGTAAAGATAAAATGTTTAAGAAAATGAGGGCACCAGATAGCTAGATTTTATTGGATTAAAAAACTAGAAAATATTAATTGTATGAAGTGCTACAGTGGTAGTTTCAAAGAGTAAAAGCTTAATTTGGAGAAGGCAATCAAAAAAAAAAAAATTCATGCTTTTCAAAATTGGCCTTACATACTGTCTCATCTAGATGCAAATATAGGTGATTAGCATTATTGCTGCTTCAACTTCAGATTTTATGAAGATAAGCAAGTACTTGTGATGAAGCATTCTTACTGAAATCTAAAGGAATTCACAGTTCACCTAGCAACTTTGGATATCAAGTTTAAAGGGAAGAAGGAGAGAAGTGTTGTAGAAGCAGTTTTATTTACAAAGTTAGACAGTTTATTTGGAATACAAATATAATTTTCTTACTATTGTTTGGATCCTATGTTTTACAGGTGAGTGGGTAGCCAAATATGTGACCCCAAAATATTCCACTTTAATACGTGGATTACTTTAGCTGAACATAATCAGCCTAATGGACTCAGAAAGACTTTTTTTTTTTTTCCTAACTTCTCCCTTAACTTCCTAAAGTAATTTAAATAAAGAGTCTGTACCAGGAAGAGACAATACTTTACATCAGAAATTTATCTGCATGGCATGGCAAACCTGTTTTCTAAACATTTGTTCTTCCCATCTGCCTATAAATTATCTTCCTCCCCTAGAAGTCCCAGATCCCTACCTCCTTTTTCTTATCTCAGGATGGCAAATAAGCCTTAAAAATCTATCTGAGAGCTGAATACCTTTGGATACCTATTTGCGTACAAAATTAATTTTTTCTCCTATTAATCTCTCTTATGTCAGTTTAATTAGTAGATCCATTAAAAAAACAAACAAACAAACAAACTAGAAGGGAGTAAGCAAAAACTTTTTCTCCTCTCCAAGACAAGGGTCAGTTTCTGAGGTTGCAAATTAGATCAAATACCATGGGATCAAATACTATGGTATAAATGATTCACCTGTTCCATGGTTAATTTCATACATGTTTCTACAGAAAACAAAACAAATGGACCAATTAGCAGATAATTGTTTCCTTGATCATCTTACTGTCTAAACTAGACTAATACTTTAGTTTCTAATGTTTTACATAATGGTTTGAAAAAAAATCAACCAAGTTTCCAATTTACTGGGTTGTTTTATACGGATTCATTCATATAAATTGAATATGATTAAATTATAGTTTGCATTATTGTAAGCAATTAAAAAATGAGCAAGAGAAACTGTAAAGTTTGCCTAGTGCTGGTAAAATGCATAAATCACTTATTTTAGAGGGTGCATGCATCTCTTTTTTCCTTCAGTAATAATGTTGCAAAAACTAATTTTTAAATTTTAAAGAAAGAAGGGAAGTAGAATTATGGGCTGCTTATACATTCTAGCTCTGGAGAGAAATTATGTGAAGATGAACTCTGATTTACCCATTTCAAAGCTGCATGACTTTAGGCAACTTCTCTAACCTCTCTAGGCCAGTTTTCCATTCTGTCTGTGAAACAGAGATAACAACACTGACTTCACAGGGTTGGCCTGAGAGTTAAAGGAGATAAGGTACCCAAGCACATTAATACAGTGAAAATAATAAGCGCTGAGTAAATATTAGCCATGATGATTTTACTTGCATCTATTAAGCCCTTACATCCCACATTTTAAAGTAAGAATAAGAGACAAGTTTGATACATTTTAAACAGATTTTGTTTTGACAAATGCTTAAATCTGGCAAGGAAATCTCACTCAAAGGCATACTGATTCTGTGTATTTTTGTTCACCTCTAAACCAATGTAGTTAGTATAGAGGAGTGAAAAAGAAAACAAACCCTCTAATTTGTTTCTCATTTAAATCAAGACTGTGAAAATTAGGTCAGTTTTGGAAAAATAATGGTTTTGTAAAACAGACAATTGATTAGCAAGTCAATAGAGACATCAACCCCTTTGGTGTGTGATCCTTCTACTTGCATCTTTACTTAGAAGTGATCAAAGAAAAGTAGAATTTAGGATCAGAAAATCCTTATTATTCTTAATTATAGTATGGAAACTTATAGTATGGAAAGTATAGTATGCTGCCTGACCTCATGTTATAAAAAGGCAAACTACTCTTTAAGTTAAATTTATGCTGATTGGGCCCTTTGATTGTGATTGTATTCTGTTGTTTTCCTCCTTCTAAATAGAACTGAACACTCAACCTCTAATGAAGGGATAATATGGCCTTGAATGCATTCAATGACTGCATAAAAAGCCAGTCAAATGAATAATTTCTTTTACACATTTTTAAGTTTTAAAGGAATTGCTGGATGAGGGTGTTTGAAACAGAGCATAAAACTGTGATGGGCTGATTCCACAGTATCTTAAAATTTTAAGCTTTTATTCCTCTTATTTCTTTGTCAGGAACATATGTTATTTATAAATGATAATGAACTTCATCACTATTTTAACACTTGAGATGAAAGATAAGAGGACCTGAAGGCTGTCAAGATGATGCAAAAGGTATTTATCCCAAATCAGTAGGTAGAGACATTTCCTTCTTTATTTATTCCAGTGTTCACTCCACCAGTTGTTTGTTCCATAGAAACCATAAGAATGACTGAGTGTGGGATATGGGGGAGTGGAGCAGAAAAGAGGAATTTGTAAAATATAAAATTATGAATCTCAACTTTCTTGAGCTTTCCTTACTTTTTAGATAAACTAAATCAACCATTATTAGTCATTTAAAAATAGTTTTAGGTTTACTATTATTACTTTTTTGACATCCACATCTTTCATTTTGGTGGTTAGCTCATCAGACTCTGGCTTTAAGTATATTAAATAACTAAACTTTATTTTAGCCTATTATAACAGTTTATAAGGTATTAAAACTTCTAACAAAAACATGAAACTCTGAATACAATTGTATTATTTTCTTTATTGAAATAAAGTTGATTTACAATGTTGCATTAGTTTCTGGTATATAGCAAAGTGATTCAATTATATATATTTTATATATATATATATACACACACACACACATATGTAATTGACATACACACACACATATATAAACATGCACATATCTTATATAATAGTGCATATACATATCATATATATATATGTAGTTGACACACTTATATACAAACATGCACTGCACCTATTTATATGTATTATGTGTGTATACATATATGTTCTTTTTCATATTTAACTTATATGCAGAGTATATCATGTGAAATACAAGACTAGATGAAGCACAAGCTATAATCAAGTATGCTGGGAGAAATATAAACAACCTGAGATATGCAGATGACACCATCCTTATGGCAGAAAGCCTCTTGATGAGGGTGAAAGAGAAAACTTTAAAAGTTGGCTTAAAACTCAACATTCAAAAAACTAAGAGGGATGGAATCTAGTCCCATTACTTCATGGCAAGCAGTTGGGGAAACAATGGAAACAGTGACAGACTTTATTTTCTTGGGCTCCAAAATCACTGCAGATGGGGACTGCAGTGATGAAATTAAAAGTTGCTTACTCCTTGGAAGAAAAACTATGACAAACCTAGACATCATATTAAAATACAGAGACATTACTTTGCTGATAAAGGTAGATATAGTCAAAGCTATTGTTTTCCCAGTAATCAGTGACCAAGATGAAAGTTGGACCTTAAAGAAGGTTGAGTGCTGAATAACTGATGCTTTTGAAATGTGCTGTTGGAGAAGACTCTTGAGAGTCCCTTGAACTGCAAGAGATCACACCAGTCAATCCTAAAGGAAATCAGTCCTGAATATTCATTGAAATGACTGATGCTAAAGCAGAAGCTCCAATACTTTGGCCATCTTATGTGAAGAGCCAACTTATTGGTAAAACTCTACTGCTGGGAAAGACTGAAGGCAGGAGGAGAAGGGGAAAACAGAGGATGAGATGGTTGGATGGCATCACTGACTCAATGGACATGAGTTTGAGCAATCTTTGGGAGATGGTGAAGGACAGGGAAGCCTGGTGTGCTGCAGTACCTGGGTTTGCAAAGAATCAGACATGACTTGGCAACTGAACAACAAGAGAAAATATACATCTATTTTTTAGTGATAATATCTCACAGCTACTGGGAGCCAGGGGTCGGTAGGTAGGTTGGACTAATTTAGAAAGGGAACAAGAATAATTTTGTAGATGATAGAAATATTCTTTATCTTGATTATAATGCTGATTATACAAAGTGAATATCTTTCGTAAAGTGTATCAACCTAGAGTTTAAAAGTTTACATGCCATTTTGTGTAAATTCTTTACTCTCTGAGCCTCCAGGGTAGGCTGGTGGCTCAGATGGTAAAAGAATCTGCCTGCAAATCGGGAGAACTGGGTTCAGTCCCTGGGTTGGGAAGATCCCCTGGAGAAGGGAACAGCTACCCACTCCCGCATTCTTACCTGGAGAATTCCATGGACAGAGGAGCCTGGCAGACTACAGTCCATGGGGTTGCAAAGAGTTGGACATGACTGAGCAACTTTCACTTTCACATTTTCACTTGTATGTAAATTATTACAATAGAATTGATTTAAAATAAAAATGATTAAAAAGCAATGTGCATCACATTCTACCATTTGTATATAGACAGATGAAAATAGGTATAAAGAATATAAAATAGATAATTGGAAGACTGGGTAGGTATTGCAATATATTCACTGATGCATAGAATACTTTCAACTTTCACAAGAAACTGGTAAAAGTGGTTGCCTCTGGTAAAGGCAGCTAACTGACTTGTTGTGCAGCAAGGTTTACTTTTCACTATAAATCCTATGAAGTTCTTAGATCAGTACCATGTGTATATACCACCAGATTAGTAAAAGAATAATTTAAAATAATAAATTAAAAGTAAAATAAAGATGAGTTTCCCAGGTGGCTCAGTGGTAAAGAATCTGCTTACCAATGCAGGAGATGGGGGTGTGATTACTGGGTCATGAAGAACCCCTGAAGAAGGAAATGGCAACCCACTCCATTATTCTTACCTGGGAAATCCCATGGACAGAGGAGCCTGGTGGGCTACAGTCCACGGGATTTCAAAGAGTCAGATGCAACTTAGTGACTGAGCATCTGCAAGAAAGTAAAGATATTTCCAAAAAGGAGTGCATTTTTCCAGCATGCAAACAGTAAAAGTGATGCTAAAAGGTGTTACTCAATCAGAATAAAAATGCTTCCATTTATGAAATGTATTTCCTATATAAGATAACAAAAATGAAGAGACAGGGAAATGTCAATAAGTGGGTGAATCCAATTGAAATATGAACAATAACAATATATTTTTTTAAAATATGTGCAGAAAAATAAAGCATGATAGCAAAAATTGGAAATGAGGCAGAGTTAACGTGTTCTAATATCTTAGCATTACATGGAAAATGCTAATAGTACTTGTATATTTTAATATATATTTTTAATAAATCAAGACCTAGAGTTACCAGAAAAGAATTCTGAAAGAAACAGAAAGAGAGAGAGAGAAAAGAAAGTATGAAGGAGAGGGGGTGGGGGAGGGAAGAAAGAAAGGGAGCAAGAGAGCAGGGAAGAAAAAGTGAATATAGAAATGGGCTGTGACTCAGTAATTGCACTTGAGGAGAATACACAATAGATATGTACATGTATATGCCCAAATGGCACATATAAGTTTGTTCTTGGCTGCACCATTTGTAATAATAAAACCTGGAAAACAACTAAAAGTTCATCAATAATAAGATGGGTAAATAAATTGTAACTTCATACCAACTCTTGTAAAGTATGAAAATGAAAGGAAAGATACTTAATGCAACATAGATAATTTTTACAAAAATACTATTTAATATAATAGTCAAAGAGCAAAATTTATAAATAGAACTAATCTATAGACAGTAACATCAGATATCAGGGTAATGGTTCCCTTTGGTTTAAACAAGCTAAGTGATGTAATAGTAAAGGTCTAGCTTTTAATCCGGTTGGTAATTGCATGATACGCATGTTCACATTGTAAAACTTCACTGAACTTACGCTGAGTAAACTCTTCTGTATGTGTTATATGTCAGTAAAAATCACTGATAAAAATAAATTAAGTACATCCATTGATATATATTTACATTAAGCTTTTAAAGATATTATCTTTATCATCAGTCTCTTTAATGAAAAACCTCATCAATGATTTAATAGTGTTTTGATGTATATTTAAAGTGGTTACTAATGAACAAATGATGAAATCAACTCTCATGGTTTTATTACCATCAATATATCTATATTAAGCTATTTAAATATTTCAGGCTCTGTAAAAATATCAAATGTATCTATACATATGCTTCAGCAGATATTTTAAACATTATAGGGTACTTAATTATAAAATCAATTTTCCTTAAAATTGAAATATTTACCAAAATGTATTTTAAACAGTATTTTCAAATTAAATAAATCACATTGCTTCATGATCCCTAAAGAGAAGTGATAAAAAAAATAATTAGTTCAATACTTGTGTACTAAGAAAACTTTCAAAGTTGCAGAGACACACATTATAAATAATCCAAATATCTACTTGTGGGAATATTCCCAGCTTTTTAATCATAATTTCTATTATAATAGACATCACAAAGAAAATACAATATATTATATTCATTTTTTGTGTTTGTCACTCAGTCATACCAACTCTTTGCAACCCCATAGACGCCCACCAGGCTCCTCTGTCAATGTTATTAACCACCCCCAAGTAATTATTTTGCAAAAGTAATATTCAATGGTAGTTCACTGATCCCTATCAAATTACCAATGGCATTTTTCACAGAACTAGAAAAAAAATTTAACAATTCATATGGAAACACAAAAGACCCTGAATAGCCAAAGCAGTCTTGAGAAAGAAGAATGGAGCTGGAGGAATCAAGCTTCCTGACTTCAGATTACACTACAAAACTACAGTCATCAGGAATGAATGGTACTGGCACAAAAACAGAAATAGAGACCAATGGAACAAGACAGAAAGCCCAGAAATAAGTCCATGCACCTATGGGTACTTTATTTTTGACAAAGGAGGCAAGAATATACAATGGGGCAAAGACAGCCTCTTCAATAAATGGTGCTGGGAAAACTGGACAGCTACATGTAAAAGAATGAAATTAGAACACTTCCTAACACCATACACAAAAGATAGACTCAAAATGGATTAAAGACCTAAATGTAAGACCAGAAACTATAAAACTCTTAGAGGAAAACATAGGCAGAACACTCGATAACATCAATCAAAGCAAGATCCTCTACGACCCACCTCCTAGAGTAACAGAAATAAAAACAAAAGTAAACAAGTGGGACCTGATTAAACTTAAAAGCTCTTGCACAGAAAAAGAAACTATAAGCCAGGTGAAAAGACAGCCCTTGGAATGGGAGAAAATAATAGCAAATGAAACAACTGACAAAGGGTTAATTTCCAAAATATACAAGCATCTCATACAATTCAATACCAGGAAAACAAACAACCCAATCAAAAAGTGGGGAAAAGACCTAAACAGACATTTCTCCAAAGAAGACATACAGACAGCTAACAAACACATGAAAAGATGCTCAACATTGTTCATTATTAGAGATATGCAAATCAAAACCACAATGAGATATCACCTCACACCAGTCAGAATGGCCACCATCAAAAAGTCTACAAACAGTAAATGCTGGAGAGGGTGTGGAGAAAAGGGAATACTGTTGCACTGTTTGTGGGAATATAAATTGATACAACCACTATGGAAGATGGTATGAAGATTCCTTAAAAAACTAGGAATAAAACCACCATATGATATGACTCACCAGTCCCACTCCTAGGCATATACCCTGAGGAAACCAAGGTTGAAAAAGACACATGTATCCCATTGCTCATTGCAGCACTATTTACAATAGCTAGAACATGGAAGCAATCTAGATGTCCATCGACAACAGATGAATGGATAAAGAAGCTGTGGTACATATACACAATGGAATATTACTCAGCCATTAAATGGAACACATTTGTATCAGTTCTGATGAGGTAGATGAACCTAGAATCTATTATACAGAGTGAAGTGAGTCTTAGAGAAAGATAAATATTGTATTCTAATGCACATATACGGAATACAGAAAAATGGCTCTGAAGAATTTATTTACAGGGCGGCAATGGAGAAACATAGAGAATAGACTTATGGACCTGGGGAGAGGGGAGGAGAGGGTGAGATGTATGAAAGAGTAACATGGAAACTTACATTACCATATATAAATTAGATAGCCAGTGGGAATTTGCTGATGGCTCAGGAAACTCAAACAGGGGCTCTGTATCAACCTAGAGGGGTGGGGTGGGAAGGGAGATGGGAGGGAGGTTCAAAAGGGAGCGGATATATGTATACCTATGGCTGATTCATGTTGAGGTTTGACAGAAAACAACAAAATTCTGTAAAGCAATTATCCTACAATAACAATAAATTAAGAAAAAAATTTTGATGTGTCAAGTTATAAAATAACTGGCATGCAACTCAGAAAGAGCTCAAAGAATTGAGGGAAATTTGCAGTTCCTTTCATTGCCATGCATCTCTAAGACCAATACTGGTTACTATTTACTTGTATAAAGAAGAAAAATAGGAATAGAATTAATTATTTTTAGAAAAGAATAGTTCACTTATCTTTTTCCTTTTCTCATTTTACCTCTTTCCTTTCTTCCTCCTTTTTTTTCTTTCTTTTATCCATTTTTCTCAATTTTTTTCTTTTATCTTAAAAAAAAAAAAAGTCTCCAGATGAGGGGAAATATCACATTTAGCACGAACAATGACTTTCTGTAAATTACCAAAGTTACCCTTGACTCTGAGTAGACACAATCCAGTTTATCTTAGAAAGCAGAAAACAGACTGGATTTCAGATATATTTGCCCCATCATCTGGGTGACCTGGTACAGGACATAAAGCTACCACATAACCTACCAACTATTCATGACCCTGATGAAAGAAAGAGAAAACAAAAAATTAAAAGAGATCCAAACTAGGGCTCTGTGACAATCTAGACAGGGGGTGGGGGGTGGGGGGTTGGGAGGGTGGTTCAAGAGGGAGCAGATGTATGTGTACCTATGGCTGATTCATGATGATGTATGGCAGAAACCAATTATTCTTCAATTTAAAATAAATGAATTTTAAAAATAAGAAACAGCAAAAATCAAAAAAAAAAAAAAAAACAAACCACAAAACAGAGAGAGAGAAACACCCTTTCCCCTCAATGTGTGACTGACTGTTGTTGTGAGAGTCACTCAGTCGTGTCTGACTCTTTGAGACCTCATGGACTGTAGCCTCCATACATGGAATTCTCCAAGTAAAAATACTGGAGTGGGTTGCCACGCCCTCCTCCAAGGGATCTTCCTGACCCAGGGATCAAATCTGAGTCTTCCACATTGCAGATAGATTCTTTACTGTCTGAGTCAACAGGGAAGCCCAATTCAGGTAGAGTGTGTAGAATAGTGTCTGTACCCATGCAGCACTCAACAGATCAGCCCCTGTGATTTCATGTATCCTGCAGAATTGCTATCATGTTTCTAGTATTAACTGTCTAGCATACTGCCTACCCATGGGGTATCTGCTTAATTAATGAATCATTTTCATTATTGCCTTCTATTTTCATTTTAGAGCTCCTTTCAGCTAATATTGTTACATAAAATAGACACAACTAAAAAGACCCAATTTGTGCTGGAAATAACATGTGACTAGCAAGTAATTAAGTCACTCTAATTCTTGGAATGTGAGAATGGAAAACACTATAACTAAATAAGGGCATTAAATAGAAGAATAAAATTTATTAAAAAAAGCAAAATAAAAATACGAGACCTAAAGAATGTATGAAAAACTTTTTGGAAACCCTGGGGAAGGGGACCATATGATACAGGTCACAAAACAATTGACAGTTTCACAAAGCTATCAAATGGTTATGTCAAGTGATAAATATAACACTTAAAGAGGAAAGGTGATCAAGGTGAGATGAATAATGAAACATATATTATGAGTAAGTGAGTTCAAATTAGATACGAAAACTGACAAGTAAGGTTATCTAATTAGTAATTTTGCAGATATTTCAAAATTAGCAATACGTCTTCTAGAGAACCAGTGTGCCTATTCAGTGGTCCTTAAATAAAAGATACATTAAGATAAAAAGGCTATAGTGTGAAACAAAATAATTTAGACTTCCCTGGTGGCTCAGATGGTAAAGAATCTGCCTGCAATGCAGGAGACCTAGGTTTGATCCCTGGGTTGGGAAGATTCCCTGGAGAAGGGAATGGCAAGCCACTCTAGTATTCTTGCCTGGGAAATCCCATGGACAGAGGAACTTGGCAGGCTATGGTCCATGGGATCGCAAAGAGTTGGACACGACTGAGCAACTAACACACACACACACAGTCTACACTGTAAAGACTTTAGTGAAATTTAAGTTCAAAATGCTTTTGAACTGAGCAGGTAGGGGGTACAGATCTAATCATGCTAAAAGCACAGAAGACCAAGTAGATGAACAGGCAAACTTGAAGTAGATAAATCACTACCTGTGCATGGCACCCATTCAAACCTTTTGAGGAAATTCAAGGGCACAATTTTACTTTTTAGTAAAATAGACAGCCTGCCCTATGAAAAAACTAACAAGCTGGAAAAATGTACAGTGCCAATACAATCCTAAATGGTTCTGGAATGACTCTTCAACGCCAAAGATCTCTTCCACACAAGACATAGTTGGTGGGAGATATTTTAAAATGTAGAAGAAATAGTGACATACTTTTATAAAGGAAAATTATGCTATGCATATTTAATAATAATACTTTTAGGTTATTAATTTACTTATGCCATTATAATATTATTAACACAACTTTACAGGTCAGTGCTACTGTTATCTTCATTTTGTTGAAGAGAAAATTCTAAATACCAAATGAAATATATATTTATTATACAAATTTTTAGGGACTGTATTGACAGCAAGGGCATGAACTCTTGTCTTCTAGTACATAAAAGAAGTTAAATATAAAAGCACAACACACAAAATAAAAATGCTAATAACTCTAAGAGAGGTAATATGATATTGATATTTCAAGAAAGAGGATATTACTTATTGTTGATATTAGTGGACTGTTCTTCATTATAGAGAAAGTGTTTAACCTGGTTCTTACAGTATGCATAGGGTATGTTCATATTAGGAAGGTCTGAGAGGCATCTTGGCAAATAATAATGATTGAGAACATAAGGGAAATACTGAAAATAAGAGCTTAATCATTTTTAATTATTATCCATACACAGATGATATGATTATACCTGTGTAAAATGAATGAACTCAAATCTTTCACAATTAACAAAATAATGTTACAAGATTTACAGTCAGTAGCTTTATTAACATCATCAATATCCAGTTAGAAAATGTGTAAGGAAAAGATTTTATTCACAAGAGCAACAAAATTTAATGTCACAGAAATAAGCTAAATAAGTGATCTATAAAATAGGAAACTATAAAACTTAAAATAGGATTTGAATCGATAGAGAGCCTTGGATGATGAAGTCGCTCAGTCATGTCCGACTCTTTGAAAACCCACGGACTGTAGCCTACCAGGCTCCTCCATCCATGGGATTTTCCAGGCAAGAGTACTGGAGTGGGTTGCCATTTCCTTCTCCAGGGGATCTTTCCCACCCAGGGATCAAACCCAGGTCTCCTGCATTTACCATCTGAGCCACCAGAGAAGCCCCAATAGAGATCCTCACCAAGGTAAAAATGGAGATAATCAAGATGGGAATATTGCAATTTTCCCTCAATTATTTAAACGATAGAAATATGTATCAGTCAAAAATTTCATTTTTGGTAGAATATGGGGAATGGCAACCCACTCCAGTATTCTTGCCTAGAGAATTCCATGGACAGAAGACCCTGGCAGGCTGCAGTCCAGGAGGTCAAAAAGAGTCGGACACAACTGAATGACTAACACTTCATAGGGAAATACAAATTATAAAATGTATACTAAATTTTACATGGAAGAATGAGTATATAAGGAATGCCAAGAACATTTTCAAAATCAATAATAATGAAAAATTGTCTTCCCTACTATGATGACATCAGAAACAGCAATATTAATCAAAGGAAAGTTTCTCCAACTAGTGGGAAGATGGAAGGAAGATGGGTTCTTTTTTAAAATTTATTTTTAATTGGAGGATAACTGCTTTACAATGTTGTGTTGCTTTCTGCCGTACAACAATGTGAAACAGCTATAAGTATAGATATAATCCACTCCCTTTGAAACCTCCCTCCCACTCCCTACCCCCCATCCCATACCTCTAGGTTGTCACAAGGCACCAGGTTGAGCTCCCTCTGTTATATAGCAACTTCCCACTAGTTGTTTTATGCATGGTAATATATATATATATATGTTTCAATGCTACTCTCTCAATTCATCACACCCTCTCCTTACCCCACTGTGTCCACAAATCTGTCCATTCTGCCTGCACCTCTATTCCTGCCCTGCAAATGGGTTCATCAGTATGATTTTTCTAGATTCCATTTATATGCGTCAATATATGATATTTGTTTTTCTCCTTCTGAATTACTTCACTCTGTATAACAGGCTCTAGGTTCATCCACTTCATTAGAACTGACTTAAATGTGTTCTTTTTTATGGCTGAGTTATACTCCATTGTATATATTTGCCACTACTTCTTTATCGATTCATCTGTCAATGAACATCTAGGTGGCTTCCATGTCCTGGTTATTATAAATAGTACTAGAGTGAACAATGGGCTACATGTGTATTTTTGAATTCTGCTTTTCTCAGGGTATATGCCCAGCAGTGGGATTGCTGGGTCATATGGTAGTTTTATTCCTAAGTGAAGAAGGGATGCTGGTTCTATAGAAACAATAATATCCAGAACAGATTTGTTCACTGACCTCTGAGGCTAGAAGATGCTTTTAATAAGCATATTTAACAATGATTTTTAAAATGTTACCTTAAACAAAGAGTCCATTTAAGTTACCACCAAATTGGGAAGAGCTTAAAATGTTTATCTAAAATGTTTACTCTTTATGTAAAAGAAAAAATAGCATAAAGATAAGCTAGGATATTGGGGATACTTTCTTGAAATGCTGATCCCAATGGAAAGGAGATTAAGAGGACTTCTTGTCTCTTGATACTGCATCAAGAATGGTTCCAGAGATTAGGTGTTTCTTCCTTTAGGATCACACTGCAGTGGGAATGTCCTATAATACTTGCAGGCTGAGCTCAGTCAGGAGAAAACATCTCAATGTGTCCCCCGTACTTGGCAAGAAAGTGATGTGGCATTATATTTAAATTGTGAAACTCATTTTGGCTGAGAAAGCCGAGTCTTGAAGTATGCTTGCCAAGAGAGTAAAATGATACAAATATGCATGCTGAATTATACATAAATATGCATATATACATAGTCATCCACACACACCATTTTTCAATGATAAATAGACCAACTAGATAGATAGGCAAAGGGTAGTCTAGGAAGGCTCAGGATGCACTGTACTTCAAGAGAACATTACACCGCCACACATGGTAGCATGTTTTCCAGAATCCATTTAATCTGGGTTCAAAGGGATTTGAGGCTCTTGAACTATTAGGACTTGAAGGATGAGAATGGGCTGCCTGTGACACAAGCCACAAATCTTGAGCATATGGAAGGGGCTGACCTGCTGTGCTCCATAAATGAGAAATTTGTCTCTCTTGGCTTTTTAGGAGGTGCTATGTGCTGAGAAGCTGAGAAAGAAGAACTCTACCAGCCCAGCCTGAAGTGAGTCACACGTTATTCATAACACCTTGCAATTTAAGTCTGAGGCTGAATCTAATGTGCCGGAAAAGAGGTCAATTGTAACAAAGGGGAAAAGAGCCCCACAGCTGTACCTTTCACTGTCAAAGCTTTTCCACCAGATTTATATTTCAATAGGAGGAAGAAAAGGATTTGAGGAAATAGTCTAGTTTCCCTCTAAACAAAACAAAATGAAAATATTGGAGTGTATTCTACCTTGTAAAACTGATAATTGACACTAGGAATAGTTAGCTTTGAAAACCTTGGGGGTGATGTCAGGGTGGGATTTGGTTCACATAAAGGGTTACTTGAATTCACTTTCTTTTTTAACTATAATAAAATATTGTTGCTCTGATGTGCTTAGTCATGTTTGACTCTTTGCCAGCCCATGGACTATAGCACACCAGGCTCCTCTGTCCACGGGATTTTCCAGGCAAAAGTACTGGAGTGGGTTGCATTTCCTTCTCCAGGAGATCTTCCTGACCCAGGGATCAAGCCCACGTCTCCTGCATTTCCTGCACTGGCAGGTGTGTTCTTTACCACTTGAGTCACCAGGGACGCTCCCAGATAACTAAAGGTCAAATGCCAAAGGATCCCTAACTCATTTCCATTTACTCCTTCACTTGTGACTTTTAGTTACCGATGGTTTGCATCTTTCACCTCTCCTCTCTGAGGCTGCGAAATACACAAAATGCCAGTGAACTGAAGAAGCTGAGCAATGTTTACATTAATAGTGCTGGGAATTAACCTCATCAGGTGACACTTGTTGCCTTATTAGGTAACAGTGGAAATAATTTGGATCTCTTAATTGCTCTCAGGAACAAGAGGAAACACCTGCATCCCCTTAGCCCTCCCTCATCTCCAAGGCAGGCTTATGGATTCTTCACAAACTAACTGGTATTACACCTCCTCAGATCAATAATTGCAGTCCTTAAATTCTTCTTTCCAGGAGAGCATTTTTTCCCTCCTTGTAAAAATCATCTTTCACTTGTCCCCCTCAAATATATATCTTAATGAAATAACAGGCCCAAACCAATGAGTGTCTCTTTGGATGACACACTGGCCTGGCTTGCTGGATAGAAGATGAGGTAAAACCTGAAGGCGGTGTTGATGATAGTGATTAAAACACCAGCTTTGACAGGCAATAACTATAAAATCTTGCTGCTAGTAATAATCTCTACAATACAACCGCAATACCAGCACACCATATGTCACAGCATAGCAATCTATCTCTACGAGTGTCACTTACTTAAGCAGGTTCCAGAAGAACCTATCATTATTTTTAAGTGGGGGGGAAAGAAGGACACAGTTCTATTGCTATACTGCATTAGTCACTCCAGTTCAATCCTTCAACTGACTTATTTACTTTCATGAAAGGGAATCTATATATATTTCAAACTATTAGATCAGATACCATGAGATCCATAGTTCACACTTTGGTTATTATTCTTTGGATCATTTATTCCTTATCCTGCAGGCTTCAGGAATGTGAGCTTGCTTTTTAAATATCACTTTTAATTTGAACAACAGAAACATTTTTGAAATGTGTTAGTAATTATTCAATCATACATATGTGTGTGCTATATATACATGTATATACATAATTTATTATTATTGTTTGTAAGAGAAACTCAGTACCTACAGTTGTAGTAGCAGATGGAATTTAAGGTCAGTACAGAAACCACCAACAGAAGGTCAAACAAAAATCGATGAAGAGAATCTTAAGAACTTAACAATAATAAAGATAAGTTGTCTTTAAATTATTTTGGACCTTGACAAAGAGAGACTCTTGTATTACAGCAAAAGGATAGTAACTAAAGTAACTATTACCAGGCTCCAAGTTTTCAAAGCAAGAAATATTGATAATATATAACTTAACTGTGTTGCTGGAGTTGAAAGAAGAAAACGCCTTCCCTTGCAAATATTTTTTGGAAATACCATCTATTTGGTATTTAGGAGCTATTATTTGTCTTATAAATGTAAAATTTTAGATTCAGAAAGGCTTGCTTTAGGTTGTGTGCTCTATCTCACATTAAAAAAATTATTGGAGTTAAGTGGACACATTGCATTATGTTTCTGCAACTCAGTTTCCTGCTCTGTCAAATGAAGATAATAATAATACCTACTTCAAAGCATTCTTGTGATTAAATAGTTAATATATGTAAAGTGTTTACAACAGACCCTGGGTCATAGTAAATGCGCTGCAAGTGGTTGCTACTGCTACTTTACTATTGTTATCAATAGGAGTTAATTACGGAGTCAGAGCCAATTTAATTCAAGTCCTAGACCACTAATTACTAGCTGGGTGATAGTGAGATCCATTGACATATTGTCTAACCATTTTAAGTTCCTATAAAATAGGGACAAGAACAGTGTCTTCCGCATGCTAGGAAGAGCAGATGAGATCATTTACAGTAAGCCCTTACACCTGTGTCTGGCACAGAGAAAGTTTCGCTGTTTTTAATCATCGTGAGTGTATAGGTATGATCACATTCTCTGTCATGTTAAGAAACTTAATCTATTCAGGTCTCTAGAATTCGCTTGTGTTTCCCAACTTTTTAAATTAAGCAATTTCACCAAAATCATCTATCTATTCCCTGAATATATCCAGACAATCACTGATTGCTTATATCTGATACGGGGTTTTCTCAAGATTTGATGTAAAGATCTGACACAAATAAATGATTTTAGAGGAACAGGTGAAAATATTTCTGCTCAAATGTAAGGTAAAATGGAGCTGGCTTGTAAGATGAGACAAGTGGTAACATACTCTGCTTTATGCACTTCTCTAGCAAGGTGGTATTTCAAACTCCACGGCAGATGGGTAAAAAAACAAGAGGACAGCTTGTTAGAAAAAGACCCAGACTGCTAAGTCCATCACATCTCTCTTTTTCTTTCCTCATTAATTCTCGGATCCTTATTCCATTGTATAACTTAACTATCTCTATAGGCAAAAAAAGAAAAAAAAAAAAAAACTGTCTAGTACTCACTACCACTCTTTAGAGGCTTGTACAGTTCTTGAGGCATAAGCCAAGAGGTTTTCCCTAAATGAGAAACCGGCAGGAAATTTTCACCTGCTCGGCAGGCGGGCAGCACTTCTCAGTGAATCGCAATGAACTCAGTACAACTGCTCTTTTGTTTCAGTGTTTGATGTTGCAGGTAGAGAAGATATTTCACTCCTATGAGTACTATAGGTCGGACTACCACATTCAAACAGAAAATATCACCAAAGATTGAAAAGAAAAGGCTGAAAGAGAAAATATGGCTAAACACAGAAGGGAAACAATGTGTTTTATTTGGTTTTCACACAGATAGAATATTAGCTACCTAAATCAGACCTACAGAGATGCACACCACATCTGTTATGTACTCCTCAATCTTTCTTATTGAGACTAAGCCAGTGGTGTTCCCATGGAGATATCTCACACTGTTCACTTAGGGTTTCTTTTCTAATTAATGATTAATGCCATCCCCTAATTACAGAGAGTGGCAGACTCAATAACATGAAGGATAGTCAGAAACTTTGTATTCCTGTGGTTTTCTTTTCAGTCTGTTACTAATCAGTCTGGGACTAATATGCAGCTTCGCCTTACATTATCCTTAACTATAAAAAACTACAAATTCTAAAACAAAGAAGGGAACTTCTGGACGTGAAAACCTCAGGCCAAGTCTGGGTGGCCCGTGTGCCAGAGCTAGTCCATGGTGGTATTTCTGATCGCAAATATTTGTAAAACGTTTATATTATAATGCCAATTTTAAAGAGCATTAAGGAGTTATGGATGTGCATTTTGAGTTTCTCTTGAAAAACTTGAAAATCTGGCATCATTACACTGGAACACCTACCTGCATGGCCAAAGTTGGCTAAATGTCTACTGTTCCTTTCATATGGAGCATTTGCTGTTCAGTTTACCAGAGATTCTATAGTCCCCATTTGTCTAATCCATTCTGACTCTCATCATTTACTATACTTGAATGGTATCTGTCAGCCTTCGATTTGATGACCCTACCTCTGATTATCAAAAGCCAAAACCCTTTACCATCAAATAAGCTGAAAGCAAAATAAACGAAAATGACACTTCAGGTCACTCTGTTACTGCTGCAGGGGTCACACTGACCAATATGATCATCTCTGTTCTCAAGAAGAATCTACAAGTGGTGATCAAATGTACTTCAAAGATAGTGTAAGTGGTGCTATAAACCTACTAGAGCAGTTCACAAAGACTGAGGATGTTTTGATAATTTGGACATAGGAGAGGGGAACAGGAAAAAAGTCTATAAACTACTCAAAGCATGTTTTTAGATTAAGTCTGTCAAGAGAAATATAATGCAAGACACAAGTCTAATTTAAAAATTCTAGTTCAGTTTATTTCAGTCGCTCAGTCATGTCCGACTCCGCGACCCCATGAACGGCAGCACGACAGGCCTCCCTGTCCAACACCAACTCCCAGAATCCACCCAAACCCATGTACGTCGAGTCAGTGATGCCATCCAACCATCTCATCCTCTGTCGTCCCCTTCTCCTCCTGCCCTCAATCTTTCCCAGCATCACGGTCTTTTCAAATGAGTCAGCTCTTCGCATCAGGTGGCCAAAATATTGGAATTTCAGCTTCAACATCAGTCCTTCCAAAGAACACCCAGGACTGATCTTCTTTAGAATGGACTGGTTGGATCTCCTTGCAGTCCAAGGGACTCTGAAGAGTCTTCTCCAACACCACAGTTCAAAAGCATCAATTCTTCAGTGATCAGCTTTCTATATAGTCCAACTCTCACATCCATACATGACTACTGGAAAAACCATGTATTGACTAGACGGACATTTGTTGGCAAAGTAATGTTTCTGCTTTTTAATATGCTGTCTAGGCTGGTCATAACTTTCCTTCCAAGGAGTAAGCGTCTTTTAATTTCATGGCTGCAGTCACCATCTGCAGCAATCTTGGAGCTCCGAAAAATAAAGTCAGCCACTGTTTCCACTGTTTCCCCATCTATTTGCCATGAAGTGATGGGACCAGATGCTATGATCTTTGTTTTCTGAATGTTGGGCTTTAAGCCAATTTTTTCACTCTCCTCTTTCACTTTCAACAAGAGGCTCTTTAGTTCTTCTTTACTTTCTGCCATAAGGTGGTGTCATCTGCATATCTGAGGTTATTGATATTTCTCCCAGCAATCTTGATTCCAGCTTTTGCTTCCTTCAGCCCAACGTTTCTCATGATGTACTCTGCATATAAGTTAAATAAGCAGGGTGACAATATATAGCCTTGACAAACTCCTTTTCCTATTTGGAACCAGTCTGTTGTTCCATGTCCAGTTTTAACTGTTGCTTCCTGACCTGCATACAGGTTTCTTAAGAGGCAGGTCAGGTGGTCTGGTATTTCCATCTCTTTCAGAATTTTCCGGAGTTTATTGTGATCCACACAGTCAAAGGTTTTGGCATAGTCAATAAAGCAGAAATAGATGTTTTTCTGGAGTTCTCTTGCTTTTTCAATGATCCAGCGGATGTTGGCAATTTGATCTCTGGTTCCTTTGCCTTTTCTAAAACCAGCTTGAACATCTCGGAGTTCATGTTTCACGTATTGCTGAAGCCTGGCTTGGAGAATTTTAAGCACTACTTTACCATTGTGTGAGATGAGTGCAATTGTGTGGTAGTTGGCACACATTGCCAACTTTGGCATTGCCTTTCTTTGGGATTGGAATGAAAACTGACCTTTTCCAGTCCTGTGGCCACGGCTGAGTTTTCCAAATTTGCTGGCCTATTGAGTGCAGCACTTTCACAGTGTCATAAGCAAAAAGATGTACTTGAAATTGATTTTAATCATAAAGGTTTTTCCAGTTAAATAAGACCAAAATATTGTCATTTCAGTGGGCAATCAATATAAAAATGTTAATGAGATACTGCACTTAAATTTTTCATACAGAATCTTTGAAAGGCAATGTTCATTTACGTCCATTTAGGGACCTCCCAGTTGAGACAAGTCACATTTACAGTATTTAGTGATTATGTGTACCTAGTAAAGAAGAATACTGCAGAAAGTTGCAGAAAGTTCTGACAGCATAGCACTTTCCAAGTGGAGGAAACAATAGAAATATAGACACACCAGATACATGAAAGGCAAATTATTTCCTGGAAATACTATGTCCATTTCAATTTGATTATGGGTCAGATGTGAAAAAGTAAGAGGTATAGATCAGATGCTTGGTAAATTAGTCAAGTTTTTTGGCTCAAAAGCACTACCAGAAAGTATTCAAACTATCGTAAGCAACGTAAATTATTGATGCTGAATAATGAACGTGTAACAGCCAAAATTTTTAAACTCCTAAGAAAAATTTCCAATTCAATTGTGATAAATTCATTTTTATGTATGAAATTATTGGCTTACATAACTGAATAGGCCAGTGATAGTTCCAGCTTCTGGAATAGGTGGATTTAGATCATAATTCCAGAACTCAGTCTTGTTATCTTTTGCTTTGCTTCATTTCATCCATTTATTAAGTATGTGTCTCCTTGATGACAAGATGGTGGGTAGAAGTCCTTAGACTTTCTTTCTATGATCTTAGGTGTCTCAAAGTTTACTTAAAGCAGTTCTGTTTAATCAACAATTTAAGCCCACATGATCTAATTAGTCAGGTTTAGATTATCTGATGGTGGTGATTTAGTCGCTAAGTCATGTCTGACTCTTGTGACCCCATGGACTGTAGCCTGCCAGGCTACTCTGTCCGTGGGATTCTCCAGGCAAGAATATTGGAGTGGGTTGCCATTTCCTTCTTCAGGGGATCTTCCCGACCCAGGGATTGAACCCAGGTCTCCTGCGTTGCAGGCAGATTATTTACCAACTGAGCTATGAGGGAAGCCCCAATTACTCATCCATAAATTAATTACTATTTAGCCAAGGGAATATCTTCTCACTGAAGAAGCCTAAGGTGTGGTCAAGCTATCTGATCACAGGTAGGTCAACTGATAGTCATTGTATAAAGAAAAAATGAAATGTTCTTGCCTGGAAGGTAAGATGCATATATGGAAGACGTGTAGACAAACTCAACTAATGTTTACTAGCTTAAATTGTGAAGAATTTTTGACCCTGTATTGTAACTTTTAGATCAATAACTCTTAGCTAATACCTGGTTTTGCTCCCATGATAAGTTGAAGCCTCTAGAAAGCCTGCATGTTGAACAGTCCTCTGGTAGTTAACAATTTAAGGCAATGATTTATGCAAGCATAACCTGCATATTATGCAGACATGAGTAGACAAATTTTTCAAAGAAACACAAAACTGCTAAAATTCTGCAATAAAAGTGGTTGAAAAGTGGAGAAACTGTCTTTCAATAGATTGACTAACTTTGAATAATTTAATGTTTGAAATGATTAGTTAAGATATCTTACTAATACAGCTAAATTATGATCGCTTCCCTTACAACTGTACTGTACTATTTCCAGGTAATTTGTAATTCTTTTTAAGTTTTTTCACCAAATTTATTCTTGAGTATTTCATTTAAATTTTGGCTCAATATATTACCTATGATTAAATGAAACATATATATATGATTATTTTTTTACTAACAATTTTAAGGTGTAAAGAATAAAAGTGCAATGGTAAGGGTGTAAATAGATAAAACACCATGTAAAGGTATTCTGTGCAATATCTACACTTAGGTCTTACAAGTTTGAGTTTATACAACCATGATTTATTAATTCCAAATGATTTTTTCCCAAAGGTTCTTATGTATTCACTTGATTTCAAAGTTATTTTACTTTTAAAAGGTTCATTCTATTTTATAACACCTTTTAAATTTAGTCATATACAACGATATACATGCATGCTCAGTCAATTCAGTCATGTGTGGCTCTATTTGACCTCATGGATTGTAGCCTGCCAGGCTCCTCTGTCCATGTGATTCTCCAGGCAAGAACACTGGAGTGGATTGCTATGCCCTCCTCCAGGGTTTCTTCCCAACCCAGGAATCAAACCCATGTCTCCTGCATTGCAGGTGGATTCTTTACTGCTGAGCCACCAGAGAAACCCCAACAATGACATATTTAGCTTCAAATAAAATATTCAATACTTTGAGATAAATATAAGCATTAGTGGGGAAACACTTCCAATTTATATAGCTTGATTTTGGTTAACTCATAGTAGTGTTTGTAATAAGTACCCACAAGATTTTTTATTATATCATAATGTAAAATCTAATTTTAATTAATTTAAAAGTGCTGCACTATACTTGCATCATTACATATGATATAAAGTTAGATTTTTAAAATAATGCTCATAAATTTATACCATATTCCAAGTGATCATTTTTCTAGATAATTGTCATAAAATCATTTGTTTTTTGATAATTTGCAAATGCCAACTATTATTCTAATACTAAATATAAGTATTATATAAAAGCATACAGTTGTATAGAAAGAGACTAGGTCTACAAAATTTCAATTACTTAGGAAATTTAGAGCTTTAAAATCAGCTTCTGCTAAGTCCTAATTTAATTCTCATTTAATAGAAACTGAAGAACCCAACAAACTGCTTTACATATTTTTATAGGCAACTGGAATTAAAGTTACAAAATAATTTTAAAATTATATTTTTATTCCATTATACCCAAATAGTGTCTTGAGTCTCTCATCTTAGAGAAGAAGATTATTGAGGCAATTTTGCAGAAGAATCAATGAACACAATATTTTAGACTAAACTATCAAGAAAATTAAGGACTCTTCATGTGCTTATTGAATGAATTACTGTAAAGCTTTACTGTTAAGAAAGTGCTGTAGAATACCAGTCATTTCACCTTCAAAAATGCAGCTGTAATATTAAGAATCCATTATGTGCATTTTAGTTACTTAATAGACAACTGTTGAATGAATGAATATGTATCCAGTAATGGTTATATTTTATTTTGCTTTTATTTGTTATCATTTTTTCTGTTATTACTATTCTGTTTTAATGCAGAGTATTGTGCTAAGATAGAACAGCTCTGAATTAAGACAAGTCAAAGTAAGAGGTTTACTCTTGTTCAGTCAAAGGTACTGAATGCTAACATTTCCTGCACATCATAAAAGTTAATATTTTGAATTGTGTGGTTCGGAATACCAGTTTGAAATTCTAGAAGTTATAAATGTTAGATATCAATGTTTATAGTGCATGATTTTAACTTAGATCTTATAAAAATTCAAATTCCCATACTCCATACTTGCAGATTCTGATTTCATAGGACTGAGTCTATTAATATAATGGTGGTTTCCTAGTGGCTCAGTGGTAAAGAATCCACCTGCCAATGCAGGAGATGCGGATTTGATCCCTGAGTCGGGAAGATCCTCTGGAGAAGGAAATGGCAACACACTCCAGTATTCTTGTCTGGACAAAGGAGTCTGGTTGGGTATAGTCCATGGGGTTGCAAAAGAGATGGACATGACTTGGTGACTAAACAACTATGACAATTCTATCAGGACTAAGAATCTGTAATTTTAACAAGTAACCCACATAACATTTTAGCTGGCAATTCTCAGGCTGTATAAAAAACACGTTATCTATCCACTTAAATATATAATGATCTTTCAGTCACACTGGTTTGTATCCTACCTCCACTCCCCACCCCTAGCCATGTTCAATGAATTACATTTAATGTTATGTTAGCTCTAATCAAAGGTAGTGACATAAAAAAATTGACTACAAAATATTACATATATTAAAAAAATGATTAAAGATGCCATAAAATATTGTATTGTATTAAACACATTTAACATATTTAAAATATTGATTGCTTCTGAATATCAAAAAGAAAACTGTGTTCAGCTGCAATAAATATAATAATTAACATTAGTATATTTCATCCTTCTGTTCATCATGATAAGAGTGTGTGTGTGTCTCTCTCTGCCAATAACAAATGCATATCCGAATTATCAGGGGAATAGTTTGAAAATGCACATGTTTATCCATTCTACTGGAATGGAATCTTATTGAAGGTATCCTCTAATACTAATTTTGAAAGTTGTCTAGGTATTTCAGACTTTGGCCCCTCAATTAAATTGAGAACCATAACTATAAGCAGTGGGAAGCTCAACTAAATTAAGAACCATAGCTACAGGCAAGAGAAGAAATCATCTCTACAGTGCAGATTAATAAAATTTTTACCCTAGTCTTAACCAGTTCCTGCCATCAGATCTGCATGCGTTTATAAAGAAAACTAATAAAACAATTTCCAAATTCTCCTCTAAAAGAAAAACTGCTGCTTTTTCTACTCATAATATTCTGACATCAACTGTGAGCAATTTCCCTGCACGTTGAGAAATTCTGACACTAGCTACCTGGAGTTACCTCTGAACACACAGAAAAAGGACTTAGTCCCACAAAGACTGTCCCTTACTTCAGATACCAATCACAAGTCCAGGCCTCCCATACTTCAGTCAGCTGTAAAGTGGGAGTTTGTATGACCCTCTCTTCTGGTTCAATAATTTGCTTTAAGAGCTCACATAACTCAGGGAAACACTGACATTTACCACCTTATCATAAAGGATCTAATAAAGAATACTGATGAACAGTCAGATGAAATAAGGCAGGACAGGAAATGTGTGCACAGAGCATCATGACTTCTTTGGATGTGATTCCCTCCCAGCACCTCCACCTGTTCACCAACCTGGAAGATGTCCAAATACTTTTTTTTATGGAGGTTATATTACTTATTCATGGTTGATTTGATTAAATCATTAAGTCAAGGTTGGAAATTGGGACTCAAAGTCCTAACCCTCTAACCACATGATTGGTGCCTCTAGCAACTTGCCCCCATCATCTAAGAGTCACCGCTCTATCATAAACTCAGGCATGAACTTCCCTGGTGGCTCAGATGGTAAAGAATCTGCCTGCAATGCAGGAGACCCGGGTTCAGTCTCTGGGTTGGGAAGATCCCCTGGAGGAGAGAATGGCAACCCATTCAGTGTCTTGCCTGGAAAAGCCAATGGACAGAGGAGTCTAGTGGGCTAGTCTAGTCTGTGGGGTGGCAAAGAGTTGGATACAACCGAGCAACTAACATTCACATATACTTGAAACGGGCTTATGAGTAATAAAAGATGCTCTTCCCACTCCTATCATTCAAGACACTACACGGATTTGGGGAGCCATGTGCCAGGAACCAAGGATGAAAAAAATATATATATATATACATTTTATTATATATTTTATTATATCACAAAATCACATTCTCCAATAGCATTGTTGAGAAATTTTTTGATGAGAGTTTTTCCAACTAATGATTTTGTGAAGACATAAATGGAAGAGTGTTATATCTGACATTCTTTATTTTGACTGTACTTTTTCAAAGTTTCTTGCTCTCTTAATCAAGCCATTCCTTTATCCTAAGCATCTAATCCCTTCACCCTATACCCTGACATTTCATTCTGATGTGTAGTAACTGAGTTCTCAGATTGATATTCTGCTCATTCCCATTCCTACAAGAACAAAAGCTGCACTTCTTTGGATCTGGATCCACCCTCTCTTTAGAAGAACAAATTAATTTTTCTTTCTTGTCAATTCACTAAAACAGAATTCACTAAAACATGCCTGTCATGAACATAGTGAAGTCAATTATGTTATTATATTTAAAGTGAGGCGGTATCAAAGAGAGAAAGTTGTTACATAAACGTGGATCAGAAAATCTGAGTTTCAGCAAGAGCATGGTTCCTTTACATTACCTGAAACCCCACTGAGTCTGCTGGGGTTAAAGTGGGTGGTGAGACTTGCTGTTTAGGTCAGGCCTTTATATCACATAACTCAGTGTAGCTGACAGACAATGAATCCAATACAATGAATCTATTCATTGAACTGGTAAATATTTATAGTAACATTTGGACATTTTGGAAGAAACCTCAGATATTATGATCGTGTATGAATTTCCATTTAAAAAAAACCTGCAGAATGATGATTGTTAATCCTGAGTGAAATATGCCCTGAAAGCTTCAATACCTTAATTTCATTTATGTTTGTAGAATACATGTCATATTAAAACATCTTGCATTTCTCAGCACTCCTTTGTTTGGACATTGGTCAACAAGGTACTTTTAAATACTAAAACAGTCGCTAAATACCTACATTCTCAGGGAAACAGAGATGCTCTAGACTTGTATTTTTTACCAAATAAATTAGAGTCTATTACAATGATAACACATAAGATAAACACATCCATAAATAAAGAATGAATTATTAAAGAAATAAAGATTTATTTCAAATACATGGCTATATCTTAAGTAATCAAGCACTTAGGCGAACACTTCCTTTGTTTAGGCATAAGCACTTATTTTGCTATGCAAGGTCACGTGTTTGGAAATGATAATCGAAGTCAAAGTATTTTTGCCCCTAGAGTCTTCATTCAGAGTATTTTCCAGTGGTGTCACAAGTAGATAAATGCACCTAATTACTAGATTGTACATCCTGATATATGTTTATTTGACTATGCAAACAACCCACCAAATGTATAATTTTCCCTTCTTAAAAAAAACACAGTAATTTAAATGCAAAAGATATGTTAATCAGCATTATCATTGAGATTTTTCATATGTCAAGTTAGGATGCTTGGAGTGATCATTTTGCTGTCAGCAATAAAGCAGCTTACACTGGAAATTCATTATGGAAACATCGCATCATAGTCATAGCAAGCACGGTGCCGGCTTTTATATAATAACAATAATAATATGGTACCTACAAACAGTTTACAAGTGTAGGGAAAGAAAGTTAGAATTCAGGCTGTAATACTGAAGAAAGAGTTGATTAAACAATAAGAACAAAATTTGAAAATGAAGGGAGTAAACAGAATATACTCTTTCAAATTACTGTACAAATTCTTTTGAAGTACAAGTAGTCATTACAATATAAAAATTTGAAGTTGAAGGGTTTTAATTATACAATGAGTGGTGGGAATGCACCAGCTTAAGGGTACTCCTATTAGCATTTCTTGCAGCAATTGTTATTTTAATTGGCTGAAATAAACCATAATGCCCCAGGCCCCTGATAAAACTGTGGAGGTTGGCAGCTTTTTTTTTTTTTCTTCCCTTTATGAAAGAGATCCATTAAGAAAGCTTATATTTTGATTTTTTTTTTAAGACCATTGCTACTCATTTTTATCAATGCAATAGTGTCTGGAAACTCTTCTTGTCATGCCCCCTCCATCAAACTATCACACGTCAGATGTGTATTTTATCTTCAGGAAGAAAAATTTCATTTGGGAGTTTGTTTTCTAACTAGGAATTTACTCAAAAGTGCCTCCAACCCCCACCTCTGTCTTTCCACTTCTCTTCCAAAGTCTTGAAAATTCTAAGGCTTTGTAATTTGTTTTAAATTCTAAAATTAACTAATGAGTTGAGTATGTAAAATATACCTATATCCTTTAAAAATACAATCATTTCATTCCTGATACATTAACTATGCATTTTCTAAATATAAAACTATGTACTGATTGTATGAGGTTTCAGTGTAAATGTTATTCTTCTCAAGTTTAAAATTAACATAACGAAATGCATCTAAATTTTTATAAACTGGTAGAAAAAATGGAAGTTCTATTTAAGAAATCTGATAATTTTACCTGGGTGAGCTAAATTTCAGCTTGGGTATATAGAGGTGGCGACCACTTAGGGATAAAATGTGTTAGTTCAGGAAAGAGGTCATGAAAGCTTGAGCAAGGGGAAGGCTGCAGTGGAATTCTGCAAGGAATGGGAAATAGATTTGATTTGAAAATAGAAACAACGGTGTAAATGCCTAATTATGTAATCAGAACAACAACAAAAAAATCTCAGAGGAATCAAAAAATAATGATATAAATGGTAAAAAGTCAGGGAGACCTTGAGAACAGCAGAATTAGAAAAGAAATAACAAAACGAAAGATGGTTAGCTCACATTGACATATTTTAATCAATGGCAAACATATTTGTTTAATATATAGACATCTACATTTCTAGACACGTGAGTGAGAAAGCATGAAAGCAGCAGAAGAGAGATATAGTTACAGATTTACTCCTCTGTGGTTTCAGAGACAAAAGAGTGCTTTGGCCTCTCAAAAGATACCATGCAAATGTTATACAGAAAACATATTATGCACATACCAATTCAGAAAATTTTCTGTTATAAATACTTATGAATTATGCCAAGGTATTGAATATTCAAGCAATATGATAATGTTGATAAATAGTCCTGCAATTTCAAGCACCGTGGTTTGATAACGTGAGAGATTCTGTGATAAATACAACCAAAGCTTTCTCATACCTTCAAGAAAATTGAACAGTGAAATAGTCTCAGAACAAAACTGAAGTTTGATATTCCAGGTACATCTATACATTTCCTTGTACGAGTTTTAATAAGAACCCTGGTAAGTCAGTTTAATCATAACCCCCAACCCTTAATCATGTCCTTCATCCTCCACCATTTCCCAGATGATATCTATTCAGCACACACTCTGCTGGCCACTAGGTCATTTTATCTCCCTTACTTCTGATGTTTCCTCTTGGTAGTTTCCTTGGCAGTAACTTTTCACTTGCCCATGCTGTATTAGGAGTTGAGTACAATCTCTATGCCCCACAGTGAAAACCCACAGTAGTGGTTCTGAATCTATGGCTGTGATCCTTAATAAAGTCTGCCTTGCCATCTTTAACAAGTGTCATTGCCTAAGTTTTTTTTGCTTTAACACCCTCTGTTATGCTGAATCTATCTCCCTCATGAAGACAATGAGACAGTAGTAACTAAAGTTATAATCATTTTACTCTGCTTCAATTTTCATGACCTGAATGGCACCCTGTTCCAGAGAAACAGAATCCTCATGCTCATAGAGATTCAGCAGCTAGATGCAGAAGTGTCAGAAAGGCTGTTGCCAAACTATGTCATTTAAAGCAAACTTCTTTGGAATATATAAGTCATCTGTAGAATTCCCACAGAAGAGACAATAGAGAAGATACTGTATTTCCTATCAAAATTATTCAATTTAGAAGAACTCTAGTAGGATCGTTACAATTTTGAAAGTTAAATTTATGTATTTTTACACTCTAGATATAACAGAGAAACAAAACTTTCTTTCCTATGAAGGACATTTGTAGAAAATCTTAAGAAATGTAGGTTGAAGGACCTACCTTTGGTAAAGAACAGGTTTTCTGATGATTGGAGCCAAGATGAGGATTTCCTGCAGACTGGGGTTTCTTAAAGTGCTTCAGGGTCCCTGTCTGCTATTTTCTTATCTAATGTATCTTCACCTCTCAGCCCTTAATGACAGTGTTCCAGGGACCTAAAAGGGGAGAAAAAGACATTTTGAAAAGACTGCTGAGTTACAGCAAAGTCACCTTGTACTTGCTTCAGATGTGGTGCACTCAGGAATATAAAACAGAAACATCTTGTTACAGCAGTCAACTTGCTGAATACATGGTCAGAATGAAGAGGCTAGAACACATCCAAGTAGTGTAAAACATGGGGAAAAAAGACACTGTATATACAAGACTAGTTTGGCTTCAGGAATTGCTTTTACAAAGGATGCTGCTACATTTTATTTGAGGAAGGAAGTTGCAGGCATGAGAGAAGATGGAGAAAGACACGTAAGCAAGGTCATCATTCAGTACACATGTATGGATTGCCCACTATGCACACTTAAAATGATGAACAAGACTCAGACTGTCTTTCCAGAGTTTCCAATGCAGTTGTATAAAAGATAAGAATATACATCATTTTAATGCAATGGGAAAAATGTGATGGTGGTAGGTTATGCTGAAATCTACATATTTCCTAAATTTGGGAGGAGAAAAGAGAGTAAAGGAAAAAAAAAAATTTCAACCGGAGAGCTGAAGCAAGTGTTCAGTTCAGTTCAGTTGCTCAGTTGTGTCCGACTCTTTGCAACCCCATGAATCGCAGCACGCCAGGCCTCCCTGTCCATCACCAACTCCCGGAGCTCACCCAAACTCACATCCATTGAGTCAGTGATGCCATCCAGCCATCTCATCCTCTGTCGTCCCCTTCTCCTCCTGCCCCCAATCCCTCCCAGCATCAGAGTCTTTTCCAATGAGTCAACTCTTCACATGAGGTGGCCAAAGTACTGGACTTTCAGCTTCAGCATCATTTCTTCCAAAGAACACCCAGGACTGATCTCCTTTAGAATGGACTGATTGGATCTCCTTGCAGTCCAAGGGACTCTCAAGAGTCTTCTCCAACACCACAGTTCAAAAGCATCAATTCTTCAGCTCTCAGCTTTCTTCACAGTCCAACTCTCACATCCATACATGACTACTGGAAAAACCATAGCCTTGACTAGATGGACCTTTGTTGGCAAAGTAATGTCTCTGCTTTTGAATATGCTATCTAGGTTGGTCATAACTTTCCTTCCAAGAAGGAAGCGTCTTTTAATTTCATGGCTGCAATCACCATCTGCAGTGATTTTGCAGCCCCCAAAAATAAAGTCTGACACTATTTCTACCGTTTCCCCATCTATTTCCCTAATGGATAATCAGTTGAGGACACTGGAGACACAGGTATGGAAAACTATTTAGAAGACAGAAGTGAAAGAGCTTAAAAATATAAGAGAGAGCTAAGTCTGGGTTCATGTGAGGAGACGAATCTCACCTGACTTCTGGGCTCTGTTTAAGAGAAGGGACCTGAATACAGAATATAAATTACAATCAAATTTTGAGCAATAAAAGCAATGCCTTGTGTAGTGGCAGGCTCACTGGAGGCCTTAAAATCTTGCTAAATTATTTTTGCCAAACTCATTGATATAAGTTTTTCTAAAGTTGATCTCAAAATGTTTTCACTCACATGTGTTTTTGGATCTAAATCAAATGAATATATGTAACATATGTATTTTTTTTTAAGAAATTGGCTTTTATTTTTTAAAGACTGAACAAAGAAGTTTTTCTTTGGGTTTGTTTAAGCTGGGATGCTGATAAGACGGCTCTTTGCAAATGGACCATTTTGTGTCCATGGAGTAATATATATAGGCACCCATATAAATATGCATACACATATGTATACACATATATGATTTTCTTTTCTTTCTTTTTTTTTTTTTTGACCCTTCTATCTTTTGGAACTAGGCTGGCAAACCTAAATGTTTAGGAATTTGTGATACTTTTGCAAAATGATTTATTTTCATCTAATGAACTTATGCAATAGGCAATTCAGCAAAATAGTAAAAAAAAAATTGGTATATATCAAGTATAGACATCTATTTGATCTAAAGTTGTGAAACAAAGTTATTCAAGTATATCATTGGTTTAAAAGTGTATTTGCAAAATCCTGTATGTAAACTGGGTTTTACAACTAGCGTTCCTTGGAGAGACAGAGGGAGGAGAGGCCCATGATTGAAATGCATAAGCATGTGGTAACTCTTCAAATTTCAGTCCTCTTAAAGAGGGAGAACTAGACACCAGGTGGGTGAACTTTGTTGGCAAAGTGATGTCTCTGTTTTTTTGATACACTGTCTAGGTTTGTCATATCTTTTCTTTCAAAGAGCAAGTGTCTTTTAATTTTGTGGCTACGGTCACTGTCCACAGTGATTTTGGACACTAAAGGAAAAAAAAAATCTGCCACTGGTTCCACTTTGTCCCCATCTATTTGCCATGAAGTGATGGCATTGGCTGCCGTGATCTTAGCTTTTAAGTTACAGTAATACAAGACCTGATACCTCAGTTGGTAAAGAATCTGCCTGCAATGCAGGAGATCACGCTTTGATTCTTGGATTGGGAAGACTCCCTGGAGAAGGGATAGTTTACCCACTCTAGTATTCTTGGACTTCCCTTGTGGCTCAGCTGGTAAAGAATCCGCCTGCAATGAGGGAGACCTGGGGATGATCCCTGGGTTGGGAACATCCCCTGGAGAAGGCAAAGGCTACCCACTCCAATATTCTGGCCTGGAGAATTTCATGGACTGTATAGGCCATGGGGTCGCAAAGAGTTGGACATGACTGAGCAACTTGCACTTTCACTTTTCACTTTCAGTGTAAGACCTGAGTGGAAAAAACAAATCTCTGCTTTTCAGTCTAAAAATCCCCAAAGAAATGAGGCAATAAAGCAATAACATCTGTTTTATAAAGTTTTTAATCTATTTTTCATGCTTTTAGTCATCAGAAAAGCATGTTTGTATTGTTATACATATGGTATATTTTATTATGTTCTTTAATTGGTCAGGTTCTTTCTCATCTCAGTGAAGCTTGCCATAGCCAAAATTGTTTTGTTTGCCTACCCAGAGTTACTCTCTCTCTTCTGTAAAGAGATGACCTCAGTTATTTGTTAGAGACCACACTCCCTTCATTGGACTGTAGTTTTGGTGGGATATTTATTCAAGGTGTTGATTATAATATTAACATAATATGGGTGGAAAATAACCTAAATTAGGTCAACCAAAATCTCTCTCAGGAAAATGAATCCTGAATACAATGAGCTAATAGAAAACACTTTATTCATTCTGTGACAGTGGAAACCTGATGATACTTTTCATTTTTTTTTAATTCCTAGCTCTAGAAGTTACCTTATTTCAGTCTTTCTTAGAGCCTAGTGGTTCTATTTTTCATCCATTCCATAAACTGCCTCATGTATTGCATTTTTTTTAACTCAAGTTACCCATAGATGGCTTCTATTGCTTATAATCAAAGTATCCCAACTGACACAAACTGATAGAAAAGTTTATATGGGATGAAGCGAGGGCTAAAAAAAAAGTGTATTATGAGAAAAGTAATGAGTACCCAAAGGGAGAAAAAGATAAATATATACATATACACATATATATATATGTGTATATGTATATATATATATATATATATATATGCTGCTAAGTCGCTTCAGTCATGTCCGACTCTGTGCGACCCCATAGACGGCAGCCCACCAGGCTTCCCTGTCCCTGGGATTCTCCAGGCAAGAATACTCGAGTGGTATATATATATATATAATTGTGGGAGGGATAGAAGAGGGAGAGCTTGCTTATGTTTGCTTAAAAATAGTTTCATGGAGGAAGGAAAAAAATGGATGAGATTTTCATACAAGATGATGCGGATCAGAGCCTGTCTAAGGAGGAGAGAGCAGTATCAGTGAAGAGATCAAGGGAAGACAAGTTCAAGACATGACTGGGGATTAGGAACAACCTCGGTTCATACATATGCTTTAGATAGAAATGAAAACTCTAGGAAGAACAGATTATCCATTTTTAAAGTAAATGTTTATTGTGTTCCGTGATGCAATGGTGAATAAGACAGACATGTTCCATGCCTTCAGGAAACTTGCATTCCCCTAGAGGACAGAGATGAACGGCTAACAAAAATATTATCCAGAGAGAAAATAAAAGACTTTAGAAATGCAGTACATTCTGTGAAGGAAACAAGGGGCTAAGATACAGAGGCTAAGGGCATGCATGGAAAGAGATTGAGGGAGAGCTGGAAGAAAGTTGTGATATTTTAGATAAGCGTTGAATTACAGGAAAAGTGGGGGAATGAGCATTCCCAGGCAAAGGAACAGAAAAATATGAATGTCCTAGGGAGAGAGGACTTTGTTCTCAGAACTGATAGAAAATGACTTCAGTCAGATGAACAAAGGAGACTAGCAGAAGACAATGCTGGAGAAACAGGCAGGGGACAGGTTTCTTACGCCTCAGAGGCGGGCTTGGGCTTTATTTCAAACTCATGAGGAAGCTATTTACACTTAATAAAGATCAACTTAGTGGCTAAGAATAAAGGGTAATAGTCTTGAATGATGATTTACATTTGGGGTTATAAAGACATGTGAGAAGTCACGAAGGGCATATCATGATAACATAATGAGAGATTTAAACATGAGCATGAAGTAGTTTTATATTATTATTATTCAGTACAAAACTTACAACTACTGAAAGTATTTACTGAGGTGACAACTACTTTCCATAGGAACATCATCCATAATACGTGTTTCCACCTCTAATCTGCTATATTGCTTATACTTCCTACCATGTAATTTAGCCCTTATATTCTGACTAGATCTATATGTTTTATGTAATATTTTGTTTCCCAACTAGATAGAAAACACCTCAAGGATAAGACTTCTGCCATATATTTCTGTATCATTCACTTACCTAGCTTATATTTTAAATGAATGCTGCCTGTGTTTAGTCACTCAGTTATGTGCGACTCTTTGTGGCCCCATGGACTGTAGCCCGCCAGGCTTCACTGTCCATGGGATTCTCCAGGCAAGAATACCGGAGTGGGTTGCTATGCTCTCCTCCAGGGGATCTTCCCAACCCAAGTATAGAACCCAGGTCTCCTGCATTGCAGGCAGATTATTTACCATTTGAGCCACCAGGGAAGCTCAAGAATACTGGAGTGGGTAGCCTATCCCTTCTCCAGGGGATCTTCCTGATCCAGGAATCAAACCGGGGTCTCCCGCATTGCGGGTGGATTCTTAACCAGCTGAGCTGCCAGGGAAGCCCTCTGTCCAGTATAGATTATGTGAATATGAATTTGTAATAATATTTAATGCTTACTATTTTAATCCACCAGCCAATGCTGGGGACAGCAGTTTGATCTCTAGGTTGAGAAGATCCTTTGGAGAAGGAAATGGCAACCTACTTTAGTATTCTTGCCTGAGAAATCCATGGACAGAGGAGCCAGGCAGGCTATTTAGTCCATGGGGTCACAAGACTGGGAGATGACTCAGTGACTGAACAACAACAAAAACATTCTCTCGGCACTGTGCTAAGGGCTTTACATATACAATTTAGTTTAACTCTCATTCTAAATCTATAAAGAAAGTCGTGTTATCATTTTATAGATAATAGACCAAAATTTACCACAATTAAGTCCCTTGCACAGTTGTTACTAATTGACTTACAACACTTTGGAGATAAAAAAAAAGTATCTGGTCAAGATAAGCTATTTACTGGTCAAATTACTTTGAAAAAATACCTGTGAATGACATTTGTACAGTATTAAACCACTTCCTGGCCCTACTGGGAATCAACTGTGAATCTGTTCATTGTGATAGAATCACACATAGCTTCCTCTGTCTGCATTTGCTAGCTGTTTCTGACAATATCTGTCATTTAAATGGAAAGGTTTATTTAACACAGAGACACTGTCTTACTCTTGTCATCTTTCACTTAATTAAGCTAAAACCATATTTTTCCCACCACAAAATCAAAAAGATGAGTACAGACTCTACAAAAGATATGACTGGTTCATTTTGTCTAGATTCTAAGCATTTCTAACATCTAAATATATATGCAGAAATACCTATCATATAATGATTGTGACACAGATTATGATTGTGGCCCAATTATCTCTACAGATACAGATGCCATAAAATTTAAAAGAGAAAGGAGACAGTGATATGAAGGGAAAAATAACAAACACATGCTAATGGGAATTAGAAGAAAACATAAAGGCTGTCAAGGAAAATTACTGTTGGGCTCGCTACAGGAGGACACAAAAGGGAAAACAAAAATAAAAATAATTTAAAGTCTACCCTGAGGCATACAAATATAAAGAAGAGTAGAAGAATTTTAATTAGGCCAAAGTGCTCTAAATATTTGCTTAAAACTATTTCTCTCCTTAAGACACAACCACAGCGATGACATACTTGACATTTGCTCACAATCCATTTTCCTCATCCAAAGTTTAAATTTTGTAAACAGGCAATTCCAGTTTCTATTTTGGTTCACATTCTGAATGCAAATAAATATGGCCCACACACCCTAAGGAAGAAAGCATTTAAATTGTAAGTGAAGGATGGCATTAGAATAAATATCAACACACCAATTTGTATTAAAAAAAATCAGATCAGACATTTGGCAATAGAAGTAATAAAGATCAAGAAGAAGGGAGAGATGGAGAAGGAGTAGGAAGAAGGGGAGAAAAGGAAGTATACCATCACTACACACACACACTACACACACACACACACACACACACACAGGCCCTCATCCTTTTGAAATGTTTGAATTTCCCCAGGAGAAATCACTCCCGGGCCATATTTAATATCTCTTCCACCTGCACCCCCAACCCCCTGCCCCCGTAACTCTAATTCGGTGGAGGTTTCTTGACTTACAGAAAATTGTGTCATTCGGAAATAGGATCTCAACAGGCTGATTAATAACTGCGCTAAAAAGCTAAATTTTGGTGATAAACCACATAAATCTCTCTTAGATGTCGGCTCTGCAGCCTGTAGGGTTGATAGGGTCTAAGTTGTAGTTTCAGCTGAATTTCTTTAGGAGTTCTGGCTAAGGAGGGCCACAAGGAAAATGCCATTAGAGGCATTCGTATGCTTTGAATAGACAGGCAGAAACTTAGATTAGGAAAACTCTGCAAATCGTCACTGATTATTTGGGTAAAGTAGGAAGAGAGTGGCATAACAACAGGTGAATGAAAATGCTTTTAAAATATTATTTAAATGCAGTCCTTAATTCTTCAAAAATTTAGAGAATTAATCACTTAGTTTCCTCATTTAGTACTCAAAATTCAATTTAGCCTAAAGCATTCTAATAAATATAAAAGACCTTGGAAATATACAAATATAATATTTTGTAAACGTCATATGGCTTCACAATGTGGGACCAATTTACACATTTTACATTCTTTTTCTTATATGTGTTACAAAATACTATTTTTATTTTTAACTTTTTACTCTTCTTTTGTTATACATTGTTTCCACCACATAAGCTTTTTCTTTTTTTTAAAGGAACAACTATCCAAACGTCATGGGACACTGCTGCTGAGTCGCTTCAGTTGAATCCGACTCTGTGCAGCCCCATAGATGGCAGCCCACCAGGCTCCCCCGTCCCCAGGATTCTCCAGGCAAGAACACTGGGTAAGTGTAATTTAAAAGTTATAAGAGCCTTCTCTGGTGGTCCAGTGGTTAAGACTCCGAGCTTCCAATGCAGTGGGTCGGGGAGTGTGGGTTTGATCCCTGGTTGGGAAACTAGGATTCCATATGCTGGGTGGTGAGACCAGTAAGTAAATAAATAATAAAGGTAACAAGATTTTCTTCTTCTCTGAGTAAAACACTACTACTCAGAAATTTGGTCAGGAAAGAAAGGCATCACAAGATGTGAAGGCATTAGTTTAGAAGCTGAAGATTAATTGTAAAGGGAAATTGTTCTAAGCGAGGCCACAAAACTAAAGCCCTGAAACATTCTGGAACTTTCTGAAAACCAGCTACACTTCCTACAAACAGACCAAATTGTGGTTCTATCTCAAATATTGTAGTTCTTTATTCTTAACTCTGATTTGATAGCTTACAATAAAGTCAGCAATCGATTGTGCCAGTAGCATGAATCCTGGAGCTTGGCTGTCTGGGCTCTAAACCACACTCTGCCTCTTACTAGCTCTTTGACTTTTGGCAAGTAACGGAACCTCCCTATACTTCAGTTTCTTCATCTGTAAAATGGGAATAACTCTAAAGCCTATGTCATAATGTGGTTAGATTAGTTAGTATTCATAAAGGGGTTAGAATAATGACTAGGTTATAGTAATACTACATCAGTGTTTAATGAATAAATATATGACATTAAAAATTACATTGTCTGTAAGAATCAGTTAGGCACCTATGCTATTCCAGGTCACGGGAAATACGATGGACCAGGCAGAATAGCTCACGTCCTTGGAATGTTGAGCTCACATTATAGAGACAAATTACAGAAATAGGCATGAAAACAGATAAGCAAGATATTGTTTAATGGAGCTAAGTGCTGTAAAGAAATGTGTGTTAAGTGATTGTGATAGAGGAAAAATTCTGATTTGGGAAGGCTCTTGTGGGACCAAGGGGTTGGAGATGAGAAGCCGTGAGAAACAAGATGAGAAACAAGAACCCTTAAGAACTCAGGGACTGGAATCCTTGTCCTATTTCTGGACAGAACGGATGCCTGAACAAGGAGCATAGAGAAGGACGGGAGAAGCAAATAACGTCAGAGAAACAGGCATGGGTTCCACTGGCCAGGGCTTGGAATTTGACTTTTATTCTAAGTCCAATGGAAAACTATTGCAGGATTTAAAACCAAGATGCACATTGATCTAGTTTAACTGTAAATAGGCTCCTCTGTTTCTAAATGATGACTGAAATTCAGTGCCCCGTTGTTTGACTTTTTTTTTTTTTTGGCATTGGCTTATGCTTTTGACCTTGCATTGTACCCTGTTTTTCACTGACAAACACAGGAGATACTTGCTGGAAGCTTTAAGTATATCTGTCACTAGCAGATTTTTGCCTCCTAATGGCTTGGTAGCTGAACTCTTCTAGCTATACTTAAAACTAGCTATATATATATTTTTTTCTCTCACTATATTTCATTCATCCAAATTTTGGGTGATCATTCTCCTTTAGTTTTTCAGTAACTCCTGAGTAGGACCAGCTGTATACATTAGCTGTAGGCAGCTACCTACATTTTTAAGTTGTGTGTGGAGGTGGGGGCACTAGCTACCTTCATTTTTATGATGTGTGTTGGGGGGGGAACTAGACAACTTTTACATGAGATACACCTTCTCTATTACTAATCTATTGTGGTGCCTACTGTTGTTAACATTAGATTGATCTCATTGGGTTGCAAAGGCTAAATATCTGAGTAAACAGTGAATATTTTACTGAGAAGATAGAAAAATATTATCAGAGGATAGCAACCTGAGAGAACGAGACAGGGAGCAGGAGAAACTGAACGGAACAGGACTTCTAGCCCATGGTCCCTGTCCTATAAAAAGGGTTTATCTATGGGATATCTGTTTTTGTATCCTGCCTTGATCTACCCATAATTTGAACCTGTAAGTGGATGTTCAAACTTTACATTTACAATTACTTTCCAAAACAATTATACAATTGTATCTACCCCATCCTATTTTAGATGAATTCTACGTATTTCTACTAGTGCTAATCGTATTTTCTAAATTTCTAAAAAAACAAAAAACAACAACAAAAAAAAACTGTTGAATTTTTTAAAAATGTCTTGAAATAATAATAGAGGCATATAACATTAGGAAAACACTCTTCAAAACTGAGACGTGAGGGGACAAAAAGCCAATTCAAACAAATACCCTTTGTGCAAAGTACTATAATGAGGACAGTGAGGAACAGTAAGACAGGGCCCTTTCTTTCCAGGAGTTAGTAATGACATTATTTTTTTAAACTCAATGTCTTCATTTCTTCATTTCATTTGAGTCTCTCTGGCTTTGTAAACATTAGCTGCTTGCTTGCTTTTAAAAAATGGTGAAAGTGATAGTTAGTCATGTTCAACTCTGTGCAACTCCATGGACTGTATGTGCCTCTGTCCATGGAATTCTCCAGGCAAGAGTAGTGGAGTGGGTAGCCATTCCCTTCTCCAGGGCATCTTCCCAACCCAGGGATTGAACCCAGGTGGCCAGCATTGTAGGCAGATTCTTTTACCATCTGAGCCACTTAGATATCTTTGAAGTTTTGGGCATAGTTTGCTGGTTGGTTGAGGTTATTAATCATAATATTCAAATATGTAGTATTTAAGTCCAGGACAATTCTGTTTCTCCAGTAAAACCAGGTAGTAGAAACCACATTTTCCATGAAAAATTCCTGTTCAAAGATTCAATAAGGCACCAAACTGTGACTATGTTGGACTTCTAAACACAAGTAAAACCAAACTTTATACCAAAAATAGGCTGAAGTTAGTATTTTTAAAAAGTAGTTACTGTGATCCTATCAGAATGTTTCTCTGCACTCTGTATATCCAAATTCAATAATTACTATCATTCTGTCTTCTGTGTGAACGGGTTTTTCCTTAATTTTTAAAAGTCCTTTGCCACTTGAATATCCATTTTGGAAAAGCAATGTTGGTTAAACATTAATATAGTTCTTTGTTATGTTCCAGCTCTAACAAGAAATTAGGGAGCCTTGTTTTTGGTTTCCAAGTATTTCTCTACTTAGATGAGTAAGCTGATTAACTGCACTCATGTATTAGCTTTTTGAGGTATATGATTTGCTACAGTCTCATGCCTTTTAAAACCTTGATCTCTTTTTTCTTTTCAGTTTTTATAATAAAGACACTTATTTCTTTAAACTTAAGCCATAGAATTATGTGTATGTATAGTATAGTTTCCCTGAGTCTATGTTAAATTAAATATTGACTTTGCAAGCTCTGTATCATTTATTATTTACCATTCTCAATCTGTGGAATTTATTAAAAAATTGATAAGAATGCCTGGTGGTGAAATCCCCACAGGTGTCAAATTGGATGACCCAACCAACCCAATTACAAAATTGACAAATCTATGGGTACTTCGATAAAAATGACACAATTTGATTTTAACAGGGACTGATATTTTTAAAGGACACTTTGAGACATTTTCTTTGAAGGAATAATGTTCTTCAATTTTAGAAAACTATGAGTTTTTTTTTTTTCCTATTCAGAAAATTGCTTTCTTGTGGGCCTTGTTAGCCTTTCTGTTCTTTCTTCCTTTTTCTAGAAGTTGATTTCTCATTCTTCTGCACTTTAGAAAATGTTGGGAGAGAATTTCAAGTATTTTTAAAAAAATATTTTTAGCAGATTTACCTTTTGTGCAAAGTGTCAGACAGTTCAAGGGGGCACCCTGAGCTTTCTCACGTCTTTTGTAAGTGGAACAGAATTTCATTCCTAAAGAACAATTGCTCACATTACAAAAATAAGTCTCCTACGTAGGAGCTCTTGCTGATATCCTCCAGAGAAAGGATAAAAAATAAATGATCCTATAACCTGATTAATCTACTCTCTCCCCTCACCAAATCTAGGGCTCTCCAGAAGGTTGAAATGAAGGGTAAAAATGCTTTGCACTTTCCCAAACAGTTTTTAAACTTCTACCATAGGACTGTTTTCTAATTTAGTTTCTGTGAGCAGAGGTCATATAACAAGTCAAACAAAATAGTCTTAATTGTAGTGATTAAAATATTTGCCACAATTCTTAAATACAATGTTAAGAATATGGATAGCCTCAGTTAAAGGAATGTGGGGAGAGAACTGGTTACTTTCAATTCTACACAATTATCAAGAAAACCTTATTTCCTCTGTCACTCAATCTATCTGTTCACACATGTACAGCTAGTGCAGTTTCTCAAGTCTAGCTGCACCTTAGAATCACTTGCGGAGCTTCTAAAACTTAGCACTCCTGGAGTTGCTGCTGTGGAGAATCCACTTTAATTGTCCCACAACCTAGAGCAAGCATCAGTATGTGTTAGTGTCTTCCCAGAGGACGCTATGGTGCAGCCATGACTGAGAAATACTGGGTTAGACTGACACTCTTCCTTTAAATGTACCCTTGAAAACAACCAAAAAGTAAAATTATTAGGAAGAATTTTCCTTTCCAATGAAAACGAGACTTGTCTGGGGATGGTTGGTGTGTGCTTCGCTGGCATCTATTTTTTCTAGGTATGCAATCACTCACTCCATGTTTTTATATTCATCTCAGTATCATTATTGGGGTTGCACAGAGTCGAACACGACTGAAGCGACTTAGCAGCAGCAGCAGCAGTATCATTATTATTAGTAGTAGTATCACAGCTTCTGGAAGCCAAGTTTCAATTAATCAGTAAATTGACAGATACATTTAGACCCTATGCTCTGTGGATAATTCTGACCAAAAACATTTAAAACTTCATCTCTGACCTCAGGGTACTTACCCAGTTTGTGATGAAGACAAGCAGGCTGAGGAGCGTAGATGACAAGAAGAAAGGAACTGACTTTATGCAATGTTGCATTGGTAATATTGAGGACTGAAGAGACCAAAAGCCCAATAGCCTCTTCTCAGGTGGCAGGAGGAGAAGCAGGATACTGCACATTCCACCCGTGCCCAGAGCCACCAAGGGGGTGGACAGACCACCTGAGACCGCACTCTGGCCCACCCCACGGATTAGCCCTACCCACACCCCATTTTGGGAACTGATAACCCTCTGGGAATGAACAAGGAAATCTGTTACTTGTTTTCACTACCATGTGCTACAGCAGGAGTCCCAGTAAAGCCTTGCCTGAAATTCTCATCTACCCTCTCATCAATTTCTATTCATTACAGCATTCAAGGACCTGCTTTAGTAACAAGGTCATAAATAAATACAGGTGATGTCTGTTAAGTGTTCACGTACTCTGTTCTATCATTGAAGACATTATAGCCTTAAATTCTTTCAACCTAGGATAGGTAAAAAACTTTATGTTCCTCCCACTCCTGCTTTCCAGGTCATTCAATACTCAATTATAAGGAACTTGTGATAGCAAAGTACCTGCCTGTAGCGTGACTTTTATAGTAGGGAAGGGCTGTTTTGTAATGAAGTGTCAACATACCAGTAATTGGCAGCAAGGTGTGGTTACACCTGTGTTAACTACAGAGCTTAATAATGCATACATGCTCAGGTGTGTTTCCATTCCACTCTTTGTGACCTTGTGGATATAGCCCACCAGGCTTCTCTGTCCATGGGATTTTCCAGGAAAGAATACTAGAGTGGGTTGTCATTTCCTACTCCAGGGGATCTTCCTGATCCAGGAATCAAACCCACATCTCCTACCAGGTCCTGTGTATTCTTTACCACCTGGGGAGTCCAGAGCTTAATAATAACAGGTGGTTAGCCTTTGAAGAGTAGTGCCTATATGAACTGAAAATGTTGTCATAATAAAATGAATTTGAGCATTAACTCTGAAATCTGATTCCCTAGACTCTAGATTTCCTATTTCTGTGTGCTCGGAGTGAGAATTTAATCTTTAAGCCTCAGATTTTCCTATCCCTAAAATGGTAAATATGATAGTACCTATTTCAGATTTTTTTTTTTTTTTTTTGGTAAAATCACATTCTGGAATTCATATCAAATGGTTAATGGTATACATGATACATGTGAATCCTCAAGAAAATGCTAGTTTATATTGTTTTGCTGCCCTTGCATTATGATTATATGTTACTATGAAGTGAAATGTTAGTTGCTCAGTCGTGTCCAAGTCTTTGCGATCCCATGGACTGTAGCCCAATAGGCTCCTTTGCCCATGGAATTCTCCAGACAAGAATACTGGAGTGGGTTCCCATTTCCTTCTCCAGGGGATATTCCCAACCCAGGGATTGAACCCAGGTCTCCTGCATTGTAGACAGATTCTTTACCATCTGAGTCAAACTGGGAAACCCATATATTACTACGCATAGTATTAAATATGCCTCAATGCATCCTGGTGTACCCAAGTAACAAAATAAATTGCAAGTGGTGAAATTTAACTAACAGAATCGTTATTTTGAAAGCTATTAATATATTGGTAGAAAGCCACACACAGTGTAACATAATGTTGAAGATGTATAAATGACAAAATGTGTTTCATAAAAATGGAAACACTGAGTATTCTCACCATCTACTGCTACAAAGTGGCAACATCACCTTTGGTAATGTTGGCAAAACTTGAATGGTAGTCAGACTGTTGGAGAAAATTAAATTTAAAATGTTAATGTTAGCTTTTATACATGTATTTTAGTGATTAAGAGTAATTCCATGAGCAAGAATTAATGAAGACCACTTAGGCGTTCCATTACCAGAAGTTCATGGAGTTCTATAAAGAATATTTTGTATTTCAAATCCAAATACTAGATACAGTGGAGGATATTTCAAGATATCTTAACAGGAACATTTATTATTAAATCTAATATGTAATTTTAACATGTTGAAGGATCAAAACTAAAACCAAAGGGAAAAAGTTCTATTCAATCAAGTTCATATCAGGAGTACTCTCAAAGTCCATCAAAAAGCTAAATGTATTTCTTCAATAAACAGTTTCTAGAGATAAATGTAACATTCCAGATGTCCAGAATCTCTTTAAATATTGAGCTATGATTATACCATACTTAAGTGACTGAGAGACTCACAAGCGTGACTGGTTCAGCTGATGTGAGAAGCAGAGAAAGTCCATTTCCATTGGTGAGTAGGCAAGTGTTTGAGGATAAATAGTGTCTTCAGATTAGGCCTTTGAAATATGGGCCATGGCACTGATCACAAGGGTGAAAAGTTGGAGTGGGAGGTCGCAGAACAGATTTAAATAAACAGGGGATGTGTGCATTTAGAGGGGGATGGTTGAGATTCTGTGGAGGGCTATTTGAACAGAGAACACAAAAGATGAAAATGAGATTGTCATCAGACCATATGGAGCTCTTCACTGTGGCTTCAGGGACAGTGCCATAGAAAGTCCTTGATTAAAGATGCCAAAGACTGGAGTCTGAGTCCTTAAGTTTGTTGTTTAGTTGCTAAGCCATGTCTGACTCTTTGTGACCCTATGGACTGTAACCTGCCAGGCTCCTCTGCCCAAGAGTTTTTCATGCCAGAATACCGAATGAGTTGTCATGTCCTTCTAGAGGGGATCTTCCTTGACCAGATTTCGAACCTGCATCTCTTGGGTCTCCTGCATAGGCAGGCAGATTTTTTATCACTGAGCCACCTGGGGAAGTCCTGAGTTCTTACGTACATTACCTTTAACACTAAGAAATCTGGACAATCATATGATAGATATGCAATAAGCAACTGGTGAATGGAATAATTAATAATGAAGGAAGTTATCCAAAAAAAAAAAGCATCATAGAGAAAGAAAAAGTGAAATGGGAAAAATTCAAATTGATCCAAAGGAGGTAGAAAAAGGACACTATAAGTAAGGAGAGATATATACAAAAATGATGAATACAAATATTTAGAAACAATTACTTTATTCCATTTCCAGGTGGTCAGTTTCACCAAAAGTTTTCCTTGATACTATCAAATCATTCTCCAATAGCATTTGATCAGAAGCAGTGTGTTTTAAAGTGCCTCAGAGGTAACGTTTATGATTTGAGTAAACAGATCTTTACCAGCCAAGATTGACTTTGGGGGAAGGAAAGGAAAAATGATATCAAAAACCTTACTTATTTAGGCATAATATTTGACTCAGGTTTTGCAGGGATCCAGATGAAACAAACAGCATGGCAAGCACAGTTTATGAATTTTCATTTTGCTTGGGTACGCTATTAATATAGCTTTCTCTCTGGTAGATTCATTGCATGTCCTATCTATCAATACCAGACTTCCAACATGAATGCCATCAACAATAAAAGAGTGATCACAATTTCACAACTGCTTATAAACAGATTATAAGCTTTTCTTTGGTAATAAATTACACAGATGGCCTGTGACTCTCTTCATATGTACTGTGTGTGAAAGAGTGAGAGTTTTCCAGAAACCAGGATAAGAATTAGGAGATTCATCTTAAATGTCTATGTTTTGCTCACAACTTAAAAATGCAGAAGAAAATCCATTATATAAAGATGTAAGTAGGAAACTTCTAAGACAACAAGTGCAAGAGTCTGATCTTTTAAATCCTCAAGGAATTATTGTGTGGTTCCAGCTACAGATGTTTAAGGAGAGAGGTGAGTTTGGTGCCTGGCCTTTCTACATGATTCTATTTTATTACTTCTCACTGTACGATAAAAGACCAATTTTAACTCACTTAAATCCATAAAATGGGAAATTCATCTCACCTCAGCTGATTCATTTCCTTCAAAGGAAACATTTTTACCATAATGCTTTTTGTTGTTGTTGTTGGGATAAAACTGAATTCTTAAGGGAATCATTTAATTCTACAGAGAATTTTGATATTGGGATAAGGTCTCAGACTATGCAATCAAAACTAACAATAACATGATTAAAATAAAATAACCAACATGTTGTTTGAAATTACATACTCATAGGAGGATTCCAGGATGTGAATCATCAGTGCTTCAGAATTTTATCTAAGAATAGATTACTAGGAATTAGGATAAAATTGCACCTTCTAAAGTAAATTATAAAGAGCGTTTAGCTTGACAGGCACATCCCCCAAGTTTAGCTTACAATATATGATTTTGTGAAGAAAGTACAACATACTCCAGTTGTTACCCTAGAAACAAACATTTTAAAATAGAAATTAGTTTTTATTCATGTTGGTTTTGATTGCTTTAGGCAACATAATTTTAGTTAGATAAATAAGAAATATCTGAGGATATCTATGACTATTCTAAAGAAAAACTGAGTGGCCTTTTCTAAGTTCCTTAGTCAGATCGGTTGCTCAGCTATGTCCCAACACGCCAGGCTTTCCTGACCATCACCAACTCCTGAAGCTTGCTCAAACTCATGTCCATCGAGTTGGTGATGCCATCCAACCATCTCATCCTCTGTCCTCCCCTTCTTCTCCTGCCTTCAATCTTCCCCAGCATCAAGGTATTTTCCAGTGAGTCAGTTCTTTGCATTAGGTGGCCGAAGTATTGGAGTTTCAGCTTCAGCATCAGTCCTTCCAATGAATATTCAGGACTGATTTCCTTTAGGATTGACTGGTTGGATCTCCTTGCAGTCCAAGGGACTCTCAACAGTCTTCTCCAACACCACAGTTCAAAAGCATCAATTTTTAGCACTCAGCCTTCTTTATAGTCCAATTCTCACATCCATATATGACTATTGGAAAAACCATAGCTTTGACTAGACGGACCCTTGTTGGCAAAGTAATGTCTCTGTTTTTTAATATGCTGCCTAGGTTGTTCATAGCTTTTCTTTCAAGGAACAAGTATCTTTTAATTTCATGATTGCAGTCACCATCTGTAGTGATTTTGGAACCCCCCAAAATAAAATCTGTCACTGTTTCCACTGTTTCCCCATCTATTTGCCATGAAGGGATGGGATTGCATGCCATGATGTTAGTTTTCTGAATATTGAGCTTTAAGTCAACTTTTTCACTCCCTTCTTTCATCTTCATCAAGAGGCTCTTTAGATATTTTTCACTTTCTGCCATAAGTGTCGGGTCATCTGCACATCTGAGGTTATTTATATTTCCCCCAGCAATCTTTACCGCAGCTTGTGCTTCATCCAGCTCAGCATGTCTCATGATGTACTCTTGCATGTAAGTTAAATAAGCAGTGTGATAATACACAACTTTGATGAATTATATACCACTGAAGATTACTTAGGTATTGATAAAGTTCCATTTGGAGCCACTTTCTTTTGTCAGTAAAGAGGAAAACAAGTGTATAGAAATCATGTTTGTATTTTTATGTTCATGGTTTTCAAAGTAGGGATAAACTTAAAAAATAGGTAACAGTGTCAAAGTTTAAAATGATTCTAGTATTATATTTAAAAATTGAGTTCTAGATTGGGTATGTAATTTGGGCTCAATTCTGCTAGCCTCAGTTTTGATGTCTACATAAGAGGATAATACTGTTAATTCTTATGTTGTTCTTGTGAGAAAGACGTGTTAAGACATGTGACACATGTAGCAAAGTGTCTGGCTCATATTAAATGTTCATAAATGCTATTGTTACTATTAAACCAATGAAATATAATTTGTTTTTATTCTACACTATTTATAATTACTTCCATATTTTTGGAACAATCTAATATATAGAAAAAAGTTTTCTATGTACTCGGTAGCAAAAAAATATGTTGTTTTATGAGTTCAAAGTGGATATTGAGAAAAAAAAGAAAGGCTAAATCTCTGTATTCTTGAAACCACTCAGATTAGATGGGCCATGGACACATTTGAGGTTTTATTAAACAAGAAGATGGTCTTATGCAGATGGCCAACAGGCACATGAAAAGATGCTCCATGTCACTGATTATTAGAGAAATGTAAATCAAAACTGCAATGAGTTATCACCTCACACTGGTCAGAAAGGCCATCATCAAAACATATACAAAAATCAAAGAGTGTACATGTACAGTATCCTAAATGCTACACAGGCCAGCCCTATTCACTATATAGGAGAATGCTGCATAAGGCTGGATGTTTATGATTATCATCTCATCATATTTTCTAACCTTAAACTAAAATGTACATTTTACAATAAAACAATACTTGAAGTAAGGACAGTTCCATAGAATTTGAGGTATATATTTTCTACTACATTGCTAACAACTTGACATTTTAAAGCCATACTTCTCAAGTTAATTTACTCTATAGAGGGAATCCAGTATAACAATATGATACTTGTTACACCCATCACAAAGGGATCTCATGTTGTTATCCCTACATTTCTAAGGAATTTCATAAAGATATTCTTTTTTTTTTTATCTTGCATGGCAACTGAGATGTGCAGGGAATTATTAACTACTAAGAATTCCTTTAATTGGACAAGATAACAAGGTTACTTAAAATAGTTGCTTCCAAATTTCAGTGCTTTAAGAAAGCCAATTATTTAGCTGGATTTTATTTACATATTTTCCCCTGTGGTTTGCAAGTTGAAAGGTGCTGACATTTTTATTTTTTACAGTGTTCTTTTTTAAATGATTCTTGAATCTAGTTTAGAGTAACTGCATACACAGAATTAAAAGTAACTATGGTAAAGATGGATTTCCCTGGTGGCTCAGACAGTAAAGCATTTGCCTACAATGCAGGAGACCTGGGTTCGATCCCTAGGTCAGGAAGATCCTCTGGAGAAGGAAATGGCAACCCACTCCAGTACTCTTGGTAAAGACAATGTATGTTCTTAAATCTTTTTGCTCTTAAAGCAGGTGAACAAATTTACACATATATACTGATCAGAATTATAGAACATCTCTCTGTTTTTGCACTATTTCATATATATCTTTTAGAACTCAGCACATCATCTTCTCCATTACTTCTCAATTTTTTGTTACACCTCTGTGCTCTCCTAGCATTTTTGTATCACTCTATAATTCTAGAATTTTACTGAATGATCTCGCTTAATATCTAGACTGAAGCTTCTTATGGACTTGTGGCCTTTATCTCTGCCTCTCTCAACCTACTGTAAAACATTGCAAATTATAGACAGTCAGTAAATGTAGGTTGTTTACTAACAGCTGGAAAGGCTATACAATGTCATCTTTTCCAACCTCCTGCACTAATACAGAGATGTCTTACACAGCTATCCTGGCAGATGACATTCAGTTTCTGTTTGAATAAATTCACTGATGAGAAAGATGCTTGGCATCTTATTAAATAACTCATAGAAAGTTGTTGGTTTTCTATTTTTGTAATGATATTCAAGCAAAATATGTCTTTCTTTGACTTGCAACTATTTATCTTACTAATATTATTGATAGCAATAAATATAGCTTTAAGACTTCTGAGTAGTATCATTTCAAATATTGAGCAGCTCCATCATAACCCTTACATAATATTATCCCTTTGTTTCCAGCTCTGGTCCTTTCCAAAGCAACCTTCATGTATTCTAATACTGAAGGATCTAGATTTCATTTAGTTTAGCTCTTAATAATTATTCATTTACATAAAGCATACTGATTTATATCATTAATATATAGAAGGGACAACTATAACTGAAAACTATGGAGTGGTATCTACATAATTCAATATCATTAATACCATTCTTTTAAAAATTTTATTTAACTGTAGATGATCTACATATTGTGTTATTTTCCAGTGTACAGCTTCAGATTCTTCCCCATTATAGGTTATTACAAGAGATATAATTCTTTGTGCTATACAGTAAATCTCTGTTGTTTATCTATTCTGAATATATTTGTGAGTATCTATTAAATCCACACTCCTAATTTATTGCTCCCTTTCTCCTTTCCCCTTGGGCAAATGGTAACCTTAAGCTTGTTTCCTATGTCTGTGCATTGTTTTTCTGTTTTGTAAACAGTTGATTCATATTATTTTTTTCATACCATGTAGGGCTTCCCTTGTGGCTCAGCTGGTAAAGAATCCGCCTGCAATGCAGGAGACCTAGGTTCGATCCCTGGGTTGGAAAGATCCCCTGGAGAAGGGAAAGGCTACCCACTCCAGTATTCTGGCCTGGAGAATTCCAGACACTGTATCGTCCATGAACTGTATCGTCCAGCAAAGAGCTGGACATGACTGAGCGACTTCACTTTATATACCACATCATATTTTCTTATATATCCATTCATTTGTTGATGGATATAATTTGCTTCCATGTCTTGGTGAATAGTGCTCCTATAAACATTAGTGTGTATGTATCTTTTGGAAGTAGAATTTTTGTCTTTTCTGGATATATGCCCAGGAATGGGATTACTGAATTATATGGTAACTCCATTTTCAGTTTTTTAAGGAATCTCCATACTGTTTTCCATAGTGGTAGGACCAATTTACATTCCCACTGCAGTATAGGAGTGTTCCGTTTTCTCTACACTTTGTAGAAGTGACAATGTATGGCACCTGAAGCTAGTTCATAAGGAGACATTGTGGTTCTTGCCTTCCTCTTTTGTATCATTTGCTTTGGGGAAGCCATCTGCCATATTCTGAAGATTCTTGAGCTGCCCAATGTAGAGACACAAAGTAAGGAACTGATGCCTCCTGCTAACAGCCTTATGAGACAGCAACATTGGAAATGTACCTTCTAGCCTGATAAGGCTTTAAGTTACTGTTGTCTCAGATGACATTTTGATTGCAGTATCACAAAAGACACTATGTCAGGACCAGCTAGGTTGCACTTAAATTCCATAAGCATGAGAATCATAAGAAAATAATTGCTTGTTGTTTCTATTGTAAAATGTCTATTGAGATATAAATTACATATCATAAAGTTCACCACTTTGAAGTGTTCAATTAAATAGTTCTATATTGACTATGCCAAAGCCTTTGACTGTGTGTATAATGATAAAATGTGGAAAATTCTGAAAGACATGGGAATACCAGACCACCTAACCTGCCTCTTGAGAAATTTGTGTGCAGGTCAGGAAGCAACAGTTAGAACTGTACATGGAACAACAGACTGGTTCCAAATAGGAAAAGGAGTACATCAAGGCTGTGTATTGTCACCCTGCTTATTTAACTTATATGCAGAGTACATCATAAGAAACGCTGGGCTGGAAGAAACACAAGCTGGAATCAAGATTGCCGGGAGAAATATCAATAACCTTAGCTATGCAGATGACACCACCCTTATGGCAGAAAGTGAAGAGGAACTCAAAAGCCTCTTGATGAAAGTGAAAGTGGAGAGTGAGAAAGTTGGCTTAAAGCTCAATATTCAGAAAACAAAGATCATGGCATCTGGTCCCATCACTTCATGGGAAATAGATGGGGAAACAGTGGAAACAGTGTCAGACTTTATTTTTCGGGGCTCCAAAATCACTGCAGATGGTGACTGCAGCCATGAAATTAAAAATGCTTACTGCTTGGAAGGAAAGTTATGACCAACCTAGATAGCATATTCAAAAGCAGAGACATTTGCCAACAAAGGTCCTTTGCCAACAAAGGTCCGTCTAGTCAAGGCTATGGTTTTTCCTGTGGTCATGTATGGATGTGAGAGTTGGACTGTGAAGAAAGCTGAGTGCCAAAGCATGATGCTTTTGAACTGTGGTGTTGGAGAAGACTCTTGAGAGTCCCTTGGACTGCAAGGAGATCCAACCAGTCCATTCTGAAGGAGATCAGCCCTGGGATTTCTTTGGAAGGAATGATGCTAAAGCTGAAACTCCAGTACTTTGGCCACCTCATGAGAAGAGTTGACTCATTGGAAAAGACTCTGATGCTGCGAGGGACTGGGGGCAGGAGGAGAAGGGGATGACAGAGGATAAGATGGCTGGATGGCATCACTGACTCGATGGACGTGAATCTGAGTGAACTCCGGGAGTTGGTGATGGACAGGGAGGCCTGGCGTGCTGTGATTCATGGGGTCGCAAAGAGTCGGACACGACTGAGTGACTGAACTGAACTGATGACTCTTTTCATAATGTAATTTAGAGCATTTTCATTATCATAAAAGTAAATATTTATCCAATATCAGTTACTTGTTACCCGATTATCTCCCTACCCCACCCTTCCATCATTTATTACATCCCGCTCCTCAATCCTACACAACAGCTGATTTACTTCCATCTCTATACATTTGCCTATTATGGTCATTCAGAATAAATGGAATACAGTTTGTGCTGTTTTTGTGATTGGCCAACTTTATTTAAATTAGTGTTTTTGAGGGTCATCCATGTAGCATGTATTTTTCCATTCTTTTTCATTTAACCAAATCATATTCCATTGTATGGGTATCTTTGAGGTTATTGTGCTTCATCCAGTCCAGCATTTACCATGATGTACTCTGCATGTAAGTTAAATAAGCATATAAGTTAAATAAGCTAAATAACCTCAGATAGGCAGATGACCCCAATCTTATGCCAGAAAGCTAAGAAGAATTAAAGAGCATCTTGATGAAAGTGAAAGAGGAGAGTGGAAATGTTGGCTTAAAACTCAACATTTAGAAAACTAAGATCATGGCACCTGGTCCTATCACTTCATGGCAAAATAGATGAGAAAACAGTGGAAGCAGTGCCAGACTTTATTTTCTTGGGCTCCAAAATCACTGTAGATGGTGACTGCGGCCATGAAATTAAAAGATGCTTGCTCCTTGGAAGAAAAGTTATGACCAACCCAGACAGCATATTAAAAAGCAGAGATATTACTTTGCCAAAAAAGCCCATATAGTCATAGCTATAGTTTTTCCAGTAGTCATGTGTGGATGTGAAAGTTGGTCTGTAAAGAAAGCTGAGCACCAAAGAATTGATATGTTTGAACTGTAGTGTTGGAGGAGACTCTTGAGAGTCCCTTGGACTGCAAGGAGAATCAACCAGTCAATCCTAAAGGAAATCAGTCCTGAATATTCATTGGAAGGACAGATGCTGAAGCTGAAACTCCAATACTTTGGCCAACTGATGTGAAGAACTGCCTTATTTGAAAAGACCCTGATGCTGGCAAAGATTGAAGGTGGGAGAAGGGGACAACAGAGGATGAGATGGTTGGATGGCATCACTGACTCAATGGGCACAAGTTTGAGTAAACTCTGGGAGTTGGTGAATAGACAGGGAGGCCTGGCATGGTGCAGTCCATGGGGTCGCAGAGAGAAGGACACGACTGAGCAACTGAACTGGACTGATGGGTATCTTTTCATCTGTTGACAGATATTTCCATTTTTTCCATTTTTTGGCTATTATAAATAATGCTGCTTTGATCATTCGTTTATACGTTTTGAGTGGTCATATTTTGGTGGACATATGCTTTTTCCTTTCTTTTGAATATGTGCCTAGGAATACAATTGTGGATCAAATAACTCCCTGCTTAAATTTTTGAGGAACTGCCAGTCTGTTTTCCAAAGTGGCTGCTCCAATTCAGATTCCCACCAGCAGTGTGTGATGGTTCACATTTTTCGACATCCTTGCCAAAATATATCTGCCTTTTGAAACTTGTCATCCTAGTGAATGTGAGGTGGTACATTTCCATAATGACTAATTATGTTGGTCTTACTGTATTTATTAGCCACTTGCATATATATCTTCTCTAGACATGTGACTATTCAAATATTTTCCCAACTTAAAAAATCAGGTCTACTTTTCTTCTTATTAAGATGTTTATTATTTAAAGCCCTAAATTTTCAAATAATCTGGCACATAATAATTGATAACTAATACAAGCAGTACTTCTACATTTTCTTAGAGAAAATGTGATATTGATTATATTTTAATTGATCTGAAGGAAAATAAACTGATGTTTTCTTGAGGGTGAAACAATGCCATTATTTCATTCTTAGTCCTGAGAATAAATACATATAGTTAAGACCCAATAAATAAAGAAAATTTCATCAGAAATAGAAATGAAAACATAATTTCTACAAAGTCTACAAGCAATAAATGCTGGAAAGGGTGTGGAGAAAAGGGAACCCTCTTACACTGTTGGTGGGAATGCAAACTAGTACAGCCACTATGGAGAACAGTGTGGAGATTCCTTAAAAACCTGGAAACAGAACTGCCTTATGACCCAGCAATCCCACTGCTGGGCATACACACCGAGGAAACCAGAATTGAAAGAAACACGTATACCCCAATATTCATCGTAGCACTGTTTATAATAGCCAGGACATGGAAGCCCCCTAGATGTCCATCAGCAGATGAATGGATAAGAAAGCTGTGGTCCTATGCACAATGGAATATTACTCAGCCATTAAAGACAATACATTTGAATCAGTTCTAATGAGGTGAATGAAACTGAAGCCTATTATACAGAGTGAAGTAAGCCAGAAAGAAAAAACACCAATACAGTATACTAACAAATATATATGGAATTTAGAAAGATGGTAATGATGACCCTACATGTGAGACAGCAAAAGAGACCCAGATGTATAGAACAGTCTTTTGGACTCTGTGGGAGAGACAGAGGGGGGGGTGATTTGGGAGAATGGCATTGAAACTTGTATAATATCATATACGAAATGAATCGCCAGTCCAAGTTTGATGCATGATACTGGTTGCTTGGGGCTGGTGTACTGGGACCACCCAGAGGGATGGTATGGAGAGGGTGGAGAGAGGGGGATTCAGGATTCGGATTCATGTTGATGTATGGCAAAACCAATACAATATTGTAAAGTAATTAACCTCCAATTAAAAGAAATAAATTTATATTTAAAAAACATAATTCAAATTAATTTGCTTGCCTAATTACTATAGTAATGATTATGATGATCTAAGGAAATGTATCAAGCCTCATTATCAACCAGAAAAATTTCCTCCAACAATCTAGGATAGAATAACAATGTCCGAATTTTCTTTTCAATCTTCTTATTCTAGGCATTCCTTTGTTTATTCAAAATAAGAAACAATTTAGCATAAAACACATAACTGCATTTTATAGTGCCTTTATAATACACATAACAGACTCATTTTTTTTCTTTAAAAATTATAATTCAAACTAGGAGTGTTTTGAAAGCCATAATTTATTTAAGAGTAGATACTCACTGTGGTCAAATTTAAAAACTAGATTAAGATAAGCATTTTGCAAACCTTTACTGCCATACCCTTCTCCAGGGGGTCTTCCCAACCCAAGGATCAAACCCAGGTCTTCCTCATTCTTTACTGTCTGAGCCACCAGGGAAAGCCCAAAGAAAAAAATATGCAGTATGATTTTAAAAAGTTTTTTGACTTACTTCACTCTGTATAATAGGCTCCAGTTTCATCCACCTCATTAGAACTGATTCAAATGTATTCTTTTTAATGGTTGAGTAATATTCCATTGTATATATGTACCACAGCTTTCTTATCCATTCATCTGCTGATGGGCAACTAGGTTGCTTCCATGTCCTGGCTATTATAAACAGTGCTGCGATGAACATTGGGGTACACGTGTCTCTTTCAATTCTGGTTTCCTCAGTGTGTATGCCCAGCAGTGGGATTGCTGGATCATAAGGCAGTTCTATTTCCAGTTTTTTAAGGAATCTCCACACTGTTCTCCATAGTGGCTGTACTAGTTTGCATTCCCACCAACAGTGTAAGAGAGTTCCCTTTTCTCCACACCCTCTCCAGCATTTATTGCTTGTAGACTTATGGATTGCAGCCATTCTGACTGGCGTGAAATGGTACCTCATAGTGGTTTTGATTTGCATTTCTCTGATAATGAGTGATGTTGAGCATCCTTTCATGTGTTTGTTAGCCATCTGTATGTCTTCTTTGGAGAAATGTCTATTTAGTTCTTTGGCCCATTTTTTGATTGGGTCATTTATTTTTCTGGAGTTGAGCTGTAGGAGTTGCTTGTATATTTTTGAGATTCGTTGTTTGTCTGTTGCTTCATTTGCTATTATTTTCTCCCATTCTGAAGGCTGCCTTTCACCTTGAATCAGTTCTAATGAGATGGATGAAACTGGAACCTATTATACAGAGTGAAGTAAGCCAGAAAGAAAAACACCAATACAGTATACTAATGCATATATATGGAATTTAGAAAGATGGTAACAATAACCCTGTGTACGAGACAGCAAAAGAGACACCGATGTATAGATCAATCTTATGGACTCTGTGGGAGAGGGAGAGGGTGGGGAGATTTGGGAGAATAGCATTGAAACACGTATAATATCATGTATGAAACGAGTCGCCAGTCCAGGTTCGATGCACAATACTGGATGCTTGGGGCTGGTGCACTGGGACGACCCAGAGGGATGGTAGGGGAGGGAGGAGGGAGGAGGGTTCAGGATGGGGAACACGGGTATACCTGTGGCGGATTCATTTTGATATTTGGCAAAACTAGTACAATATTGTAAAGTTTAAAAATAAAATAAAATTTAAAAAAAAGTAAACCATAAAAAAAATAATAAAATAAAAAGTTTTTTGTTGAAAAAAGAAATGTGTATTGTATTTATTGACCTAGTTCTTTCAATGAGATATAAACACAGGTTAGAAATGGACAGATGGCCTAAAATAAGACTGTGAAGTGAGTGAATATATATATTTTAACGCAACATCAGCAAATATATATGTAGTTAAGAGATATGTTTTTCTACTTTTCTTCAATTGATAAGAAAGATTCTTAAAATCCTGCTGTCATATCAAAGGGATTTAAAAATCTTCCAACTATATATATTATCTCTCAACTATCTTATTTTTAATATAATTTACTTCTACTATTCTAGACACATGACAAAGAAAATTCAACCTGTATACTTGGATGTTCCCATTGCTACACAGTACTATATGCTTTTATTTCTAAACGGCTGTTGTAAATAATAAATTTAGCTCAGCACATATACACCCACATGCTTTCAATCTAAAATTACTATGACACATTTGGAGAAAATGGCATCACTAATTGTATTTATTTTAAATAAAAATTCACTAAAAGTATTTTTAAATTTTTTAGCATCTGGATAAACATAAAGAATTAAACTTCAGAGATTGATTATATTATAAAGAATCCACAATAAGTACAAAAATATCAAAAGTAGCTCCCTGTAAAGATATAAAAGGTTCACCCTGACAAAGTATGGCAATAAATTACCCTCATTATTTAAAGAACAGATGTAAGTGATACAAAACAGTCTTTTATATAGAAGTATGAATTCAAAAGGCAGCTCCATAAGCAAAAGAAGAAACTCAGGCTGTATGAAATTTGTCATTATAAGTGTTTTCATGATTTATTTGACAGAAATAACTTTTAAATTATTTATGGTAGAATTTTATGCTTTTTTTTCTTTTATGAAGGTATTACAGTATTGTTGATAAATTACACTCCAGATGCTTACACTTTATACAAACATTTCCTTTTTCAGCACTTTCAAAGTGCTCAAAATGTAAAACTTACTTTTACATTGAAGCATGATGGTGAAACCCACTGTGTTTCTAAGCTGAATGGTGTATTTCCTGTGCTCTTTTAATGAAGGTGAATTTTTATTGGGTGTCCGATGACTGTGTGTAGCCAATCTTAAAAACACTGAAAGAAATCTAGATTGTATTTTCAACTTTACAGATTATTTTTAAACATAAAAATCTCTGGCAATAACTAGATAAAACAATGAGGTTTTACTCAGTGATTTTTTTTTTTACACTATGTAAGCTAGAGTAACATTTTTTTGTTCTAAACATCTTTCCACTCCTGCCATCTTTCATGTAATATGTTTTCCCTTCTGCATACCATACAAATGTATTAATCAATATTTAAAACTAAAACTGCTAACTGAGGTCTAGAAAGCTCTGCAAAATCTGGCCCTGTACCCTTTATCCAAATTGAATAAATTTGTGCACATTGTCTGCCATGTGACTTCAACAAATGTCCTTTTCAACATAGCCAATTTTTTTCCCCCCCAAATTAGGACACTGACACTTTTGATACAAAGACTTTTTCCACATCTGGGTGTTCAATACCATTCATGGCTCAGCTTAGCTTAAACAGTATTTTCACTATTTTCTTAGGCCTCCTTACCCCCTTTAAATAAACCCTCTGCTTCTATCCTTAATCACAGAATCATATTTATTTCCTTCATAACAGTTATGACAATCTGCAATGATTATTTCTATGCTTTTATTTTGTGAGTTCCCCTAGTCCCAGCCCCAGATTTAAAATAAGGTGCAGGAGGGCAAGCTTTGCCTGTTAAGTTCTTAGTTGTATTACAGGAGAAAGACAAATACTCAATGAGGGAATAAAGCTACTTGTACAAAATATTTAGTTGTAACTAAGACTGTCTGCACTGAAATGATCTGTGTACTACAAGTCATGTCCTCAATTTCTTTCCAGTTATAAGGCCAATAAGTGATACATTTTCAAAAAATTTATAGTAGAAAGAGTGACATTTCAGAGGGAGCTTCCTAAAATATTCAAATAATATAATAACGATAAAATAAGCAAGTAATCTCTAAACCCTACATATTAGCTGTTGTTTTCCTTACAAATTAAACCTAGCTTTTTAATATTTCACTTGTGTATAAATGCAACATGTAGGTTTTAATCAAAATATTAAGAACAATTCTCACACAGGTTTACCTCATGACATGCTCTTTGCTAAATGTAGTTTTTAAAGAAAATTGAAGAAGAAAGTCACTTTTTAAAATAAGTAATCAGAGGAATGGATCCAGCTGTTCTTTTTAAAATTCTCATTGTATGGAGAAGAATTTATTTTTAGCTAAGAACAGGGGCTAATAACTAAGGGATCATCTTTTTAATTTAAATTTTAGCAGTGACATGAATTTGAGTAGCTTGACCACATTATCAAATTTGTTTAAGTAGCAAAGATGAGTTTAAAAGTTAAGGAGGTAAAGAGCTCTTCATGGAAAGTCAAGATATGCATCTACATGTATCCATCAAAGTATGTATTTCAATAATTTTTTCATGATATTTAAATACAAAATCCAGAATTTAAAAAATAATCACTGGAAATTCCATACATAACCACTTATATACAAGATATATAAAGAGACAAAATAGGAAGTTAAAAGATATATTTTCTTCAATTTTTCTTTTGGTTTAAAAATTATTGGACTAATTGTTGCAATAATAAGTCTAACAACAGACCATCATAATAAGTCTTCTGGGAAAACCCCTCAGTCTGCCAGGATCCTGGCATTGATATTTTGGGATAAATAACATTTTCTTTCTCAGTACACAGAGCCAAGTGAGAAGGAGGAAAGAGAAAAAAGAAATCAGGGTAGACATACTTTATTTCGTATAAACAAATTACATACTGATAATTTTATATGCCTAAAGAACTTTACAAATTTAATCCATCCTTTCTTAATTGAAAAAACTGGGACTTTTTTTTCATAGTTTATACCACTGATTGTGATATTTCATATAGTTTCCTTCATACTGACATTTGTATAAAGGAATGGAAGGTGAAGAAATAAATCTATTTGTATATTCTCCTTTGGTTATCCCTTCACATAACAGGATAATTTTAGGAGTAAACAAACAGATTCATTGATCTGCTTTGTACATACAAAAAAAGAAAAACAAAGGAAAACAATCAGTGGCTGGTATCCCCAGGTCCTAAGCATTTTTTTTTCAATTAAGAAAATAAAATATTCAAGGGAAACACACCATTCATCCTCTCTTTCTCCACATACCTCCCTCTAATCCTTTCTTTTTAATCCTCATTCCTCTTCCCCTCCTAGCACTGATTGTAGGACTTAGCCCACTGGAGGGTAAAATTAAAACAAAAAAGCAAAGTAAAAAGTCGTTTAAAAAAAAATTAATGGTTTTTTGCTTGAAAGAAAATGCATGGTTAATTGTTAAAAAAAAAAAAAAAGAAAGAAAACTCCTTTCCAGACTCTTAAAATTTACAATTGCTCGATGGTTTTAAATCTCAATTAAATGCAAAGGTTTAATAGGCACACGTGACTTTAATGATGTGAGATGTCCCAACATTCTTTTACATTTATTAAGAAAAATGTAGCAGCATTCTATTAAATATATTGAATGATTATTTTTTAAAGTTTACCATATGCTTTCTCACTTATTCAGATTTTCAACTTTATTCAATTACAAATTAGTCTCTAAGTATTCTTAATAAGGAGAAAAACCTTACTAATAAAATTGCAATTTAGATGAATTTCTTAAACTGGATAATGAAAGTAGTACCTTCAGGGGTCACGTATATTATAGAGTAAGCAATTAAAAGACTCTAGCATCACAGAAGTGAACACTGTCACATCGTTTAACAAGGAAAAATATACATTCATAGGGAAAATCACAGGTCCAAAATGTCAAGGCCATACAGATATTGAGATGTTCCAGGACTATGAATTTATAAGGGAGAGCATTAAAATTAAAAGTTAAACATTAAGTCTAGTCAGAAAACTTGGACATTAGATCATAATATACCAGGGCAGATTAAAGTTCAGTGTATGCGTCTGAATCCTTTTACTGAGTTCTTGAAACTAAAGCAGGGTGAGAAGAGCAGATCTGGGATGTAAACAAATACTTGCAAAGCACACAAATGGGTGAGGCCAAATAGTGTAAGTAATATTTCCCTACCAAACAAAAACAAGCATTCAAACGCAACTGAAATGGCATGAACTCCTCTAGTCAGTATCAGGCAAAGCAATACGGAGTGCGTGGCTAACTGGAGAGCATCAGTCTGGCCCTGTCATTACACAGGCCCGCTGATGCTCCTCTCCCTCTCCAATGGGGCCAAATATCCAGGGTACTCTAGAAGTTCTAAGTTTGGATTTAAGGGGAAACTTCTGATTGCCATCTCAGTGTTTGCTCATTTATAAAAGTAATGTTTTTGCCAGCAAAACATATCTTAACTGCTGGTTTGAGAGAATGATGGGAGAAAAAAAGAATGCAGTTTATTTCCAACCATAGAATTTTCATTTGGAAATGACCTGTGGTATTTTTTACTCCAGTCTAAACATTTTTTTGAAAAAACAAGTTGTACACAGATCATATTGCAGCTCAGCTGCAGAGCTGAATAAAAGTATTCTGCTTTCTTGTTCTGTGTTCTTTGGTATATAAAATGCATTAAAGATATACAAATGTTGGTCTTTCTCTCTCTGAATATTGATGGGTAATAGCAAATAAGAGCTTGGCTACTCTCTTTATAATACTGTAATGTAAATATATACTACCAGTAGAGTTTGGAAAAGTAATTTCTTAACTAATATAAATAACTCCCAAATATTTTCTTTCCTTTGACTCAGTTATTCCAGTTCAGAATCTCTCTTCTAAAAGAGTAATACCAAATTTAAAAATTAATTTTGCATAAAACTAATCACAGTACTAGTTATAACAGGAAAAATTAAGATAAAACAGAAAAACAGAAAGATTTAAGTCTCTAATGATATGAACATTGTGAAAAAAAAACAACCTGAGAATACATAGACAATATAGAAATGTCAGTATTTATTTGGACAGTTTTCTGATTTTTAAAATCATTTGAAAAATACAGACGTATATACAGGGAATATAGGGCCTTTAAGCCTTGCTCCTAGATACAGCCACTCTGCCATAACAGTTTATTATACATAATGAATGTATTCATATGTATATATACATAAATGTATATATATACACATACACATATGTTCACTCTGCTTTAAATATATTGGATAATTAATAATACTATGAAATATTTAAATCCCTGCAACTTTCACTTAAATATATGTATAGAATTCCTTCATGTTAGTAAGCTTAAAATTCTAATTTTTAATAACTAATATAAATAGATTATAAATTCATCACAGTTTATTTATTCAATCTATAAATGATGGACCTATGCACTGACTCTAATTTCCTATTAATAAAAATATTGTAAATGAAAACCTTTAATAAACATAATTTATATTTACTCATTTATTATTTACAATGGTGACTAATTATTAAGTACTATCAGTTGATTTAATTTTTATAGGCTGATCTTTGAAAAATGTCATTTTTTAAGTTTGCATTTCCTAAATGGCTAGTAAATTTTCCCACCATTTTACACATTTATTCTAATTTAAATATTCTCTCTTATAGGAAATTTAAATTACTTATAAGTTTTATAATTGGACATTTAAAAATATTCTTTATGGTTTGTAATTTACTTACTAAGGTTATTAAATCTTCCCTATATGTGTGGTAAATATTTTTCTCCAACTTATTGTCTGTTATATCTTTTCTATCATATATTTTATTATAAGTACATTTTAAATTTTGATGTCATATAATCTGTCAGTTTTATATGCTTTTTAATATTGGTAAAACACTAAAAAACTTTCAGAACCAAAGGCATCAAATTCTTTAAAAATAATGGTGGACTAAACATTTGAACATATGATATTTTACATACTTAAATACAGATGTACAATAAAAATAATTCATATTTTGCCACTAAATGCTTGCTCTTTAATCTGAAGATATATTTGTCAAGAAATAAAAACTTGACAAGTATATAATTTAAAAATGAATTTCCACTCTGTATCAGGACTAATGAATTAATAAGCAATATTGTGAAAAGAACTGCACACTTTGTTCTCTCCAATTTCAGTTTAGTTCTACTGAAATAGTGGATCTAACAAGCAAAATGATTTTTAAAATCCTCAGTACACTTACATGTGTGTTCTCTTTTTTCTACTACATTAGAAACTTATTCAAAAATTATACACACCAAAAACATATACATATGAATATCACATACCACCTAATATATTTTTTATACTTAAGAAATTGCCATATAGATCATTACAGTCCTCAACTGATTAAATAGACAAAATAAATCAAAATTATATTTACAGCATAAGCAGCACAGTCCCATATATTGAACCAGATGTAGAAAAATATTAATCATACTTAAATATGTCTTTCTTTAAGAAGGGAGTAATCTCCATGGTACAGGAATAAAGAGGACAAGAAGACCGAAAGAAAAAAAAAAAAGCCTCCTCTTTTATCATCTAGTAGTATACTGACACATATTAATGCATTAAATTATTATGCCAAAATTTAGAAAGGTGAGTCGGTAATTTTAAATTTATACTAGGACCATATTAAGGGCATTTAACCTAAAAAACATTTGTATAGTTCTTTCTAATATTTGATATTTATGTTAATCTCACCCTTGATTATAGAAAACTAGCAACATTTTATTTAATATACTCTTTTTTGTTGTTAAAATATTATATTGTTCAAATGATCAGTCAAATTTAGATCAATTTTAATAACAAGGCTTTTTTTTCTTTCTTTCTTTCTATTCCTAATAGCTTACAGCACTTAACTTTCTTTTCCTGCCCCCTCCTGTGCATTTTAAAAATGAAAGCCCTTATTCCCAGACTGAAATATTTGTTCTCTTTAGTAAGATTCTTTCTGGCTTCAGGGAGAATAAATTTACAGAGATGTCCTGGGACTTTGAGACTCCAATGATTCAAATTTTTACCTTGAGTATCTATTCTTGACTTTTCCTTCTTTTAAAATAAACATCCCCTAAAGAGAATACTGGCTTTGTGACTTACTTTATTGAATAAATTATGCAGTGCTTCTGTCTGCAACTCATGTGAGTGATGCAAAATAAAGCAGACATAGCTGTTGGACATCATTTTAGCCCCTCCGTCTGATTGGCAGATCACAGGAAGCAAAAAATGTCCCATGAGCCCCTCTGTGAGGTCGTTACCAACTGATTGAGTATTCACCTTAAATATCTGAAACCCAGGTGTGTTGTAGATTAGCACAACTTACAAGCACTGTGTGGAGATTTATTATGATAATTGTTGCTTTTATTTTTTATTTCCCTGAACTCAAAGATAATTAATGTCAGTATGTGTCCTGGTATCTGACTCTCTTAATTGGTCCTATGGTGCCTTGGGTGTTTGAAAATCCACTCACTTAAAGGCTTTTTTTTTTTCTTTTGACTTGTTTTCCTGGAGCTGTTCATTAGTGCCTAAAATATTTGATTACATTTAATTGTGATGTCTTCAATTTTGTGCACCTGCTGCAATTTACATGAGGAGAAAAGGCTTGCAGAAGCAGGAAAAAAAAGTGAGAGAGGGAATTACATTTTTAAAGAATTCCCCAGCACAGGGTAATTGGGGTTAAATATGGAAACAAAATAAACTTAATAGGCAGTTAGATTTTTGTAACTATTATGGTTATACAAAAAAGATTCTAAATCAAAACTGTTCTAACATACATACCCTTAACATATATTTTCACATTTTTCTTCAAAGCCTTTCGTTTCCAAGAGACATCCATATTTACTCTAAGATTAGTATCTTGTATTAAAGAGCCCACATGGAGATAAGAAAATATTGAGTCAGAATCCCAGTTGGAGGTGTTTTTTTCTTTCTTATGCATTTTTTAATGGAGCACACACTGCTTTTTATTTCAACAAATACGAAGCATTTTGTCACCCATTTCACTAATCGTTTTGTTTTTTATGCTACTTTTTCATGAGAGTTGAAATGGGTAAAAGTTTCCTGGGAACCTGTGAAGTTCCTTTTAAAATGTCTTAAAGTAACATATAAGGAACAGATTATATCCACAAAGAATTACCAGTTTCAAAGAATGACTTTGACCTGAATATCAATTCCAGCTGACCACACTATAATTCAACAGAGGCAGAGGCAACAACAGGGTATCTGCTGCATTTTCAGTAGAAGAAATAAATCGCCGTTCTTTCTCTTTTGTAAAACCATCGGTTTCTTTTCCATTTCATTTTAAGGAGCAGTGAAATCTCTAAATCTGCTTCAGAGCCATGTTTTTAGAGGAAAAGTAATTAGATCCAGTCCTTTCAGTTGTAATGGCAGTGATACGATGGGATCTCTATGTTAAATGTATCAAAACAATGCACCGAGTTACTATGGATATTCTTATTCATGAAACATTCCAAAGGTCAGAGGGGCAGAGATATTTCTCTGTCAGTCCCTCAGTCTGTCAGCTCAGGTTTTATCTCCTCCAAGAAAGCTCTCTGTTCCATAGCACTTGAAATGTCTACTTTGCAATCTTACTACATTTGTGGACTAGAGTATGAAGTACACCACCTGGCTCCTCTATCTTTTCTGGTAAATTTATTTTTTGTGTTTTATTGATGTTAGCATTGTTGCCCTGAAACTCTTATGAATTGCTTCACCATGAGAGTGAAGAATAAAATGATTAATGCATGTGTATTTGTCATTTTCAAAGTTCTTTCACACGTACTGCCTCAACTGATTCTCAGAACAATGTTATGCTACTGAATATAATTTCAATAAATGTGGGACCCAAGTTAGTTTTGTCATCATTGTATCCCTGGGACTTCTATTACCTTATAGAAGACATTTAGGAGATATAAAATGAATAAATAAACGGGTAAGGTAGTATCCACACTGAGTATGTGCTCAATAAAATCTTGGCTCATTTTAACATATTTGGGACTTATATTACAACATGTGTTTTAGAATGGAAAGCTGAGCTGTGAATGCACATCATAGGAGGCGGTGGAAATGGCGGTGTATTAAGATTAATGGTTTCACATAAATATATTTTTATATGACTGGCACTGAGGACCCTGATGAAATTCAAATGCCTACATCCAGTTAAGATAGTAAGAGCAGGCAAGTTTAGGGCATGGAAATTGGTGACCGAAGATTGTTTAAAAGATCCGTTACATAAGATGGCCCCTGTACAATTTGCACAAACATTTGCAATGACCCTAGCAAAACATAATGCTCCATGCCAGTCCCAAGCAACAATTTTTAGAATTCAACATAAATACCATTTTTGTGATATAAGGCATTAATAATGCAAATGAAACTGAAGATGATTTTTCTTCCTCCTTAATCTCAGTTTCCATTTGAGCATAAGAGGAAATAGGAAGTAGCAAAGGACACCTGTGAGAAGTCAGAGTCAAAAGAAGCCCACTTTGACCTGGACACCTAAGGCCAACATGTGCTGACTTAATAAAGAACCTCAGGACAAAGTGACTGAAAGAAATGTGGAAACTGTTTTCCCTGTTATTTGTATTGCATTCCACTCCTTTATACGTAAATTATTGTGGTTAGGACTGAATCACGGAAATGCTGTTTGGTTTGCTTTGATAGATGGTCATTGCCATACCATGTATTCAAGGAACCAGGTTGCACACAGTCTCTTTCTGATCTTTCTGTTACATTTTCTGCCCTCCAGACACACTGGGTGAGTTCCTAGAAAAAGTCTCACCCTCTTTCACAACAGTTGCTTCAACCTCAGCTTTTGAGTCGTCGTCTAGATTTCAACTCTGGTCATCTCTTCTAGAGAAGTCTTCAAGACTTCTTCCCCAAAATCCATTTTAGTTTAGATTCCTTTGTTTTATACTACTGAGTATTTCCTAATATGTTCTTGGTTTGTGTATTATTCTGTCTCTTCTACTAGACTGTAAACTCCATAAGTAGAGGTTACAAGTCTGTACTTATTTTTGCTCCCTTATGCTAGAACCATATTTTGGGTTTACTGAATAAAACATAAACATATATTTATAGGAACATGTGTTTATATCACCTCTGGCCCAAGTAACCTCTACCATTTAGAATATAAGAAAATATATATATATAAATGTATATAAATTTTCTTTAATTAAGTGATTTTTGTTATCACACACAATCCTGCTGGCTTTATCTGATTTGGATGAATCTACTAGTAAGTGTAGTGATATTTATATGGACAATCAGAATCTGTGTTAACTACACTCATACAAAACATACAATATAAAATTATGCAGTGGTGAAGGAGATGCAAAGACACATGCATGCCCATATGCATTTTCTTCAACACAGTGATGAAAAGCCATTCTTTTTTTCTATTTTCACTATACACACATAAAGAAACTTAGTGGTCCAGTACCAAAAGCTTATACATATAAAAATCATAGCAAGAAGATTTGGGAATTATAGGCTAGAAGCCAAAAGTTAGGTTTTGTTAGGACAGAGTCTGAGTGGGAATGGTTGTATTTGCCTATGACCCCCGACTTCCTCATTATTCTCTAAGCTATATGAGGTCAGGGCCCACAATTTCTTGTTCACCACAGTGCCTAGCGCATATTCAGTTTAGTTCAGTTCAGTCGCTCAGTCGTGTCTGACTCTTTGCGACCCCATGAATCGCAGCATGCCAGGCCTCCCTGTCCATCACCAACTCCCGCAGTTCACGCAAACTCATGTACATCGAGTCGGTGATGCCATCCAGCCATCTCATCCTCTGTCGTCCCTTTCTCCTCCTGGCACATGTTAGATCCTCATTAGTATCTGTTGTTATCTGACCCCTGCACTATTGTTTTCCAAAGAAGAGAACTGAGAGCAAGATTTTGGGGATGAAGCCACAGGGCAATTATGTAGCAAAAGGAAAGTATCCATGGGCTACGTCAGCCAAGGATGAGTGACACACATTGTTCCTAGGATGAAAGAGGTGAAAAACCAGGTCCTAGGTTTTCCTAATTATATTTTAACAACTCTCATCTCCTGGATTCTGAGGCCTCAACAACATTAACCCCTGTGGTCTTTCTATCTTCCTTCCTCTTCTGTGCTGTGTGTTTCCTCTTTTCTCCTCTCTCTCTCTCCTCTGTGCTCCCATTACCTCTTTTTCCTTTCTTAATGTTAGGCTGCTATTATTTTAATAAAAATTTAATTCTACTGATGTTTCACCCAAGAAAATTAACTAGTTGGAAAAGGTAATATGCTCTAGACTGATCTCTTGATGAAAATTAGAGATGCCAAGGGAACATTTCAAGCAAAGTGGGCACAATAAAGGACAGAAATGGTATGGACCTAAAACAAGCAGAAGAGATTAAGAAGAGGTGGCAAGAATACCCAGAAGAACTATACAAAAAAGATCTTCAGACCCAGATAACCACAATGATGTGATCACTCTCCTAGAGCTAGATATCCTGGAGTGAGAGGTCAGGTGGGCCTTAGGAAGTATCACTATGAACAAAGCTGGCAGAGGTGATGGAATTCCAGCTGAGCTATTTTAAATCCTAAAAGATGAGGCTGTGAAAGTGCTGTACTCCATATGCCAGCAAATTTGAAAAACTCAGCAGTGCCCAGAGGACTAGAAAAGTCAGTTTTCATTCCAATCCCAAAGAAAGGCACTGCCACAGAATGTTCAATCTACCGCACAAATATACTCATCTCACACACCAGCAAAGTAATGCTCAAAATTCTCAAAGCTAGGCTTCAACAGTATGTAAACTGAGAACCTTCAGATGTTCAAGCTGGATTTAGAAAAGACAGAAGAACCAGAGATCAAGTCGCTAACACCTGTTGGATCATAGGAAAAAGCAAGAGAGTTCCATAAAAACGTCTACTTCTGCTTCATTGATTATGTTAAAACTTTTGACTGGTCTGGATCACAACAAACTGTGGAAAATTCTGAAAGAGAAGGGAATACCAGACCACTTTACCTGCCTCCCAATAAATCTGTGTGCAGCTCAAGAAGCAGCAGTTAGAACTGGACATAGAAAAACAGACTGGTTCCTAATTGGGAAAGAATTGCATCAAGGCTGTATCCTGTTAACCTGTTTATTTAACTTATACACACCAGTACATTATGAGAAATGCCAGAGTCGGTGAAACACAAGCTGGAATCAAGATTGCCAGGAGAAATATCAATAACCTCAGATATGCAAATAACACCACCCTTATGGCAGGGAGTGAAGAGGAATTAAAGAGCCTCTTAATGAAAGTTGAAAGAGGAGCGTGAAAAAGTTGGCTTAGAACATTCAAAAAACAAAGATCATGGCATCTGGTACCATCACTTCATATCAAACAGATGGGGAAACAATGGAAACAGTTACAGAGTTTATTTTTTGGGCTCCAAAGTCATGGCAGGTGGTAACTACAGCCATGAAATTAAGACACTTGATCCTTGGAAGAAAAGCTATGACAAAACTGGACAGCATATTACAAAGCAGAGACATACTTTGCCAACAAAGGTCCATCTAGTCAAAGTTATGGTTTTTCCATTAGTCATATATGGATGTGACAGTTGGACCATATAGAAAGCTGAGCAGCAAAGAATTGATGCTTTTGAACTGTCGTGTTGGAGAATACTCTTGAGAGTCCTTTGGACTGCAAGGAGATCCAACCAGTCAATCTTAAAGAAAATCAGTCCTGAATATTCATTGGAAGGGTTGATGCTGAAGCTGGAGTTTCAGTACTTTGGCCACCTGATGTGAAGAGTTGACTCATTAGAAAAGACCCTTATGCTGGGAAAGACTGAAGGCAGGACGAAAAGGTGACGACAGAGAGATACATGATTGGATGGCATCACTGACTTGATGGACATGAGTTTGAACAAGCTCTGGGAGTTGGTGATGGACAAGAAAGACTGGCTGCTGCAATCCATGGGGTCACAAAGACTCAGACACAGCTGAGCAACTGAACTGAACTGAGCTGAGTTAAAAAGTCATATCGATAAAAATGAGAACTGCTTGTAAAGAATATTTCTCTGAATGGCACAGAATTTGTGGAAAGAGCCACACATTTGTTTGTTTGCTTCCAGGTGAGGAGAGAGACAAGCCGTGGTCATACTTCTTATGTTTGGTGGCAGGTGGTGAATAATTGATCATCCTTCCCTTCTTGTTGATGCAATCACTAATTCTCTTCGATGCAATCACTAATTCTCTTAATGCTTACTTCTACATAGGCCATGCTCATGATTAAGCCAGCCAAGGATCCTAAGCAACCCAGGAGACTGCCTTCTCTCTGAGATGCCACTTACAATCCAAATGAAAAATTAAATGGAAAAAGCAGGAAAATTCCCCTGAAGGTTTACTTACTACCTTTTTTTCCTCCACCTTTATTCTACCCTGTATTGTTTGATAAGGCAGGTCACATATTCTCCAAGTAAATGCCATACTCAAGGTGCAAACCAAAAGGGCTTTGCGAAAGAAGACAGAATCTTCTAGTAACTGGTGACAGCTCTGCTTTTAAATTTTTTTTTTTAAAAAACCTCTACTGTGTTTTTAAACAGTGCTGACTCAACCCAGTAACATCCCTTAAGTGCTTGGTAATTTTAGATTATCTCAAATGCAAAGGAATACATAGCTTTGTGCTTTCAAAAACCAGTATTACTTGTGGAGGGGCTTATTTTCAGGCTCATATTTTCAATGGTCATAAATGTATCAGTGACTTGCTGTAAAAAATTTGGAGGCAAAAGAATCATTTTCAAATGTGGAACTTCATTTCAGAACTTAAGTGTCTTCAGAAAGATTTCTGAACCCTGCCTAGGAATTGGATATGGCCATGTCACTTTAAGGACAATTCCCTGTCTTTGGCTTTTTGCCCTCCATTGAAAAGGACAAACCCTGCATTGCCTTCTCATTAAGCAAAAACTAACTGCAAAGACAGCATATTTCTAGAGTAAACAAATCTCCCAGAGGTTGTATTTTTGATAAGTATTTTTGCAGTGCTAGTTTGAAGGTTTAACGGTGTGTAGTGTTTCACTTTAATAGTCAGACCAGCAAGCTATAACAAATGCACTTTACAAACTTTACACACCATGAGCCCTGCTTTGACAAGACATCCTTGGAATCAGGAGGTAATACGGCTTCTCAGTGAGCCATACTTACATTTCGAGCTGAAGAGGAAATTATTCTTGAACCACCAGATCTGCTGGTAATTCATGGCTCAGTTTATGGTGGCCTTTTAAATTCACCCTGTCTCACCTGGTTCGCCTGGATAGAGCTCTGAGTGGAGAGATTATGCAAAGGTGATGACTGCTTACAGAAGGCAGCAGTCCAAATTGGGGATTTGGTTCAGAGAGGTCTGCATGAGCCTGCAAATCAACAGTAGGCACTGACGGCCCAATTATGCCCATTGTACAATCTCACATTTTTTACTTAGAGCTGTAACAAATGAAGGTATTCCAAGAAAACATAGCAAGAAAAAAAGTTATGTGAATTTTTTCATAATAATTTCACATAAAATTTTTCACTTGCAGCCAATAGCCTGATACCATTTGGATGAATGAGTCTCCACATACATAAAGATATAAAAACACACATATACACATGAACAAGAGCACATATAAACACAAATCCTTTTATTGTCACATTTACATGTTGTTTTAATCCCTGATACCATGTACTGGATGGGGGCTTCCCTGGTGGCTAAGCTGGTAAAGAATCTGGAGACGTGGGTTTCATCCCTGTGTTGGCAAGATCCCCTAGAGAAGGAAATGGAAACTCACTCTAGTATTCTTGCCTAGGAAATCCCATGGAGGGAGGAGCCTGGTGGGCTAGAGTCCACAGGGTTGCAAGAGTCAGACACACTTAGCGAATAAACCACCACCAGCACCATGTACTGGGCATAAACTCTGTCATTACTGTCTTATTTTCCAAACTGAATTGGGGTTTAAGATATGAGCCCTCTACAAAATTGCATGCATTCCAACTCCCATTTCATCACAACCACTCCCATAATAGTCTTAACCTGTTTGTGCCTCAGTTTCATCTCTTGTCAAAGAGGGGGGATAATAACAGGACACACTTTAAAGTCATGAGAATTTGATCATGCAAGCAGTTTGCTTCATATATGAAGTGCATCATAATGATATTTGTAAATAACACTATCTTCTCATTTTAAAAAAAGTGTTTCTAGTACAGCAGGTAATAGAGACTTAACTGCTACTTAGTGTGTAAAAGTTAAGATTTTTCTGGCTTCAGATAGCTGAAGTTTACCAGTCCTGGTTTATCATGTTCAAGTATCAAGGTGCACATGATACAATTCAAGAGCAGAAGGTAGAGCTAGGAAAGCCTAGATCAGGAAATGACAGAGCCCTGGGATACCAAGCCTGCCGACCTCTTACTCTCACTCATGGGGTCACATGGGCGTTCCTGAATGGCGTGCTTCCGTCTGTCCCCACCACAGCATCCTCACACCTACTGAAAACGTGTCCTTGGTTCTGGCCGTGTACCACCAGCCAGCCTGAGACAGAGGCTGACTGTCCAGCTTGGCCTGAGTCTCCTCCTGACTTATGCACTTACGCCAAAGGCTTCAGGCTCTATATGCCTACTCTCATGTTACCAGCCTACTCTTGCTGGTAACATGTTATCAGAGTCAGGAAACGCAAAGAGCTGGTCATATTTCCCAGAAGATTCTGAAGATAATGGACACAATGATTTGGTTAAGCAAAAGTGTGAAACAATCAGAGTACAGACTTCATAATATTTCCTATTTAGTGTGTCATGAAATGTTTATTTTTTTTGTCTTCTCCTTCCAGAGGGTGAAATATATCTTAGATGTGTTTGTCCATGTATACCTTGGATATCACATTGTAGAAGACCTAATTCATATTCTCATGATTCATGAGTGACCTCAGAGCTAAAGATTGGTTCACCAGAGATCAGAATTAATCTTGACTGATCCTAGTCACATTGTAGAAGAAATTTTATTCACTTACAATATAATTCTTTTGTTGTTTGTATTGTTATTGATATTAAATTCTTTATCCTTCAACTGGAGCTCAGGAAGAAAAAGAAAACAATGCTGATTAATTGAATTTTTCAGTTAACCAGTGGTTCACTCTATTTAGAATCTCAGTGGGTTTCCTGAGGAAATTCACAAAGAAATCTTGTTGGGTGTGATGAAACTTAGTAAGCATGATGCAGAGAGTGTTTGAAAGAGAAATATTCCATGGGGAGTTTTTCAAAACGTCGTTGACTATAGATGGTACTTAGACATTCATGGATTTGAATGCTGCCTGTGTGTGATAAGAAAACTTCAATTCAGAGAAAGATCAAAGGACCAGTAGTAAACATATTTCTTCCTAAAAATGCAGAGGCATTTAGGGATGAGTATGTCCTTAAGAGTCTATGGTATGTTATTGATCCTAGAGCCCAGGTTCCCTGCACTTCCAAATCATAAACTGATGCACGTAAAGATGATAGTCCTTATTCTTACTTCTAAAAGCTCTCGTAAAATACTTAAATCTACCTTACCAAAAGCCTCTAAGTTCAGTTGCTGGTCTTATATAATAAACATCATTTTAGCTTTATTTATTATTATAAAGAGGCTCAAAATAAATGTAAACATTATTGTCACAGGAGAAAGAAGTACTTTAAGCACACATAAATGGGAAGACTTTGAACCATCACATTAAAACTATTTTTGAAATTTTTGCTAAAGGTGACTTTAGCAGATTTATGAAATACACTCATTCTGTTTATGTAAGAAGTTACTTTTTAAAACAATTTGATTTATATGTGAAATTTTAAGCTATAAACATTGATAAATTTCAAGTGTAAACCTCATGTATTATAATCCCAGCCAGAGAAGAAAATGGGAAGATTAGGAGAATGGGGTGATGTAATTCCTCCCCTAAAATAATCCATGATGTTTTAGGAAATGGGGAATTAGAAAAAAATAAAGGAAAAGAAGTGTAAGAAATCATTTGATGAAGTAGAAGTGCATATATGATAGAGATCACCCTCTTTGAGCTCATGGCCCTGCCTGATGACAGGTGTAAGATGCATTGCTGCATTGGATTGTAACTGTCTACATACGATTTCCAAATAGTAAAATTAGAGGAGCGTTCTACCAGTGATTGTTTACATGGAGCAAAGAGCCATGTGACCGAAAGTGCTGAGAATTCACTGTTATTCGCACAGTAAGAAGGAAAATTATAACTTTAAGATTCTTATTCAGTTTTAGTAGAAAAAAATTAATTAAGGACACTGTAGGTATATACTCTTGTAGAGGCAATCTTACAATTTGAAAAAGTTCATTACTTAGTATTTCCTAATATATTTTCTTGAAATTAGATTTGTTCTAGACAGCTGAAAGTCAGCAGTTTGACTTTAAAGAAAGCAACATAAAGTCTTCTTGCCTTTGGAAAAGAAAGAGACAATGAATCACAGGTAGGATTAGAGCAGTTTTATAAATCAGCAAAGATCAAAGCATGGATGCAACTGGTCCAAGACAGAAAATACAAAGCTACTATACTCTCCAGGATTAGAGTTCCTTTTGATCGTTGTGTTTCTACAATGATGCAGAGATGTTTCTACAATAACCGACAATTAGAGGAGGAAAACTAAAAGTTATGAAGCATGATTATTTCCTGACATTCAACATATTCTGAGTGTCCTGAATTTAAATTGAAGAAATCTGAACACTGATGGTTAAAACATGTATCTCCCATTTTACAAAAAATATTTGTCAGTAACTTAGGAAAAGTAGTCTCTGTAGACTTTTAGGAAACCCAGAAGATCCAGATGTTTAGTAACTGAATGAGGAAGGATACTAGAAAAATCAGTGTTAAGATTCTTAGTACTAGCACTGTTAGTCCCTCAGCCGTGTCTGTCCGACTCTTTGCGACCGCATGGACTGTAGCCCGCCAGGTTCCTCTGTTTGTGGGATTTTCCAGGCAATAATACTGAAATCGGTTGCCATTTCCTACTCCAGGGGATCTTCCCGACCTAGAGATCGAACCCACATCTTTTGTGTCTCCAGTAATAACAGGTGGCTTCTTTACCACTAGCGCCACCTGTCAGCAAACATATGGCATAAACTTTACGGGGTCAAATTTCATTTAAGTTGCTTTAAATTAGAGACATAAAAAGTTACAGCCTACAGAGACTTTTGTCTGAAAAAAAAAAAAGTTCTTTTGAAATTGAAAATCATCAGCAAACCAAATCTAACCTTAGTCTTTTGTTCAAAAATCTTCAGTGGGAACTTACAGAATGTGAAGAGTAGAGCAAGGGCAGAGAAGATAAGTTTCCTTCTCTTTCTGAAAATTGTAAGCAACTCACAAACTGCTGAAGGAGAGAATATTCAGATACTAGTCTCAACTGTGCCATCTTTGTATGCCCTTGTGTGTCAAAATAGGATCATCCTTTACAGATAACACATATCCCTAGGTGGGCAAAGCCAGATCTTGTTACGAAATATGGATTATCAGAGTTTCTATATTTATATGTTTAGAAGAAAAGCAAACTTTTTCTTAAATAAAAATATTCACTAGTAAACTATTTATATCCACTCAAGCAAACTTTCTCACATTAGTCAACTAAAATGCTACTACAAGATACAAAAGCAAGTGAAAGAATCCTAAATGATTCCACAAAGGTATTGACAGTGTATGCTCTACATACAAATTTAGTTTTGTAAGAAAAGCTTATTCTAGAAGTGGGTTCCTTTGGTCAAAGTATGTGAATTTTGGACACTGATTGGGTTCAGATTTTTGCTCTGCTATGTATTAATTCCAAGGCTTTGGGCAGGTTGAAATCTCTCTGTTCTCTAGTTTGGAGTCTCTGAAATGAGCAAACAATATTTTCTATTACATAGTGATGTTGTGAGGATGAGATGAGATAAAGCAAGTAATGCATTTAGAACAGGGTCTGACACATAGTAGGAATTCAATAAATGTTAGATATGATTAAAAGAAAAAGAAAATGCTGCAACTACAGAGTTGACAGATGTACAAATAGTTATCAAAGAAAATAAATTATGCTTAAAGAAGAAAAATTGGTGTGTGTTTTAAAAGGAAAGATTTAGGTATCAAAATATTAATGGGCGCTTTATTAAAAAAACATTAATAAAGCCCTTGAATATTTTTGTTATCTTGAGTCTCATGAAAATCTTACTTCAAAAGTTAAATAAAAAGTAAATTGATGTATATGTATATATATATGTATCATTTAATTTGATATATTGCATATTAAAATTAGCACTTCATTATTTATTTTGTACAATTTATTTAGAATCTAATTTTTTAATATGAAAAAATACTTGTACAGTTCTTAATGTTCCAATCAATCTTGCTTTCATTCTCTACTATGAGATTTTAGTTTTAAGCAGATTATTTTAACTGAGCTTCTTCTGGTACTCTTTGTACTTAATTAGCAAAAGTTGTCAGTACCTATATGTAAACATGCATGCCTGTGTACCATAGTGGGTTCTGGGTGTGCACATGTAACACAAAGTTAAAGTAAAATTATTTATTTTAGAAATAGAAATAGTATCCATTTTTCCAAAAATAAAAATATTACTCAAGTTTGCAGTAATAACTGGTCAGCCATTTAATTAAATATTTCAGTTGACAAGTTTTGCATTATATAATATAAAAGTTTTTATTCAACTGGTTATTTAGAGTATCTCACATACCTGATTACATATATAGTTACACTAGAAGGTCTTTATAAACTAACTAGAGATTATTTTTTATAAAAGGGAAACCAAATTATCAATAATATTGATTGAGAAAAATGCAAAACTTCCTCTTATTGAAGCAAAAGTAAAAACAAGTTAAATCTTTAGTCATAATAGATAAAGTTAGAGGAGAGCGGCCATTGCAACAATTTTCCACTGACAGAAAAAGTAATGAATAACAAGAGACCTGAATTCTTGACCAAATCACTTTCTATCTTCTGATGAATTATTAAATCTCATATCTCTGAAATCCAGTGTCTCTATTCTAAAGACATACCCTTTGAATAGATTTCTAAATGACTAAATTACAAAAACTTGCCAAGGTTTTAGATTAACCCTCCTCACATCAGAAAAACATGTAGACTCATTAAATTCAAATGTGAAATTAATTTTGACTTGACCTGGCACATTGCACAGAACAATGAGCCTATTAAAAATTGCCAGCAAAAAAAAAAAAAAAGGGCTTGAGGATGCTCTGAGATGCTTGAAGAGGCAAAGAAAAACAATAAAAAGCGCTTCCATATTTAATGGGGGAATGTTTGTTTTGCTTAACTTGAGGTGGAAATAATTTTTTATTATTGGGCACTCCTGAATTCATCAAGTACTTTAAATTCTGATTATGTATCAAGCAATATTCTATGTACAGGGTATAGCCATGGCTAAGTCAGAAATTATACTGTCCCCAAGGAGCTTACATTTCAATGGGGAAACATGAACACTGACCAAGTGATACTTTACAATAAGTATAATCAGTGTTTTTAAAAGGGGTATACAATACTATAAGAAATTCAATTTTAAATATACTGCCTTTATAATTTATAGATAGATACAAATAAGATTTTTCTCAAATTTGAGTCACACACACATACAAACACACACACTATTTTTAAAGAAAATAAATCTCAGATCCATAACAGAGTCCACTGATTTTGGAAGCTAAAATGCAGTGAAAGTGTTTTACACCTATGGGCTTTTACTGAAAAACTTTCCTTCATTAACATTAAAAAATTACAGAACGCTGACCTTTCCATCACCCCCAGAATGTATCAACAGACCCAGTTTAAGAAACTGCTTTATAATGCCACTGCCTATAATACCAATGCATTTGAGATCATGCCTTTACAATTATAAACAGTAAAAATCACCATCCAATGGCATTCACTCATTTTTTTATATAATATTTTATCATCCATTATTTAACTACTTCATTTATTTACCAGCCTCATTATACACACACACACACACACACACACACACACATATATTATATATATATATATGTATACACATATATATCTATAAAACCACTGCTATGATTTTTATCACCTGTATTTGAAGTTAGTATAAACGGAATGGTACAGTATGTATCATTTTGCTTTCTATTTTTTGTACTCAGCATGTTTTTGAGATTCCTCAATATTGCACACATTCCTTTTTAATGCTGAGTGCATTACACTGTATAGAAAAAAAGCACAGTTTGTTAGAGTGACATTTGGGTTGCTTCTAGTATTTGCCCAGTTTGAATAAGATTTCTTATTTTATATGTATTTTATACATATAATTTTATACCTGTTTTCTAGCTAATAAATATTTAGAAGTAAACGTGAAGAAAACCAGAAAAATGGATCTTCACAGATGCCCAGGCCCAAGGAACCTGTGAATATGTTACTTTACATGGTGAAAGGGATTTTGCAGATGTGACAGGGTCTGAAAGAGAAGAGAGCTTTTCAGGCAAGGAGTTCCTGAAAGCTGAAGAGAAGCTACTTTGAATCTGATTGTGTATAAAGATGCATGTGTGCAAGGGGAAATGAAAATTACCTTGGATTATCTGGATGAGTCCTATCTAATGACACAATTCCTGAAATGTAGAGAGCCATTCCTAGCTGGGGTCAGAGAGGGAAATGTGACAAAAGAAATGGAGTTAGAGAAAGGGAACATGGGCTGCTTTTAAGACAGAGGAAAAGAACATGATCTAGCATCCTTTTGGATGGACTGGTTGGATCTTCTTGCAGTCCAACGGACTCTCAAGAGTCTTCTCCAACACCACAGTTCAAAAGCATCAATTCTTCGGCTTTTTTATAGTCCAACTCTCACATCCATACATGAAAGTAAAAAGTGAAAGTGAAGTCACTCAGTTGTGTGCAACTCTTTGTGACCCCATAGACTGTAGCCTACCATGCTTCTCTGTCCATGGGATTTTCCAGGCTAGAGTACTGGAGTGAGTTGCCACTTCCTTCTTCAGAGGATCTTCCCAACCCAGGGATCGAAACTGGGTTTCCCGCATTGTAGGCATGCTTTACCCCATCTGAGTCACCAGGGAAGTCATGACTACTGGAAAAACCATAGCCTTGACTAGATGGACCTTTGTTGGCAAAGTGATGTCTCTGCTTTTTAATATACTGTCTAGGTTGGTCATAACTTTACTTCCAAGGAGTAAGCGTGTTTTAATTTCATGGCTGCAGTCACCATCTGCAGTGATTTTGGAGCCTCCAAAAATAGTCTGACACTGTTTTCACTGTTTCCCATGTATTTGCCATGATCTTAGTTTTCTGAATGTTGAGCTTTAAGCCAACTTTTTCACTCTCCTCTTTTACTTTCATCAAGAGGCTCTTTAGTTCTTCTTCACTTTCTGCCATAAGTGTGGTGCCATCTGCATATCTGAGGTTATTGATATTTCTCCTGTCAATCTTGATTCCAGCTTATGCTTCATCCAGTCTATCGTTTTTCATGATGTACTCTGCATAGAAGTTAAATAAGCAGGGTGACAATATACAACCTTGATGTACTTCTTTTCCTGTTTGGAACCAGTCTGTTGTTCCATGTCCAGTTCTAACTGTTACTTCTTGACCTATATACAGATTTCTCAAGAGGCAGGTCAGGTGGTCTGGTATTTCCATCACATTCAGAATTTTCCACAGGTTGTTGTGATCCACACAGTAAAAGGCTTTGGCATAGTCAATAAGGCAGAAATTAGGTGCCTTTCTAGAACTCTCATGCTTTTTCGATGATCCAACAGATGTTGGCAGTTTGAACTCTGGTTCCTCTGCCTTTTCTAAATCCAGCTTGACATCTGGAAGTTTATGGTTCACGTATTGTTGAAGCCTGGCTTGGAGAATGTTGAACATTACTTTACTAGTGTGTGAGACGAGTGCAATTGTGCAGTAGTTTGAACATTCTTTGGCATTGCCTTTCTTTGGGATTAGAATGATAACTAACCTTTTCCAGTCTTGTGGCCGCTGCTGCGTTTTCCACATTTGCTGGCATATTGAGTGCAGCACTTTCACAGCATTATCTTTTAGGATTTGAAATAACTCAGCTGGAATTCCATCACCTCTGACAGCCTTGTTTGTAGTGATGCTTCCTAATGCCCACTTGATTTCACATTCCAGGATATCTGGCTCTAGGTGAGTGATCACACCATCGTGATTATCTGGGTTGTGAAGATCTTTTTTGTACAGTTTTTCTGTGTATTCTTGCCACCTCTTTTTAATATCTTCTGCTTCTGTTAGGTACATATCATTTCTGTCCTTTATTGAGCCCATCTTTGCGTGGGCTCATATAATGTTTATATATATGTATAAAAATAGTATTTTGTATACACTTACACACACACATGCACACACATACCACCTCCTTCTTAATCCTCGCTCCTCTCCCCTATCCCACCATGCTAAGTCATCACAGAGTCTGGGCCGGGCTCCCTCTTTTATGAAGCCATGTCTTCTAGGTATATATTTTACACATGGTAGTATATATATCTTTATGCTACTTTCTCTATTCATCCCACACTTTCCTTTACCCACTGTGTCAAGTCCATCCTCTATATCTGCATCTCCATAAAGTTGTTTGTTTATAAATGTTTTGCTCGTTTTATATATATATATATCAGATATTTTCTCTCATAATGCAACTTGCCTATCCATTTTCTTAGGGATTTTTTTCTAATGAGCAAATTTTTATGTATTTATGATTTATATTTTTACAAACTTTTATGATTGTTACTGGGTTTTGTGTAAGGAATCAATTTGTCTATTCCAGGTGATGATGATATTCTCATACATTATTTTGGAAAAAGCCATATGAAAACATTTAATTTTTACACTTAGGATTATGGTGTTTCTTGAATTAATTATAGTATATGGAATGAAGCAAGGGTCAAAGTTTACTTTTATCTCGTTGCCCCTAAATATATAACCAGTTGTTTGAGCTCCATTTGTTGAAAAATCCTGTCTTTCTTCATTGGATTACTTTGGTTTATCAGTTGATAATAGAAGGGTGGATCTATTTCTGGGCTCTTAATTTTACTATACACCATTACCACAGTCTTGATTACCAGTTTGACAATGTATCTTGAAATAACAAAGTATAAGTTCAACTTTGTCCTTCTTTTTAAAATTTACTTTGTCATGCTTTACTCTTTTAATTTCTATACAAATGTTAAGATCAGTTTGTAAATTTGTACTCAAAACATGCTCCTCTGGAACTGTGATTGAGATTTTACTGAATTTATAGATCATTTGGGGAAAATAACATTTATTCAGTATTTAACATTCCTAGCCATAAATGTATTGAATACCCTGATTAAGGTACTCATTACTTTCTTTCAGTGATATTTATTGTTTTCATATGGTGATCTTCTATAGCTTTTCTTAGATTCATTTGTACATATTTTATTCTTCCTACTTTTGTAAATGGAATTTTTTTCATGTCCCAGTTTTTCATTGCTTTTATATGGAAATGTAGTCAATTTGTGTCTGTTGATCTTGGGTCCTGTAACCTTGCTTTCCCATTATTTATACTTCTAATTTATTTTTCTTTCATTATTGCACTGGTTGAGGACACTAGCAAATTGCACATAAAAATGATATTATATATTTGACTTGTTCATTATCTTATGTGAAAGGTCTTATGTTAATGAACCAACATTAAACCATGTTAACTCTAACTTTTTTATAGATACATTTTTTTTCAGCTTGAAGAAGTCTCCTTCTAAATAATCAAAACATTTATAATGAAGTGGCATTAAAATACATTGTTATTTTTCTGCATCTACTTGAGATGACTATAGTATTTTTTTTAATTTTATTCTGTTTCTGTGTTCTTTGTACGTTAACCAACATTCTTTGAATAACTCCCATTTCATGATGTATTTTTATTATATGCATGTCCCCATATTTCTGGAGTCCATTTGCTAGAATTTTGTAAGAGGCTTTTGCATCTCTGTTCATAAACAATACTGATCTCTATTCAGTGATTTCTTTGCTGGTTTTACTCAGATATACTATTTTTGTAAAATTAATTCAGGTGTATTCCATATTATTCTAGTTTATGACAGAGGTTGTATAGTATTGTTATTATTATATTTTTCCTTTAAAGCTTTAATGAAATTAATCAGGGAAGTCATCTCAACCTGAAATGTTCCTAGTGAGATTTATTAACTACCAGTTCTATTTCCTCAGTTTGGTTTCCATTTCTCTATTGAGATACCTTACTATATCCCCATTACATTTTAATTTCTCTTAAATCGTTGAACATATTCAAGGTAGTAGCTGCTTTAAATTTCTCATCTGCTAATTCTATCATTTATATTATTTCTGGCCTGGTTCTATTGACTGATTTTTATCTTGGTTATACGCTTCATTTTTCTTGTGATTTTTGCCTGAAAGTTATCTTGTTGATTGCTAGACTTTTATTGTATTCCATAATGGAGGAATTCTTTTTCTAGTAGGCTATTAATTTACTTAAGTATAAGCTTAATACTTTCAAGACTCATTTTCAGATTCATTAGAAAGGGTCTAGAGTATCTTTTTACTCTAATGTTAAATTAGAGCTACTCCCAAGGCATATTTCTTGGGGGTCTCTACTGAATATCTATGGTGTTCAGTGAACTTCCTCCATTTAGCTATTTAGAAGATAAATATCTCCCAGCCTTGTTCAAGCTCCCAGATTTCTGGTGATTGTTCCCTTCCTGCATAATAATCCTTTCACTGATGCTCTTCCACCAGCCACACAGAGTGACCTGTTAAACATGCACATCTTTGTATTCAGCCAAAGACTCAAAGGGATCCGTATGTAGAATTCAGAAGGTTCTTCCTGGATAGATCGCTTCTCTCTGACATCTTGTTCTACAAATTCTAGGTGATCCTTTATCTTCAGCTTAGGGAGACCACTGGACTTAATTTTAATTGCCCTCTCCTCTTCCTTTCATAGTCTGAAAAAGTGATGTCTGGCAGAAGCCCCAGGCAGTTATGGGGTTCACCTCTATTCTTTGGGCTTCCCTGGTGGCTCAAAAGGTAAAGAATCTGCCTGCAATGCAGGAGACCTGGGTTCGATCCCTGGGTCAGGAAGATCTTCTCTCAAGTATCAGATTCATGTGCTGTTAAAAGTCTATTGTCTAAAAAAGTAATTTTGGTCAGTTTTATACTTTTATTTTTTAAAGGCAATAAGGCTGATTTTTGAATAAATTATTTTGCCAAAGCTAGAAGTGGAAGTTAATATCTATAGTTGCTTTTAAATAAAAGTAGCCATCCTTTGATTCTCCAAATGTTATAGTATACACTCTACCAAACTTTCTGCAAGATAGTGACAAACTCCAATCTAGTATTTTTCTACTTTGTCTACATAACAATTGTATAGCTAATCAGATTTCTATTTGCGACTTTTCACTTGAATGTATGACACTGTGTTGGCCTTGACAAAGCACATTTGATATTTAGAATATTTATAAACTTCTACTAAAAACAAAGAAAACATACTAGTCGCCATGCTACTATTTTGAATTAATACTGTTCCTTTTGTAAGCTGAGTTAAATAAGAGTAAGTGTGTTTTTTTTTTTCTCCTTCTCAATCTCTGATCAATGGTGAGTTACTGTCACCTGTAAGCAACTAAATATATCCAAACACAATTATATAGTATGAGCTCATTGACATGGGTCAAGGGTAACAGTAATTCCATGGTGTTTCTTCATGTTCACTTGAGAGCTTGTCACATTTCCATTTCCAACCAATTTGGCTGAATAAGGTTTAATTCAAAACATTTTTGCTCTTTTTTCCTAAGCAAATGTAAGATTCTGTTTACTTATGTGTGCTCACTGGAGGTCATGCTGAAAAATGAGCCTCTGCGTATGCTGGGGAGACCATAAAATATGAAATGGTAATAGTTAGGCTTATAATCTATTATTCTCTTTACATGAAATACTGCAACCCAGCATGTTCATTGAATTGAAGATTATAAACAACTTGCCCAATGCCAAAAGAATGCTCTTTCAACTAAAAATTTATCACCAGAATGCTTGTTATATGTAATGTTTGCTTTGAAATTAGACATAAGAATAAGCACAATATCATATTTTGCTGATTCCTCATCCTAAAAGGCATTTAAGATAATAGGTGGGTCTGAAGAAGAGAAGATACATTTTATGTAGCTTCATAAGCTCTTTCCTTACTGTTAATTCATTCATGAATATCTGAAAATAACTAGATACTATAAACTATTTATATAATGTCAAAAATTTTCCAAAGAACGAATATCTTATTGTATTGCTACAAAGCATATATTTTGATTTGTCTAGTATATTACTTTCCTTTTATTTTTTAAATCTTAGGGCATCCTAGCATATAGTCTTTAAAGCTACTTACTTCTTATGTATTTATGAATTGGTGTTTATGTCATTTCTGCTTCTCAATGCTATTATATTATGCTCAGCTCTATTCAGTTAGCCCCACGTCAAATACATACATATATATATATTTGTGAGAGAGGGAAGAAATAGGTACATAGCTCTAATTTTGATTAGCAATAGAAATTTGTATTATCTGAGCAGGGAGATAGGATAGATCAGAGTTGTATTGCCTTTCAGAGTCCTGGATATAATATTACGGTTAAAATCACAAGTTTTGATGTCATACATATTTGAAGCATTTCTTTAGGACACTCGCAATATATGTGATCATGGGCATATTATTTAAGTTCTCTGAGTCTAGTTCCCACTGAAAGGTAACCCAAATATATCCATGAGGGCAAGGATTTAGGTTTCTTTTATTTTCCCCCTCACCTAAATGAGCGTCTGGTGTATAAGTGACACTCAGTATCAATTGAATGAATACTTGAAAGAAAAAATACTGGTTTCTACAAATGCTGAGAAAATAAAACAGGATAAGTGTATGCAGGAATATAGGGAGGCCTGGTGAGCTGCAATCCATGGGGTCGCAAAGAGTAAGACATAACTTAGTGACTAAACAAAAAAACCCAATAATATTCATGAGAAAAATCCAATACTGAGTGAGCACTAACAATTATCATCTATATATAAATGTCTTGATATGAATGAAGAGTTGTTAATATTTCCACACTTAGTATTCAGCTACCAATTTCCAAAATGAATGTTGATTTGGTGGGAAAAATCCAACACTATTGAATGCCATATTGAGAAAAAATGTGATTAATTAGCTAATTTCTCGTTTTTCAGTTTTACATTAAGGATACCCACTAAATTCCAATTTTGAACCAATGGCTATTTACTTCAAGTGTTTAGTTGAGATTCATCTGGTACAAATGGTTCTCAGTAATAACAAACACGCTCTTCCAACAACACAAGAGAAGACTCTATACATGGACATCGCCAGATGGTCAACACCGAAATCAGATTGATTATATCTTATGCAGCCAAAGATGAAGAAGGTCTATACAGTCAGCAAAAACAAGACCAGGAGCTAACTGTGGCTCAGACCATGAACTCCTTATTGCCAAATTCAGACTTAAATTGAAGAAAGTAGGGAAAACCACTAGACCATTCAGGTATGACCTAAATCAAATCCCTTATGATTATACAGTGGAAGTAAGAAATAGATTTAAGGGCCTAGATCTGATAGATAGAGTGCCTGATGAGCTATGGAATGAGGTTCATGACATTGTACAGGAGATAGGGATCAAGCCCATCCCCATGGAAAAGAATGCAAAAAAGCAAAATGGCTGTCTGGGGAGGCCTTACAAATAGCTGTGAAAAGAAGAGAAACAAAAAGCAAAGGAGAAAAGGAAAGATATAAACATCTGAATGCAGAGTTCCAAAGAATAGCAAGAAGAGATAAGAAAGCTTTCTTCAGCGATCAATGCAAAGAAATAGAGGAAAACAACAGAATGGGAAAGACTAGAGATCTCTTCAAAAAATCAGAGATACCAAGGAACATTTCATGCAAAGATGGGCTCGATAAAGGACAGAAATGGTATGGACCTAACAGAAGCAGAAGATATTAAGAAGAGATGGAAAGAATACACAGAAGAACTGTACAAAAAAGATCTTCATGACCCAGATAATCACGATGGTGTGATCACTGACCTAGAGCCAGACATCCTGGAATGTGAAGTCAAGTGGGCCTTAGAAAGCATCACTACGAACAATGCTAGTGGAGGTGATGGAATTCCAGTTGAGCTATTCCAAATCCTGAAAGATGATGCTGTGAAAGTGCTGCACTCAATATGCCAGCAAATTTGGAAAACTCAGCAGTGGCCACAGGACTGGAAAAGGTCAGTTTTCATTCCAATCCCAAAGAAAGGCAATGCCCCGCACAATTGCACTCATCTCACACGCTAGTAAAGTAATGCTTAAAATTCTCCAAGCCAGGCTTCAGCAATATGTGAACTGTGAACTTCCTGATGTTCAAGCTGGTTTTAGAAAAGGCAAAGGAACCAGAGATCAAATTGCCAACATCTGCTGGATCATTGAAAAAGCAAGAGAGTTCCAGAAAAACATCTATTTCTGCTTTATTGACTATGCCAAAGCCTTTGACTGTGTGGATCACAATAAACTGTGGAAAATTCTGAAAGAGATGGGAAAACCAGACCACCTGATCTGCCTCTTGATAAATTTGTATGCAGGTCAGGAAGCAACAGTTAAACTGGACATGGAACAACAGACTGGTTCCAAATAGGAAAAGGAGTACATCAAGGCTGTATATTGTCACCCTGTTTATTTAACTTATATGCAGAGTACATCATGAGAAACGCTAGGCTGGAAGAAACACAAGCTGGAATCAAGATTGCCGGGAAAAATATCAATAACCTCAGATATGCAGATGACACCACCCTTATGGCAGAAAGTGAAGAGGAACTGAAGAGCCTCTTGATGAAGGTGAAAGTGGAGAGTGAAAGAGTTGGCTTAAAGCTCAACATTCAGAAAACTAAGATCATGGCATCCGGTCCCACCACTTCATGGGAAATAGATGGGGAAACAATGGAAACAGTGTCAGACTTTATTTTTCTGGGCTCCAAAATCACTGCAGATGGTGACTGCAGCCATGAAATTAAAAGATGTTTACTCCTTGGAAGGAAAGTTATGACCAACCTAGATAGCATGTTCAAAAGCAGAGACATTACTTTGCCAACAAAGGTTCGTCTAGTCAAGGCTATGGTTTTACCTGTGGTCATGTATGGATGTGAGAGTTGGACTGTGAAGAAGGCTGAGCACCGAAGAATTGATGCTTTTGAACTGTGGTGTTGGAGAAGACTCTTGAGAGTCCCTTGGACTGCAAGGAGATCCAACCAGTCCATTCTGAAGGAGATCAGCCCTGGGATTTCTTTGGAAGGAAAGATGCTAAAGCTGAAACTCCAGTACTTTGGTCACCTCATGCGAAGAGTTGACTCATTGGAAAAGACTCTGATGCTGGGAGGGATTGGGGGCAGGAGGAAAAGGGGACGACAGAGGATGAGATGGCTGGATGGCATCACTGACTCGATGGACATGAGTCTGAGTGAACCACGGGAGTTGGTGATGGACAGGGAGGCCCGGCGTGCTGCGATTCATGGGGTCGCAAAAAGTCGGACACGACTGAGCGACTGATCTGATCTGAACAATATCAGAATAAATTACTCAAATCAGGCATATTAAAAATGTCACAAAAGTATTAGTTGGTAATACCTAATTGTCATTCTGGAATACCACTGACATTGTGTTTACTCGGCTAACAAACTTAATTATACTTATAGCAAGAGACAATGGCATCCCTGACTCAACGGACATGAATATAAAAAACCCCAGGAGATAGTGAAGGACAGTGACGCTGGGCGTGCTGCAATCCCAGGGGTCACAACAGAACAACAACATGTGTATATGTATTAATGTGCCTCTGCCCCAGATTTTCCCCTTTGTGCCCTGAAATCTATAAAAGGGGTACTTTTTATTTTTAAGTTAAAACTTTTACTGTTTTTTTTTTTTTCTATCTTTCTTTTCAAAGACTGTGACTTCAACTCATTGTTCAATCTTTAATTATCTAATATGCTTGGGCTCTAAACATCTCAAGAACTAAATTTCCTGAAACCAAAAGTATTTCCTCCTTATCAATTTAAGCGTTGCATTTTTTTCACTCTCACTTCTGCTTAGGGGTAGCTTCCACTATGTTGCGTTTCTACAGTGTGCCTCTTGTTGACAAGATGGGCAGAGTTTTCATAGAAGCCTATCTTTTTAATGGAGAGAATGGCTTCCTGATAAGCCTAATCTTAAAAAAAAAAAAGTCTGATACCACAACTTTTAAGGTCTGTGATCATTCCTTTATAGCTATATTTAGCAACATATTTTCTATCATGCAATTTGAATCCATTTTATTTTGTTTCCTTTCATTTCACTTTTCCTCTCATTACTGGTACTCATTTTCATTGTCATACTTATGGAGGACTTGTTAAAATCCAGAGAACTAGGTTCTGCCCCTAGTTTTGGATTCAGTACATGGAGGGTAGGCCCTGAGAATCTGCATTTCTAACAAGTTCCCAGGTGCTACTGAGTGAATGAAATCATGTACCTTAAACAAGGTTGAGACTGATGCAATCATTACTAAAGTCTTGCTCTATATTAGGATGTGAACCTCAACCTACAGGTTATCTAAGATAAAGAAACCCCTGGAAACTTGGGCAATTACCTTCTGTAGGAAAAAAATGACCCTCTTGGTGACATAAAATTAAACTCCATTCTTCATTCCAGAAGACTGATTCTTCACACTATATCCAAGCAATGGCTCAGGTAGTTCTCTTTAACCATCATCTCTGAAGGAGAAAGTACTCCTTTGATGTTAACTTTATGATATGGGGCAAAAAAATAAAGATGTAAAGCTTAATATGCAGATTGATGTGGATCCATTAATCATGCATTTCTTTGACCCCTGTTTGAATCTAGTTATTGTACAAGCCTCTATCTAATTCTGGAAATAAAAATTTTTTATCCATTCACATTTCATTCGGTAAAGTAGCATTTTTTTGGAAATGTGTTCTAAAGCTATCCAATCCATGTTGAAAGAGGAAGTCTCACTTAACCCTAAAAATTACATTTTCAGAGAAATTATTTTCTATTTGTCTTCCATTAGCTAAGGGGACTGATGGAAGTCTGAAAGTTCTGCTATATGCCAGCATTTCATTATAATCATATAAGGTTGCCAACCTGACTAGTTTAAATCTTTTACAATTGTAATCTATCACAGCACTGTTTACACTCCACTTTACTCATCAGCTCAGTAGCATTGTTATTGCATTAAACTGAAGAAGGTATAACTTTGCAATTTTTATTTGTATTTATATAATTAGATGCAAATATCTCCTTCAATTGAGCCTTTTCTCAGACTTTGAAGTCAGAGGCAAGATTGGAAGTTGGTAGGTGGGGATTAGAATAAAACAACCACGATAAAGAGAAAGCAGTTTGTTGCAGTTTGAAGGCCTGTGTCACACAGAATATCGATCAGTAAAACTTGGTCCTTAGATATTTTTGCATCTTATGTTTCACTCAACTTAATTTCTAGGAAAATCACAGAATCACACTGGAACATGAGAATGATATGGGAATACTCCATGCCCCCGCAATACATTCTATCTCGGAATACTGTGTAAGGACCATTTTATGAAGCTACTAAAAATCAGGTATGTCTGTTAAAAAATAATGAGCAGCTTAAGGGGATGGACATTAAGTAAGCTGTATAAAATCAATCTACACTGGGGGCAGACAATAGAAATGATTTAAAACAGAGTTTGAAGTTGGGGAACTGAAATCTTTTGATTTTGAGGTTGGGGAACTGAAATGTTTTGAGTCATCTCACGAACACCTATGAAAGGTGGGGAAGCAGGACTCGGCAGAGGGAAAGTTACACGGCATTAAGGTTACAAGACAGATCTCAGAGGATCCCATGAGGAGCTCAGAAGCTGAGATGGCCTGTCAGAGCTGTCCTGCAGCTGTCCTCTGTTCTTACAACAGAGCCATTGTAACCCTACCTTGATTAGTCACTGGACACAGGCTGCCCTTGGGGACAGAGTGTGACCTTGCTAAGACAGCTCCCTTCAGAGAACAATTCTCTGTTCCTAGCCTGTGGCTTAGAAGCAGCCAGCAGTTCCTACAGGTAGAGGAAGAATAAAAGTGATGACCTATAGGCTGTTTTGGGGGATGGGGAGGATATGGCCCACAATCTAAGAATAGCTTAAATTTTTTTAAATGGTTGAAGAAAATCAAAAGCGAAACACTTAGATCCAATATTTTATATAAGATCTCATGTACAATTCTAATTATTTCCCTAGTACACTTATTTCATTTTAATACAATTTTGACAGCTATTGATATCCATTTTATAGACAAGGAACAAAACCTTCTAGATAGGGTGAGTAAGAAATCAGACTACACAGCTAGTGAGTAGTTCAGCCGGAATCCCAGCCCACAGTCTCACTCCAGAGCCTGTCGATTTAACCCGGTTCCTCATGCAAAGTTTTTCAGCACCATGAGGTTAATACAAAAGCACCCAAAGAGTAATGTACATAAGACACTTTGCTGAGATCCAGGAAGATTACTGTGTTTCAGAGAAGCAAGAGGAACTTCGTGGGAGAATGAGGCCACATTTCTACTATGATGATGAGTAACACTAACTCTGAACTACAATTATGCCCAGTGTTAGTCTTCTCTTTAGTAGACTTGTATTACATGATGTTATATTCAGTTGTCACATTTTGGAACACCATCAATACAAATTTGTGAAAAGGCTACCTGCTAGCCTTAATGTTGCCTTTTGGCCCATAAATCCACAGATATGTACTAGCTGTGTCTTTTCAGAGAATCATGTCAATCCTTGCTCTAGAAAAAGGCTTGGTATTTTTTTTTTTTTTTTAATGCTAGATCATCCTACACTAATGAAAAATCCTGTAACCATCAAACTCTAATGGCCTGATTTTGTAGACTGCTTGAGCCTCCTGCAAGGGTAGTAGAAATATCAGACCTAAGGCAAATGGGTCTCCTAAATTGAACAAAGCGGTTTTACCGTTACATACGACCAAACACAAACATGACCTGATATTCGTCTTCTCATGTATTGTTAAGAATGAAGTTGGATCTGGGGTTCATGAAGCATGTCAGCTACATGAGGAACTGTTTTGAAACCTTCTCATAAGCAGAACATAACTTCAACAACAAGGTTTGGTTTAGTGATTTCACTACAGTAGGATACAAAGTTATATAAGCAGTATGATCTCAAGGATGTGTTCATGTATGCTCACTTGCTCAATCGTGTCCAACTCTCATGACCCCATGGACTGTAGCCCACCAGTTTCCTCTGTCATGGCATTTCCCAGGCAAGAATACTGGAATGGGTTTTCACTTGTGTCTCCAGGGGATCTTCCCAACTCAGCAATCAAACCTGAATCTCCTGTGTCACCTGCATTGGCAAACAGATTCTTTACCACTGAGGCACTTGAGAAGTCCCATGGTCTCAAGTATATAAGAAAATATACTTGAAGTTAAACATGAAGTTTAATGCATACTTGCTTTTTTGTATTTTCAAATTTGTTTTATTTTCTTTTACAATTAAATAAGAGTTTTTTGTTTGTTGACTTACATGTGGTGTGGATTCATATCCACATGTAAGGTGCAACTGCTTATGCCCACTGTTTTCAGAAGTGTTATGGTTAATAAGCTGGAGATCTCTCAGGTAAAAGTGGGACCTGAGATTTTCTGCTGCTGCTGCTAAGTCTCTTCAGTCGTGTCTGACTCTATGCGACCCCATAGATGGCAGCCCACCAGGCTCCTCCATCCCTGGGATTCTTCAGGCAAGAACACTGGAGTGAGTTGCCATTTCCTTCTCCAATGCATGAAGGTGAAAAGTGAAAGTGAAGTCGCTCAGTTGTGCCCAACTCTTAGCGTCCCCATGGACTGCAGCCTACCAGGCTTCCCCGTCCAGGGGACCTTCCAGGCAAGAGCACTGGAGTGGGGTGCTGTTGCCTTCTCCGTGAGATTCTCTATACCTATGCAAAAAGGACACTATATCTTATAGGATACCTGACCTGTGATGACCACAAAATGTCCACTGGCTTTCTGAGATGTGGATATTGCAATTGTACCAAAATTGATTAAGTGAAAGACCCTTTCATGAATCCCCTGTGTTGTCAGACAGTCCTGTCATTTGTGGGGAGGGGGACTTACACTTTCCTAATAAAGCATTGACTGATCCATCCAACTATATGACATCTCATCAAATGTTATTATAACTGATTCTTTATAAAATTAATGAGAGAAAGTGGGAGTCAGACAGACAAAGATGGAGAGAGAGAAGGAAGCAAGGAAGAAGAAAGAGAGACTCCTGAATGCTTACAATGGAAAATACTGTAAAGCTGTCTGAAATTTTACACTGAAGCATTCAAAAATTTGTGACCATCTGTCCTTTCTTTCCTACTAGAGTAAAAGAGAGGTCTTCTCTTTTGGGATACCTAAAATATGCTTTCTCTTCTAACTAATAAAAGTTCCATTTTGTTTATTATGGCTTAAGTAAGGGAGGATCAGATTCCCTGTACAATATGTACCAGGCCTATTGAACAGTACATTATAATATTGAAATCTTGGTATTTATTATTATTAGTATGCAATTGGCAAATGTAAAAAATATTTTGCAAATGCAGAGTAAGATAAACCTTTACTTTCCTATTATGATAGCAAACTCTGAAAGAGACGAATATTGATGGTGAGAAATAAACAACCATTATCCTTTAGTTTTTTATTTGAACATAGTTTGGACATAATTGCAGTAATTTGTACATAATCTTCAAATCAGTAAGTAGGCCGTATTAGAGTAAATCAAGTAAAATAAATTTAATGGATTGCCATTTGTGCTCTAAGTATTCACATTTATTTATCTGCGAAGATTAAGATTTTAATGTATTTGATATGTTAAAGACATGGTGATTTTCAAATTGCTCTCTTGCAAATACGCAGAAGTTACTAAAACTCATGGTTTTCGTGAATAACCACCAATGATATAACCACCACTGTGACAGCCACACACATTTGGCTCCTTTCTTCAATTATGTGTGTTCTTTTACACTCTTTGCTGTTTTTGTTTTGTTTTTACATTTTTTAAGGGTGGATATTATTTTTCTCATCTTTCCACTCTGTTATTTGTGCAAGATAAAGCAAATTATCCTCTCTTTGCAGTCTTCCAGCTTCTCTAAACACACCTCTTCTTTTTCCAATCCTGTTCCCATAGTATCTTGAACACGCTTTCAATAAAAAAGCAAAATGATATGTCATGACTTAAATCTTAACTGTGTGCATACATGTGCATTTACATGTAGTTTTGTTACTTAATATAAACATTTTGAAGATGTTCTGTATAGATGCACACAAAAAAATAATACAGCTGAGGATTAAGAAGGTTAAAGAAGGATGTGTATCTGATGAAGCTGAGGTTAAATTAACATATACTTTATATATCAAAATATGTCACAAAAGTAGTGTGAGTTTAAGTGTTGGCAGAACAGGAGTGAATTTATGATCTTCTGTTATAAAATTGAATACAGTCCATCCAATGAGAATAAAGTAGTTGCTTAGAAAGCTAGAGGTTTTCTTGTACCTGAAAGATATTTTCCACTGAGCAGTCATAAGGAGCAAATGGGATAAAATAGTGGGCAGGGTCAAGCAATAATCACTATGAACACATCACTGTATCATTAGTGCAGCCCAGAGGTACTACTACAAACTAGCCTAAGTGGTTAGAGAGGATAATGAGACAAATGAATCCCAGAAATAGCATAAAAAGGACTGAAAGGAGGAAATGAATAGAGATGTGATCAGTACCTGCTGAGTTCCTGACAGTATGATCACTATTTTATATTATATTAACTTATGCAGTAGCCACAAAAATATATATGATTATTACCATCTCAGTATTTAAATTAAGAAAACAAGAGTCCAGAAAATTTAAATAATTTATTGGAGGTAATAGAGCAGATAAGTGTCAGAGCTAGACTAAAACTTAGAAACGTAGACGTAAATGATTTCATTATTTTTACTAGGGGCAGCCATTTTCAGAAAAACATCAAAAGGCAGATCTCATTAATTTAGAGTTTTTATGGTAGACAAACTTAGATTAGGGATCAAGAATAGCATTTTATCCACAAAACAAGATAAATATATGGTCTCCTAAATATAGCTTGAATTATAATATACATGTGACTTCACCAACTTAACATTAAAAATAGAGTGCAGGCAAGAATTCTGTTAATAAGCACATACACATTAAGAAGCAAGATATGAAATAGTGTATTTCTCAATTCAGCCTTACTGAATGCTTCATTAATATAAATATTTCTATATCTACTCATTTCTACAAATAAGATTGTAATATATTGCTAATGTGATTTTCATATAGAGAGCAAAAATATTCAAATTAGCTATAGCTTTCTCATCTTTAAAATGGGATTACGTGTTCGAACAAAAGGCTAGCATATTAATGATGCATTATTCTTATCTTCAAACAGGTATACTGTCAACTTTTCTGGGTACTTTGTGTATTTTTTGAATTATGTGTTAAATGAGTTGTTGTCAAGCAATGATTTTAAGCAGCAGCACAGAGGCCTCCCTCTGTTAAGACGTGACATCCGGCATGATGTAGTAATTGGGAAAAGAATTGAACTTAGGGATCAATGACTTATTTGAGCAAAATGAAAAATCCATGGGCGTAAAAACAGTATGGAGCTCTGGGAAAAATCACCAAGAAAACCAAAGCTAATATTAGTATGTGCTAGGATGTGCCGTCAAATGAAATACCTTTGTTTTTAATGCACACCTATATCCAGAGATTCACACACATTCACACAGGATGCCGTTCTCTTAGATCATGAAGTTTAAAGCAAAATTTCACATGAACACATAAAACATAAAGGCCTGGAATCAGACTCATGTTGTGTCTGCATGTAAATTCCACCTTCACAGAATGAGAACAAAGGGAATCATGATTCTGATACTCTGACTTCCCTTGACATATCCCCCACACAAAATTTTAAATGCTACCAAGTGAGGTAGCATTTCAGTCAACTCATCAAAGTTAAGGATGAATTATTAAGGGCGTATATAGATCTAATAGAGCCATTCTGGTATAAGAAATTATGCCTAATTATGGAAATATATTAGTTTTTAAAAATCATTTAATCACTTCATTTAACCATCTCTCGGTCCCCAAACCCAAATATTTAAATTCTAATTAAAAATAATAAGCTTCACTATTGGTCCTATGGTGCTTTCTATTATTATCCTGATAAAACTGAAACTTCTCTAAAATGTAATCAAATATCACTTTAAAAAAATATGCTTTAGCTTGATTTTAATTTTTAAAGACTTTGAGGTGACTAGTAGCTAATATTAAAAAAAAAAAAAAGGACAAGTTTTCAATTCCTTCCTACTGGAGGTATTAATGCTTAAGCTATTGCATTGCCTCAACAGTTGTGGACGATACAAGTGTAACTTACAGAATAAACGTGTTTATAGTGTAAAAAAGAGCTAATGTGAGTTGTAATGAAATTTAACAGATGAAAGCTTCCATTAAATTTTGTTTATAAAGTGTTGTCCTGGATCTGATAGTGAACTCCTATAGAAATCATTTTTAGAACAGCAGAAATATGACAGGAGAGAAGTGCAATAGAGTGTGCCTAATTCATTCCAATTCACAGAGTAATGCATTTCAATTCACACAGTGATGCATTCTAGTCTCCAACATGAGAATCCAATCTAGCTGATGCTTAGTAGAGTTGAAACAAACTCACAGCACCAGAAAACTGACAATGTCTATTTTGCTAAATAGAGAAATACTTTAAATATTTTTTCACTACTTTCTAAGCTTGGCTATGCCTTATTTCCCAAACTATACATTATAATAATAGGCCTTATAGTACTTACGATGTAAGATAATAAATAGTCTTTGATTGGGAAGTCTTCAACTATTTTCATAGTAATTAAAGGTGTTTATGAGTCAGCTTCTGATGTTCATCTGATTTTCTGGAACAGGTCTGAAAGCCTGATTATAGTCAAATATTTCAAGCTTCTGGAAACCAATTTAGTGTTTACCATGAGCAACTGCCTTACTGGTACAGGAAACCTTTTCTGGGAATGTACTATCATGTATAATTTCAATCATCAAATGCCATCATGAATCTTTAGCAGTTTGATTTAGTGTTATGTATAAAATATTCAGGTTTACTATTTTTTTAATCTCTTACATATATATATATATATATATATAAAATTTTGTACAAAGTCTCAGACTATTCTTATTAACTTTTGTTTCCATATTAAATTCTTATTTTCCAGTTTAAAAAACTAAATACAGAAAAAAGATACTAATAAATTGACCAGTGATTTTATGGGAGGTAGAAAAGAAAACTGAATCCATAGGATTCTGACACTGACAAATTAGTTCCTTTGAGGGGGAAAATTAGAAAGGAAAATTTAAAAAATCTACACAAAGAGGAGCACTGTAAAATCTGCTAATGGGGCAGAATGGGGCTGTGTATCAGTCTTTATGTTCATCTTTTCATTGAAGGAGACAAAACTGGGTCAAAGGAAAGGTAGATAGATTTCAACATTTAAATATTTCTGCCTTTTCCTCAAGAGCTGATTTATTTTGCCTGGAGGCTGGAAGGGGCATATGAACGTCTGATTTCTTTCATCCATTTGTCACATGTGAAGTAATGATGAAAAGGACAGCCAAAGTCCCTTAAGTGTGTAGATACTACAATACTACTCAGGACATTTTACTCTCAAAAAACCACCATTATTCATCCCATTGACTCATCACACACATCACCTCCATTTTACAGATTGGGTCATTTAAACTGAAAATGTTTAACTGACCTTCTAAGGTCAACCAAGAAATGTCAGTTGAGCTGAGAATTACTTTGAGTGCTTGTGTGGGGACTTGCCTAGCAAATGGATTTCCAATGCGAAGGCTATATTTCCTCTGAATTATAAACAAGGCACTAAAATAGTAGAAACTCTTTAGAAATTTAATTAGAGTAACATATCTTGCTCATTAAATTACACAGATTCAAGATACAGTGTCATTTTCAGCCAATCTTCCTAACATACAATCTTCTCGGTAATTATAGTGTATTTTATAATTAAAATGCCAATTTGATGTTAAGCTATTGTATTGTGTCAACAGTAGATTAAACTAAACGGTATAACTTCTTCTTCAATGGAGGGAGAGGTTATTCTATGCTCATGCAACAAACATTTGTTGAGTACCTACAATATATCACGCAATGTGTGAAATACTGGGATAGACTGAGTAAGACACAAACTGTCTCAGTCTTCTAGAAGAGATAGACTAGTAAAGCAACACTGATACTATTCAGGGGATCTTCCTGATCCAGGGATCAAACCCAAGTCTCCCACACTGCAGGCAGACCCTTTACCATCTGAACCACCAGGGAAGCCCTTTGGCAAGGGCAACAATAAAAATAAACTCAAGGTACTGGGGAAGTATAATGAGGTGCAGCAACTAAACAAAAGAGGGGGCTTGAGCAGTGGGTCACAGGGTGGGGATTTTCTCAGAAAGTATGACCATCTACTCATTCATGCATTCAACTACAATTGAATAACCATCTCCTGAGTGTTAGGACTTGATCTATTTCTAGATACATGATAAAAACCAAAAACATTTACTTGTCCTCATGATGATGATGCTATAGTGAAGAAGAGAGAGATGACATATTAGGCAAAGAAACATATATTGTAGTTTTGAATAAGGAATCAGTATCAGATATTCTTTGATCTTGGCAAAGAGGAGGAAGCCTGACAAGCAGACTGTTTTAAATGGAGAAACCAGGAAAGTCTACTCTGAGAAACTGGCATGTAAGTATACATCACAAGGATGGGATAAGTGATTATAAGGTACAGGAGAACAGAGTTCAGGCAGCAGTAGCACCAAGGACAAAACCTCTGTGGTAGAAATGAATCTGACATGTTTTGGAGAGTGTTGTGGTATTTCTGTGCCAGGATTTGGAGTTTAGGTATAATTCTAAGTAATTCCTTTAGAGGATTTTGAATGATAAAGTGACATGATCTCATTTAGGATAAATATTGCCTCCTATGACTTTGTAGCAATCTACATAAATGTACCAGGACAAAATGTATTCTTCAACAGTCTAAATGAATGAATAATTGGTGCTCAGGCTTCAGACATATGGTAGCTATGTATTAAATCCTCTACATAAAGTGATTATGATATAAATATTATTTATCCATAGTCCAAATCTGGTAATAGAGCCTTCTGAGACTTACAGAATTATTTTAAAATAAGCTAGAAATAAAAATGTGAACAACTGTTTCTCTGTAGGCAGAGTAATCTATTAATGCAGAGCCTCAATGTCAAGAAGGATCAAGTTTATATTTAGACTTTATCACTTAAAACGTGAGGCACACTGGGCAAGGATTTCACCTCTGTAAACTTTAGTTTTATCATATCTAAAATGAGGATAATGATGGCTTTATGTGGATGAATTCACATCATGTATATAAAATTAGCATACAATATGACCTAGTGGAGAGTTAGTATATACTCAGTATTAGGTGCTGCCATCATTACTTTATATAAAATGGATACATTCTTCTCACTTGTATGTCCAATTATTCAAATATATTTGATGGCAGAGGATTTATTCAACAAATATTCACTGTGAATGGACTCTGTGATCAGCACAGTATAAAGCCTTGCAGTTACAACAAGGAACAAGACAATTCTGGTCCCAGGGAGCTTAGAGTTTAATGAAATCACAATAAATGTTATGATAAAACTAAGCATGCTTTGGTATTAGAGCATAAATAAGGGCACCTAAATAGTCTTATGAGAAAAGAGGCATTTCCTGGAGTAAGTCCTACAGCATTACTAGGAGGTATTCTTGTTAAAGATGAGAAGAAGGAAAAGAAGAAGAAACCATCCAAAGTAGGGAAACTGCAATGATAAAGGGCTAATGATAGCACCTTATATACTTAGAATTTGAATATAATCTAGCGGAGCCAGCAAATATTATATACATTGCAGAGCTGTAATTATAAAAATGCAAATTTTCTTTGTAATATGTAGTCCCCAAGGATGGCAACCATCATCCTCTTCCATCTCTGAATGTGTGTACACACTTTCATCTGAAAGTAGACCCCATCTCCCCTTTCTTGAATCTATGCTGATTCCAGGACTCCCCTTAATCAACCAGATGTAGCAAACGTGGCTTCATGGGGAATCGAACTAACATAGACCAAATACCTTGACCTTCCATTTTCACTCTTTAGAAGCAATAACCCTGAGTCCACAATTCTGTGAGAAATTACAAGCTAACTTTGTGAAAAAGCCACCTACAGGACAAATGAGGTGTTAGACTTGATGTGTTAGGCAAATGAGGTGTTGGGTTTTTCTGGTGGTTCTAATGATCGAGTGTCTGCCTGCAATGCGGGAGACCCAGGTTCGATCCCTGGGTCCGGAAGATATCTTGAAGAAGGAAATGGCAACCCACTCCAGTACTCTTGCCTGGAAAATTCCATGGACAGGGGAGCCTGGTAGGCTACAGTCCATGGGGTCACAGAGTTGGACACAACTGAGTGACTTCACTTTAGGCAACCTTCTTGGCTCTTTCAACCCAGTTCGACTATTAGGTAAAATCAGCTTTATGAGTAACCTCAGTCATCACCCTGTGGAACAAAAGAACTGCCATCCTAGTCACGATGCAATGCTGACCCAAATAGCTCTTATAAATTAAAAAAAAATGATGTTTCAAGCTATAATTGTTCTGAAGTGGTTGCTAAATAGCTATAGATAACTAAAATACCTTTTAAAGTATGATGATTATTCAGCAAAGTCTTCTGTTTCTCTTTAAAACCACAATCATGGGAAGTTTTTAGTTGAAAAAGACACTCTTCATAATAGTCAAAAGTTAGAAATAGCCCACATAAAACAGGAGAATACGGATAACTATAACAGGCAAATTTGGCCTTGGAGTACAGAATAAAACAGGGAAAAGGCTAGTAGAGTTCTGCCAAGAGAACACGCTGTCATAGCAAACACCCTCTTCCAACAACACAAGAGAAGACTCTACACATGGACATCACCATATGGTCGACACAGAAATCAGATTGATTATATTCTTTGCAGCCAAAGATGGAGAGGCTCTATACAGTCAGCAAAAACAAGACCAGGAGCTGACTGTGGCTTGGTTCGTGAACTCCTTATTGCCAAATTCAGACTGAAATTGACGAGAGTGGAGAAAACCACTAGACCATACAGGCATAACCTAAATCAAATCCCTTATGACTACAGTGGAAGTGATAAATAGATTTAAGGGACTAGATCTGATAGACAGAATGCCTGATGAACTATGGATGGAGGTCCGTGACATTGTACAGGAGACAGGAATCAAGACCATCCCCAAGAAAAAGAAATGCAAAAAAGCAAAATGGCTATCTGAGGAGGCCTTACAAATAGCTGTAAAAAGAAGGGAAGCAAAAAGCAAAGGAGAAAAGGAAAGATATACCCATTTGAATGCAGAGCTCCAAAGAATAGCAAGGAGAAATAAGAAAGCCTTTCTCAGTGTTCAAAGAAATAGAGAAAAGGAATAGAATGGGAAAAACTAGAGATCTCTTTAAGAAAATTAGAGATACCAAGGGAACATTTCATGCAAAGATGAGCATAGTAAAGGACAGAAATTGTAGGGACTTAACAGAAGCAAAATATATTAAGAGGTGGCAAGAATACACAGAAGAACTGTACAAAAAAGATCTTCACGACCCAAATAATCATGATGGTGTGGTCACTCACCTAGAGCCAAACATCCTGAAGTGTGAAGTCAAGTGGGCCTTAGAAAGCATCACTATGAACAAAGCTAGTGGAGGTGATGGAATATCAGTTGAACTATTTGAAATCCTGAAAGATGATGCTGTGAAAGTGCTGCACTCAATATGCCAGCACATTTGGAAAACTCAGCAGTGGACTGGAAAAGGTCAGTTTTCATTCCAATCCCAAAGAAAGGCAATGCCAAAGAATGCTCAAACTACCTCACAATTGCACTCATCTCACACACTAGTAATGCTTAAAATTCTCCAAGCCAGGCTTCAGCAATACATGAACTGTGACTTTCAGATGGTCAAGCTGGTTTTAGAAAATGCAGAGGAACCAGAGATCAAATTGCCAACATCCGCTGGATCATCAAAAAAGCAAGAGATTTCAGAAAAACGTCTATTTCTGCTTTATTGACTATGCCAAAGCTTTTGCCTATGTGGATCACAATAAACTGTGGAAAATTCTGAAAGAGATGGGAATACCAGATCACCTGACCTGCCTCTTGAGAAATCTGTATGTAGGTCAGGAAGCAACAGTTAGAACTGGACATGGAACAACAGACTGGCTCCAAATAGGAAACAGACTACATCAAGGCTGTATATTGTCACTCTGCTTATTTAACTTATATGCAGAGTACATCATGAGAAACACTGGGCTGGAGGAAGCACAAGCTGGAATCAAGATTGGAGGGAGAAATATCAATAACCTCAGATACGCAGATGACACCATCCTTATGGTAGAAAGTGAAGGGGAACTAAAAAGCCTCTTGGTGAAAGTGAAAGAGGAGAGTGAAAAAGTTGGCTTAAAGCTCAACATTCAGAAAACTAAGATCATGGCATCCGGTCCCATCACTTCATGAGAAATAGATGGGGAAACAGTGGAAACAGTGTCAGACTTTATTTTTCTGGGCTCCAAAATCACTGCAGATGGTGATTGCAGCCATGAAATTAAAAGACGCTTACTCCTTGGAAGGAAAGTTATGACCAGCCTAAACAGCATATTCAAAAGCAGAGAAAAAATCGCAGCACTGTTTATAATAGCCAGGACATGGAAGCAACCTAGATGTCCATCAGCAGATGAATGGATAAGAAAGCTGTGGTACATATACACAATGGAGTATTACTCAGCCATTAAAAAGAATTCATTTGAATCAGTTCTAATGAGGTGGATGAAACTGGAGCCTATTATACAGAGTGAAGTAAGCCAGAAAGAAAAACACCAATACAGTATACTAACACATATATATGGAATTTAGAAAGATGGTAACAATAACCCTGTGTTTGAGACAGCAAAAGAGACACTGATGTATAGAACAGTCTTATGGACTCTGTGGGAGAGGGAGAGGGTGGGAAGATTTGGGAGAATGGCACTGAAACATGTATAATATCATGTATGAAACGAGTCGCCAGTCCAGGTTCAATGCACGATACTGGATGCTTGGGGATGGTGCACTGGGAAGACCCAGAGGGATGGTATGGGGAGGGAGGAGGGAGAAGGGTTCAGGATGGGGAATACATGTATACCAGTGGCGGATTCATTTCAATATTTGGCAAAACTAATACAATATTTTAAAGTTTAAAAAAAAAAAAAAAGGCAGAGACATTACTTTGCCAACAAAGGTCCGTCTAGTCAACGCTATGGTTTTTCCAGTAGTCATGTATGGTTGTGAGAGTTGGACTATAAAGAAAGCTAAGCACCAAAGAATTGATGCTTTTGAACTGTGGTGTTGGACAAGACTCTTGAGAGTCCCTTGGGCTACAAGGAGAGCCAACCAGTCCATCCTAAAGGAGATCAGTCCTGGGTGTTCATTGGAAGGACTGATGTTGAAGCTGAAACTCCAATACTTTGGCCACCTCATGCGAAGAACTGACTCTTTGGAAAAGACCCTGATGCTGGGAAAGATTGAAGGCGGGAGGAGAAGGGGACGACAGAGGATGAGATTGCTGGATGGTATCACAAACTCGATGGACATGGGTTTGGGTGAACTCTGGGAGTTGATGATGGACAGGGAGGCCTGGCGTGCTCCAGTTTTGGGGTCGCAAATAGTTGGACACTTCTGAGCAACTGAACTGAACTGAACTGAAAATTTGGTATATTCATACAACATACTATTGCATAGCAATAAAAATAACCAAATGTTGGCACACTTAGTATCATAAATCTCACAGACATGGCAATGATTAAAGGAAGCTATATACAAAACACTGCATTCTGAATGATTGCATTCAGTCATTGTAGAAGTCAAAATAATAGTTTCCATTATAGTGTGGAATATTTACTGGGAAAATGATTAGGTTAGTTTAAAATGTTCCAATTTTCATTTGAATTGTACATTTATTGTATGTGAATTATTCAGTATATTACACCTGATTTAGAAAGAAAAGCTATTTTAAACACTCAAAAGACAAATAAAAAAGAAAGAAAGAAAACACATAAAAGCTTTCCTATGCTTGAATATTACTATGAAGCAATTTAAACTTACTGAGTTCCAGTGACTTGCCCATACTCACATTGCTAGGAAAGAAAAGATTGAAGGCAAAAGCAAGAGAGGGCAGAAGGGGATGAGATGGCTAAATAGCATCACTGACTCAGTGGACATGAATTTGAGCAAACTTCAGGAGATAGTGCAGGACAGGGAAGCCTGGCGTGCGGCACAGTCCATAAAGTTACAAAGATTCAAACGCGACTTTGACTGAACAACAACAGGAAATATTGTTTTACTGTATTTCCTCCCACCCTTAATATTTGTTAGAGTCCAGTAGTTTCTATAACATGCAAATTTTTGTCTTATTACTTTATTATATTTTATCGAAAGAGAGAAGCAGTTTTGAAGTCCCTAAGACTTACGGATCTATGACAAGTACCTAGGAAACACGATGGACTCTACTAAGTCACGGAAATTTGAGAGAAGGCAACTGAAGAGAATCCATAAGCTTCAACAAATGTATATGCGGAAAATATTGTATATACAAACTATATTTTATGGGAAAGATGTGCTTCTGTTGCATAGGACAATAACAATGGAAAAAGACTGAAAATCACCTTGAATATTACTACATTAGTAGACCTCTTTATGACCTGACATTTTTATCAGGACCATCTAAATGTTGTGAGTATTAGAGAAAGCAAATCCATGATCTGAACTGATTTTAGTTCACAAGAGGTTCCATTTGTTTTTATTGAGGTTAATGGATCTGTATTCACAGATCCATTAACCTCAGAATTTTTAAATGTTAAATCAGCAGATTTAAATAAATGTTAACATGAGACACCAATTACTGATACTGTAATACCAACTAGAGGGCAAGATTTGGAGCATTGCCTAGCAAGAATATGCTAAAAATTCTGAACTCCATTATTAGCAAGATAAAAATGATGTAAAGATATTAATATTTTGTTGGGTCAAGTCCAGTAAAAGTAAATTACTTCCCCTTTAAAAAAGTTATTTAGCAAATAGCTGCATAGTCTTCAGGAGACTTCATGTTTCCAAACTTTCATGGGATTATGATTATCATTATTAATGTTACCATTACTGTACTTGCAATGCCATTACTATGTTAAGAAATTGATTTACTCAGACCTTATGGTTGTAATTATCACATGGACTCATGAAACAGTGCATTGCAAGGATGCGTGGGGCTCATTGCTGTGACTGTGGTTCTGCACACAGTTGCATGCTGGCTGGCATGAGATTTATTTTGCTCTATTTTAAGTTATTTTGTATCAACTAGGTACCCAAAGTGGTATTAATATCCGCCTCTATTTTTGTGGTCAGAATTTCATTACAGTGAAGAGAATTTAATTCAATCTAACATGCATTTACTGGATGATTCTTATGGACCTAGCTAGCCCTGTTATCAAGTAATACTTTTCTCTGGGGAAGTCTCAGCATCTGAAACCAAATTGTTCTAGTACACATTCTCACTGTTCAGTTGCTGAAAGTTACTTAATTCATTTAGGCCCCAGTTTCTTCATTCATTAAATTTGCATACTATCACCTATTTCATGAAGCTTTTGTTGAGGTATTGAAAATATAACTGTTAACACTATATCTGCTGCTGCTAAGTCTCTTCAGTCGTGTTCGACTCTGTGCGACCCCATAGACGGCAGCCCACCAGGCTCCCCCGTCCCTGGGATTCTCCAGGCAAGAACACTGGAGTGGGTTGCCATTTCCTTCTCCAATGCATGCATGCATGCTAAGTCACTTCAGTCATGTCTGACTCTGTACGACCCCATGGACAGCAGCCCACCAGGCTCCCCCATCCACGGGATTCTTTAGGCAAGAATACTGGAGTGGGTTGTCATTTCTTTCTCTGCCATGTAACAAATGATTCATAAATTAAAACTATTAGTAAAGCAATACCATTATCAAATAAGATTGAAGAACTATACAAAGCAGCTACACATTTGTATGTAGGATTGTAGGATGGTAAACACTTTTTCATTAACTTCACTTCCTTTTTAGGCAGCTTAATCTCCCCTATCACTGTATAGTAAGATAACTTTGCTGTATAAAAAAAGAATATGCCATGCAGCCTTAAAATGATATAGACTCCAAAATGGCTCTAATATTGCATTAAATCCTCTTTATTAGGTAATATTTTGAGTCAAACATATGGTCTACTTTGTAAATGTTGCATGTTTGTTCAAAAATAATTTTATTTGCATTTTGATATAGATGTCTGTCTGTCTCATACACAAACACATATACATGCACACACTCATAGTTCATTTAAGATCTTTAAAATAACTATTTGAATTCTACTGTTAAGGCCTTCAATACCTACTTATTTCTGTCTGTTTGAGCATTACTTTCTGTGAATAATGTGTTAAAATCTTGAGCTAGAATTGTAGGTTTATCTATCCCTCTCTTCAGTTATGACAGTTAAAGCTTTTTATATTTTGAGGTGATTTTGATGGGTGCATACAAGTTTACAATGATTATAGCATTTTATACTTTTAGTCTTTTTAACAATATTATACCCTTCTCTGATATTTTGAGTTATTTTTCTCAGATTATATTTCATCATGTTAGTTGTTTATTACTGTTTTCCACATGCATATAGTAAGTATATGTTTCTCTTTCTTGGCCTTTTTGTTTTAAATATGTCTTTGTAGATAATATGTTGTTAGATCTATTTTTGTTTTATAATTTCATCCTCTTTAATACTCAGGGCTTCCCTGTTGCTCAGCAGAATAGAATCCACCTGCAATGCAGAAGACACAGGAGACGTGGGGTTGATCCCTGGATTCAGGAAGATCCCCTGCAGCAGGGCATGGCAATTCACTCCAGTAATCTTGCCTGAAAAATCCCATGGACAGAAGAGCCTGGCAAGCTACAGTCCATGGGGTCGCAAATTGAAGAATTATCTTATTTATATGGACAATATTTCTGCTGATTTCAAAATAATCTCTTTATTCTTAACTGTTGCCTTCCAGAAATGTTCCTCAATTTGATCTTTCAACACAATAATTCATTTTTCAGCTTTATCCTTCTAGCTATATAGCTCATCAATTGTGTTCACTTATTACTGATTCCTTCATGACTTATTGTTCTCAATTCATATCACTATTATCTAACCTTATAATCTTTGTTTTCATTATATGATATTAAATTCTCAGTCACCTGTTTTAATGATTACTCTGATATTGTTCACTCTGATATCTTTTTTTTTTTTTTTAATACTCTTTGTACTTCCTAGGTATCTGGTTATTTTAGCCTGTGAATTCATGTCCCTCTATAAATACAGGCTACTCTATCTGATAATATGTAATTGAAAAAGAGTAAAAGATAGGCTTTAGTCTATATCTTCTTTGCTCAATTCAAAGGGAGGGGAAAGGATGTGCCTTAAAGTGGAGGATCTGATAGTGCCTGAGAACTCTCCCTGATCTCTTCTGTTTTCAGCTTCTCTACTTGGTAACTTTCCTATTAGGTTTTTCTTTTAAAACACTTACCAAGAAATGGTTTGCTAGGAAATAGTCTCTCTAGGTTTTAATTCTAATAAATCATCTGTATTTTCTACCCAACACAACTGAGAAGAGAGAAATGGATAGAAAAGGGAAAAAATGTACTGTAATTATGATTTCTAAAGTTTAGTCAAAATCTTTATTTTGTGAATTTGCCAAGGAAAATCTGGTATGATAGAGATCCTTCTTAAAAAAAAAAAAAAAAAACCCTGGAATTTGTCTCATATCCATCAACACCATTTGTGGCCACATAAGGCTGGAACTCCTCATTTACATTCTGGTTTGCATAAGAATATTGTATCACAGAAATTCAATTTGATTTTAATAAGAAAGGATATCTGTTATTTTTCATGTGGAAACTGAGTTACAAAGCTGCTAAATCACATTAAAAATTGTCATAAACTATGCCAGAGGACATAGTTTGTCAGTGATTTTTCAGAGACTTGAACCTCCAGCTATGCAGAAATACAGTCACTCTATGTATGAGATGTAGGGAGTAATACTTAAATATTAATTCATTCACCCACTCCTTTATCAAATCACGATTTATAAAATATTTTTTATTTTCTTGCTCAGCACTCGATTCTATGAATTAAAGACACTGTGATGCATAGAATGAAATCTTTACCCTCAAGGAGTTCATGCTCTTGTGAAGGAGACAAATGGAAATAATTAAGAACAAGACAGTGTAGTAAGCACGTCAATAAGAACACACACACACACACACACACACACACACAATTTCTATGATTCACGGAAGAAACATAGAAATGACTAACACCATCCTACAAGTGGATAAAATTTAAGGGACATAACTCAAAAGCCAAAGATCATAAGTTTCAAAGATGTGGTATATATATCTACAGTGGAATATTAGTCAGTCATAGAAAAGAATGAAATTTTGCTATTTGAAACAACATGAATGAACATGGAGGGTATTATGCTTAGAGAAATAAGGCAGTATATGATTTCACTTACACATACACTCTAAGAAATAAATGAGCAGATATAACAAAACAAGCAGATTTATGGATAGAAAATAATCTAGTTGTTACAAGTGGGGACAGGGGTGAACAGAGAAACAAGATAGGTAGAGGGAATTAAGAGGGGAAAATTTCTAGGTATAAAATAAATAAGTTACAAGGATATAATGTACAGAACAGGGAATATAGTCAATACTTTATGATAACTTTGTATGGAATATATTCTATATAAACATTGAATTACTATGTTATACACCTAAAGCTAATATACTAAGTCAATTATACTTCAACAAATAATATAAAGTGATTCTTTAACTATATTATTGATAAACATAACTATTATAAATGGTAATTAATGACAATAGGACAAGGCTTTGAATTGGCAGGGAATTGGAGAAGATATAGTCAAGTAGAAAAAATATTAATCCTCTGAGTTATGTTTCAGATAAACAAAAAATCAGTGACTCTGATGGGCATGGAAAAGTTTTTTAAAGCTCTGTAAACAGGCAACTCAAGCCAATTTTTTTTTTTTCCACATCACACTGACATTCTAGGCTATTACAGTATATATTCAAATACAAATAGCCAAATTCCGTTTAAAAAGCTACTATAAAAATGCTAGAGAAAATTATAAAAATTACATATATCTTCTCTTATTTGGGAAAAGCTAAAAATATGAAGGCCTTTCCTTATTCAAGAGGAAGTTGTTTTGCACAGAATATACAATAAATTAGTTATCTAATTAATTATCTAATATGCAGCAAGAAAAGATCTGCAACAGATTTAAACCCCTTTGTTGTTCATGAAAAAGCTATACGGAGTAAGAAAGTTGGGAAAAGAAGTCAAGAAGTGAAATGATTGAAAGCATACACGGCCAGCATCAGGAAAGATACTGTGTAATAAGCTCACCATCTGTAGATATAGTGTTTGATATTGAACCAAATGACAATATTTATAAGAGGAACCTCTTTTATTGTTCCAGGTTGATGTCAGAACTGATTTCTCTCTGAGAATAGGAAATGTCCTTGAAGACATATGTACAGAAGGATGAGGTGATGAAACATTATTGGGCAGTAAGTTTGAAAAAAAGGTCTCAATGATCAGTCATTTGAAAATGCAGGTGCGCTATTCTCACAGTCATGTCCAAAGACAGAAAGCAAGGGTAGGTAAGGCAGTAAAATATTTATCTCCCCTTTCAGAGAGAAGGAATGTATCACTTTCTTGGTTTCTGGTCTTTGTTGTTCAGAACTGGCTCCCGTGATCATCCTCAGCTGCAGGAAAAGCTGGCAAGGTAAATATACTGCTTTTTCAAGCCCTTTAGTGAAAAGCGGGCAAGAGATTGGGTGTAATATTTGGGAACTAATTAAAACCTCCTATCCCAAGGAGTTAGAGGGTAGAAGCATGATTGAGAACACTCCTCTATTCTCATTAAACAATACAAATTAGTTAAACATTTCTTTTGTTCATGTAAAAAGTATTTATTAAACACTTACTGTGGCCATTCTGCTAGAAGCTGGGGATACAATGATCATAGTGAAAATAAACAAGCTTTATGCTTTTGGGGCTGAGGGTTACAAGATGGACTTCAGGAACTGAAAACAGGGCCAGGAAACTGGATAGTCGGAGGCAATTCCATCTCAATTCACTGGAAACCTAACAGAATGTACCCATGATTTCTTATGGTGCTTCTCTCCTCCTACCTGACTCTGTTCCAATCCATCCCTAAAATTTGTCAAGCCTGTTCCTTCCTTGGAGCCTACTGTATTAGCTGTTCTCCATGGCTGGGATATTCTACTTCTAGAACCTACAAGGCTGTGTCTTCTTACTGCTGTCAGTTCTCTGGTCAAAATGGCATTTTCTGGCCACCAGCTCTACACAGATCGCCCTCTGCTTTCCTCACTCTTTCTGAAATAGCTGTGTTAATAGTTCCTTCATGATACCTATGCCTGTCTATATCTATCTTGGTTTACTAATTTGTTGTCTGTCTTCCTTATTACACTATAAGCTTTATCATTAAGATCAAGGATGTGGACCACTTTCTTTACTGAGGTAATAGTAGCGTCTAAAGGACTTCTGGAGAAGGCAATGACAAGCCACTCCAGTACTCTTACCTAGAAAATCCCATGGACGGAGGAGCCTGGTAGGCTGCAGTCCATGGGGTCGCTGAGGGTCGGACACGACTGAGCGACTTCACTTTCACTTTTCACTTTCATACACTGGAGAAGGAAATGGCAACCCACTCCAGTGTTCTTGCCTGGAGAATCCCAGGGACGGTGGAGCCTGGTGGGCTGCTGAGTCTGGGGTCGCACAGAGTCGGGCACGACTGAAGTGACTTACCAGCAGCAGCAGCAGCAGCAGCAGCAGCAAAGGACTTCCCTGGTGGCTCAGATGGTAAAGAATCTGCCTCCAGGAATTCAGGACGCCCAGGTTCTATCCCTAGGTCGGGAAGATCCCCTGGAGAATACAATGGCTACCTACTCTAGTATTCTTGCCTGGAGAATTCAATGAACAGAGGAGGCCAGCAGACTACAGTCCATGGAGTCACAGAGTCAGACATGACTGAGTGACTAAACACACATGCACGATAGTGTCTAAAATGGCGTGGTCTGTAAAGATGGGCTGGATTGATAACATAAGTCACAATGAATACTTTTAGTCTTTATCTTAAACACAACAGGTTTAACTTGATTTACACTGGAGAATAATATGACAAATAATAATTATGATAATAGTAATAGTATTAATAATTATAATAGGCTGAGCTGAGTCTTGAAACTTCACTGGTTTGATTATTTGGCAATATCATTCTAACACCCAAAATGGCAGCATGACAAAATCATTTTTCAGTTTTTCTAAGAATCAAAATGAAATTTTAATAATAGAAACCCACAGCAACCAATTACAAATTCACAAAGATATTCTTATTTTATACTGAAAGATTTATAGAATAACAACAGTTACCGTCAGTATATCATCTTCAAATATGAAAGATAGTGAAATATAATTTAAAAAATGATTTAAAGTCAAGCTCTGCATATATTTGAGACTTCAATATGGCAAAATAGCTCTAATTCAGAGTAATAAAAAGCAGTCTATTTAACTAAATGAAAATTACTTTAGATGAGGAATCTGAGTAATGTATCATGTTTACTTCTAGGTAGCCTGAGACCAATTTAATCTTTCATATTATTTTAAGATTCCAGAAAATTAAGTTTTTGAGTTGATAACACATTCTCCCCTCACCTTTTATTTAGAGTCTACTGTTGAAACTCAGTGAAATCCACATCTCTCCATATCAAAAAGCACTACACAACCATATAATCAAAAACATGGAGTCATAAAGTTAAAACCATTTAATCCTATTAAAGCCTCATTAAATCAAGGCAGTATTTATAGGATGGGACTTGATTCCCTTGTACACTAGCAAATCTGCAACCCGAGTCAATGTTCACGAATTAATTAGCAACTGCACTAAGGGCAGGTGTTTGACTGACATTTCCCTTGATCTCTTCCCTCAAGGTTGCACGCTGTACAGTCATGCAATTCCTTGCCATTAATCCTTAACCCCATTGGAATGTTTGTTTACTTAGCTGAATAAGAGCAAGAACATCAGCTACAAAGCAAATATACAGAATGCAGAGGAGTACTTTTCAAGATAATATTTCTTATAGTAAAACAATGTGAAGAAAGACAACTTTTCATGGGCCATGTCTACTGTCTGTGTTTAGAAAAAAAATTATCATTTTGGAGCACATAGGTAATTTTTAAAGTAGTTTTCACATACAATGGCTAAAGCTTCAAGTAGGAAATAATAGGATTTTAAAGCCTGAGAATCTTGAAATATTATTTGGCCAAAAGCCTTCATGTTTCAGTTGGGAAATTGAGACAAAGCAAAATTTTGTTTCTCCAGAGAGATTGGCTACTCCTGGTTTCTCCAGTTTGATCGGTTACTAATAGTCAGGACAAGTCTAAGACTTTGAAATCAACTAAGTTAGATTGCATTTTTATTCTTTTTTTTTTTTTTTTTTGGCCTATTGGTATTCTTCTGAATATAAACCAGGAATTTGACACATGACATTTGTTATTTATGACTTTGTTGGCAGTGGTAATAAAAACATGCTTAGGTCTTGAATGGCATGTGAATAATATCCTCCTCAAACTACTGACAGTGGTCAAGACAGAACTTCAAGTTCAGGTTGATGGGCTTTTAACTATCATGTCACCCAAAGTGGTTGAAGGAATAAAATATACTTAAAAAAAAAATGCTCCTGTGTGTAATGCAAAAGCACTTAGTTTTACATTTTCTTGGCTGAGTTAGCTTTGATTTCTCTTTTCAAACAATGATTCTAATACAGAAAAATAGGTTTTTTATTTGACATTTGGGATCAGAGACTGAAGCTGTATTATCCTATTAAGAACAATATTAAAAATGGCCATGAAATGCACTGCAGTCTGATTATGACTTCTAAAACTACAGCTGATACATTGTTCAATAGGATACTCTTTCTGTTCCTGATACTTGCACATGAAGCAGGGATTCAAGCTATGAATTTTTTTATTTTAATGTGAACACTGTTGCTCATACTTCTAAGTATATTATGGGGATCAAAATAGAAATAATGAAAATAATGAGAAGCATATAAATGTATAAATTGTAAAATGGTTTAAAGAATTAATATTTCCAGTAAACTTTTCATCTTATAGATATTACTTTCAATATTAAAGAAAAGCAGAAAATAATGGCAAAAGCTCAATTGGTTAATTACTAATTCTAACAGTAAAGGAAACTAGCAGAAAGGCATTTTATATATTATTTTTCAGAAAGGGACTTTAAAAGTTTTTTTTTTTTTATCTTCAATTTTTTTAATAATGGACAAATGTGTAGTATATTTATTTTTAAATTAGTTGTTTTGTTTTGTATATTTAATATTGACCAATGTACCACTAAAATGGCATGCCAAGTCTAAGTACTTTTCTTGTATGCCCAAGCCTCCAGTTTCAGAAGTCAAGCATGGTATATAGAAGCTTATTTACTACTTATTAATGTAGGGGATAGAGGAAATGCATGGGTTCTTATGAGGAGAACTGTTCACAGATTCATCTTTATAACTAGAACAAAGATCAAACTTACCAACTTGTAATGACATGATGGGACAAGAGAGGAACTCTGAACAAATTTCAAAGAGAAATCAACAAGCTGATCAAAAATGTCACTTTAATAAGGCTTAGAGTTCTCTAAGACTGAGAGCCAGAGATGTGTGGTTCATTTTAGAGCAGGTTGAATCAGTGAGAAATTCAACACTGTAGGTAATAAATTCAATATTGCACTTGGCATTATAACATAGAGATAAACTACATGGGCTCTGAAACAAGATTAGGTTGGCATCTTGGTCTCATAATTTATTAATTCTTTCTCCTTTCAAGTTCCTTATTCCAAGTCTTAGTTCTCTTCCCTGTGAAAGACAACAATGCTAAAGGGTCAACCAGAGAGTTCAAGGAGACAACGCCTGCAAAAGGCCTTACAGTGTCCCTGAACTACAGCAGGAGCTTAATTAAGGTGTTTAAGGTGAAAATGGAAATCAGTGAGAAGAATAGAGACTGTAAGGATCATGTGGACAAACACTCTCTGAGCAAGAGCAAAGAAGCAAGCATCTCACCAAACCTAGCACTTGAAACAGGAAAAACACATAATAATATTAAAAGGTATTCATGAAACAGTTCCATTTCTGAAGTTTTATTAACCTGATAGGGAAGCTCATGTGCTATTTCCTCTAAAATATCATAAAAAGAAAATGTATGAAAATCAATTATAACAACATAGAGCAATTTGTTTTCTGATGTAAATTATTTTACACTAGAAAATAAATATACTTTATAATAATTCTTTAAATTAGAAGAAAGGTTTCCTATGCCCATTTATTCTTTTGCTTATTGCTCACTATTATGGTGGTAACATTTCTTTTATATATATATATATATTTAATTTAGATAATAGGTAATTCCAAGAAAGTTGTAGCTGAAATTCAAACAAAGGTGAAAATGCTGAAGTTATTGTTAGTTGAGATATTTTGCATAAAGTAACATTTTTCCAGATTCAAAAACCAATCCATTTATACTATAAAGTATGGAGCTTATATTACTAAATTGTAATAAGCATGTACATAATTTCAGAAGTCAATACTATCAAAAACAAACAAGACAGCTCCAGTAAAGAATACAGCTTGGGTGCTGAAACATATTAGTTTGATAATGATAGGAAAAGTGTATCATTAGATTAATTGAGCAATTAGAAAATCTCACAGCTGTGCTTTTTCACAACAGGAGAAAATATTCCCTTCCTTATTAGGAAGATATTTGAAAGAATATTCAAATGGCTGAAAATAATATCTAATCTCTTAGAAAATAATCTTGTATGCCCTAATAATGAAAAAAATAAAAAAAAAATGAAATAACAACTGCCTTTGAGAGTAACAAGATTTTTGATTTGTGTTTTGCCTGATGGAGACACAAGGCTACAATTCTACTACCTCATTAGTGGTTCAATTATGAAAACCAGTAATAAATATCTTACAACTGAACTAAAGATATGCATATAAAAGTACAAATATACAATACATTTTTGTGTATGATTATGAATAAAAAATACAAAATCAAGACTATAAAAACAGGCCCTTGATTACCATCCACAAGAGTCTAGTTTCTTAGAATACAAAGCCTTTTTAAAATCAGCTTTCACAATAAATATCAGATAAACAAATGTTTCTGTAAATTTAATTTTTGGAGAGTTTATGGTCTGCCTCATTAACACAGAGACACTAAATGTACTGTCAAAGGGTGCAGCTGTGAATTTTTCTAATTATCTAATTAATCTAATAATACATTTCCCATAGCATTTTATACTGAAACATTGCTACAATTGAGACTCTCCAAAAGAGAGATCTTGGTTTTCAATTCAATCAGCCAATGAATAATGGAACGTTAGCAGAAGCCTCATTTCTGGTAGACTGAGGCCCATACCCATAGTGGGAATCTATTTATTTTTATGCTAGCATTGAAGTGGAAAAATGTTTTCAAATTTGCCAAAATCTCAATCTTGCTGTGACTCTTGTATTCACTTCTATGGTTATTATAGCTGAAAACGTATGTTTCATGAGAAGAGATTAAAAAGTCTGATGAAATTGATACAGTTTGTGGAAAATCCATGGAGAGAAATACTAGTTTAAAAGTAAACATTATAGTTACTGGTAAATATTCCTTCAAATAACTTAATAGAAGTTATTGAGGCCTACCAGCCAAATATTCCCTGATGTATTTCTCCTCATCAAAGCACCTTTATAATCATTATATTAATATATTTTATTTGAGAACATCTAGGCCTAGCTTCCTTCTCTCCCTAAGGGCACAGTGCAGTTTCTTGATCTATGCTTTACAAGAATGCAATATTAGAAGAGGCGTTCCATAAAAAGAAAAGTAAATAGAAAACAATGATTCTCTTTGTAAGGTTACACAGAAAGTTGTTCCCTATGAGATTTCATGTTCTATTTTCCAGACTTTGTCAAATTAGATTTAGAAAGTTTTCATTCCTAGTTATGAAATTGATGTTTGTTAAGAAAAATCCTCATGAATATATATTATGGGTAAAGTGTCATTCTAAGGCAAACATGGTATGTATATAGTGATGTTCACGTTATGCCAAAACAATGGGTGGAAAAAAGTATTCACCTGGTTTGTATATTTTCGCGGCTTGTCGCCTTGTTTTCTTTTTCTCAAACTATCCTCTTATAGCTTTCTAAAACAGTGGTGTCCTAGCGTTAGTGTGTATCAGAGTCATTGGCGAATCTGTTAAAAGAGCAGGTTTCAGGACCCCACACCAGAGGATTCAAATTCTCTGTTCATGGCAGGGAGTGGGTGGTGGCCAGATTCTAACATTTTAAAATAAGCTTCCAGGTGAACGCAAAGGAAAGTATTCCTCTGAGCACACTGAAATCTCATTTCCAGAACCCATTTCCAAAGCACATTTTCCAAATTGTTGAGGGGGAAAAAAAGACTAATTTAGAGAACACTGGAAATAAGTACCATGGAACAATTCTTAAGGTGACAGAACAAAATTGAAATGGATCTTTAAAGTATGTTGTCCAAGATACAGATGGAAACTTTCTTTTAAATGTCTACATATTAAAAGGAAAACAGAGCATGCAAGTGTCCTATTTAATTCCCAGGAGTGGAAGGAAAAGTTTATATTCCCAGACCATAGTCTGAACCTCTAACTCCCTCCTGCTGAGAGAATATTCAGAGGGCATTCTGACTTGGGCCTCTCCTCACCAAGCTCCCCAGCTCTCCTCTGTAGTTTACATAATCTCCTTACTCCTGGCTATACACACCTCCTCCGGCAAATTCTGAAGGCAGCTTTCAGATCTTGTACAAAGCCTCCCAGATTTATTACCAGGTTTTCTGCAAGGAGTGATCCTACACTCTCAGCCAAATCCCTGCTGAGTTTTGTGGATATTTGTGAAGGATAAATACAGCATGTGCAGGACAAAGAAAATGTGCTCTTCCAATCACCAGGCTGGATTGCTCAGTTACTGCTGACAGAAAGAGGCAGAAATGATGCACTTATTTGATCGTGCCAAACTCTCTCAGGCCTCAGCATGGACTTTACAGGCCAGTTGCTGTGTGTTAGTATTTTAATCAGGAAGCAGCTCAACTGGGGGAGTTGAACACAGAGTGCTTCCTTTTCCCTGGCATGTTTACATCCTTTTATCTGTTTTTTTTATCGAATTCTCCTTCTGAATAGACGTGTAGAGAAAATGCAGGAATCCAGATGGCCCTGGAAAAGTCACCAAGATGTAGGTTCTGCTGCCAATGCTCATTGTCCCTCCCACATCCACATGTCTGAAAAAGCTCTAATAGCAAAAAGAAAACATGTGATGCCATATAACCGTGGAAAGGACTGACACTCAAAAAGGACAAAAGAAGACTATTCCAATTTAGGTACAAACTTGGTTTCGTAATAAGATGAGGCCTTGATAATCTCCAAAATCAACCTAATTGTATTCATTTTTCCCCTCAAACTCTTCTGTAACTTCCTTTTATTGGGTTGATAGATTTAATATAGGTGTTTTTAGGTTTCTTCTATAAATATAATCTATAGAGGAGATCACTGGGTTAAAAAGGTCAAAAATTAATATGCCATCCTATGTAAAGAGACTATTCATCTTGATGGAAATGCATGGAAGAGAGTAATTTGTAGTTCTAATCAAAGCTCCTCTTCAATCTCTTTTATGGAAAATGGTATTGCCTTTCTCTATCCTATCTGCTTCCCCCAACATGGTTCCATGCACTAAAATTTAGAAGCTTTCCAATTACTTATTATTTTATTTCCAGATAATTGTTAACTATAAAATTATATTTTTGTTAATTTTAACTATTTTAGTAAAAGTTTAAAAAGTTTTAGGAAGAAAATTTATCATTTTATACTCTATTCCTTCAGAGTTGCGTTTCATTTTACTAACTTTTTACTAACTTGCCTGGAAAGGATGCAATATTCTTTACATTAGAACATTACTTTCTAAACTGAGACTTTGCTTTCTAAAATAAGTCATGTCATCTATTTTGTACATTATGTTTTCCTAGTCATAAAGATATTGAATCACTTTATCAAGAAAATAAATAATTTATTTCCAAAATTTGCAGTGACAGATATAAATTTTGCTTTGTATTTGAGCTTGGATGTGGGGGATTAGAATGTCTTTCAAGTCCTACTCAAATTTATTTTAGCCAATGGTGAAAAGTCTATATCTGGGCTCTGCTCTGTGTATAGACCTCCTGGGCAAAGGAAAATCATATTTTCCATGCAGCAATTGGGATGATTTTGGATGAAACTGAAAGAATGCTTAACTAAAAATGAGCTACATTCTAAGGATAGTCTCGTATAACAGAATCTCTAAGATTGGCAGCCTTCAGATTAATTGAGGGCCTCAGTAATGTCAGACACTGGTTTGATTTCTCTGGGATTCTCTTGGTTTTTTGGTCAGAGTTGAGAAATATAAGCAACACGTTCAAGCATGAAATTCTCACATGATAACATCAGAATCTAAAGGAAAGGGGTGACAGAAGATGTTTCTCTGTTCAACTTTCTCTTTTTATCATGGAGGGAAAACTTTCCAAGGAGCTGTTCAGTAGGCTTTCTCTTACAGCTATTAGGCAAGGACGGAGTCGGATGCTGCTAAGTTGCTTCAGTCATGTCCGACTCTGTGCGACCCCACAGACGGCAGCCCACCAGGCTCCCCCGTCCCTGGGATTCTCCAGGCAAGAACACTGGAGTGGGTTGCCATTTCCTTCTCCAATGCATGAAAGTGAAAAGTGAAAGTGAAGTCGTCAGTAGTGTCCGACTTTTAGCGACCCCATGGACTGCAGCCTACCAGGCTCCTCCGTCCATGGGATTTTCCAGGCAAGAGTACTGGAGTGGGGTGCCATTGCCTTCTCCAACGGAGTTGGATGCCCCTGACTAAATCCATCACTGGCAGAGTGGAATGAATGTTACTGTGACTGGATTTAAAACACGGTTCATCCTTTGTAGCTGGGGAGGGGTCAGCATTCCCAGAGGCTCACTGGCTTCTAAATGCTACCTAAATAAAAATAAAGGTTACATTAGCAAGGAAGACGCAAGAAGTGGCTACTGGTTAGGTAGTCAATAAGATCAGCCCCAGGCCAATACTTCTGTTTTTGCTTTTTTGTGTTGTAATGCGCATGTGCGTGGTAAACTGCTGGCGCTATGGGTATGACGATTCTTCACTGCAGGGGACCGTCATTCATAATGCCGAAAATTCAGCATCCTTGACTGTCACCCACCATGTGCCAGTGTCATTACTTCTCTGATCATTTCTAAAACCCCAACACTAGCACTTTGCCAAATATTCCTGGAGCTAGATATTTTCATACTCGAATTCTAGGGTGTTTTGAAGGAAGAAGGACCTACTTAGAAACTAACAAATCCTTCTTGAAGTGGAATATCACAGAATGCTTGAGATCAAGATTTAACAATTCTCACAGTATATTTTACGGCAGGTTATTTATATTCTTACTGTTATGAGGTCTTTGAGATATACTCAATTTTTTATCACAAAAAATGTGTAGACATTTTTTACACATAAGAATGTATTGATATAAGTTTTGGAAAAGTCTTTAAATTCCAAAGTGAAAGTCAGTCAGTCTTGTTCAACTGTCTAGGACCCAGGAATTCTCCAAGCCAGAGTACTGGAGTGGATAGCCTTTCCCTTCTCCAGGGGATCTTCCCAACCCCAAAATTAAACCCAGGTCTCCTGCATTGCAGGCAGGTTCTTTGCCCACTGAACCACAAGGGAAGCTCAAGAATACTGGTGTGATAGGCTATCCCTTCTCTAGGGTATCTTCCTGACTCAGGAATCAAAGCAGGGTTCCCTGCATTGCAGGTGGATTCTTTACCAACGGAGCTATCAGGGAAGCTTAAATTCCAAAAGTGACACTTAGAACTGACAGACAGTCATCCAAATTTCTTAACATTGCTGCATTTCTCAAAAACGAGGATCATTTTACTGTCCTCAGTATTAGATGATATCACATGCAAGAAAACTGCAAATATTTAGAAGATACTAAATATTCATTAATAATTAATTCCATTTCATATTTAAACAGTCATGATAAGCAATAATAAATAGGTCCATTCTTTGAGTATTATACCAGAAAATATTACCCATTCTTCTGTTTTTCATGGAAAACGTAGTACTGGAGACTGTCTATAAAAGATCACTTTTTAGAACAAGGATTGGCAAAAAAAAACCCCTCTGGTCAAATCTCACCTGCTGCTGGTTTTGCAAATAAAGTTTTATTGAAACATAGCCAAACCCATTTGTTTACTATCAATCATATATGGCTGCTTTCAGAATACAAAAGCAGAGATGAAGAGTCACAGCCAAGATTATCATCTTTGCAAAGTTGAAAATATTTACTATCTGGCTATTTGTAGAAAAAGTTCATTAACTTCAATTCCACAAGACACAATATTTTATCAGAGTGTCTATATGAGAAAAAAAGAGTGAAATGAAAGAAAAAAAGAAAAGTAGGGAAGGAAGGACGAAGAAGGAGAGAGGGAGGAAGAGGAAAAAAGAAGAGAGCAAGGAAAGAAAGAAAAGTCTTTGTTAATGTCTGCAGAGCCTAGGAAACTCCCTGGTAACTTCATAGACTTCACTGATTTACTTCATGTCTTTCTCCTTAACTCATTTCCCTTATTTGAACTGCGTTCTTTATTTACTTTACAACTTCAGCAATGCTTTCTTCTACTTAAATTTCTTGGCAGTTATTAACTGCTTTAAGTGGTCTTTAGATTTTATATCACTGAACAGGTCATTAGCAATTGTTTTTGTGCCAGCCCTTTTCTCTTTAATATTAAAAAGCAAATATTCCATAAGATATTTCCTGTGTTATAAAACTGCCAGCAAGAGCTCCCAAATACCACCATCACTGGGAAATTAATTTAGATTAATATATTCACAAAATATATCATGAATTATTTCTACTTTTCTAGCATCTGTTTGTACAATTTTCAATTTAATTCTGTGCTGTTGAAAGCCAAGATTTTAAACTTTATGGGACTTCCCCAGTGGCTCAGACTTGCCTGGGAAATCCCATGGACAGAGGAGTCTGTGGGGTTACATAGAGTCAGAAACTGAGCAACTAACACTTTCTTTTTTTGCATGCTATGTAAAATGTGTGTGTGTATATATATATATATATATATGTATGTGTGTGTGTGTGTATAATTGCAATTAAAAATATTTTGTTATTTGGTAGGATGGTGCTAGTGGTAAAGAACCTGCCTGCCAATGCAGGAGACAGAGAGACACAGGTCCAATCCCTGGGTTAGGAAGACCCCCTACAAGAAGGCACAGAAACTCACCCCAGGATTCTTGCTGGAGAATCCCATGGACACAGGAGCCTGGCAGGCTACAATACATAGGATTGCAAGCAGTCAGACACAACTGAAGTGACTTAGCTCACATGCAAAGAAGATACAGTGCCTTGAAGTGGGGACAGATGCAAGGGCTTAGTTTCAGATTTAGCCTTGCCAATATACTTTACAAATTGCATTCTGTGATGGATAACCCACATTCCTTTTGACCTGTCAATATTTAGATATGATATGTGGCGGGGGGTTTTCCTTATCAATTTCAAGCCGTCTTCTGTCATCATATTTTGTGATCAGGAAATATGACCTAGGGTAGCAGATTTTAAGTACACTCTATATGTAATAACTCTGCAGGGACACCTATAGAAGCCAAAAGCTCTGTGGGCTGAACTCAGATTTAACTTTGTGGCTTTATTTGCAAATAACGGACTGTATGCCAGGGTTAGAAATAAAGAGTAAACAACTTGATTTGTATAAATCCTGCCTACCCATGAGCCATATAGTTTTCCAAACCCTTTCTACCTCAGAACACAGAAGGATAACAGCAAAATAAAAGGGTTTATTTAAAAGATTGCTATAAACAGAGGTGTCTGTGATTTAAGCATCCAGCTCCCTGCACTTTGAATTCCTCTGGGTTTTTATTTCCATTAAATCTAACTTTTCTGAAGATTAGTTTAGATTAAATCCTAGAACTGACATTTGAGACACCTGTCCAAGACTGTACTTAATAAATGATTCAATCCCTCCCTTTGGCATTACTAGAATACATCTCATCTCATGCAGTAAGCAGCAAACATATCAAATAAATTCACCATGCACTTGCTTAGTTCTGGAAAATAAAGTTGCACAAAGATTCAATCCACCAATATCATTATTTGGAAAGGGTACTTTAGCTGATGATTGAGTTAATGGTGATATCAAGTATCCATTTACTGGCAGATGTTAGAATTCACATGCATGACAGTGTTTGAGATGGGGAGCCCACAGAGCAGAAATTCTTGTATTCAGATGCCTATGAGAAACTTGGCCTGGCTTTCAGACCTGCCTTAGCTATACCCACATGGAATTTCACAGGACAGATAGCACCTGCCTCTCAGCCTGCTCACCCCTCACAGAGACGGTAGACAGAGATGTTCTATCATACAGGATAGGAGTAAAAAAGCATTGAAGTTGGAGAAGCAGTAGTGAAAAATAAGAACAAAAAACAGTCATCGTTTGTTCATTCTAAGGAGTCACTCTTGGTATTGTGTGCATGCCTGCTAAGTCGTTAAGTCATGTATGACTCTGCAACCCTATTGACTGTAGCCCTGGGAAGTTGTACTCTTGGTATTACTATATATTTTTAGAAAAGGCAGAAGAACCAGAGATCAACGTGCCAACATCCGCTGGATCATCAAAAAAGCAAGAGAGTTTCAGAAAAACATCTATTTCTGCTTCATTGACTATGTTAAAGCCTTTGACTGTGTGGATCACAACAAACTCTGGAAAATTCTTAAAGTGATGGGAATACCATACCACCTTACCTGTCTCCTGAGAAATCTGTATGCAGGTCAAGAAGCAACAGTTAGAATCAGACATGGAACAACAGACTGGTTCTAAATTGGGAAAGGAGTACATCAAGTCTGTATATTGTCACCCTGCTTATTTAACTTATATGCAGAGTACATCATGTAAAATGCCAGGCTGGATGAAAAACAAGCTGGAATCAATATTGCAAGGAGAAATATCAATAACCTCAGATATGCAGATGACACCACCCTTATGGCAGAAAGTGAAGAGGAATTAAAGAGCCTCTTGATGAAAGTGAAAGAGGAGAGTGAAAAAGTTGGCTTAAAATTCAACATTCAAAAAATGAAGATCATGGCATCTGGTCCCATCACTTCATGGTAAATAGATGGGAAACAATGGAAACAGTGACAGACTTTATTTTCTTGGGCTCCAGAGTCATTGTAGACGGCGACAGCAGCCATGAAATCAAAAGATGCTTGCTCCTTGGAAGAAAAGCTATGACCAACCTAGACAGCATTTTAAAAAGCAGAAACAAAGGTCCATCTAGTCAAAGCTGTGGTTTTTCCAGTAGTCATGTATGGTATGGATGTGAGAGTTGGACTGTAAACAAAGCTGAGTACCAAAGAATTGATGCTTTTGAACTGTGGTATTGAAGACTCTTGAGAGTTCCTTGAACTGAAAGTAGATAAAACCAGTCCATCTTAAAGGAAATCAGTCCTGAATACTCATTGGAAGGACTGATGTTGAAGCTGAAACTCCAATACATTGGCCACCTGATGTGAAGAACTGACTCATTAGAAAATATCCTGATGCTGGGAAAGATTGAAGGCAGGAAGACAAGGGGACAACAGAGGATGAGATAGATGGATGGCATTACCGACTCGATGGACATGAGTTTGAACAAGCTCTGGGAGCTGGTGATGGACAGGGAAGCCTGGTGTACTGCAGTCCATGGGGTTGCAAAAACTGGACACAACTAAGTGACTGAATGACTAACTGATTTATTCGTTTCTCTTTGATTTGTTGTACTTTCTCATAGTAAGCTTCTAAGATGAACATGACTCTGTTAAATGTAAATTGGGAAATAAACAGATTTGGGATTCATATTTGGGTAGAAGACCTGTGTTTCCCTATTTCTAGTAGGGTGACCAGGAACCCCTCTTTGCTCATTTAGAAAAAAGCAAGAGTTATATTAGATCTCCTCTGAGGTCTGCCTTTAGAGTCCATACTCTACCAGTTATTTACTTTTCCTGTATAACATAAAACAGTATTCTATTATTGGTACGTTCCAAGTGCTTCTTCATAGTCTAAGAGATCTCTGCTACCCAGTCCCTACCAACTTCTCAAATTCATTTTCACTTACTCCCTGTCCTCACTCCACTCCAGACAGTCACAACAGCTTCGCTGCTCCATTTCTCACATTGTTCTTCTCTCAAATTTCCCTCAAAATTGTATTTCCTTTTTAATGTAGAATACTCTCTGTGTGTGCGCTCAATAGTTTAGTCATTTCCGACTGTTTGCAACCCCTTGGACTGTAGCCTGCCAGGCTCCTCTGTCCATGGGATTTCCCAGGCAAGAATACTGGAGTGGGTTGACATTTCCTTCTCCAGGGGATCTTCCTGACCCAAGGATGGAACCTATATCTCCTGTACTAGCAGGAGGATTCTTTACCACCAAGACACCTGGGAAACCCAATTCTTACCCTATCTCCCCAAAAACCTCACTTTCAAGTAGTTAATTTCAACTTCTATTTGCTTTCTAAGGCTCAGTTCAAAAGTCTACTTGTCTAGAACTCCTACTCTGATTTCTTCTTTCCCTCCAAACTACCTACTAGTCTTCCTCATGCTTCATTCATCTTAGCTTTATCACATTCTTTTGTAATTATTTGCTTACTTGTGGTTTCCTTGAGGCTAGAGAATGTATTACATTAGAGGTTTTGTCCCCAAGCACCCAGCCAAATATCAGATGCTCAATAAATATTTGTGGAATGAATGAATAAACATGCCCAGCTTACGGTTGTAAGACAGGGCAGCTAATTCTTCAAATCCTGTCTAGGTCGCCCTCTTGTGTGTGAAAAGTAGACAACCTGGAATCTTTAAAAATAAGATGTCAGTCTTAACCTCCAGAAAATTTGAAGTAGCCACGAAAGGACTAAACGTTTTGTGTGCTGTGGATACTGAGGAGAGCAGACTTTAGAATAGAGTCATCAGAAACTTCATCTATTGCAATATATGGTTATAAAGAAACAAACAAACTAAATCTTTAAGAGGAGAATGAGAAAGCATGCTTCTCTTACTCATGGAGTCACACATTTCTCAGGAATCATAAAAATTTCTAAGTAACTGCACACTGATGGTATTCTTTGTTTTCCCTTAGGTTTACTTGGTGCTGATCAGCAACAAGAACTGATATGGTAAAAGACCCTGGAACAGAATTGCCCTAAGTATTGCAAAACAGTTTTTGTTGTTTCCAATTAATTTATTTAAGCAGCCAGAAATGACCCTGAATTGTTCGTCTATATTCTATTTAAAGCCGAGTATCAGGTTTCTATATGCTGTATGATACATGTTACTTGTATCTGGAGAATACAAGTAATAATCTAATCTAAATTTCAGGTTAGATTAACAGTTGAAAAGTTTCCAAGAAATTTGTGAATACCAGAGAATACATCACAGCAACAAAAAAAAGACCTGGAAAAATACTTTTGAAATTTCTATGTATCCATAATTCAGTTGAAAATGATTCTTCTTTCAAAGATAAGAAAGTTTGGTTAGTTGCTAATTTGTTTCATACATGATTGTTTTTTAGCAAGATGTGAAAAGCAAGAACATTTGTATCAAAATTGAAAGAAATAAAGTATGTGGTTTTGAAATGAGGAGACTCAAATCTCTGATTCCATTCCCTTTAGGCAAACTGATAATCCCCAATTTATTATGAAATATTTCTTCTAGCTAGTTTATTTCTAATTGGGCTCCTTTGTGTGTTTAGTTCCTGGAGGGTTAGAGAAATTTTCTGATCTCACTGGCTACTCTTTACTTCATGTCCAGTTTCCCACACAAATCCTCCTTTTTCCTTGTAATACTTCTTCATTAGTTCCATATTCTCAGCCTCATTATACATTCTCTGGTACTTCTGTATATAATGCCAATAAACTCTGACACATTTTTGCTTTATTGTTTCTTCCAATTACTATGCATTAAAAAAAAAAAAGAAATAAAAGATGTCCACATCTTACTCTCCTATAGGTAATCAGTTATTTAACCATTTTCTTTCTTCTCTTTTATCCATCCTTTTTTCCTTTATTTTTCTCTTTATTTCTTTCTCTTTCTTTTGGGCTTTCTTTAATCTATCATTAAAAAGCATGGTCATGTTCTCCAAAATCAATATTCCATTTAATTTCTTAACCAGCACATCATGACAGACAGATTTGTCTCTCCAACTTGAGTTCCCTTTTAAGCCACAGCCATCCAAAATGTTACCTCGGTTTTTTTCCAATTCCCATAACTGTGAATTATTATGGTTTCATTTCTGTTGTCAAAAGATTTAGAAACAAAAGGCCCTGTAGTAAAGGTGAGCTTATCAGTCTAGCTCTGTGACAAAATTGCTAGTAAGATAAATATTCCACATATCTTTAAATGTATGCCTATGATAAAAAGGACTATTTGGTTCTAATTTTTGTTTCTATAGAATCAAATGACAGCATGATAACAGAAACTTCAACAAAATTAGAATAAACATAAATTAGAGTTTTTAAATATAAAATCTGCCTGTCTATGGTCTACCAACTTAGGTATTTTTGATATATCTCACATAGTGACTCTTGCTATAATGAAATTTTTCTCAATGATCTTATTTGTAAAACAATAACTACAGAGTTACATGAAATTTCATGGTTCAGTGACTGTCATCTAACAAACTCATATAAGATTGAATCATCCAGGGCAGGGTTAAATAAAACACCTGCCTTACCTGAAGTTGCTCTGATTTTAATCACAGATTCAGCTAGCTGACTTCAGAGATGGGAGGACAGATGAAGAGTAAGAAGGATTTGAGACACTGACTGCAGCAACTTAACCATGTCAGCAAAACATTATACATACTTTTACAGTTTAGGATCAGCCTTTCCAAACCAATAATATCTGAAATCACCAACTCAATACCTCTCAACATTTTGTAAGGAAAAAAAGAGTTGACTTTCATATTCATTATAGAATTAAGACCTAAAAATTAAAACCAATCCAAAAAATTAATAAATTCCATGTAGAGATCCAAAGAAGATAGTTGTCAACAGAGACTTTTTAAAAAATGTTTTAAATACATTTCTCCTGAGATGCATATGTCCTGCACATTTACTCTTTAATCAATCAGCTAAATACACATACAGATTCTATAAATGTTAAATGAATGTATCAGTGACTGTTAGCTGCTACTTAGTTCCATTCAAGGTCAAGATAGAAATGACAAATCCTCCAAAAACAAATGTGTCCATTTTAGTTTGGCCTTTAGCCCTTTCTTCTATGATCTCTAGTATCCCCATCCTTGTCTCCAGGCTATTGCCCTGTGTTTCAATCACATCAGATTCTGGAAAGATCTCTGAAAACATTATTCACTAATCTGTGCATCGGTTCAGATCAGTTCAGTCACTCAGTCATGTCTGACTCTTTGTGACCCCATGGACTTCAGGACACCAGGCTTCCCTGTCCATCACCAACACCTGGAGCATGCTCAAACTCATGTCCATCGAGTTGGTGATGCCATCCAGCCATCTCATCCTCTGTTGTCCCCTTCTCCTCCTGCCCTCAATCTTTCCAAGAATCAGGATCTTTTCTAATGAGTCAGTTATTCCCATCAGTTGGCCAAAGTATTGGAGTTTCAGCTTCAGCATCAGTCCTTCCAATGAGTATTCAGGACTGATTTCCTTTAGGATGTACTGGTTGGGTCTCCTTGAAATTCAAGAAATTCTCAAGAGTCTCCTCCAACACAACAGTTCAAAAGCATCAATTCTTGGCACTCAGATTTCTTTATAGTCCAACTCCTACATCCACACACGACTACTGTAAAAGCCCTAGCTTTGACTAGATGTACTAGACAGCAAAATAAGGTTTCTGCTTTTTTATATGCTTTCTAGGTTGGTCATAGCTTTTCTTCCAAGCAGCAAGCATCTTTTGATTTCATGGCTGCTGTCACCCTCTGCAGTGACTCTGGAGCCCAAGAAAATAAAGTCTGTCACTGTTTCCATTGTTTCCCATCTATTTGCCATGAAGTGATGGGACCAGATGCCATGATCTTTGTTTTTTGAATGTTGAATTTTAAGCCAGCTTTTTCACTCTCCTCTTTCACTTTCATCAAGAGGCTCTTTAATTCCTCTTCACTTTCTGCCATAAGGGTGGTGTCATCTGCATATCTGAGGTTATTGATAATTCTCCTTGCAATCTTGATTCCAGCTTGTTCTTCATCCAGCCTGGCATTTTACATGATGTACTCTGCATATAAGTTAAATAAGCAGGGTGGCAATATACAGCCTTGACGTACATATCCTTTCCCAATTTAGAACCAGTCTGTTGTTCCATGTCTGGTTCTAACTGTTGCTTCTTGACCTGCATATAGATTTCTCAGGAGACAGGTAAGGTGGTCTGGTATTCCCATCACTTTCAGAATTTTCCACAGTTTGTTGTGATCCACACAGTCAAAGGCTTTAACATAGTCAATGAAGAAGAAGTAGGTGTTTTTCTGGAACTCTCTTGCTTTTTCGATGATCCAACGGATGTTGACAATTTGATCTCTGGTTCCTCTGACTTTTCTAAATTCAGCTTGAACATATGGAAGTTCATGGTCCATGAACTGTGGAAGCCTGGCTTGGAGTAGTTAGAGTATTACTTTGCTAGCATGTGAGATGGGTACAATCGTGCAGTAGTTTGAACATTCTTTTGCATTGCCCTTTTATGGATTGAAATTAAAACTGACCTTTTCCAGTCCTGTGGCCACTGCTGAGTGTTCCAAATTTGCTGGCATATTGAGTGCAACACTTTAACAGCATCATATTTTAGGATTTGAAAGAGCTCAACTGGAATTCCTTAACCTTCCACTAGCTTTGTGGGGAGGCTTCCTAAGGCCCACTTGACTTCACATTCCAGGTTGTCTGGCTCTAAGTGAGTGATCACACCATCATGGTTATCTGGGTCATGAAGATATTTTTTTATATATAGTTTTTCTGTGTATTGTTGCTATCTCTTCTTAAATATCTTTTGCTTCTGTTAGGTCCATACCATTTGTGTCCTTTAGTGTGCACATTTGCATAAAGTGTATCCTTGTTATCTCATTTTCTTGAAGAGATCTCTAATGGTTCCCATTCTATTGTTTTCCTCCATTTGTTTGCACTGTTCCCTATGTCTACATTTTATATTTTAAAATCCTCTAAATCTTTAAAAGAAGATCTCTTTTTGCCTTCACTCCATGATAACTAAACTGGGTTGAAGTGATCCAGTTAATTAATTGATGTTGCATACAATAGACAATTATAAAATATTTTTTAATATAGTAGGAAAAAGTTAAGGTATAAATTTATGAACAAATATTAATAATGTATCCTTATGACTAAATGTAATTAATTATGGAAAAATTATTCAAAAATGAAATAAATGTTTACATGCTAAAACATAGGATAATGCTTATCAAATAAAATCTGTAATACTTTAGCCTTTATTTCAATTATTTTATAGACAATATAGTTATTGTCACGTTTCCCAACACATACAATTATCCACTAAGCCAAAGTACTTAAGAGTAAGTTGTCTCTTCTTCTTTCCCAGAAAGTAAAAGGTAGAAAAAAAGAAGAACAGCAACAACATATCTAGGAGTTGGCCCATGTGGGGACTTATTGACTGAGACTGACATCAAGGAAATCGAATTCTGTAACCTCATGGCCTCTGAAACCACCACGGAAAATCAGAACCAGCAATCCTGTTAGCTAGTCAACGTGCCTCTCTTTAAGTGTCAAAGAGGAAGTCTCCATTCAGTAAATGACCCCAGGACACCATGAATACCAAGTACTTTTAAGGAGTTTATATCTACATGCTAATTTAATTTGCATTCAAAATTAAAACTTTAAATAATGAAAATATTATTCCAAATTTAAAAATAAGATATTAAATCCTACACAATAAAATAACGATTCTGTTTGGTTACATATTTAATTTTATATTGATTAAACCTATCTCTTTTATTCCTTACACAAGTAGTTGCTAAAAGAACACATCTTTACTTTAAAAAATTTAGACACCCTGAAAAAAATGTTTTCATTCAAAGTACATTCAAATTTAAGTTTGGAATTTCTACTTATCCTAAAATCTGCTATTAAAAAAAAAAAAAAAAAGAGAGACTCTGTGTAATTCATTGGCCTCAAAATATTACCACTTAACATATGCAGCAAAGAAAGAGGAAAAAAATCTTACACATTTGTTCCATAAATAAGAGGCTTAAATATTGCCCGTGATGAGATTATATCCTAAAATTATATTATGACCTTTTCAAAAATTCCATAGTAGCAGCTGAAAATACAATCCCATTGCTATGACCATTTATTTCACCCTGATACAATTCTTAAAATGGTGCTACCAACTTGGCAGGGGCAGCTTTTTGGTTTATAGTGATCCTAAACCTTCTCAGTTCAGGTATTAACATACATATATTGAGATTTTTGCTGACCAGAAAATCCATCTTTGTGGTTTCAGTGATTTTATTTATATAATACAGCCTGTCATCAGTTCAGTTCAGTTTAGTCGCTCAGTCATGTCCAACTCTTTGTGACCCCATGAACTGAAGCATGCCAGGCCTCCCTGTCCATCACCAACTCCTGGAGTTCACCCAAACTCATGTCCATTGAGTCAGTGATGCCATCCAACCATCTCATCCTCTGTCATCCCCTTTCCTCCTGCCCTCAGTCTTTCCCAGCATCAGGGTCTTTTCAAATGAGTCAGCTCATCATAAAGTTTAATTTTCAGACAGTGCCCTTCATTTCAAATTATTGAGAGTAAAGATTCATTGTAACACCCAGGTACCGAAAAACAAGGTAGGGTCCACTGGATATGAATCCCAGCTTCACATGTTAATTAGCTGCTTGACCTTGAACAGATTACATATTCTAATTATTTTCTTCCTTCATAGCACTGCCTACTTTGTAGGATTGCCATGAGAAATAAAGAAACCATTTCCCTACCCACCCCCCCTCCCCAGTAGAAGTACAGAATATAGTACATAGCATCTGCCTGCTAATGCAAGAGATGCAGGCTAGATCCCTGGGTCAAGAAGATTCCCTGAAAGAGGAAATGGCAACCCACTCCAGTATTCTTGCCTGGAAAATCCCATGGGCAGTGAAAACTGGTGGGTTACAGTCCATAGGGTCGCAAAGAGTTGGTCACAACTTAGCTACTGAGAACGTACATAGTATAGAACATAATTAAATATTTCTATATCTATCTCAGTGCTCTAACTAAATAATATTCTTTATTGCCTGGTTTTAAGTTCCCTCCAATATTTCCCCTTTTTCTACTTTCTTCCATCTTTCCTCAATCTAAGTCCTTTCCCTAACATGTCAAATAATATGACTAAAAACATTGGTTTTCCTTATTTGTTTTATGATAGCTTATTTTATATACAAAATTTTGAATATTAAAAGTCTACAAAAAAAGGTGGTATCACTGGGAAAATATACACTTCTTTTTCAGGAAATATAAGATTTCAACTCATTGACTGTGCACAAAAGTCATTAAAGTTCACAATTTTAGGCTAGAATATTTCTAGAAGCAACAGTAATCCCAGCACTGCTAAACTTTTTATGGGAGGTGGGTGAGAGGGACAGAATTTGCAGTCTTTTCTCAGTACTCCTCTAGTTTTGGGTAAATCCCAGTGCTTTCTTAAAATCTCCCCCTATTCCTCCTGTTCATTCATCATTTTATTTACTACTTCAATCAAAATTTTACCAGCCATCTTTTCTGAACATTGTAAACTCAGCCAAGACTCTGATCAATATGTGTGTGTCATACCAATAGGACAAATTACACATTCCAACCAAAAGAGAGCCCTACTAGAATATTTATCAATTAAGAGAAGGCTACCTTTCGCTCTTCCCAAATGTTTTCAAAAGTTTTAGTCTCCACTGTTCACTTTTCAGTAGAACTACTCCCTTGCAGCTAGGGATATTGGAATACTCTACCATTTTACTGAACAAAAATTGTAAATTTCAAATTTTACTGTTGTTTCAAAATGAGGAACAGTGACTGTGTTCTCAGGCACCCTTCCCCCATGATGTGGTATATAGATACCATGTTTTCATATCCATTCATCTGTTGATGGACGCTTAGGTTGATTCCACATTTTGGCTATTGTGAATACTGCTACAATGAACATTAGTGTAAATATGCCTTTTGAGATAGTGACCTCATTGCCTTCAGATATATACTCAGACATGGGTTGCTAGATCGTATGGTAGTTCTCTTGATTACTTTTTGAGGAGCTTCCACACTATTTTCCATAGTGGCTATGCTAGTTTACACTTCCACCAACAGTATGTGAGGGTTCTGTTTCCTCCAAATCCTTGACAGCAGTTGTTACCTTGAGTTTTTTTTATGACAGCCATTCTAACACATATGAGGTGATATCTCACCGTGGCTTTGAATTTGGATTTCCCCTTTGAATTTGCATTTGTATATGTGATTAGTATCTTTCAATGTACCTGTTGATCATTTGAATATTTTCCTTGGAAGAATATTCAGGTCTTTTGCCCAGTTTTTTATTGGATTGAGTTGTATGAGTTCCTTATATATGTTTAGATATTAACTCTTAGCAAATTTGTGGTTTCCAAATATTTTCTCTCATTCTGTAGGTAGGCTGCCTTCTCATTTTGTTGACTATTTCTTTTGCTGTGTAGAAGGCTTTAGTTTGATGTATAGTACTTAAGTATTTTTGTTTTTGTTGAGTGTGCTTTGGTGTCAAATGGTGTTAAATCCATAAATCCAAGACCAATGTCAAAGAATTTTTTTCCCTATGCCCCTGTGTTTTCTTCTTTAATATGGCTTTAGATTTGGCCTACTAAATTTTTTTGTTGAGAAATTTGCATCTATATCCATCAGGGATATTGGACTAGAGTTTTCTTATCTTACAGTACCTAGCTTTGGTATCAAGTTAATGCTGATCTCATAAAATAAGTTTGGAAGTGTTCCCTCTTGTTCAATTTTTTTGGAAAAGACTGAGGATAATTCTTCTTTAATATATATATACATATATATTCTTATTACATATTATATATTCTAATAACATATATACACATATATGTGTATAGATATATGCTATTCTTAAAACAATATGAATCATGATCAGTCACTATCAGAAGACATATAGCTTGACCAATATAATGCTCTTGTCTATAAACATCTGCCTGTTACTGCTAGTCTAGGCTTTTTTTTTTTTTTTAACTACTCCAATGTCTTTCAATTTTATTAATATAATTTGAAAATCTGCTGAAATATTACATTATAAAATATTATCGCTAGTACAGTTCTATTTAATGTGGGCAAAATAAACACTATATAGAAATGGAGCTCATTTTAAATATATGTAGAAAAAAGAATAGGAGATTTTAAAGTATTCTTATACTAATATTCTGCTTTGTACCAAATACTCTGCTTATCCCTGAATTATGATCCAGCATTTACAGCCTGATATTTTGTCTTTAACTTTTTTTTTAGTTGTGACCTATTTTTTTAAGCTAATCTTGCACTAATTTTATATAATGCCAATACTTTGATTCACATTTCATAGATTTCTCACAATAGTTAAACTGTTAGGTAATGGCTTTAAATTGTTAATTTATTTTTGTTCCTGTATTGCTGCTTGTGTTACTGCAGGATTTATCAACAAAAAGTATGTTAATGAGAAATCTGCTTTGTAAACACTGTAATTTTAGATTGAGTCCTCATTTTTTCAACTTCCCATGCTTCCCAGGTGGTCCTAGTGGTAAAGAATCTGCCTGTCAATACAGGAAACCCAAGAAACATGGGTTGGATCCCTGGATCAAGAAGATTCTCTGGAGTAGGAAATGGCAACCCACTCCAGTATTCTTGCCTGGAAAATACCATGGACAGTGGAGCCTGGAGGGATACACTCCATGGGGCCACAGAGACTGGGACATGACTAAGCAACTGAGCACCATATCCCAAGTACAGAATAATGTAATATATTTATTATTCATAGAATGTCAATCGCTTGGAAAACAGCTTTCTATTTTGTGTGAAGTACAAATTTTTCATGTGGACTTTTTCACCATAGTTGACAAAGTGGAAATCTTATTTAAAAAAATCCAATGAGAAAACAAAATTAAGAATAAGAGAAAATGCTAACAAATATTTGTTGTCTTTATAGGTTTTAGCATTTTAGTCAGGAATTTTGTGTTTTACGTAGAGCAGAATTTGGTAATCAAGGCTATTAATAATGTATAGATTGTTAGATCATGTCTTTCAGATGCTTCCACACTGAGGAATGAAAGCTAATGCAGAACTCAGGTGAATAGAACATTTCCCAATAATGAATGATTGCCACTGGTGTTCTATATAATATTAATCAGTTTGAGCAATCTCCTATATAACATTTGTGGGTCTAAAATAGCTAGGAAAACACACCGGAAAATTTTTAAGCAGATCTTAAATGATAGCTGAGGTTCTGTTTATTTTTATTGATTTATTTTTAAAATTTTTATTCAATTGATTTAAACTAAAAATGACAAAAGAACAAAAATAAAACAAAAGCAAAAACCCATAAACAGTTTACCAGTGAAACCAACTGGTCTGGATTTTGTTGGTATGTTTTTAGTAACTGACTCAGTCGGTAAGTCTGTGGTGGTGCTTTTCTTTTGGGAGGATATGTGTCTAATAGTCCCATGAGGCTAGAGGCTGTGCTCCAGGGTAAGGCGGTGTTGACATCCTTCCCTAGTTGGCAGGGCTGTAGGCTGAATTCTGAGGCTGTCCAAGGTCACTGCTCAGGCTCCCTGGTTGTGCAGGAAAGTGAAAGTGAAAGTCAGAAACACACAGTTGTGTCCGACTCTTTATGACCCCATGGACTGTAGTCTGTGTCCATGGAATTATCCAGGCAATAATACTGTAGTGTGTATCCATTCCCTTCTCCAGGGGATCTTATCAACCCAGGGACCAGACCCAGGGATGGAACCCAGGAATCAAACCCAGGTCTTCTGCATTGCAGGCAGATTTTTTACTATCTGAGCCACTAGTTTTGTGGGGCTAGAGGCTGTACTCAGTAGTTGGGCAGGATTGTTCATTTGGTTTCCTGCCTAAATTGGCTACAGGATGGAATCAGAAGCTGTCTAGCTTCTCTAGCCTGGAGGGTCTGGAGGCTATATTCAACAGTTGGGAAAAAAAAAAAAAACAGTTGGGTAGGACATCAATTTATTTATTTTTTTCCTCTGCCAAGGTTGAGGTCATAGAAGAGGTTTCATGGCCAACAAAGCTTGTATCAACTGAACTCCTTAGCCAGATGTGGCTATGGACTCAGTTCTAGAGATGGGCAGAGCCTGTGGCTGAGATCTCTGCTTCATTGCAGCTTCAGGGAGGAATATGGTTGGCCAAGATATGAGTGTTGGTTGCTGTAAGCCCCATCCCATTTCTCTGCTATCTGATCCCCGGTGATCAAGTCCTGCAGATTTCCTCAGTGAACTCTGTAGGGCAAGAAACAGGTGGACCTCTGAGGGAGCTGGATGTCTATTTTGTGCTTTTCTTCCCCTAGAGAAATCATAAGTCTAAAAGGGCACCCTTGACTCAGTGTTGTCCCTGCCAGGGAGAGAGGTATTCTTTCTAATGTGATTTTTCTCAGACTCTGAAATCCAGAAGGGTGCTTCAACCTGACCTCTAGGATTTGGCATTTTCATAGTGGTGTCTACTCTATAAATAGTTGCTAGTTTGTCTTCTGTGAGGGAGATTAAAGTCATGAATGACCTGTGTCATGCACCTTGATAACATCACCCAAGCAAGAACATCTTAACATGTATATTATTGTAGTATCCATTTGATATCATGTTTGTCTGTCCTATATATATATTTTTTTTCTTCCTGTTGGCCACTGCTCTTGTCTATATGACTATGGTAGGGATGACAATAATATGGACCTTGCTACCAATCAAAAGTCTCTCAATCAGCAAATTGAATATCAATCTAGGCACAGTGATTTGTTCATACATGGCATGAGGACTAAATTGTGTTCCTCCAAAATTCATTTCTTGAAGCCTTAGCTCTCAATGTGACTGTATTTGGAATAGGGTCTTTAAGAAGCTAATTCTTAATATGATAAGACTGGTGTCCTTATAAGGGAGGAGGAGACAGCAGAGCTCTCTAACTCTCTCTCTGCTCACCCAGAGGGTAAAACCCATACAAGCACATAACAAGAAGGTGGCCATATGTAAATCAGGAAGAAAAGTCTCATCAAAAACTAACCCTACAGATGCCTTGATTTGGAGTTCAGACCTCCAGTGCTGTGAGAAAAATAAGTTCTGTTGTTTAAGCCACCTCATCTGGGTATTCTGTTCTGGCAGCCAGGCAGACGGGTAACTCACGTGCATGTCAATTACAGTCCAGGTAGACTGTATTAGAGTGCATGGGCATTGAGGGAGATAGGACAGTTCTTTTTCTGTGAGGACAAAATCTTGGAGCAGAAGCCTCTATACCTTATACAGTGCTATAAAACACCTCTCTCTGTCTCTCACACAGGATTTTTATGTTTAATATAATATAAAATCACTATAGATGGCGACTTCAACCACTAAATTAAAAGACACTTGCTCCTTGGAAGAAAAGTTATGATCAACCTGGACGGCATATTAAGAATCAGAGACATTACTTAGCCAACAAACATCCATCTAGTAAAACTATGGTTTCTCCAGTAGTCATGTATGGATGTGAGAGCTGGAGTATAAAGAAAACGGGGAGCCGAAGAATTGATGCTTTTGAAATGTGATGTTGGAGAAGACTCCTGAGAGTTCCTTGGGCTGCAAGGAGATCCAACAGGTCCATCCTAAAGGAGATCAGTCCTGAGTGTTCATTGGAAGGGCTGATGTTGAAGCTGAAACTCCAATACTTTGGCCACCTGATGTGAAGAACTGACTTGTTGGAAAAGACCCTGATGCTGGGAAAAATTGAAGGCAGGAGGAGAAGGGGATGACAGAGGATGAGATGATTGGCTGGCATCACTGACTCAATGGACATGAGTTTGAGTAAACTCATGGAGTTGGTGGTGGACAAGGAGGCCTGGTGTGCTGCAGTCCACGTGGTTGCAAAGAATTGGACACGACTAAGCGACTGAACTGAATATAAAATATAAACACTGAGTGAGAGCAACACAGAGATTAGGGAGGAAAGAAGTAGAGACAGAGGCGCAGGAATGGAGACAGAGAGCTGAGGCACTGTTTGAAATTTGGGGTCCAATAATGTCAGGAGCCAGGCTTTCCTGGTAGATCAGACAGTAAAGAATCTGTCTGTCATGCTGGAGACCTGCATTTGGTCCCTGGGTCAGGAAGATGCCTTGGAGAAGGGAATGGCAACCCACTCCAGTATTCTTGCTAAAGAATTCCATGGACAGAGGAGCCTGGTGGGCTATAGTCCATGAGGTTGCAAAGAGTAGGATACAGCTGAAGCAAATGAGCATGATGTCAGAAGCCAGTGACACAACAGATTTTTTGGTGATGTGAAATAATAAATCCCCCTTTCCTTTCCTTTCTTCCTTCTTTCCTTGTTTTGTTATGTTTCATTAAGCTGATTTTAATTGAATTCCTGTCTCCTATGATCAAGAGAGTCACAACGTATATATCTTGATTCTGTTTCAGCCCAGTCTCCCACATATACTCTTAAAAAGAACAGGAAGTGAAGGCAGAAAATGAGTTGAATTAGCTCACAAATACAAAAACAGTAGATAGCTCTTTGGGAAAGATAGGGTGAGTGGGCTTCTCAACACATACTCACATCATGTTTGGGGTTACTGAACAAACTGGGATATTCGTGAGGAAATAAAAGCAAGAATTCTACTAGAATCATATTTTGTGTCTGTAAAAAAAAAAAAATTGGTAGTTGTCCAAAATGGAAAATGCATATCATAATTATTTAAACTTATTTGGGCACTGTTATCATTAAAGGGGAAAAGCTCCTTTGTCAGCATTTTTTATACAAGCAATAACCCTCCATACCATTATACTCACTCTTCATTAAGGCTATTAAATAATTGCTTTATTTGCATATTTATACAATGTCTACCTCATTATGGGTATTCAATGCACCCTTATTAATAGCATTGGTGTCAACAAAGAGGGAAAAAATATCATGATTTAAAAATGGTAAAACAAATTCACACAGACCTGTAGTAATTTCCTTTTAATTCTCTAAGCCAAAGCACACATTTGGAAGCAATCAATATGGTTTTTAAACCTCTACAATAAACAAGCAATCATAAAATTCACAGGCACATTACTACTACTAGCTAACATTTAACATGTGCTCACTACATGCTCCTAAAAGCTTTAAATATTTTAACTCATTCAATTCTCACAGCACCCTGATTCAGTATTGTCTCTATTTACAGATGAAGAGACTGAATTACAGAATTCCAGGATCCCATATGATATCACACAGTTGACTAGAATTTGATTCACAATAGCGTGGAAAGAAATCGTTGTATCCATTATGCAACAAGATCTCCAAGAAATCACCTAGAGCATTCCCTTTATTTTACAGTTGAAGAAATGAAGGCCAGGTAAAAATAAATGACTAACCAAGTTCTCATGTCCAGATGATGATGGAATGATGACAGAAACTCCCAGATCCCAGGATTCACAATCCTGAACTCTGCCTGCTATGCCTGTAATAAATTTCCCCAGACCACAATATGTTGTGATTTCAATCATCTAGGGAGCTACAGTTACTCACAATTTTAAAGGGGCTTTATATTCATTTCGCCAAGACTCAACTGTTATTTTTCAAAATTCCTCTCTTGTATGTTTCTGGTTAGGGCAGGCTAACAAGGAGACTATTCTGAGACTTTGAGAAGGGAAGTAAGACAGCAAAGGTTTTGTAGTTTACACACCTTGTTGCTGATTGGTTTATTGACCTCACTAGTGTGAATCTACAACTGGGTCTGCAAGTGCTTCGCACGTCTTTGGATCCTCCTTCAGCTTCTCTGACTCCTAGCGCAGGTGTGTGTGTTTCAGTTCAGTTCAGTTCAGTCGCTCAGTCATGTTCAACTCCCCATGACCCCATGGACTGCAGCACGCCAGGCCTTCCTGTCCATCACCAACTCCCGGAATTTACTCAAACTCATGTCCATTGTGTTGGTGATGCCACCCAACCATCTCATCCTCTGTCGTCCCCTTCTCCTCCTGCCCCCAATCCCTCCCAGCATCAGGGTCTTTTCAAATGAGTCAGCTCTTCACATCAGGTGGCCAAAGTATTAGAGTTTCAGCTTCAGCATCAGTCTTTCCAATGAACACTCAGGACTGTTCTTTTTTAGGATGGACCGGTTGGCTCTCCTTGCAGGCCAACTCCAGCACCACAGTTCAAAAGCATCAGTTCTTCAGTGCTCAGCTTTCTTTATGGTCCAACTCTCACATCCATACATACATGACTACTGGAAAAACCGTAGTTTTGATAGACAGACCCTTGTTGATAAAGTAATGTCTCTGCTTTTTAATATGCGTCTAGGTTGGTCATAACTTTCCTTCCAAGGAGGAAACATCTTTTAATTTCATGGCTGCATCAGCATCTGCAGTGATTTTGGAGCCCAAAGAAATAAAGTCTGCCACTGTTTCCACTGTGTGTGTTTAGCTATGCCACAAAAAAGTCTGGTTTCTGTGGAAGACCCATGTCAAAAATTTCAGAAGCAACAAGAACTGTCAGTTTTCTGTCTTGTTTTCATGAGGCTCTAGCTTACTCAATCTCTTTATCTCCCATCCCTAACTGTCTTCCCAGCCACTCCTGTCATTATACAATGGGTTCATGGGTTCATGAATAGAGTGGCCATGAGGCCATGGATGGAAGTTTTTCACAGGGTCAGCAACCTGGGTTTCTACTCACCCTGGCCAATCTTCTTACAGCCGTTGCTAGATGGCCCTTTAGCCAACAGCAAAAACCAACGCTGTCATCTCTATTATAGAACCATTTCCTAAAAAATCAGTCAGCTGCCTGCCAGGTTGATTATAGTAGACCTCTTCCGACATTGACAGATCAGCGCATTGTTATTATTACAATAGACAGTATTTTCTAGATTCACACTCTCTGCTTATAGTGCATCCCCCACAGTACTGTCCAGAAATGTACTGGGTGGTTTATCCATGCTGGTCTTAAGAAGTTCTCCATATGTTGAAGGGTTTGCAGGGCTTCTGCACAGTCCTCCAGGATAAGGTACATGCTTTGTCTAGTCTATGATGTCTGTCTGCTAACCAGGAATCAAAGGATAGAAATAAGAGTGGATCCTCACAGTATTGTCCCTAGCATTCCATGACAAGAATATATACATTCTATCCATATAATTTTAGGTTCTGTTGGTATAGATCTCTTAGTTCCAAAAGAAGAATGCTTCTGCATAAACAAAGGTCTCCACACCAAAACTATGTGGAGATTTCAGTCTCAAGGGAATTGAAAATTCTCACCATTTTACAATAGCTTGATTACTTATTGTTCAACTTGGCTAGTCTGAACTACATTCTCCATAAATCAGTTTCTTCTATGTTTCTGGTTAGGGTGGACCACAAGGAAATTCTATGAGATTTAGAGAAACAAAGCAAACACCAACCATTTTGTAGCTCACACATGTTGCTGAACTGTAGACTAACCTCAGGAAACACTAAGAGATTATGGGAAACTACAAACTGAGCCTGCCACCTGGTCACAGTGGGATTACTGAAGTAATCTAAGTCAACAGCCAAAGAAGATAGTTACTGCACTGGCTGGGATTATTGATCTTGACCTTCAAGAAGCTGGGTTGCCGCTACCCAATGAGGGTAAGAACACCATGTCTGTAATGCAGAAGTTCCTCTAGATGTTCTTTAGTACTCCTATGTTTTGTGATTAAAGTTGATGGAATAATAAAATGACTCAATTCAGGGTGTCCTGCTAAGGGCCAGAACCTTCAGGAAGAAAATGTCTGGTGTCATAGGCAAGAGACTAATACCAGTTGAGATGTTAACTGAAGAAAAGGGGTAGAAAATGAGTTGAAGTAGCTATAAATAACAGCTGTGACCATGCAGCCAGTTGTAAAAAGGAGGGCTATGATAGTCAGAAATATTTACTCATTATTTTAATATGGCCATGTTTGTTTTTCAACCTCCAATCTTTCTTTTCTTCTTCTCTCTCATCTCCTTATCAGTTATAAGATGCATTAATAGAAAGTCAAATTTATAACCAGTGCAATATATTCAACTTGAAGTATGAATTAGGAGAAGAATGAAAATCATCCAAAAATAAAAGAAGGGCTTCTGTCCTCTCATGAGGAAAAAGTGAGCTTGTTTTATGGTATATTTAAAACAACCAACAAGATAGAAGCTTGAATTTGCCATTATTTTTACTTGGAGGCAAAGTATGATTTAAGATGGTAACAGGTGTCAAGTTGATAAAGAGTGTATTACTATGGGACCTACAATATGACTACACTGAATTGCATTTCCCAGAATCCCTTTTCTTGTATACAATCAGCCCTCTGTATCCACAGGTTCCACATCATGCCCACAAATTTAACCAACCATAGACCAAAAATATTCAGAAAGTTAAAAAAAAAAAAAAAAAAAAAAACAGGGTCTCTCCCATGTACTAACAACTATTATCTAGCTTTTATGCTGTATTAAATATTATAAATAATCTAGAGATGATTTAAAGTAAATGAGTCTGAGTAAAACTACTCACAATGCAAACACTATACCATTTTCTATGTCCATTTTATATGTATCTGCATTGGTTGGGTACACTCTTGGGCCAGGTGCTTGTTTTTAGCTCTGGGTAAAGGACCCCACATTTTGCAGGATTCTCACATCACGAAGGTCAGAAGCAGTAAGAAATGGTACGTATTTCAGTTCCTCCTCCTAGAGTTCTAGCTTGTTATCTAGGTTATTTTTTATCTTGCCCTTTCTGTATCCATCTTCCCTCCCAATTGTCTTCCCTATGGACTTCTAGTTCCGCATTAGAAGCAAAGATCACAGCTGTGAAGAAACTGCTTTACCAACTCCCACAACTGCATATGGTCAAATCTGTGTAACAGATATGTGTGTGTACGTATGTGTGTGTGTGTATATATACACATATATCTTCTTATCTATCATCTATCAATCTATCCATTTATCTCCAGCAGTTCTGCTTCTCTGAATTCTGATACAAGTAGATTATAAATAAATTGTAATTAAAGTGCTCTCATGAAATATTCCTATAAATTTGCCAATATTAAAGAAAACAAAAGTATGTGTTATCTGGCCAACATGATTACATTCCACTAACTCTACAGTGTCTCATTTTGTCAATATAGATCTACTTATTTGAAGTCTGATTGAATTTATCAAGGACTTGAACTAACTAAAAGCCAATTTAGCAAAAATATCTAAACTTAAAATCATAAGCAAATATATCTCTAATAATTCTATAACTGTTTTAATGGCACATATTTCATAATAATATATCTTTTCCTGTGCTCAATAAAATTATGTGAAATTATTTTTAGTAAGGTTATTTTGTAGATTTAGGAAACTGAGGCTTAGAATTGTTTATTTTCTTCCAAATCACATAACAAGTAAATGACAGTATACTTTGAATACAAGATATTTAACTTCATATGCTGCTCATTTATGTCCAAAATGCTGAATTGCTATTCAGAGTAAATTAATTGAATTTATTTACTATTATTAAATTTATAAGTTAATGAATTTTGTTGTTAGACACAAACATAACACTCCACCAATCCTCAAGTTTATAGGTCTTCAATGTGTGTGCTTGGCAAATCTTAGTTGTTGATTTTATGATTATCATTATTAATATTTTAATCTGACAGCTCTTGGCATGATTGTTTCTTAATTAGCTTTATGCATCTTGTCATGTCTATTCTGTAATACTGTAAACCTAGTGTATCGGGGGCAGCAAATTTGCAGCAGATCAGTACTTTGGATTTAGACTAGCTGGGCTGAACCACTTGCCAATTATGTATCTTCAATAAAATTAAGTTTTAAAAGCTTTGGCTCCCTTACCTGCAGCCTGGGCATAATAGTAATAGCTACTTTATAATGCTGTTGCCTGAGTTTCATTATTAGAGCAATGGGAAACCACTAAAGTGTTTTAAGAAGGAGAAATTCTATTTACTCTTTTGAAGATTGTCTGACTTATTTGTGAGCAATGGATGGCTGAGAGAAAAGTGGAGATGAGAAAAGAAATTTGCAGATTGTAGCATATTTGGGGGTGAGTGGTGGTTTCTGACTAGGAAGGTGTGTCAGAGAGTTATGATTTCAGTGGTAGAATTCACAAAACCCTGTTGCAGATGGAAGATATGAGAAAGAATTAAGAAAGATCTCCGGGTTTCTGGTTTAAGCAATAGTGTAGATGACGTGGCGACAAACTGATAATAAAGACTAGAAAGAAAAGGAACATATTTTGGCAGTGATGATAGTGTTGCTAGAATCAAAAGTAAACTTTTTCACTTTCATTCTATCGCTCCTTAGAGGATGAATTTTTTTTATGACTACCAATATTTTTCCAGTCTAGCATAATACCCAGTGAATATAATATTATGGGAAGCCTATTTTAATAAATGCTCAGATATTTTTAAAAATAACTTTTTATTGGATTACACAATGTTATAAATATTGCTCGCTAATTTATTATTAATATATTTAAGGATCAATCAAGGGCTTCTCAGCTGTCACAGTGGTTAAAGAATCTGCCTGCTGAAGCAGGAGATGCAGGTTTGATCCCTGGGTTGGGAAGATCCCATGGAGCAGGGAACGACAATCCCCTTCAGTATTCTTGCCTGGAAAATTCCATGGACATAGGAACCTGGTGGGCTACAGTCCATGGAGTCACAAAGAATTGGGCACGACTGAGCACGCACACACAAGGATCTAAATAGCATGGTCTGCAACAATCCATTGTTCTATTGTTTAAATATAACCCCTATTAAGGAGAGTTATGACACTTTTCTGTATGAAGGAATGTTTCATACCCTTTGCTTTAAATTTCATTATTCTTCAGTTTACAGTTAGATTGTCCCACAAATACTAATTAGAGTAATTTTTTTCCTCTCTCCTGGTTAATTTCTCACCACTCTGATCACTCCTGCAAATTTTGCTGGATATCCTAAAATATGGAAGTGCTTGGGTTATTCCTGTACTTGTAAATAATGTGATTTTCTGCTGCCTACCAAAATATGTCTAAGCTCTTTCCTGTATTTCAAAAACAGCAAATGATTTACTATGAAAAGACTGTACAGGAATTGGTGGAAAATCAGACTTAAAATGAAATCCATAGGCACTTTATTTTACATATCCTCTAAGCCAAAAATTGGAAATATACATGACTTGAGAAATTAAGAAAGAGGTCATGAGGATTAAACATGAAATACTATACTGTCTTTAAAAGTTCCAGATATAAATTTAGCATTTCATACATGCTGGAGCCTAGCATTTAACTCTTAAATATTGATAAATTTATGATTTTCCAGATGACAGTGTGATCATCTGGATGCCAAGGACTATGATAGTTAACTTTCTATAGACTGTTCCTGGACAAAATAAATGCTCAAGAGACATTTGTTGACAGAATAAAATGTAGATTGAGACTTGATATTATTAGAAGTTTTATGTATTCAATGTATAAATGCTGCTGACATGTCAGTCACATGAAATTTTGTAATTGTCAGGATGATGTTATTATTTACCATTTACCAAATGGAGCACCGGCTTGGCGTAGAGTCTTTTGCACTGTTTTCTTTAGGGTGATGGAACACTTGGAGTTTGTCAGCCAGCATGGATGAATTTGTCTTTGGGTATAACCCTTTCTAGGTCATTCAGGTGTAGGTTAAAAAGAAAAATGATTGTAATGCTGGGGAAAGGTATATAAACCCTCATGCTGAAGTCAGTGTACTGAAAGCAAAGACTGCAGGCAACAGCCTTGAGTCCAGGCTTCTAGCGAACCCTTTATCCCATTGCTCCTTGCTCCCAACCTAACATCCATCTTAAGAGGTGAAGCAAGAGTTCGTGTCCCTAGCTCTTTTGAACTTGGAATTATAGTCCAACTCCCAGTCGGGCTGTCAATTACTGCCAATTCACAGGGCTAAGGGATAAACTTTATGGCCTCTTAGAAGCAGGGAAAGAAAAAAAGTGGGAGTGAGTATGAGCTTAGGAGATACTATCAATACGGATATTTCACTTGCCATTAGTTAATTTTATAAAGCTCTGCCTTATAAAAATCTGCTATCACACTGACAGCTAAAGGAGAAATAGTAAAGGCCATTTAGTGCTCACAAATCAGTTTATGGATAAACTGTAACTTCCCCCCAAATGAGACCTTTAAACCAGTGGATCCCAAACTTTAGTGTATGTTAGAGTCACCTGGAGGGTGTGTTAAATCCCCTCAAAATTTCTGACTCAGAAGATGTAAGAGGTTTTCAACAATTTGCATTTTAAACAAGTTCCAGGTGAGGATGGTGAGGATGCTACTACTAATCAGACTACAGTTTAGGAACTGCTCCTTTAAACACTGTTGCGAAATCTAGCTTTAAGACCATTTTATCAGTTGACATTACCATTAAAAAATAAAAACAACTATGGGAAAGAGGTATTGAATCTAATATATAGAGGTGCATTACAGGAACAGAATCCATAGGCCAGAATTGCCTTTTCAGTGTCCACATATATTCCAGAAGAAAATGAGGAGAAATAAGATGATAGGCATGCCTGACATTAAAGAAAAGCTTATTCGTGCCTAATGCAATGGAGAATTTGTTTAAGAACAATTCACAGGCATGACAGTCTGACCCTTCAGTGAGCCAAGTTCACGAGTGTTTAGCTGTTGGCTGGATTAGTGCAAATAAAGTACAATAGGTGATAATAACAGTCAGAAGTCATGTAAAATATTGACACATCTTCTACTGTTCTCAAAGTTAAAGGACAGAGTATTTGACCTAACCTTCCCTTAAGTTTCTTTTTGATTCTTTCCTGTATCTGTCTTCCTCTTGGAGGAGCTAATCCAGTTGTATAGCTGCAGTTTATTTTGATAGCAACTCGAATTTGAAAAATGATATGCTTAAGTGTTGGAAGAATATACGACAGTTGACACCAGAAGTTCTCAACTGGGGAAATGTTGACCCCTAGAGGATATTTGGCAATGTGTGAAAATATCTTTTATGGTCACAGCTAGGGAGGGGCAACTGGCATCTAGTAGGCAGAGGCCGAGAATGCTGCTAACTATTCTACACCATACAAGACAGCTCCCCAACAAGAAAGAATTATCCAGCCCCAAATGTCAATAGTGCCAAGGTTGAAAACCCTGGTTTATATCCAGAAAATAAATGGACTGAAGAGAATCAATCTTTTCACATGCCTGGCCTTGAATGTGTAAGGGATAATTAGGGTATAGAATAGAAATACAGAAGCTATGCAGATTCTTTGTCACCTCCTGTTCCATCCTTAGGGTTTTACAGACCTGGCATCTTACAACCTTATGCATGAAATGAATATCCTAGAATACTAAATCAAATTCTTGTCTAACATAGAGTGCAATTTAATAGATGCTCATTATGATCAAATATAAAAGGCTCCAACTGACGTATTATTATTTCATTGGTGGTGATACTGATAGCTGCCTTTCTTACAGGCAGACTCTAGGACTGACAGCCAAAGATCCACAAAAACAATCTTTCCAAATCTTACTCAAGCAATTCAAGTTGATTTTTCTTTTGTAATAAAGCTGACATATTAAAAAAATATAAACACAGATTGCTCAAATGAAAGCATTTTGAATAGACTTCTCAACAGTTTTTTTTTAATTTTACATGCTTCAGTGATACTGATTCTTTTTATCAGTCAAAGTAAATCAATATTTATGTCATCCAAGAAATCTGACTAATGCTAGGAATTACTGAATAGGCAATTACATTTCAAATGCAAAATTTAACAAAATAGTGGTAGAATGCAGAAAGCAAATGAAGTAGCAATACAGTAAAACCAAGTGCATTTCAGAGCCCACAGATTTGAAGCTTTTCCACAATCCATTTTCAACCCTTCTTTTTATATTCATAAATTCAAATTAAATAATAGAATTGATGAAAGAAATAAAAGATGTCATAAAGGTATCATCTTTCAACATAACATTCTTGGGTAGTTTATGACTACAAACAGAGTGGCAGCTTTATCTACTTTAACAGCTTTAGGGAACAAGGTTGAAAAGTATGTTCATGAGGAAATATGTCAAATTCATAAATGCTTAACATATCATAAGTAAAGACTTTTTTTTTATAAAAGCATACATCTGTCTCCCCTACTCCACATTCTAACATGCATATTTAATCTAAAATATCTCCTTTCCTACTGTGGAACTAGAAAAATAATATGATTCAATAAAATCTTTCTTCTTTGAATTTACTTACTTAGTGATTATACTTGTCAAATTAGTTTGACAAATTATTCCTATAATATTCATCACAGGGCCTAGAATCTGTAAGTAACAGATAAACTCTGCTGAGTCATACCACTCTCTGTATGGTTTCGCTTATTTATAAATTCAATGTCAACCTATAATTTTATACGTTGATTTTTCTAAAATCAAAAGTCACTCTTTATTACCTGGAAGAAAACATGCAATAAATTATACTTTATTTATACATTCATTTTATTGATAACAATGTTTTCTTTCAGTTTTTCTTTCCTAGGGGCTCTTCCAGGCAACTAAAGTGGCCAAGTGCATGATTTGCCCATGACTTCCCCAGTTTTAGCACTAAAGTTCCATGTAAGCATGAAAGGAGAAACTTATAGAGAAAGATATATAACCTTTTACTCCATCCAGTCATAAAGTCAAGAGTTATAATTCAGTGGGTAGAATAGGAGAGAAAAACACCATATGTATGTAAGTTTACAAAGCAAAAGCAATTGCAAATACAATGATCCAAATAATCCTGAGGCTGAATTCTATGAAATCTTTGGACACAATTCTCCTTAAACCTTAGAGTCTAAATATCAAGAAAGTGACACAGGAATTACAGTTGACTCAAAGTCATGGATTCTGAGCTTGCAGTCTCGGGTTATTTATTCTGTTCAATATCCTCTGCATTTATTTATGTTTTCTCTGGCCTCCAAACCTTCAGTTTTCAGTAAGGAAACTGTCACAACTAGGTTTTTGTATTCTACCCAGAGAATCCATGTCCTACTGATTCTAGCTTTACTCTCTTCCTAAATCTTAACCTTTTTCCTACTCCACACATCTAAAATCACCATGAATTCTCAGGAAAGCACAGAGGCACAATAAATGGCAGAATTGGTAATGGAACAGTTGAGCATTCATTACAAAGTCAGATGAATTCTTTGTCATTTATGAAGACAGGAGAGACTGACATTAAAATACGGTTCATTAAAAGTGAATTTTAGCCTGGCCATTTACAGTGCCAAAACAACTGGAGACTATTCTAATTTATACTGGAGTGCCTTCAAAAATATTTGAACTCTTAACTAAACACAGGGGAACTGGTAAGTTGAAAGCTGTGGGTATTGTACTGAAATGACGTATCTATTTATTTTAAAGAACACTGCCATATATCAGCCTAAGTACCCTTCAACACAAACTCAGTTACACTGTTTAAAAGTATTCTTTTCTCCTCGCCCTTCAGTTTTACCTTACCATTTTTGCTGGGATATGTGTTGACAAATGATTCAGGGAAGTAAGTGGCTAAGTAAGCTAAACTAATCACCTGCATACCCACATATGAACTGCTCATTCTTACCTAAATAAAAAACAGAATCAGAGCTAAGTAAGGGGACATGGTGCAAAGGTCAACATCCACAGCAAAATTGTCTTTGCAAAGCTAACCTATCTCAGGAGCTATCACAAACAACATCCATGCTTTCCTCTCTAATATTTGAATTGAGGCTGCTTATTTACATGATGCTTTATAATAGCTGTAACCTTCATATTTTTTTTATTCCTCATAATATTTTCTTATTTAACTGATTCACTTTGTTGTACAGTAAAAACTAACCCAACACTGTAAAGCAACTATGCATTAGTTGCTCAGTCATGTTCAAGTCTGTGATGCCACGGACTGTAGCCTGTCAGATTCCTCTGACCATGGGATTTCCTAGGCAAGAATACAGAAGTGAGTTGCCATTTCCTTCTCCAGGGGATCTTCCCAACCCAGGGACTGAATCTGGGTGTCCTGCATTGCAGGCAGATTCTTTACTGTCTGAGCCACCAGGGAAACCCTGTAAAGCAAGTATACCCCAATTAAAAAAAAATGTGAATCTTAGAGTTAGCTTTAGGAAGTATGTGAGTCAACGGTGAGATGAATACCAATTCATAAAGAAACAAACACTTGGGCAAGGGCTCAAAGCGGTTTGATGTCTAATTCTTATTGACTAGGAACATGTAATGTTTTATTCTCTTAATATCTCATTTTACTAGGATAAAAATAATATCTTCCTAATAGTTTCAGTATCCAATTTCAGATTTTATCACAATGGAAGACTTTATTGGCATTACCAATCTGATCAATCAAGTCTTTCTCTGTTTTCTCTCATTGGGCTATTCAAATTGACTCCTCTACTGACTTATTTCCACTATCTTGGATAAAGTTTATGTCTCCCTTCCCAACCCCAAGTTGCTTACATATTTTTCAAGAGCAAAGACTTTGTGACTTCAGTGTATTTCCTAAATACCAAGCCTAGTGCCTTACCCAGACAGGTGCTGAGTGGATATATGAGATTAGGCACAGTATATCACTACAGTTAGTCAAGGATGATTCTTATTTTCTATTTTATGTATAGTGTCATTTAGATTACAGTTAAAAAGGAGATTTAGTTGTGTATGTGTATATCCCCTCCCAATATTTGTTTAGAAACATACTTGGACTCATCATGAGCTACTATCAAGTTAAATGACTGACCATTCTTTCATTCATTTAACAAATACCTGTTGCTAAGCAGAGCCCTGAAGTATGCAGAGATGGTGAAGAATCTGCCTGCAATGGAGGAGACCCGGGTTCAATCCCTGGATCAGGAATATCCCCTGGAGAAGGGAATTGACAACCCAGTATTCTTGCCTGGAGAATTTCACTGACAGAGGAGCCTAGAGGGCTACTGTCCATGGGGCCACAAAGAGTCAGACATGACTGAACGACTAACATAATATTGATAAGCATGCATTAATATAAAAGCATTATATAGCTTACTTGGACTATGGTTATTAAACACAACAGTGATCAGAACTCACATTTTAATCCAGATCTTTCTGAAGCTTGGTCTGTTTCATCTCTATCCTCTTTTGTCTTCCAAAACTTTAGGCCAATTCCAGGATGTTAAACTATACACTGAGTCAAATTAGTTTGTTATCTATGTTATATAGTGACAAGTGAAATTTATATTCATATTTCTCTTCTTCTGCTTCTTCAAGTTCCCCTTGTTATAACTTCTTTTCAATGCTAAGGATGACACATATTTTGTATAAAATATTCATACATATACCGGTCAATATTACATTTTATTTGTGTGTATATCCTGAGCTGATATTCATCCAGCACATGTTGATATGAACAGACTGTTTATATATGCTGTCGATCTTATTGTCTAATGTTTGTGCCATACCATTTTATACAGCACCCCCGTATCCTACTATCAGTGTGTCCAAGGGGAGCCAAGACTATTCTATTTCTCATGGTCAGTGAGGCAGTTAAGGGGCCAGTTGCCAATCACTAGGGAAGATAAGATCAGTTCAGTTGCTCAGTTGTGTCCCCACTCTTTGCAACCCCATGGACTATAGCACACCAGGCCTCGCTATCCATCACCAACTCCCAGTGCTTGCTCAAACTCATGTCCATTGAGTCAGTGATGCCATCCATCCATGTCATCTTCTGCCATCCCCTTCTCTTCCTGCCTTCAATCTTTCCCAGCAGATAAGATAGGACTGACTAAATCAGGTAGACCATTTTATTTTTTATTTTTACTTGCATAGCACTTTCTTTTTTTCTGGTAAACACATCTAGTTTTCTTCTAGGGAACTCCCTCATTGACCATGGGTGAAATTTTGGTAGGACTTGGATCCAAGTGCTCTGTCGACTTCCCTTGTGCCCTGCCAATGGGTAGGCATGCTGTTCAAACATAATCAGTCCAGCTGTCACTCTTAGAAATTTGAATCTTGAGCAAAGAAACAGAAAAACTAAAAATAAATTAACAAATCATTAAGTAACTAAACAGTTTGTCTCACTGACAACATTCTGACAACACTATTTATTAATTTCTATTGCATGGATTCACAACTGTAGGTGTTTTGGTGTTTCCTAGGGGTTGTTTTCCTTACTCCACAACCCCAAGCACTCCATCAGTAGTTGACTTACGAGCTCCAAAAATATATGTTGAAGTCCTAATTCACAGTACTTGTGAATGTGGCCTGATTTTAATAGGATCTTTGCAGATGTAATAAAATTAAGATGAAATCATGAAGGTGGGTCCTCATCTGACTATCATCCTTAAAAGAAGAGAAGAGACCCAGAAACAAATACACAGGCAAGAAATCATATGATGTCAGAGGCAGAAATTGGAGTGATGGGATTACAAGACAAGAATTACATGCAACATCAGAAGCTAAGAAACGGGCTGAGAATAGAGACTCTTTCCCCTAGAGAATTCAAGAGAGCGCATGCCAACACCTAGATTTCAGATTTCTGGTATCCAGAAAGAAAGAGTAAATGTCTTTTGTTTTTAAGCCGACCAGTTTGTACTTCGTTATCTCAGTTCTAGAAAACTAAAACAGCCAGTTACTCCAAAATCTTCAAGAAAAAAGTAAAACGCCTTAACAATTATCTTAGAGAACCTGACAGTCAATATTAGCTGCAACTTAATTTTATTCAGATATAATTTGGATGATCGTTTAGATTCAAGGAAGTTGGGTCTCTCCTACAGCCTACTCATAGTAATCCTACTCTAAGTTGCCCCTCACTGATCTAAAAACTAATACAATCCAGCTCGGGCCAATGACTCACAAGGGGAATCTGCTAAGAGCCTTCTGGAAATGGGTTTTCCTCCTGAGGAAAGAGACTGGCATGTAAGAAGAGATGTGTTTCTCTCCACCTCTTTACCCTCTGCTACAGAAATTGTCTCAGAGTACTGCAGATGTCTTGTAACCATGTGGTAAACATCACCAACACATTGAGTGTGTATCAGAAGTGGAATGAACTTGTGTACTTGTGTAGGACACTGCAAAAACCCTGGTATCTGTAGGCTCAGGAATTATATGAGTTGAAAAAGAAAAACCTATTATATTAGCCACATTCTACTGTGTGTTCTAGTATTTTTAGTCAAAGCATCTTAACTATACAATACCATAGATTGGAAATTCTCTAAGAACTTCAATCCAGAAAGTCAGTTGGCTAACAAGAGTGGCATTAGTGATCAGATGCTTGAAGGTAATTTCTGATCAGTGCAAGGACTATCTGTGTTTGTTGTTTGGTTTTATAGTACATGCTGTGGATGTCTACTTACCACAACTAAAAGTAAATAAGGGTTACAGATACTGAATCAGTTATGCTGGAATCTCTAAAATATCCTGAAAGCTGGGCTTTCCTTTAGTCTTTTCCTAATATTTCCAAGGTGCCTGGGCCACAGACTTTGAGTATTTTTAGCTTCTATTCAGGGGAGAATAAGAGAGAAAAAACTGAGGCAGGAAAATAAAAAGAGAGTGATAAAACCAAATGAACACCCACCTCCCAGAGTAATGGAAATAAAAGCAAAAATAAACAAATGGCACCTAATTAAACTTAAAAGCTTTTGCACAATGAAGGAAACTATTAGCAAGGTGAAAAGACAACCTTCAGAATGGGAGAAAATAACAGAAAATGAAGCAACTGACAAAGAATTAATCTCAAAAATGTACAAGCAGCTCATGCAGCTCAATACCAGAAAAATAAATGACTCAATCAAAAAATGGGCCAAAGAACTAAACAGACATTTCTTCAAAGAAGACACACACATGGCTAACAAACACATTAAAAGATACTTGATATCACTTATTGCTGCTTCTGCTAAGTCGCTTCAGTCGTGTCCAACTCTGTGCGACCCCATAGACGGCAACCCACTAGGCTCCTCTGTCCCTGGGATTCTCCAGGCAAGTATACTGGAGTGGATTGCCATTTCCTTCTCCAACGCGTGAAAATGAAGTCGCTCAGTCGTGCCCGACTCTTAGCGACCCCATGGACTAGAGCCTATCAGGCTCCTCCATCCATCCTCCACTCTTTCCAGGCAAGAGTACTGGAGTTGGGTGCCATTGCCTTCTCCAATATCATTTATTAGATAAATGCAAATCAAAACCACAATGAGGTACCATCTCACACTGGTCAGAATGGCTGTAAAAGTCTACAAATAATAAATGCTGGAGAGGGTGTGGAGAAAGGGAACTCTCTTACACTGTTGGTGAGAATACAAACTAGTACAGCCACTAGGGAGAACAGTGTAGAAATTCCTTTAAAAAACTGGAAATAGAACTGCCATACAACCCAGCAATCCCACTGCTGGGCATACACACCAAGGAATCCAGAACTGAAAGAGACATGTGTACCCAAATGTTCATTGCAGCACTATTTACAATAGCTAGGACGTGGAAACAACCTAGATGTCCATTGGCAGATGAATGGATAAGAAAGTTGTAGAATGGAATTCCACACAATGGAATATTACTCAGCTATTAAAAAGAACACATTTGAGTTTGTTCTAATGAGGTGGATGAAACTGGAACCTATTATACTAAATGAAGCAAGTCAGAAAGAAAAGCACCAGTACAGTATATTAAAGCATATATATGGAATTTATAAAGATGGTGATGATGACTCTATATGTGAGACAGCAAAAAAGACACTGATATAAAGAACAGACTTTTGGACTCTGTGGGAGAAGGCGAGGGGGGGATGGTTTGAGAGAATAGCGTTGAAACATGTATATTACCATATATGAAATAGATGACCAGTCCAAGATTGATGCATGAAACAGGGCACTCAAAGCAAGTTCACTGGGACAACCCGGAGGGATGGAATGGAGAGGAAAGTGGGAGTGGGGTTTGGGATGAGGGGACACATGTACAATTGTGGCTGATTCATGTCAATATATGGCAAAACACACAATATTATAAAGTAACTAGCTTCCAATATAATATATAAATTAATTAGAAAAAAGGACAGTTCTAACATAATGCAAACTTGGCATTGATCAAGAGTTTAAAATTTTATTCCTGAATATGGATATGTAGCCTTGAATCACAGTAGTTTTTCACTAAAAATTTTGTTTGGTAAGGAAGTTTCTCATGTATTTTAGAAACTCATGTATTTAAACACATAATTTAGTTTGGGAAGAGGTACTAGGAAATGTCCTTGTCAGTCAGAAGCCCCTATCCTTTCAAGTAAACCAAGCTAACTGTAGGTTAGGAATAGAGTTTACCTTCTTTATATCTGTGTTCATTGCATTCTTGCATTCTTTCTCATAATTGCCTTCTCCTGAAATTCCAAATACCATGGGCATGTTCACAGCAGGAAGTGGTTAGTGGGATAGAGGAGCAGCTACGCCTGTAGTGATTTATCAGAAAAAGTTAAAAAAATCCACTTTTCCCAAAATATTTTCCCCATTCACTTTGGACGGTACTCAGGACCATTTTCACTTGCAAGGTAGAACATCAAAGCCAGAAACATAATTCTTACAATTGAGTAATACTAATCACTGTCTATTATCTATCATTTGCCTTGATTCATGGACCTAACATTCTAGGTTCCTTTGCAATATTGCTCTTTACAGCATCAGACCTTGCTTCCATTACCAGTCACATCCACAACTTGGTGTTGTTTTTGCTTTGGCTCCATCTCTTCATTCTTTCTGGAGTTATTTCTCCACTGATCTCCAGTAGCATAGGGGATGGCAAGGGTGAACATTGACATTTTAGCAATCAGCAGACTAAAATGGACTGGCACAGGTGCATTTAACTCAGATGACCATTATGTCTACTACTGTGGGCAAGAATCCCTTAGAAAAAATGGAGTAGCCATCATGGTCAACAAAAGAGTCTGAAATACAGTACTTGGATGCAATCTCAAAAAGACAGAATAATCTCTGTTCATTTCCAAGGCAAACAATTTAATATCATGGTAATCCAAGTCTATGCCCTGACCAGTAATGCTGAAGAAGCTGAAGTTGAATGGGTCTATGAAGATTTACATAACCCAACTAACCTAGACCTAGAATTAACATCTAGAACTAGCACCTAAACTAGTGACCTAGAACTAACATCAAAAAAAGATGTCCTTTTCATTATAGGGGATTGGAATGCAAAAGTAGGAAGTCAGGAAATACCTGGAGTAACAGGCAATTTTGGCCTTGGAGTACAGAATGAAGCAGGGCAAAGGCTAATAGAGTTTTGCCAAAAGAATGCACTGGTCATAGCAAACACCCTCTTCCAACAACACATGAGAAAACTCAACACATGGACATCACCAGATGGTCAACACTGAAATCAGATTGATTATATTCTTTGCAGCCAAAGATGGAGAAGCTCTATACAGTCAGCAAAAACAAGACTGGAGCTGTCTGTGGCTGAGATCAAGAACTCCTTATTGTCAAATTCAGACTTAAATTGAAGAAAGTAGGGAAAACCACTAGACCATTCAGATATGACCTAAATCAAATCCCTTATGATTATACAGTGGAAGTGACAAATAGAGTCAAGGGATTAGATCTGATGACAGAGTGCCTGAAGAAATACGGATGGAGGTTCATAAGCTATTTCAAATCCTAAAAGATGATGCTGCTTAAAGTGTTGTACTCAGTATGCCAGCAAATTTGGAAAACTTGGCAGTGGCCACAGGACCGGAAAATGTTGATTTTCATTCCAGTCCCAAAGAAAGGCAATGACAAAGAATGCTCAAGCTACCGCACAATTGCACTCAACTCACACACTAGCAAAATAATGCTCAAAATTCTCCAAGCCAGGCTTCAACAATATGTGAACTGTGAACTTCCAGATGTTCAAGCTGGTTTTAGAAAAGGCAGGGAAACCAGAAATCAAATTGGCAGCATCTGCTGGATCATCGAAAAAGCAAAAGAGTTCCAGTAAACCATTTATTTCTGTTTTATTGACTATGCCAAAGCCTTTGACTGTGTGGATCACAATAAGCTGTGGAAAATTCTGAAAGAGATGGTAATATAGACCACCTGACCTGCCTCTTGAGAAATCTGTATGCAGGTCAGGAAGTAACAGTTAGAACTGGACATGGAATAACAGACTGGTTCCAAATAGGAAAAGGAGTATGTCAAGGCTGTATACTGTCACCTTGCTTATTAAACTTATATGCAGAGTACATCATGAGAAATGCTGGGCAGGATGAAGCTGGAATCAAGATTGCTGGGAGTAATATCAATAACCTCAGATATGCAGATGATACCACCCTTATGGCAGAAAGTGAAGAACTAAAGAGCCTCGTGAAGAAAGTGAAAGAGAAGAGTGAAAAAATTGGCTTAAAGCTCAATGTTCAAAAAACTAAGATCATGGCATCTGGTCCCATCACTTCATGGCAAATAGAAGGGGAAACAGTGGAAATATTGGCAGACTTTATCTTTTTGGGCTCCAAAATCACTGCACATGGTGACTGCATCCATGAAATTAAAAGATGCTTACTCCTTAGAAGGAAAGTTATGACCAACCTAGACAGCATATTAAAAAGCAGAGGCATTATTTTGCCAACAAAGGTCCATCTGGTCAAAGCTATGTTTTTTCCGGTAGCATGTATGGATGTGAGTGTTGGAGTGTAAAGAAAGCTGAGCACTGAAGAATTGATGCTTTTGAACTGTGGTGTTGGAGAAGACTCTTGAGAGTCCCTTGGACTGCAAGGAGATCCAACCAGTCCATCCTAAAGGAGATCAGTCCTGGGTGTTCATTGGAAGGACTCATGTTGAAGCTGAAATTCCAATACTTTGGCCACCTGATGCAAACAGCTGATTCATTGGAAAAGACCCTGATGCTGGGAAAGATTGAAGGCGGGAGGAGAAGGAGACAACAGAGGTTGAGATGGTTGGATGGCATCACTGACTCAATGGACATGAGTTTGACTAGACTCCGGGATTTGGTGATGGATAGGGAGGCCTGGAGTGCTGCAGTCCATGGGGTCGCAAAGAGTTGGACATGACTGAGTGTCTGAAATGAACTGACTGATTATCTATCATAAACCAAAACAAGATATTCTAAGTAAGGTAGAAAGAACAGATTTGGGATGTGCAAATAGAGGTTTCTGCGATATTATGTATATTATTAAAAGTGTCTAGAGAGTTCCTTATCTGAATATTTTGGTTAATATAAACTTTGTTTGCCATAATTTCACACGCAGTTAATGTTATCTGCATGACCTAGATGAGTCCAGATAAAATAAACACTTGATTAATGCGTTTTAATGGCTAGACTAGTGCTTATTTGCATGTTGGCATTATAAAATGTAAAGTGCTTTTTAATATAAAACCTGAGATGCAACAAGATAGGGAAAACCTTTTTAATTTACTGAATGCTGCATTTAACATTTTTACAAAATTATCATAGGAAATTATATGGAATTACACATTGATATTTACTTAATAAGATTTCACAGTGTATATAAATATATAAATAGATGCACATTTGTTACAATATCATATTTGGGGTGTCATAGATGCTGAGCTATCTTTCACGGTCATGTTTTATTTTTATCACAGGCATTTTTCATGGTGCCCTATTATCATAGGAATACTTCCTCCAGAGAAAATGTGCTTAAGCCATTATGCTAAATGTATGTTAAGTACTATATCTTCTGTTATGGTTTGCTATATGATTTATCTTATCAAGTAGGAAAACAAAGGATGAATTGTGTCCTCTTTATATAATGTTTACTTAAAATTTCATAAAGTGCAATGTATTTACCTCCTTGGACTCTGTTTTGTTCTTATTCTCAATCATAGTAAATATTTGCACTTGCAGACTGCTGCCTGTAGCTTACATGTGCTGGAGAGTGAATAGATAAAAGGATGAAATCATAGAAGAAGACCAAACTTTAGCAGCAACCTTCATGCAAATGCAATGCACACAAGAGATTCTGATTTATATTCCTATTATGTAAAATGATTTCATTTCTGGCTTTTCACAATTTCAAGGAACTCCTGTTTACCAAGGCAGAGTCATGAGGCTCACCAAGCAGCTGTGTGAGACTGTAACCATCTGAAATCCAGCTGTGACTGCGGAATTTCAAGTATATTAGGATGAGGGAAAACTTTCTGAAAACCATTTCCAGTATCTATGCTTGAATTCAGTCTATGAAGGTTTTATGAAAAATTAGAGATGATGACTCAGCTTGTTGTATCCATGCTTTGCAGGCAAAATTCATCTTTTTGAAAAATAACATAGGCTAAAAATGCCAGGTATAATCATCACTTATAAATCAAACCTAGCAAGTCCTTTTTATTCATGGGCTTCTTATTCATAAAATAAGAAATATTTATATGTATCACTCACTTTCTTCAAACTATCAGAACATCCCTTGACCTGATGAGAAAGAAAGGTGAAGGCTGTGATGCTATTGTTTTGGTCCATGTATAGAAATCCTTGTTAGGATAGATAAGGAAGGTGGTTTGACTGTGAATGAGCAAGTATTGCAAATCCTGAAAGCCCCAAATAGAAGCCATGTTTTCAGCAATGGTTCATTGAGGTGGAAGAGGACAAACAATTTGATTGAAGCTCCTGATGCTGGGAAAGATTGAAGGCATGAGGAGAAGACAGCTACAGAGGATGAGATGGTTGGATGGCATCATTGACTCAATGGACAAGAGTTTGAGCAAAATCTGGGGGACAGTGAAGGACAAGGAATCCTGGGGAACCATGGGATCACAGAGTCAGACACAACTGAGCAACTGAACAACCACAGCAGCAATCTGTGAAGTGACCAATTTTCATAAAACTATCAAAAATATGTTAATCCAATCCAGGGTAATATTTTAAGCTGTTTATTGCCAGAGGCATGAGCAGGGGCAAAAACAGGTAGGAGGCAGGAGGAGATTCAAATATAAATGCCAGGGCAAATGGGTGGGAGGACAGATTCTGGGGCAGGTGGAGATAAATTGGCTGAATGTTCTCAAAACTAAAGAGGAAAATTTGTGTTTATGGAGAAGTTCATCTATTCTTAGAAAATGTTCAGAAATGAGGAAATGCTGGGTATCTAAAATCATTTCATAAATTCAATATTTGGCAAGTTGATTTTCATTGAATGGACTTTTAACAAATTGATGTTGGCTGAATTTGGTAGTGTCAAAAGCCACTAAACACTCTGGATTAAACTTTTCTGTATGGGAAGTATCCCTTACAATAGTGCTAATGACTTTAATCCAGTCAGATCAACAATTGTGCTCTGAACTAGGGGAGAGGGTGGGAGGTCAAGTTCACCTGGGTGAGAGGGAAGAGATTTTTGACCTCAGGTCTTCCACAGGTTGCAAATTATTGTAATAACAGAAAAAAGTAGTGAAAAACTAAATGTCTGGTTATAGGGCAAAGTTAAATAATATATGGAATGCTGATTTAGGTATTTATATGATAATGAATATTTATCAGCATGGAAAGATATACAATAGACTGTGAGAGGAGAAACTATCTGATATGCTCACTATTAACCTAGCACAGTACATGGAATAAAGGAAAAGGGACCAGATTATCAAAGATAATATAAAAACTTTAAAAAACTGTAAAAACTATAAAAACTGTAAAGAAAACTTTTTGAAAGAAATTTTCCCCAGGTTTTAATAGCACTAAGTATTTTTAAAATTATTTATCTGTAATTTCTAATTTATATCAATAATGTTTTAACTTTTAGAGAAAAAAAATAAACTTATACTAAAGGAATTACATTGTTTTGAAATAGTTTGCAAACTTTTTACTCGCTTTTGATATCATTGAATTCCAATTGTATATGTGACACTTTTTTATTTTTTATTTTTTTTTTACCATTTGGCTAATAGAGTCCATTGGACAAGTTAGAGCAGGCAGTTAGGCAGATATAAGCAGATAAGGGAGGCATGGCATGGATAATGTGGCAGGAAACCATGTATTTTGGGATGACAGAGATTCTAAAGACAAAGAAAGGTGGGAAAAGATGGGTGTCTCCAATTGTAACCTTTTGCTCATTATGGCTTCATTACAATAAAATTACCTTGCATATAAGAAGTAGCAATTATGCCCTGACACCAGGATACTTCTGATCAAGTCTGACTAAATAAGGCCCAAAATCCCTCCTCCCCTTGGGAAAGTGGAGATGGGTTGAAAATCAGGTAATATGACCCCAAACCCGACCCTCTGCTATGAATATCCCACTCAATCATTTTCCCACTCCGTATAACCAGCGTGCCAAAGAAACTCAGAGCAGTTGCTCATCTGAACCTGCCCCATCTGCCTCCTGAGAATGTATGCACTGTGTAGGCTCAGTCGCTCAGTTGTGTCTGACTATTTGTGACCCCGTGGACTAAACCCACCAGGCTCCTCTGTCCATGGAATTTTCCACGCAATAATACTGGAGTGGGTTGCCATTTCCCCCTCCAGGAGATCTTCCCAATGCAGGGACTGAACCTGAATCTTTTGTGTCTCCACATTGGCATGCAGATTCTTTACCACTGTGCCGCCTGGGAAGCCTTCCTCAGAATGTAGTGTAGCTCACAAAATTCTGGCTTTGCTTTCTTGGTCTCTCTCTGAACTCCTTCTGCTATGAAACAAGAACCTACTGTCTAGTATCAGACGTATAGAGCAATAATCAGGCTGCCCCCACCTCACCAAAACCAACAAAATTCAATTCCATATATTCATCCTGTGCATGTGTGCGTGCTAAGTTGCTTCAGTTGTGTCCAACTATGTGCAACCCTATGGACTGTACCCTTCCAGGCTCCTCTGTCCATGGGGATTCTCCAAGCAAGAATACTGGAGTGGGTTGCCACACTCTTCTCCAGGGGATCATCTTGACCCAAAGACTGAACCCATGTCTCTTATGTGTCCTGCACTGCGAGGTGGGTTCTTTACCACGAGTGCCACCTGGGAAGCCCATATTCATCCTGTAACCGATACTTAAAAAACAGTATGTTGTATATAGCTTTCTGCTTAGATCTATTAAAGGTATGCATGTCAAGATGATTTCAGTTACATTCTGCTTTTATATATATATATGTTATTATGCAAAGGACAGGTGGGAAAAAGTGGGTATTGCATATCAGATAAATGATGATTATTAATAAGAAAACAAATCCTTTGCTCAAAGAATCCATTTGGAGAGGAGGTAAGAATATAAAAGTTTAACAGTGCTAGAAAATATTCCTTATAAAGGTTGTAGTCATTCAGGAGTCATTGTTAGCATATAGATTTTGGAATAGTGGTTCATTCATATAGATTCATGAATGGCTAAAAATGGGTGTTATTCTTTACTCAACTTTGTGCTCAGCTTCTAAACATATCTTCAGGTCTTCAAGGTAAATTCTGGTTTAGTAGAAACCTTAATTTGGAATGCTTTCCTTAGTTTCAAAGCATTAAGACACTCTCCTGAGTGATGTTATTAAAACAATAAAGTATATCCCCTCTTCCAGTCCACTGTAATCCATTGCTTTGTTTAAGGGAAAAATATTTGTATACCATCCTCTGCTAACTTTGGTTTAGGCTTCCCTGGTGGCTCAGAGGTAAAGAATTTGCTTCCCAATGTAGGAGGCACAGGTTCAATCCTTGGATCAAGAAGATACCCTGGAGAAGGAAATGACAACCCGCTCCAGTATTCTTGCCTGGGAAATCCCATGGAGAGAGGAGCCCCATGGGCTACAGTCCATGGTGTCACAGAGTCATTTGTATACTGCCATATTTTCATACACAGCGATCATTTAAAGAAAGATATTTGCAAAGAATCAATTTGGGCTCAAATATATAGAACTATTTATTTTCCTCATAAAGACAGCATATTTTGAAAAAAATATTAGTAGAAAAAAACAGATATTTCTATTAGCAAAGGCCTCTGGGTATGCTCTGGAGGCAAGAGAGTGAGAAAAGAGGAACGGATGATGTTCCATGTAATAATGCAAAGACCTGTATCTATTGCCATTAGGAAATTAAGCTTGAAGTGATAAAGTACACTCTCACACTATTCTCCTAAAAACAGTTATTTTAGACTAATGAAAATGAACTGTGGGAAATAAAATAAAGATTTGGTAACATATGTGTGTGAAAAAATAAATAAATAAATAACTCTAGGGCAGTACCAGTACTTGAAGGAAAGAAGTGAAGATCTGCATTCTGAGGGACTGAATGCAAATGCCCAAGTGACCCTCCCGTTATCATTATCTTTTCTTTTGTTTCATTTTCTTCATTGTATTCTTTATTAGTGTCCAAAAAACTATTGACAGCTTATCTCTTGTTTATTATCTGTCGTCTCCTTGAACTAAAATGTGTTTTATGAGAACTGGCAGTCTGTCTACATTGATTGTTGATACATCCCCTTCTCTCTAAAGATGTTTGGAACAAGATATTTGATCAAAAAGCATATATCATTTGATATATGTATGGCTAATACTATAAGGAATTAAGGAACACAGCAATTAAGACGAGTGGAGGTAACTTTTGAGTTTCCCTGGTGGCTCAGAGGGTAATGAATCTTCCTGCAATGCAGGAGAACCCAGTTCAATTCCTGGGTTGGGAAGATGCCCTAGAGAAGGGATAGGCTATCCACTCCAGCATTCTTGGGCTTCCTTGGTGGCTCAGATGGTAAAGAATCATCTGGGTTTGATCCTTGGTTTGGGAAGATCCCCTGGAGGAAGGCATGGCAACTCACTCCACTATTCTTGCCTGGGCAATCCCCATGGACAGAGGAGCCTGTCAGACACAGTTGAGTGACTAAGCACACACGAGTTCAGTATCATCATTTACATATTAGATATATAATGCTGGAGGACCAGAGCATGACAACTAAAGCAAAGAGTAGTGTGTTCTGGTAGAGATGAGAGCAGTTTGTAGGAAAAGGAAGTACAACAAAGCAGCTCTGGTTTCGGCAGTCTCAGATACAGATGTTGGAAACCATTCTAGAGGAAGAAGACCTATGAAGCAGAGGAAATGGATTTCTGATTTACTTTTAGAAGAGATGAACTGCTCAACTTAACCATAAATTCTCATAGGACCTAACTTTTAATTTCTGAGCTCTAAAGAAAGGTTATCCAATCCATATTTCCTGAACTGTGTCTAAGCTATGTTTTCATTGCATGGCAATTGTAGTTTGCAAAGTACATCTGTATAATCCTAAGCATTTCTTGGCTTGCAGTCTGGAAAATGTCAGTGGCTTATATCTCATGGGAAATGTTGTAAACATTTTAATTAGATACCATTCTGCTTCTGTCTTATTTTCTGGAGAAACACGGCTCCTATTACCTTCTACCTCCTGAGAGAATGCTACACGTACGATGTAGAAAACATAGGTCACTTCAACCCACTGTCTGTGGGTGTGAATACAGTCTGTGTCTATGCAAAAATATGTATGTTTACAATGTATGTATGTGAACAATATGTTTGTATGTACAGTGTATGTATGTGAACAGAATATGGGTGCATGTATGGGTTCATATGTAAACATTCCTTTTGTGTGATGTCTTTAGGATAAAAATCCTGATAGAATGAGTTGCTGAAAACCTATCATGATTTGCTAGAAAGTAGAAACCTAAGTTCAATTTAGGCTTTAAATTTCAGGTGATAAAAAGATCTGGAAGTCAGTAAGCATTAAGTGGGGTGTTCTGAATATTATTTGTTCTTTAGAGACCAGAGGAGCAAATGATATTACACAGAGTCAGAGAGACATTAAAGTGACTTGGAATGAGAAAAGAACACTGCAAGCTGCAAAGATTTGCAACATGTTATTCCAGATTGAATAACTCAGTCATTGGGGAACACAGTACATTATATTGTATTCTGCTTATGAAAGAGACCAAAGAAACAAGTATTTGTTTACGCTTGCAATATGATAAAAATATAATGAAATATAAGCACTTTGGGCTTATCATGCAATGACCTCCAATCAAGCCACTGAAAGTATTCCTGAAAAGTTTTAAGGAAAATAAAAATGGGTTTTGCATATAGTAACTTGGCATTACTGGGACACTATATTTGTGAGAAATATTCTTGAGTGTCTTATAAGTACTCTTAAAGGAGTTTTTCAAGGATCTATGTCATATATATCCAGGATTGTTCACCATCAGCACAATCTGTGATCATGGACACGAGTGTATCCAATAGCCTAGCTGGCAACCCTGCTTGGATATTTGAAGGACATGCCAACTGTGGCATGCCCAAAGAAGAGAAAACAAACAAACATAATTTTTAAAACCTCTTAAATCTTATTTTTAGCCTCAAACCTTGCTTTTCCCATCTTTCAAATCTCAGTAAATGTCAGTGCCACCTACCCCATTGTATAAGCCAAAAGTATAGCATTATCATTATCTCTTTCTTTTTCTCTATTTCCCTGTCCATTGTTAACTCATTTTGATTCTACTTTTAATTTTTTTTTGCTGTATGCAACAGATATTTATTTACTATATCAACACATATCTTAAATTCTCACAATTTATTTTCCATATAGCTGCCCCAGTATTCTGTTTGAAATGTAATTCAGATTATATCTATTTCCTGATCAAAATCCTCCAGGGGTTTCTCATCACTATTAGAATAAAATACAGGCATCTTACCACTTATAATGTTGTACCAGTCTATATTTTCGAACTATACACCTCCTCCAATATTTATCACTTGAAGGACTGATGCTGAAGCTGAAACTCCAATACTCTGGCCACCTGATGTGTGGAACTAACTCATTGGAAAAGACCCTGGAGCTGGGAAAGATTGAAGGTGGCAGGAGAAGGGGACGACAGAGGATGAGATGGTTGGATGGCATCACCATCTCAATGGACATGAGTTTGAGTAAACTCTAGGAGTTGGTGATGGACAGGGAGGCCTGGTGTGCTGCAGTCCATGGGCACAAAGAGTCAGACATGACTGAGCAACTGAACTGAACTGATTCTTCTCTGGATACGTTTTAAAATTCTGCTTTTTAAACGGGCCAAGACAGGGAAGTTCCAGTCTCTTCCACCAAATGCAAGCATGACTTGTTGGAAGGAATACAGATACCTGAGGATTCAGAAAAACAAATAGTAACAGGTGGACTGGGAAATAAGAGCAGAATTCAAAGTGCCACTAAACTGGTGGTGAATTTACTATTTTCTCTGCTTCTATATTGCTTGTCCTAGCCTGAACTCAAAGGGAGGACAAAACCGCATACTAAAGATAGACAGAGTTTAAGGAGTTACTGAGAACTGTATAGGGAACTTCTGAAATGCAGAGACACTAGCAGAATTTCCTGTAGGTATTTTTCTTCCTCTTTTCTATTGTCTCTTGTACTCTCTAGCCCCTGGGGAACTCTGTAACTGAAGCTGCAGCTTGGTAGTTGAGCAGGCACCTAAAACTCCGAGACAGTGAAACCTTCTTAACAGTGGAGCCATGATTCTAAGAGCAGGGTGATGAATCTGTTGCTCATTGCTTTCTTTCTATTTTTTCCTCATTGCTTTTAGTTGTTGTTGTTGTTGTTTTTATATTTTCACTGTGTGCTCAGTTGCTGAATCATGTCCAACTCTTTGTGACCCACGGTCTGAGGCCCACCAGGCTCCTCTGTCCATGGCATTTGCCAGGCAAGAATACTGGAGTGGGTTGCCATTTCCTACTCCAGGGGATCTTCCTGATCCAGGGATCAAACCTGTATCTCTTGTGTCTCCTGCATTGTCAGATGGATTCTTTACTACTGCGCCACCTGGGAAGCCCTTTTGCTGCTGCTAAGTCACTTCAGTCGTGTCCGACTCTGTGCGACCCCAGAGACGGCAGCTCACCAGGCTCAGGCAAGAACACGGGAGTGGGTTGCCATTTCCTTCTCCAGTGCATGAAAGTGAAAAGTGAAAGTGAAGCTGCTCAGTCATGCTGACTCTTAGCGACCCCAGGGACTGCAGCCTACCAGGCTGCTCCATCCATGCGATTTTCCAGGCAAGAGTACTGGAGTAGGTTGCCGTTGCCTTCTCCTACCTGGGAAGCCCTACTTGCCTCCAAATTTAGACACAGTTGTGGGAAGTACATGGAAGAGCAGGTTAACTAAAGCTCAAGCTCTCTGACCAGAGGATCTAGAAAGGAAGCTGCAGGGAACTGGGAAGTATCATGGAGTGTTTCAGAGAGAAGGGAGCTTAAAAGAGAGAGAGCGAAATCCCATAGAAGTGTGTATGAAACCCTGTGTTTACCTTTGAACTGAACATGTGGGAATCTGCCCCTAAATACAATATCAAAGGCTTTAAAACTGACTATGATGCAGACCAGGCCTAGAACAGCTACTAGAAAGTGAAGCACCAAGTGATCCAAACAGCACTGCCAACACTAAGATCTGCACTGACACCGAAACCCCAGTCGAAAGAATACAGACCAGACTTGTTAGTTCAAACTTGCAAAGAGAAAACCAACCATCTTCCTACGTTTTAAATAGTAGTCAGAGTCTCATAACACATCAATCAAAATGTCAAGGATACAATCTGAAACTACTTGGGATATGAAGAATCAAGGAAATCTTAACACTTGAAGGAAAAAAAAATAGATATCAAAACCAATATAACAAAGTGGTTAAAATGGAATTTTTTAACTGAATAATACAATAGTTAAATTAGAAAATGCACCAGATGGCCTATATGAGAGAATGGAGATGACATAATAAACAGGCAGATAACTTCAAGGTAGATTATGAGAAATCAAGCATTCTTAAAAAAAGAGAGAGAGAAAAATAAAAGATTAAAAGGAAAAAAATAAAAAAAGCCTCAATATCCTGTGGAACAATATAAAAAGGTCTAACATTGGTGTCATCTGAGTCATAAAAAGAGGAAAAAAATGTATGTGATAGAGAAAAATGTGTTTTAAAGAAAAATAACTGAAAACTTCTCAATTTGGTAAAAGATACAAATTTACAGATGCAAGAGGGAGGCTCAGAAAATTCCAAGCAAGATAAACTCAGAAAAACTCACATGAGGCACAGCATAATCAAACTTCTGAAATTAAAGATAAATACAAAATGTTGACTGCAAGCCAGGACTCCTTATATAAGGAGACACTAATTCAAATGACTCTATATTTGATATCAGAAACCATAACAGTCAGTGGAAGTGAAACATTTTTAAAGTGCTGCAAAAAAAATTTACATTAAAATTCTATAATCAGTGAAATCACTGGTAAGAAATCTGTAACTAGGAAAAAAGGAAGAGTAACAAAAATGGCAAACATCATTTACATATAAAAGACTATCTTTCTTTGCAGTTCTTTAAAATACACATGAGAATTGAAAGGAAAACTTATGACATTTTCTAATGAGTTATTCAATAGATGTAGTTGTAATATCTAAGGACTGGAGGGTAAAATAATTTATGCTTTGGTAAGGTTTCTGCTTATCATTTAATGTAGTAAAATATTAAGTCTTTATAAAATGAAAAAAAGTGTATGTGCCATAAACCCTATAAGCTTCAATAGATAAATTAAAATGGAATGCTAAAATTTGTTTAAACAATTCAAAAGGAAGCAAGAAGGGAAACAGAAGAATAAATATCAGAAGGAAAACTCAGAAAACAAAGAGTAAGACTAATATGTTTAGATTTAGGCAGACCTTGATCCAAACATATTGATAATTTTATTAAATGCAGTGATTTAAACTCACAAATTAAAAATAGAATTTGTCAAAATGGTTTCAAAATACTTATGCCTTACAACAATCCTATTTTATATGTATTTATGTAATTGACGCCAATACTTTGGCCCACCTGATGTGAAGAACTGACTCGTTTGAAAAGACCCTGATGCTGGGAAACATTGACGACAGAGGATGAGATGGTTGGATGGCATCACCAACTTGATGCACATGAGTTTGAGCAAGCTCCAGGAGATGGTGAAGGACAGGGAAACCTGGCGTGCTGCAGTTCATGGGGGCACAAAGAGTCAACATGACTGAGCAACTGAACAAGATAATTAAGTTAAAGGTAAATGGATTGCAGAAACAATGCTAAGCAACTACTAATCAAAAGAAAGCTAGAGTAACTATATACTAATATTAGACTTCAAAGCAACAGAAATTACTAAGGAAAAAGATGGACAGTATAGAATGATCATTCTCATTTCAAGGCCTTTAAATTCAGTTGTTTATCTGGAACACTGGTGAGCATATGGCTGCCTTATCAAGTATCATCTCTTATAAAGAGTCCTCTCTAGCCCTCTCTAGTCATCTTATCATATTCATACCATCCTATTTATGTTATTCAAAGCACTTTTCACTAGCTGTGGCTTTGTTTTTTTGTCTTTTTTTTTTTTTAAGTTTTTGTGTTTTTTTCTGGTATATAGACTCTTAGAAAGTATCTACCTCATGTTCTCAGCTCTACACACACTGCCTAGCAAACTGATAAACTAGATAAATAATTGTTGAATGAACTATGATGGGCTGACTCAAACATATGACCTTTACCTTAGCAATAGCCCTGCCTTATTATGTTGTGAGAATTCAACAAGATAAACCAAAGAAAGCACACACTGCAGCACTCCTAATAGAGCACCATTCAATAAGTGTTACCAGCTGAGACCGTCATTACTATATAGCATCCAGAACAGTGTAAATTGTGTTTTATAAAGTAAGTCTCTGTCTTTTGGCATAGGCCATGAGTTAATCTATTGGTAGATTTCTGACCTTAGCTACCTTGATGTATTGTTATGCCAAAAGTTGCTATACTATGAAAGAAGACAGATGGCAAGGGGGGAAGGTAAACAAAATCATTATATGATATTATTTCTATTGCTTGAAACCATGCAGTGATGCTATTTCTATGCTCTCAGTGATTACTTATTAGCAATATAAGCTAGGTAGATTCTGATAAGTATTTCAGGAGTATGGCATTATTACCAATAATCATGCTAGGAACAAGTACTCTTCAAGCATACGTCTTATATTTTTTTTTCCCACCTAAGAAATGCAGATGTGAGTGCGCCTATAATTTGAAAGCATAAGTTCAAGTAAAAGATGTAGAGACTGTGAAAATTTACATTATAATAGTCAAAGATATCAAGAGAACATTTAGCTCCAAAAAGAATTTCTCCATTCAGCACTTAATTTTAACATTTGGTACAGGAAATAAAAAGTCATCTATGTACATTTGGACCAAAACTTCTAAAACATATAATACACAATATCAAAACCAAAACACATGATCCACAATATAAATCAGCAATTATTTATCCGTGTAAATTTTTTTAAAAGAAAGAGACTAGAAGATTTTAAACCAAAAAGTTAAGTAAGGATCATTCTCTTAGTTTTGAAGATTAAAGATGAATTTGTTTGTTCAAATTTTTGTGTTATACATATTTTCTGTATATTTTCAGAAAAGCATTACTTTTAAAATTATAATAAGGAAAATTGAAGGAGTTTCTTGTTTTTATTAAGAGTGCAAATAAGATGGACACTAGGTGTCCTCAACGGAGAAGGCAATGGCACCCCCCCTCCAGTACTCTTGCCTGGAGAATCCCATGGACAGAGGAGCCTGGTGGGCTTCAGTCCATGGGGTTGCTGGGAGTCGGACACGACTGAGCGACTGCACTTTCATTTTTCACTTTCATGCACTGGAGAAGGAAATGGCAACCCACTCCAGTGTTCTTGCCTGGAGAATCCCAGGGATGGTGGAGCCTGGTGGGCTGCTATCTATGGGGTCGCACAGAGTCGGACACAACTGAAGCGACTTAGCAGCAGCAGCAGCAGGTGTCCTCAAAAGTCAACTCTAAGGAATCTACAAAAGTAAAAAAATAAAATAAAATAAAAAGGATCATAGGAATTAATAATTGAACAATATAAAAGTGTGTGTTAAGTTGCTTCAGTCATGTCTGACTGTTTGCAGCCCTATGAACTGTAGCCCACAAAGTTCCTCTGTCCGTGGGATTCTCCAGGTAAGAATACTGGAGTAGATTGCCATGCCCTCCTCTAGGAATATAAAAGTAATTAACAATTAAAATGAACACAAGTGAAGAAATATATCAGTAGGCAGGAAAAAGTCACTGTGAAGGAGAATGTATGTGTTTTGAGTGGGGATGGGGAAGACTGGAGTCTAGGTGAAAGAATATATTTAAGGCTCTGATTCATAAAATATGTATCAGAATCACCCAATGAAAAAAAGGCCATGTGAGGACAGAGTGAAAGTGATACTGAACAGACCTGGAAGAGAGCTCTCATTAGAACCTGAGTCAGCCAGACATTCATCTTAGACTTCTAGCTTTCAGAACAGTGAAAAAATTAATGCCTGTTCCTTAAGTCTGGGTATTTTGCTAGAGTAGCAGGAACTAACTAAGACACTAGTATAATAGAATGATTGCAGATCTCAGACATAAACCCTTGATACAGTACTAATTAGGAGAGAGAATATAAAATCCATATATAGACATATTTTAGTGACATTAAAGAATATCAAGACAGAAGAACTCTAAAAGCTCTCATACAGAAAGATAAGACCACTTAATTGGCATCAGAATTTTTAATATTCACACTGAGTATGGAAAAAATAAAGGAATATACATTTTTAAAGTATTGGAGAAAAGCATTTTATAGATTTGATATATCCAAAAAATAGAAGAAAATATATGTGTAAATCATTGTACAGTACAACCACCAGAAGTACAGCCATAGTGTTTATAACTTATAAATCAACAGATGACAAATTCAATAACAGCAGAAAAGAAAAAAAAATAAGAATGTGTAATATATCAAAATGTGGAATAAGATAGAAAAATAGTTATAAATAGTAATTATATTAGTACTATAATTTAGCACTAACTTCTGGGAGAAGAGGCAATACATTTATAAACAGCTGAAGTTTAAATAATGCGGGGTCAAGTAAGTGTTCTGAATTCAATCATGATAAGATATTGGGACAAGGCCATATGAAAAATTTAAGTGGAATGGCATTTTCTGACACATAGAAGTACAATGCTAACGCAGTCAAGTACTTTTTACTTCTATTTACCAAAGAATCGATGGGACAAAGCAATTTTATAAAATACTATTAGTAATTAGCAGAAACTCTACTTAAGGCTCTATCACAAGGCTATTCATACTAGAATTGTATACAGGTTATATTCATTTTGAAGAATATATAACAAAGTTTTTCTAGCTGATTAATCTGCTTCATGTCAAAAGCTAACATAAGTTCTTATTCATGCATTAATCTGAGAAATACTTAATATTCTAGGCATTGTTCTAAATGCTTGGAAGTACAAGGCTGAACAAGACAGACAAATTCTTTCAACTGATAGAACCTACTCAGGTGATACAAATGAAATTTCATGTCAATTATTATCTCTAATAACAAAAGGTTATATTTGCTGTTAACTTATCAGAAAACACAGTGGTGCAAACCAAACTAAAATAAATTCAACTTTTTTTCAACATAAGGCTAATTTAAGATAATTGTGTATTAGCAAACTATAACAATTTTTTTAAAATGGTATCTCTCCTTATCGCCAAGTACTTTCATGAAAATGGAACCATTTTCCTGTGAATCAATCAGATTTTATTGAGAACATCTTCCTAAAAAAAAAAATTTCCTAAAGTTATATATTATAGTGATTTAAGTATATTATAAATATAAGTATATCCTCTGACTTTGAGATCTCATAATGTAGGTAGAAAGAAAGAAAGTGAAATTGCTCAGTCATGTCAGACTATTTGGGACTCCATGGACCGTAGCCTTCCAGGCTCCTCCATCCATGGGATTTTCCAGGCAAGAATACTGGAGTGGGTTGCCATTTCCTTCTCCAGGAGATCTTCCTGACCCAGGGATTGAACCTGGATCTCCCACACTGCAACAGACTCTTTACCATCTGAGTCACCAAGGAAGCCCATAATGTAGATTAAAAATAATTTCTTTATAGACTGTAAGTTAGAGAATAAATATTAATGACTGTGCAATGTTTTTAAATTGGAGGATCGTAGAATAGGTATAGTTTTCAAAATTATATTTTGAAATGTGTCTACTAAGTACATTTCAAGGCTAAGTTGAAGAAACTACCTTTATAGAGAATATCTGAAAGATATGTTGTCCATCATTTCTCTAAATCAAAAAAAAAAAAAAAAAAATTCCCCATCACAACAAATATTCTGCCTCAGATCATTCTGGGGACCCATATATTTAATACCCCTTTGCTAAACTGTTTGGTTTGATGCTGCCAGACTTGTAGTATAAACAGATTAATAGAATTTGCTCATTGTTTAAGGACATTTTCCTGAAATTCAGGGGAGAAATTTATTCTCATTTTTAGTGTTAGGAAATATTCTGATTGCTTTGACAAATAAGGTATATGTGTGTCTGTGTACTTGTATGCTAATTTTAACAATCCTATACATTTAACAATTATATTATCATGTATTTCCTTCTCACACTGTTTATCAGAAAGCTTATGCCTAAATTTGTGGTTCATTAATAAATGGAATATTTTTCTTCACTACATACATACATCTCTGCTTTACTTGGATCAATTTTCTTCTTCATTGCTTTCATTATTTTTAAACTGATTTCATGTATTATATTAATATTTTTATGTCAACTTAAATCTAATAGAGAAGGCAGTATGTAAATAAATAAAATATTAAAATATATAAAAATAAACTAATGAACATTATAAATTTATAACAAATTTTAGGTTGATAAAATATTTAGATGTAAGAGTGAAACTATAAAAATACAAGAAGCTTTTATGATGTTTACATAGTTCCAGAGTAGAGATACTTTTTTATTGTGTTTTAAAACCTAAGTAATTACAAACAAATTAAGGGCCTTCATTTAAAAGTCTACAAATAACAACTACTGGAGAGAAGGTGGAGGCAACAGAGCTCTCCTACACTGTTGGTGGGAAAGTAAATTGCTACAGCCACTATGAAAAACAGTAGGAGGGTTCCTAGAAGAACTAAAAATATTAATAGAGATGCCGCATGAGCTAGCAATCCCACTCATGGACACATATCCAGACAAACTATAATTTGACCTCTATGTTTTTAGAGTACTATAGCCAACAACACATGGAAACAACTTAACGTCCATAGACAGATGAAGGGATAAAGAAGATACATATACATACAAGGGAATATTACTTAGCCTTAAAAAATAATGAAATGTGATTTGCAGCAGCATTCATAGATCTAGAGATGAGTCATTTTAAACAAGGTATACCAAGAAGAGAAAGACAATTAGCAAAGGATATCACTTATATGTGGAATCTAAAATATTACAAAAATTGCTTATCTATGACACAGAAACAGACTCACAGAGGTACAGAACAGACTTCTGGTTGCCAAGGGAGAGGAGGAGGAGGGAGGGTTGGATTGGGAGTTTGGGATTAGCAGATGCAACTATACTACAAAGAATGGATAAATAACAAAGTCATACTTACTGCATATCACAGAGAACTATATTCAATATTCTGTAATAAACCATAATGGAAAAAAAATTTAAAACAAGTTAAGAAATTTTCTCATAGAAGAATAAAAAAAAAAATTCTACTTGAGGGAAAAAAAAGCACCATACAGAACTCAAGATGAAAGAATGATTTTGTTCATGTTAAGATAAACCTTGAAACCAATAACCTAAAACTAGCAATCCAATAGGAAAGTGGGTAAAGGATATGAGCAAAAGGTATACAAAAGATGAAATACAAATGATTCTTAAGCATAAGAAAATGTGTTTAACCTCATCCCTCAGAAAATATGAAGATTTAGCACCACAAAGTAATCCTTTTTTTTTCACTCATCACATTGATAGCTTTTTAAAATGTTACCAATATGCTATGTTGGCAAGAGAGAAAAAAAGGACTTGCATGTTGTTGGCAGGAGTGTCAAGTCATTCACTCTCTCTGGAGGGTGATCTGCTATTAACTACCAAAATGAAAGATGCCCTATATTTTGGATTTAGCATATCCACTCCAAATATTTATTCTATGGATATCCTCATACATGTGGATATAGTGATGAACAGGCGAATACACTGAAATATTACACCAGGGACCAATTACATAAAGTATGCCACTTTCAAAAAATGGAATACTATGCCATTGTTAAGGAGAAGGAAATGGCAACCCGCTCCAGTGTTCTTGCCTGGAGAATTCCATGGACAGAGAAGCCTGGCAGGCTGCAGTCCATGGGGTCGCACAGAGTCGGACACGACTGAAGCGACTTGGCAGCAGGCAGCCATTGTTAAAGAGAAGGAAACACAATTACATGTTCTGATACAGAAAGGTTTTAATATGTGCTATCAAGTATTAAAAAAAAAACAATAGTCATATGAGTTTGTGTAGTATCTTGTTTTTTGTATATATAGGGGAAGTAGAGAGATGTTGTTGAAGGAAAAATCCTGTTTATGAATGCATTATCTATAAGGGTGGTATGAGATATGTTATTAGTTACCTCTGGCCAAGACAGCTGAGTGGTTGAGTAACTAGAATAAATGGAGGTTTTGTTTTTGTTTTTTTTAATATATGTGTTTTCTGTCTTTTGAATTTTGTATCATTGGCTTATAACACCCATCATTCCACCCCTTCTCACTAAAAAAAGAAAAAAAAAAAAAACGAAAATGAGTCTTATAGTTGGGGCAGAAACCAGATGCCAGAATTACTGACCATGGCTATACAACTAAAATCACAAGGGCATTAAACCATAGTACTGAATATCTGGGTTGAAGCCTGACTTTACATATATATGTGCATGTATTTATATATATTATATATACATATTTTACACACACACACACACACACACACACACACACACACATATATATATATATATATATATATATATAGGTACTATTGACTGTGTGTGTGTATTAGTCATTCAGTCATGTCCGACTCTTTGCAACCCCAAGGACTGTAGCCTGCCAGGCTTCTCTGTCCTTGGAATTCTCCAGGTGAGAATAATGGAGTGAGTTGCCATTCCCTTCTCTAGGGGATCTTCCCAACCCAGGGATCGACCCTGGGTCTCTTGTCTCCTACAATGGCAGGCAGATTCTTTACCACCAGAAGCCCACTATTGATTGTATGCTACCGTAAAAAATGCCCTTTGAGAAATACTGCAGAGATTCTGGTCACTGTCAGAATAACAAAACCTCATTGATATTTTTGTCTTACACAAGGACAGATGACACTGTGCCAGGCAGCAGCTACGTTTTTCAGCACATAGTAAAACCTAAGGTGATGGGAAGGTAGTGAATGTTCTTAAGGTTGCAAATGTACACTGAGCACTTGACATGTTGCATCACTGAATCTTAATATGTTCCCTTAGAAAGATTTTGTAAGTCAGTCGAATTCAAGCCTGTGGATAGATGTTACAAGTAAATTTTTTTCTCTTTTTCCTTAGGTACATATATGAAGCATTTTCAATTCCCATATCTAAAAAGCTTCTGAAATCTGCCTGCAGCTATGCCCTAGAACACTCAGACAAAATTTTAGGTGAGAAATTCTATGAATCTGTTTACCATAATTCCCTTCTGTGGGCAAGAAGTGGTATTTAAATCATGCCACTGTATAACTAACTTATGCCTCAATGATAAATTTTAATTCCTGAAAAAGTCAAGTTATTTAGCTTTATTATACATTCTAAGGAGAAGGTGTTTTTCTAAAGGCTCTGAGTAGAACTTGGAGGTATTATTGTCACATTTGGTCTTTCAAAATATTCACCCATGACACTTGCAGGCAAAATGGATGTCACATGAGAGAATAAAGTAGAATGGGGAGCTTTTGAAGTAATGCTTACTACATCAAGCTGTGTGGGATTCATCTTGCGAAGGGAAAAGGTAGTCTCAAAGGTCAAAGCAGTTTCTATGTTCCTTGAAGTAAAGAGGGTACAAGTGGATAGACATAAACTTCAAGGACACTCCGAAACTTTATATTTAATATTGTAGAATATTGATGACAATTGCTGAAAATAGGACAGTGATGGAGACAAAAATTGTGTCACACCAGGGAAGCTTCTTTTTGGTAAAGAAGTGAAGACATGGACTTTTGAGAACTAAGAGCTTGTACTGGTTCAAACTGCGGTTGGCAGGTGGGTGGCCATTAATATTTGGTGAATGAAGTGGTGAGTTAAGGCATCTGTCCACAATGGATGAGGTCTGCCCTAAAATGATCCAGAAGGTAGGGGAAGAGTAATGCCTAAGATGGATTTCTCTGTGGGATCTCCCAGAAGGACAAGTATCGGAACTTGCACAAAGCAAAAACTTCCTCTGAAAAAATGCTGCTTGGCAAAATTTCTTCTGAAGTAACTGAAGCAAATTTTAGCAACTTCATAAGCCCCTCGATGGGAACAAACCTACAAATTTTATACATTGCTGCTTACTATTTTTACGTACTGCAATTTGTTTCAAAATTTTCTCTTAATTTCTAACATTTTAAAAATTCATTGTAAATAAAAAGGTTCGATGCACGATACTGGATGCTTGGGGCTAGTGCACTGGGACGACCCAGAGGGATGGTATGGGGAGGGAGGAGGGAGGAGGGTTCAGGTTGGGGAACACATGTATACCTGTGGCGGATTCATTTTGATATTTGGCAAAACTAATACAATTATGTAGAGTTTAAAAATAAAATAAAATTAGAAAAAAAAAAAGTCTACCATAATTTGTCAGAATTATGTTCTGCTTCCACATCTTACCCTCCTCCCCCTCAGTCCCTGACATATGTCTTTTTAGTAGAGTGAGTCAAACTCTACTAGTTTAAAACCATCAGAGAATAGAGAGTGTCACTATTCTGCATCATAACCCTTTGGAAATGTATTCCTTTTAGTTATCTTAGTTTAAATTTATCAAAAGATGATTCACTTCTCAAAAAGTTATTTACACCATGAATTGCCTGATTGGTTGGTTTCACACATCTGAAATAAAGATATGAAAAAAATATGGCCACAAGTTTCAACATCAAGAAATATACCTATTTATACATGAGGGCAGGCTCTCCTTTTTGTGTTCATTATCCTAGAAATAATCCATTTACTCATACCACTTTATAAAACAGGTTCTTCAGATCACCTGATGATACCAACTCATGAGGTTTCATGAAATAGTTTTGATATTCCGTTACATCAATTACATATTTGTATTGATAAAAAATAAATAGTAAGTTTCCTGTATTTGTCATTCTCCTTGGGAATTCATTTAGGAATGGGAGAGTATGAAAATGAGTACCACTAGATGTCACTATAAACAGACCATTTTCTCTGATGCAGATTTATTTTCATGTATTTCCAGGTTTCCTGGACTGTTTGGGGGAAATTCCTTCTGGCAGTATTGATTCCATCTAAGCCCTTGTTGTTTAGTCAAAGATTGTTAACTACTAAATTTACATCCTTTCTTGTGTCCCTTTACAAATCTGCAAAGCAGTTTGCTTTAAAGAAAAATCACAGTACAGGGATTTCAAAATTGTCACCATTTTATTAATTAGGTGACGTGTCATGCCAAGTCAGTCAGTTTATTATTTCTTAAGAAAGATCTTGTAGTGAGTTTGTGTCTCATTAGAGAACTGGAGAAGCAGACAGATTAATGCACATATGCTACAACATTAATTAGAGAGTCAGGTTTTTCAGAGGATAGATAATTTCATTGTGACAATGGCAGCAGCGATTAATTGAGTCTCTTTTAGAAAGCATCTAAGGGGCTTGAGTTGAGAAGGCCCACTATGATTTACCCAAGTTAAATGTAGAAGGGACACAGAATTACAGGGTTATTAAGTAAAAAAGACTATAAAGGCTTTCTAGTCTGTGTAGGCTTCTTGTCCTTTCTTCCATCTGAAGCAGAAACTTCTTCAATAGAACCCCTGAATGGTGGACTTTAAGAGCTTGCAATTTGCGGCTCAGTGGGAGTTTTAACAATTACATTACAATTTTATATTTCTTAGTGCAAATCTACTTAATTCATTTTGTCCAAGAAAGGGATATGAGACTGAACTGTAACTATCCAGCCGATTCTATGCCGTATGATTTTTAAAAATTATGTCACCTTCAATCAATTTACACGAACCAATACTTAATTAGGAATATCAGCAATCAACTGCTAAAACGTCCCTAATAATAGACTGGTAGAGTCAGAATAACAAGAGAGAGTAGTCAAACTTCCTTGTTAGCTGACATTTAAAAATTCACATTTTAAAATGACATTTAGCAGACGAGATGATGATGCAAATGAAATCTATATTTAGGGAGGGGTGAAAACAGCATCTAATTTGTAGTGATTATATATTCTGTTCTACCTGTGGAAATTCTGCTCAAGTCTGTCTAGTGTTCTTTAAAAATAGTTCTTTTTTCCTCTCCCTCCCTCCTCTCTCCTCTCTTCTCTTCTCTGTCTGTCTCTGAAATGAGAGGCAAGGACATGGAGAAACCATGTGTGGTCATTCAAATAAACACACCAGCTCAGCAACCAGTGGATAGCAGGCCCCAGCTGCCAGTCACATAATGAACAACCTTAGAAACAGAACCCAGTCAAGCCTCCAAATATCCCCAACCTCAGGCTCCATCTGAATGAAAAGACCCCAAGCTAGAACCGTTTAGATGAGCTTGCTCAATTTGTAGGACCATAAGAGAGAATAATACATTGTAGTCTTAAGCCAGTAAATATTAGGGTGATTTGTTAGGCAACAATATATAACTAGAACAGAAGGCAGTGTGTTTTTGAAAGCAATGGGGGAAAACTATAAGAAATCCATGGGCAGACAAGTTGAATTTTGGGCTTTTCTGACTTAATTTTGTAGTTGGCAATACATCTTACTGAAATTTTCAGGTGGAAATTCTCAGGTGGAATTTCCTTTATATCTAATGTGAACTCTGACTTACACTTTTCTTTCACATTTGTCATTGCTATCAACTTTATTTTCATCCATTGCCATTTTCAAAAGTTGGTGTGCTTCTTTTTAAAATTTCAATTCTGAATAATATTAGATAGAAGTATGGTCAACACCATGTTTGAGCATACATACAGCATTTAAAAATATCATATTGTGTGAATGTGTATGCTGAAGGAGGCTGAGTAGCAAAAGGACTGCAATTTGCCTCCTAATGTGTACTGGCACCATATCCCACCCCATCTCTGAAATGTTTACTGCATATTTTTAATAGTGATTCTCAAACATGAAATCATATCCAAATCACATGGAGATCTGTTAAAATGCAGATTCTGATGTAGTAGGATTGAGTTTTGAATTTAAGACTCTGCAGTTCTTATGAGCCTTCTGAAAGAGGAGACGACATAAGTGGCAGGACTCTAGGATGTGTTACTTTCCTACATTTTTTACCTCCATTCTCCACGGCCCTTCATTCTCTATCTTCATATCAAATAAATGTTGAGCAGGGCATGTTACTTACATGCACTTAAGGAATAAATATTAAGGAAAGAAGTGCTATAATTTTCTTCTAAAGCTTTTTCTCTCCTTCTCCCCACAGGCACATGTTTTTCTTTCCTTAAGTACTTTGAACTACCTCCTTGCACCAGCACTTTCTATGCTAAGATTTATTTTTATCATAATAAGAACCATTTGAAAGTTGTGAACCTGAACCAGAGAGCCGCATTCATCCTGCAGATGGACTGTCCCCAGCACGGTGAACAGCCTTTGATAAATGTTGCTTTTGGGGGGTGACGGGTGTTACCTGCATTAGCTTGTTTTTGTTGCATGTGTTTGCATACTGAATTTTTCTCTCAAATATATCTAATATTTACCCATTCTCTTAATTCTTTCCATGAGCACCCTGGACCAATCTATCATCATCACTCTTTTTCATTCCTGAAAGTAGCCTCCTTACCACTCAGCCTTTATCTGCTCTTGCTGACTGTAAATTGCTTCTTCACATTTGACTTCCAGTTCTCTTTATGTGGCTTACAGGACCCTGAATAATCATATCTGGGGTCCTCAACTCATTTTCATTCTCTGACTCTCTATTTTTAATCACTCATAACTACTACACCCCCTCCAGTCATGGAGTCTTTAGCATGCAGTTTTCTCTGCCCATACTTTACTTCCTCCCCAGCTACTCTCTTCTTTTAACAAACTGCTCTTTGCCTCCTATCACAGTTAGAAACTCACTTTCCCAAGGATGAATCATCTATATATAATGTGGTTTCCTTATTATTATCTCCATTATTCCATCTCCTTTCTAGTAACAACATAGCTATAATTTTAAATTTATGTGTGTCATTCTTTTTTACCAAAGATTCCAGAGGTTGTGCTTGGTTTTATGCATTATACTATCCCTAGCTCTTTGCACAGTGCCTGAATTAAACAACAACAAAAAAAAAGTGGCTCAATAAGTACTTGTTGAAGAAATAAAACATTCTAAACTACCCATCCAATGCATCTTTATCGCTGTATTTGTCATTCTGAAACATCCTTCTCTTTGTCTGACCTGTAATCTTTTATACTTTATCTCTCATTTTACAGAGAAAGACAGAAAAAGCATTAACTTTTGTATTTAGTAATTTCTTGTTGGTACTCGTTGCTATGTGATCTTGAGGAAAATTTTCCACTCCTCTAATTTTAAAGTCTTTTCAAAATGTCATGTTTGGTTTCACTGGTTGGTTCTGTCTTTGTGCAACTATGCAATCCTCTCATTCTTCCAGTTTTCTAGATCCAGGTCTTTAGCTTTTTCTTAACTCTCCTCAATTTCTACAGTTCCAGTTCCAACCCGAGTTGTAGCCCTTCTTATAAGAGGAGGGAGGCTGACATCTTTGGTCCTGCACTACAAATAATCTGATCAATTTCAGCATTTCCTGGGATTTAGCATTAGTGATTTTAAATGGAAAACAGAGAAAGGGGAACTCTATCTTCAGATTGGAAGGTATTTTTTTGTTTGTTTGTTTTGTTTTAGAGCAGGAAATGAATGGACAATAACCAACATTATTGAGAGGTCAGGAAATAAAATGTCAGAAAGCCTGATTTCTCCATACAGCCTAATGATACCCACTTTCTTTCCTCATTTCTGAGCCTTAGACTGGAAACAATTGGCCAGCAGGATGCTCCTGGCCTAAGGCTTTTCTCTCTGTGGGCCACCCTGGCCAGGCAAAGTCAGAGAAACACTCCTTATCAAGCATTTATAGTTCATGTGAATTTCACCTCAAGCAAAGAAGTGCAGCCTGCATTAACCAGCTGAATTCAGGTGTAGCTGAGTACGTGGTGGGCTACTTTTTTATGGTTAACAATCATTTCAAGTTACCACTGCATCGCAACAGGAGTCTATCTGGCCTTCACAAACTCCATGCACCTGGCTGTACACCTCATCCTAATTTTGCACATTTCAGATCTGCTACTCATCTGACAACACGGTCAGCATCATATATTTAAGAACAGAACTTGCAGCTAGAAAAGCAATCACAGTCAAGGTCAAGTTGAATTGTGAAAAGAATATTGTGTGAAGGAGTTGATATTGTCCTGATGCCTGCTAAAAGTGTTCTTATTTTGAGAAAAAAAATATTTGGGTCACTTTTTTGAGATTATTAAATTTTCAAAAAGAAAAATAAAGACATGCAAATCATGAAAAACACACTTGTGATGAGACTTCCATTTTGGTGAATATAGAATGAAATACCTATATGTGTGTGTGTGTGTGTGTGTGTGTGTGTGTGTGTGTGTGTATGTGTGTGTGTGTTCTCTCTGCCTCTCTCTCATCTGAACAGTTATAGCCCCAACAGAAGGGGATAGTAAGTTATCTAATAAAAAGTACTTTTAAAAATCGGAGACTATAAACATGATTTCCTTTACTATATCTTTGTCTGTGAATTACTGATTTAAACAATGGAATTATATAGAAATGTCTGCAAAAGAATGTGGCTGTGCATATTCCACAGACTTCACACTTTCTGAAAGCATATACCAAACACAAATGCTCTAAAATCAACAATCTACAGTAGTACACATTGTAAATAAATTTACTCATACTGTATTAGAAATTCATATATCTAAGCAACTAATACTAAGCACAATGAATTGTGTTCCAAAATACCCTAACACATATAAGTATACTCTTTTAGATCTAACACATTAATATATATAATGATATAGCAATAATACCTAATCTAGAGGTTTAAATTTTAGTGGTCATTCAGCAACAAGATACAGGGGCCTTGGTCTAGGTGGGGATGTGTTGTGGTCTTCAGCAAAAACAAACAAAATAAAAATAACAGAAAAACACCGAAAACTCTGCTAACCAAAGAAGGGATGAAGGGAAATCCCCTACCTTGACCTTGGCATTGTGTGGAAAAAGAAGTATTTCCCCTTCAAATTCTCTGTTAAGTCTTTTACTGGCAAGGTTTGCTGTTACAATTCTTCTACTTGCAGTTTTTTTTTTTTTTTTTTTTTTTTCCCGAGTTGGTAGATTTCTCTAATCTAGAGAATGCACTATCTATAAATAAATTACATGATTCACACACCACGTCTCACAAAATATGGGTTCACATCGTATACCAAATGATTAAACAGGGAAAATGAGAACAGACAGGGCTAATAAAGGCCATGTAAAAGGTCAAATGGGAGAGTTTGAACTCAGAAACTACACTATCATCGTGCCAGACCAGTTGGGGAGGAGAATGAATTGTTAACAGATGGCCAGTAACTCTCACTGTAAGTATTTTTACAAAATGAGGACCAATAGATACACACTAGATATGTGGACATTTGAACACAGTAATATTGAATTCCTTTGTCTGTTCTGACATGATCAAAATGGTTGCAGTAAAATGTAAAATCATTGTCTGCTTTCTTTGAACCGTGAAATCTGTACAACAAATAAACTTATCTTTATTTTATTTCTTATCCTTACCCAGTCCTGACTATAATCATGTATAATTGTGAACACTTACTACTGACATTACTAATGCAGCTGACATGGATACTAATATAAAGATTGAATTTTTTACCATAATTTTATTATGTACTAGTGGTTACTTATTCAAATTTTTATCCAAAATAATACAAGTTCTATCAGTGTATTTGGCCTTGTTCCATGAAACATTTTTCTCTACACTGTGGATAGAGATAAAAGAGGTGTGCTTATCACATTGTCAGGTGACCTCATTCTGGAAGGGTAAGTTAATAGATAGTTGACAGAATTAAGATTCTGAAAAGGCTCAACAGTAGAATGATGGTGAAAAATCAACACAATAAAATTTTATAGGAATAAATCTAAATGTTATAATTATGTTTAAAAACCAGAGACAAATATATCACAAGAAAGTACAAGCAGAGAAGTCTAGCCTAACATCAGTTTGCTGTTTAAGACTTAGATTTTTTCTTGACTATTCTCAATGATATATCAATTTTAATGATGAATTTTAAAGTTCCTGGTTCATAAATTATTAGGAGATGGAATGGAGTTCAGCAATAGTTATCCGCCCACCCCCCATACCTCTCTAGCCTCCATTCACCTTCCTCATTCTTTTCTAATTTTATTTTTAATTGGAGCATAATTGCTAGATCTTCCCTGTGGCTCAAATGGTAAAGAATTTGCCTGCAATGCAGGAGACCTGGGTTTGATCCCTGGGTCAGGAAGATCCTCTGGAGAAGGGAATGGCAATCCACTCTAGTACTCTTGCCTGAAGAATCCCATGGATGGAGGAGCCTGGCAGGCTACAGTCCATGGGATTGCAGAGAGTTGGACATGACTAAGCAACTAACACTACACTACTGCTTTACAATATTGTGTTAGTTTCTGCCATACATCAGCATGAATAAGCCACAGGCATACATATGTGCCCTCCCTCTGCAACCTCCTGCCCACCTCCCAGCCCATTCCTCTAAGTTGTCAGAGAGCACTGAGTTTGAGCTCCTGCATCATACAGAAAATTCCCTCTGGCTATCTGTTTTACACATGGTAATGTATATGTTTCAATATTACTGTTTCAGTTCCTCCCTCCCTTTCCTTCACTCACAGTGCCCACAAGTGTATTCTCTATGTCTACAACTCCATTGCTGCCCCACAAATAGATTTATCAGTACCAACTTTCTCACTTGCCTTACTCTTAATTGCCTTTTGATTTATCTTCACAAAACCCTTCCTTGATCAACCATCACTATCAGTCATATGGTTTAGATAGAGTTTAAACCACCCTCAGCTCCAGGTCATGCCAATCAGCATATCCCTTTATCTTTCCAGTAACTAGTTCATGTATAAGCAAACATTGCAAATAGGCTGATACAATGTGACATGACTATGTATCTGTTGAGGTTTCCTATGAAGAAAACCTTTTCATTTTCTCTTTTATAGCTTTCTATTATCAGAAAAAAAAAAAAATCCTCTTTTCTCATGCAAGATATAAGGTGTGAATGTGAAACCCGGACTCTTCCATGAGAAGGAAAGCCTAGATAAGGAGCACTGTAGATACATAATGTGGAGTGTGGTGGAGAAGTCAACACCAGTGTGGTCAGATCGGTGAGAAGCCAGATCTCAGCTTACTGTACTTGAGCTGCTGAAACAAAGCTTATGTGAAATCATTCTCAACTTTTCACTTGTCAGATAAAGACATCCATTCATTGTTCTTATTTCTAAGTCAGGGTGAGTCAAGTTTTCCATCATGCACAACCCAAGAGACAGGGACTGCATCTTAATAACTTTTCTATTTATCAGGAGCAAGCACATGGTAGGTACTCAATAGATTTTTGTTGATGAATTAGGTTAAAATTGACCTAATGAAAAATCTAACAAAAACTCAAGTTAAATGTACATAAATATACAGAAATACAGTAAAGAAATAGCCTCATTGCATCATTGTGAGAATTATTAATACACAGTATATGAATTATGAAAATTGTATAGGTTAAACATTTCTGGCAAAATGGCAGATGGAAATAGGACAAATCCTCTCATTGAAAACAACTAAAATTACTGAATAAATTATTCTTAAACTAATAAAGTGAATCTGTGACAAGATTCAATGGTAACAATGCAAAGTATACTCAAGTGAGGAACTGACTGATGACAGGAAGCTAGAAAATTAAGATACTTTTTCTTGAGGTATCTAATAAACCAGTTAAACTCAAAAGTTAGTTTGCATAGTTGTATGCAATTTAAGGCACATAAATTTTACAGGCAAAACTAGGAGTGAACAAAGTGGACCTATTAGAAATAATCAATCAAGATTGATTATTATTAGAAATAATCAACCGTAGATGCTCCCTCCATAAAAGATTATATGCTCAATATACATAAACAGTGTAAAAGAACACTTTTTGAAGTACTGATTATTCATTAATAAATATAAAATTTAATATGGCTTTAAATCTAGCAACCCTGATTGAATAATTTATCTATTGACTCTTTTAGGTACTTCAGATAAGCAGTCATCTGAAGACAATGACAGTTTTCTCCCTTCCTTTATAATTCTTTTATAATTTATTTTAATGCATGCATTACTATCTGGCTAGGACCTTCAGCAAAATGTTGAAGACAAATACTGAGAGCAGGTACTCAACTTTTTATGTTTAATGATATTCGTACTGCATTAAAAATAATAAAACAGAGTTATAGCTAAGGAATTTATTAAAAAGAGATAAAACAAAATAATAAAATAAAATATTAAATGAATCCATAAGAAGCTGAAAGGATAAAATGGGACAAAGGCCCATAATACTAACAGAAAATAAATTGTATGATGATACATTTAAACCTAAACATAATAATCTAAATATAAACATTCATACTACTACTGCTACTACTGAAAATCACTCAGTCGGGTCCGACTCTTTGCGACCCCATAGACTATATAGTCTATGGAATTCTCTAGGTCAGAATACTGGAGTGGGTAGCCTTTCCCTTCCCCAGGGGATCTTTAAATTGGTCTGTGTGTGTGTCCAGTTGCTTCAGTCATGTCTAACTCTTTGTGACCCTATGGGCTGTAGCCCACCAGGCTCCTCTGTCCATGGGATTCTCCAGGCAAGAATACTGGAGTGGGTTGCCATGCCCTTCTCCATGGGATCTTCCTGACCCTGGGATTGAACTTGCATCTGCTGGCGTCACCTGCACTATCGGCAGATTCCCTTCCCACTGAGCCACCTGGGAAGCCCCAAAATGGTCTAGATGTCACTAATTATAATGCAAAGGTTATTAGATTGGAAAAGTATATCCACTTACATGCTACCTACAAGTAACATGACTTAAATAAAAAACACAAATGAATTAAAAGTAAAAGAATAGAAAATGACATACCAGATTAATACTAATCAAAAAGAAGCTGAAATTGCCTTTGCAGCATTAGGCATGACAATTTCAGATCAAGTAATGTCATCAGGGATATAAATAGGTATTTTTATAAATATGATAAATGATTAATTAATCAGGAGGATGTAACAAACCTTAGTGATTATGCCCCTAATACTAGAGTTTCAAAATACATGGATCGTAAACTGATAAAAACATCAGGGATGGATACATAATATGAATGAAATGCTTCCATACCCCATCTCAACAACGGATACAAAAGGCAGATAGAAAAATCAGTAAGGTTTAAAAGTCTTCAAAAACAAGATTAACCAACTTTTTATAACTGGCATTATAGACACTCTGCCCAATAACAGCAGAATACACATTCTTCTGAAGTACATGTCAAACATTTACCAAGATAAATGATATTTGGGGCCATGAAACAGTCTTGCTAAATTTAAAATGATTTTAGGCATACAGAATTTGTCCTCTAATCATAATGATGTGAAATTAGACATGGAAATATAAAGATCTCTGGAAAAAAAACAAAAAATTTGGAAATTAGGTAACACATTTTTAAATAATCCATGAGTCAAAAATATAATTCAAAAGGAAAAGCAGTACTTTAAGTTAAATGAAAATAAAAATATAACTTATTAAACATGTCAGATGTTGACAAAGCAAAATTTAGCGGGAAATTTATAGTGTGAAACACCTATGTTAGAAAAGAAGGAAGTGTCAAATCAATGACCTCAGCATCCACCATAAGAAACTAGAAAATAAAAGAAAATGAAACCACATTAGACACAAGTAAGGAAGAAATTAAAGATAAGAGTAGACACTGATTATATAAAGTATAAAAAACTATAATTAAAAACAAAGAAACCATAAAGCTGGTTATTTGAGAAGAATAATAAGATTATCCACCCTTTCCCCAGACCAAATAGGAAAATAGGATGAGATGACACAAATTATCAATCTCAGGAATGAAAGAGTGGCATTAATACAGATTTTTCAAAATTAAAAACATAATGAAGAGTATTACAAAGATATTATGCCAATAAAGTTTACGCCTAGGTGGAAAGGAAAAAGCCTTTAAAATATACAAACTATTAAAGTCCATTCAAGAAGAGATACATAATCTGAATAACCCTACATCTATTAAATAAAGTCATAGTTAATAACTTTTCCACAAAGTCAACAATGTTTCAATGTCTTCACAGGTGATTACCATGAGGCATTTGAGGGCTAATAAAAGACTGATGCTGGGAAGGATTGAGGGCAGGAGGAAAAGGCGACAGCAGAGGATGAGATGGCTGGATGGCATCACCGACTCGATGGACGTGAGTTTGAGTGAATCCGGGAGTTGGTGATGCACAGGGAGGCTTGGTGTGCTGCGATTCATGGGGTCACAAAGAGTCGGACACGACTGAGCGACTGAACTGAACTGAAATCCACTTCTATACAAATTCTTGAATATTGTAAGGAAAGGAATACTTCCCAACTCATTCTTTAAGACTAGCATTATCTCACTACAAAGTCTAATAAACGCTATAGAAAGAAAATAAACTATGAACTAATATTCCTCTTACACATAAGTGCAAAAAATTTACATAATTTAAGCAAATCTAGCAATATATAAATAAAACACATTAGTCTAGGAATGCAAGGCTGGTTTAAACATTCAAAAATTAACATAAATCACCATATTCACAAATTGAAAAAAGAAAAAAAATGATTTTAATAAATATAGAAAAAGCATCTGAGGAAATAAATTGTCCATTCCTGATAAAAGTTTTCAACAAACCAGGAGTGGAAGGGTATTTTTTCAACCTGAGAAAGGTCATCTACAGAAAACCTACAGCTGACATCATACTTAATGTTGAAACACTGAAACCTGTTGTTGTTTTCTGTCAGCTAAGAAATAAGGTAGAGATATATACTTCACTGCTTCTATTTAACATTCTGTCTGAACAGGAGGTTCTAGCCAAATAAATTAAGCAAGACTTTAAAAAGGCACACAAATGAATGCTAATTAGTGCTGATGATTAAAATAAACAATCACCACCAACAATAACAACAAAAAAGCAAGAATTCTGTATAGCTTTTGCAGTTTTACAGCCTGTAACATAATTATATAAATTACTACATTGAAATGTTTAAATTCACAATGAATTCTCTAGAGTATTCTTTAGAAGATATAGAAAATGATGTAGTTAACCAGTAGTGATATACCCTGAAAGAGAATGGCATTAAGGAAACAAATCAAATATTATTTCTTTAATCTACAATTATAATCCTTATTCCAATTCTAACCAGATTCCTGAGTATGGGTGAGTTTCTTAATGCAATTTTATAATCCAAATTTTGTTTCAAGAATTCAATGAGGAAAAAATAGATCTAAACTGCCTAATCAAGGGTCTGGTATAACATAAGTTTTCAAGAAGTGAGAAGCATAAGTCTGAAGGCAGTACAGCGTCTAGAAGATTCCAAATGGGAAAAAATATGAAGGTATGGTATTTAGCCCACTTGACTTCACATTCCAGGATGTCTGGCTCTAGGTGAGTGATCACACCATCGTGATTATCTGGGTCATGAAGATCTTTTTGGTACAGTTCTTCTGTGTATTCTTGCTACCTCTTCTTAATATCTTCTGCTTTTGTTAGGTTCATACCATTTCTGTCCTTTATCGTGCCCATCTTTGCATGAAATGTTCCCTTGGTATCTCTAATTTTCTTGAAGAGATGTCTAGTCATTCCCATTCTGTCGTTTTCCTCTATTTCTTTGCATTGATCACTGAGGAAGGCTTTCTTATGTCTCCTTGCTATTCTTTGGGCCTAAGAAAGCATGACTCTGAACAAAGCTAGTGGAGGTGATGGAATTCCAGTTAAGCTATTTCAAATCCTGAAAGATGATGTTGTGAAAGTGCTGCACTCAATATGCCAGCAAATTTGGAAAACTCAACAGTGGCCACAGAACTAGAAAAGGTCAATTTTCATTCCAATCCCAAAGAAAGGCAATACCAAAGAATGCTCAAACTACTGCACAATTGCACTCATCTCACACGCTAGTAAAGTAATGCTTAAAATTCTCCAAGCCAGGCTTCAGCAATATGTGAACCGTGAACTTCCAGATGTTCAAGCTGGTTTTGGAAAAGGCAGAGGAACCAGAGATCAAATTGCCAACATCTGCTGGATCATGGAAAAAGCAAGACAGTTTCAGAAAAACATCTATTTCTGCTTTACTGCCTATGCCAAAGCCTTTGACTGTGTGGATCACAATAAACTGTGGAAAATTCTGAAAGAGATGGCAATACCAGACCACCTGACCTGCCTCTTGAGAAATCTGTATGCAGGTCAGGAAGCAACAGTTAGAACTGGACATGGAACAACAGACTGGTTCCAAATAGGAAACAGAGTCCATCAAGACTGTATCATGTCACCCTGCTTATTTAACTTATATGCAGAGTACATCATGAGAAATGCTGGGCTGGAAGAAGCACAAGCTGGAATCAAGATTGCCGGGAGAAATATCAGTAATCTCAGGTATGCAGATGACACCACCCTTATGACAGAAAGTGAAGAGGAACTCAAAAGCCTCTTGGTGAAAGTGAAAGAGGAGAGTGAAAAAGTTGGCTTAAAGCTCAACAAAGAGTTGAGCAAAGAGTTGGACACGACTGAGCGAATGAACTGAACCGAACTGAACTGACTGAAGCAACTTTCCCACTACACATAAAATTAGCTGTTTTCATACCACTTGCCTGACACTGAAGTGATGTCTTCTGAACAATGGAGGAAGCTATTGCTACACAGAAGATAACACATGGAAACATCAAGATCTGCCTGTATTTACGCTTCATTATTGTTAAAATTGGAGAAAGGAATAAAATGCTTGGAATAGATTCCTTATTCTACACTATATATGTGTGTGTGTGTGTGTCTGTGTAGATAATATGATATATAATATTGCTCCTTATTTTATATCATAAATATATACACATATATACGAACACACATGCATGCATGCATGTATTAACATTTTGAACCTCAAAAAATATCCCCATAAAATATTTTTAACTTAAAATGGCAAGAAATGTCCCATACTCTTATAGTCTTAATTTTGATCAGTAAATTGGTAGTCTTCTTGTTTATACACTTCAAGATTTCAGAGAAATCATCTACTTGAAACTTCCTTCTCAGCCTAAGCTCTGGATCATTTTTGTTTATAAGCACTTCTGACATGAATATCTCTGTTAGTTAGACATTTAATTAGCTTGCTTTTCCTTCATGCAGTGACACAGTATATATTTCTTCATGCATGTGCGCCAGATAATAAATTTTATAAGAACAAAACAAAGGTAAAACTATGTTTTTGGTACCACTCCAACCAGTCCATTCTAAAGGAGATCAGCCCTGGGTATTCTTTGGAAGGAATGATGCTAAAGCTGAAACTCCAGTACTTTGGCCACCTCATGCTAAGAGTTGACTCATTGGAAAAGACTCTGATGCTGGGAGGATTGGGGGCAGGAGGAGAAGGGGACAACAGAGGATGAGATGGCTGGATGGCATCACCAACTCAATGGACGTGATTTTCAGTGAACTCTGGGAGTTGGTGATGGACAGGGAGGCCTGGCGTGCTGCGATTCATGGGGTCGCAAAGAGTTGGACACAACTGAGCGACTGAACTAAACTGAACTGAACCATTCCATCTCATTTTTGGGAGAGGAAGAGCTAATCTCATACACAGTTGAAAGTATAGCATTAATTCTAAAGAATCTAAAACAACTCTCACACTTATATTTGCCTATATTTCTCTTCTTTTTGTAGAGTGTTCCTCTCCAAGAATCCACAGAAAAATAAGACCTATCATCCTTTACATGAGACATTAAGTAATATCAGTGACCAAGGAATGAACATAATGCAACTCAGAAAAGAACAAACATGGATGATTTCATAATCCCTTGTAGTCAACATTGCGTATTCTTGTAAGAATACTTGATTTTGTTTTATAGTGTTTGTAATGCTCCACAATGTTTTTAGAGTTGTCTCTCTTGATAAGGAGACAATTGTTGTGATAGACAATTGTTCAGTTCTATTTGTTTTGCATTTAAACTCATTCTCCCTTTACTAATAAATATAGGAAAAAAGCTTAAAGTTAGGATTATGTACAGAGACCAAAACAAACAAACAAACAAACACATGAACAATTCCCAGGAATGAATCTTGCAATAGCTTAAATAGGAGTTAGTAGCTTAAATAGGAGTGTTTTCTTCTTATTCTGTTTTTCGCTTTTCTTTCTTATATAACAAGAAATCCACTGACAGTTAGTATTAGCCTAGAGCAAGAACTCCGCACTACCCGCCAGGAAGCTGGTTATTTCTATCTCACAGGTCTGTCATCTTTAGTATGGTGGCTTTTGTCCTCATGTTGTCAGTCATTGCTATACCAGTAGGCTTTATCTCTGTAGCTTGGGTAAGAAGAAAGGCAAGAGGAAAATCTATGCAACACTATTTCTTTTATTTAGGAAAAAAATACTAAAATTTCCCCATGATAGTGTCTCTTCCTTGGCAGACTTATGTCTTATGCAACAAATCTGATGTGCATGGCCTCCAAGCTACAAGGGAGTTTGGCAAATTAAAAGGAAAGGAAAAAACTAGTCTATAAAAGTTGTTCAGTGAACCAAATCTCAACGTTTATCACAACTTTAACATTGAGAAATATCACCAAGTTATTAGTAGTATTATCTAGCTGAGGAAAAATACCACATTGATGTTTACTACAGTTAATTATATATTTATGCCCAAAAATCCTGAACATCTTTATATACCACTCACACAAATTCAAGGTATGTGATGCCGAATTTTATGTATCAACTCAGGTAGGCTATAGTACCCAGTTATATAACTAAACAATTGAAAGTTTTCTGTAAAGTTGTTTTGTGGGTATGGTTAAAATCTAGAATCAGTTGTCTTGAATGCAGACATAGAGAACGGACATGTAGATATGGGGGTGGAGGGGAGGGGAGGGGAGGACAAATTAGGAGATTGGGATTGACATATATACACTACCATGTGCAAAACAGATAACTAGTGGACACCTGTTGTATAGAGCAAGTAGTTCAGCTTGGTGCTCTGTGATGACCTAGATGGGTGGGATAAGAGGGGAGTGGGAGGCAGGTTCAAGTGGGAGGGGATATCTGTATACATGTAACTGATTCACTGTGTTATATAGCAGAGACTAGCACAACACTGTCGGAGAAGGCAATGGCACCCCACTCCAGTACTCTTGCCTGGAAAATCCCATGGAAGGAGGAGCCTGGTAGGCTGCAGTCCATGGGGTCCCTAAGAGTCAGACACGACTTAGCGACTTCACTTTCTCTTTTCACCTTCATGCATTGGAGAAGGAAATGGCAACCCACTCCAGTGTTCTTGCCTGGAGAGTCCCAGGGACAGGGGAGCCTGGGGGGCTGCTGTCTATGGGGTCGCACAGAGTCAGACACGACCGAAGCGGCTTAGCAGCAACAGCAGCAGCGGCACAACACTGTAAAACAATTATGCTGCTGTTGTCTTTGAGTCGCTAAATTGTGTCTGACTCTTTTTGGCCCCATGGACTGCAGCACTCCAGGCTTCCCTGTCCTTCACGATCTCCCAGAGTTTGCTCAGACTCATGTCTATTGCATCAGTGATACTATCTAACCATCTCATCCTCTGTTGCCCTCTTCTACTTCTCCTATTGGAGGAGGGAATGACCAACCACTCCAGTGTTGTTGCCACGAGAAACCCATGAACAGTATGATAAGGCAAGAAAGCAATTATACTCCAGTTTTCTAAAAAAAACAAAAAATAAAAAATAAATACATAAAACATACAACTGTGTTTAAAAAAATAAATAAAATAGAATCAGTTTTCTGTAAGTAAGGGTACTAGTCTCAATAATATGGATGAACCTCTTCTAATCAGTTAAAGTTTTTAAGAACAAAACTTGTTTTCCTATGCTAAGTCACTTCAGTCATGTCCGACTCTGTGCGACCCCATAGACGGCAGCCCACCAGGCTCCCCCGTCCCTGGGATTCTCCAGGCAAGAACACTGGAGTGGGTTGCCATTTCCTTCTCCAATGCATGAAAGTGAAAAGTGAAAGTGAAGTCGCTCAGTCGTGTCCAACTCCTAGCGACCCCGTGGACTGCAGTCTACCAGGCTCCGCCGTCCATGGGATTCTCCAGGCAAGAGTACTGGAATGGGGTGCCATTGCCTTCTCCGCTAAGTTTTCCTAGAGAAGGAGAAATTTTCCAACACTCTAGCATCAACTCTTGCCTGAGCTTCCAGTTTTCTGGTGGCCTACCTCACAATTTCAGACTCAAAACTACAGTACCATCTCCTGCCTGAGTATTCAGCCTGCCAGCCTGTTCTACAAATTTCATTCAGACTTGCCATCTCTCAACCCAAATCAAAAGAGCCAATTCTTAAAAGAAATTCTTAAAATAATTTTCTCTGTAGTAGAAAGATAGACAGAGACACAGAAATTTAGGATATATAGGTAGAGATATCTCCATTTGGCTCTGTTTCTCTGGAGGACCCTGACTAATCAAGGCATAGACTCAATCATATGGATAGGGTCAATCTTGTCAATGTTATATATGAGAATTTATCAAGTGCCTACTAACTGTGCAACCTAGGCCAATAACATTACCTTGTTATGACTTAACAATGTATGTTTGCCATGGTTCAGAAGACAGCATCCAGTATGTAAGAAGATATTACCACTATGACTTTCATAAAAGAAAATTCACAGATACCAATGCATTTATATAATATGTTATTAGATGGGTTATTATATTTAATAAAATTATAACAATGCCTAACACATAATAAGGACTATATAAATGTTCTCCATCTTCTCATTATTATTACAATTATCATCATGGTCATAGGGAAATGCAAAGAACATTGACATGGAGATGATTAAAACAGGGACACCTTTGTTCCTGAGCTGTGTGGCATATGTTTTAAGGCAATAAACTATCAGCTCTGCTAATGGAACTAATAGGTTAAGTTTCCCATGTTGCTTGAATTATTTCCCCAGGAAAATTAAATTTTGTTAAATAGAAAATCTAATTTTATCTCTAGTAACTTGAAAAATCTTAATTAGTGACACAAAAGCCATGTTAAAATTACTTAGATCAGAAATAAACACATCATTATACCAAAACAAACAAATTGAAGAGCTACTGTAGTTTAGCTGACATTTCAGACAGAGTATCTTGGTAAAATAAGATATGAACAGGCAATTTCAAAAGGGAAGAATCAACATCAATCACATAAATTAAATTGATTAACTTTCATACTTAATCAATCACAGGCATGAATCTTATACAATCTACTGGTGACCTCAGTTACTTTGTTTAATCATGCACACCAATATCAGTGCAATGCTTGATTTTCCAATTAAAACAACTTTGCAATTAGATCTAATTAACGTGTTCCAATTAAATAGGTTAAATGCAGCAGTATTCAATAAATTTAAGCCCCGTACTATTCTCACAGTGAAAAGGTTCTCTAAAATTGTTTGGATATGTAATCCTTTAGGTGCCACAGATTAACAAAAGAAGTAAGAAAAGGTCAACAGTTTGGCTCAGAAATAACATAAGCCAGATTGGTAGAGAAGAATAAGCATCCCAAATTTCTCAATTATCTCCTGGATCATCACATAAGCCCTTCATGATAGCCCCATTAACAATTTGCCAGTGGAAGCATTTGTTAAAGGAATATTTGCCCTCTTCACACACAAAAAAAGACATCCCCACTTGGAGTTAGAGGCAGTTTTATTGGTCTTTATTTAATCTGTTATTGGTCTTTATTTAATCTTAAATAAAGGAAATATGGTTTTTTTGACTTTTGAACCAGTAAACTTTTACTTTGACCCTTGGGTTAAATAATACATAATAGATTACCTTTTTAAAGCTTCCTATAGGGAGAAATAGTGGAGAAGGAAATGGCAACCCATTCCAGTGTTCCTGCCTGGAGAATCCCAGGGACGGGGGAGCCTGGTGGGCTGCTGTCAAAGGGTTCACACAGAGTCAGACACGACTGAAGCGACTTAGCAGCAGCAGGGAGAAATAGAGGTTAAGAATATTTTGTTTCACTTTGTTTTTAAGCCTTTGATTTATGATTCTGACTTCAGACATCCCTCCATCCTGAACTCCTAGTTTCCTTTCATCAAGAGAGCCCCTGCTCTGATTACTATATTGTAATGTGCATAAGTAAGTCTTCTTGGTGAATTCACTGTTCACAGAGAGCTATCAGTATCTGAGAAGTCACACCAAGTAAAATCCAAGTCTGAGACACCCCTGGAGCGTGAAAGAGGAATTATACAGCACTCACTTCATCCCTATGCTAGATAAAATAGAGGGATAACAGAGCCTAGTCTTTCCATTTAGACCATTCTGCTGTATATGTGTATTGTTCTTTGAATTCTTCTTCAAAGTTCCCCTTGTCTCTACTCTAATATAAAGTAACCTACAAAACAACTGCACATAGTTGTTAGATTATAAGCATGCAGTATTTGATTGTTTTTCAGGAAGCTACTTTTTTCAGACTTTTTATCTCTTAGTCTTTTTCTCCTTCCTTTGCCTTCACTTCATATTCTCACAATATATAAAAATATATTCTAATTTTGAAAACACCTTAATTTTAAGATTATTAATACAGAAACTGAAGTTCAATAAGTTTATCTTGATCATTGTTTTATATATTTTGATAATTATGTCTAATGCTATATATTATATTATAGCAAAGACACTCCAGTCTAGACATTTACCCAAAAGAGCTAGTGCACACAATCATTCTTGATTTTCAAAAGAGGAGAGACTTGTGTTTTCATGTAGCTTGAAAACTTACACTCATCACTATATAGTTATTGGTGTATCATGCTTTATATGTAAAAAATGACCAGATCATATTTATGAAATTTGCAGTTTTTTTTAATCAAAAACAGATGTAAATATTGTAGTGCTCACTTCAGACAGGACAGGGGTCTCAGTCATTGTTAACGGAGGTTCTTTTGGAATAAAATGTGCTTAGCTGTGCTCTAGCTATATCAAGGTAAGGATACAATATAGGTCTCTCTCAATCACAATACAAATTATTCCTTTAACTTGTCTCAGTGTAACATCATTTGGTTGTAAGGAAATAGCATATATATATACTATATACCTAACAATCATTTATATATATATAAAACAAAATTTTGGGTGGACCTTACAGGATATATCAATTAAATAGATATTACTAGGAACTCTCGTTTTCTAAGGGACATCATGTTCTACTTCTTCTAATAAATCCTAGATGATATAAACTGGTCAAGAGCGTGAGTTCTAGACTTGGAATTCAAACTCCTATTGAGACACTTTCTAACCCTATAATATTCAATGTTTTCAAACTAACTTTTGCCTCATTTTCATTATATCTAAAATTGCACTGACTACGTAGGTTTATTTTCCAAATTATGAATTATTCCATATAAAGAACTTGCAGAAGTATGCAGTTAGTAATAAGCATTCAAGTAACAATGGCCAGTATCCTCTACTTTTCTCTCACTTTTCTCTCACTTACTATTCCAAGTAATTTTAAAATGCAGTAATTTTACTGCAGACTGAAGTTGCCTTTAAAGTATATAAGGACCAAAAAAAAAATCTTTAAACCTTTTCTGTCAAATACTGTTTGTCATAATTCTGAAGATGGATTTTTAAAGCTGTTTTGCTGCATCATAGGACAAAGCAAATGAGTAAATATATTCTATAGTTTCTGTTGTTACTGACAACTTTGACAACTAGGTTTCTGAGCCTGGGGAAAAGGAAATATAGATATAAGGTAGTACAGGTTAGATAAAATTCTTACAGTCCTGAATTCAATTGGAAACAGAAGAATGGATATGCATATTTATTTTTAAAGAGTACATAATGTATTTTGTCTTAAAAAAAAAATCCTGAAACACACCTGGGCAATATCAAACCTGGTAGCAATGAGCCCCTACTACTGAGATTATAGTCTAACAAAATTACTTCTGGATAAAAATAGCCAGAGCTTCCTGGAAAAATAGGTGGTCTCAGATCTAGATATGGAATATGCTTGATATACTGCAACATTTTGTTACACCAGAAAATAAGAAGCTATGAAGAACTCTAAAATCATGAAGAAAAAAAAAAAGACTCAGGAGCCAACTTGAAGAGTTGCCAAAGTGGACATTTGGAGTACTAATATAAATAAAGAAATCAATAAATTGAATCACATCAAACAATTTAAAATTCACAAACTGATATTAATATCCCTCTCTATCTCTATCCCTCAAAAAATATACAACTGGAGTATGCTAGTTACTCTATGATTCTGTAAACTAGCCAATGAAGAGAAAAAGAAAATCAAGCATTGATTCCACTCTTTCTATATGAACTGTTATAAATAGTATTAGAGTATACATGCATGATTTCCATTCTATATAACAATTTCAGTTCATAAGTGGAGAAATGACATAACTAGAATATAATCATTTTGCAACCCTTGGTGAATAACATCTAGATATTGATCCTAGATGGTTGCTAACACCACAGAGATGAAAGGTTAAATTGCTCCTTGTGAAAGAACACAGCCTCACTCTGAAAAACTACTGACAAAAAAAAATCAAATCTAAGTCTGATAAATCCTATAGATCAGCACTCTTAAGTAGAACTTTTTACCATTATGGGAATGTTTCTATTAATTTTAAATAGATACATATATCACCATTATAAGGGCTTCCCTCATAGCTCAGACAGTAAAGAATCTACCTGCAATGGCAGGAGACCAGGTTCGATTCCTGGGTCGGGAAGATCCCCTGGAGAAATAAATGGCAACCACTCTAGTAGTCTTGCCTGGAGAATCCTATGGACAGAGGAGACTGGCAGACTACAGTCCATGCGGTCGCAAGAGTCAGACATGACTTAGTGACTAAACCACCATTGCCCTTATGGCAGAAAGTGAAGAGGAACTGAAGAGCCTCTTGATGAAAGTGAAAAAGGAGAGTGAAAAAGTTGGCTTAAAACTCAACATTCAAAAGACTAAGATCATGGCATCTGGTCCATAACTTCAAGGCAAATAGATGGGTAAACAATGGAAACAATGAGAGACTTTCTTTACTAGGTCCAAAATCACTGCAGATGGTGACTGGAGCCACGATATTAAAAGACACTTGCTCCTTGGAAGAAAAGCTATGACAACCCTAGACAGCATACTAAAAAGAGACATTACTTTGCTGACAAAGGTCCATCTAGTCAGAGCTATGGTTTTTCCAGTAGTCATGTTTGGATGTGAGAGTTGGACTATAAAGAAAGCTGAGCATTGAAGAACTGATGCTTTTGAACTGTGGTGTTGGAGAAGACTCTTGAGTATTCCTTGGACTGCAAGGAGATCCAACCAGTCAATCCTAAGGGGAATCAATCCTCAATGTTCACTGGAAGGAAGTTGAAGCTCCGACAATTTTGCCACCTGATGTGAATAACTGACTATTTGGAAAAGACCCTGATGCTGGGCAAGATTGAAGGCTGGAGGATACGGTGATGACAGAGGATGAAATGGTTGGATGGCCTCACTGACTGGATGGACATGAGTTTGAGCAAACTCTGGGAGTTGGTGATGGACAGGGAAGCCTGGCGTGCTACAGTCCATGGGGTCGCAAAGAGTCAGACATGACTGGTCGAATGAACTGAACTGGTAGAATGGTTAGCATATTTGAGAGTGGTTTACAGGAAAATAAGACAGAACACACGAAAAGGTACCATGGGAATGTAATCAGCAAAGTATATACTGGCAATCTCAGATATAAAAGGGTCAAGGTCAGGGGACAGATTCTTATAGACTTATGGGTCATAAGTGACACATTAATGAAGCAAGACAGGTGAACATTTTTGTGATACTGACCAAGAAAATAACATATATAAAAGACAAGATAAACAGCATTTATGAGAAGATTGGCAGTTTCAACACTGACTAAATATTTCACAATATTTAAAAGTTATCTCTTTGTGTACAAGAATGGAACTATGGTTAATTAAAAAAAAATAACAGTTTAAAGATACACAATTTATGAATTTAAAAATATGCTCTCTGAGATTCACTTCAAAATAATAGGAGAAGAGGGGAAGTGAATGTAGATGAATTACAAATGTCCATGTCATGGTAATTACTGAAGCTAAAGTGGTTTGTGTGGATTCAAAATAAGTGTCCATCTGATTTAGTGAATGCAAATAATATATTGCATATAACTAAACAATTGTATTAATGAATATGATATCACAAGTTATTTTAAAAAGGAATGGTTTAAGGAAATAATGAACACTAAAAAAGGAAAGTTTAAGGAAATATGAAAGTACTCAAAATGGTTCCAGTTTAGTATTTTCTAGCAATAAACTAAACATTTGGCGAAGATTCAGTCATTGAACCAATAAAGTTAGGTGAAAAACATTTTAATAAGTTTACTCTTTCCACTTTAGAAAATACTCAGTCTTGGATATGTATAAAAAAAAGGAGTTAGAAACTAAATAAAAAAACTTAGAAGATACATATAATATTCACTCTTTTTTAGATCTGTGATAATACAGCATGCCTAAGTATAATTTTTAACTTTATTGTTGGTACACATGATCTGGAGAACAGTTTGGGACTTCAAGAGCAGCTGGATTCAAATTCTTCCTCTAACTCTTGATTTTGTAACCCACATTTGCTGAGGTAGGTTTTCAAAATAGGTAGTTAACCAGTTGCAGGAGTCTCAGTAGCAGGGTTAGAGATATGATCCCCCAGATTTTAAGCTAGAATACAAGCCTTTAGTTCTAACCCACATTTGATCATCACATAGAAAATAGAAGACAGAAACTTTCAAGTAAGCAAGAGCTTGGGAATGGGTAAGTTATGCATGTGTCCCCTCCTTAAAATCACCTGTTAAAGTCTACCTCTTTTTTGAGGGGAAGTAATGAATAGAGAAGGATAAAAATAAGAGCAGAAGCTAATTTCCTAATACTTTCAAAAAAATAAAAGTTTTAATTTGTAAAGAGAAAGGCAAACTGGAAGAGGAATAATATGATCCCGCTGACCACATATACACCATAATGAACTATGTAAAGATGCCAAGTAAATAGAGAAGAGGGCAAAATGATTCATGGAAAAAGAAGACTACATAACATTATGTGATTTACATGTAATAGAAATTAGATAAATGGGGAAGGTTATTGAAAATTATTCATAAAACCTATTCCAAATATTTAACATTTACACAAAAATGTTACACACATATACAAACACACACCACAAAAGTAGAGCCTGGCATCTATCACTGTAAGTGCCTTTGAATGCCTACAATGGCAAAAACACACTTTTTCTGTAATCTGAAAATGACTCATCACATCTAAGACACAGGGTTGGACATTTCTTCCACAAGGTAAACATCTGGGATATATCTCTCCTCTTATACACACAAACAAACAAACAATGTTTTTTATATGCTTATTCCAATGCTCCTTATGCCTCCATCTGTCAACAAGTAATATTTTCAAGAGAGCATCCTGTCTCAGACCTTTGCTGTTACCTGAAGTACATTTAATAAATGACTTCTTCACTCCTTCCTTGCTTGCTAACAATTGAAGAGGTAATTGATTCACTTGTTTAAACCACACAACTTATAAATGGCCAAGTATCATTGTGAGTAATGTTCTTCCAGTTCTGCAGAAATTGTACATTTGACCAAAAGAGTGTTGGAGTCACCAGAGTCATAGCCATATATCATCTCACCATCAGAGCACCAGGCTCTGAACACCCATTCTTGACTGCATTCCAAAATTTAACTGCATTCCAGATGCCGAACCCATCAAAGTTTATTCAGCACATGACAAGAAAGTGGTGGAACAGGTTGTGATTAATAGTTAAACTGAGTTCCGTCTCTGCTGATATCTGTAATATAAGTACAAAACGACTTCCTTCTTACTTAGAAGAACAAAGAACCATTTTGTTTAAGAGAGTCTATGTTGGGATAGTTTCTTTTGATTTTATAAAAATGCCAACAGTGAAAATAAATCCACATAAACTGAGTGAACTGGTTGGTCTGGACTTGTTTCACTGAGGGGCTAGGAAAGCGGATATGTATTCCAGGGTAGACAGCAATGAGTGTTAGAGAATAAATAGGAAATTTAAGTAATGGTGAATGGTGAGTGATCTGTTTGGAATATAGGGTGAAAGGTAAGAAGAATAACATTAGGAATATTCATCAGATTCAGAATATGAAGGATCATAGTCTCTAGGATGATAATTTGAGATATTTCCCCTCACAAAGAGAGCCAGTGAGAGAGTTTAAGAAATGAAAGTAACTAATTAAACCTGATTTTAATCACAAAACACTGACATTAGAAGAATAAAAGAGTGGAAGTACAGACATTGGTTAGGAGATTATTATGCAGCAGACCCTGGTTTGATCCCTGGGTCAGAAAGATCCCTTGGAGAAGGGACAGGCTAACCACTCCAGTATTCTTGGGCTTCCCTGGTGGTTCAGATGGTGAAGAATCCACCTGCAATGTTGGAGACCTGGGTTCGATCCCTGGATTGGGAAGATCCCCTGGAGGAGGGCATGACAACCCACCCCAGTATTCTTGCCTGGAGAATCCATATGGACAGAGGAGCTTTGTGGGCTACAGTCCATGGGGTTGCAAAGAACCAGACATGACTGAATGTCTAAGCACAACACAACACAGGAGATTACTGCCATAGGTTAGGTGTGAGCTAATAAATGCCTGAAATATGGCAATGAAAATAAATGTAGCTATGACAGGCAAATCAAGAAGACATTACTGGCTTGTATCCAGTGGATTTGGAAGAGAATATATTCTTTGGAAGGAATGATGCTAAAGCTGAAACTCCAGTACTTTGGCCACCTCATGCGAAGAGTTGACTCATTGGAAAAGACTCTGACGCTGGGAGGGATTGGGGGCAGGAGGAGAAGGGGACGACAGAGGATGAGATGGCTGGATGACATCACTGACTTGACGGACATGAGTCTGAGTGAACTCTGGGAGTTGGTGATGGACAGGGAGGCCTGGCGCGCTGCGATTCATGGGATAGCAAAGAGTTGGACACGACTGAGCAACTGAACTGACTGAACTGAACATTTGACATGGTTACTTTAGAGGCAAAGATAGCAATTTTTACAATCAAGTAATGTTGAAGGTGGGAAATTTTAATTGAAAAATATAGAAAATAATGCTAATAAGGAAAATGAGAGTTTTGTGGTATTTTGAGGATACTGGTGATCTTAGCATGTTGCCATTATTATAGTTTTATCAGCTGCTTATTGATTGTAAAATGAACAAACAAAACTCCAAACTACCAAACCGAAATGTTACATGACCTTAACACTGCATATTTTATGCTTGTGTCCCTATTAGAATGGCTCTGAGTCCCATGCATTTTCAAGAACTTAGCTCCCTTAAAAATGTTTCTACTTATTTTTTGGATTCCGGAAAGGCATGTCTGCACGTGACTCACAATTACATATGCATCACCAATTTATGTCTGTAATATTATTTGCCTGCTCTAGAATTCATGTGTTAACATTTAATGCTTTTTGAGTCATTAAAGGCAAATCTCTTCCAAATCAGTGGCTGCAACTGCTCATGGATCTTATGAAGTAAACTCCAGTTGTCATGTCACGAGTCCTGTTTCCTTATGCTTCCAGCACTGCAGTGTTCATGCCAGCCAGAAGTGATGAGGATACTTGCTTCTTCTCTGATGCACATCTCACAACATCACAGGAATCCTGAAAGGGATCTGCTTTGGCCCAAATTCTCAATAAGAAAAAAAATTTTTTTTCAACTTCTGGTTCATACCCTTCTAAATATACATGGTCAAATCTCATTTGAGCAGAGTACGGAAAAAAAGGCAAAAATATGTTTCTTAATGTTTCTAATTCCTTTCCCTTTTCAAAACCCTGTCTCAAAAAAAAAAAAAAAAAAAAAAAAACCTCTTCTCAAATCATTGAATGCAAATAGAAACTTGAGTCTATATATGGTCTGGAGTGAAGATGGAGAAGATGTTTCAGGTTTGAGAGGGGAAATTGAGTTCATCTCATATAATATCCCTTATCTGGAGCCCTAGGGGCTTATGTATTTCAGAATTCAAAAGTTTTTGATTTTAGGGGAAAAAAAGCCCATATATAACACTACCATAGAACCATTTAACTTCAGCTTTTTTGGCATTGGTGGTTGGAGCATACATTTGTATTACTGTGATGTTGAATGGTTTGCCCTGGAAATGAACAGAGATCATTCTGTCATTTCTGAGATTACACCCAAGCATTACATTTTGGATTCTTTTGTTGGCTATGAGGGTGACTTCATTTCTTCTAAGGGATTCTTGCCCACAGTAGTAGACGGAACACTCATCTGAATTAAATTTGCCCATGAAGACCTACAAGACCTTCTAGAAATAACTTCAAAAAAAGATGTCCTTTTCATCATAGGGGACTGGAATGCAAAAGTAGGAAATCATGAAATACCCTGAGTAACAGGCAAGTTTGACCTTGGAGTGAAAAATGAAACAGGGAAAAAGCTAACAGACTTTTGCCAAGAGAACACACTGGTGATAGCAAACACCGTCTTCCAACAACAGAACAGATCATTCAACATGGAAATCACCAGATGATCAATCAGTTCAGTCAGTACAGTTCAGTTCAGTTGCTCACTCATGTCCAACTCTTTGTACTCCCATTGACTGCAGCAAACCAGGCTTCCCAAAGTTTGCTGAAACTCATGCCCATCAAGTTGGTGATGTCATCCAAACATCTCATCCTCTGTCATTCCCTTCTCCTCCTGTATTCAGTCTTGCTCAGCATCAGGGTCTTTTCCAATGAGTCAGTTCTTCTCATTAGGTGTCCAAAGTATCGGAGCTTCAGCATCAGTCCTCCCAATGAATATTCAGGACTGATTCCCTTTAGAGTTGACTGGTTTGATCTCCTTGCAGTCCAAGGGACTCTCAAGAATCTTCTCCAATACCATAGTTCAAAAGCATAAATTCTTCAGACTCAACTTTCTTTATGGTCCAACTCTCACATACATATATGATTACTGGAAACATCATAGCTTTGACTATGTGGACTTTTGTCAGCAAAGTAATGTCTCTGTTTTTTAATATGGTGTCTAGGTATCTCATAGCTTTTCTTCCAAGGACAGACATCTTTTAATTTCATGGCTGAAGTCACAATCTGCAGTGATTTTGGAGCCCAAGAAAGTGGTCAATAACAAAATCAAATTGATTATATCCTTTCAGCTGAAGATGGGAAAGCTCTGTACAGTCAGCAAAATCAAGACTGGGAGCTGACTGTGGCTCAGATCATGAACTCCTTGTTGCAAAATTTAGATGTAAGTTGAAAAATGTAGGGAAAAACACTAGACCATTCATAGACCATTCAGGTATGACCTAAATTAAATCCCTTATGATTATACAGTGGAAGTGACAAATAGATTCAAGGCATTAGACCCTATAGATAGAGTGCCTTGAGAACTATGGACAGAGATTTGTGACATTGTACAGGAGGCAGTGATAGAGACCATCCCCAAGAAAAAGTAATGCAAAAAGGCAAAATGGTTGTCTGAGAAGGTGTTACAAATACCTGAGGAAAGAAGAGAAGTGAAAGACAAAGGAGAAAAGGAAAGACATATCCATCTGAATGCAGAGTTCCATGAATAGGAAGGAGAGATGAGAAAGCCTTCCTCAGTGATCACTGTAAAGAAACTGAGGAAAACAATAGAATGGAAAAGTCTAGAGATCTCTTCAAGAAAATGAGAGACACCAAGGGAATATTTCATACAAAGATGGACACAATAAAGGACAGAAATGGTAGGGACCAAACAGAAACAGAAGATATTAAGAAGAGGTGGCAAGGATACCCATAAAAGTACTATACAAAAAAGATCTTAATGATCCAGATAACCATGATGGTGTGACCACTCACCTAGAGCCAGGAATCCTGGAATAAAGAGTCAAGTGGGCCTTAGGAAGCATCACTGCAAACAAAGCTAGTGGAGGTGATGGAATTCCAGCTGAGCTACTTCAAAGTCTCAAAGATGATGCTGTGAAAGGACTGCACTCAAGATGCCAACAAATTTGGAACATTCAGCAGTGACCATAGGACTGGAAAAGGTCAGTTTTCATTCCAATCCCAAGAACGGCAATGCCAAAGAATGTTCAAGATACCACCCAGTTGCATTCATCTCACATGTTAGCAAAGTAATGCTTAAAATTTTCCAAGCAAGGTTTCAACAGTATGCAAACTAGAACTTTCAGATGTTCAAGCTGCATTTAGAAAAGGCACAGATACCAGAGATCAAATTGTCAACATCCGTTGGAACATAGAAAAGGCAAGAAAATTCCAGAAGAACATCTACTTCTGCTTCATGAACTACGTTAAAGCCTTTGACTGTGTGGATCACAAAAACTGTGGAAAATTCTTCAAGAGACGGGAACAACAGACCACCTTAACTATCTCCTGAGAAGCCTCTTGAACCTGTTGCTTAAGAAACAACAGTTAGAACTAGACATGGAACAACAGACTGGTTCCAAATTGGGAAAGGAATACGTCAAGGCTGTATATCTTCACCCTGCTTATTTAGTTTATATGCAGAGTACATCATATGAAATACTGGGCTGGATGAAGCACAAGGTGGAATCAAGATTGCTGGGAGAAATATCAATAACCTCAGATATGGAGATTGCATCACCCTTATGGCAGAAAGCAAAGAGCTCCTTAATGCAAGTAAAAGAGGAGAGTGAAAAAGCTGGCTTTTTAAAGCTCAATATTCAAAAATCTAAGATCTGGTCCCAGACCCCTCACGGCATCTGGTCCCATCACTTCATGGCAAATAGATGGGGAAACAATGGAAACAGTGTGAGACTTTCTTTTCTTGGGCTCCAAAATCACCACAGATGGTGACTGCAGCCATGAAATTAAAAGACACTTGCTCCTTGGAAGAAACGCTATGACCAACCTAAAAGAAAGTGAAAGTGAAAGTCGCTCAGTCCTGTCTGACTCTTTGGAACTTCTTGGACTATACAGTCCATGGAATTCTCCAGGACAAAATACTGGAATGGGTAACTGTTCCCTTTTCCAGGGGATTTTCCCAACCCAGGGATCAAACACAGGTCTCCCTCAATGCAGGCAGATTCTTTACCAGCTGAGTCACCAGGGAAGCCCATGAACAACCTAGGCAGCATATTAAAAAACTGAGACTATCCTTTGCCAGCAAAGGTCTGTATAGTCAAAGCTATGGTTTTTCCAGCAGTCATGTATGGATGTGAGAGTTCGACCACTAGGAAGCCTGAGCACTGAAGAATTATGGCTTTTGAACTGTGGTGTTGGAGAAGAACTTTGAGAGTCTCTGGAACTGCAAAGAGATCAAACCACTCAATCCTAAAGGAAATCAGTCCTGAATATTCATCAGAAGGACTGATACTGAAGCTGAAGCTCCAATACTTTGGCTACCTGATACAAAGAACTGACTCATTAGAAAAGACCCTGATGCTGGGAAAGATTGAAGGCAGGAGGAGAAGAGGATGGCAGAGGATGAGATGGTTGGATGGCATCACAGACCCGATGGACATGAGTTTGAGTAAGCTCCAGGAGTTGGTGATGGACAGGGAAGCCTGGCGTGCTGCAGTCCATGGGGTCGAAAGAGTCAGACACGACTGAGCAACTGGACTGAACTCAAAATCACCATTAGTATATCCTTAGCAAATGTGTGGCTATTCACACAAAAAGGAAAATACTATGTATCACTTTCTATCATGTCAAGAGAGGTTTTGATACCAAACGAGTTTTTAAAATATTTTTGATGTTTACAGCTATTTGAATTTTAGAATTGCTGATAAGAGATCATGGACTGTATCTTCGTCAGATAACCTATTCATGAGTCAAAATAGCCCTGCCTGCCACTGCTATTTTCTGCTCTTGGGTGATTCTTTAGCTTGCATGGTGGAAAATGATCTTCAGCTAAATGTCCCAGGGCTTTTCTGTTTCTTTTCACAAATGATTACAACAGTATGATTATTCTTCAAGATAGAAAATACCAGACTTTACTTTACCATCCTTACTTTAGTTTGAATGCATATTTACATTTCAATTAATTTTCCCCTCATATTAAGGTAATGGAATTTACCTTAAAAGTTTCATTTGAATATTCTTACATAGTTTTTAGATTTGTGTACAACAGCCAGAGGATGATTTTTTATAGTATTTATCCAGTATATAATAGAGATGTATTGGATTTTAAAGGATTTAATAAAAATGGACCAAGGCATAATATCTAAAAAGAATGGACACAAAAGTTAGGGTGAAAGCTTAATGTATAATGTAGATAGAAAGACTGAATTCCAGCTTGTCCATCTTTGGTGGGGCCTGACTTCCTTTTTGTTAGCTCAATCTAAACACCACATTTTTGTGAATATGCATCACATTCATTTTGGATTATTTAATTTAACTTCCTTTCCAGATGAACTAGCTTTATTAAATGCTTGCCATGGATGGGCAAACAGAGTTTATGCAGGCTATAAATATCTATGATTAGTTTTGTATAGTATATTGCAATCTAAGGTGTAGCAATTATGCATAATATTTTCTCCCAAGCTTGATAAACCATTTGGGAACAAAAAGAGGAAAAAAATAACTAAAAAGTAATTTATGCAAACCCCATGAATGTGCAACATTTTCAAGCCTTATATTGCTCTGAGATCCTGGTCAGCAGTACATATACATACAGAATTAAGTCTTGTCCCGAGCTAAAAAGAAAAAAAATAAGTTTGACTCTGTATATCTTAAAAATGGATATATTGTAAAAGTTATATTACCTGTGTTACCAGTTTTGATCCTTTCAAACCACTTCCTAAAACTGAAATATTTCTACATATATTTATCTATTATATTTATTCTAATAGATATAATACAGAAATATAGTTTTTAATGTGCCTATATTGTTGACTTTTTGCAAAATCTCTAGTTGTATGTTTCTAACCACTATTCAGTTCAGTTCAGTTCAGTTCAGTTTCTCAGTCATGTCCGACTCTTTGCGACCCCATGAATCGCAGCACGCTAGGCCTCCCTGTCCATCACCAACTCCTGGAGTTCACTCAAACTCATGTCCTTTGAGTCAGTGATGCCATCCAGCCATCTCATCCTCTGTCGTCCCCTTCTCCTCCTGCACCCAATCCCTCCCAGCTTCAGAGACTTTCCCAATGAGTCAACTCTTCGCATGAGGTGGCCAAAGTACTGGAGTTTCAGCCTTAGCTGAAAGCACTATTAGGATAGTATATTGTATGGTATGGGCTTCCCAGGTGGCTCAATTGTAAAGCATTCACCTGCTAATGTAGGAGAAACAGGAGATGCAGAATCAATCCCTGTGTCATGAAGATCCCCTGGAGAAGGATGGCAACCCACTTCAGTGCTCTTGCCTGGAAAATTCCATGGAGAGAGGAGCCTGGTAGCTACAGTCCATGGAGTGACAAAAGAGTCAGACAGGATTGAGAACATGTGCCATTGTGTGGTATGCAATATACATAAATGATATACATTCCTTGCGTGAAAAGTCTAGAACTTGTAAATAAAATTAAAAACGTATCCCTGCTTTTCAAGACATCTAAATGTATGAAGAAGACAGAACTTGAACAAATGAACATGATAAGACAGGGTGGACAGTGCTAAGTGATACCAAAAATGCCTATCTGAAATATAAAGTGATCCAAAATAAAGAGAGAAGCATGCCTTTGGGCAGTACTGGGGTTATATTTGGAAGGATATGGAATCTGAATAGGTTCTTGCAGGACAAAGAGGACTTTGAGTAAAAAAAAGGAGAGATGAAAAAGTAGGGTTATTCCAGGTGGATGAATCACGTAAGTAAAGTTACAGAGAAAAACTATTTCACAATACAACTGAACCATGGCGGGTAGAGGACAAATCATTCTTGGCTAAATTTTCTGACCATTTGGATTTCCTATTGCATCTCAAACTGACTATTTTCCAATAAGATATGTATCATCTACTACCCCCAGCCAGCCTCTCATTTTTCATGCCCAAAAGGTCAGTAATCATTTTTCCTTCATTTCACCCTATCTATTATTCAGTAATTTGTCTGCCCGTTCATTTATTTCACTCATACATGCAACAATATTTTAAATACTTACTATGTAGTAGACAATAAAGATTAAAAATGAATAAAATGGTAAGTTTTATCTTATTAAATTCACAGAAAATAAATTATAATATAGTATATTAGGGATTATAGCAGCGAGTTATAGAGAATGCTATGGGAGTGATGGCACCATTTTTCTCAATTTGGCCAAAATTTGCTACAATGTGGCACACAGTCTGCTCACCACTGAGAATTTAAAGATGAATGCAACTTGGTCATTGTCCTCCAGTTTTTCCCTGTCTGATGGAGAATAAGAACAAATAGATCATTGCCATACGATGACTAAGAGCTGAGATGGATGTATGGCCACAATATGTGTTGACTAAATCATCTGGAGGATAAAAGCAGTTTGAGGTTTTGCCTCCTATGTGAAGCTTTGCCTACTCCACCTCTCATAGTAAACAACAGTGAATCAGCTTAGGTTCATAATTGAAAGAATAAAAAGAGCTATAAGGAATGGAAGCTACACTTCAGATATAGAGAATCCTTGTAATTTTCTTGGAAGAGGTTTCTCTGCACTTTTAAAATCCCATATTCTTAAGAGCAGCATATATATGTCTTAATGACAACATAGCCTATACACTCTACTTACTTTAATGCATAATAGATTTAGTTCTAATTTTCTTCTTAGTGTGGTTAAGTTTTTGCTCTCCATGTATTAAATGTGCTAACAGAAACCTATACTCTTTAAAATGTTAAAATTATTAATTATTCCCCATCTTGATCTTCATCTTTTCTTACTTGAAGTGTCTTATGCTTTTACCTCAGTTTACATGTGCCAGTTTCTTGATTGTTTTTATCACTTATTTTAGTAGCTGATAGTTTGAATTTCTGTTATGATTGTTGACTAAGACTGTAAATGATTTTCATGTTTGAGAAAAATTGGTTTTATTTCTTTTCACTTCAAATCCTTTTCTTGGTGGTGCTTATACTTGTCAATTGTACTTTTGGATGTGAGCAGATAAATAGCAGTTCTAATAATATTAAATACAACTTATTTGATTATAAATGATAAAAACATAACTCAAACTAGTTTAGTCAAAAATAGGTATATTGATTTAAAATATACTAAACTATCTCATAAAATTAAACCGCTAAAAGTACAGAGTTCATCTGGGCTTCAAGTTTAACCAGACACAGGACATCCACAACTCTGCATTGCCTCCATTGCTCTTTTTGTAGGTCTCTTAACTTTTTATTGCATGATGAATTGCTTTATCTTTATAGAAGGAAATGTAGTTGCCAACAGCTGCTGCTGCTGCTGCTAAGTCACTTCAGTCGTGTCCGACTCTGTGTGATCCCACAGACGGCAGCCACCAGGCTCCCCCGTCCCTGGGATTCTCCAGGCAAGAACACTGGAGTGGGTTGCCATTTCCTTCTCCTATAGTTGCCAACAGCTAACAAGTTTCAAATCCCTTAGCTATTACCATCAAGGAAGACAGAGGAGGGACTCTAACTTAGCCTCAGATTTTTAAAAAATATAGTAAAATATTACATGGATTTACTCTCAGAATCCATCTCTAGAAGTATCAGTTGTGAAATAATTGGGAATAACGTAGCAGAAATCAGGCAACTAGAAACTTTCTCTGTCTCTATTGAAGAAGTAGGTGTATCAGCCAGGGAGCCACACCCATTCTTGTCTTCTACAAATGATATATACTACAGAACCTGAACGATGATGTTGGCATTGTTTACCGATGCATCTCCGGAGTCTACACGTTAATTATATAGTTTCTCAAAATGTGGAGTATTGTCAGAGACATACTAGTCATCTTTCTTTAGAAAATGCTTCTTTATTTCTGAACTAAGAAAACAGAAAGTGACATTTCTGTGATTAAGACAATCTACTAGTTTTACATGAATCCTTAAGAGAATTGTGATAACCTAATATCCATACGTCAAGTGAGGAGAGCTATAAAAAGGAATTCTGGGTAACCAATTGGCATTGGGTTTAGCAAAAGATCCTTAAAAAATCAGTGCATGAAGTAAGCAGTGTACTTATCCTAAACTACAGAATGTGAACATCATTTTTAGTATATGAGTAAGTTAATTGTGTTTCTCTGTGTTTACTATAAGTTGATTAATCAGTCCTTCAAGACTATAGGAATATTGAGAATAATTCAGCTCTGTTGAAGAAAATATATAACGAATTCATATAAATAACTCTTTATATTACTTTATCTCATCTAATTATATGACCTGATGTATACATTCTTCAAAATAAGATGTGTAATATATTTTTAACTAGGGCTGATATACTTTGAATTTTAAAATTTCACTTGAGGGGAAAATATTTTATATGTGTTGTTTCTTTCTGTGCCTAGAGTTTATGATGGGAATCTCCAAGTGACTGTTAATTACTGATAATTTGAAAAAAATAGATTCAGCTTGGAATATTTTTTCTTCCTTTTCCAGGAAAACAACGAGGTGTTTCTTTTCTTTAGCAAGATTATTTCTATTATTGGTTTTACCTCAGTTGTTTAAGTCTCTTCAGAGGAATTCAAGATAGTGGATTTTTGCTGTTGCTAAGTCACTTCAGTCATGTCCGACTCTGTGCAACCCCATAGATGGCAGCCCACCAGGGTCCTCTGTCCCTGGGATTCTCTAGGCAAGAACACTAGAGTGGGTTGCCATTTCCTCCTCCAATACATGCATGCATGCTAAGTCGCTTCAGTCGTGTCTGACTCTGTTATCCTATGGACAGCAGCCCACCAGGCTCCTCTGTCCATGGGATTCTCTAGGCAAGAATATTGGAGTGGGTTACCATTTCGTTCTCCACCGTAGATTTTTATTTACACTTTAATATATTTCATCATATCTCTTTTGATATTGACAATTATTGTTACTATATTTTTTTATAAAAAATGAACCAACCTCTATTGAATGCTTTCATTGCGCCAGGTACCGTGCTCAACATTAACACTCATCTACTTATTATTTAACATCAATTCATAAATTTCTTCATCTAACAAATATTTATTGAGTTCCCGCAGTGTTTTAACACAACCATTCTCTGTATCCAAGATTTTTATGGAACAGTTAAAGAATATCTATAAACAAATAGATAATATGTGGTGTTGAGTAATGAAAAAAAAAAACTGTGAAAAAATAGGCAGGCTAAAGGAAGAGTAGCAAGGGATGCTTTTTTTAGATGCTATATTGAGCATAGATCTGAATGAAATGAGGGAGTAAAGTATAGGAATACCTGGGAAAAAAGTCAGGCATTGAGGCTAGTAGTTGTGAAGTCTAAAGAGAAAGTTCTGGAGAGTTGTGCATGGGAGAATAACATCATTTGATTTATACTGATAGTGGTGGTTCAAAGTACAGTTTCTAAGATCAGCCCAAGCTCCTGAATTTGGATGTGGGCTAATTTGCCCTGGCTACATGGCCATAGCAAGTTACCTTACCTCTCTGGGCCTGTTTCCCATTTATTGTATAAGGACTTTGCATATTCCTTTCTTGTTTTTTTGGAAATAATAATTAAGTGAGGAAACTCAAATAGATTAGCACAGTATTTGGCACATAGTGAGTGTCTGAGAAATGTTTGCTCTTATTATTATTGTCTTAGTTTTCCTATTGTTGCAAAATGAGATTATTTTCCTGCTTTAAGGTATGGTTGTAATCCATGGTTCCTACCTTATGGACAGAACTTCTAGACCAAATGCACAGCTAAGAAGTATATTTTATCATACACCTGGGTCTACTGAGGCGTGGGCTGTCATTTGGGGGAACTCTACACTCTCTTTAATTGCTTTCCATCAAAGGAAGAATAAATTGAGGATGATTAAATTAAGTGAACTGGAGAAAGCCTATTACTAATGTAAATCATTATAAAAGCTTCAGTAGGCAAAGAAGTAAAAAGCTAGAGAATATAATGTAGTATCTTTGGATAGTCTTCTGGTAGACAATTAAATTGCTAAAAGTGAGACAGTGCCACTAATAATTGCACGTTTCGTTTAGGATATAATTATTCACTGTGGCCTTGCTAGCTTTCTTAAGCTTAGAAATGGAAGTGACCCTTTTATTCTGACTGTACTTATTCCTCTGAGTATCTAAAACTGTCTCCATTTATCTTCATTCACCTTGTACATAGTGCATAAGGAGGGAATACTTGTCTCTTTTAAGACTAGAGTGTCAGAGGAAAACATTCATTCCTCCACAAGAGGATAAGGAATACTTACCTCTCTGGAGATAATAAATATGCTGGCTTACTACATGTCTAATATCCCAAGTGAAAAAGCTATTTCTGGACAAAAATGTTTTAAAAACAGTGATGAATTATGGTAAATTATAATGGTTCTAAAACAGCCCAATTCTCTACTCAAAATATGTCATAAATTAAGCAAAAAATAAAATAAAATAAAGACTATTCTTTAGCAAAATGCTTAAGGCCACTACCCAATAATTATTATGTGACTAGTTACCAAACACATAATTATAGCCTCTGTTTATAGAGTTTCTTTCATTTTCAGAGACCTTTTATGGTCACTCTTTTTTTTTCCCTTAAAATAATAGTAATAATACCTAATATTTTTTTGAGAGTACTTTCTATGTGCCAGGTATTTTCCATAAATTATCTCCTATAATTCTCACAATGACTCTTATATGAATTCTATTATTCCATAATTTACAAATCAAAAGCTGAGATTCATAAATGCTAAGTAATTTGCCTAAACTTTCATAGATACTGAATTACAAATCCAGTTCCTAAATCTTCTCCTTCAATATGACCCTATATAGTTTCTCTTGCAAATTTATCCTCTGGCAAGAAAACAGGACAGGGATGACTGTTCTTTAAAATAAAAAGAAAAAGAAAAAACCTTTTAAGTAATTTTTAAAATAGCATCCAAGAACTTAAGTAATTTGAACAAGATGGCATAGTCAATCAGAGGCAAGCAGGACAAAAACATCATCTGAGAAGGATGAAGAGTCCTTGACTTTGTGAGTAACAGCCAGATATTGCCCTTTCATGAAACCACAAAGCAGAAAATAAAAAAATCAAGCCTCAAAATTTTAGATATAGAAAATATGTACCAACCAATTAAAGTTTCTAGCTATATAAAGGTGGACACAATTTCTGCTGCAAGGTTAAATTAAGTTTACTTTGAGCATTTACTTTTCTTTTTTTCCTGAAATCGTCAACTAGCTCACTCCTTCTAATAATTTTGGTCACAGTTTAAATATCATATCTTCTGATAGATCTTCCCTGACTCCCTACAATACCAACACTCTTCCCTATCTCAATCATTCTCTAACCCTACAATATCTTCATAGGGCTCACTGTTCTGTGAAATATATGAACATATTTTATTTACCTATTTTTTGTCCTTATTTGTCTTCATTGCTAGAATATAAGTTAAATTACAGTGTAACTTTGTCTATTTGGTTTGTTACTCTAGTGTTTAGATGAGTACTTTGTGCTCATAACAGATGTTCAAAAAATGTGCAGTGAATGAGTTGAATGAATGAATGAATGGACATGGTATAATCACTGAATCCTAAAAAAGCAATTTAGTTACCAATGTGTGTGTTTGTGTATATGTATCAATCTGTATATGGATAGACACAGATATACAGACACACATATACACACATGGCGTTTTTAAATCTTCAGATCTATTTTTAACTCTAGATCTTTAATTAGTAATCAGATCACCAACCATATTGATAAAACTTGGAAAAAGGCCTAATGGCCTAATGAAAATATAAATTCAAAGTTTTCTTTAATGTCTTTAATGAAGAACAACCAATCAAGAGAAAAATAAAAACCTGTCCTCCAGACTTCATTAGGAAGCGTCTCAAGCCCACCAGATTCACTAGTATAATACTTCAGTGTGTGTTAAGCAATCTAAAAGGATTCAAAAAACAGCAAAATAATTGGACAGAATTTAATAAAGTAATCAGGTTAAAGTTTAGATTTTAAAATAATCCCCAATGTACTGTAGAAATCATTTAAACAAAAGAACATAGAATTGTCACTATATCAGGGTATTTAAACATTTTTGTTGCTTTCCTGTTTAAATCAAAATAGGCAATTACATAGGTTCAAATAAAAAATAAATGACTTGAAAGCTTTGTTTGAATGAATAACAGATACACCAGTTGAATGTAATTATTAAGCTTAGTTAGTCTAACTCATATCCTCAACAAACAAAATCTCTGATTATGGATATGACTCAATTTTTTTCTTCGCATATTACCCATTAGTAGTTCTAAGATGATCTGAGCCAAGTTTTGAAAAAGCTTCATGAAGCTGATTTTTATTACTATTCTTGATCTCCTATGCTTAGGCTTTGTTGGTATTAATCTACAAACTGCAGATGCTGATAAAACTGTGCATGCGAACTGAGATATCACTTTTGAAAGAAAGTAATATAATTTTGATAGGCTCCATAACAAGACAATTGGATCTGGAATTGGATGCAGGGAAGGTTTTCCAAGGAAGTGACCCCAAATTTGATCTTAAGTATGAATAAAATTTCATTGTGATAAACAGGACAAGAGGGAAGTGGAAGCAGGCAAAATAGCTTGACAAAGCTTCCTATGTTGCAGACAACATGGAGCTTTAAGAAAATTGAAAAACCCAGGTGGCCAGAAATGAGAGATTGAAGTAGCAAGAAGTGCTACATGATGTAGGAGAGGTAGAGGGCAGAATCATGTTGGCCCTTGTGGTTTAGGATTTTCTGCCTTTCTTTTTAATAAGAGGCACTGAAAAAAATACAATGTGTGTGTTTGTGTGCATAAATGTGTGTTTGTGTGTACATGAGGCAAAAGGGCAATGTGTTAAGTTTGGGAAATATAAATAGGTATCAGTGGAGAAGAATGAGTTTCATCAGTCAGTTATGATTTTGGGGTGATATCAAGAACAACAATATAAGAAGAAATGCCTTTGCTCTTAATCATTTCCCTTTAAATCCCCCACTATACCTTCGATTTTTAGTTTGTACCCAGTGGCTTCGTTAACTTGAGGATTAATTGTCTAGTATGTGAAGCACTGGTCATTTCACTCTTTTTTCTCTTGATGATTTAGAATGGAGGAAAACCTTTCTAAAGTCAAATAATGAATGAAGTAAAACCTGCTGGAGGTCTACTCGGCATCCCACCCATGCAATCTCTTTTCTTGGAGACTTACAAGTACTACCCATCCCTGCCTCATATAGCCGACTACTTCAGCAGAATACAGAGAATCAGTCACATAATACTGAGAGGCTCAGTGTAAATGAAAACACAGGTCCCTCATTTAAAAATTATTAAGACTTCTTTGATGATAGTAGCAGTATAATAAACTAAGAATGGAACTCTTCCAACCCTAAGTTTTTGTGCTACTGCGTAGACTGCATGACTATATGGTTGGCCTTAGAAACTTGGCCTGTTGCAGCCCAAGGAGTGAACTTGATTGGGTCAGAAATGGTTATGAAGTAAAAAATCTCACCAATGAGGCATGGGAGAAAGGATATTTTGGTCAGTGAGTTCTGGGAATTTTCCTTTTTCTTAGGAGAGGATAAGGGAATGAATGATCTCTTTGTTGCCTTGTGTTATTCTTTCTGGATTTGATGGGTGAAAATTTTGTACCCATCCTGAAAGAAGCAAATGTTTGTGACGGCAGAGATCAGAAATGAAAACAACTGATATAGTTGATCATATTGCTGTGCCAATAAATCAACCAAGCCAGACACCCATCATGAATCAAGACTTTCTACTACAGTAATAATACAAACGTATTATTGTTTGTCATCTTGAGTCAGGGTTTTTGTTATTAGAAGGCAGAAGCATTCCAAATGACAAATATAATAAAGTCTCTCAAACTAAATTTGCTGAATGAAGCATTCCTTTTTCAGTTAATAATATTTACTGCATTGTTAAATATTTTTTAGAGCTTTCCATGCTTAGAAGAAACGGGTATTACATAGGATAACAGAAGTTGGCAGTTTATTTCTCAAAAGATAAAGAGATTATATGACAAAAAATAAAATGCAATAACACTATCTATGCTGGCATATTCTAGGAAAATAAATGTTTAATCACAAGATAGCTGCCAGGTAAGTAACACTATTCCAGTTTTGGTTCCTTTAACATTAAATATGAATATGTATTTTGATGCTATTTTTGTAAGAAAGCTTTGTAATGAAAGAAGATTTCATCCAGAGACCTTGAAAGGAAAAAGAAAATGACCACAAACTGCTATTAGATAAGCTAGCAAAAGACAAGAGAAGAGCTACAAAATTTAATCAGAATAAAATTATGTAAAACAAAAGTGGTAATGTTTTCCCTGAAGAATTAATTAGAGTAGCTCTCCTAATCTGCAACACCCTCTTCCAGCCATCTCCTTCTCAGTTTGTATATATGTGGTTATACATACCCTTTAAACGTGAATAAAAGAAGGAAACACCAAAGGATCTATCTACTTTGCTTTTGTGAATCTACAGGATGACCAAAACTAGGCATTTTGGTTTTGTTTACTTACAGAGTTATTTTTAGGAGCTGAAATGAGCACAGCATATGATCACATTTAATTGTCTGGATCATAAAGGCAATACAAGTGCAAAGGCAAGTTTGAAGCCAGGTCTAACTCTCAAGCCTGTGTTCTTAATTCCTACAAAGCAGAATTTTTGTTCATACATAAAACAATAGGTACAACAAAAAGGAACCTCCTGGTGCTGATGACAACAATGAAGTAGAAGCAAATGTTACACAGAGAGTTTAGTCACATTTTAATTGAAATGATTCTGTTCCTGAATGAATCTTTAAAGGCTAAGTAGGAATTTTATATGTCAATGGTAATAAGTAAGCTTTTTGCCAGAAAGGATAACATGTATACATATTTACTGCAGCTAAATACTGTGATCCTAAGGTTGGTCCAACCTATTTGCTGTTGTGCTTTGTTGCTTCAGTTGTGTCGGACTCTGTGCGACCCCATGGACTGTAGCCCACCAGGCTCCTCTGTCCCTGGGGTTCTCTAGGAAACAGTACGGAAGTGGGTTGCCAGGCCCTCCTTCAGGGGATCTTCCTGACCCATGGATCAAACCTGGGTCTCCTGCATTGCAGGCAGATTCTTTTACCATTTTAGAGAGGTTAATAATGAGAGAGTCATTTCCTAGGCAGGTTGATAGGGAGTCTAGGGGTCCCCAAGGAGAGAGGGGTCTGGAATTCTCAAGGAGGAAGAAAGGACAAACTTTTTTTCTTTCTCCACATTCCTTAGGATTATATACCAATAATGTATCCTGCCTAAGGACAGTCTTTGGATTCAACCTTCTGTTATCTTAAAATGTTAATTATGGGAGTAGACCTGGTCTTTACAAGGATGTATCTTGCCTGAGGACAGTGTTATCTTAAAATGTAAATTATGGGAGTAGGTCTGATGAGGTCTTTAGAACCTCCAGACATCCTTTGGATTATATAACCTCATTGTTAACACTAGCAAGCGGGTACTCTTTCTGCCCCCTTCTGATGCCTATGTCAGAAGCTTTCTCTATCTCTTTTATACTTTAATAAAACTTTATTACACAAAAGCTCTGAGCGATCAAGCCTCGTCTCTGGCCCCGGATTGAATTCTTCTCATCCAGGGGCCAAGAATCCTGGTGTCTTAGCGTGATTCAACAACAACCTTTCAATAAGGAGAACCTATTTAGGGAGGTTAATTTAACAATACTGCACAAGTTGACCTGGGGCAGCTGAGACTAGGCAGTAGGTTCCTTCCTACACCTTGATTTTATCCTTGCCCCAAAGAGAACCTAAAATCTTCTCGGAGAAAGAGGTGATTGAAAGGCAAAATGAAAAATGAAAATAATGACTTTACAGAATATTTCAATATAAAAGAAGGGAAATGTATTCCATGGAAATACATGATTACTTTCTAAATGAATCACAGAGATGAAGTGTTTAGATGTTTAAAATATGCAGAAGATACTTTTCAATGGATTGGTCAGGGCAGTTGTGTATTGGGGTGGGTGGGGAAGATGTGAGACAGGTTTCAAAGAAAGGATAGGTTAAAGTATGGGAATGGAGAGTATTGCGGGATGGTAGGAAATTGGGCAAAAGTACAAGAGCAGACTAGTGTAAGCAAAAACAAATGTGACAAAAATTGAGACTTAAAAGAAAGAAGAAGAAAGAATAAAGTAGAAAGTTGATTGGTGCCAAGTCCAGATGGCCTTGACTATTAGCTATGGCTTTGAAAGTAAACATCATTAATAACCCAAGAAGTTTATTGAGTGGCATGCCAAAAGTGTAATATAGGGTCGTTCATGTTGCTCGTGTTTTTCACGACATGGCTGGATGGCATCACCAATGCAATGGACATGAACTTTGGTAAACTCCAGGAGGTGATGAGGGACAGAAAGGCCTGGTATGCTGACGTCCATGGGGTCACAAAGAGCTGGACATGACTGGGCAACTGAACAACAACAACCTGTTGCAATACTGGGCAGAATGAATTAAAAAGGAAAAGTCTAGAGTCAGAGAAACTAGTCAATAGCGGGATATGGATATGGCAGTAGGTATGGAGAGACACAACTTAGGGACACAACTTAGAGACATGACACTACATGACTTAGTGACTAAACAACAACAACAGCAATGGAGAAAATAAAGGTTATTATAATAAAAAAGCCAATTCAAATTAACTGATAGGATAAGAGGGCAAGGGCCAAATAAGTGTCTCTGATGATTTCAATACTTTAGCCACTAAGACAGGAATAAATCTGGAAAGTATTAGTTTAAAATGATGAAAAATCATGTAGCTAGAAATATCCAGGAAGCTGTCTTGTAGTGGAAAGCAGAATATAAACCTGAGACATACCTTCTTGGAGAATACTGCTGCAATTATTGATGGACCCTCCAAAGTAGAGAGCATGTGCAAAGAATTGCAGAGTCTTGTGGGCTTTCTTGTTTCAAAGGCTTTGGCTCCTTACTCTGCTTGGAAATTTCACATCTACTTTCCTACCTGTAAATCTTATATTTACCTGTAAAGTAACAGCACAAAAGTCATTCTAACGTAGCTTTCTTTGACAATTGCAGAGTATTATTTTTTTTCTCTTTTGTTCCTTCAACACCTATTTATTCATTAACCAAACATTCACTAAGTATCTGCTGTGGTCCTGACATTGTTCTAGGTGTAAGGGAACCAGTGATGAACAGAACAATGTTTTTGCTATTGCAGGTATGCTTAATCTTCTAGTTTAGTTAGACAATCAACTATTCGATCACAAAGTAGTTAATATTTCAAGTAATGATAAACGTGTTTAATTGAAGAGCTGTTTTAGATTGTGTGTTCAGAAAAGTCCAACTGGCAAAATGACATCTGATCCAGGACCTAAAGGCAGTAAATGAATAAACTTACTGGACAAGGAGAATGTTCCAGGTAGAGCAACCAGCAATTGCAATGACCTGGAGCATGAATGTGTTTAACATGTTTGAGAATCAGCAAGAGGCTAAGATAACTGGAATTGAATGGGTGTATCAGGTGGAGTGATGACTGACAGGAAAGAGTAACAAACTATTAGAGGCCCAGAATTTTAGGGTATGCTAGGTCATACTTAAGGATCTGCAAAGTCATTGGAGGGTTTTCATTAGTGAAGTTAACTACTCTGAGTGGCATTGGCTCCAGTCAGCAATCACATCAACCTAAGTGTTGCAAATGCAGTGAATAAGGTCAAAGGTATAAGCAGAGTTCGCTGAGCAATGTTAAAATGCAGTTGAGAGACATGAAAAGGATAGCATAAAATTTTTTTAAGTGTATGTTTGGATTATTGGGGGAGATAAGAGACTAAGAAGTAAACAGTCAAGGGAAAGAAAGAGAAGAAAAGCCTTACACTAGTTACCCTGTGCCTTTTCCCTTTAGCAGGTTGTATGTTCTTTCTTCCGGCTTACTCATGCTCCCCAGCTGACACCTCCTCTGAAGAATACCCCTAGGTTAGATGGAATCCCCTCACTTGAAGCTAGGCCCTCCCAGCGCCTCCTCATGGCCAATAACTGACTGAGGCAGGAAACAGAGAGCCAGCCCTTCTTCCTCCAGGAGGGAATGATGCTGAACTGTAGTGTTTGTTCTACAGCTTTCCTCTGTACTTTACCTGAGATCCCATCCTTGCTCATCCCCTTTCCTACCAAATCTGTTTTCACTCCCCTACTTCTAAAGAGCTTTTCTAAGGAACACTCCCTCCATCGCATTTAGGCTTTGTTCTCAAAACCTAACTTAAGGCAAGTTTTGTACTGTCTACTATTTACATTTTCCACAGTACCTAATAAAATGCTAAGTATGCCATCAATGCATAATAAATGAAAGATTGAGGATAAGAGGAGAAGGGGAGTGATAGAGGATGAGATGGTTGGATGGCATCAGTGACTCAATGGACATGAGTGTGAGCAAACTCAGGGAGATAGTGGAGGACAGAGAGGCCTGGAGTGCTGCAATTCATGGGGTTGCAAAGAGTTGGACACTACTTAGCAATTGAACAACAACAAAACAAAGGAACAGACAACAAGTATTATAAACGAGTAGAGAATGCAATCTATTAATATTGTAAAATATCATGTGATGCCTTAGCAATCATGATACTTATTTCCAATTTAAATAATTTGAGCAAACTAACAGAAAAATATTACATATGAATGAATAATCATTTATTCATATATAATCATTTATTCATATTTTATGTGTAAATAATTCAAAATGTTTATAATAACTCACCCATTCTATGTTTAAGATAATCATCCATATTTCCCACTTTTTTGTCTATAAAACAAGTAAGAACTTTTGCAAATTAACTTCAGTACTTTCTGTCTCTTCAGAAGATTCTTATTAGATACTGATGAATATGCTGAACTGTGCCATCTTACCATCTTCCACTACATTTAACTTTAGTCACCTGACTACACAGGAGTCCTGAGAAAGACTTAATGATTTGTTGAGATTGGGAATGTTAAACCTAGTGCATATGATCTAATGAGATAAATCATAAGAATATTCTACGCTTAGATGGAAGTCTATGATTGCAATATTTGATTTCCTTGGGAAAAATAATAATTAGAAATTTCTCAGAGAATTGTATTCAGAGAGACTAATTCTTTTGTAGTATGTTGCATATCCCTCTCCCTTTACTCCTACCCTCTGCATTCATCCTAATAAACTTCACTTATTTTCAAGAAAAATTTCATAGTTTTCTCAGATGTCATCTAATATACACTTTTAGTTTGGTGTCATGCTTTCATAGGTTTTATTTCATTTTGTCTAATCACTGAACTTTCCACCCAATTAACCCCAGTATTACACATCTCTTACCACGTGGTTTATGATCGTATGTCCATTTTGAACTGCCAATCTAAATAAAACTCCTTGCTGATTAGAAAACTATTATAATCATTACATTGTAATATAACCAAAAATTATTAGCCTCATTAGTTTTATAATATTCTTTCAAATTTACTCTTCTGGTAAATCCATTTCTAATTGTTTCAAGTATGGACTGGACAGTACCTGGAAAATGCAGATATATGGTCAATTTCCTAAAAATTATTGATCTTTTAATATGGAAATCATTTTATATACTGGCCACTGGCTATATATTTTCATGGTATATGAGAAATGCTCGGTGTTTAAAGACCTTAATTAGGTGTATATTAGGTTTGCGTTTAACACACTGGTATATTATTCACTGGGAGTAAAATTTACCTATGCTTAAGATAAGAATTGAGAGTTTTTTTTTCTTTTTGCTCTTTTTTTCATATTTTCTTTTGGATATTAAATTCTTTCAGCATCATGTGTTACAAAGATTATTCTTCCCCCTTCAGTCACTTATATTTCTGCTGAAAGTCATTGATCATAGTATACGTGTGGATCTATTCTGTACTTAACATCTTTCTGTCTACATTTATATAAATAGCACACCATCTTGATTACTTAGGTCTGCACAGGTGGAGCTAGTGATAAAGAATCCACCTGCCAATGCAGGTTAGGTATAAGACTTCAGTTGGATCTGTGGGTCAGGAAGATTCCCCGGAAAAGGGAACAGCAATCCACTCCAGTATTCTTGTCTGGAGAATCCCATGGACAGAGGAGATTGGCAGGCTACAGTCCATAGGGTCGCACAGAGTTGAACATGACTGAAGCTACTTGGCACAGAACAGCACATAATAAAACTTAAAATATGCATAGAAACAAATGAAAATGAAAATGCAACAACCCCAAACCTATGAGATTCAGTAAAACCAGTGCTAAGGGGAAGGTTCATAACAATACAAGTTTACCTCAAGAAATAAGAGAAAAATCAAATAATTAACCTAACTTTACACCTAAAGCAACTAGAAAAAGAAGAAATGGTTATTAGAAGGAAAGAAATCATAAAAATTAGGGCAGAAATAAATGAAAAAGAAACAAAGGAGACTATAGGAAAAAATCAACAAAACTAAAAGCTGGTTCTTTAAAAAGATAAATAGACAAACCATTAGCCAGACTCATAAGGAAAAAAGGGAAAAAAAAAACAAAAAACAAAATTTGAAATGAAAATGGAGAAATCACAACAGACAACACAGAAATACAAAGGATTATAAGAGATTACTATCAGTGACTATATGACAATAAAATGGACAATGTGGAAGAAATGGATGAGTTCTTAGAAAAATATAACCTTCCAAAACTTAACCAGGAAGAAATAGAAAATCTTAACAGATCCATCACAAGCATGGAAATCAAAACTGCAATCAAAAATCTTCCAACAAACAATGCAATCCCTATCAAGCTACCAACGGTATTTTTCACAGAATTAGAACAAATAATTTCACAATTTGTATGGAAATACAAAAAACCTTGAATAGCCAAAGCAATCTTGAGAAAGAAGAATGGAACTGGAGGAATCAACCTGCCTGACTTCAGACTATACTACAAAGCTACAGTTATCAAGAAAGTATGGTACTGGCACAAAGACAGAAATATAGATCAATGGAACAAAGAGAAAGCTCAGAGATAAATCAATGCACCTATGGACACCTAATTTTTGACAAAGGAGGGAAGAATATACAATGGAGAAAAGACAATCTCTTTAACAAGTGGTTCTGGGAAAACTGGTCAACCCCTTGTAAAAGAATGAAACTAGGACAGTTTCTAATACCATACACACAAATAAACTCAAAATGGATTAAAAATCTAAATGTAAGACCAGAAACTATAAACCTCCTAGAGGAAAACATAGGAAAAACACTCTCTAACATAAATCACAGCAGGATCCTCTATGACCTACCTCGCAGAGTAATGGAAATGAAAGCAAAAATAAACAAATGGGACCTAATTAGATTTAAAAGATTTTGCACAATGAAGGAAACTATAAGAAAGGTGAAAAGACAGCCTTCAGAATGGGAGAAAATAATAGAAAATGAAGCAACTGACGAATAATTAATCTCAAAAATATACAAGCAGCTCATGCAGCTCAATACCAGAAAAATAAATTACCCAATCAAAAAATGGGCCAAAGAACTAAACAGATATTTCTCCAAAGAAGACATACAGATGGATAACAAACACATGAAAAGATGCTCAACATCACTCATTATTAGAGAAATGCAAATCAAAACCACTATGAGGTACCATTTCACGCCAGTTAGAATGGCTGTGATCCAAAAGTCTACAAACAATAAATGTTGGAGAGGGTGTGGAGAAAAGGGAACCCTCTTACACTGTTGGTGGGAATGCAAACTAGTACAGCCACTATGGAGAACAGTGTGGAGATTCCTTAAAAAACTGGAAATAGAACTGCCTTATGACCCAGCAATCCCACTGCTGGGCATACACACCAAGGAAACCAGAATAGAAAGATACATGTGTACCCTAATGTTCATCGCAGCACTGTTTACAATAGCCAGGGCAAGGAAGCAACCTAGATATCCATCAGCAGACGAATGGATAAGAAAGCTGAGGTACATATACACAATGAAATATTACCCAGCTATTAAAAAGAATACATTTGAATCAGTTCTAATGAGGTGGATGAAACTGGAGCATATTATACAGAGTGAAGTAAGTCAGAAAGAAAAACACCAATACAGTATTTTAATGCATATATATAGAGAGAGAGAATTTAGAAAGATGGTAATATGACCCTATATGTGAAACAGCAAAAGAGACACAGAATATAGAACAGACTTTAGGACTCTGTGGGAGATGGTGAGGGTGGGATGATTTCAGAGAATAGCATTGAAACATGTATATTATCATATGTGAAATAGATCGCCAGTCTAGGTTTGATGCATGAGACAGGGTGCTCAGGGCTGGTGCACTGGGATGACCCTGAGGGATGGGATAGGGAGGGAGGTGGGAGGGGGGTTCAGGATGGGGAACACATGTACATCCATGGCTGATTCATGTCAATGTATGGCAAAAACCACTACAATATTGTAAAAAATTAACCTCCAATTAAAATAAATAAATTAAAAAAAAAACTTAAAATAAGGTTAAGTCATCTACTATTTTTCTTTTTTAATATTCTAGGAAAGTCCTTTGTTGTTTCCATTAAAATTTCAGAATCAGTTTGTCAACTTCTGATAGCAAATTTTGAAAAATAACCATTTGGAAATTTTAACTGGGAATAAATCTATAAATGTATTTACAGAGAATTGATATCTTAATGATATTGAGGCTTCTGATCCATAATTATGAAGCATTTTTCCTTTCCATAGTTTTTCTTTTATTTCTTAATCACTTTTGATGTGTTAAGAGTACAGATTTTGCACATTTTTATTAGTATCTGTATTTCATATATTTAATTCTATTTAAAATTTTAATTTCCAATTGTTTTCATCTAGTATATAGAAATTCAACTGGTTTTTCATTAATGATCTGGTACCCTATAGCTTTATTAAACTCCCTTAACAGTCACAGTATTTTTTGCTACATTCTGTAGGATCTATTTGCACAGATATTTGAACCATGTTCAACAGAAGTTTATTCCTTTTTTCTAATCTGTGTGTCTTTTATAGTTCTTTATTGCTCTCTTATCTTTAATGACCTTTGTTGCTTTATTTAACTGGATAGAATGTGTAAAGTTGAATAGATGTGATGAGAACAGACATCTTTCACTTACTACTGATTTTAGAGGGAACTGTCCAGTTGTAAATTATTAGGATTTTAGCTGTAGGTTTTTCTTAGATACTCTTTTTCAGGTTGAATAATTTCCCTTTTTCTTATATTCTGATAGTTTTTATCATTTTTTTTTAAATTAAGAATAAATGCTTGGGAGGGAGCTTCAAGAGAGAGGGGACATATGTATACCTATGGCTGATTCATGTTGATGCCTGGCAGAAACCAACACAATTCTGTAGAACAATTATCCTTCAATTAAAAAATAAATAAATTTAATTTAATAAAAGAATAAATGTTCAATATTTTCAAATGCTTTCTCTGGACCTATTCAGAAGATCACATAGTTTCTTTTTAATTTAGTCAGAATTACATTGATTGGCTTTCCAATGTTAAATGAAATTTTTATTGGTTATATTTGATTTGATCATGATGTATTTATCCTTTGTATTTCTTGTTAGAATTTATTTTGTAAAATTTTGTTTAGATTTTTTTTTCATCTATGCTCATAGAGATACTTCTCTGTAGTTTTCCTACAATATTCTTGTTTGTGCTTGGCATCACTGTAATTTAGGCCTTATAGAATGATTTGGGGAAGATAAGTTATTTTTTAATTTTTTGGAAGTTTTGGTAGAGTATGTTTATTTCCTTTTTAAATGTTTGGGAGAATCCACCAGTGAATCCCTCTGGACCTGTAATTCTTTTTTTTTTAATTTGTTTATTTGTCTATTTGGCTGTATACAGACTTAAGATTTTTTTTTTTTAATACAAAAATAAAAAAATCAGGGTATTTATTTTTTCTCCAAATTCCTGGTTTAATAAGGTCTTGTTTACTTTGAGAAAAAAAGGTCCCAAACATCAGGCTGTTCACAAAAATAACCCACAGTATCAAATTAACTTTAGAAAACAAATCTTAAGACTATTACACTAGTTATTTTTCTAGAGGATGCATTTAACATGCCAACTCTCATTCACAAAAACACATTGTTACATTTGTGTTGAACAGCCTCACATAGCACTCTTATGTGGGGTATAACACACATACCTCTAACTCAAAACTGCTCTCAGGTTCTACTCAACTAATGAGACTGCCTTTGTGGTTAGGGAAGCAACCATTGTATGAATGGAAAGAACTGTACTCCCTGTATATTATTTTGGAGACAGTTGATAAAAACCATACATGCTTTTTATTGTTAAGTCATAAAGAGGTATCAAAATTAAAAGCAAAAATTACAGGGTAAGACTTAACGTAACTACTAGGAGGGTCAAAGGAACTAGGCGCAGGGCAATATGAATTAATGAACATGGGAAGGACAAGGATGGGGAGAACAGTGAGCATGTGCTGAAGATACTAGGGGAGAGGATCTGGTGAAAATTTTGATCTTAGACAAGCATCTATGTAAAGAAATAATGGGACAGGCTTAAGATTTTTAACTAAAATTCCAATACATTTATGGTTGTAGAACTATTCTGGTTATCTGTGTCTGTGATATTTGGTAGTTTATGACTTATAAAGAAATTAGTACTTCACTTAATCTTATACTGTCTTTACTATATATGGCAGTTATTCATCATTATCTATAGCACATATATGATAACTTTTCCTCATATCTATAGTTGATGCAAGAGGAGAGTGAAAAAGTTGGCTTAAAGCTCAACATTAAGAAAACTAAGATCATGGCATCTGATCCCATTACTTCATGGGAAATAGATGGGGAAACAGTGGAAATAGGGTCAGACTTTATTTTTGGGGGCTCCAAAATCACTGCAGATGGTGACTGCAGCCATGAAATTAAAAGACACTTACTCCTTGGAAGGAAAGTTATGACCAACCTAGATAGCATATTGAAAAGCAGAGACATTACTTTGTCAACAAAGGTCCGTCTAGTCAAGGCTATGGTTTTTCCAGTGGTCATGTATGGATGTGAGAGTTGGACTGTGAAGAAGGCTGAGTGCCGAAGAATTGATGCTTTTGAACTGTGGTGTTGGAGAAGACTCTTGAGAGTCGCTTGGACTGCAAGGAGATCCAACCAGTCCATTCTGAAGGAGATCAGTCCTGGGATTTCTTTGGAAGGAATGATGCTAAAGCTGAAACTCCAGTACTTTGGCCACCTCATGTCAAGAGTTGACTCATTGGAAAAGACTCTGATGCTGGGAGGGATTGGGGGCAGGAGAAGAAGGGGACGACAGAGGATGAGATGGCTGGATGGCATCACCAACTCGATGGACGTGAGTTTGAGTGAACTCTGGGAGTTGGTGATGGGCAAGGAAGCCTGGCGTGCTGCAGTTCATGGGGTTGCAAAGAGTCGGACATGTCTGAGCGACTGGACTGAACTGAACTGATAGCTGATGCTGGCATTTTTCCTATTTATACTCTTGGTCTTTAAAATTGGATTCTGGGAATAGATTAGAAAGATATATGATACAGATTAATTGCATACCTGAGAGTCTTTCAAATACTTTTTAATCTGCACTAGGGTTACTGAGTTTCCATCTAACCTAACATTTTCCCTTCTCTGTCATGAACTATAGAGGCTTCTTTATTGGAGTGGTTTCATTTTTACCATGGTTGGGATATCTAGGTTTTACTACTGCATGGTCAGCTTTCATTTGTAATGTTCACACTAACAAGCTTGAAGCTTAGTGAAACTTCATAGGCCATTTCAGAACGTCCAGAGACTCAGGCTGGGTGACTTACTTTTTTAGCCAGTTCCACTGCTAGTGCTTCAGTATTTTTAGTTCTTGTTTCACAGAAAGGGCAACTTCTATAGGGCATCAGCCGTTTGCAGGAAGCCTCATTCCAGCGTTCTGCTATGCACGCTGTCTATTTTCTCTGCTCAGGTTTCCAAGTGGATACTAAGAGCCCAGTTTTTAAATCAGTGACTGATTCTCTCTATTCAACTACAACTCTGGTTTACTACTCATTTCTGGCATTTGAAGAGTTTATTGTTTTTTTGTTGTTTGTTTTTTACCTTTGCAATTACATCTTTCCAAATGCAACTCAATACATTTTAAACAAATCTCAATTCTTCTCTCAATTCCTGTTATAATATATACATATTATACAATATACATTATTATATCTCTTGGGCACTAGTAAGAGATGACTAAAAAAGAAAAAAAAAAATGTGTGTTTTCCTAGCCTCCTACTTTCTGGCAACCATGACTCTCAGCAGCATATATCTCTCTTTAGGACAAATTCAACAACAAAAAAACATCAGAATACCTGTAAAAACAGTGACTCTCAAACATGGGAAGGAAAAGTTATTTTTCCTGCAATCTACTCAGTATTGGTGGTGTGGATAAAAATATCTCTTTAGAACTATTATCTTGAGAACTTAAGAATTTGAGATCTTATCTTAATTCTGTGTGGGAGGACTGCTTCTGACAAGCTTAATTTTTTTTGCTCCAGATAACTCACCTCTCAACTTGTCAAGTCTCTGATATGAGATTCAGTGTTAAACAAAGAGTCACATTGAAAGACTTACACAAGTAGAAAAGTTTAAAGTAAGGCAAGATATGGCTCTCATTAATGAAGAGAAATATTCTATAACCTCAGAGATGATTTACAAACGGGCTTTCTCTAATTTAGTCAGGTCTTTGTGACAACTCTGGATAAATATGAAAGGGGGTCAGATTAATTTTTTTTCAGTTCAGTCTCAGTTCTTCAATCCTGTCTTTGAAAGATTTTATTTCTTGTTCCATTTCATATTAACATAAGCTGAAAAATAAATGTTCATTATTTAAATTAGCTGAGCCAAGGTATCAACAATGACACCCTGTCATAAAACAGAGAATATCTTCCTTATGAGGACTGTAAGAAAACATCCGTTAGTCAACTGCTTGGTTTTCTGAAGGCCACTCCGGTTTTTTCATTCCCTTTGAAAAATTCACAGGTAGTTCAAAAGCATGAGCATCTACCTTTAACTTAATATATCTACTGCTATTCTGTACTCTTAAGCTTGACATTGTCGAAGGAGAAATATACAATAATGTTGTTTGTAAGAAAACTGTTGTTAAGCCTGTGAAGCAGTTTAATGCCTAATACAAAGTGGTTATCAGCAAAAATTGTTACTAAACATATTAATAGTGTTAACGATATATTAATAGTTACCAATAATTTTAAAATAACCATTTATATCTTCTGTAGTAAAGAATCGTTGCTCTGCTGATGTCTTCCCCTCTACCCTCTTGGCATTATTCTTTTTCCAAATCTTTCAACTTTCTCTTCTCTCCTGCTTTGCAACTCGGTTCTTATAAGCCAATCGGCTCCATGCCTACTGCAAACATTTAAAATAAAGATTTTAAAATTTCTATTGAAAACTATCATTAATATTTTAGTTGCAACAGCATGTATATTGTAAACTGTGTCCTTTTTTATCTTATTTTTTCTTTGAGTATATCTCTGTATGACAACCTATGAATCCAAAATTCGTGAGGTCAAATACTGGATGTTACATGAGTATATCCAAATCGCCAGGGCACTACTGGGCACAGACCAAAGGTGGAATGAACAGTGGGTGATGATGGTAATGATAACAGAGATGTATCTTACAGCTCTCTGTGGAAGTTAGATTTTTTTCTAATGCTTAGATACAATGAATCTATGACATTTAATAATAGGATTAATGAATTAGGTGTTATTAAGGAGTTCAACTTCAAATAACAAGCTACATCTCATAATATATTATCTTCTGAAAATAAAACTCCTTTAACTCCTTGATCTTCACGCAACCATGCCTTTCTACATATCAAAATAAAAGACTCTGAGTCGTTACACATACTCCCACTTTGAAAAGTCTAGAAAGAACATTTTGAAAGATAAAAATGTTCTCAGCTAAGCCTGTAACGATAAGTATTGTTTGATCATCCTTTCACAAATTTGATTCCTCCTTGTAGTTGAATAACTTACAAAATGCCATTTTTCTATATCTGAGCTGTATTTTGAGTTTCAGAAACTCAAATGAACATCTGAAACAACAAATCATATTCCATACCCTCTCTCCTCAACAAAATATGATTTCTCAAAAATCACTTTCTTACTGAGTGAGGTCTTGTCTTGTATGTCAAGTTTTTGCCAGAAGCCAGTTTTTATTGCCAGGTTATAAGCCTCTAAAATAGTAGCTCTATTATGAAAACACTGACACAACCTTAGCCATAGTGATGTGAATGGCACCAGTATAATACACTGAACACAGCATCAGCCATTAACTCAAATAGCTTGATTTTGCCCCATTGTTGTTCATCGTCCCCTATACATTTGCTATAATGCCTGTGGTGCCTTTCAATACCACTTAACTATAGGCTGTCCTCCAGGAAATGTCAGGCACAGCCACCTCCGGTGACATGCAGACACGTGCTAGTTAGCACTGGTTTGTCACTGAGATTTTAACTTGAACCACTTACTTTTTTTTTTTTTTCTTTAAAAATACACTCTATTACTGAAAGAACACACACCCCTAAGCTAGGCTGTAATGTGAAGCTGCCAACTTACCTCATTATAGCCTATTGTTTTTAGGTAGTCGACTAAATGAGGAAGATGTCTGAGTCAACCGGCTGTTTACAGAGCAGAGGAAGAAAAACGTGCTTGCCCCCCCATTTTCTACTTAACCGGTTCTTGAATCTTAATTGTGTCAGTGTTTTACTCGAATCGGTAATGTTATAACACTGTTTTAAGTAACAGTGTGATTTAGGATTATAGCTTAATCAGACTGAATTATAAAATGTGGAGCATGTGGTGAGTTATCAGTGTGGGCAGGGTCATCAAACCATGCAAAATGAAACCTTAAGAGAGAGACCCCAGAATCTCAATTGAAGAGAAAGAAATACATTCCTCTCCTCAAGGGTAGTAAGAAATTCTCAGGAAACAGGCTGAGAAAATGTAAAAAAAGATACCACAAGGTTTCTGGCTCATAGCACTAGAGCTAAACAAAGTACAGCTTAATTACATATATGGTTTTCTTACTTTCTCTTTAAATCTACAGACTTCCGGTGGGAAATTTATGTAAGACACACACAAATCTGTGGCAAAGATAGGCACAACAATTTGCATTAACAATACCAATATCCTTACGATAATTTTCTTCCAGAGTGGTTGGCTAATAGTGAAAATCTCAGCAAATTCTAACACTATAATTTTTATGGGTGGTTAATAAATTCATGGGGTTTCCCAGGTGGCACAGTGGTAAAGTAGCTGCCTGCCAATCCAGGAGACTCAAGAGAAGTGGGTTCTATCCCTGGGTTGGGAAGATCCCCTGGATGAAGAAACGGCAACCCACTCCAGTATTCCTGCCTGGAAAATTCAAGCCTGGGGGCCTAGAGTCCATTGGGTCATAAAAAACTGCTCATGACTGAGCAACTGAGCATATACACATGCAATAACTTCCTGACATTACATCTGAATCTCCAAAAGAAAGATTGACTAAATGTATGAGAAACAAGTCTCGATTAAAGGACAAAAGAATATTATTTTTGCCCATACCTTGCTAATGTCTTCTAATACAAAATAGAACGTTGGCAGTTTTGATGCATCTGCTTAATTTTTGAAAAATCATGAACTGTGATGTCAGGTCACAAAGAAGTAGATAATATTATTGCTCTTTTCCATCTCTAAATTAGTCTCATAAAATTTTTTAAGTTGGAGAATAAGTTGCAAGTTGTATTAAAAACTGTAAAGGAAGTTAGAGAAATTATTTTTCCAGTCCCAGGTGTACACTGAAGAAGTAGGACCACAACACTTGAGTGCATTGAAATTCTAACACATGCAGAGTTCAAATACAGAAGCAGTGATGGGGCTGATTGAAACAGGAGGGAAGTGTATTTGTTTTTTACGATTAAGAAGTAACCACAAATTTAGCAGCTTAAAACAACATCCATAGTTATCTCATAGTAGCTGTAGGTCAGAAGTCTAATGGGCTCAGCAGGGTGTCTCTTCAGAGTCTAAAAGCAGAAATCAAGGTGTTTGCAGGGTTGTGTTCCTTTGTGAAGGCTCTAGGGGAGAATCTGCATTCTTCTTCACTTAGGTTGTAGGTGGAATTCAGTTCCCTGTAGTTGTATTGCAGTTGTGGGTCCCGGGTCCTTGCTGGCTGTCAGCTGAGGGCCTTTCCCAGTCTTAGAGGCCTCCCACATTCCTTGGCTCATGGCCTCCTTCCTTGCTCTCCAAAGCCAGTAACAGCAGGTTGACTCTTCTTTCTGCCACATTTCTCCAATACACTCATTCTCATTCTGATGTTTCTGCCTCCCTCTTACTTTTCTACAGGCCCATGTGATTAGGAAACTGAGCCTGACCTTATGGGACCTTCTAGGCATAGGCCCTTCCCCCATATCCTCTGCTTCAGCTCTTCTCTGAAGAACCTAGATAACAGTATTTGATGCATATTTCCTAATATTTTACATATTTACAGATGTGCAATCCCTCCTGCATAAAATGAAAGATGTTCACTACTTGATGGTTGTGAGCACATAGCCCCAGGCCTTCTCCAGCCTAGGGATTGATAATGTTAACCCCTGTGACACCACCCTGCTACTTCACCAGCAGCTAGTCAGAGGATTGTGCATGAGCTGATCGCATACCCTGCGACCCCAACCTCTCTTACCTGGCTTTTAAAAATGCTTTGCCAAAAAATCTTTCAGGGAGCTAGGGATTTTTTAAAGAGCGTGAGCCACCTGTCTCTTTGCACAGCCGTGCAATAAACATTTCTCTGCTCCAAACTCCAATGTTTTGATTTGTTTGGTCTCACTGTGCTTTGGGAACACCCACTTGCATTAATAATTACATCGATGGATAATCTAGGACAATCTCCCTTCATTAAGGTGCATAACACTTTCATCATCGGCAAAGTCCTTTTACCATAGACGGTAATACCAAAATAATGTAAAGGGTAGGGGTGAGGGCAGGGAAGAAGACCAGAGAAACCAAAATCCTATCTACCATAGGGGGTATTATATTCTATCTTTTTTCAATTACTCAAAAGGAAAATTTATAACTTTCCTAAGTTAAGTAAAACAAATTGTATTTTCTGAGTGATTTTCCAAAATTTTAGTTTTATTAGTGTTATATAATGCTCAGGACACCTAGTCCAGCAAACCCATCTCTGTTCAATTCGTCTAGCCTCCCCTACAATATTAAACATGTGCTCTGGAATCACATAGGAATATTCATTCTTAGAATCTATGAATAATAAAATCTTAAATCTATTTCAAATAGACTGTGATGTCACTGTGAGAAGGGTCATGTCTTAATTATTGATTTCTAGGGAAAAAAAATCAGGATGAAAGAATTTCTCTGTGATCTGTATCCTGCTGAATTCACTAATTCACTGCATTATACTATAGAAACATTTATTACTTGAAGGTCTATATATTTTACAAAATTTGACTGTACAAAATATAACTCACTTTAGAGTCTAGTCCATCAGCCTATGCTTTCTCTATTACATTTCATGGGGATGCCATCTCTGAACAGAGAAATTTCCAAGAGAAAGTGAAAACTACTCAGAAACTTCCTTCAGTAACTCACAATTATAACCTGGCTTACACAGCAAGTCTGCCATATTCCAAAATAAGATCTACTCACTGAAATTATGTTGCTATGATAGCTACAAGTAAAACAACTACTGCAACAATACACTTTGAGAAACTCAAGGAGGAAACCCTAAGATCAGGATTTCACTTTGGGAATCACATCCATGGGAAAAGGACAGAAGGTAGTAGAACATGATGCCCTATTAACTGAAAGTGAATATTTGAGAAAAAACATTTCAGCTCAAGCAAGTACTAATCAATCATAGATGCTTGGAGGGGAGTAGTTTAGAAGGAACATTAAAAAATTCATTTAGTGTAATCCCTTTGGAGGGAGGGAGGGGGAAAAAAAAAAACCCTCTGACCCTGTTATTATATACATGAGCCATTTGTATTAAAAAGCAGGGGACAACTGCAACTTTTAGATGAGGCTACTATTTTGTTTCCACTGACTCAATGCACATAAGTCTGAACAAACTTCGGGAGATAGTGAAGGACAAGGGAAACTGGTGTGCTGCAGTCTATGGGGTCACAAAGAGTTAGATGCAACTTACCAACTGAATAACAATTGTTGTCTTTATTGCTCCTCCAGAGTTATCAAAGAAAGATGATTACACTGAAAGTTTAAATTATCTGCAGCAAGCAGTCTTAAGACAGTCTTCTTTCTGAGTTTGGAAGGCCATGCTTCCTAAGATAGCCTAATGCTACTGCTAAGTCACTTCAGTCGTGTCTGACTCTGTGCGACCCCATAGATGGCAGCCCACCAGGCTCCCCTGTCCCTGGGATTCTCCAGGCAAGAGCACTGGAGTGGGTTGCCATTTCCTTCTCCAATGTGTGAAAGTGAAAAGTGAAAGTGAAGTCGCTCAGTCATGTCCGACTGTTCGTGACCCCATGGACTGCAGCCCACCAGGCTCTCCATCCATGGGATTTTCCAGGCAAGAGTACTGGAGTGGGGTGCCATTGCCTTCTCCCAAGATAGCCTAATAGATGAAGGAAAATCCACCATTTATATAAATTCATTTGTTCTCTGCTCAAAGCTTATGATAAATGTTCACTAAAAAATTAGGGTTAGGGTTAGGATTAGGATTAGGGTTAGGGTTAGGGTTAGGGTTACCTAACCCTAAACCAAATCCATTTTTCTATTTGTAATCAGAAGCTATTTCCAACTCGGACTACTTTTCTCCTACTGGACAAACTTCTTGAAACATCTCTTTGTAAGAATTCTGCTTCTCTAAGAATAGCTAACTTTACAAAATTTAATATTTTTACATGATGTGAAATAATTATCACTGAACAGACTTTAATTTATCCAGTGGGTATATAAAAGATTTGTTGATATTAACTATAATCATGAATTTCTAATTATCATAAGTTTCATAATAAAATAGATTGAAAATCTAGTTTTAAAGATCATTTTTGAAATAATGAGATATTTTCATATAACCTAGATCTCAAAGCCACTTTTGCTCCCTGGGTATTTTTAACACATACTCAAAGTGGATATACGTTCCACTTGTCACTAATGTTTTATGTATAATAACTCTCTATAACAGAGAGCAATTATTGGGTTAAAGTTGACACCAACACATTCTTTATCAAGCATGAAAATCCTACCTTGACCTTTATACAATTATTCTTTGAAATGAAGAATTAATGCTTTCTAAAATAGTCATACAATGATGTGGGCACTGTATTAGTTTAAGGTTCAAAACTCATGACACTGTGAATGAGATGCCTATTTTCCAGTATTCATTTGCATGATTAAAAGGAAATCTTTGCCTAGTTGAAATCTGGGGGCAAATGGGCATAGTATCTATTCATAGTTAACTATAATGACTTGCTTTTAAAACTTCAGTGCATTCAAATATTAATCAAACTAAAAGATTTCAAAACCATGTAATCCCTGCTTTAGAAAGAATTGCTATAAAGATAATTTAGTCTCACACTTTCCACAGCACAGACTTTCTAAAATTTTTCAGACCCAGTTTGGTTCCTCCCCCTTCCTATCTTCCTATCAGTGATGGGAAATATCACAAGCCTTTGGCATTTTAAAGTAGTTTCAATTTTCAGACAGTTTTGTTCTTATAAAGAGCTAAACCCCGCTCCAGTGTTCTTGCCTGGAGAATCCCAGGGATGGGGGAGCCTGGTGGGCTGCCGTCTACAGGGTCGCACAGAGTCGGACACGACTGAAGCGACTTAACAGCAGCAGCAGCAACACTAATTCTCTCTTTTGCTATTGGAGTCAAATAAACAAAGTGTAACATCTCTTTTTCATAAGAAAACACTTCACATACTTTAAAGTTTCTTTATCCTTTGAAGTTATCTTTTCTTCTATGTATGCATCTTAATCATTTTAAGTTTTTGTAAGATTTCCTCATCTTTCTTCTTTGCTCTGGGAGAGTAAGTGAGACAAAGTAGTTAATAACCCAATTTGTAGAGTTAATCATGTTGGACTGTGAAATTCTTTTCTACTCCCATTAACTTGTCTTTGGATCAAACTAGCTAATTCATCTCTCTGAACCTTTATTTCTTCTTCCACTTCTAAGACTGTAAGCAACTTATCCAAATTCTCTGAGCCTTTGTTCAAGTACCTACTATCTGTTTGACCTTGAGTAATACGTTTTCCATTACTGAATGGCAAGGAGAAGCATGAATTGTGTTACCGTTATATCTGCTTCCCAATTACCTGCAAAGAGAATTAAAAATCACATGGCATATGTGTTTGCTTGTCCTATGGGTATTCAGTGGAAGATTCATGGCAGGAAGAACCTAGAAACTATAGACAGAGTGAAGAAAAGCAGGAAATTTTATCTGTCTGGGTCCCTTCAGTCTCCTGTCTCTCACTGGTCTTTCCATTTCCAGGTTGTTTCACGTAGCTCCCTGAAGGCTGCATAAGAAGCCAGATCTCAGGCATTGTGATATAATATTTTAACTGAATACAAAAGTGCAGGAGTGATTCTGCATGGGTTAGACCAATTAAGGCAGATAAAGAAATCTGAGAAATCACTAGTGAAGACCACATTCTAAATGTAATTCTTTTCAAATTACCTAAAACTAAATGAGGCATTAGTAGATTAAATTGTATTTTTTGTTGCTATTTTGCCATTAATGTCACTTCTATTAAGTTAGTCTACCAATCACAGAGCACATTCACATTGTTTACTTATTTTTCCATGTAAATAAATCATTATTATTACTGCTACTATTATTGTTATCTTAACACTGCTGCTATATGATACGATCTCCCTCATTGAATCTCAAGGCCTTTTTAGTTTAGGATTTTCAAAATATGTTCCAAATTTATTTTTCCATATTGTACACTAATGTAAAATCTCTTTACTCTGATCATCTTTAACTATCCATTCCTATTAAGTTTTTCTTCAATGTTAACTTTTTAAATTATAGACAGAATACACTCTTCAAAACTTTATACATAACTATGTCTAAACCTTTTCTTAACAATCAGTTTTAATGCCATCTTCTTTGTGAAGCTGAAGCATATCCCCAGATGAAAATTTTTCTTTCTCCACTAAGCCCTCATAATAATATTTTCACCTTCAGTTCAATTCAATCACTCAGTCATGTCTGACTCTTTGCAACCCCATAGACTGCAGCACACCAGGCCTCCCTGTCCATTGCTATCTCCTGGAGTTTACTCAAACTCATGTCCATGGTGATGCCATCCAACCATCTCATCCTCTGTTGTCCCCACCTCCTCCTGCCTTCAATCTTTCCCAGCATCAGGGTCTTTTCAAATGAATCAGTTCTTCATATCATGGCTGCAGTCATCATCTGCAGTGATTTTGGAGCCCTCCAAAATACAGTCTGTCACTGTTTCCACTGTTTCCCCATTTATTTGTCAAGAAGTGATGGGACCAGATGCCATGCTCTTAGTTTTCTGAATGTTGAGTTTTAAGCCAAATTTTCATTCTCCTCTTTCACTTTCATCAAGAGGCTCTTTAGTTCTTCTTTGCTTTCTGACATAAGGGTGGTGTCATCTGCATATCTGAGGTTATTGATACTTTCACCTTATATTACAGTAATATATGTGAGTCAGATTTCCTCTATTTCATTATCAATTTCTGCTCATTTATTTGCTGTAGATATTCATTCAGGTGTGATGACACTGATGTAGGGTTCATTTCTGTTTTTACCATTGTACAAAATATTTGGTAAGTGTATACTAAATATTACTGAATGAACTGATTAACCTGGTACTTAGAGTGCTCTTTATATTTCTTAATAATGCATTTTTAACCCATGGGCTACAGAATGTCTCCCTCATCTTTGGGAAAGCTAACTAAACTGATTTCACAGTGTGATGCTGTCTACAGATTTTCAACCTAGTTCAGTTAAGGTATGAGCAGGCATACAGTTATATTCTCCCATACCCTTCAACCATAGGTCCCTATGTCTTTAAGTGACAGTGAATAGTTACCTTCCATTGTCCTGCATGCAACACTGGGCCTTCTCACAAGCAAAGTTTACAAGAAAGGTTTTGGAATTGGTAGTCTGGATAGAATTAGGGCAATAGAAGGTATCACCAAAAGGTATCTTACTATTCCACTGACTCCTTGCCTTTCTCCTCTTCTCCTATCTGCTCCTCAGCTATCCTTCCAAGAAGATCTGGGAGTTCCATATTCTCTATCAGCTCCCCTCTAAAAAGTTTAAAATGTGAGCTATATATGCAATTTAACATTTTCTAGAAGCCGTGTTAAAAAAAAAGTCTGATAAGGGGGTAAAATGATTTTAAAAATATATATTATTTAACCCAATATATCACAATGTTATTATTTCAACATTAACCAATCAGTATCAGTTCAGTCGCTCAGTCATGTCTGACTCTTTGCGACCCCAAGAACCGCAGCACACCAGGCCTCCCTGTTCATCACCAACTCCCAGAGTCCACCCCAACCCATGTCCATTGAGTTGGTGATGCCATTCAACCACCTCATCCTCTGTTGTCCCCTTCTCCTCCTGCCCTCAATCTTTCCCAGCATCAGGGTCTTTTCCAATGAGTCAGCTCTTCGCATGAAGTGGCCAAAGTATTGGAGCTTCAGCTTCAACATCAGTCCTTTCAATGAACACCCAGGACTGATCTCCTTTAGGATGGACAGGTTGGATCTCCTTGCAGTCCAAGGGACTCTCAAGAGTCTTGTCCAACACCACAGTTCAAAAGCATCAGTTCTTCGGTGCTATAGTCCAACTCTCACATCCATACATGACCACTAGAAAAACCATAGCCTTGACTAGACGGACCTTTGTTGGCAAAGGGATGTTTCTGCTTTTTAATATGCTGTCTAGGTTGGACATAACTTTCCTTCCAAGGAGTAAGCATCTTTTAATTTCATGGTTGCAATCACCATCTGCAGTGATTTTGGAGCACAAAAAAATAAAATCTGACACTGTCTCCACTGTTTCCCCATCTATCTGCCATAAAGTGATGGGACCAGATGCCATGACCTTAGTTTTCTGAATGTTGAGCGTTAAGCCAACTTTTTCACTCTCCTCTTTCACTTTCATCAAGAGGTTCTTTACTTCTTATTCTTCACTTTCTGCCGTAAGGGTGGTGTCATCTGCATATCTGAGGTTATTGATATTTCTCCCAGAAATCTTGACTCCAGCTTGTGCTTCCTCCAGCCCAGCGTTTCTCATGATGTACTCTGCACATAAGTTAAATAAGCAGGGTGATAATATACAGCCTTGACGTACTCCTTTTCCTATTTGGAACCAGTCTGTTGTTCCATGTCCAGTTCTAACTGTTGCTTCCTGACCTGCATATAGGTTTCTCAAGAGGCAGGTCAGGTGGTCTGGTATTCCCATCTTTTTCAGAATTTTCCACAGTTTAACCAATATAAAATTTCCATATTAACCAGTATAAAAGCTTAAAAAGTATGTGGCATATTTCATACTAAGGCTTCGAAATCCTCTACACATTTAACATTTAATGGTACATCTCAATTTGCATTGGCCACATTTCAAGTGTTCAGCAGCCATGTGTGACTAGGGACTACTCTGTTAAGTAGCTGACTCAATGTTATGCAAGTCAATTTCTCTTCTCCAAGATCCTACTTCCAAAACTTTATGCCCAAACTTCTTGAATGATTTTTTTCTTGTGCTTAAATTTTCTCTTTAATTATATATGAATTATTTGAAAGCAAGCCTTCATCCTTATTTACTTATTCATTTAGTGTTCTATACCATGCATAATTCAGTGTATAATGTACATTTACCACTTGGCTAATATTTGCTGTGAGACATTTACCGTGTGTGGTCAATCACTCAGTCATGTCCAACTCTGTAAGTCCATGGACTGTGGCCTACCAGGCTCCTCTGTTCATGGAAGTTTCCAGGCAAAAATACTGGAGTTGGTTGTCATTTCTTTCTCCAAGGGGTCTTTCTGACCCAGGGGTTGAACGCACGTCTCTTGCTTCTCTGCACTAGCAAGCAGATTCTTTACAACTGAGCCAATTTCAATCTTTTCATTGTATTGTCTAAACTTTCTTGAGATCTACTGTACATATTATCTGATCTCTCATGGTCATTATGAAACAGGTTAGCGCAACAGAAAAAGCAAATATATATCTCCAGGTCTTAGATCCACCGATGATAATCTATTGGATTTTCATCAGTAAATTAATTTCACTGTATCTACATTTCTTAATCTTGTAAAATGAAGAGAACTATTCACAAATTCTCTGCTAGAGGATTTTGTGAGCACATTTTAAAAATATATGTCAATGCATTTTCTAAGTTGCAAAGCACAGAAACAATACAACAAATATGCATTTATGATATTTTGTTTTGGTTTCATTAAGCTAAGTTTTGGCCCTTGACTAAAGTAAAACCTTGTCCTAGTAGTTCACAATGGCTTTTAAAATCCCCTCATAGCTCGCAATTTATCGTTTTGAGTTCAGTAACTTGCAAGACCACTTGGGATTCATTTTTCTTAAGTATATTAATTTACTTGTCTACACTGAAGCTTAATTTTTCCATGTCTTACAGACTGGCAGGAGATTCTTGAAACTAGCTAAATACCTTTATAGTGTTACTAAGCATTTTAATCCTGGGTAGAAAGAAGCAAAAGGAATTTTTTTAAAAAAGAGAAAAGCACAATAAATGTACTTTTGAATAATTGGATTTATTACAAGTAGAGGAATAAGCTTTGCCAAGATTACCATTCATTGCAAATCAATATTGTCAGAGTTCTGAATTCACTTTAAAATTTTGGTAAATTGATTAGCACTGTTGTCAAAATCACAATTTTTTTAAATCTCAAAGCAAAGGAAAAGTAAGGATATGGATTGTTTTAAGATAAAGAAGCTTCTCTATATTTTCAGGTGAATAAGTAACAGAAACAGATTTTCATTTAAATACTACTGGGTTTACACATTTTATGTTTATTTTTAAAGGAAAATAAATTTGTTTGAGAGTCATTTGGTAAATCTGAAATATGGATGCAAACATACATACACACACACACACACATACTAACATCCAATTTATGAACACCATTTAAACAGCACACCTGTTCAATTAGAAGGCACCACCAAACAGGTCAGGTCACATTTCACTGCATTCGTACAATGAGTGAGCTGTTTAATCAACCCCAATGGTGTTTGTTCCAGTCTAATTGTGGTTTGTGCCAGTTATGAACAGGCTCTGGCTCTTGAGTAAAATTTTTTACCATGAGACTTTTGTACATTTTATGCAAATTACTTGCATTATCAGTACTATTTAAGATTTGATCTTAATTTATTATATTTCAAAAATTAGGTTAATGCTCTTGGGAATGATAGTTTTCTAAGCCATTCTGAAATATCAACATCATCCGTAATACTGCATTTTTATAATCAATAGTTTTTCAATTTTTGGTTTTTGCGTTTGTTTATAATCTCTGTAATTTAAGAGTTTTTCTTATGCCTCCATAAATGCTTAGCTATATTTTCCACCTTCCAATTTCATTTGCATTCCTAGTTTTGGCCATCACTCCTTAGTTCAGTCTTTGGATGATATTATCTAGGTGCAAATTGGTCATAGCTTGGGTTTCTTTTTGTTTTCTCACAAATTTTTAAATATATAGATAAAAAGAGAAACTAACAAGATTCATAGTCTTTGACTTTTCTTTGATAATAGAACAATATGGTACTCCAGACTATGGCATTAGGGTCCTAAAGCCAAACTAGCAGTCAATAAATATCATGAACCACCACCAATGTGAATTTGATTACTCAGTGGTTATGGAGCTGAAACTGAAAGCCTCTGAAAAGAATCCTAAGCTTGTGACATTTACAAAGCTGTTTCTAAAGACAAAACAGGTATGAAAGGTCATGGCAGACTAAGGCTTTGGGGGCCAGGAGGAGGGGGCAATTCATCCACAGGAAGATTAAAGGATTCAAGTTTTGAGAACAAAGTTTGTAATTTTCCTGTGTACAAGACAAGATGTTGTTTGTGATGCATATATCTGCCATGCATCTTAAGTCTGAAAATAAGATGAAGTGAATATAGAATAACTTGCCTTTACTTCAGTTCATTCTATCAGGTACTGTTTCCTTCATGCATTCTATCAATCACATGGTGAAAGCACATATTGGGGGAAAAAAATAGAGACAAAGACAGAGAAAATGAGGAAGTAGAGCTTGCAGAATAAACTTAAAAATGCTTATTGATAATTTCATGTAATGGATATTTGGGGGCTTCTTTGCTAGCATCTATTCCCCATTCGTCCCAGAGGTTGCTGATTGTCTTTCGAAAACAATATGATCCAAGGAAGCTGTCTTGGAATGAGGTCACTAACACAGATCAAGTCAATATGCATAGCTTAGGTCAGTTCCACATCTATTCTTTTCAGCTATTTGCACTAAAAACATTTCACTGTTCTGTATAAAATTGTCTGTGTTGTGTTTCTGCTTATATGCTATAAACAAATGAATCCTAAATGATCTCTCAATGGAAACCTCTAACAATAGCTAAATTAGGGTTATGGGTGAATAAGCCTTTCCATTTTTGTAACTGTACTACGTAAAACGTGCCACATTCTAAAAATGTTAAGTTCTTGAAATCATCAAAGACTGACTTTAAATAAAGTTACCAATTTTTAGATTACAAAAGTCTTGACATCAATTATCACAAGCTTTTAATTAATGTCTCAAGGAAAGAATAACCATCAGCATATTAATTAACTGACATTTAAATATATTAGAATATCATCAATTTTAACATTTGTTTTAATTGAAGCCACCTATTTCCATTGTATTAATCAGCATCTGTCATAATTACGCTTTACTGACTTTCACTTTTGTGTTTTTTCAAAGTAATATACTCATCAATATTTTCACTTTCAATAGTATATACAGCCAATTTCAATTGTATATTATATACAGCCATATTTGTATATAACATACAATTTGTATTTACATATACATACGTGTACATGTGCATATGCATATATAATATACATATATATGTATATGTAAATTAAGTACTTTATGCAATAAATGCAAAGTATCATTTACTTAATAATAAAGCATTGGTCATCACAATATAAAATTACAAAACAGGACTCAGTTTAATTGCTTTTGTAAAAAATAAATATATATGAAATCATTTCTTGTTTGTAAGAAAATTACTTAATCTTTTTGGATTCTCAATCTTTATCTACATAAAGAGTAAGGTGGACCATATTTTCTTTAGTTTCTCTCCAAATTTCAAACTGCATGAAGTAAGGAATAAAAAATCATTATTGTTCGAAAACTTTGTCACCAGAATGAATTCCTCAGGTCAAGGTAAATAATCAAAATACTTAAAAATATGATAGTTAAACATTTTTACTGGTACTAGTAGTATCTTAAGACTGTTAAATTACAATATGTTTATTTTATTAGAAATTGGTGACAATAAAATGTGTTAACGCTATAGATATTTTTTCAGTAAGCATGTGTATTTTGCCAACAGAATTTTAAGCTAAAGAAAGAGAGTTGAAAAACTATTTAAAAAAGAGTTATACTCTAAATAATAAAAGCTTACTTTGCTATTGGCCCATATGCAAAAGCTGTAGTAAAGATGATTAAAAAGGAGAAAAAGGAAACAGTATTTGCATTCATTCTGGTAATAGAATATGAAATTAAAGCATGAAGGGATTAATGTTTTAAAGCTTGACTTGCAGTGATAAAGCTAAGGTATTAGAACAGACAACATAACCGTTACAGGATAGACAAGCAAAGAAAAAGCAGCAAATGCCTTAAAGATGAGCAAGTCAACCTAGAATGGAATTACAAAATGATTAATCAATACAAATGAGAAACTGTACAAGGAAAGAGAGCTTGGTGAGACTTCTTATGGGACTCAACACTGCGGCCGCTTAAAGATAATGAAAGGAGCTGGGCAAAGCCAAAGAAATGCTTTCATTCCGTGGCAAAGTCATTTGTGAACAGTTTAAATTACCCTAATCACCTCCCCTCCAGCCGTCAGTAGGCTCTGACTCTTTAGTTATTTAAAAAAAGGAGTTTGGGGAAATGAGTTTTGCGAATCTAAGCTGCAAAATAATTATACACACACCGTTTTAGCATTTTAACAATGCAATCCCAAACATTTGTTCTCATTAGAATGCAAATCGACTCATTTAATAATCCCACAAGAGAATTCCACCACACTCAGCTTAAAAAGCGCAATGGTATTCAAAATATTATTAATAAATGCCAAGTATGGAAAAGCCAGTTTACTTTGCCAACAGCTCAGGCCAGATAAAAGAAATATACTTACATTTCCAATCTTTTTGTGTGTTGTTTTTCTGACCACATTTAGTTTAATTGAAATTTAACAGTTGAACTGGTCTGGGACAGACTTCAAAAAAGAAAAAAAATCAAGGTGACAATTCCTTCTGTCTGGCACATAAACTTTCACACTCATCACAGAGTTACAGCTTATCATGCAAACGAAAGGCATCCATTTATCCTGAGTAGTGTATAATTTCATTACTCTAAATTGTTGCTAATTGTCTTAGCCTGTGGCAGACAGGAGACAGTTTAGGATTCAGTTTGTCTTAAGTTGCAAGACTTTGGAACAAATCACCACAATGTATGAATGTGAATTTTCTTTAGCAAGAGTCTTTTTTTAAGAATAAAAACTCTTTCAGAAACACAGTTTTGACCCCAAACTTAATGATTTTTATACAGTCAGTACTGGAAATTGTGTTATACATAAGCTGCATTATGACATTAAAAAATTCTCCAGAATTATTATTCTCCAGAACTATTATTTTAAAAGAGACTTCTAGCCAACTTTTTTCAATTAAGAATATTGCTTCCACATTGAATGGACATAATTTTGGCAAAATTCAATCACCAATTCACTCATTTTTTCATTCATATTTTTATATGCAAGTCACAATCTTATTTTATTTCTGCTATTGACTATTTTTCTTTACCTAATTTAATACACTGTTTATATTTGAGCCTCCCTTTCATTGAATCTCAAGAAACTACTAAAACTATAATACTGATCGCTTTTCCTAACTCACCATGCATGCAGTAAGAAAAGAATTTAAAATTTATGTAGTGGTGGTAGTTTTGTTGCTAAGTCGGGATCAACTCTTGCAACCCCATGGACGGTAGCCCACCAGGCTCTTTTTTCCATGGGAATCTCCAGGCAAGAATACTGGAGTGGGTTGGTTGACATTTCCTTCTGCAGGGGATCTTCCTGATCTAGGAATCAAACTAGCGTCTCCTGCTTTGTAGATGGTCTTATGCATTGTAGGCAGATTATTTACTGTTGAGACACTGTGGATTTCCTCAAAATTTATACATGGGGGCAAGTAGCTAAAAAAGTGCTATCCTTCACAGGAGTAATGTCATTTAAAAAATAAAAGAGTGGATTTTCAAACATAAAGATGGATCCAGATATCTGTTGTGCTCATTCTTTGTGAAGGTGAGAGTAACAGTGTAGAGGGCATCCCTTTATTGAATCATCAAAACCAGTAATAATTAAATGACTATGTGTACAAACACACAAAAAACAGGATAAACCCTATAATTATTTCCCCAGTCAACTATAATCAAATGTAAATATTATTCAGTTACAAACTATCAGGCAGAGAGCCAAGCCTGCTAACAAATATACATTCAGACTTTGGCAAGCATACTTGGAATGTAGAACCCACATAGTTTAAATGGTTTATTTTACATAAACAGTTACAGACCAGAAAAAGTACTCTCAAGGGCAGGTTATGAACTGAATTGTATTCTTCCAAATTCATACACTGAAGCCTCGACTCCCAGTGTAACAGTATTTTGGAAATAGGGCCCACCAAAGCTAAGTATGAAATGAGGTCATAAGGGTAGGGTCTTAATCCAATATGACTGGTGCCCTTAAAGAAGAGAAAGAAATATCAGTGAAATGGCCACATGAGGTCACAGTAGAAATGTGGCCATCTGCAAACCAAGGATAGAGGCCTCAGGGAAAACCAGACCTGCTAACACTTTGATCTTGGACTTCCAGCATCCAGAACAATGGGAAAAATAAATTTACATTGCCTCAGCCACCTACTAATAGCATTTTGTTATGGCAGATCTAGCAAACCAATAGAGGGTGTCATCTCTTCTCATATCTCTTGGGCACCTTCTGTACCTTTCTCAGAATATACACATAGTTTAGCAGAAAGAATTTCTGAAAGATACACTCATGGACATGCAAAGAGAGAAGAAGTCTTTTATTAAATATAGAGTTTATAGTTGTGTTCAAATTAGTAACTTAGGAATCAAAAGATGGAGAATTGAGAACAATTAGGAAAAATTTTATTCATCTAAAAAGCAGAGACATTATTTTGCCAACAAAGGTCCATCTAGTTAAGGCTATGGTTTTTCCAGTAGTCATGTATGGATGTGAGAGTTGGACTATAAAGAAAGCTGAGTGCCGAAGAATTGAAGCTTTTGAACTGCAGTGTTGGAGAAGACTCTTGAGAGTCCCTTGGACTGCAAGAAGATCCAACCTGTCCATCCTAAAGGAGATTAGTCTTGGGTGTTCATTGGAAGGACTCATGTTGAAGCTGAAGCTCCAATACTTTGGCCACCTGATGTGAAGAGCTGACTCATTTGAAAAGACCCTGATGCTGGGAAAGATTGAGGGCAGGAGAAGGAGGGGACAACAGAGGATGAGATGGTTGGATGGCATCACCGACTCAATGGACATGGGTTTAGGTAGATTCCAGCAGTTGGTGATGGTTAGGGAGGCCTGGTGTGCTGTGGTTCATGGGGTAGCAAAGAGTTGGACACGACTGAGCAACTGAACTGAACTGATTTGAGGTAAGAGTCTAAAATAAATCTCCAAAAGCAGTTGTGCTATAATTCCTAGGTTGAATGTGGATTAGCAGTAAAAGAATCTGCCTACACTGCAGGAGACACACAGGAGATATGGGTTCAATCGCTGTGTCAAGAAGATACCGTGGAAAAGGAAATGGCAGCCCAGTATTCTTGCTTGGAAAGCCTATGGACAGAGGATTCTGGGGGGTACAGTTTATGGGGTCTCAAAGAGTTGGGCATGACTTAGAGACTAAACAACAACAACAATATTACATTTGTTTCTTGGTTCTCAGACACGACTGAGCAACTTCACTTCTTCTGAACAACAGATATGGAGTAAGCTAACACTAACCCCACTTAGGGAGAAGGCTAAGAATAGGGAATGAAAGAACATGCAACACATCCTTCTTTGTCAACCAATAGTAGAACATCATTGTAATGTAACCAACCTACAGCAAAAGCAAGAGCAGTGTTCTTCTAATCTAATGAAGCCAGAGGAATAAGATGGTCTCCAACAGGGATCACTAGGATAACTCTCCTCTATGGTAATTTATGGGTACCGATATTCAATCTCACTGCAAGCCACTGACAATCAGCTAGTATCTGAATATTAATATCAACCCAGCTGTTAAAACACTCAGATCCTTTCCCTCTTATTTTCTCTCCAATAGAGGATATTTAGATGAAAGTAAAAGGAAAGATGCTACCACAGTGTTTCCTGGGGGCTAGCAATTTTCAAAGTATAAGTAAATATAGATAAAGCTGATGGACAGGTACTGATTTATTTTGAGGAGCACAGTCGTTTAGAATTAAATTCTTTCTAGATGCATTTCTGTGTTACATATACACCTGAGATGCCTATTCGTTGGGAATGGAGACAGACAATTTTCAAAGACTTTTAGAAGGGAGGATGAGAATAAGTCCTAGAAGAAAACTCTCAAAAAGCATTGAATGACAGATGGTCATAGTGAAAAAGGAAGGAATGATCAAAGGCAAACTGCCCACTGTGAATTTGCTTTGTTTGCCTGTGATTTCAAATAAAACACTCTCAGGGTTGTAAGAAAATAAAATGCTTGTTGGTAATTGGAGGATACCCTGAACTGCTGTGCCACAAAGATGAGAGCAATAAGATTGCTTTCAGAAAGCTAAACTGCACACAGCATCTCCTTGAAGTATTCTTACTAAACCCTGAACCCAACCATGTTTCTAGAGCTAACATCCATTAACAAGAAATACAAGGGAAAGAGAACACAGTAAAAAAAAAACACCACAAGAAAGCAAAGAGAAAAAAGCAGAACATGGAATGAATGAAATAGTGTTAACTTTGATAGATGGCCTAAAGGCACTGGGATAATCAGTCTTATAAAATTATACTCCTTTTTAGAGATGTATATTGAAATATATAAGGTTTAAATATCATGATATTTGTAATTTTTTTGAAAATGTTTCAGTAAAAGTGAGAAAATATAATACATGAAGCTAATGTGATAAAATCTTGATAATTGTGAATCTGGGTAATGAGTACAGAAGAATCAATTGTTCTAGGGTTATTTCTTTAACATTTTAATTTTTTTCATAATAAAAAAGAAACACGTTAAGCTGAAAGAGTGATACAATGAATCAGTGTGAAGTTTTACAAATTCACTGGAAGAAGACTGAATAGTTTCCAGGCCAAGCAGAATTCTCTGTATGCTGATGGGATGGACTGTCAGACTGAACGAATATGGCACTCTTCTGTAAGGTCAGAGAGTTAAAAGGAGTCACAGAAGCAAATACTTATCTTTCCAATTATTAAGATAGCAGGAAATCTTCAACATTGGATTCTGAATATTTCTTGCCCCAAGGACAAGATGGTTTCTATACTGAAATAACTAAAGGACAGAGGCATCAAACTGGGTCTTATTTGATACAAAAATACTTTTTTAAAATGTCTTAATTAGTTGGCAACATTTAAAAAGCTAGATTATTTCACATAAACATCCTTTGTTTTTAAAAAAAAATCATGTCAACTTGGTTCTATTGTCTGATGTGGTCATTCCATAAGACTAACGATCCACTGATCCTTCAGATATGGGCATGCACCCTCCAATCTCCACGAATGGGTAACGATTCAGGATAGTATCACTTCCATGTTAGGCACTATTATCCTGGCTCCTGTATGCATTCAGTTTTGTAACACCTGATGTGCCATGTTCAGTACTCTTCCGATAAGACCATTCATTACACATGGAATGAAATAACTGTCTAGGCTTTTTGCATCAAATACTACTTAACATTTGTTCGTTATGTTCCATGTTTTTGAATCCAAACTCACTAAGCAATCTAGACATTCTCATGGAGAACTGTCTGGAGGGTGTGAATGTGCAGTACATGTATATTCGTACAGTTGAATCTCAGTTCTTTTGTTCCCTGACCTCAAACCCTTTGTGTCTAAGTTTACTAACATGGGGTTAATAAATTTAGATGGTCATAAAGTTGTTTTAAATATTAAATAAAGCATTTACTTCAATGATTGGCATATCTTAAAAATAGTAGCTGTTGTTTCTTTTACTAGAAGTATAGTAGTAATGGTACTGGTATTTCATGGGATTTGAGTATTTTTTAGCCTATGACAGAGAGGTCTTGCGGCAAATTAGTAAAATGTTTCTAAGGTATGATTCAACTTTCCATGCTATTTGACTGTAGAAGGAGAAGAGATTGATAAGGCAAAAATGATGTGTGTCAGTTATCAACTTATTTAGTTGCTTAGCTTAGTTCCACAACTACTCTTCTTTGCACAATTCAGTTTGATCCTGTAAACATTTCTCCTTTAGCAGCTGGCCCATTTTTTGACTAATAGTACTGGAGAGACACTGCAACATGAAGAGGCATCTCTTCTTTTAATGCACTTAATATGCTGCTTTTTTGCCCCCACAACAAATGGAGTTGAGCAGGACAGCCAAAGGCTCCAGTGAGTTGTTCCAGCGTACTGTCAGGAAGTCTCCCAGTAAGTTTCCGTGGCAGCCCAGAAGGCTGCTTCCCAGAAAACGTCAGTATCCTGGTGGGAGTCTTCATTGTTAGTGCTTCCAGCAGGTCAAAACTATCCTAGGGGCTCTAGTGTGGTTCTTTGGTTTTATCTGCTGCCAGTACTGGCCTACAGCACCTCAGGAACCATTTCTATCACCTAAAGGACCACAGTTACATCTCTTGGAACGAGGTTTGAACCTCAGCTTTGGGAGGATACAGAGCTCCTCCAGCATGATTCCTTCCTCAGCTGCTCCCTCTTAGCATTTGAGGTAATAGCTGATCCCTAATTTGCTATTCCTACATTCTTGGGACTTTAGACCTCTTAGAAAATAATACATTGTCACTGGTTAACAATTTTTATTTTTAGTAAATTTTCTCTTCATATTACTAGCTTGGTGTCTGTTAACTTACTGGACCCTAACTGACAGAGTACTTAGTATTCACAGGAGTGTCTCGATAGATATATCAAGAACAATTTATACGTATATCTGTACCTATATATATAGTAATATCTCTATGTCTGTTGTTTAGATCCACCTAGCATCCCTGTTCAGTTACTCTGGTAATGTTTATTTCACATCCTTGGAGAACTAACTTCTTCCCAACATTTGTGGTCCTTGAGTAAATAAAAATCACAGTCCTTCAGTCCCATCTTCTCCTCCCAAGTCCCAGTCTTCCCTTCATGTGGTAAACATATGATGTAGACTAGATAAATCAAACTAGTCCATCTATATTGATTCATTCTGAGATGTCTTCTGATCCAATTTAGGGAAATCATAAGTAAAGTAAAGTCGCTCAGTCGTGTCCGACTCTTTGCGACCGCATGGACTGTAGCTTACAACGCTCCTCCGACCATGGGATTTTCCAGGCAAGAGTACCAGAGTGGGTTGCCATTTCCTTCTCCAGAGGATCTTCCCAACCCAGGGATTGAACCTGGGTCTCCTGCATTGTAGGCAGATGCTTTACCATCCAAGCCACCAGGGAAATCATAGTTTGGATTTATTTATTTAATTTTGGCTTAAAGGGAGAGACACATTTCTCTTTCCTCTTGGATTATCAAATCCAAAGATGTGAAATGCCTTCCTCCAGCCTCTCCAGAAGTAAAATAAGACCCAAATAGAGAGAACTAGAGGAAAGCAAAAAAGAGCAAGTGAATGTTAGACAGCTTGGGAGAAAAAAAGGAAAAGAAAAGAGCTAGACTCTAGGCCAATAGCATCATTAACAATCATGAATTTCCTGAGTCAGTTTTGACCTTAGGACTTACACTGGCATGAATCAACTTTTTGTTTTGTTTTATTTTGTATGGTATTTGTGTTGTTGCAATAAAGGAGTCAGAACCAGTCCCACTGTCAATAAATTGAGATCATATGCTATCTCAATATCATGGTGATGTTAGTTTTTCCTTGAGCCTATATTTCATGGCATGCCAACCAATGATATTGAGAAAAAAAAATCTGGGTATTCAATACAAAGAACTATATCCAAATGAATTTTTCATAGCCAAACATTTGTATTTCTAGGTGTTCTTTTAATTTGTTTACATTTATTGTGCAATATGAGAACCTTCTTGAAGGCATCTCTGAAAAACTAATGTCCACTTCTTGCTAGAATCCTTCCAGATAAAGGGAACTCTGGAGACCAAATAAATTATTGAAGTTAATTTTAAATACAGTTTTTTAAATAAATGAGGTCACTTTTCTCCAACTATTGTATCACTTACAATTATTCACTATTTCTATCCCTGTGCTATATAGAAAAAGTATTATAAATAGCTTTTCAATTAAAAGTTGGATAGCTAAAGAACTCACTGAATGTCATCAAAGTTTATTCAAAAGTTATCTACTTTCTACCTACCCACATTCACCAACTTTTTATAGTTTTTCCAAAGCATCTTTAGTTAAAAAATTAAATTCTATACCATTTTTGAGTTATAATTAGTATATAATGAAAGGCACAGATATAAAGCACAGAGCTTGAATCATTTTGAAAAATAAATTCATCCGTGTCCTATACTCAATAAAGATAGAGGACATTTCTATAATCTCAGTTACTTAGTGCCTTTTGCAATGAATGTTTATCATACTCAGAAAATACTATTCTAAATACGAGCAGTGTAAGATATCAGTTTTCCCATATTTAAACACCACGTAATGCAATCATACTATTTAGATTCTGAATTCTTCCATTCAACATGATGTTTTGGAGATCCATCCATGTTATCACAAGCATGTATAATATTGCTAAACACTATTTGATTATATGAGTATATAACTCTTTTCTTATCCATTCTCCTATTTGTAGACATTTTTTTATGCTACAGCTGTTCACTATTAGGGATAAACCTGCCTTGAACACTTTTGTATGCAAGTTTTGGGGCATTTTAATTTCATTTATCTTGGATAAATCCTCACAAGTAAAAATTACTAGTTCATAGGAGAGAGGTAACTTTAACTACATAAGAAACATGCAAATATTAGATGAGAATTGTAGTTGCTCCATGTCCACGGAAACATTTGGCATTGGTCTTCTCAGTTTTATCCATTCTGTTAAATACGTAGCAATGTCTCATTGTAATTTTAATTTGCATTTCACTAATAAGTAAGGCTGTTGAGAGTCTTGTATGTGAATTTCCTCTTGTGCTAATTGTGTCTTCGTATCTTTTGTCAAGTTTTATTTTTTATTGGGCTGTTACCTTTATTATTTTGTCATGAACTTCACTGTATATTCTAAATATGCCTTTTGTCAGATACATGCATTGCCAATGTTTATCAGTATATAAATTGTATTTTCAGTGTCTTGTGTTTGTGAGAAAACTATTTAAATTCTGATAAATATTCATTTTAGGTTTTTTTTAATGGCTAGTGCTTTTTGTGTACAATCTAAGAAATCTTTTTCAGTCTTAAACATGGTTTTCAAAAGAAAAGATATTTTATGTTTGGGTCTACAATATATCTCAAATTAATTATTGTTTATGGAGCAATACAGGTGTTGAAGTTACTTATGTTTCACACATCTACCTAGTTTCAGGATGGTTTATTGAAAGGACTGTATTTTCCACCATTAAGCTGTTTTGGTGTCTTTCTCAAAAAACAGTTGAGCGCTATATTAGAGATTTGTTTCCAGACTTTGTATCCTACTTCATTTCATAAGCATGATAGACATCACTGTGTTTCCATAGAAAGGGTCCTGTGCCCTTACCTACTCCTTGTCTTCACCAACAAGATGGGACAAAGCAGAAACCATAGGCAGTTTCAGGGGCATAACAGCAGAGAGAAATTGTGTTTCACTCAGCAGTTAAAAATTGGCATCAATATTTACAGTGGTGAATAGAGAGTGATGTGATGCAGTGGAGATGGCTGGTGTAGGAGCATGTCCAGGTAAAGATAGTTTAAAGCATTTCTGTGCCTCCAGCGAAGAACATGAGTTTGAGCAATGAACATGAGTTTGAGCAAAACTCGATGGATGTAAGTTTGAGCCAGATCCAGGAGTTGGTGATGGACAGGGAAGCCTGGCATGCTGCAGTCCATGGTATCACAAAGAGTCGGACCTGACTGAGTGACTAAACTGACTGATGTGCCTCCAACAGAGCATTCAGGTGTTCCCATACTTCTCTAAGAGATCCGAGGCAGCAGCTGAGGAAAAAACCTGTAGTCCTGCACAGTCCCCAGGATCACTAACTGGAGATTACAGTCATCACCACTGCTCATCAGACAAGGGTATAGATAGCTCAGAGGAAACAGCTTAACAGACAATGCCCTGCAAGTACCACATACCCCTTTCAAATATTGCCATGGCAATAGATACGCCTTCTAGACCTGAGACTCAACCAGGTAGAAATGGAAAGGTAGAGCTTCCATCACGGCTGAGAAGACTCTGAATTCACTGGGTTATTCTTGAGTTCACAAAGATGATGGCATTTTCCTTTATGTTGATTTTCATTTTGCTTATAAAAAATATGTACTTGAGAGTTAAAAAAAAAGAGGAAGGAGATTCTCTTTTCTTTTAATAAAATTTACAATTTGAGAAATTCATGTTAGTTAAATAAAATTTCAATTTGTAAACCTGGCATCTTTCATATAAAAAGAGAAGGGCAGTATATAAGAAAAAAATCAATGTGGAGTCAAAATACTTTAACATAGTCTTAGTCTTGCTACTTTTTAGCTATGCACTGTCGGGAAAACATCTTTAAACTTTATTTTTTTTTTACATTGCTTTTTTTTAATATCAGAATTATTTATTAAATCTCTGGAATATACCAAGCACACTGATATACTATTTATAATACATGTAAATTTTAATTTATAAAGCAATCCAGAGAGAGAGGTATCATGTTATTTACATTTTATGAAGAGGAACGAACATTAAACCTTTCATTGAAAGGCAAAACGGTAGTCACATTTCTGTCTCAGAAAGTTGTATGTGTCTCATTGTATGTGACAATGCATGTGAACATGTTCCACACATCAAAAAGCCAAATCCTTGCTATCTTTATTATTATTTATATTCTCAGGGTTCTTCAAATTGATTTCTATTTCTCTTTTCTGGATTCATTACTCTACAATGCCCCTTAGCAGCAACTCCAATTCATTTGCTATCCTTTATGCAAACTGTTTGACACACCTATATCCATACATATGAATACAGTTTTTCCTTCATCTGGAATTAGAGAAACTTAAGCCCATTCTGCTGGATCATGGAAAAAGCAAGAGAGTTCCAGAAAAACATCTATTTCTGCTTTATTGACTATGCCAAAGCCTTTGACTGTGTGGATCACAGTCAACTGTGGAAAATTCTGAAAGAGATGGGATTACCAGACCACCTGACCTGCCTCTTGAGAAACCTATATGCAGGTCTGGAAGCAGCAGTTAGAACTGGACATGGAACAACAGACTGGTTCCAGATGGGAAAAGGAGTACATCAAGGCTGTATATTGTCACCCTGCTTATTTAGCTTCTTTTTTTTTTTTTTTTTTTATTTTATTTTTAAACTTTACATAATTGTATTAGTTTTGCCAAATATCAAAATGAATCCGCCACAGGTATACATGTGTTCCCCATCCTGAACCCTCCTCCCTCCTCTCTCCCCATACCATCCCTCTGGGTCGTCCCAGTGCACTAGTCCCAAGCATCCAGTATCGTGCATCGAACCTGAACTGGCATCTCGTTTCATACATGATATTTTACATGTTTCAATGCCATTCTCCAAAATCTTCCCACCCTCTCCCTCTCCCACAGAGTCCATAAGACTGTTCTATACATCAGTGTCTCTTTTGCTGTCTCATACACCGGGTTATTGTTACCATCTTTCTAAATTCCATATATATGCATTATTATACTTCTATGCAGAGTACATCATGAGAAACGCTGGGCTGAAAGAAGCACAAGCTGGAATCAAGATTGCCGGGAGAAATCTCAATAACCTCAGATATGCAGATGACACCACCCTTATGACAGTGAAGAGGAATTAAAAAGCCTCTTGATGAAATTGAAAGAGAGAGTGAAAAAGTTGGCTTAAAGCTCAACATTCAGAAAACGAAGATCATGGCATCTGGTCCCATCACTTCATGGGAAATAGATGGGGAAACAGGGGAAACAGTGTCAGACTTTATTTTGGGCGGGGAGGGGGGGCTCCAAAATCATTGCAGATGGTGACTGCAGCCATGAAATTAAAAGACGCTTCCTCCTTGGAAGGAAAGTTATGACCAACCTAGATAGCATATTCAAAAGCAGAGACATTACTTTGTCAACAAAGTTTCATCTAGTCAAGGCTATGGTTTTTCCAGTAGTCATGTATGGATGTGAGTTGGACTGTGAAGAAAACTGAACACCAAAGAATTGATGCTTTTGAACTGTGGTGTTGAGGACTCTTAAGAGTCCCTTGGACTGCAAGGAGATCCAACTACAAGGAGATCAGTCCTGGGTGTTCTTTGGAAGGACTGATGCTAAAGCTGAAACTCCAATACTTTGGCCACCTCATGCGAAGAGTTGACTCATTGGAAAAGACTGATGCTGGGAGAGATTGGGGGCAGGAGGAGAAGAGGATGACAGAGAATGAGATGGCTGGATGACATCACCGACTCGATGGACATGAGTTTGGGTGAACTCTGGGAGTTAGTGATGGACAGGGAGGCCAGGCATGCTGCAATTCATGGGGTCACAGAGTTGGACATGACTGAGCGACTGAACTGAACTGAAGCCCATTTGAACTCAGGTGGCCTCCTGTTTGAAAACACAGCTAAAAACCCACCATGTCTAGAATCTGTTCTGTTAAGACCTCTACCCATCTCCATTTGTATTTCCTGGTCTCTTTTGGCCTACGTGCATTTAGAATATACTCTATGTATGCATTTCTCTAATCATTAAAATAGAAGAGAGATGTTTTAAACATAGTTCAAACACCCTATTTTATCTTTGGACTTCAATTCTAAATATCTGTAGTGTTCCAAAAAGCTTATGCTCATATACGTATTTGTTTGGAAAGTTTCCCTTCCATTTTTAAAACACTTGATTGCTATAGTTTCTAAGCATTCAATCACAATAATACTTTTTAATTAGCTTAATGCAATACTCTGTTAATTTAAAAGCATTCATGTAATATTGAACAATAAGGTTGTATTTTTAATTAACTATAAACTCCTTGAAGTTAGAGATTATCTCTTAAATTTCTTTGTAGCGCACATTTACAGAACAGTGTTAAGATTTACTGATTGGCAAATTTGGGGTTTTAGTAAGGTGTCAATCATAATACTAGCTGAGAAGTAAAGCAAGCATATGTGCATTGTTTATTCTTTTTAATCTATGAAAAGTATGGGAGTATTCTAGTAGTATTCATTTACTGCTATTTAATTTCAATTTTTTCTGAGTATGACTGATTTGTGAAGTCTATTTTTGTTCTTTCCTTTTTGTACTACTTAAGCAATCAGACATGACAGAGTATGCAATTATTCTGAGGGGTGGGGCCATGCCCCTACTTGCATAGATTTTGTTTTACTCATGCTTTCAATTATGACAGATATGCAATTATTATACAATATGTCTTGAAACCATCAAAATAGTCAGTTATTTACAAAAACAAGAAAGAACCTACACATATGCATTTCCAAATTAAACTGCTGAGATATTTTTATTCCAACTTAACATTTGTATTTCTAAGTAATTATGAGCCTGCTCTTTGATAGAATAGATTAGTTAGACTATCCTACAGATAAGTATATTCATTATTGTTTTGTTCATATTTCTCATATATTTAAAAAATGTGGTTTATATTTTGTTTTTATTTAGTCACTAATTTGTGCCTATCTCTTTGCAATTCCATGGACTGCAGCATGCTAGGTTACTCTGTCCATGGGATTTTCTAGGCCAAAATATTGGAGTGGGTTGCCATTTCCGTCTCCAAGAGATCTTCCTGACCCAGGGATAGAAACCAAGTCTCTTGCATTTGCAAATATTGGCAAGTGGATTCTTTACCACTGAGTCACCAGGGAAGCTGATATATATATATATATATATATATATAACTCATTGACTATTCAGAATCATTCTCCCTCTTGAGAGTCCCTTGGACTGCAAGGAGATCCAACCAGTCCATCCTAAAGATCAGTCCTGGGTGTTCATTGAAAAGACTGATGCTAAAGCTGAAATTCCAATACTTTGGCTACCTCATGCGAAGAGTTGACTCATTGGAAAATACTCTGATGCTGGGAGGGATTGGGGGCAGGAGGAGAAGGTGACGACAGACGATGAGATGGCTGGATGGCATCACTGACTCGATTGACACGAGTTTGAGTGAACTGTGGGAGTTGGTGATGCACAGGGAGACCTGGCGTGCTGCGATTCATGGGGTCGCAAAGAGTCGGAACACGACTGAGTGACTGAACTGAACTGAACTCTAATTGAACTATATTCATTTTTAAAGAATAACTAATTAGATGAATAGAAAACAAATTCAATGAATTTAACCTCAAAATGTAAAAAGCATGGATATTTTGCTATGCATTTGGTCCCGAAATATCTGAATCTGAGTCGATAAATTGAAGTTTTTGCTGAGCAAACACAAATTTAGGCTGATTCTATCTGAAGCATGCTAGACTATGAAATAGTAAATATCTCATTCACGTGTACCTAATGATATGATAAAAATGTGGGCTCCCTACATGGCTTTACAACTAGTACACTAAATGCTTTACTGCCTTTTAATTTGGTGAGCTTCATTGTTCTCTTTTCATCAATATTATAATAAAATTGAAACAAAATTGATAGCTCCATATTTCTATGGAATGCTAGTATGTTCAATTTGAACTCTTCAACATTTAATTTTAATAATTCAATCTTGAGATTATTATTCAATATCTGTTCCAATGATATGCAATGACGTATTAGAATACCATTAAAATATATAAATAGTAAGCACTTGAAAGTGATAGCTATTTTCTAATTTTTAAAAAAATTTTAGTATAGACTGACCCATAAATCTATGCTGAGAGTTTTCATGTAACATTAGACAATTCTTGATATCATGTGTATTAAAATTTTTCTGCTACATAGAATTAAAAGTAAAAATAAATGGGACCTAATCAAACTTAACAAGCTTTTGCATGGCAAAATAAATCATCAACAAAATGAAAAGACAACTTATAGAATTGGAAAAAATATTTGCAAATAATGAGAGTGACAAAAGTTTAACTTCCAAATTGTACAAATAGTACATGCAACTCAACAGCAACAACAAAAACACAACCCAAATAAAAAATCTTCTATTTAGAATATCTAAATAGACATTTCTCTAATGAAAACATAAAGATGGCCAACAGGTACACAAAAAGATGTTCCACATCACTAATTATTAGAGAAATGCAAGTCAAAACTACAATGAGGAATCACCTCACTATGGTCAGAATGGCCATGAGGGCCATGGAAAAAATGGGAACCCTCTTACACTGTTGGTGGGAATGTAAACAGTTGCACTATTATGGAGAAGAGTATGGAGGTTCTTTAAAGAAACTGAAAATAGAGTCATCATATGATCCAGCAAGTCTACTTCTGGCCATACATCCAGGAAAGACAAAGGCTCTGATTCAAAAGATATATGCATCCTGATGTTCAGAGCTGCACTATTTACAATAGCCAAGACTTGGAAGCAACCAAAGTGTCCATCCACAGATGTATAAATAAAGAAGATATGGTACTTACACACAATGAAATGTTACTCAGTTATGTAAAATAATGAAATAATATTTGCAGAAACATGGATGGACTTAGAGATTATCATACTAAGTGAAGAAAGTCAGACAAAGACAAATATAATATGATATCATTTATACGTAGAATCTAAAAAACAGTACAAGTGAATTTATTTACAAAAGACAAACAACTTATAGACATACAAAACAAACATGGTTACTGGCAGGGGTGGGGGCAGAGAGATAAATTGGGAATATGGGACTAACAAATGCATACTCTTCTATATATAAAGTAGATAAACATAAGGATCTACTATATAACTGGTCCTTATAATAAACTATAGTGGAAAAGAAGAGAATACAAATATATACGGATACATAGGCATAACCAAATCAGTTTGCTGTACACCTGAAACTAACATAATATTGTAAATCAACTATGCTTCAACAAAAATTATTAATTCCATTACTAATTATCTGAGATCATTTTCTGACCTTATCACCTTCAGTAAAGTAGTGTGCCACCTTTCTTGTTATATCTCTTTACAGCATTTTTTATGATTCATATCCTTTTCTGAAATTATTCAAATGTATATATTATTATATATTTATAATATTCACTTGTAACAACAAATATTATAAATTACTTGTTATTTATATAGTTGTTTATGTTTGTCATTTATAATAGTCATAAGAATAGCACCAATAACAAAAATCTTTAATAACATTTAATGGTAATTAAGATTTATTGGACACTTATAATAAGTCAGAAACTATCCAAGACCTTTATAGGTATTAACACATGGAATTGTCATAAGAACCCTCTGGAACTTGCAACTATTATTATCCTCATTTGATAGGTGAAGAATGAGTGACAGAAGTTTCCTGTCCCAGTTCAGTTGCTCATTCATGTCCGACTCTTTGTGATCCCATGGACTGCCTTGATTCAATTCGCATCATATTTGTTATTTTTCCTCTTCATTGTCTTCTGCCTTAATCACGGTTCACTATATTTCTATAAGAATCACCATTTTCATAAAAGTGAAATAAGTGTTACATTCGCTCAGTCATGTCTGACTCTTTGCAGCCACATGGACTGTAGCCTACCAGGCTCCTCCATCCATGGGATTTTTTAGCCAAGAGTACTGGAGTGGGTTGCCATTTCCTTCTCCAGGGGATCTTCCCCATCCAGGGATCACACCCAGGTCTCCCACATTGCAGGCAGATGCTTTACTGTCTGAGCCACCAGGGAAGCCCTAGTGTTACATCAAAGATGTCTAAAATCCATTTGGGGAGCATAAATATTTTAGTTCATGTGCATGCACACACACACACACACACACACACATATATATATATATATACTCATAGTGAATAAAATAAAAGTTATGGAATATTTCCCCAAGATATAGTCCAGTTTGTACTTTGAAAATATTCCTCTGAGTAAACCAGAATATAGAAAGCATTGTCCTCAACATTTTGGTGGCTGTTTTCTATCTGCCTCTAAAATCCCTACATAATTACCTTTATTGAACTGTTTAAGCACAGAAGCATTTAAAGAGAACCCTTAAAAAAAAGGAAAAAGAGTTGCAACATTGCTGTTTCCACTTCCTCTTGTTCCAATCTGGTTTTGGTCTCTCCAAATGCATTGAGGTGTTTTAGTCAAGTCACTGACAAACTCTGTCTCCACTTTCTTATAGCAAATGGTTACTTTCCCCTACTTTTTACTCTCTTACCTTCTCAGATCCCATCATGCTAGTTTTCCACCCAGCTCACAAGCACCTCCATTTCAGTCTCTTCTGATTCTGTACCTCGAAGTTATACATGTGAAGTTATTGAGAAAAAATATATTTCTTCAGATAAAGCTAAGGTATATTAGTAAGCCAAATGTTTAATAAAAAGTTTTACTTATGACTAGAGATGGGTTACAGAATTTGGCTACAAGCCAAAAAATAAATAAATAAATAAAAGACTTTGTTCAACTCTTCTTGATCTGATGACATCTAACAATCCTAAAATGGACTGGAATAACATATTGCACCTTAACTATGGATATAATGTAACTTTTAATTCTGATTATGTTTTAACCTGGTTTAATGACTGTTCTGCCTCACATCTGTAATTGCAGAATAGGGTTCGTTTCCAACCATCTGAAAGTTTTTAGTAACAAATGGTTGTCCAGACTCCTACGAGTGCCACAGCCTCCTCCAACTATTACTTGGAGCCCTGGATTAGAAACCCTCAATATGAGGCTTAGGAGAATATGCTGCCCCAATAATTTAGGGACGATGCCCCTCAACAGCAGGAAGTAGTTATGGAATGAAAATGATGCCCCTTTTGCTTGGCAACACAATTCTCCTGAAAGAAAGGGGGGGAGTGAGAGAGTCAATTCCTAGGCAGGTTGATAAGAAGTTCAGGTTCCCTGGGGAGGAGAGGGGGTCTGGGGCTCTTGAAGAGGAGAGACGTGTCTGGAATTCTCAAGGAGGAGGAAAGGACAAATGTCTTTTTCTTTTTTCTCTTTACAACCCTTCATTTTAGTAACCTAAAAGGTTTTTCTTTAAGCCTGAAACAGATGATTGCACAACAAACAACTCAGTTTAAACTCTGTAGTAAGGATTATATAACAACAATGTATCCTGCTTGAGTACAGTTTCTCCTTCCTAAAAACCTGACTAATCCTGATAGTTTAGAATGTATATTATGGGAGTGTGTCTGGTAAAATCTTACTAAGTTCTAATCCTGTTATTTAAAATGTAAATTGTGGGAGTGGGTATGGTAAAATATTTGCAATCTTAAGACATTCTTTTGATTTATTGAAATAATTAATTAAAAAAGTATATAATTGCCTTGCTAAAGGTTAGCCAAGGGGACACTCTCAGTCCCCCTCCTGATGTCTATGTCAGAAACTTTCTCTGTCCCTTTTTCACTTTAATAAAGCTCTGCTACACACACACACACACACACACACACACACACACAAAGAAAAGCAGCTCAATTCAAAGAACTACCAGTAATTTGCAATAATTTACTGCTTGTTTCTGCTCCAGTTATCAAATACCTTGCTCCTGGTTGCTAGCTGTACCCTTTTATCAGACTAGTTCAATAAATGATTTCTAAATGCACACCTATCTTTTATACTCAAACATTGGAACCTTTACTTCAAACATCAGACAATCATCTTTAAAGGCTTACAATACATTATGTACTACACAGGGATAAATTATTAAACTTATTCTTACACTCTGGATAGCAAAAAACTGATACCCAAATATAAGTGTACATGCTGAGACAACATAAGTAAAATAAATATGCTGAACATATGTCCAAAATTTAAATATGTCCATTTAAATTATTATGAAAAATAACAATTACAAAGTGAGGGTTAGATTAAAAAAAAAAAAAGATATGTTCTGGTCAAATAGGTTTAGTATATGCTGTTTACCATTTTTCTGCTTGAGAGATTCACAGTACACATTTGCATGTTAAATGTTCTGAGAATTACAAAAAAAACAAAAACAAAAACAAAAAAACCTAGTTTTCTTTATCACATATTAGCAAAACTGATTTGGATATGTATTTTATCTCTACATGTGTCTATTTTTTAGATAGCCATATTTATATACATGGAACATCATTTTGTGTTATGCTACTTTGGAAAAGGTTATTCTAGAAAAATTATCTGAATAAACAAAATCAGAAGCAGTTTACATCAATGTTATCATTTTTTATTACTATAATTATTACTATTATCATCCTTTAGATCTGGGACTTTTACTTAAGTTGAAGGAGAAAGCAGAATTGCGGAATCACTTTTTAAAAATCTCTCTCTTTAGGCCCATCCAATAAGTGTTGAGTCATATCTGAATGAGAAAAGCCCAGGGAGATAAATCCTTTGGAAAAGCTCTACAGATGATTTGAATACTGATATAGTAACACTTCCTCCTCCAGTTTTGTCCTTCCCCTCAACCATTGATCTATGTAATTGTTCCAGTGTTCCGCTTCACTTTGGCTTCCCTGGTGGCTCAGACAGTAAAGTGTCTGCATGCAATTCAGGAGACCTGGGTTTGATCCCTGGGTTGGGAAGATCCCCTGGAGAAGAAAATAGCAACCCACTCCAGTACTCTTGCCTGGAAAATTCCATGGATGGAGGAGCCTGGTAGGCTACAGTCCATGGGGTTGCAAAGAGTCGGACACGACTAAGCACCTTCACTTCACTTTGCTTCACTTCACTTCATTTTGTAAAAGAACATATTAATTTTTCAAAACTAAATCTTACAAACATAAACTTTGAAATTATTCTTTAGCTTGAATTGTTCAGCACAAGAATTGTTCTTATTTCCAATTTTAGTATCATCATCTGAACTGTACAATTTTAGATAGCTATATTTATATATAAGTATTAATATATATGTTATCTAAGTTTACAGAAACATTGGTGCATTTGTTTTCAAGAGTTCTCAATGTTTCTTGAACCTCAAATATCTACTACACAGAATTTTCCCCTTCAAAAATATAAGCAGTCATTTCCCATAAAGAACACAAATCCCACCAAGGGAGTGCATCAAATAGTTCACTTCTGGGAAGACATTTCCCTTATATCTATACTGGGCCCATAGATTGTGCTGCAAACTTTCTTATAGCTAATTAAAAATTATTCAGACCTGTAGTATCCTGGTGGGCTACTATCCAGAAGGTCTGAAAACAGACTCTTAGATTTAATGACTAAGCAGTTAGCCTTAGCGACTAAACAGCAAACCACAACAAAAGTATTTCAGCTAGGTATTACAGCTTAACAAGACCCATGTGAATGTTTCCACTGGGAAAATATAAATAATCACCACATTTACACAATTATAGTTCTATTACTTACAGTAATATTCAAATATGCTGAAGCAGTAGATAGAATTCAGGTAGAATTAGATTTACCAGTGAGGTATTTTTCACATTATTGAGTGGTATGATTCACTTACAGCTAAATGGCTCTGGCATTGATCATCTTGGATTGATTGTCTGTTTTGACCACATTGGCCAAGCTGCTTGTCAGACATTTAACTTCAAGCTCCAGTTGGCTTCTACTATAAATACGTGCATGCGAGGTTCATTCATCTGGCTTTAGCAACAATCCCACTTAATTTGCAAAGGATGTGTCCACTTTGTAAATTGATGCTCATTCATTTTTTTTGACTTCAAATTGGCAAAATATTTCTAGCACCATTACATGGAATCCAAACTTACAAGGCTGATCAAATTTCAGATGCAGATCACAATAAACCATAACCTTCCATTTATCCCTGAAAAATTCACTGAGGACAGAGTTCTTTTCTTGTACTCTGCCCAGTAGGCAGAAGAACAGAGGGGAAGACATTTCATAAGTGTTATGAAGACATGGCTACTCCCCGCAGAAGATTTAGTCTAGTGAATCCTCCCTTTACATTCAATTTGTGTGGCATTCAGTTCTGTCTATGAATTATAAATCAACATTATTTTATAGCCATTTTACTTTAAAAAGCCAACTATCACTAAATTTATAAGCAAAGGAAGCACAAAGATTCTGGTAAATTAGACTGTGAGTAAACATGAAAACATTTTTATGAAAGAGAAGAATTGGTACAATGCTGAAATACAACTATTTCTTTGTGGCTGGGGTGTGCATATGTAAAGAAGCCATATGCCTACGTTTTATACAGATTCATAAAACATCATCTTGTTTATAATTCCATTACTGACTTATACAACTAATGCTTGGAAGTATATCTCTGCTAGTACATCATACAATTAAAATAGTATCTATTGACTAGAAATATTTTGACACAGTAAATATGTTTTCAACTCATTAGAAGGTTAAAAAAAAATTAAGAAGTCTACCATAACACCTATGGACCTAGATTTGAATATTAACTTTCAATCTCTACCCAGGAAACCTTGATGTGAGCACCAGTGTTTAAAAACTGCCATGTGAGCAGATAGTTCTCTAAAGCAAACTGACCTTTCAGGAAATCCAAATTGGGTTTGTTTCTATTTCCACTGAGCATTTTTCTTTCCAGAGAGAAGAGTCATATCTGCGAGTAGATTGCTGAGAAGATCTGCATGCAGTCAGCATCACGTATCTCCAGTCAGTAGCTTGCTTGGGGCAGAGGTGAATTATCTGGTTTATGGGGGCTCAGATAGAGGTCACTGCTTGGATTGCAGTTCTGACTTGTCTGAGGCTTGTTTTGTGTAAATGTGGAAGTAGCAGCTTCTGAATTCCTGTAGTGAAGCAAACCTTATCTTCTGTTTGAAGCTGGATTTACTCCGAGTTTCCATGATGAGATCTTATAAACAGAACTCTCCTCTTAGCAGATATAAATATGAAGAGATGTATCTTTTGACCTTCTCTGTGGAATCCTTATAGGTTCCAAAATGTGACTATTAACATGTCAAAGAATATTTGGGGTAGAGAGTGCACATGCTCATTTTTAAAATGTATAAACTGAGGTTCAAATCAGTTATTTTTCGTGGAAAAAAAATAAAGCACTCAACAGCAGACAGATTTTCTAAATAATTCAGAATTTCATTATTTGAGAAGAGGATTTACTCTTCTATATTTCTAAAACAACTAGGAAATGATTTTAGCAATGTTATTAAGGCAATAGCGAAATTGGGACTAAGGAAACATTGTTGTATCATTTTCTTGAGAATAAAATGTTGTGCCAACTTTATTGTTCATGGGCAGTGATGGGGCGGGGGGAACAAAACACTTTAGTGTCCTTGCCAATTTCAAAATGCCTAGCCTTAGTAAAGAACTAGCCATGTTTCAAATACCCCTGGAAAGGTCATCATCTTGAGGCAGGATAAGCACATATAACTGATTGTTTTTATGTCACTAAAGAGCATGTTTCAGAACATAATCCTCCAGGTTTCAAAGTTGGAAATTCATGAAGGTAGAGTATATTGCCAAAAATGCTCTTTCGAACAGGAGGTGCTTAATGAAACCATCGTGTTTCTCAGATACTGCTGCTGCTGCTGCTGCTAAGTCACTTCAGTCGTGTCCGACTCTGCGACCCCATAGACGGTAGCCCAACAGGCTCTGCTGTCCCTGGGATTCTCCAGGCAAGATCACTGGAGTGGGTTGCCATTTCCTTCTCCAGTGCATGAAAGTGAAAAATGAAAGTGAAGTCACTCAGTCGTGTCCAACTCTTAGCGACCCCATGGACTGCAGCCTACCAGGCTCCTCTGTCCATGGGATTTTCCAGGCAAGAGTACTGGAGTGGGGTGCCATCACCTTCTCCATCTCAGATACTAAGAGGGTTAAAAAAAAAATTTTTTTTTTCATTAAGTTCAGTTCAATTCAGTTCAGTCGCTCAGTCATGTCCTCTTTGTGACCCCATGAATCTCAGCACGCCAGGCCTCCCTGTCCATCACCATCTCCCGGAGTTCACTCAAACTCACGCCCATCGAGTCAGTGATGCCATCCAGCCATCTCATCCTCTGTCGTCCCCTTTTCCTCCTGCCCCCAATCCCTCCCAGCATCAGAGTCTTTACCTATAAGTAATTCCAAATATAGCAAATAGATAATTTACTGGCCTCAGGAGGGAGGCAGGGAAACTTAATTGTTTTATGTCTTAAATGGGGACACTGAGTCACTGATTATTTAACTTTCTCTTTAGAACCACCATTGTTACCCTGTTGCTATTAAGTGGATTTCCCTGGTGGCTCAGACGGTAAAGCATCTGCCTCCAATGTGGGAGACCTGGGTTCGATGCCCAGGTTGGGAAGATCCCCTGGTGAAGGAAATAGCAACCCACTCCAGTACTCTTGGGAGAAGGCAATGGCACCCCACACCCCACTCCAGTACTCTTGCCTGGAAAATCCCATGGACGGAGGAGCCTGGTAGGCTACAGTCCATGGGGTCACAAAGAGTTGGACAGGACTGATCAACTTCACTTTCACTTTCATTATGTGAGCTGTTTGCAATAATGGAAAATCCATTTATTACTGGAGAAGGTATTCAAAGACAATACAATTATAGTCAAACTGGTGTTGGCTTACAGAACATGATTTCAAAATGTCCTTTGTTGAGATTCTCTTTCTATATAACTACTATGAAAATGATGGTAATAGACATAATAAGCTAATCATCATCAGATTTTTAGTGAGCAAGTGTGAACTCTTGGTAGATTTTAAGTAAGGAAAACTGGATTATATCACACAAATCTGAACATCAGGATATTTTAGCCATTAACCACATGTAAATATATGTTTTTAAGTTAGGGTGATTTTATCTGGATAACAAGGAGCTTTCACATAAACTTACTTTAGCTCTAGGTAAAGAATTTAGAATGTCCTTTCCTCTTTGGCCCTCTTAAAACATAGTTATCTTTTTCCTACATTACCTCTCATTCGGAGAGGACAAAAAGTAAACATTGCTGGGAAGAATTCAAAGGTATGAGCTCTAAACTCCAGCTTTCTTGAAGGGCACTGAGGATAGCAGATAGGTTGACCCACTTATTTATTAATTTTTTCATCAAATGATTATAGGCTGTCTGCCGTGTTCCAGGGGTTATTCTGAATGTTAACGGTATTCTAGTGAATAAGACAGACAGATTCCCTCCTCTAGTGGTACTTATATTCTTAAGGAGAAACAGCAACTAGGCAATCAAACTCATAATTTTAGGCAGTACAAAAAGATAAAATAAGGTAGAGGATAGAGAATTAGACGAGTATGGTAAAGAAGTTGATATTTCAGATGTAGCTTATACTGGTTCAAGAAAGTTTATTGTGAAACATTCAGGATTTTTGCAAGTAGGTTTTTAAGTCATCTGTAGCTTGAAATCAAGGGAATTGGCAATGGCTGTAATCGGAACTCCCACCCCTTCTCCGAGAGTCAATTTACCAGCATACCTTTGGAAATGATAGGCAAAGAAAGTGCTTTTCTAGAGAGGACTTTTGAACAGAGACTTGAATGTATTGAAGAAGTAAGTTATGAAAAGATGATAGGGAAGAACATTCCAGGTAGGCTGGAACTCTTAAGTACAGAAGCCCTGAGATAGAAATAAATAGCTTAAAATACGGACATAGTGTGAAAAGCAAGGTAAAATGTATCCAGAGATCTAGGAGAAGTTATATAATGTAGGCCATGATAAGGAATCTATCTTTTAACTACAATAGAGATCTACAAGAGTAGGTTTTGAGTAAGGAAGGAATATAATTTGTTTTCATTATTGTAAGGATCATTCTAGCTGTTCCATGGGGATAAAAAGATGTTTGAGTTGAGACTGAAAATAGGAAGCTGAGTTTGGGTGTTATTGTGATTCTGCCTTGCAAGAGATGATGGTGGGCTCAACTAGCATCACTGTGGATGTGGTCAGAAGTAGTAATACTTAGCATATATTTTAAAGTAGAATCTGTAGAGCATAACGACAGTGTGAGGGTGAGAGAAATCAAAGATAATCTTTATTTTTGCCCAAAGCAAAAAGGCAAGTACTGATATCATTTTCTAAAATGAAAACGTTGGCAGACAGGTTTGATAAGTTGGGGTCTAAGAATTAACATTCTATTTTGTATACAAAATGTCATATTAGGTTTAAAATAATATGAGTCTACGTATACCCCTCTAATAGAATTGTCCTATTGTTTATCATGATAGTGATCTGATGAATTGATTCAATTTATGGGAAAGCTTCCTGTCAATTGTATGGTTCTGTCTGTGATCAACTTTTACCCTGAAGCAAACATTGAAAATATTTGAAAATATTGAATTCTATAGTACTGGACGGAGAAGGCAATGGCACCCCACTCCAGTACTCTTGGCTGGAAAATCCCATGGATGGAGGAGCCTGGTAGGCTGCAGTCCATGGGGTCTCGAAGAGTCGGACACGACTGAGCGACTTCACTTTCACTTTTCACTTTCATGCACTGGAGAAGGAAATGGCAACCCACTCCAGTGTTCTTGTCTGGAGAATCCCAGGGATGGGGGAGCCTGGTGGGCTGCCATCTATGGGGTCGCACAGAGTCAGACAGGACTGAAGCGACTTAGGAGCAGCAGCAGCATAGTACTGGAAGTAATTTCTTCTTACAATTAACATACAATGGTCCAGTATCATTCCTTTTGATTTCCCAGTTTTAGAACTTTATAAATTATGTGGTATATTCTGTATCAAATATTAATTTGAAAGTTCCATTGAATTGTAGGAAAAGATCACAAAATCAATTTTTTAAATAATTAAGATATTTTAAGAGATTCATTTAGAAACTTATCTGATATAGATACATTTGTTTAAAATTACTGAATATTTAAAAATTAAAGTTTTATCTGTGTTCATAGGCAAAGATGAACTGTATGAAAAGTAACATAAAGACAGAAGTATTTAGGACCAGATTACAGATAAATTCTATAAATCTCAAAAAGGCGAGATTTTCATATAAAATGTGTAAACTTGTTTAAATAGATATACAGTTTCTGTTTCCAAATTTTATCCTTCATAAATATTGCATTCATCCAATATTATCATAAAAGATTAAATGCCTGAAAATGAAGTCAATAGTACTTACAACACTCAACTCTTATGAAGCTTAATTTCCATTTGTTATTATAGCCTTCATTATTCTCAATCATTAATTCTTTAAATGCATATCGCATGCTATGTAGTATTAAAATACATTTCAACTCAGTTTTAGAATAATGAATTAATTGTTCTAAAATCTGCATTCTATGTATAGAATATGTATTTAATTTTCCTGTATTGATAACTTACTTTGTCAGCAAACATATTTTGTCAGTATTTTATACTTATTTTTGTTTCTGATTAAGAAATTGAAATGTTCCTACTAATCATTTTCAAAAAAAGAAGTGAAAAGGAAATAACAGGTTGTCTTCTTTTGCTGGGTGGCAGATTTAAGAAAAGTGAATATAGATAGAAACGGGTTACCTTCACTAAATATGAATCACCTTGGGAACAGAAGGGTCTGCTTCCTTCCATGTGAAGTTTGTCTCTGTCACTGGTTATCTACAGCTAATACTGATAAATAAACAAACTTCTCGAAATGCAAAATCACATATTTCCTTAAAGAAGCACTCTGATTGAAGAAGGAAGGTTAAAGTATGTGATGAAAATTCACTGTACAATGATGCAAAAGGAAAACTTCAGACCTCTTCCCAAGATTAAAAAAAAAAAAATCAAATTCAAGTTCTAACAAGTAATTGAAAAAGATCCCAGTAAACAGAAGGCATCTTTCATTTTTATCTTCTTTGACTGTTATTGGCAGAACGCTGATATGTGTGACTTTTATTGATTTAATATACACATCTAACATCTAAACTGTCTTATATTTCACACCTCTTATATGAATATAATGTGGAAACTTAGTTTGAGCTACCAGGGGAATAAGAACACTGAAAAAGATCCTGTGTGGCCACCACAGCTGTTGTAGTGGGATGAAGTTATACCTGCCATTATAGGAGATATATCAGGTAAATTAATTTCTATGGAGTTGAAGCTCCCTTTCATGAACATTATCCTCAAAATTATGCTGGACTAGGGGTAGAAATTTACCTGTACTTATAATAACATGACTATAGGGCAAAAGATGATACCATGTTTAACCATGATTACAAGGCAATATTTGAAACAAAACATCTTACCATCAGTCACTCATTCTTTATCTGTAAAATAAGGATAAGAGTACACACCTTATAGAATTTTCATGAAGATTAAAAGAGAAATTACATATAGAGTTCTAAATGATAATTTGCTATTTCTTGAAATAATAGGTCAAATGATGATTTTTCTACTTTGAGTATCAAGAGACAGGTGTATATCATGGGAGGAAAGATTATTTTGTTTCAGTTGAAGGAAAATATACTATAAAGGTAAGTATATTTATTTATGTAATAGTTGAAAGTGAAAGTGGAAGCCGCTCACTTGTGTCCAACTGTTTGCGACCCCATGGATCACACAGTCCATGGAATTCTCCAGGCCAGAATACTCAAGTGGGTAACCTTTCCTTTTTCCAGGGGATCTTCCCAACCCAGGGATCGAATGTACCAGTTGCTGCTTTAAATGTTTTACAAATAACTCATAACAAACCTATGCATAAAGAAGTATTTTTTTTTTTTACATTGTATAGGACATAAAACTAAGGCACAGGGAATAACCTCTGTAAGAAGCAGAGCCAGCAGGCAAACCCAAGGTGGCTGGTGCCCAGAACACACTGAAACCACATACTCTGCTACTCTGTCTCTTTTAAGGGTTATAAAACTTCCACTTTAACCTGACACTTTGTCATTTGAGTATCATATGTCATGTATATATGTATGTGTGCCTTTCTATAAAAGTATTGCATCGTTCAAATTCTTTGAATAAGCCCACATTCAAAGCAAATGACTATAAAAGCATGATGATACTCTGTTTCCTTTTGAGGAGAAAACAGATATCATCAGTTATGTCATTGTTCATAATGAGGCATATTTTTCCCTACTGTTGCTAAGTCACTTCAGTGGTGTCCGACTCAGTGTGTCCTCATAGACGTCAGCCCACCAGGCTCTCTTGCCCCTGGGATTCTCCAGGCAAGAACACTGGAGTGGGTTGCCATTTCCTTCTCCAATGCATGAAAGTGAAAAAGTGAAAGTGAAGTCGCTCAGTCGTGTCCGACTCTTCGAGACCCCATGGACTGCAGCCTACCAGGCTCCTCCATCCATGGGATTTTCCAGGCAAGAGTACTGGAGTGGGGTGCCATGGCCTTCTCCGATATTTTTCCCTAAACAGAATTAAATTTGCATTTTAAAGACTCACTTTATCAAAAGTATATTTAAAATTAATCACCTCAAGCTAAACTTGGTTGGTAGTTTACTGTTCTAGGTGCTGTTTTGGTGATTATTTTTTAAATAACTTGTTTCATTTCAAATAAATAAATAGAACCAACTTTTTTTGGTGGTCAGTATTAAACTTCCTGAATAGATTTAGGTTGATCCAGTATCTGAATTATTTTATCTTACTCTGGTTTAACCTAGACTTTCTCTCTTTAATTTTATGGATTTAATGAGAATTTTAAAAAATTAAAAAAGAATATTTATGTCTTATTAAAAATCAGAAGAGGAAAAAATTTCAGCTTCTCTTTATCTTCCTATTTCCCTTCAGTCAGTCAGTTCAGTCGCTCAGTCATGTCCAACTCTTTGCAACCCCATGGACTGCAGCATACCAGGCCTCCCTGTCCATCACCAACTCTTGGAGCTTACTCAAACTCAAGTTTATTGAGTTGGTGATGCCATCCAACCATCTCATCCTCTGTCATCCTCTTCTCCTCCTGCCTTCTATCTTGCCCAGCATCAGGGACTTTACCAATGAGTCACTTCTTTGCATCAGGTGGCCAAAGTATTGGAGCTTCAGCTTCGGCATCAGTCCTTCCAGTGAATATTCAGGACTGATTTCCTTTAGGATGGACTGGTTGGATCTCCTTGTAGTCCAAGGGACTCTCAAGAGTCTCCTCCAACACCACAGTTCAAAAGCATCAATTCTTTGGCACTCAGCTTTCTTTTGAAAAAGGAAATGGCAACCCACTCCAGTATTCTTACGGAATATCCTGTAGACAGAGGAGCCTGGTGGGCTGTTGTCCATAGGGTCGTGCAGAGTCAGACACATCTGAAGCAATTTGGTATCAGCAGCAGCAGCAGCTTTCTTTATAGTCCAACTCTCACATCCATACATGACTACTGGAAAAACCATAGCTTTGATTAGATGAAACTTTGTTGGCAAAATAATGCCTCTGCTTTTTAATATGCTGTCTAGGTTGGTCATAACTTTTCTTCTAAGGAGCAAGCGTCTTTTAATTTCATGGCTGCAGTCAACATCTGCAGTGATTTTGGAGCTGCCCCCCCGCCCTCAAATAAAGTCTGTCACTATTTCCATTGTTTCCTCATCTATTTGCCATGAGGTGATGGGAGAAGATGCTATGATCTCAGTTTTCTGAATGCTGAGTTTTAAGCAAACTTTTTCACTCTCCTCTGTCACTTTCATCAAGAGGCTCTTTAGTTCTCCTTTGCTTTCTACCATAAGCATGGTGTCATCTGCATATCTGAGGTTACTGATATTTCTCCCTGTAATCTTGATTCCATCTTGTGCTTCAAGCAGCCCAGCGTTTCTCATGCTGTACTCTGCATTTAAGTTAAATAAGCAGGGTGACAATATATAGCCTCGGTATATTCCTTTCCCAATTTGGAACCAGTCTGTTGCTCCTTGTCCAGTTCTAACTGTTGCTTTCTGACCTACATACAAATTTCTCAGGAGGCAGGTCAGGTGGTCTTGTATTCCCATCTCTAAGAATTTTCTACAGTTTTTTGTGATCCACTGTTTAGTTCTGTTTACTTCCCTTCAGTTCAGTTCAGTTCAGTTGTTCAGTCGCGTCCGACTCTTTGCGACCCCATGAATCACAGCACGCCAGGCCTCCCTGTTCATCACCAACTCCTGGAGTTCACTCAGACTCATGTCCATCGAGTCAGTGATGCCATTCAGCCATCTCATCCTCTGTCGTCCCCTTCTCCTCCTGCCCCCAATCCCTCCCAGCATCAGAGTCTTTTCCAATGAGTCAACTCTTCGCATGAGGTGGCCAAAGTACTGGAGTTTCAGCTTTAGCATCATTCCTTCCAAAGAAATCACTTAAAAGATCTACTCCAATCATTTTACAAATTTAGAATTAAAATATTTGTAAGACAGAAGCAAAATATTAGCTGTCTGTTTTAAGTGCTTCCTTGGTACCAGATCCATAATCACATGTAAACCTTACACTGTTCTCTGTGCTTAGTATTATTATTGTTGTTATTCAGTCACTCAGTCATGTCTCACTCTTTGTGACCCCATGGACTGCAGGATGCCGGGCGTCCTAGTCCTTTACCATCTCCCAGAGTTTGCTCAAACTCAGTATTATTAGCCCTATTTTACTTTTAAGAAACCAGCACAACTAAGCCTCAGAAATACCTCTTAGCTTGCTCAAGTGCATACAATTCCAGAGAAAGGATATAGATATGCTTGTGTCTGTAAAACCTGACTGCTTGAAAAATCCAACCTACTGCCTGCCAAAGAGCTGGTTGACACCCACCTCCTACACTGTGCTTATGAAGAGAAGGCCTCTTGAGATGTAAGCAAGGCTTCCGCTCTTTTAACTCTTGTTCCCTCATGAGTAAAAAGCCAAGATAGACTTGTGGGTATCTCTAAAACATTCAGGCTAAGAGAGTGCTATAGTCTCTTTAAGTTTGCCAATTATGATGAAAAATAGAAAGAAAAAAATAAGGAAAAATTTCAATTGTCAATCTCTCTCAGTTGCTCAGTTGTGTCCAACTCTTTGTGACCCCATGGACTGCAGCATGCCATGCTTCCCTTTCCATCACCAACTCCTGGAGATTGCTCAAACTCATGTCCATCAAGTCCGTGATGCCATTTGTCAATAAGCTGACTCAATAAAAGATACACTCCTAAATCTAGTGCCTAATTTTATGTAAAACCTATTTTCTTAATTTTATATTGTTTAGAGGTTTTACACACATATATATATGTATTATTTTAATGGTTTTGAGGTTATATATAGCAGTTAATTATTGCTTAAAACTAGTTTTATAAAGTTATCCACAGGAAAGCATGCATTCATATGCTCTCAATTGCATCATTTGAACTAAAATTATTTTTTTCTTCTTATTAATATTAAAGTAGAAAAATGAAATGTCCCATTTGCCATATATTGTACTCAATATGGTTTGCAGAAAATAATTTTCCACACTCTGCCAAAGAAATCTACATCTGCACAAAGATCACAACCTTAGTCATAATTAACCTATGGAAAAGAAATTAAATAGACAAGTGATAGTGGTACTGAGGAGATTAAAAGAAACATCCTCTATTGTATTTCTCAGAGAATATTAGATTAAAATTCAAATTCTTTCTAGTGACAGATTGTTATAAGAATAAGAAATGGCACAAACAATCCATTTCAGGACAAAGATTTAACAAAAATAGGAAGGTTAATTATAATTGAATATTCCCTATGGATATCTCAGAAGATATGCCTCAGTCTATTTCTTATTGACAGGTGGTACTGTAAATTAAATGTGGTATTATGCATTCAAATTGGATTTCAACTACTCATCATCCATAGTGTAACATTAGAATTAGCCCTGACGATGACAGTCTAAAGATCATAATGAGAACAGGTGCCCTTTTCCATTCATATTGTGGTGGAGAAGGTCGGAGTTAGAGATTGGATTTATAATTTTGGTATAATCTTTGCTGCCTGAAAAATTAATTCTATGTATCAACTATCAAGAATAGTAATACTGTGCTGAATAGTCTCTGAATTAATGACAAAGACCACTTGTCTTCTACAAGTATTGTGCCAAATCAAAAAAAAAAGTGGCATTCAAAATCCTGTCATCAATCACTGTTTATATAAACATGAGGATGTTTTTGTGTTCTTCAGAGCCTCCTGAAGGAAAAAAAAAAAAAAAAAACAAACCAAAAACAGCAACATGGAGGCACTGTTAAACAAGATAATCCTTAAAAAAAAAAAAAAAAAGAGTGGAAAGAGAGGAGGAGAATGGAGAAGCAATGGATGAAGGGTTTGTGTCTCTGATAATAGTTATGAGTAACTTCAATCGTGTGGATCAGTGCTTCTCATTCAGAGATAATGTGCAGAAATCTGCTGTGGAATTCTATGAAGGTATTTATATACTTGGACATGCAAATGCTCAAATCATTCCCTGTGTAATTCTGATGCATTGCTTGCCTCATGATCCTAGGTATTATTTCTCAGAGCAGGAGTTGTGCATTACCTGCATTAGAAAAGGCACTGGGAGCAGTAAAAGGGGATGCTTGTTGAAAATTATGGTTCCTACTAATTCAGATTCTCTGGAAGTGAGGCCTGTGAGGTTTTATTTTTTAACACCATCTGCAGGTGAGCCTGATGATCCTCAATCATCTGTGGCATCTTGGCCACACACTCTGTGATGAGCTGCTCCCTGGCCTGATGCTTCTGCTCTTCGGCCAACTGCTATCCTTATGGAGTATAAGAATCTCTGGAGCGAGATTGGAGTATTAGTACTTGGCAACTCAGTCATTATGGCAATCTCAAAACGCAAGTAAGAGAGATTAAAGTAGGGATGTCACATGATGAGTTATTCTGGTTGTTTTGTTTGTGAAATTATTATATTATTCCATCTGTTAAAGAATATCTTTATATGACAGGACCATGGCATTTTCAAGCCACAGTCTCATCAGATATTTCATATGTTTCTGGTTAGTCATTAAGACTAACAACCAAGATTGATTTTGTTTAAAATTATTGCTAGTTACCATGTATGAAGATTGAAGAAAAACAGTTGGCACATAATGCTAGATATCTGAACACAAATATAGCACATAACAAGTGGTTTCAATAAAACAAATGTCCATTTTGTTTTAACTTGTCTCCAAACAATTGCCTAAAATTTAAACTGCAAGAAACAGTGATTATAATAGCATCTGGTAGATTTTCTATCTCAACAGAGTATTTTTTTAAATAACTGCATGTAATTATTCATGACATTTGGGATTATTGAACACAAATACAAGAAAGGGAATGAAATGTTAAGCCTTCCTGGGGATAAAAAATATTGTATATCTTTATTATAACTCCTAATTTAATTAATATATTCTTAATGCCATCTGGTGAGATTATCTTAAAAGTTAACAAAAGAGATCAATCTGACACTTAACAAATAAATCTGAAAGAGTATAATACTGGGACATTGATATTATGCAGTCAACATAACTAGAATAATGCAAAAAATAATAAAAGAAGGAAACCATCTTAGCTTTAGTGCACATTCACTATCATTTGGGGATGAAGAAGAGTAACTCTTATTACTCTCTCACTCATGACATTAGGTATAATAATAATCATGTGTGTGTGTGTTAGTCGCTCAGTTGTGTCTGATTCTTTGTGACCCCATGGACTGTGGCCCGCCAGGCTCCTCTGACCATGGAATTCTCCAGTCAAGAACACTGGAGTGGGTAGCTATTTCCTTCTTCAGGGGATCTTCCCAATCCAGAGATTGAACCCCATTCTCTTGCATTGCAGGCAGTTTCTTTACCTTCTGAGCCACTAGGAAAACCCCCAATAATAATCATAAGTTAAACAACTTATGCACTTCTGCAACTGGTAAAGAGATAGAGATCTTAAGTATTTGATTCCAGGTTTGTAGTGTTCCTGACTACACATTCCTACCTTCTACCATTTGGAACAGGTACACGTATCATTTTTATTTCAATATATGATTATTATATGCATTTAGAAAAGTACTGGGCATATAGCACTGTCTATATCTTATATACCACGTATAATGTCTTTAAGCATACAAACAACATGACTTAAAATTGGAAAATGCCTTCAGATTCCTTTTCTGTCATGGAGGCAAATCACTTGACATTTCAGAAATTTGGTGCTTTTATTTGAAATATAAGATATTATTTTACAAGTTTATTATTAGGATTAATAATAATATTAATTATTAATTAATAAATAATAATAAAAAAAGTTCCATGACAGAGGAGCCTTGCAGGATACAGTCCATCGAGTCACAAAGAGTCGGACATGACTGAGCGTGGACACAAAACTACCTTTGCTAAAGTCTCCAGCAAGTTCCTGATGACTATTAGGTGTCTGATGAGTTTTTTCTTTAAGTCTCAATTTGCTATAGAATTCCAGCCATGACCAGAGGGCAAAGAATATAGATTTTAAAATCTGTAGGTAACTCTGAATTTGTTTTCATAATGAGTACAACTTGGTATGGGAAATAAAAAAGCCTTTTTTCTTAGCTCTGTAATCTGACATCTGAGATCAGCGTAGGAATTTAACCCATTTGTTTAGCTAATTCAGTCTATTTCTTTGCGTTTGTTTCAAAGGCCAGCCTAGTCTTTAAAAACTATAAGGTGCACATATTTGAATATGTCAAAAGAACTGATGTATTCTAGGATTCTGAGCAATGAATCCTATCTGGAAAAGAAGTTAGGCTGTTTTTCTGTTCTTGTGCACCTGAAGCTGTGAAGTGTTAGGACATGCTAAAGTACCACACTTAGCAACCTCAATTATTTATATTTTATACCATTCTAAACACTATTAATTTTTTAAATATTATGGAAAGTTCCACAAAATATTATTCAAGAAAAGTGTTTTCCTCATTCGATTGATACTATATCATGAATATATATTTTTTCAACATAAAGGTAACGTGTGTGCATGCTAAATCTCTTTAGTCGTGTCTGACTCTTTGAGAGCCTATGTACTAGAGCTGCCAGGCTCCTCTGTCCAAGGGATTGTCCAGGCAAAATTACTCGAGTGGGTTGCTGTGCCCTCCTCCAAATGATCTTCCTGACACAAGGGTCAAACTCAAGTCTCTTTGCATCTACTACAATGGAGGTGTGTTCTTTACCACTAGCACCACAATATAACACCAGGCAAATGAATTCAGACAATATGGTATTCTATGATTAAGAACAAGATGTCAGCATACAAATTCATCATTTAGGAAGCTTTGTAAAGTAATCAATTCAGTTAAGAACAGAATAAATAAGATATAAACTTGTAAAACTGTGAAAGAAAATCAAGCCAGGTGAAAAGTATCTTTTAATTTTTTTCAAGAAAAATAAGGTTTTTGTTGAAATATTTCAAATTCATTGTTGTACATTGAATTGATTATATTCAAGAATTGTATTGACAGCCTGTAACTTTTTCTTCAACATTAACTTATTTTCCATGCCTTATAACATGCAAATGCATGTATCAATTTGCAGAGAAAGAGTAAATGTAAGTTATTTTTGCTGTTTATTCATATGTTAGATTAACTTTATCAACCCATATATTAAAATGTAATCATTTCATTGTCAGGAGCCTAAAGCTAATGTTAATTACAGTTTGAAACTTCGATTATTAATGCATCTTTACCTACTGAAGTGTGAAATAAGCAATAGTAGTTGAAATTCACCAATTAAATTAGCTTCTGAGACAAGAATTCATAAGTAGGCATTTGTTCATAATGAACAAATGCTGCAGAATTTCATGTTCTAAGCTACGCTCATGAAATATTAGACCCAAGGAGTGAGAACAATTGTTCCAAACAAAACAAAAAAACTGCAGTATATAAAATAAATACAATAGATGTGATAAGCATCCTATATTTTTTATCTTCATATTTCATATGTCACCAGAAAAAAGAATGCATAGGCTCAGTCCACAGAAGAATATAAAAGTTTTTTTATTTTATTTTAAATTAATAGGGAAAAGAGAGAGATCTATTTTGTTCACATAGTAATACCTTAGTCCATTCAGGATATTATAACAATACCATAGACTAGATGGCTTATTAACAATAGAAACATCTCGCTCACAGTTCTGGAGCCTGGGAAATCCAAGATGAAGGAGCCAGGAGATTCAATATCTAGTAAGCCTCTCCTTCAGAGGAGGCAATGGCACCCCACTCCAGTACTCTTGCCTGGAAAATCCCATGGACGGAGGAGCCTGGTAGGCTGCAGTCCATGGGGTCTCGAAGAGTCGGACACGACTGAGCGACTTCACTTTCACTTTCATGCATTGGAGAAGGAAATGGCAACCTTAGTGGTAGAGAATCCGCCTGCCAATGCACGAGAGGTGGATTCGATCCCTAGGTCTGGGATATGCCTGGAGAAGAAAATGGCAACCCACTCCACCACAATATTCTTGCCTGGGGAATCCCATGGAATGAGGAACTTTGAAGGCTACAGTCCATGGGGTCACAAAAGAGTCAGACATGACTTAGCAGCCTAAACAACAACAGAGACCCAGAGGACGCCACTGACCCTTCTACTATGGAAAAACATAGTGAGAATGGCCCTGTGAGCCAGGAAGGAGAGGCTTGTGGTGGTGGTTGTTTAGACTGCTAAGTCATGTTTGACTCTTGCAACCCCATGGACTGGAGACCACTAGGCTCTTCTCGCCGTGGGATTTCCCAAACAAGAATACTGGAGTGGGTTGCCATTTCCTTCTCTGGGTGATCTTCCTGACCCAGGAATCGACCAGAGTCTCCTACTTGGCGGGTGGATTCTTTACCACTGAGCAACCTGGGAAGTCTGGGTCTCTATTATAAGGTCACTGATTGGATGAGATGGTTGGATGGCATCACCGACTCAATGGACATAGGCTTGGGTGGACTCCGGGAGTTGGTGATGGACAGGGAGGCCTAGCAAACTGCAGTCCATGGGGTCGCGAAGAGTTGGACATGACTGAGCGACTGAACTGAACTGAACTGATCTCATTCATTAATCCCATTCCTGCACTTGCAGGAGTCACTGCCTCCTATAAGAGCCAGAGCCTGGGCAGGCAGTGCTGAGGCCTGTGGGGCCCAGGGACGGGTAGGGGAGGGGGAAGCTGGCAAGCCACCGCTGAGGCTGCTGCGGCTGCAGGCTCCCCTCCCCGCTGCGCGCGCGAGCGCCATGCAGGGTGGGGCTGGGGGCGGGCGAGGCCTAGCGGCATCAGGGCTGGCGTCACCTCTTCAAGGGGCTGGACAGTAACAGGGATGGTCGCCATGAGTTGCCCCTGTGCTCGGCTAGCTGGGTGGGGGAGACCCGGACTGCAGAGCCCAACAGGGCATCTCCCCTGAGGGTGACAATGACCCAGATGGTGACCTTGACCTGGAGGAGTTTATCCTCTACTTGCAGGAACAGGAACGGCGCCTTCTACTTCTGTTCCACAGTCTGGCCCGCGATCAGGATGGTCAGATCGACGTCTCTGAGATCCAGCAGAGTTTCTGAGCCCTGGGCATTTCCATCTAGATGGAGCAGGCAGAGAAAATCCTGCACAGCATAGACGCATGATAGTACCATGACCACTGACTGGCAGGAGTGGCGTGACCACGTCTTGTTGCATTTGCTGGAGAACATGGAAGACGTGCTGTATTTCTGGAAGCATTTCACGGTCCTGGGTATTGGCAAGTGCCTGACCATCCCGAATGAGTTTTCAGAGCTGGAGAAGCTGACTGGCATGTGGTGGAAGCAGCTGGTGGTGGGGGCGGTGGCGAGTGCCATGTTCAGGAGAGGTACAGCCCCTCTAGACTGACTCAAGGTCTTCATGAAGATCCACGCCTCCAAGACCAAATGGCTGAACATCCTGGGGGGCCTCCAGAGCGATCAAAGAGCGGGGCGTGTGTTCCCTGTGGCATGGTGACAGGATTAACGTGCTCAAGACTGCACCTGAGTCGTTCATGGCCTATGAGCAGATCAAGCGGACCATTCAGGGGCAACAGGAGACACTTCAGGTGCAGGAGCACTTTGTGGCTGGCTCTCTGGCTGGCGCCACATCCCAAACCATCATCTACCCCCATGGAGATGCTGAAGACTTGGCTGATCCTTCACTGGACGGGTCATTATAAGAGGCTGCTGGACTGTGTGCAGCAGATCCTGGAGCCAGAAGGGCCCGGCGCCTTCCACTATGGCTACCTGCCCAACATTCTGGGCATCATCCCTTACGCGGGCATCGACCTGGCCATCTACGAGAAGACCGGCCTTTGATCCCTGGATCAGGAAGATCCCTTGGAGAAGGAAATGGCAACCCACTCCAATATTCTTGCCTGGAGAATTCCACGGACAGAGGAGCCTGTCAGGCTACAGTCCATGGGGTCGCAAAGAGTTGGGACACTACTGAATGACTGACACACACACAATTCTTTTCATGAGGACTCTGTCTTCCTGATCTAATAACTTCCCAAAGCTTCCACTCCTATTACCTTCATATTAAGGATTAGGATTTAAAATACAAATTTTGGCCAGAAAGATTCAGCTTATAGTATACAATATACTCAGTATCATCTTATACTTTGGCAATAACTTATTGTCTCAATTTTTTTTAATTTAAATATATATTAATGTAAGAATTGCATCATTCATCTGACTCTTTATATGATTTTTCAGATAAAGCCTTGCTTCCTACTTGCTCAGTCAGTTCACTTGTTCAGTCTTGTCTGACTCTTTGCCACCCCACGGACTGCAGCATGCCAGGCTTCCCTGTCTGTCACCAACTCCCTGAGCTTTCTCAAACTCATGTCCATTCAGTCGGTGATGCCATCCAACCATCTCATCCTCTGTCATTCCCTTCTCTTCTTGCCTTCAATCTTTCCCAGCATCAGGGTCTTTTCCAATGAGTCCAGAATCAGGTGGCCAAAGTATTGGAGTTTCAGCTTCAGCATCAGTCCTTCCAATGAATATTCATTACTATTTTCTTTAGGATGGACTGGTTGGATCTCCTTGCAGTCCAAGGGACTGTCAAGAGTCTTCTCCAACACCACAGTTAAAAAGCATCAATTCTTCCACGCTCAGCTTTCTCATGGTCCATCTCTCACATCCATACATGACTACTGGTAAAACCATAGCTTTGACTAGATGGACCTGTGTTGGCAAAGTAATATGTCTGCTTTTTAATATGCTGTCTAGGTTGGTCATAGCTTTTCTTCCAAGCTAATTGGTTATTTATGCTTCTCTGGTGCCACATGCATAACAAATAGTTTAATTCTTATGAAGGATGATTCTAATATTTATTACAAGTTTATTACTATACATTATAGCACAATAACCCTTAGAGTGCTCTTTGTACATACGTATAGTTTGTATAATTATTTTGTAGGTAAGGAATCAGGACCACAGAAAGATTAAGTAACTGATCGAAGATGCCATGATTTGGAAGGACCACTCCAAACTCTATAAAATGTTTTCTAAGATTTTGTTCCTAATGAAATTTTAAACACAGAACATGATGGAGATTGATGGACTCCTATGTACAACTACCAAGATTTCACACTTTCATAATTTTCTAATGCTTTTTAATGAATGAGAGTATTACAAATGAAGTTAAAGTCCTCTTTGAACTACTCCATAATCGTATTACCCTAGGATTAACTTCTATGAATAATTTGTTGTTTATAATCCTGATGCCATAATTTTATAATTTATCAAGGAATGCTTATATATTTTTCTGTTCTAAAACTTGATGTAAATATTATCATGCTCTACTACAGTAGCATTGGAAAACTTTCTTTGTCATTTCATTTTTTTCTGTATTTAGATATATTTAATACATATTTTTAGCTTATTTTCTCTGCATTCTCAGTTAATATATCATGGACTATAGTTGAGCAGCTCTTACTAGAAAGCTTCTATGTATGTACTTATGCATATTTTTTACTTGATTTCTGAAGTTATATTTTATCAGAGATTCTTGTCCCTCAGTTCTGGAAAATTCTCTGCTCTAAGATTTATGTCTATGTATGTATGCATTTTATCTACACATATCTATTCCGATTACTTTGAGTTTCTTTGAAATACCTTATGGTTCATAGTTTGGACTTTTATACCTTTGCACCTTTCTTCTATTCTGTTTGCAATTTAAGAATAAAAAATATTCCAAAGAGTAAAATCTATAATTTTACCATATATATCTCTTAACTTCTACTTTCTGTCTTGGCCCAAAACAGATGCTGAAAGGGTCAGGATACTCTTGCCATATTTTTAGTATTTTGGTGAGTTACTAGCAATTCATTTAAAGAAGAAATAAATGCTGAAAAACCTTTCCAAATCAATCATGTATTCTGACATAATTTCAGATATAGTCATACACACACACTGATACATATATGTGTGTGTGTGTGTAAATATAAGTATATATATATATGTCATTTCTGTATGTTTAGACTATTGACATATATTGAAATTATACAAAAATTATGAGATATGCATGTAAGAATATATAAACATATATTTATATATTTGGAGAGAAAGAGAAAATGGTATATAGCTACACATCATACATATATATGACAGTGGAAATAAAAATTAACTACTTGATTTCTACAGATTTTTTCTCAACAACAGAAGTACCATTGTTCAAGAATACATCTTTAATAAGTATATTTATTATAAGGATATGGCATTATGGATATATTAGTCTGAATAGCTATAAAAGACAAGCAGACTAATAAACTATTTTCTGTGAGAATGAAACTTTGGGACTTAACAGTGAAGTATATTCTGTTAAAAATATTAATAAGTATATATCAGTAGATAGCAAGTAATAGAAAAAAATGGCTGACAATAATTTCAGTGAGAAAAGGACTAATACCATTATGTTGTATCTATATGTTCCTTATTACTGGCATTTTTTTTTTCCAGTCTCATTTTATTCAATTGAGCTGGGGCATGTAAGATGAGTAGATGTCAATCTAGATTGCACAAATTATTTCAAGGTTTCCAATCTTTAAATATACATTGGTGATGTTAAAAAATCAGTTCAGTTAATTTGCTCAGTCGTGTTCGACTCTCTGTAACCCCATGGACTGCAGCACACCAGGCTTCCCAGTATATCACCAACTTCCAGAACTTGCTCATACTCATGTCCATCGAGTTGGTGATACCATCCAATCATCTCATTCTCTGTTGTCTCCTTTTCCTCCTGCCTTCAATCTTTCCAAGCATCAGGGTCTTTTCTAATGACTCAGTTCTTCCCATGGGTGGCCAAAGTACTGGAGCTTCAGCTTCAGCATCAGTCCTTCCAATGAAAATTCAGAACTGATTTCCTCTGTTGGTTTGAACTCCTTGCAGTCCAAGGGACTCTTGAGATTCTTCTTCAACACTGCAGTTCAAAAGCACCAATTATTTGGCACTCAGTTTTCTTTATGGTCCAACTCTCACATACATACTGACTACTGGAAAAACTGTAGCTTTGACTAGACAGAACTCTGTTGCCAAAGGAATGTCTCCCCCCCACCCTTTTTTTAATTGGAGGCTAATTACTTTACAAATTGTGGTGGTTTTTGCCACACATTCACATGAATCAGCCATGTGTGTACATGTGTTCCCCATCCTGAACCCCACTCCCACCTCCCTCCCCATCCCATCTCTCAGAGTCATCCCAGTGCACCAGCCCTGAGCACCCTGTCTCATGCATGGAACCTGGACTGGAGATTTGTTTCACATATGATAATATACATGTTTCAATGCTATTCTTTCAAATCATCCCACCCTCACCTTCTCCCACAGAGTCCAAAAGTCTGTTCTTTACGTCTGTGTCTCTTTTGCTGTCTTGCATATAGGGTCATCATTACCATCTTTTTAAATTCCATATATATGTGTTAATATACTGTATTGGTGTTTTTCTTTCTGACTTACTTCGCTCTGTATAATAAGCTCCAGTATCATCCACCTCATTAGAACTGATTCAAATGCATTCTTAACATGCTGTCTAGATTGGTCATAGCTTTCCTTCCAAGGAGCAAGCATCTTTTAATTTCATGGCTGCAGTCACCATCTGCAGTGATTTTAGACCCCAAGAAAATAAAGTCACTGTTTCCATTGTTTCCCCATCTATTTGCCATGAAGTGATGGAAGTGGATGCCATGATCTTCGTTGTTTGAATGATGAGCTTTAAGTCAGCTTTTTCACTCTCCTATTTTACTTTCATCAAGAGGCTCTTTAGTTCCTCTTCACTTTCTGCCAGAAGGGTGGTGTCATCTGCATATCTGAAGTTATTGACATTTCTCCCAGCAATCTTGATTCCAGCTTGTGCTTCATTCAGCCTGGAATTTTGCAAATGTACAGTGCATATAAGTTAAATAAGCAGGGTGACAATATACAGCCTTGACATACTCTTTTCTCAATTTGGAACCAGTCCGTTATTCCATGTCCAGTTCTGTTGCTTCTTGACCTGCGTACAGATTTCACAGGAGGTAGATAAGGTGGTCTCATATTCCCAACTCTTTCAGAATTTTCCATAGTTTGTTGTGATTCACACAGTCAAAGAATAATTAAATCAATTTGAAAAGGCATGCATTAAAAAGAACCAAATCCTATCTATATAATGGTATATTATTTGGCAATGAAAAGAAATGAAGTATTGAAACATGTTATACAATTGAATAATCTTAAAACTTTATTCTACATGAAAAAAGCCAGTCACAAAAAACCATAGCTTGTATTATTTCATTATGTGAAGTGTCCAGACTAGTATCATCTATAGAGACAGATAGTAGAGTAGCTGTGGCCTAGGACTTGGGCTGCTGGAGGCAAATGGAACATGAATTAATGGGTACTAAGGGATTAGTTTTGAGGGTGATAAAAATGTTCTAAATTTTGTTGTGGTTAAAGTTAAGTCTGTGAATATACTAAAAATAATTTATTTTTACAATTTAAATGGGTGAATTGTATGGTATGTGAATTATATTTCACTAAACTGACACAAAGACTGACTCATTGGAAAAGACCCTGATGCTGGGAAAGATTGAAGGCGGGAGAAGGGGACGACAGAGGAAGAGATGGTTGGATGGCATCACCGACTCTACAGACATGAGTTTCAGCAGGCTCAGGGGGTTGGTGATGGACAGGGAAGCCTGGTGTGCTTCAGTTCATGGGGTCATAAAGAGTCAGACACAACTGAGCAACTGAACTGAACTGAAAGCTGGCCAAGAAAAAAATAAAAAACCTTTTGTGTTTAACATATGCAAATATGAAATATTATAGCATGAAAAAAAAGTGTGCTAAGAACTTAAGGAAGTGGTTAAACTAAATTACAGTGTGACTTTCACAAGAGTTTCAAATTCACCACATTGAAAGTCACAATAGAAGTCCTCCCACTCTACTAAGAGATGAAAATAATGACAATAGGACGATAATTATATAGGGATCCAGGATTCCTCATTTTACTAAAGACAAGTGTATCCTGAAGAACCACCTTAAATGAATTAAAATAGATTGTTTATGGTTTACCTCCTATATACCCTTAGAACTCCTACATGCCCTTAGATTAGATCTGGTACAGAGTGCCTGAAGAACTATGGACTGAGGTTCATAACATTGTACAGGAGGTGGTGACCAAAACCACCCCTAAGAAAAATAAATGCAGGAAGGCAACGTGGTTGTTTGAGAACGCTTTGCAAATAGCTGAGGAAAGAAGAAAAGTGAAGGCAAGGGAGAAAAGGAAAGATATCCTCAACTGAATGCAGGGTTCCAGAGAAGAGCAAAGAGAGAGAAAAAGACGTTCTTAACTAAACAATGTGAATAAATAGAGGAAAACAATAGAATGGGAAAGATTAAAGATCTTTTCAAGAAAACTGGAAATATCAAGAGGAAATTTTATGCAAGAATAAGTATGATAACAGAAAGAGTAAAGACCTAAAAGAAGAATAGATTAAGAAGAGGTGGCAAAAAATACACAGAAGAACTATACAAAAAAATATCTTAATGACCCAGATAACCACAATGGTGTGGTCATTCACCTTGAGCTGGATATTCTAGAGTATGAAGTCAAGAGGGTCTTAGGAAGCATTACTGTGAACAAAACTAGAGGAGGTGTAGGAATTCTAGCTGAGCCATTTAAAATCCTAAAAGATGATGTTTCCAATACATCAGCAAAATGCAGCAGTGGCCACAGGTCTTGGAAATGGTCGTTTTCATTTCAATCCCAAAGGGCAATATCAAAGAATGTTCAAACTATCATACATTTGGACTCATTTCATGTGCTAGTAAGATTATGTTCAAAATCCTTCAAACTAGACCTTCAGTACTACATAAACTGAGAATTTCCAGATGTACAATCTGGCTTTAGAAAAGACAGAGGAACCAGAGATCAAACTGCCAACATTTGTTATATCATGGAGAAAACAAAAGGGAGTTCCAGAAAACATCTACTTCTGCTTCATTTACTACACTAAAGCCTTTGACTGTGTGGATCACAAAAAACTGGAAAATTCTTAAACATATGGGACTTCCAGATCACCTTACCTGTCTCCTGAGAAACCTATAGGCAGTTCAAGAAGCAATAGTTAGAACCAGATATGGAACAACAGAATGATTCAAAATTGGGAAAGGAGTATGACAAGGTTGTATATTATCACCCTGCTTATTTAACTAGTATGCAGAGTACATCATAAGAAGTGCCAGGCTGAATCAATCATAAACTGGCATTAAGACTGCTGGCAGAAATATCAAAAATATCAGATATACAGATGATAGGACTCCAATGGCAGAAATTGAAAAGGAACTAAAGATCCTGTTGAAGTGTGAAGGAGGAGAGTGAAAAAGCTGGCTTAAAACTCAACATTCAGAAAACTAAGATCATGGCATCTGATTCCATCTCTTCATGGCAAATAGAAGGGGAAATGTGGAAGCAGTGACAGATTTTAGTTTCTTGGGCCCCTAAAATCACTGCAGATGGTGACTGCAGCCATGAAAATAAAAGACACTTGCTTCTTGGAAGGAAAGCTATGACAAACCTAGACATCATTTTGCTGACAAATGTCCTTATTGCCATAGCTGTGGTTTGTCCAGTAGTCATATACAGATGTGAGAGTTGGACCATAAAGAAGACTGAGTGCTGAAGAACTGATGCTTTTGAGCTAGAGAAGACTGAAACTCCCTTGGACGATAAGGAGATCAAATCAATCAATCATTAAGGAAATCAATACTTAATGTTCATTGGAAGAACCGATGCTGAAGTTGAAGTTTCAATACTTTGGCCACCTGATGAAAACAGCCAACTCATTACAAAAGACTGTGATGGTGGGAAAGATTGAAGGCAAAAGGCAAACAGGGCAGCAGAAGATGAGATGGTTAGATACCATCACCAATTCAAAGGACGTGAGTTTGAATAAACTCCAGGAGACAATGGAGGACAGAGGAACCTGGCATGCTGCAGTCCTTGGAGTCACAAGGAGTCAGACATGACTTAGTGACTGAACAACAATGCCCTTAGAACGTGAGACAAGGGAAAAAGAGCAAAGGTGTAAGAATCAATCTTAAAACAGTTCTAATTATTCATTAAAAATTGATAGGACCAGTAGCCACTTGTTTTGTTTTAAGTGAAACACTTTTAACAGTGCAACAATATCTAATGGCTTCAGTACTGCAATATTTTAAGAGCTGCAATATTTACAATAACTCCTATTTGATGTTAATAAAATCTGTCATTGATATGGGAAGAAGAAGAAAAAAAATAAATTCTTGACACAGAATAGTGGCCAAGTATAGATTTTAAGTTTCTGCAAAACAAGAGTGCTGGAATTTAGTCCAAAGCCCTTGGGCTATCTTGGCAATGAGTTCACCTTCTGGAACAGAGAATACCTCCGATTGCCTAATAAATGGGGCTCTCACTGACCATGAGATAGTTTACTCTGCCAGAAGCAAAATGTTGCAGAACTTCTGCCACCTCTGCATTTCTTAAAAAAAAAAAAAAAAAAGAAATGAAAACTAAAAAAAAAAAAAAATTAGGAATCCTACTTAGCTTAGAGTTAAGCCAGGGGGAGATTTCCACTATGGTCTCATGGTGGACAATCTGAAGACCAAGCAATTTTGGTAATTGTTTACTATCACCAACAATTTTTTCTAGAAAGCAAACCATGTTTTATTTATCTTTAAGCACCCTATATAGTGACACTTTGTGTCTGCATACCCTCCTTTTTCTTGATAAGAGAATGTTAATTTTCCAAGTATCTGCCCTCAAGTGGTCACCACAGATATAATCACCTTCCATGTCTTTAAATCTAAATTATTTAATTTAATCCATTTCCCTAAATGTTTGATTTAAGCAAGGACAATAAGCATTTCTTACCTGTAACAAATAGAAGGTGTTTGCTGGGACTCTTTTGAAAAACATTTTATCACTTTAAAGTTAAAATTTTGTATATGGGAGAAACTATATATATATATCATGATTAAATTTGAAAGTCAGATAAATAAAAAACATGGGGCATATATAAATTTTTAAAAAATTAATTGTTTCTCTGAAATTTAAATTGAACAGGATGTCCTATATTATAACTCTCAACCCTAAATGTTTTGCTTTTTTCTTTTATTTCCTATAATGGTGTTACAGTGCCTGGTTTCAGAAAAATCATATTCACTTTTGTTTAAAGATTAATTTAATTCTTAATTCTGAATCTGAAGCTTTCAAACTTGAGTTAGAACAGATAAAATGCAGCAGAGAGTTCTTCATATAGGGGAGCAAAATTTGTCACCCCAAAACGTTTCTTTGGCATGAGTATTATTTCAAGCTGAAAACAATCAAGGCCCAAAATACTTAGGAAGAAACTTCGACTTTCACCATAACTTCCTCAAGAATGTAGATAGAAAATCTGTTCTATGAAAGGAGCTATTACCATCAGATCAGATCAGATCAGTGGCTCAGTCGTGTCCGACTCTTTTCAACCCCATGAATCGCAGCAGGCCAGGCCTCCCTGTCCATCACCACTCCCGGAGTTCACTGAGAATCACGTCCATCGAGTCAGTGATGCCATCCAGCCATCTCATCCTCTGTCGTCCCCTTCTCCTCCTGCCCCCAGTCCCTCCCAGCATCAGAGTCTTTTCCAATGAGTCAACTCTTCACATGAGGTGGCCAAAGTACTGGAGTTTCAGCTTTAGCATCATTCCCTCCAAAGAAATCCCAGGGCTGATCTCCTTCAGAATGGACTGGTTGGATCTCCTTGCAGTCCAAGGGACTCTCAAGAGTCTTCTCCAACACCACAGTTCAAAAGCATCAATTCTTTGGCGTTCAACCTTCTTCACAGTCCAACTCTCACATCCATACATGACCACGGGAAAAACCATAGCCTTGACTAGACAAACCTTTGTTGGCAAAGTAATGTCTCTGCTTTTGAATATGCTATCTAGGTTGGTCATAACCTTCCTTCCAAGGAGTAAGTGTCTTTTAATTTCATGGGTAACTATAATATAAACCAGCATGTAGACTAGACAAGCCCAGCAAAGTCTGTGTTAAAACTTCTTTCTTTGTCTCATTACTTCTGTATGACCCAACAACCATTTATTTATGCCAATTACCTGCCTCCCATTGGAGGTCCCAAACCACTACTCCCAATATTCTTTTCATCTTTAGCTGAAGATGGCATTTAAGGTGATGGTTTCAGCCATTTTGCTGAGTTATAAGTTTTCCTGAGCGTTTTCCATATATACATATTATTACACTTTTGTTTGATTTTTGTCCTGTTAATCTGTCTCATACCAATTTAATTTTTAGACTAGTCAGAGGAAACTAAAAGATTAGAGGAAAAATTCTTCCTCCCTGACACTGGGAAGGGGTAAACTCTTAAAAAGAGGTACATAAATAGTATACTTATTTCTCTTTGTATCTGTGGCCTTGAGGCAATATAAAATAAAAAATGAAATCTTCAGATTGTTTTGTTGTTGTTACATAAAACCCTACAGGCTGCGGAAGTCAAGCAATATTCCAGTTTAAACCTAACACAGGAAGAGAATATGGTAGCCGGGTCCATGAGAATCTGAAAATTAGTCAGCTTCTTTGTGCTCACTTTCCTCATCTATAAAATGAAACATTGATGATATCAGCATTATAGACTGTTATGAGATTAAGATAAAAATTATAACAGGCTTAAGACAGTTATTGAAACATAAGAAGCTCACAGCTGTTGTATTGATACTGTTTTGTAGCTGTTTTAATTATTTTAATTAGTATTATTACTATGTTATGTCTGTATCAAGTTTGTTGGTATAATAGCTGTGACTGACTGAGACTAAAATCTAAAAGCTCGGATTTTTTTTTTTTTTTTAACAAAAGTGTTGAGTTCTATGAAAACAAGAAAAAGTGATTAGGCAGATATTGGACTCTACAAAGTTATAGCTCCTTAAAGAGCTTTCTAACAATACAGAAATTTTGAAAATTTTCTAGCCTTTACAAATTTATTGCTAATTCTCCTTTTTGTTAGTCTTCCATGTGAACAAAAATATCACAATTGCAAAAAGTAACTCCAAAAATTTCAGGGTTCCAAAAAATACCAAGGAGAGATAAGAAAGCCTTCCTAAGTAATTAATGCAAAGAAATAGAGGAAAACAATAGAATGGGAAAGATTAGAAATCTCTTCAAAAAAATTAGAGACACCCAAGGGAACATTTCATGCAAAGATGGGCACAATAAGGACAGAAACAGTATGGACTTAACAGAAGCAGAAGATATTAGAAAGACGTGGCAAGAATGCACAGAAGAACTATGCAAAAAAGATCTTAAAGATGCAGATAACAATGATGGTGTGATCATTCACCTAGAGCCAGACATCCTGGAGTAAAAATCAGTGGGCCTTAGGAAGCATCACTACTGAACAAAGCCAGTGGAGGTGATGGAATTCCAACTAAGCTATTTGAAATTCTAAAAGATGATGCTGTGAAAGTACTGCACTCAATATGTCAGCTAATTTGGAAAACTCACAGGACTGGAAAAGGTTAGTTTTGATTCCAATCCCAAAGAAAAGCAATGCCAAAAAATGCTCAAACTACCACACAAAGGCATGCATCTCACACACTAGCAAAGTAATGCTCAAAATTCTCCAAACTATGCTTTAATGGTACATGAACAGAGAACTTTGAGTTGATATTCAATTCAACTTGTACAGATGTTCAAGTTGAATTTAGAAAAGGCAGAGGAGCCAGAGGTCTAATTGCCAACATCTCTTGAGTCATAGAAAAAGCAAGATAATTCCAGAAAAAGATCTACTTCTGCTTCATTGACTACCCTAAAAGTTTTGACTGTGTGCATAACAACAAACTGTGGAAAATACTTAAAGAGATTGGAATACCAGGCCACCTTACCTGCTTCCTGAGAAATCTGTGTGCAGGTCAAGAAGCAACAGTTAGAACTGGACATGGAACAACAAATGAGTACGTCAAGGCTGCATATTGTCACCCTGCTTATTTAACTTCTTCTATGCACAGTACATCATGTGAAATGCCAGGCTGGAAGAAGCACAAGCTGGAATCAAGATTGCCAGAGAAATATCAGTAATCTCAGATACACAGATGACACCACCCTTATGGCAGAAAGCAGGTAGTAACTAAAGAGCCTCTTGATGAAAGTGAAAGAGAAGAGTGAAAAAGCTGGCTTAAAACTCAACATTCAGAAAACTAAGACCATGGCATCCGGTTCCATCACTTCATAGCGAATAGATGGGGAAACAATGGAAACCATGACAGACTTTATTTTCTTGGGCTCCAAAATTACTGCAGATGGTGACTGCGGCCATGAAATTAAAAGACACTGTTCCTTAGAGGAAAACCTACACAGCATATTAAAAAGCAGAGACATTCCTTTGCCAACAAATGTCTGTCTAGTCAAATCTATGGTTTTTCCAGTGGTAATGCATGGATGTGAGAGTTGAACCATAAAGAAAGCTGAGAGCCACAGGGTTGATGCTTTTGAACCATGGTATTACAGAAGACTCCTGAGGGTCCCTTGGACTGCAAGGATTTCAAACAAGTAAAGGAAATCAGTTCTGAATTTTCATTGGAAGAACTGATGCTGAAGGTGAAGCTCCAATACTTTGGCCACCTGATGCAAAGAACTGTGTCATTAGGAAAGACCCCAATGCTGGGAAAATTTGAAGGCAGGAGCAGAAGGGGATGGCAGCAGGGTTGGATGTCATCACCGACTTGATGGACATGAGTTTGAGCAAGCTCTGGGACTTGGTGATGGACAGGGTAGCCTGGCGTGCTGCAGTCCATGGGGTCACAGAGTTGGACACAACTGACCAACTGAACTGATCTGAACTGAGTCAATATTGTGCTGTTTTCTGCCATACATCAACATGAATCAGTCATAGGTATATGCATGTTCCCTCTATCTTTAATCTCCCTCCTATCATCACCCCATCCTAAACCCCTCTAGCTTTCACGGAGCACCAGGTTTGTGCTCCCTGTATCATATTTTTTTTAAAGTAGGTTAAGCTGTACTTTGCCAATTCGTAGTAGCTTTAATCTAACACTTTTCCTCTGAATGTTAAAAAACTGTGTATTTATCAAGCTGTTGCTGTATTTAGTGACAAATTCTATGAAATTCTGTACCTCACAAGCATACATGTACATGCACAGAAAATTACTGCCTTGCCTCATTTTCACACCCACCCAAAATTGGAAGAAATATCTACTAATGATTCTCTCTCTTTTTTTGAATCCATTTGAAACAAACAAATAAAAACTCACAAGGAGAGCACTTTTAAACTATTCTAGTTTCCTGAGGGTCCTAAATTTAATTTTTCATACAACTTATATTTATTAAGCAATCTTAAGAGTCATATTTGAAGTTTTTCATATCTCTTATACTGTAAGCAACAGTAAGGTAAAAACAGGTTAACTTCCTGGCATAACAGTAAGGTAAAAACAGTTTAACTTCCCGGCATAACTTACTAGCAACGGAAGAGCTTCTTATAAATTTACTGGTAAATCTAAAAAAAGATGGGGTATATTTTAGAAAATGGTTGATGAAAATCACTGAGCGTCTACATAAGTATTTATCTTTCCCTTTCCTTGAATCAGATACATCCATATAATTTACATGCTTTTTCCTACCTTCGATAACAGATAATAAATGTTAAGTGGGACCTTAGCATATATTAAGCACTTGGATCCTGTTCAGACAGCTTCCTCACTCTTCCTGAGCATCTTTGTAAACTAGGGAAACAGGATACATCACAGATCAATTCAATCAATCAACTTTAATCATAACAGAAGAATTAAGCTGCTTTTCAGGCATGATGCAATAGAGAAAATTGCTTGGAGCTTTTTTTTTAAGCCACCAGAGATCCCACAAGGGCTGTCATTTTGCTTCTGCATCTGCTCTCTATTCCAAAAGTCTGCATTTTTTTGAGAAATATACAAGAAAGGTTGAAGCAGTTGGAATCTGGGGGCATAATGAATGCACTTTATGTCATTTTAAACACACACAGGATCACTGACAAGAAATAAAAACAGAAAGTCAAAATCTTTGCTGAAAGAGAGAGAGAGACACAGAAGGACTTTTCCGTCCATTATTTGTTGCTTTGGGTTATGTCAGTTTATTTTATGGCTGCACTAATTTTAAATGCATTTTCCTCCCTTGTGAGATGCACTCTTTCAACTTTCCTGGAGGCAAGCTTGAGGGTTTGATTGATGGTCAGATGTGTGCACACATATATGTGTGTGTGCACACATCTGACCATAAAACATACAGTAATTCAGCATTTACTTTTGGAAGGCTTGTTCTCTGTTTTATTCCTTACTCATGGGATCAGACCGTTCTTGCTATATAAAACTACTTAATTATTTTTCTGGAACACACACACACACACACATGCACACGTACACACACATACACACACAGAAGGAACATCCAAACAACCTTCAGCAATAGAGTTTTATTTTTTTTTTTCTAAAGGAAATACTTCAAATAATTATTAATGGACCTAAGCAAATAAAAATATTTGCTTTTTTAAACATTTGGATAGGAATGCTGCTGCTGCTGCTGCTGCTAAGTCACTTCAGTCGTGTCCAACTCTGTGCAACCCCATAGACGGCAGCCCACCAGGCTCCGCCATCCCTGGGATTCTCCAAGCAAGAACACTGGAGTGGGTTGCCATTTCCTTCTCCAATGCATGAAGGTGAAAAGTGAAAGTGAAGTCGCTCAGTCGTGTCTGACCCTTCGTGACCCCATGGACTTCAGCCTACTAGCCTCTTCCGTCCACGGGATTTTTCCAGGCAAGAGTACTGGAGTGGGGTGCCGTTGCCTTCTCCTGGATAGGAATATTTCAAGTCAAAAAACAACTGCAAAATAAACTACCCTTTAAACAAATAAAACAAAATGCTATAAAGTTTTTTCACCTCTTATGAATTCCAATAACCTATTTAATGAACATAAGAACATTTTCAATTTAAATAATATAAAAGCAAAATAAATTGCCGTGTCACCCTCACATTACATAGTCAAAAAAATGAAAAAGGCAACTAGAATTTCACCTAAACAATAATTTTCCCTCAAATTATAAATTATTTTCAGCTAAAATATCTGACCTGACAATAAAATAGAATAATTAAAAAATACTTTCTATTTTTTTTAAATATAAAATACAAAATATAAAAGTCAGGGTACTAGCTAATATACTAATGGTAGAGAATTTCTGACAAATCAACTTAGCAAAATGCAAATAATTCACACAACACCAAGGAATTCAACCAGGAGCAAGGATGAATTATGAGTTAAAAAAAAAAAAAACAGAAAAATCAACTTTGCCAATTACTTTTAAGATAAAAATTCATTGTTAAAAATTTTGACAATTCCCACATGTCTTTGTATTTTTCTACTCCAAGGTTAGAGGCAAAAAATACTCCCTCTTGCTGACAGGCGTTGCTGCCTAATCAACATTTACTGTACTTCTAATTACAGCACAATTTTCTAGAGTAAGCATCTCTTACTTCTCTCTACAGCCCATTGTGGACCAGCAGGAATTGGTGCCACTTCCAGTTCCATAGCCTGACACTACTGATATTTTGGAATGGATGATTCTTTATTTTGAGCTAGGGGTCTGTTTTGTGTGTTGTAGGATATTTTGCAGCATCTCTGAAATCTACTAACCAGAAATCAATCAAAAACATTTCCCCTATTTTAACAACTAGAATCATCCCTGATGTTATTGTTGTGAAGTCGCTAAGTCCTGCTTGACTTTTTTGCAACCCCATGTTCTATAGCCCAGCAGCAGGCTCCTCTGTCCATAGCATTCTCCAGGTAAGAATACTGGAGTGGGTTGCTATGCCCTTCTCCAGGGGATCTTTCCAAACCAGGGACTGAACCTATGTTTCCTGCATTGGCTGGTAGATTCTTTAACACTGAGCCACCAGGGAAGCCCTATAATATGTCCCTGCTGCTGCTGCTGCTGCTGTCACTTCAGTCATGTCCGACTCTGTGTGACCCCATGGACTGAAGCCTACCAGGCTCCTCCATCCATGGGATTTTCCAGGCAAGAGTACTGGAGTGGGGTGCCATTGCCTTCTCCAATATATGTCCCTAGAGATTGTCAAAACTATACTTTCCACTACTCCACCCTTAGAACCAACTCACAGTGATATGGTTTTGCATGTGGGCTTATTTGGGACAAATCAGGACTTCCAAGAAAGGGAAGTGTATTTTATCACTTCCTATATCAGGGCTTCCAAGAAAGCAGTGTATTTTAGTCTACCAGATTCAAGCTTTGAGTTGGTTGTTGACAAACTTGGCGGAAGTCTCAGTCCTAGAACGCAACCAAAATGGTCAGCAAAACAAAACAAAGTAAAAAAAAAAAAAAAAAAAAAAAACAACAACAACACTGAATAGTGGAAAATCCTGGATCTCTGAAAACATTTGCAGATCTGGGTATAGCCAGCATTAGCCAATGAACCAAAAACCCTTCTTTTTGTTTTTTTTGCTTAGGCCATGTTTGAGGCAGTTTCTGACTTGATTAATGGACCTAGTGTGAAAATAAATTACTTCATTCAGAAAGCTTTTCAATTTTCCAACAATAAATGCAATATACACTTTGAATACCTCAAATATGTAGTTTTATGTGTATACTATACACAGGAAAGGGCTTCCCAGATGGCACTAGTGGTAAAGAATCCACCTGTAAGGTAGGCGATGCAAGAGATGCAGCTTCCATCCCTGAGTTGGGAAGATCCCCTGCAGGAGGAAATGGCAACCCACTCCAGTATCCATGCCTGGGAAATCCCATGGACAGAGAAGCCTGGTGAGCTGCAGCCCATGGGATTGCAAAGAATCACATACAACTGAGTACACACACACCATACACAGGAAAACATATACCTTATTTTATGATGTTTACATCTGATGACTGAAGTCGAATAATATGAAGTTCTCAACTTTTTCTCTGGCAGTCATTGCAAAGTATGTCTATTTCCAATAAATATGCTGCTATACGTATGCTGGTTACATAAATGGGTAATGGATATATAATGGTCTAAAGATCATCATGCCCTTATGCATGACATTTTTTTCCTGTGTAGAGTCTGGTCAACTTCAGTCAACATTTCAGAACTTCAAATTGGCCTTTTGAAAAGATATGCAAATAAGATTTTCTTCACAATTACTGAATCAAAATCACAGTTAACCAATATTTCTGTGCTGTCATTAAATAGGTTTACACAATTAAAATAAGAATCAGAGAGGAAGGATGGAAGACAATTCATGTGGGATCCCTGCAATCATTCTTCACATGTTAATAATTAAATGAAATGGCATAAATCCCACTGAAGTCTCATAAGTGATAATGAAAATAGAAATTATTTTATAGGATTTGCTCAATTTGGTGCTCTTTCATCTTACTCGAGGTAAGAAAGATTCAAGACTTATGACATCTAAATAGAAAATACATGTTTCCATAGAGTATGAATCTACTCTTTCTGACCAAGAGTTTTGCCCCCACCCCCATAGCTAGAAGAGTCTTTATAACCTCAAAAAATTACCTGGCAGAAAATAATTAAAATAATAAATTATGTCAAAATACATGCTTTAGTTATTCAATATTAAATGCAATAAAAGACAAACAAAATTTTTAAGGCAAATTGACTAAGGAAAACAGGTGCCCAGAACACAGAGGAATATTCTCAAATAGTTATTATATTCCAGTTGATTATTTGAATCACATCAATAATATTATATGTGGCACAGGTGGTCCCTGATTTGTTAATCTGTTGTACCTAATAAAATAATTTAGAGAGAAGACAAAATGTTCTCTATCAATATTGTTTTTGCTATTAAAATCAATGTGTATATATTTCCTGTTAGTTGGAGGACTAGCACACTAAGTGATAGTTTTCTTGTTTCTTAATGTTGAGAATCCAGATGTTTTCTTCTTAAAAACACAAAGAAGAAAAGATTCCATTAATGTTTTTCTATCAGAACTGCTTGTTATCATGCTTTACCTAGCCTACCTTATTTAATGTAGCCATCAATTCCAAAAAAGAAAAGCATAATAATGTGGTTTTCCTCTAGGTTCTTAGAGAATTATTACCTTTAAAGTAAAATGCTTGCTATTAGGTGTGAAGGCAGTTTTAATCACTGGAGCCTCTACATATTATACAAATATGCAAGACCTTTTTCACTTTTTCTTACTCCATATTGCTGAAAAACTTCAAGAGACTGTTACCCTTACAATTTCATGAGGGAGAAAATACCAAGAGAATTTTTTGAGCTCATTTGAAGTCTGAGAAGGCTATTGTACCCATTTTTAAAACCTGATCAAAATTCAGTCTGCTGTTTGTTACTAAATTATGTATCTCTGAAGCATAAATGTGTTGGCTTTAGAAAGTTACAAATTAGTATATTTCCATATGACTTGGGAAAATGTAATTTTAACCAATTTTATTTGGGGTGAAAAAATATTGTTTCCATTATTTTATAACACAAGGGAGCTGTCAGCCCACATGGTCATCCAATTTCTGTGGCAGAGAGAGCTCCCTTGCATCTCAAATGGTTAGCAATAAAGCTTACACTTTTCACATTAACGCTACCGATAACCTATACAAATGCTTGCTTTATACACTTTATTTTGCAAAAGAAAATGTGGCAAGTCTAACAGAAGAATTTGGTATCTCCTTGAATAGATATTCCATTTCTCACTCCATTATCTTTAATTCAAAAGTGTGAAACAGTATTTGAAATTGTCCTGAAACTTATTATTTTTAATCCTTTTCAGATATGCTGATTTTATTGTATTCTAGGGGAGTTTAGTTGCACTAGCTTCTCCTTCTGCCATCTCCAGTGTTACTGGGCTGTCATTCTTTGTTCTGTTAGTCAGTAGAAGCAGATGTTACTATTTCTAAAAATGTCAATTTGAAGACTAAATCATCAGTCCTACACAATATTGATAAAAACTCATTAAATATAACTTTTCACTATGACTATTAGAAAAGATACATGAGATGTACTAAGAAAACAAAAAAGAGTAGGAAATGTAGTGAAAGGACAAAAATCCATGGGAAAATTAAAATAGAGGGAAAAGTATGCAGGAAGGTAAGGAAACAGGTAAAGAATGAATATAAATAGCAAAAGTAAATACATGCATCATGAATCCTATGACATCAGTTAGTGAGTAGAACTTGAAAGGCATTTTTTAATATATATGTACACACATGTGTGTATATATTTGTATATATGTGTGTGTACACATGTGCATATATACATGTGCATATACATATATACAACAATATATATATATATATATATATGTACACACACATATATAGTTCTTATTTAGTCGCTAAATTGTATCTGACTCTTTGCAACCCCCATGGGCTGTAGCCTGCCAGGCCCCTCTGTCCATGGGATTCTCCAAGCAAGCATACTGGACTGGGTTGTCATTTCCTTCTCCAGGGAATCTTTCCAACCCAAGGATCACACCCATGTCTCCTGCATTGGCAGGTAGATTCTTTACCACTGAGCCACCTGAAAAGTCTACATACATATTATGTCTTTGTTCAAGTTCAATGAGTTGAAAATTATGAATTCAATTCCAAGTTAAAGATATAAAACCCGGTAATATCTGTATGATGACAAAAGATAAAATAATATTTACCTATGGCTTTTGCTTTCAGTAAGGGATACTCTTATCTACCAGGGGACATTTTTGGTTTTCACAACTAAAATGTGTGTGTGTGTGTGTGGGTGGAGTGATGCTACTGACATTCAGTGGGTAGAGGTCAGGGATGCTACTAATCATCTACAATGCATAGAACAGTCTGCATGACAAAGAATTATCTGACTCCATCATCGAGTCAGTGATGCCATCCAGCTATCTCATCCTCTGTCGTCCCCTTCTCCTCCTGCCCCCAATCCCTCCCAGCATCAGAGTCTTTTCCAATGAGTCAACTCTTCGCATGAGGTGGCCAAAGTACTGGAGTTTCAGCTTTAGCATCATTCCTTCCAAAGAAATCCCAGGGCTGATCTCCTTCAGAATGGACTGGTTGGATCTCCTTGCAGTCCAAGGGACTCTCAAGAGTCTTCTCCAACACCACAGTTCAAAAGCATCAATTCTTCTGTGCTCAGCCTTCTTCACAGTCCAAATCTCACATCCATACATGACCACGGAAAAACCATCACCTTGACTAGATGGACCTTTCTTGGCAAAGTAATGTCTCTGCTTTTGAATATGCTATCTAGGTTGGTCATAACTTTCCTTCCAAGGAGTAAGCGTCTTTTAATTTCATGGCTGCAGTCACCATCTGCCATGATTTTGGAGCCCCAAAAAGTAAAGTCTGACACTGTTTCCACTGTTTCCCCATCTATTTCCCATGAAGTGATGGGACCAGAGGCCATGATCTTAGTTTTCTGAATGTTGAGCTTTAAGCCAACTTTTTCACTCTCCTCTTTCACTTTCATCAAGAGGCTTTTGAGTTCCTCTTCACTTTCTGACATAAGGGTGGTGTCATCTGCATATCTGAGTTTATTGATATTTCTCCCAGCAATCTTGATTCCAGCTTGTGCTTCTTCCAGTCCAGCATTTCTCATGATGTACTCTGCATAGAAGTTAAATAAGCAGGGTGACAATATACAGCCTTGACGTACTCCTTTTCCTATTTGGAACCAGTCTGTTGTTCCATGTCCAGTTCTAACTGTTGCTTCCTGACCTGCATACAAATTTCTCAAGAGGCAGATCAGGTGGTCTGGTATTCCCATCTCTTGAAGAATTTTCCACAGTTTATTGTGATCCACACAGTCAAAGGCTTTGGCATAGTCAATAAAGCAGAACTCTGGGAGTTGGTGAGGGACAGGGAGGCCTGGTGTGCTGCAATTCATGGGGTCGCAGAGTCAGACACGACTGAGCGACTGAACTGAACTGAATGTCAATAGTGCTGAGGCAGAGAAACTCTGACCTATGAAATCAATACATTCTTTTACAAGTGGTTGACCAGATTTCCCAGCACCACTTGTTAAAGAGATTGTCTTTAATCCATTGTATATTCTTGCCTCCTTTGTCGAAGATAAGGTGTCCATATGTGCGTGGATTTATCTCTGGGCTTTCTATTTTATTCCATTGATCAATATTTCTGTCTTTGTGCCAGTACCATACTGTCTTGATAACTGTGGCTTTGTAGTAGAGCCTGAAGTCAGGTAGGTTGATTCCTCCAGTTCCATTTTTCTTTCTCAAGATCGCTTTGGCTATTCGAGGTTTTTTGTATTTCCATACAAATTGTGAAATTATTTGTTCTAGCTCTGTGAAGAATACTGTTGGTAGCTTGATAGGGATTGCGTTGAATCTATAAATTGCTTTGGGTAGTATACTCATTTTCACTATATTGATTCTTCCAATCCATGAACATGGTATATTTCTCCATCTATTAGTGTCCTCTTTGATTTCTTTCACCAGTGTTTTATAGTTTTCTATATATAGGTCTTTAGTTTCTTTAGGTAGATATATTCCTAAGTATTTTATTCTTTCTGTTGCAATGGTGAATGGAATTGTTTCCTTAATTTCTCTTTCTGTTTTCTCATTATTAGTGTATAGGAATGCAAGGGATTTCTGTGTGTTGATTTTATATCCTGCAACTTTACTGTAGTCATTGATTATTTCTAGTAATTTTCTGGTGGACTCTTTAGGGTTTTCTATGTAGAGGATCATGTCATCTGCAAATAGTGAGAGTTTTACTTCTTCTTTTCCAATTTGGATTCCTTTGATTTCTTTTTCTGCTCTGATTGCTGTGGCCAAAACTTCCAAAACTATGTTGAATAGTAATGGTGAAAGTGGGCACCCTTGTCTTGTTCCTGACTTTAGAGGAAATGCTTTCAATTTTTCACCATTGAGGATAATGTTTGCTGTGGGTTTGTCATATATAGCTTTTATTATGTTGAGGTATGTTCCTTCTATTCCTGCTTTCTGGAGAGTTTTTATCATAAATGGATGTTGAATTTTGTCAAAGGCTTTCTCTGCATCTATTGAGATAATCATATGGTTTTTATTTTTCAATTTGTTAATGTGGTGTATTACATTGACTGATTTGCGGATATTGAAGAATCCTTGCATCCCTGGGATAAAGCCCACTTGATCATGGTGTATGATCTTTTTAATGTGTTGTTGGATTCTGATTGCTAGAATTTTGTTAAGGATTTTTGCATCTATGTTCATCAGTGATATTGGCCTGTAGTTTTCTTTTTTTGTGGGATCTTTGTCAGGTTTTGGTATTAGGGTGATGGTGGCCTCATAGAATGAGTTTGGAAGTTTACCTTCCTCTGCAACCTAATTAACCTTAAAAGCTTCTGCACATCAAAGGAAACTATTAGCAAGGTGAAAAGACAGCCTTCAGAATGGGAGAAAATAATAGCAAATGAAGCAACTGACAAACAACTAATCTCAAAAATATACAAGCAACTCCTACAGCTCAACTCCAGAAAAATAAACGACCCAATCAAAAAATGGGCCAAAGAACTAAATAGACATTTCTCCAAAAAAGACATACAGATGGCTAACAAACACATGAAAAGATGCTCAACATCACTCATTATCAGAGAAATGCAAATCAAAACCACTATGAGGTACCATTTCACACCAGTCAGAATGGCTGCGATCCAAAAGTCTACAAATAATAAATGCTGGAGAGGGTGTGGAGAAAAGGGAACCCTCTTACACTGTTGGTGGGAATGCAAACTAGTACAGCCACTATGGAGAACAGTGTGGAGATTCCTTAAAAAACTGGAAATAAAACTGCCTTATGATCCAGCAACCCCACTGCTGGGCATACACACTGAGGAAACCAGAAGGGAAAGAGACACGTGTACCCCAATGTTCATCGCAGCACTGTTTATAATAGCCAAGACATGGAAGCAACCTAGATGTCCATCAGCAGATGAATGGATAAGCAAGCTGTGGTACATATACACAATGGAGTATTACTCAGCCATTAAAAAGAATACATTTGAATCAGTTCTAATGAGGTGGATGAAACTGGAGCCTATTATACAGAGTGAAGTAAGCCAGAAGGAAAAACATAAATACAGTATTCTAACGCATATATATGGAATTTAGAAAGATGGTAACAATAACCCTGTGTACGAGACAGCAAAAGAGACACTGATGTATAGAACAGTCTTATGGACTCTGTGGGAGAGGGAGAGGGTGGGAAGATTTGGGAGAATGACATTGTAACATGTAAAATATCATGTAAGAAACGAGTTGCCAGTCCAGGTTCGATCCACGATACTGGATGCTTGGGGCTGGTGCACTGGGACGACCCAGAGGGATGGTATGGGGAGGGAGGAGGGAGGAGGGTTCAGGATGGGGAACACATGTATACCTGTGGTGGATTCATTTTGATATTTGTCAAAACTAATACAATTATGTAAAGTTTAAAAATAAAATTAAATTAAAAAAAAATAAAAAAAAAAAAAGATCAATTTCCTTAAAAAAAAAAAAAAAAGAAATCAATACATTCTTTACGAATGGTAAAGTGAATTAATTTTCTGGTTGATGTTTGATTTCAAAGCACTTTATCTTGCCCAAATGCCCATTTGAATCTCAAGTCAGGGAAAAAACATACAAACAAACCACCCATGGCCTTTGCACTGACTGATGCAAATCACAGTTTAACATGAATTATTGTGAGGGTTCATAGCTCAGTTGGTAAAGAATCTGCCTGCAATGCAGGAGACCCAGTTGGATTCCTAGGTTGGGAAAATCCACTGTAGAAGGGATAGGCTACCCATTCCTTTATTCTTAGGGTTACCTTGTGGCTCAGCTGGTAAAGAATCCGCCTGCAATGTAGGAGACCTGGGTTTGATCCCTGGGTTGGGAAGATCCCCTGGCGAAGGGAAAGGCTACCCATTCCAGTATTCTGGCCTGGAGAATTCCATGGGCTGTATAGTCCAAGGGGTCCAAAGAGTCAGACACAACTGAGCGACTTTCACTTCTACTCAATAAGCAATCACTGATCATTGGTTAGTAGAGATACAATCAGAGTTCTGTGTGCCTCTAATCTCAAATTCAAGTTAATTTGATCAACTGCATCCCAGAGATGATTAAGTATATTTTTAAGTGGAAAGACTGCAAAAGGACAAGTGGCGTTTCCAAAGGTCCCTGATCTAGATATTCCAATATAATCAATAAAATATTTAACATCATTTTAAGTGTAACATGAAGATTATAATTTCTATAGAATGTGGAGTTTTGAGTTTTTCAGTCAAAATATTATATAATTGTTAAGCATCTTACAACTAGTAATCCAAAATATATATGTATTTTCACAAGGACTTGGAAGAGAAAAAAAATCTAGAGAAAAAAAGAGGGGGATGAATCAATAGAGGTACTTCTTGGACACAAGGATATAATTTTCCATGGTTTAAAATTTTTTGAAGATAATACCTAAACCTTTAAAAGCTATGTTTGTTCTTTACTTTGTTAAAGGTTTCCATACAATTGCAGCATGTACAAAGAATGGGAGACAGAAATCTTGGTCCATAATGACAGGGCATATTTGGCTATTTTTGTTAGCCCTAACTTAACCTTCCTAGAAATGAGTTGCTACAATAAAATAATTTAAAGCTATAGTCAAAATCTCTTCTAGACCTACATCTTTTTTAAAAGGCTCAGAAAATATAACTTCAAATTACTATCTTCAAAACATTTAAATTTGTTACCAAATGTATGATATTCAAACATATAATTCTTAGCTTGTCTCTGATTTTGCTGCCGTGTAAGCAAGTCCATGACAGTTTTGACAAATTTAAGCTTTCACCTGGCATTCTGCAAAAGAACTTTTAAGGATCACAGGACGTATGCAGGTTTTGTCATGAATAGTGCCAATGCCGTGTTATTTTGTGCTGATGGTCCGCACACAGTGGCTGCTTTGAGTCAAGCCTGTAGCTCACTTGGGTATCATCTCCATGGTAACTTGTTTACAAGGGCTGAAATACAAGCTGAAAATTCAAGGTTAGCTTTTTCTTTGTTGCTGTTTTGATGTTTTTGGCAGTCGAAATAATGTGGGTATAAGACTTGATTTAAACAGCTTCATGGCAGGCTGAGTCAAAACAAAACTCTATACAAAATGTGCTTTCTTCATCTCCATTAAAAAGGAGAGAATTTAAAATGATTAATCAGAACCATCAGCTCTATCTCCCTTTCATATTCCAAAACAACAGTCCTCCTGACACATTTTGGAATCCCATCTTGGGAAACAGGTTTAAGGCTTCATAGTTTTTGAAGCAATAATTTTGTGTGTGTGCATATGTTCTGTCTTAGATGAAGAATTTAGTTTATTTTAAACCATCACTATGTTGGGGAAGGGGTGGGGTATGAAGAGTTTTAGAACCTATGCTAAAGCATTTCACCCTCCAAGTGGATCAGCCCTTCAAATTATAAAAATTGACTGCATTTTCAATATTATGAAAAACAGTTACTATGCACAATTAGTCTTTCCAAGAAATAATTATAAAATGACTCTAAATGTAACATTAGTTTAATGGAATGCTTATTGTGATTATGGAAAACTTAAATTGCTTAAAAAGAACTGCTATTTTTTGAAGGCAAGTTATAACCCAGAGTGATCTTAAATCTACACAGTATTTGTGACTCTGAATGAATTTTCACTAAATAGTAGCACAGAAAAATACTGCTATATATCTTATCTTCTCTTTATAATGCTTTATGAATTTCATAAGCATTTAAAGAATTCAATATAAACCCCCTAAAACAAATCAAGATCCCTACGGCTTTTCTTTCATTAAAATCTCCATCATGTACAATATAACTGATATGGAAATACAATAATATGCCAATTAGCATAAAGGTGTTGTTTAAGAAAAAAGCAAAGACAACTTTAAGACAGTTAAATTTGGAGTCAGCGTTATTTTAGTTTATGAAACTGATAACACTCCTTTGGACCCAGATCCTCCTCTTCCCTGCTCCTTTCCATACTCTTGACATATATAGATATAGATGTATAAAGAAACATTATCTACTATAATCATTCATTCAACTCCTTGGTCTCACTAATCATGTCATCACAGTATCTGATATAGGATGACAGACAATACTATTTATTGAATAAATATCTGATTTTGTCATCAGTCAGTCAGTTCAATCGCTCAGTCATGTCTGACTCTTTGTGACCCCATGGACTGCAGCACGCCAGGCTTCCCTGTCCATCACCAAATTCTGGAGCTTGCTCAAACTCATGTCCATTGAGTCAGTGATGCCATTCAACCATCTCATCCTCTGTCATCCCCTTTTACTCCTGCCTTCAACCTCTCCCAGCATCAAGGTCTTTTCTAATGAATCAGTTCTTCGCATCAGGTGGTCAAAGTAAAGGAGTTTCAGCTTCAACATCAGTCCTTCCAATGAATATTCAGGACTGATTTCCTTTAGGGTTGACTGGTTTGATCTCCTTGCAGTCCAAGGGACTCTCAAGAGTCTACTCTAACACCATAGTTCAAAAGCATCAATTCTTTGGCACTTAGCTTTCTTTATAGTCCAACTCTCACATCCATACATGACTACTGTAAAAACCATAGCTCTGATGGACCTCTTTACTTTACTTAGCAAAGTAAGGTTTCTGCTTTTTAATATGCTTTCTAGGTCGGTCATAGCTTTTCTTCCAAGGAGCAGGTGTCTTTTGTCATAGTCAGTATGATTTCTAAGGCTTTGTTAGTAATGTTGACTTTTCTACCACAATATCCCCATTGACTTTGTTTTTGTTTTCCCAATGTAGATTTGTGGAACATTCTATTTTTCTTTAATATTACATGGGAGAAAGAACAGATAGTCATTTGCCCAACACACTCTAAAGCATGTTTTAGATTCAGATCTCCCCTAAACCCTTCCCTCACATGAGAACACTTTTTATTTTCCACACAAACTGCACTTAAACGTCTCTGATTTTTCCCCTAAATAGAGCCAAGGGACAGTGATTCCTCTGCATTTCATTTGGATGTAGCTTTGTTCATTGTTTGAGACTGACATCCACACACTGCTATATTTAAAATAGATTATCAACAAGGACTTACTCTGGGCTTCCCTGGTGGCTCAGCTGGTAAAGAATCCACCTACAATGTGGGAGACCTGTGTTTGATTCCTGGGTTGGGAAGATCCCCTGGAGAAGGGAACAGCTACCCACTCCAGTATTCTGGCCTGGAGAATCCATGGACTTACTGTATAGCACAGGGAACTCTGCTCAATAACTATTTCCTAAAAACCTACTGGAAAAAGAATTTGGAAAAGAAGAGATATATGGACATGCTTTTAAAAATGTCTGTAGTAAAGATAGTCGGTAGGAATGCTAGTGAATGTTAATGTCACAGTACTTGGAGAGATTTAGTTTAACTTAAAATATTCACTTCACTTGATTAAATTTTACCTTGATTAAACTATTTTTTTTTTCAGTTCTGTTCTTAATGATGTTGAGGAAAAAATTTTTTTTCTACCGCATTCTTTCTTTTGCACAACTTAATATTAGGACAGTTTTCCCATGCACTATCCATTCTTATTATTTTCTTACAATTCAACCATTAAACATACAAATATTACTATTAGAAAACATTGTAAATCAAGTGTCTAATTACCAAATAACTTATGTAAGGTATCTTTTAAGCAAGACTGAAGTAAGCTAAAGATGTGCATGTCTGTGTCTGTACTCTTTGCAACCCCATGGACCATATAGCCCATCAGGCTCCTCTGTCCATGGAATTCTACAGGTAAGAATACTGGAGTGGGTAACCATTCCCTTCTCCAGGGGATATTGCTGACCCAGGGATTCAACCCAGGTCTCCCACATTGCAGGCAGATTCTTTATCATCTGAGTCACCAGGGAAGTTAAATGAAAAAAAGAAGGGGAGGGGTGGTTATACATTTACTTCTCACATGGCTACAGCCAGAGACCTATAAATTCCTAAAGAGTAGCATATAGGTGATTTTGACCCATAGATTATGGGTTTAGTTTTGAAATAAACAGCAAAGGAAGATATTTTGATTTTTTTTTTCCTTCATGAACTCCTCAGGCAGATGATATTGTAAAAATGGGAGCATCAGTTTTTAATAATTCTTTATTTAGGGTTTCCTAGCTGCCTATGGCATCCCACTCCAGTACTCTTGCCTGGAAAATCCTATGGATGGAGGAGCCTGGTAGGCTGTAGTCCATGGGGTCGCTAAGAGTTGGATACGACTGAGCGACTTTACTTTCACTTTCCACTTTCATGCATTGGAGAAGGAAATGGCAACCCACTCCAGTGTTCTTGCCTGGAGAATCCCAGGGACGGGAGCCTGGTTGGCTGCAGTCCATGGGGTCGCACAGAGCCAGACACGACTGACGCGACTTAGCAGCAGCAGCTGCCTACAATGTTCTAAGATTTGATAGAATAAACATAAGAATTCTCTCTTCTTTTTGTTAGAATCAATAAATAAATTTTGATAAGAAATGAAGATTCAAATGTAACTTTGTAGCCTCAGAAAATAATATTAAGTTGGTTAGACAGATCTCTTATGACATTTAAGTGACAGAAATTACTTTTAAAAAGGCAGTCTCTGAAGAGAAGGATTATGGTAATTCAGTAAATCGAATTCACACTAATGATCAGATCAGATCAGATCAGATCAGTCGCTCAGTCGTGTCCGACTCTTTGCGACCCCATGAATCGCAGCACGCCAGGCCTCCCTGTCCATCACCAACTCCCGGAGTTCACTCAGACTCATGTCCATCGAGTCAGTGATGCCATCCAGCCATCTCATCCTCTGTCATCCCCTTCTCTTCCTGCCCCCAATCCCTCCCAGCATCAGAGTCTTTTCCAATTAATCATATGCTTTAAGACAGATAACTAGCAACTGGTAATTTAAAAAATCCCTTTAGCTGGCCCTCCAAAGTGAGTGGTAAGATATACTACATAATACAACATAGTGATAAAGAATCAATACAAAATAGTATACAAAATATGGACTAAATTGTATGATGTACTAAAAGCACAACAGGCTTTCAAAGTAGAGAATTATTAACAAAGGGCCAGTCAAAAAATCTTTCCTGGAAAATAGAACTTCTAATTTTAACTTGAATTTTCAAGTTCTGAATGGGTAAAATTTTATATTCATGTAAAGATAAAAATGAGTACAGAGTTCATGGAGATGGAAGAGTAATTTTTTGTGGAAGAGAAAAGAAAATATTCTGATGAGGGCAGAAATGTCTGTTAGGCAGACATAGCTAAAATAGTTCAGAACTATCTGGGCTCAGATAGTTCTAATCATATAAAACTAGACAGATAATTTTAGATTTAAATCAGAAAGTAATTCATGTTTTTGGAAGGATTAAATTTGTAGAAATTTTTTAGAAGAAAAGAACATTGAAAGAATATTTGCATGGCATATTGAAATAAATTAGTTAAGTCAAGAAGTATATTTTAAAAGACAATTGAAGGGATACTGTTTTGTTTAGTCTGGTATCAATAAAAATAAAACAACCAGAATTTGTTGTCCTACTAATTACAAAGCTGTGTGTTGTCACCCTGCTTATTTAATTTATATGCAGAGTACATCATGAGAAATATTGGCCTGGATGAATCACAGGCTGGAAGCAAGATAGCTGGGAGAAATATCAACAACTTCAGATATGCTGATGATATGACCCTAATGGCAGAAAGTGAAGAGGAGCTAGAGACTCTTGATGAGATGAAAGTAGAGAATGAAAAAACTGACTTGAATCTCAACATTCAAGAAGCTAAGATTACAGCATACAGTCCTATGACTTCATTGCAAACAGAAGGGGAAATGTGGAAGCAGTGACAGATTTTACTTTCTTGGGCTCCAAAATCACTATGGATGGTGACTGCAGCCATGAAATTAAAGGATGTTTGCTCCTTGGAGGAAAGCAATGACAAACCTAGACAAGTGTATTAAAAATCAGAGACATTGCTTTGCTGACAAGGTCCATATAGTCAAAGCTATGTTTTTTTCCAGTAGTCACATATGGATGTGAGAATTGGACCATAAAGAAGACTGAGTGCCAAAGCATTGATGCTTTTGGATTGTGGTGCTGGAGAAGACTCTTTAGCATCCCTTGGACTGCAAGGAGATCAAACCAACCAATTCTAAAGGAAATCGACCCTGAATATTCATTGAAAAGACTGTTGCTGAAGCTCCACTTCTTTGGCCCACCTGATGCAAAGAGCCGACTCATCGAAAAAGACCCTGATTCTGGGAAAGATTGAAGGTAAAGAATGAGGGGGTGGCAGAGGATAAAATGGTTAGTTAACATCACTGACTCAATGGACATGAATTTGAGCAGACTCCAGGAGATAGTGGAGGACAGGGCAGTCTTACATGTTTCACTCTATAGAGTCACAAAGAGCCTGACAGGACTTAGTGGCTTAACAACAACAACAACAACTAATTATATGCAGTGAATAAGAGGAATTTGTCAACATTTCAAATTACAAGCTTAACAACAAAGAGAATGTGAGAAATAGAATATTTAATATATGTAAAAGTAGTCTTGAACATCTTCCTGTTACACCTGTGAGACAATCTGTTTTATGTGTTCATTCCCTAGTTTTATAGCAAACTCTTGCTTTTAGATCATGTTTCAAAGACCAATGAAGTACTCTTAATTTCACTTAAGTTACGCCAATACTCCTGAATTTCTTTAAAGTCTATCTATTATGTGCCATTTATTGATTTTCTTTGCTCAAGAAATCATACTTTAAATATACAAATATAGTTTCAGGATAAATTCATTTACATAATTATTTTTGTGACATTAGTATAGGTTAAATTCTCAATGCTAGACACGATGGTTTACATGCTGATTTAATAAACTAAAGGAGTGAAGGTATAAGAAAGATATTTAGATCAACCTAATTTTCTGTCCTACCACTAACATACTTTAAGAAGAAATGCAAAGTGCTTCAATAAATCACAGATTCTCTACTAGCATTAGGAACATTTCTAACATTTGGCTCCCCCCAAATAAGTTGTCTAGTTATTTTAGACTCTCTTTTCATGATAATACTTAAGTAATATACACACTTGAGTTCTAAGAAATGCTGCCCGCACATCAAGGCATGAATTCATAGGGCATTAAAATATTTTACTCTGTAGGCAAATGTTTTGATTAGGAAAACACAGAAGTCTATATAAATTCTCCAGTATATGATTTACATCTAGTTTAAAAATACTTTAAGAATTTATTAGCTCTACAAAAAATTCAATGAGTTAGAAATGAAAAGAAAAATGCCTCAGCTTTGCAATCCAATGCAGATCCTACAAATCACTGAATGTGCAGTTCATAGAGAATACAATACAGAATATTTCTGCCCTTGAAGACAGGGCAGAACCACAGGCCAGCACAGACAATAAGGAAATCAAACTAAGTGCTTTGTATGATTGTAACCATCTTTAAATGCACTTGAATAAAGATCAAGTTTAAAATTTTATACTTGCAATACTACAGAGGCTAATTCTCTGCAAATCAGTAATAAGGAAACTGATATAAGGAAATATGTATTCTGGCAAAAGTTAGTATAGTGCAAGAAGAGAAACTACAAACCAGGCAATGAAAAGAGAAACCCATATTCAGTATTTCAAAAATTATTGTTTTAGGAAAATTAGGTAAAGAATCTGCCTGCAATGCAGGAGACCCAGGTTCAATTCCTGGGTGGAGAAGATCCCCTGAAGAAGGAAATAGCAACCCACTCCAGTATTCTTGCCTGGAGAATCCCCACTGACAAAGGAGCATGGCAGGCTACAGTCCATGGGGTCACAAGAGTCGGACCCGACTTAGTGACTAAACCACCACCAAACTAGGAGGACTTCCCTAGTGGTCCAGAGGTTAAGAATTCACCTGCCAGTGCAGGTGACATGGGTTCCATCTCTGGTCCGGAAAGATCCCATGTGCCTCAGGGCAACTAAGCCTGTGTTCTAGAGCTCACAAAGGGGAAGTGAAGTCACTCAGTCACCCATGCTCTGCAACAAAGAAGCCATGGCAGTGAGAAGACTACGCCCCACAACTAAAGAGTAGACCTCAGTCACCAAACTAGAGGAAGTCTGTGCACAGCCATGAAGAGCCAGTGCAGCCAAAAGAAGTTAGTAAATAAATACGTTCTACAAATGAAGGAGTCTTATAGGAATCTAAAAGAGGCTCCAGTGAATCCCAGTGGTTATTACTGCTAGGTAACTATATGTTAGGTTTAAATTAACTCTACTGCTAATGACAAAGAGTTCTTTCACAATGCGGATTTCATAGTGTGGATTTGGACTATCCACACCACATTTAAAAAACAGCATATATATATATATGTGTGTGTGTGTGTGTGTGTGTGTATAAAACCTGTGAAAGTGAAAGTGAAGTCGCTCAGTCGTGTCCGACTCTTTGCGACCCCGTGGTCTGTAGGCCACCAGGCTCCTGCGTCCATGGGATTTCCCAGGCAAGAATATTGGAGTGGGTTGCCATTTCCTTTTCCAGGGGATTTTCCCAACCCAGGGATCGAACCCGGGTCTCTCTGTACATAGTCAATATTTCAAATTCTGATTCTGGAATAGCAAATGGGGTAAGCACAACCTGGAATGTTTCTTAATGTTTTATAATACTAGCAGAAAACATTTCCTTTTTTTTTTTCTTTTTTTCACCATAATGCATTCAAGGAAGATTTCTTGAGACCTTTAGTATGGATTTTTCCCCTGAAATTAATTAATAACAGTTATCAAAAATAGGTTCATGCCCTGAGTGAAAAGAAACAATTAGCTAGTTTAGGATAATTAATTCCTACAACTTGTATACTTTTCAGGGACTGCTTATATATGCCAATATTCCTTTGGCTGTCTGCCAAATAATGAGCTGCTGGTGTTTTTTTTTTTTTTTTTTTTTTTAAGGTTAGCCATATCATCATTGCTAAGAATACTCTAAGCACTGAGTTGTATATTGGATAATATATGCTCTCCATATTACTTTCAACTCAAACATTTTAGTTTTGTCCACAAACAATTTTAGAAAGTATTTGCCTGTTAGTTTTCTTTCTGATGAATTACTTTAGGCTGCCTTTTAAAATTCATCATAAATCACCAGTGTTTGATGGTGAAATTTTAAAAACTCATTACATAGTCCTATCATAAAATTTCTTTTATATTGCATCACACTTAGCAATATGTACAACTGACAAGTAATGGAAACCTAGAAGAGGCATGCTAAGTGTGCAGTACATATGAAAAAGAGGACACTGAGATTAAAGAAGAGATTAAGGGCTGAAGGAAGAGGAAAGAAATGGAAAAAAAAAAAAAAAGAAGTCTAGTATAAAAGAAAACTGCTTTCAATTGGCTGAGTTCTACCATACCACTTTCTCTAATATAGTTGTCACTTTCACTGAACTTCTTTAAGATGCATATCTTAAAGATGCCATTTGACCTGTGAGACACAAAATTTTGATAGTTTTCTCTTAACTATTTGAATTGAATTTCTTATGTGATTGAAGTTGGTTTCATGGGAAGAACAAAAGGCAACAGTGATTCTACGATCAAACAGTGTATAATTCTGGTAGAGTAAAATCAGGGTAAAGACACAAGAGGGGGAGGGTGAGCTGCCGGGAGCCACCACGGGAGATCCCACCCATGACAAGGTCATGTGGAAGACCAATGACGAGCAAGGCGGATCATGGCTCAAGAGATTCCTTGGATCTGCTCGAGCATCTACCCCAAAACCAAAATCTGTCTGTCTTACTATTTTGTGCCTTTCACCAACTCTTTTGACATTAATAGGGGGCTATCCCCGATCACATTTCTCTGGAAAAAATCAACTTAAGGATTTAGTTAATAAGTCTCATGGGCATGAAAGGAGTGTTTTAATTCAAACCCCTCTGATGGCTTTCTAGCTTGCCTGACAGGTTTATCCAGACTCTTGCAATTAACACACATGATTGCTCGTCATGGCTCTTCCACATGACCTTGTCATGGGTAGGATCTCCTGTGGTGGCTCCCGGCAGTGAGCATTTTAGCACATTCATATTTATTTAAATTTCAAGATAAGACCAAATTTTGTTCAATTTAAGTAAGTAAAATGAAAGTTGCTCAGTCGTGTCTGACTTTTTGTGACCCCATGGACTATATAGTCCATAGAATTCTCTAGGCCAAATACTGAAGTGGGTAGCCTTTCCCTTCTCCAAGGAATCTTCCCAACCCAGGGATCAAACCCAGGTCTCCCGCATTGCAGGCAGATTCTTTACCAGCTGAGCCACAAGAGAAGCCTAAGAATACTGGAGTGGGTGGCCTGTCCTTTCTCCAGCAGTTCTTTCCAACCCAGGAATCAAACTGCGGTCTCCTGCATTGCAGGTGGATTCTTTACCAACTGACCTATCAGGAAAGCCTGATATTTGTGACTTGAATATAAAATAACATTAATATTTTGAATATTTCATAAGTTATGAAAATAACTTATGAAACAAAAAACTTATGAGAGGGCCTCAACAGTAGATTTGACCACAAAGAAGACTCAGTAAGTCTGAAGATGCCTCAACAAAGGTCTTCCAATTTGAAATACAAAAAGGAAAGTACATAAAATGAATAGATCCTCAGAGATCTGTGGGGCACAATCAAACAAAAGGACATGTGTATAATAATAGTAAAAAATGAGGAGGAAAAGAGAAAGAGAAAGAAAAATTGTTCAAAGAAGTAACTGGTAAAAAGTTTCTAAGTTAAGTGAAAATGTTACACATCTAAGAACCTTAAAAAACTCCAAAAAGATAAGCTTAAAGAGATTTCCATCTAGTCACCTCAAAGCCAAGAGATATCAAGGGAACATTTCATGCAAAGATGGGCTCGATAAAGGACAGAAATGGTATGGGCCTAACAGAAGCAGAAGATATTAAGAAGAGATGGCAAGAATACATAGTAGAACTGTACAAAAAAGATCTTCACAACCAACATAATCACAATGGTGTGATCACTCACCTAGAGCCAGACATCCTGGAATGTGAAGTCAAGTGGGCTTTAGAAAGCATCGCTATGAACAAAGCAAGTGGAGGTGATGGAATTCCAGTGGAGCTATTTCAAATCCTCAAAGATGATGCTGTGAAAGTGCTGCATTCAGTATGCCAGCAAATGTGGAAAACTCAGCAGTGGCCACAGGACTGGAAAAGGTCAGTTTTCATTCCAATCCCAAAGAAAGGCAATGCCAAAGAATGCTCAAACTACCGCACAATTGCACTCATCTCACACGCTAGTAAAGTAATGCTCAAAATTCTCCAAGCCAGGCTTCAGCAATACACGAACCGTGAACTTCCTGATGTTTAAGCTGGTTTTAAAAAAGGCAGAGGAAAACAGAGATCAAATTGCCAACATCTGCTGGATCATGGAAAAAGCAAGAGAGTTCCAGAAAAACATCTATTTCTGCTTTATTGACTATGCCAATGTCTTTGACTGTGTGGATCACAATAAACTGGAAAATTCTGAAACTGATGGGAAAACCAGACCACCTGACCTGCCTCTTGAGAAACCTGTATGCAGGTCAGGAAGCAACAGTTAGAACTGGACATGGAACAAAACACTGGTTCCAAATAGGAAAAGGAATACATCAAGGCTGTATATTGTCACTCTGCTTATTATAACTTATATGCAGAGTACATCATGAGAAATGCTGGGCTGGAAGAAGCACAAGCTGGAATCAAGATTGCCGGGAGAAATATCAATAACCTCAGATATGCAGATGACACCACCCTTATGGCAGAAAGTGAAGAGGAACTCAAAAGCCTCTTGATGAAAGTGAAAGAGGAGAGTGAAAAAGTTGGCTTAAAGCTCAACATTCAGAAAACGAAGATCATGGCCTCTGGTCCCATCACTTCATGGGAAATAGATGGGGAAACAGTGGAAACAGTGTCAGACTTTATTTTGGGGGGCTCCAAAATCACTGCAGATGGTGATTGCAGCCAAGAAATTAAAAGACACTTACTGCTTGGAAGTTATGACCAACCTAGACAGTTGATCAAAAGCAGAGACATTACTTTGCCGACAAAGATCCGTCTAGTCAAGGCTATGGTTTTTCCAGTGGTCATGTATGGATGTGAGAGTTGGACCATGAAGAAAGCTGAGCACCGAAGAATTGATAGTTTTGAACCGTGGTGTTGGAGAAGACTCTTGAGAGTCCCTTGGACTGCAAGGAGATCCAATCAGTCCATTCTTAAAGAGATCAGTCTTGGGTGTTCATTGGAAGGACTGATGCTAAAGCTGAAACTCCAATACTTTGGCCACTTCATGCGAAGAGTTATCTCATTGGAAAAGATTCTGATACTGGGAGGGATTGGGGGCAGGAGGAGAAGGGGATGACAGAGGATGAGATGGCTGGATGGCATCACCAACTTGATGTACATGAGTTTGAGTGAACTCTGGGAGTTGGTGATGGACAGGGAGGCCTGGCATGATGCAATTAATGGGGTCGCAAAGAGTCAGCCATGACTGAGCAACTGAACTGAACCTCAAAGCCAAATAGGTGAAAGATAAAGAAAAAATAAAATTATGAAAACATCAAGGGAAAATGAGTCATTATGCACAAGAGAAACCCTTTAAGAGTAACAAGAGTAACAATGATTTCTTATAAACAATAGAAGCCAGGAGGCTGTGGTCAGGATAACATTTGAAATGATGACAGAGAAACAAACCAAAACAAACAAAAATCCATCAATCAATAATCCTGCTAACTATCTTTCAAAAATGAAGGCAAAGTAATGATACAATCAGATCGAATTTGTTGCTGGCATACCTACCTTACAAGAAAGATTCGGTCTAGATAGGAGTGACATCAGATGACAATTGAAATCCACATGATGAAGCAAAAAGTACCAGTAAATGTAATTATAAAAGGGATTATAAAATCTATTACAATTATATATTTTGTCCTCCATTTTCTCTTAATGAGTTTTAGCTATAAAAATCTATAAAATTTTATCACTGAAAAAGCTATATTATTAAATGTAATAGATGTAATTTATATGACATTAACGCCACAAAGAAAGGAGGGAAGAATGGAGTTATATTTGAGCAAGAATATGACACCAAGGAGAAATTCAAATATATGGAAGAAAAATGCCTATTCAAATATTTTGTTCATTTTTTAAAATGGTCTTCTCCTAATTCATTCACTTACTCGCCCTACCCACATTGGCTAGTTGTTCCTGCACAAGTCAAGCTCGATTTTCCCTTACGACATTTACTTTCTGATCTGTCTCTGCTTGAGGCACTAGATTTTCAGATCTTCAGAGCATTAGGATTTGTCATGTATGGCTAATTTTATTCAGGATTCTACAGAAAAGTCACATGATAGAAGTCCCCTTTACCAGTCTAAGACATCATTAAAACTTCTGTCATCATTTCTATCCCAGTTAGACACATATTGTATAAATGCTCAGACACAGACAAAAAATTAATCACAAACATCCATAAATAATCATAATTTCTATCAAGAAAGACATAAAAACCTGATGCAGAGCTATTCTTTCTAATAGTAATCATTTGACTTTATGTTGATTCATTTATTAATAAAAAATTAAAATTCTATCCATAATTTCTTTACTTCAATATTTGCTTATTATTTCTCCTGAACAATATAGGTACCCTATTTTTTAGTCACTATTATGTGCTTGTTTTTCTCTTCCCAGTGCAATCTGTACTCAGTGAACAGATGGTATATTTAGGGTGTATCAGGCATTTGAACTGATGATAACTCATTATCTGACAAGTACCAGTCAAAAGGCTTGAGTTTCTTAGGAATTTCCAAAAGATCCATCATAGAACTGAAATGGCCTACTCCAGTGGATTACATAAAGTCCTGAGCCCCATTTCAAGGTATGCACGGCAGCTTTGTGCTGCTAGCTACAATTCTACCTTAAAATCTTTTCAGAACCAAAGGTTTTGTGTTTCATTAGTTGTACTAACTCTGAAAGAAGATAACACACAAGTGTGTGTGGTCTAGGCTTTAATATCTTTTACAGTCCGGTATGTGAAATTAAAAGATGCTTACTCCTTGGAAGGAAAGTTATGACCAACCTAGATAGCATATTCAAAAGCAGAGATATTACTTTGCCAGCAAAGGTCCGTCTAGTCAAGGCTATGGTTTTTCCAGTGGTCATGTATGGATGTGAAAGTTGGACTGTGAAGAAGGCTGAGCGCCGAAGAATTGATGCTTTTGAACTGTGGTGTTGGAGAAGGCTCTTGAGAGTCCCTTGGACTGCAAAGAGACCCAGCCAGTCCATTCAGAAGGAGATCAGCCCTGGGATTTCTTTGGAAGGAATGATGCTAAAGCTGAAACTCCAGTACTTTGGCTACCTCATGCGAAGAGCTGACTCATTGGAAAAGACTCTGATGCTGGGAGGGACTGGGGGCAGGAGGAGAAGGGGATGACAGAGAATGAGATGGCTGGATGGCATCACTGACTTGTTGGACATGAGTTTGAGTGAACTCTGGGAGTTGGTGATGGAAAGGGAGGCCTGGCGTGCTGCGATTCATGGGGTCGCAAAGAGTCGGACACGACTGAGCGACTCAACTGATTGAACTGAACTGAATGTGAAATTAAGAAACAAACAACAAATACCAACAACAGTCTAACTTAAGCTTGTATCTTAATGTCATCAGATAATTTGGTCATACTGAATGGGATTTAATAGAACCTCTGCATTAAGCCCTGGTCAAAGAATGGGGAAAGTGATCATTCATACACAATCCCAATGTTTAAAGAAATTGAAAGACCAAAATACACTTAACCTTAAAACCATACTTAATTAAACTTAATTTTCTTTTGGCTGTAGAAAAGGCACTTGAGAATTTCACAGGGCTTTGGGTTTATTACAGACATTAATTATCACTGCACTGATAAGTATAAAGGAGCCAGCTAATACGGAATTATTGGAGAAGGAAATGGCAACCCACTCCAATATTCTGGCCTGGAGAATCCCATGGACAGAGAAGCCTGGTGAACTACAGTCCATGGGGTCACAAAACAATAGGGAATTATGGTTAATAGGAAGCCCAGAAAGAGTATTTTATTAGATCTTTAATGTTGAACAGTTTTGAAAAAGAAAATTCCAAAAGTCAATTATACAAAGTGTGGTGAAATAGAGGAGGAAAAGTGTAAAATGACAGTTACTACCTTGGTTTAAATGCAACAGAAAGATAAAGCAAACAAGCAAACGAAATACAGCCTGTTTGGCTTTCTATTTGATGAATGCTTTTAAATTGGGAGTTATTTTGCCTCCCAGGGGATCTTTTAAGATGTTTGGACACTTTGTTGTGACAAATTGAAGGTGCTATAGGACAGCCTCTCATGGCAAAGAATTATATGGACCAATTTAACCCTTATAAAGTTGAGAAAACCTCTGTTAGGAAATTCCATTTTTTAAGAATAAATTAATTGTGTATATTATATTTTGTCTATCTGCAAATTGCAGAAAAGAATTAGAGCAAATGTGGAAAATTCTAGAACTTTGCTGGAAAGATAATCAAATAGGACTGGCAAACATTCAAAACTTAGATCCAAGTACAACTTTCTGAAGGTTAAATCCTTTTTAACTTCATCCAAATCAAGATGGGATGTGCGTCTTGAGAGATTAGAAATTCTGGTCATCTTTTGACATGTTTCCCTATCTGTTAGAGAGTATATAGCAAATGCTGGTCAGGAATGTATCCCTGTCAATTTTCCCTTTTCTTTTACCTCAGCTCATTTTCTCTAGCTTGATAGAAATAAAGTAGATACAGACAGATTGTGTGTGTAGAAGGGAAAAAGAGCTGGAAAGAAACTGAAAAGCTAATCCACTGTGATGCCAGTCTACACCTTAGATAGTATGCCAGAACACTAAGGAGCCATTGGTTAGAAATGCTGACAGTGTTGTCTCCTATGACAGTCTTTGAAACAGTAACTTTCAATAGCTATGCTCTCAAATTATGAAGGCAACTGTGAACTTTATCCCAACATTTTTTTTTTGAAACTTCTAGCTAAAATAGATCTTTTTTTTATGTCAAAATTAGTGTTTTCCAAAATATTTGGAGATTGTCTATCTTTCATTCTAATAGTGTCTGGCATATCAGGATTTTATAATATTCTAAAAAATAAGTATTTGTTTATTCTTGGGAATTTCACAGTTGAAATAACTTAGAGCCAACACCGTGTCATGAAATATTATGCTTTTGAATCACTATATTAACATATTGTCATATCTGAGAATTAACAACTGTTTTAAAAATAATTTTCATTTACATTCTGTAGAGTATTATCATCCACATAATGAATAGTATCATTACTCTTTATCTTTAGCATTTTTTTTGTTAAGAGTTATGTGGTATAGAGGAAAGATGATCCCATTTGCTTCAGAAAAAATAAGGCTGCTCTTGACTACCTGGAGCCTTCCCAGCAACTAGAGGGCACTATGGTTCCCCTCCATAATATAGCTTTGTTTCAGGCATAGGTAGAACTAGCTTGGGTGCTCTTGGCCAATAATACTGTGAAATTTCTGGCCATTTCCCCCTGGTCCAGAGGATCCCAGAAGTAATTTGCCCCACCTCTATACTCATGGACAGCTCACCTCCACTCAGATTGTCCTCAGAAGAGCCTGACCAAGGATGTTAAGTCAGCTTTCATCACACAAGCAGATGGAGTATGGCCTATATCTGGCCTTGCTATTCTTGTCACTCCTTTCCAATCCCACTATTTATGCTTAGACAATAACCAGGGTTTGATTGCAGAAAACAAAACCAACAATAACAACAAAAATAAATTTAAAAAGTCACTTTCATTCAAATTATTTTGACATACATGAGTGGTTAAACTCTTCTCAGATCCACTTTCTTGGGTTATAAAGTGAAGATAATAACAATAGCTACTCTAACAAGCTCAAAGTTATTCTCAGGTTCAAAAGAGATATCATTTATTATCTTCAAATTCTAGCATCTCCTTCTCCATTCTCACTTTGTCTCACTTGATGACTTATATCTCTCTCTACTTTACACCTTCAATTGGATGGTAACAGATATTCCAAACTCAACATGTTCAAAATTGAACTGAACTTTCCTCCAAATTTATTCTACCCACAGCCTTTCCAATCTCACTTGATCACAACAACTCTCATTTTCTCAGGCTAAAATATTGGAGGTATAATTCATTTCATTCTTATTCAATCCCAGTTTACTCTCTCAGGAAATGTTGCTTGTTTTACTTTCAAAATATATTTATAATTTACCTCTATAATTGTATGTGTTGAATTGTGTCCCACCAAAAAGATGTGTTGAAGTCTTAACCCCCAGCGCCTCAGAATATGTCCTTATTTGGAAACACAGTCTTTATAAAGGTAATAAGTTTAAAGTGAGGTCAATAGAATGGACCCTAAACAATATGATTAGTGTCTTTACAAAAAGAAACTAGGAGACAGACACATACAGAGAAGATAATCATGTGAAGATGGAAGATTGGACAGACACACACCTACATGCCAAGGAACACCAAGAGTTGAGGGCAATCCACCCAAATCCAGGAAAGGCAAAGGAATGATCTTCCTGTTCAGGTTTCATAGGGACCATTGCCCTACCAACACTTTGATCTCATATTTTGGGACCGCAGAATTGTGAGACAATGTATTTCTTTTGTTATAAGGCTCCTAGTTTGTAATACTTTATTATGGCAGCTTCAGAAACTAATATAATATCTATTATAACCTTTCATTTGGATAATCTCCCTAACCTCCTAAAACATCTCTGCTTCCATTCTGGAACCACTACAGAATGATCTTTTGAAATATATGTATAGTATTTTGTCCTATTCAAAACCCTGAAGCAAGCATTATTATAATTCCCTGAAGGCTAAAATGTTATGTTCTCCCACTACCTTTTGACCTTACAGTTGTGTTCTTTCTCACTCCTCTGCTCCAGTCACACCGTCCTCTGCACTGCATTTAGTGTAACCAACTGTTCTGGTTTGCCTGGAGCTGAGCATACAGGACATTCAGTACTAATCAAGACAATGCCAGGAAAACTGGGAAAGTTGCTCACTTTATTGCTATTTACTTAATAGACTAGACATGTTTCTTAGTAAGATCTTTGATCTAGAATTTGCTCTGGGTAGAGCAAGAGTTATTACCTCCCTCAACTACTTAAAGACTGTTCAAATCTTACTTTATTCACAAAGTCTACAATGTTCAGCCTAATTAAATTGTCACCCTCCCTCCTATGCTTCCAAACCTCCTATCTTGTTCTGTTTTCTTTTATTAATCATGCCAATCAACTCCCAATATATTACATATAATCTATCATATATAAATTACTTATTATTATTACTAATTTATTATAGATAATAAATCCATACACTAACCTCTGAATTTATAGGGATAAAGTATTTTACAGCAGGGATTGTGTGTTAGTCGCTCAGTTGTGTCTGACTCTTTGTGACCCCTTGGACTGTAGCCCGCCAGGCTCCTCTGTCCATGTGATTCTCCAGGCAAGAATACTGGAGTGGATTGCCATACCCTTCTCCAGAGGATCTTCCCTACCCAGGAATCAAATCCTGGTCTCCTGCATTGAAGGCAAATTCTTTACTGTATGAGCCACAGGGAAGTCCTGCAAGGATTATGTTCTATTTATATTCCTTCCCTTTTCTTTTATATTAAAAAAATTATCAATATAGGTGCATTTTTTGCTCTTATGAGGGGTAGAATACTATATTTTCTTTCATTTTTTATGCACTCTATATCATAATTCACTCTCTTTATTTTCCATATAAGATCACACGTTTGCCTAGCATCCTCATATAGCTGTTTAAGATCTCTACATACATCATTCATTCACTGTATCTTTTACTTGGGCTATCCTAGGTTTAGCACTGGGGTTTAAAGGATGAATATAATATAACCCTTGCTCTCATGAGTAGGTGTACTTAAAAACAAACAGAAGTTTAATGTTAAATTTTAAGGACTATTTGAATTTTAAAAGACATAGTTGTAAGAAAAATGTCTCAATCCAAAGAAAGGTATTTCTGTTAAAGATCTGTAGATTAGTAAGCTATTTTAGAGATTTCTAAAATGAATAGTATGCCAAATATGCTAATAATACTTAGGATAATAATAATAATACTGAGAATAATACTAATGATTAATACTTAATAAATATATTATTAGCTAATAATATATTTAGGATATAGTATGGGTTAGGAAACCATGTTCTAGAGTCAAGACTGCATTTTTTTAAGACCTATTTCCTTTATTTAGTAGCTTGCGAATTCAGATGGGCCAAATTCTTTAAGCTCTTGTTTTCTTATCTGTGAAATGTAGCAAACAACTGTATAACACTTTCTGGCTCATAGTACATTGCACAGTGTCAAACACATAGTAATTTGCTCAGTAAATGCCACAGTTCATTATAGTATATAAATACGCTGATTTTATTTTAATATTTAGGTTAATATTATATTAAATATTTTATAATATTTAAAATTTTATGTTTTAAATTGTATGTTTTAGATGTACAGCTTTCAGTGTCTGCATACACTACAATGTGATCACCACAAGTCTAGTTACCATCCATCACCATGCAAGTTACCTCTTTCACCCATCTCACCCACCCTGCCAATATCCTTACCCTCTGGTAACTTGTAAAATCTTCTGAATGTCTTTGAATTATGACATTATATTATATATATATGTGTGTGTGTGTGCATTCCTACATGTGCACATGTTCTTTTATTTCAGGACTGTAAGAGAATCCACAGATATGCAGATGTAAAGCAGACCTCTGGAAACAGGTGCTTATCCTATTTTTGGTGTACAGGAAGGGCTGACATAGTTTACAGATAGCATTTGTAAATGTAGTTCTATAGCTTAAGGACCTGAATCAGAATTATTCTTCTGTCTGAAAGGATGTGGAATATATATGATGCATGGATGTGAGAGTTGACCATAATGAAGACTGAGTGCCGAACAATTGATGCTTTTGAACTGTGGTGTTGGAGAAGACTCTTGAGAGTCCCTTGGAATTCAAGGAGATCAAACCAGTCAATCCTAAAGGAAATCAATCCTGAATATTCATTGGAAGCACTGATAATGAAACTGAAGCTCCAATACTTTGGCCACCTGATGTGAAGAGCCAACTCAGAAAAGACCCTGATGCTGGGAATGATTGATTGAAGGCAAGGGGAGAAAGGGGTGACAGGGTGACATGGTTGGATGGCATCACTGACTCAATTGACATGAATTTGAGCAAGCTCTGTGAGTTGGTGAAAAGCCTGGCGAGCTTCATTCCATGGGGTCACAAAGAGTCGGACACAACTTAGAGACTGAACAACACCAACAATGCCACAAGTGGTTTCTTCAGGAAGCCTTTTGAAGGGGTAAAGTTGGTATATATCTCTGTTTTGAATATACTAGTTTCTTTTAAATTTCTGGTGAGCATCGCCTGAGTATGTGTCAGACTATGTTCCATGTGTAAAACCTCATACAGGTCTGTTCAACTTGTCTCTCTTCCAAAAGTCACTATATATTCCTACATCTCACAGTTGACACACAGTTCTTAGCATATGAACGCATTCATGTAACTCCTGCAGAAACTCATTCAGATCTATCATTTATTTGAACATTGTGGGAAATTGCCCATCTTCCTAACAAAGTTTTATGAAATTTAGAGAGCATTTTTTTAACCCATTCAATTTCTATTCCCAAATTATTTCATACTTAATCTAGAGGAAATTCTTTTGAAACAGTTCATTATTATTTCCAGGCTACATTTTGACTTTTTTGATATTATATGATTTGTATGCTACAAATAGAAGGGTAAAATGATAGTTCCAAGTTTTCTTATTTTTTTGGTAATTTTTACTTTCAATTTACTCTGTTTTGATAACTAAAAATTAATAAAATATTAGTCACTAAAGGAAAGTCCTTAAGTTACATTTAAATATGCGATTGTGTATACCCCAAGACAAAGACATTGATTCAACAATTTTATGCATTGATTTTTTCCACTGAGTAAATTCATAATTTATATAAAGCCATCTTCCCTAAAATACAAGAATTATAACATGCTTAAAAGTCTTCAGATTTTGAGGACATAGTTTATAGCATAAAATAATAATAAATATACCTCCATCTAAATTGACCCTACATATCTGCAGGAAGATTAAACTACACCAAGTTGTACCTGTAATGTATCCATTCCAGTGAGTATTTGTGGGGTTAAATACTTCCTGGTAAGAGCAAGCCATGTGAAACAAGGCTACTATCTCTTTTGGCACTGGTTCTGCATACATCTTAGAATTTAAAAGGAGAATTATCTTGTTCATTATGCAGATTTTGATCACAGCATTTTTAAAGCAGATTGAAACAATAATAAATTTAGGAAAATCATTCCCCAATTTCATTCAATCATTCAGTTCATATTTACCTACTAAGTACCATAAAGTATTCATGGTGCTGGGGACTCACCCTATCTCCTCTTGATAAACAAGGGGAGTGAGGCAGTGAGACAGGCAGGTAAAATAATGGTATCAACCAAATTAAATAGTAGTAAGTACTAAAGGGAAAAATAATTGTCACGGCAGATTATGATAGAAAGTGACAAAATTATAGGGCTTGAAGTTTTGCTACATAGGTAGCTGTTCATGGAATATCACTTTAATATGATGGCAACTGAAATGAATAGGAACACTGAGAGAGTCAGACATGGTAAAACATGTAGAAAGTACTAGTAGAGTACAAATATTCAGAAGCAGGGAACATCCTGGGTTTATTTTTTATTTTTTTAACTGATAAAAGTTTTTATATCACTTTTGAGTGTAGGTTTATTTTTTGAAAAGGAGAAAACTAGTGGCTAAGGCATATTGTGGAAGTGGAAAGGTATGAGGAGATACTGGAGAATAAGTAAGGGATAGATAATAAAAAGACCATGTAGATCTCTTGGCTCCACCAGCAATAACATCTCTTCTCAAGAGGCAGGTCAGGTGGTCTGGTAGTCCCATCTCTTTCAGAATTTTCCACAGTTTATTGTGATCCACACAGTCAAAGGCTTTGGCATTATCAATAAAGCAGAAATAGATGTTTTTCTGGAACTCTCTTGCTTTTTCCATGATCCAGCAGACGTTGGCAATTTGATCTCTGGTTCCTCTGCCTTTTCTAAATCCAGGTTGAACATCAGGAAGTTCACGGTTCACATATTGCTGAAGCCTGGCTTGGAGAATTTTGAGCATTATTTTACTAGCATGTGAGATGAGTGCAATTGTGTGGTAGTTTGAGCATTCTTTGGCATTGCCTTTCTTTGGGATTGGAATGAAAACTGACCTTTTCCAGTCCTGTGGCCACTGCTGAGTTTTCCAAATTTGCTGGCATATTGAATGCAGCACTTTCACAGCATCATCTTTCAGGATTTGAAACAGCTCCACTGGAATTCCATCACCTCCACTAGCTTTGTTCATAGTGATGCTTTCTAAGGCCCACTTGAGTTCACATTCCTATGGAAAATTCTTCAAGAGATGGGAATACCAGACCACCTGATCTGCCTCTTGAGAAATTTGTATGCAGGTCAGGAAGCAACAGTTAGAACTAGACATGGAACAACAGACTGGTTCCAAATAGGAAAAGGAGTACGTCAAGGCTGTATATTGTCACCCTGCTTATTTAACTTCTATGCAGAGTACATCATGAGAAACGCTGGACTGGAAGAAGCACAAGCTGGAATCAAGATTGCTGGGAGAAATATCAATAAACTCAGATATGCAGATGACACCACCCTTATGGCAAAAAGTGAAGAGGAACTCAAAAGCCTCCTGATGAAAGTGAAAGAGGAGAGTGAAAAAGTTGGCTTAAAGCTCAACATTCAGAAAACTAAGATCATGGCCTCTGGTCCCATCACTTCATGGGAAATAGATGAGGAAACAGTGGAAACAGTGTCAAACTTTATTTTTGGGGCTCCAAAATCACTGCAGATGATGACTGCAGCCATGAAATTAAAAGACGCTTACTCCTTGGAAGGAAAGTTATGACCAACCTAGATAGCATATTCAAAAGCAGAGACATTACTTTGCCAACAAAGGTCCATCTAGTCAAAGTTATGGTTTTTCCAGTGGTCATGTATGGATGTGAGAGTTGGACTGTGAAGAAGTCTGAGCCCCGAAGAATTGATGGTTTTGAACTGTGGTGTTGGAGAAGACTCTTGAGAGTCCCTTGGACTGCAAGGAGATCCAACCAGTCCATTCTGAAGGAGATCAGCCCTGGGATTTCTTTGAAAGGAATGATGCTAAAGCTGAAACTCCAGTACTTTGGCCACCTCATGCGAAGAGTTGACTCACTGGAAAAGACTCTGATGCTGGGAGGGATTAGGGGCAGGAGGAGAAGGGGACGACAGAGGATGAGATGGCTGGATGGCATCACTGACTCGATGGATGTGAGTCTGAGTGAACTCCGGGAGTTGGTGATAGACAGGGAGGCCTGGCATGCTGCGATTCATGGGGTCGCAAAGAGTCGGACATGATTGAGCAACTGAACTGAACTGAACTGCACCAATGGTATAATGTTCTTGCCTGAGTAGTATAGTGGATCTGAAAAGAATAGGTCAGCACAGACTTAACTTGAGCACAGAGGTTTAGGCAATTCTTTGTCCTAGTAAATAATTTATCCAACTGGAATTTTGAAAATAACTACAATCTTCTACAATACATCTTTCAGTTAGGTTAGTGTATTGGAATATTTACTCCATGGTCTCTGAACTTTGTTGACTAGTACTTCCTGCCAAAAAAACTCTTGTCCAGCTAAAACTTCTGAATGTAACCTTATATGAAAATAGAGACTTTATTGAAACAGTTAAGATGGTGTCATACTGACTTAGAGCAGACCCTAAATCCTATGTCTGGTGCCCATCTAAGAAACAGAGGATATACAGGATCATACACAGGGAAGAATACCATGTAAAGATGATGTCAGAGACTGCAGTGATTCAGCTACTAGCCAAGGTAGCCACAAGAAACTAGGAAGAGGAAAGGGAATAATTTTTCTGTAGATCCTTCAAAGGATGCATCGCCCTGCTGACATCTTCATTTCATACATCTACCTTCTAGAACTACAAGAAGAAAAAGAATTCTGCTGTTTTCAATCACCAACTTAGTGGCAACTTGTAACAGTAGCCCTAGGAGACTAATAAAGACCATACAGTCAAGATTCTAGTTACAACAAGTATCACCAGGGTTTTCGCTCTTCCCGTGGGAATCAGACAATGGGAGACACCAGCATGACATCAGAGGATGCACAGTAAGAACTCAGGATATATTACCCTGGCTTTCTTCTTTCTTCAGCTTTACAGTCTGGCAATAACTTCATCAGTCTACAACCACAGCTCCTATCTGTCTTTCATATTTCAGCCCTCACTGGCGCCTATGACACTGTATCCCTATCCCTTATCCCTTCATCCTGGGTGATGACAGCTACCCTTTGTCGTTTATCACTAGATTCCTAAATATGCCATTTCCACCTCGTCTTTCTCTTTTGTATTAGTATCTGAAATTTTGTTCATTTTTTAATGTGTTCACTTACTATCTGTTTTCCTAATAAGAATATTTTCTATTAGACCTGAATCTCATCTGTTCATTGTTCTATTTCCAGTAATGGCACAGTACCTGGCTCAGAAAAGGAGCTCAGGATACTTCTTGAATGAAGAAAGATGACTGAATGGAAAAGAAATCCAAAATGTCACAAACCATCTTCAAAAGTAAATTGATCAAAATTTATGTCCACTTTATTAGATACTATATATATATGTATGCATGGATGTGTGTGTGTGTATATATATATATGCATATGCATACATGCATATGTATATGTCTATATAATACACATACATGTAATAGTTAGCTTGATGCCTTGATTAATTGACTAAAAAAATTAAGTAATTTTACCACACAGTAAAATTTCCCACACAGTAAAAGCTGTGACATAAAACCTAATCTACCAGATCTGATTCAATATTCTTTCTGGTGACAGCAGCATGTCTAGACTACATGGGTCAATATCTATGAATGTTCTCAAGTAACTATACTTAGTAAGTGCCCTAATTTATACTCAAATTTAAAGATCCTGGGTATATTATTTAGACTGCAATGAATTTCTTATTGGTAGAATCTTGATTACAATGTCTATATAATAAATGTCCCAGTGCAGTTTATTTCATTATTGCTAAAAAAAACTGCACAATTAAAGCATGGTGAATGTTGAAATTTCCACAATTGTTTCCTTTTAAATAGCACCACAACAAAATAGCTCAGATAATAAAAGAAAATTTATGTAAAGTAACACATGGACCATTTGGTTATATTTGACTTCTTAATATATTCAAAGGCATCTATTGCCTCAGGGAGAGAGTATATTTTTATAGTGAAAAATAATAACCTAGAGAAGAGCAAACAATAGGGGAAATTCCATTTATGGCTGAGGATAATAATAAGATGATATCTCAACTACCTAAAATAGAGATAATTTAAGGAAAGAAAAGAAACATAATTGGTGGAGAATAAATAGCAGTGCACATCCAAGGGATAGCAATGTGATACACATATTTGAAAGGAATACTAGTAGATTTAGAACAAGAGATGCAAGGAAGTCATAATAACAGAGATGATGCTCTTTGAAGGGTGTCATGAGATCAAGGACAACATGAGTCACTTTTTCTTAAAAGGTTTAAACAGAAAAGGAAAAATAATAATTTAAAGTATAAAAGAGAATCTAAAATATGTTAAATATGAAATGAGATATGCATATTTAAGAGTAACACCACCAGTCCTCAGATTGATATTCATATTTTTAAGGGTTGCCAGAAAAACCACACATGGAAAAATGAAGATAATATCTATAATGTATATCAAAAGGCATACAGTAGAGGTTTACTTAGATGCTTGGGTTTAAGGAGTATAATGACATGGATAAAAGGAAGGGTATAATCAAATGCATAAATGAAATGGCATAATGAGATGCATAATCGGACAAATGCAACGATATGCAAAGGAGAAAGCTGTAATATTATACACATTTTTAAGGAGTGTAATGAGATGCATAAATAGTAAGGTGTAATGAGATGTGCATGTTTAAGTAATGTAATGAGAAATATAGGTTATAATAACATACATGAAAGTAATTTAGTAACGAGATATACAAGGGAAAGGCTTTAATGAATTCCACAAACGGAGAATATGTAAAGATGCTTAAAGGAGATGTAATGAGATGTACATATTTGAAAGTTATAATGAGACACTTTAATGGAAGCGTGTAGTGAAATGTATATGTTTGAAAGGTGTAATGAGACACATTAAAAGGGAAGAATGTAAAGCAATTCTCTCCTCCTATGGAGAATAATATTTCCTGAAAGCTTTGAAGAGTCATCGTCCCAAAGAATTTCTGTATTTTAACTTCAGCATAAATTAAGACACCAAGAACAGCTTCAACTATTACCACATCAAATAGTTTTTCCCCCTGGGTTCACGTTATTTTTGGCTATATAATTTAAAACACTGCCCCATGCTTGGGGCCACATTCCAAGGACAATTTAGAAATGATGCCCATTATTAGACAAGCATACAAGAAGAGGGAAAGAATAAGGAAAATAAGAAATTAATAGCTACTGAGTCTATTTGACACTGGAGTTTTGCTAGGAATATTTGTGTAATTCCGTGTTGCAATAACCTTATAAGGCAGACATTTTTATCGCTGTGACAACTTAAAAAAGTGAGCTCAGAGGTTAAGTTGGTTGCTCAAGGTCATATGGCTGATTAGTGTTGGAGCCAGAACTTGAACATAGGTCTACCTGGTTCTAAAGTACTCCATTATTTCTATCTCCATTTGTATTTTGGTATTTTTCTTTATTCTCTCTCTCTCTCTGTTTTTTTTTTTCTTTTCTTTTTTGTTTGGTTTTATTCTGCTGGGTAATTACTGCTAATTATGGTGGAAATCTCCAAAAAGGCCTTATTAACACCTCCAGTCATGAATGCCACATGTTTATACAGCTAATAGTTTTGCCAAGAGAGTAAGGGATAACAGAGTAACCACCTTGTTACTCGAGGCATCTGAAAAATTATTAATTTTTTAATTTTCTGAACAGTGTTTTTCCATATTTTGCTTCATATATATGAAAACTATTTGAACGCTGGAGAAAGGAACAGTTTGTTGTTGTTATTGTTTGTCAGTTTTTTCTTTTAGTACATATTAGACCAATAATTTTGCAAGGTAATTGTGGAACATATTTCAGCTAGACTGTGATTTTCCTAGAGGATGATTATGAAGTAGAGCAGATGAGACCCGGTTCACTGCCATTTAAAAATCCACGTGAACTTACTCAAGTTTCATAGTGTCTCTTGAAATTTAGTTTTGTTATCTATAAATTGGGAATAATAGAATTTGTCTTATCAAATTGTATTATAGGGAAATAAAATATATGTTAAATGTCTAGAACACTCAACAGTGTATAATAAGTGATAAATTAGTGTCAATTCCTTCTTACCAACTTTTAATTAAGTTTCAATAAGTAATTATACGGAAATAATCCTGAACTTTAGAAGTCTTTGCATTTAGTTGGTAGTTTATGTCCATAGACTAACTTATGGGGGGGGAGGGAACCTAAAAAAAGCTATACAACAATGCTCTCTGTGATGGTTGTGGATGATCATTCATTTTTGGATTAATTGCTTATAGACTGAAAATATATTAATTGGAAGAGAAAATGATTTTTCATAAAATATGAGTATAACAATTATTTCCCCTTTTATTGACATAATTCAAATTAAACTAAGGACATGGTAAATTTGTAACCCTTTACCCTCACAGTAATAACTTTTCATGACCTTAGTCAATCAGCCTAATATAGCAATTATCATCTTGACCACAGTCCCATTGGAGTCCATGATTATTTTAGGATAACTACTTATTGTTCAATTAAGATTCTATGAATGGAGGTCAAACATTGGTCACTTCTACTCATTAAAATTTTGAAGTTTTATCAGGAGTATTTTTCTATACAACTGAGGATCACATTTATAATTAATTATGAAAAGACATTCAACATACAATAATAAAAAAGCTTGACTAGCTAGTTCAGATCTAAGGACTAGTTCATATCTAAGTGTATACTTTAGATTGACATACATTCTATTTAAGCACACCAAACAGTAAGAGTTGTTTTAGATGGGCCAGCAAAAAGATGAACAGAATGATTTCAAAAATTTCACATGGGCAGCTTTTACTTAGTTTGAAAAACTGACAAAACTATCCCCTATTCACCTTCCAGAATTGCACCAAATGACTCAAAAAGGCAGAAGACAGTTTTTGTTTTAGTTTTTACCAGTGTATGACCATTTGAAGGTTACTTCCTTTCCTCAGAAAAGGAAGAGGACATCAGCGTTTAAGAGGATATGTTCTGAAGTTAAGTTGCTTTGGTTCAAATTTCCTCCATAATATTTTCTAGATGTACAACTCTGGAAAAATTTCTAATTCAATTTGAATCTGTCTTCCTATTGCCTATGGCAACTCACTCCAGTATTCTTGCCTAGAAAATCCCATTGACAGAGTAGACACATTTCTGAGATCCAAGGGCACAGTGTCTGGCTAAATCAGATCAAGGCTAAATCAGAACCACAGAGACTGACCCTAACCCTACAACCAGGCTAATAAAAAATGAATAAAAAGTTAATAGTGAAATGTTGCCAGGAGAGTTGCAAGAACATGGTTAAGTACAAACATAAGACCTAAAACAGAGTGAGGCAGAGATTGAGAAAAGCTTTCTAATAAACTAGCCTCCACCACAGCATCAGTTCAGTTCAGTTCAGTTATGCAGTCGTGTCCGACTCTTTTCGACCCCATAAATTGCAGCATTCCAGGCCTCCCTGTCCATCACCAACTCCGGAGATCACCCAAACTCATGTCCATCGAGTTGGTAATGCCACCCATCCATCTCATCCTCTGTTGTCCCCTTTTCCTCCTGCCCCCATCAGGGTCTTTTCCAATGAGTCAACTCTTCTCATGAGGTGGCCAAAGTATTGGAGTTTCAGCTTTAGCATCAGTCCTTCCAATGAACACCCAGGGCTGATCTCCTTCAGGATGGACTGGCTGGATCTCCTTGCAGTCCAAGGGACCTTCAAGAGTCTTCTCCAATACCACAGTTCAAAATCATCAATTCTTGTGGTGCTCAGCTTTCCAACTCTCACATCCATATGTGACCACTGGAAAAACCATAGCCTTGACTAGACAGACCTTTGTTGGCAAAGTAATGTCTCTGCTTTTTAATATGCTACCTAGGTTGGTCATAACTTTCCTTCCAAGGAGTAAGTGTATTTTAATTTCATGGCTGTAGTCACCATCTGCAGTGACTACCAAAAAGTAAAGTCTGACACTGTTTCCACTGTTTCTCCATCTATTTCCCATGAAGTGATGGGACCAGATGCCATGATCTTCATTTTCTGAATGTTGAGCTTTAAGCCAACTTTGTCACTCTCTTCTTTCACTTTCATCAAGAGGCTTTTTAGTTCCTCTTCAATTTCTGCCCTAAGGGTGGTGTCATCTGCATATCTGAGGTTATTGATATTTCTCCCAGCAATCTTGATTCCAGCTTGTGTTTCTTCCAGTCCAGCATTTCTCATGATGTACTCTGCATGTAAGTTAAATAAGCAGGGTGACAATATACAGCCTTGATGAACCCCTTTTCCTATTTGGAACCAGTCTGTTGTTCCATGTCTAGTTCTAACTGTTGCTTCCTGACCTGTATAGAGGTTTCTCAAGAGTCAAATCAGGTGGTCTGGTATTCCCATATTTTTCAGAATTTTCCACAGTTTATTGTGATCCATACTCAAAGGCTTTGACATAGTCAATAAAGCAGAAATAGATATTTTTCTAGAACTCTCTTGCTTTCTCAATGATCCAGCGGATATTGGCAATTGGATCTCTGGTTCCTCGGCCTTTTCTAAAACCAGCTTGAATGTCCACCACAGCATAAGATACCACTAAAGGAATTTGAAACCTGTGATATAATGTAAATAATCTTAGTTAAAAAAAACAACCCATTGTCTAGAGATAGAGTAATTAGCAGAACCTCAGCCAGACATGTTACAAATATTGGAACTATCTCACAGGACACATAAATAACTAAGATTAACAAATTAAGGGCTTCCCTGGTGGTTCAGAAGGTAAAGAATCCACCTGCAATGCGGGAGACCTGGGTTTGATTTCTGAGTTGGAAGGATCTCCTGGTGAAGGGAACATCTACCCACTCGACTATTCTTGCCTGGAGAACCCCATGGACAGAGGAGCCTGGTGAGCTCCAGTCTGCAGGGTCGCAAAGAATCGGACACAACTAAGCGACTTTCACTTTCACTTTCTTTCTTTTCTTTCAATGGAAAAGATGGAGAAGACACAAAATTAAATAAATGACTTCAGCAAAGTAATTTCAGCCAATTTCAGTAAATTTAGAAGTTATGAATCAAATGGTAAAGCTAACAACAAAAAATCATAGTAACAAAGATAAAGAATACCATACAACTCATTAGTGGACTCAAGATAGTCAAGGAAAAAAAAAATCAATGAACTTGATGATATGTCAGTGAAAATTACCCAATGAAAACTGAAACTTGAGAGTAAAGTATTAAAAGAGGGAGAATCTTTAGAACATCTAAGAGGTGTGTAAAAATAGTAAAGAGTCTAACAAATTCTTAACAGGAATCTCAGAAGAAAAGAGAGAGAATGAGGCAGAAAAAATAATTGAAGAAATAATGTCCAATAGTTCTCCAAATAAATGACAAAAATTAAACTACAGAAGAGCTCAAAAAACACCAAAGAGATCATTGGTGGTTTTCATTTGTTTTGTTAGCCTACGAATATCATATTGTAAATGCTGAAAAAGAAAAAGAAAATTTAGTAGTCAAATGGGGGAATAGATCTATACATATAAAGAGAATTATAGCAGAGTTCATATCAGAAACTAGGAAAGAAAGAGGAACATGGACAGTTATCTTTAAAATATTTAAAGGGGAAACAAACAAAAAACTCTATCAAACTAGAATTACATACCCCCCCAAATATTCAAAAATGTGGAAGAAAATGGATCAATTATTTGAAAGATACAAACTATAAAAACTAACATAAAAAGAAGGTGATAATTTGAATATTGCTTTATCCACTATAAAATCTAATGAGTAATTAACAACACTTGCGGAGAAGGCAATGGCACCCCACTCCAGTACTCTTGCCTGGAAAATCCCATGGATGGAGGAGCCTGGAAGGCTGCAGTCCATGCGGTCACTGAGGGTCGGACACGACTGAGCGACTTCAGTTTCACTTTTCACTTTCATGCATTGGAGAAGGAAATGGCAACCCACTCCAGTGTTCTTGCCTGGAGAATCCCAGGGACGGGGGAGCCAGGTGGGCTGCCGTCTATGGGGTCGCACAGAGTCAGACACGACTGAAGTGACTTAGAAGCAGCAGCAGCAACAACACCTAGTGAGGGCGAAAGCACTAGACCCAGATAGTACTACTATCAGGTCTGATGGTTCACTGGGAGGAAATCACGTCTCAGTATATATTTGTACTCATGGCTATGATTTATTACACTTAAAGGATATTAAGCACAATCATCAAAGGGACAAGGTTCATGATGTGAAGTCCAGTGGAAACCAGGTACAATCTTTCAAAGATCCTCTCCCAGTAGAGTTACACCAAACATTCTCAATTTAAGGTAGTGATGAGTTGTGATAACTTGTATGAAATGTTATCCACCAAGGCAGCTCATTAGAGACTCAGTGCTTAGATCATGTAGGCCCCTGTGACAAGCATATACCAAAATTTCACACACCCAGAAGTAAATTAGATGTTTAGCAGAAACCAGACTGTATAAACTATTTAGGCGCAGTGAGCCACTCTTCTCAGTAGGATGGGTGGCAAACTCCCAAGATATACAAGATTAGTTCAACACCTTAAAATCAAAGTTATGCATCATATCAACAGACTAAAGAAGAAAAATCATATGAACAGATTGACACAAAAATTTAATACTTATTCATGATAAAAATCTTTCAGAAAAATATGAATAGAGGGAAACTTCCTCAATTAAATAGGAAACAGCCACAAAGCCTACAGCTATCATTGTATCCAGTGGTGTGATACTCGATGCTTTCACTCTTGAGAATCTGAACAAAGCAGAATATTCTTTCACGCCACTCTTATTCCAAGTTGTACTGGAAGTCCTAGCTATTTCAATGAGATAAGAAAAAGAAACAAAGTGTATACATAGGAAAGAAATAAACTGTCTTTATTCAGAGAGGATATAATTGTATGTTTATATAGACCATTTTTAAAAATCTATAAAAACACCTGGAATAAAGGAGTATAGTAAAGTCACAGGAAACAAGTTTAATATATAAAAGTAAACTTTCCCTATATACCAGTAATGAACAACTAGAATTTAGACTTATAAAAATTCTAGTCAAAATAGTACCCCTAAAAGGAAATACTTGGGTATTAATCTATCAAAATATGGGTACGATTTATTTACAAAGCATATATATGTATACAAAACACTAATGAAAATAATCTAGGTAATAAATAATGGAGAACTAATTCATGTCCAAGGAATGAAGATTAAATGTTATTAAAATGCTAGTTATTTCTTACTTAATCTATAAGGCCAATGTAATTGCTGTTAAACTCTCAGTAAGCTATTTTTTACATATCTACAAACTGATTCTACAGTATATATGGAAAGGCAAAACAATACAATAGAGAATAAGAAAAAGAAAGTTCAAGGCATCACACTACTCAAGTTCAAGATTTATATTAAGTTACCATAATCAATGCAGCATGATATTGACAAAAGAATAGACACATAAATGAAATGGGAACCCTCATACACTGTTGGTGAGAATGTGAATTGGTGCAAGAGACACAGGTTCAATCCCTGTGTTGGGAATATCCCCTGGAGAAAAGAATGGCAACCTGCTCCAATAGTCTTGCCTGGAAAATCCCATGGAAAGAGGAGCCTAGTGGACTACAGTCTATGGGGTCAGAAAACAGTTGGACACAACTTACCAACTGAGCACACAAGTATGTATATGTATATGTATATATATATATATATATGTTAATATACATATATTAATGACTTAGCAACTGAGCATGAGGCAAGAGATATATGAAAAAATCCTCAAGTACCTTGTAGTCCTAAAATAAAGTGCTTAAAATCTACAACAATGAGGATACATTAAAGAGACACAGGAGCCAACTGAATGAGTTCTCAAAGGCAATGCTGGAAAATTTGAACAAAATAAAGTATTATTCAGTTCAGTTGCTCAGTCATGTCAAACTCTTTACAACCCCGTGGACAGCAGCACACCAGGCTTCCCTGTCCATCACCAACTCCTGGAGCCTACTCAAGCTCATGTACATCACATCAATGATGCCATCCAACTATCTCATCCTCTGTCATCCCTTTCTCCTCCTGCTTTCAATATTTCCCAGCACCAGGGTCTTTTCCAATGAGTTGGTTCTTCACATAAGGTGACCAAAGTATTGGAGTTTCAGCTTCAGCATCAGCACTTCCTAAGAATATTCAGGACTAATTTCCTTTAGGATGGACTGGTTGAATCTCCTTGCAGTCCATAGGACTCTGAAAAGTCTTCTCCAACACCACAGTTCAAAAGCATCAATTCTTTGGCTCTCAGCTTTCTTTATAGTCCAACTCTCACATCCATAGATGACTACTGGAAAAACCATAGCTTTGACTAGATGGACCTTTGTTGCTAAAATAACATCTCTGCTTTATAATATACTATCTAGGTTGGTCATAGCTTTTCTTCCAAGGAGCAAGTGTCTTTTAATTTCATGGCTGCAGTTACCATCTACAGTGATTTTGGAGCCCCCCAAAATAAAGTCTGTCATTGTTTCCACTGTTTCCCCATCTATTTGACATGAAGTGATGGGACCAGCTTCCCTAATGGTTCAGCGGTAAAGAATCTGCCTGCCATGCAGGAGACATGACCCCTGGGTCTAGAAGATCCCCTGGAGAAAGGAATGGTAACCCACTCCATTATTCTTGTCTGGGAAATCCCATGGACAGAGGACCCTGACAGGCTACAGTTCAAGGGGTTGCAGAGTTATACGCGACTGAGCACACACATACACACAAATTAATATCAGGTTTTATCTTAAGCATGAATTAAATATTCCTGAATCCATTTGCTATAAATACTTTTGGAATAAATATACAAATGTGGGAGAACAGACAAATATCATATGCAGAATTACAAATACATATGTATATTATTTCCCCTCAAGGAGGTGTGGCATAATATTCAATACTGAAGTAATGGCTGCACAAAGACAGTAGCCTCTGCAAAATACAGAAAAGGAACAAAAAAGATAAACTTTACAGTTGAGAAACCTGACAAATGCTTTCTCAGTCTGTTGACCAAGGTTAACATCAACAGTAAGAATCTATGTTGATAGTACCTTCTTTTGATATAATGCGATGAGAATGGCAATTTACCTTAGTGACCTTACTCTCAAAAACCAATAATCTCAGCCTGATAATGAGAAAAACATAAGAGAGATCCCACTAATGACATTCTATAAGATATATGGCTAGTATTCTTCAAAACTGTCAAATCCATGAAAAACAAGAAAAGTTTGAGAAATTGTCATAGCTAAGAGATAGCTAAGGAAACATGACAATTAAATGTAATGGGGTGATCATAAAACAGAAAAAAAGAAATTTGGTAAAAACTAAGGAAATTTGCATGAAATGTTCCCCTGGTATCTCTAATTATCTTGAAGAGATCTCTAGTCTTTCCCATTGTGTTGTTTTCCTCTATTTCTTTGCATTGATCACTGAAGAAGGCTTTCTTATCTCTTCTTGCTATTCTTTGGAACTCTGCATACAGATGCTTATATCTTTCCTTTTCTCCTTTGGTTTTCGCTTCTCTTCTTTTCACAGCTATTTGCAAGGCCTCCCCAGATAACCATTTTGCTTTTTTGTATTTCTTTTCCACGGGGATGGTCTTGATCCCTGTCTCCTGTACAATGTCACAAACCTCAGTCCATAGTTCATCAGGCACTCTATCTATCAGATCTAGTCCCTTAAATCTATTTCTCACTTCCACTGTATAATCATAAGGGATTTGATTTAGATCATACCTGAATGGTCTATGGAGATGGTATGGACCTAACAGAAGCAGAGATATTAAGAAGAGGTGGCATGGATACACAGAAGAACTGTACAAAAGATCTTCATGACCATGATAATCACGATAGTATGATCACTCACCTAGAGCCAGACATCCTGGAATGTGAAGTCAAGTGGGCCTTAGAAGGTATCACTACGAACAAAGCTAGTGGAGGTGATGGAATATCAGTTGAGCTATTTCAAATCCTCAAAGATGATGCTGTGAAAATGCTGCACTCCATATGCCAGTAAATTTGGAAAACTCAGCAGTGGCCACAGGACTGGAAAAGGTCAGTTTTCATTCCAATCCCAAAGAATGGCAATGCCAAAGAATGCTCAAACTACTGCACAATTGCACTCATCTCACACGCTAGTAAAGTAATGCTCAAAATTCTCCAAGCCAGGCTTCAGCAATACATGAACCATGAACTTCCTGATGTTCAACGTGGATTTAGAAAAGGCAGAGGAACCAGAGATCAAATTGACGATCATGGAAAAAGCAAGAGAGTTCCAGAAAAACATCTATTTCTGCTTTATTGACTATGCCAAAGACTGACTGTGTGGATCACAATAAACTGTGGAAAATTCTAAAAGAGATGGGAATACCAGACCACCTGACTTGCCTCTTGAGAAATCTGTATGCAGTTCAGGAAGCAACAGTGAGAACTGGACATAGAACAACAGACTGGTTCCAAATAGGAAAAGGAGTACGTCAAGGCTGTATATTGTCACCCTGCTTGTTTAAATTATAGGCAGAGTACATCATGAGAAACGCTGGGCTGGAAGAAGGACTAGCTGGAATCAAGATTACCGGGAGAAATATCAATAACCTCAGATATGCAGATGACACCACCCTTATGGCAGAAAGTGAAGAGGAAGTAAAAAGCCTCTTGATGAAAGTGAAAGAGGAGAGTGAAAAAGTTGGCTTAAAGCTCAACATTCAGAAAACTAAGATCATGGCCTCTGGTCCCATCACTTCATGGGAAATAGATGGGGAAACAGTGGAAACAGTGTCAGACTTTATTTTGGGGGGCTCCAAAATCACTGCAGATGGTGACTGCAGCCATGAAATTAAAAGACGCTTACTTCTTGGAAGGAAAGTTATGACCAACCTAGATAGCATATTGAAAAGCAGAGACATTACTTTGCTGACAAAGGTCTGTCTAGTCAAGGCTATGGTTTTTTCAGTGGTCATGTATGGTTACAAGTGTTGGACTGTGAAGAAAGCTGAGTGCCGAAGAATTGATGCTTTTGAACTGTGCTGTTGGAGAAGACTCTTGAGAGTCCCTTGGACTGCAAGGAGATCCAACCAGTCCATTCTGAAGGAGATCAGCCCTGGGTATTCTTTGGAAGGAATGATGCTAAAGCTGAAACTCCAGTACTTTGGCCACCTCATGAGAAGAGTTGACTCATTGGTAAAGACTCTTTTGCTGGGAGGGATTGGGGACAGGAGGAAAAGGGGACAACAGAGGATGAGATGGCTAGATGGCATCACCGACTCTTGGTCGTGAGTTTGAGTGAACTCCAGGAGATGGTGATGGACAATTCATGGGGTCGCAAAGAGTCAGACATGATTGAGCGACTGAACTGAACTGAACTGAAGGATATGTGACACAGCTGAAAACAATGTGAAATTATAGAAGCGAAAATAGACATTAGTGGGAAAAATTGTAATAATCTGAATAATGTCTGTAGATTAGTCCATATTGAGTATCAGTGTTAACTTTTAGTTCTGAGGAGTACCCCAGAGTTATGTAAGACACTGACATTAAGATAAGCTGAGTGATGTATGTACTACAAATGAACTTTTCTTTAAGTCTAGAATTATTTCAAAATGGAAAGTAAAAAACACACAAACAGAACCTTTAAATTAAAAAAAAAAAGTTATTGTGTTAATCATTACTTATGAATATTTATCTACTAAATACAATCACTTAAAGAACAGTACAAAGAACAAAGGAAATAGTTTTTGCATTTATATGAAATGATCACTCGCATGGAAACTTTATTTTTCAGAAAACAAGATGCATACCAGTATGAGGTATATTGGTCAAATCTAATATATTTTTAAACATTTTACTTTTTTAGAACCTCTTCATCACTAATTAATTGACCAAAAAAAGTAGAATAAACAAAGAATATTAAAAAAAATTTTTTTCAGGGATTTTAAATTAAAGATAATGACAATTCCCATTAACTAAAGTGATGAAGGGAAGATGAATGAAGGACAACTTCAGGATGCAACAAATATAATACGGTTGTTTCACATAGTATTATGGAAATGGAGAGACAAAAGGTCACAGAAGCTGTCATTCCCTAATAATTTATTCATTCTATCTAACACTTAAGAGTGTATTTTCACATGTCTGACTCCATTCCTCCTTTTACCAGTTAAGGATTTTTGAGTAAGTCACTTGGTCTGCTTACCTTTTCCCAATTTTAAAAACTTGAGACTGACAAAATTCAATGTGACAATTTCTGTAAGCACTGAACAAAATTCTAGACCCAAATTAACTGCCCCTTCATCAGGGCAACCATTTTTGCTGCAATTGTAAGAAACTCACTCAAAGATAATTAAGCAAAAAGAATTGATCTATTCAAATAGGGTAAAAATCCAGAGAATATAGTTAGGCAGTCAAGCTCTTGAGAGTCAGGCCTGAATCTAGATCTAAAACTATCATTAAGGTATCTCTAGCTGTCTGTCTCCGTCTCCAAGTTCTCATTCCCTCTGTGTTGGCTTTGTTAAAGAAGCTTTCTTCCCATGGTGGGAGAACTGATCACCAGCAGCTTGTCATTATTTTGCTTTTATTACTAGAAATTTCCAGATGGTAAGTAATATTTTTTGACACTTCCCCAAAAGAACCAGGGCTTCCCTGGTGGCTAGGCTGGTAAAGATTTTGCCCACAATGTGGGAGATCTGGGTTCAATCCCTGGGTTGGGAAGATCCCCTAGAGAAGGGAATGGCTACCCACTCCAGTATTCTGCCTTGGAGAATTCAACGGACTGTATAGTCCATGGGGTCTCAAAGAGCGACTTTCACTTTCACTTTTCTGAAAGAAAAGGAATTCTGGCTTGTTGGGAGATGTGTCCTGAACTGATATCTGTAGCCAGGGATTTAGAATGATAATATTCAATAAGGTCTGAGTTATGTTTCTGCTGCTGGAGCAGGACCTGTGATCCCACGTAGCTAACTTACAATAACAGAGAAAGATTCTCAGAAAGAGTTGTAGCGTCTTAAGGGAAAGAAAACTGAGTAAAACCTTCAATATATGCATTTTGGTTATTATTATTAGTCTTTTCCATCATGAGTATGGTTATCATAATCTTTATTTACCCTTGGAATCCACACCCTTAGTTATAGGTTGATTTCTATTTTTGCTCAATTTTTTAATTGGTACAGACTACTTTTACTTAGATCTCTTATTTGTGTCTTATCTAAGTATCATAAAATGAGAGGCAAATGCATACAAAATAGAAATGAAGAAAATTTGCCCTATAATTTAAACATGCAAATAAAATATAGCATTTTTGAACATTTAAATACATTCGCATACACAATAGACAGTATAACTTATGGAGAATATGAACTCTCAAAAACCTGTATCTCACACCTTAAGAAAAATGATGTGCAAGTTCTTTCTTAAAGAATTAGAGCTAAAATATATGCACACTGTTTTTCAAAGTTCATTTTCCATGTGAATGATTTTCTTTTCTAAGCATAGTAATTAGTTGCAAATATTTCTCCTTAGAGTATAAAATATCAAACAAGTAAACAACCTACCCAGACCTCCTGTTTTATGATAAAGAGTATTGTGCTAAACTGCAAAGGGTAGGGAGTCAAATAAACATTATTAATGCTTATTCAGCCTACTCATATTCTGGCTGCCTCTATTTCTTTTGTTCTATAAAAGTCATATTTCTGTGAATTTAAGTATACTTTATACAATTACTTCTGCAGAGGAATACTATAGTTTTACATTTTACCTAAAACAGAAACAGTAGAAAGTGAAATTTGGTGCCTGTGCTGTTGAAGTCCTATTTTTATTAGAGGAAAGATGCATTATAATAGTTAAGCACAGTTAAATTACATTGATCCGAATTTCATCAGAAAGAAAATGCTAAAAAAATTTCAGAAAATAATTTTGGAATATAGAATCCCTCAATCTAAAATAATTGTAGCTTATATACACCAAATTAGAAATATGACTATTTCTGCTTGAACTATCATTTTCATTGTATTCAAGCAATAATAAATTGTTTTAATCTTTAAAAATTAATGCCATACATATGACAGCTCTTTTTAAATTTGTCCTGCATTTTTTTTTAATTCCCTAAAGACTTGCTTCAATGTGTAAGATATTATTTCAGGGGTATAGAGTCATTTCAAGACCTGGGCCAGTTTTGGCAGGCATTTTGACAATGATAACTGCTCAATTTTCTTTCGACTGTCACTATTGTCCAGATATTCTTCACGTTTTGTATATGTGAAATGGTTGCTAAAATGTTTGTCTCTTCATTCAGTTCATCTGGGGTCCTAACACCTTCAGTGCCTTCCACTTTCTATATATAATGCACTATGCTTGAGCTCCAAAAAGGGAACACAGGCAATGTGAGTTTAAGGGACAGTGCAAGTAAATAGTTATAAAGCAACAGGACTGGTCAGAGGGGAAGGAAGACTTTGTGATCCTGTGAATTTTGGTTAGAGTCTGGAGAGACTAGAGCCTAGCTAATATGTGATATGGGGTTCCAGCATTCCTTTATCCCTTTCTTTTCTTTCCTCTTACTTTGGTGATTTTCCACTGTTGTGCCATTTGATATCTTTAAGGCTGTGATTGAATGGAGTCACCTACTGACATTGTCAGAGCGTAGTATTCATTGCCAAACAATGATTTCTATCAGTGATGGTCTCTTGGGCAATTTCCCATCAACACACTCAATCACCACTTAACACATTCCTATGATATTAGTCTTGGAGAAGGCGATGGCACCCCACTCCAGTACTCTTGCCTGGAAAATCCCATGGACGGAGGAGCCTGCTAGGCTGCAGTCCATGGGGCCGCTGAGAGTCGGACATGACTGAGTGACTTCACTTTCACTTTTCACTTTCATGCATTGGAGAAGGAAATGGCAACCCACTCCAGTGTTCTTGCCTGGAGAATCCCAGGGACGGGGGAGCCTGGTGGGCTGCCGTCTCTGGGGTCGCACAGAATCGGACACGACTGAAGTGACTTAGCATAGCCTAGCATAGCATGATATTAGCCTTAAGCATAACTTTCAAACTGTGGCTTTGTGAAATGGGGAGACATTAACAGACTTGTGAGGTTTTATGTTTGTTTCTTTTCTCTTTATCCTGCTTGACATTGACATCTTTCACTTAAACAAATTACTATAGGCTAGAGATGGAGTTGAGTTGAAGTAGAGCACAAAAGGATTATACTCAGGATTAGCTGAGGAGAAGAATACAAATCCCAGACAGGTTTGAGAATTTGAGCATGGATGAGTCATGCTTCATCTTTTGGGGGCACACAACCCACAGAGCCCCCCATGCATTAAGGATATGATAAAAAAGGACATGGAAGCAATCTAAATTTCCATTAACAGAGGAATGAATAAAAAAGATGTGGTACATATATGCAATAGAATATTATTCAGTCATTAAAAAGAACAAAATAATGCCATTTGAAGCAACATGGAAGGACCTAGAAATTGTCACACTAAGTAAAATGAGTTAGACACAGAAAGATAAATATATGATACCACTTATACTGTATGTAGAATCTTTATCAAAAGACAGGGTACAAATGAACCTATTTATGAAACTGAAGTAGAGTCATGGATGTGAAAAAACAAACTGATGATTACTAAGGGATTGGGGGGGTTAATTGGGAGATTGGGACTGACATACACATTACTATAGATAAAGTAGACAGCTAATAAGAACCTGCTATAAAGCACAGGGAACTGTACTTAATACTGTGATGACTTACATGGGAAAATAATTTAAAAAGTAGATATATGTATAACTGATTAACTTTACTGTATAAGTGAAACAAACACAACATTCTAACTCAACTATACTCCAAAAAAAAAGAAAAAGAAAAGAAATGCCCTCTAAAGAAACCAAGAGGGTCTCTGTCTTTTATAACCTACATGTAACCCAGTATGTTGCAGTGAGCAGCATTTTTTTCCCCTGTATTTTGAACAGCATGGAATATTGCATTAGCCCCAATAGATCTTAGGTTGGGGCAAGAAAGATGGATCCCCCAATGCTAGAGTGGACATAGAGCTAGTGAGCAAGTGGGAATGTAGACTTCTTGGCAGCAAATATCAACCTTTCATAATCAGACAAGAGAAGGACCCAGTGGGTGAGTTACATCAGGAGGGACGAAAAAGTGGTGCTGGGACTTTCTTTCAGGGCATAGCATTATGTAGGTCATGGAAACACCACCACCTCCCCCATCTTGGACTGAAATGCCATCTCATGAAAGAGAAGATGAAAAGAGAAAAAATAAAAGCAGGATATGATGGAGTTTAAATCTAAAACAACTGAGAAAAAAAATAGACTACATTAAATTTTCTGAAATCACACAGAGTGATTAATTTGAATTGTAAGGAAAAAAAAAATAAAGAAAATGACATTTCTCTTGCACCTGAATATGTTCCCTGAAAATATCACACTTGTTAAAGGAGTTTATCAACTTTCATGCAATTGATCTATGGCCCAAGTTGATTCTTTTTATGGAGTGATTGAATATTCATGAAACTGTAGCTATACTTTAATTATGATTTGCTATCAGTATTTGAAATCCTGACAAGACAGGCACCCACATATTCCCAAGGGAATAGAAGCTGTGTTCCCATTTGAAAACATTAGCTGGTCTTAATAAGCTAAACCTTAAGAAATGCTTGCTTAACTCAAGGAGAAAGTCCCAGGAAAGCTAACGCCCAAGCATGGTGTTGGTAAAAACTCTTCTGAGGATTTAAGTGACCTATAATTTCACAATGATATACTTTTTTCTAAAAGAAAATACTCTTATTCTAAATATTCAACTTTATCCAGAGTATGTAGATGCCATTTGATTAAAATAAAATGTCTATAACTGAAAATTTGTTGAGAAGTCATTACTTCCAGCTATAATATTTTATAACTGTATACTTTTTTTAATCCTGGGGGAAATTTTTACTATAATTTCTAAAAGTGAAATCTCATTTATAAATATACTAAAATATTAAACAATATTTTAGGTAAACTGCTGTATACCTTCTAAAATGAAATGCAGGTCGGGGGGGGATGAAGGGGTATTGATTAAAAACATTCGCTTTGTATGAAAGATGGCGAAAGATGTCAAAGCTTAGTTCTACTAAAACATTCAGTGCCAAATTATACACTGTATTAAACAACATAAGAAGCATTAAAAATTAATAACAACTCAGCATTAAGTCCTGTTTATACTGTCAATAAAGATGATAATTGGGAAGGTTTAAAATAAAATTTGCAATAAAGGAAACAATTTAATTACTTAAAGTGCTTTTATAATATTGTGATTTTGCTTAAATTTTTATTTTAAATTATGTTAATTACTATTTGCCAAGGAAATGAGACAAGGAGAAAATGCAAGTGGAATGTAGTTACATGTGAGTTGTCAAGTGGGGATGTCACAGATACAGACTAGTACGGCTCTTCATTTTTACACTTCATCTTCCCTGGTAGCTCAGCTGATAAAGAATCTACCTGCAATGGAGGAGACCCTGGGTCTATTCCTGGGTCAGGAAGATCCCCTAGAGAAGGGATAGGCTATTCTCTCCATTATCCTTGGGATTCCCTGGTGACCCAGATGGTAAAGAATCTCCCTGTAATGCAGGAGACCTGGGTTCAATCCCTGGGTTGGGAACACCCACTCCAGTATTCTGGCCTGGAGAATTCCATGGACAGAGGAGCCTGGCAGGCTACAGTCAATGGGATTGACTGTAGAGAGCGACTTTCACTTAGGACTAAAGATGTCAGCCCATTTAAAAATTCTGGAGGACAGCATATCATAGGTACTTGGGGTGTGTGTGTGTGTGTGTGTGTGTGTTTTAGTCGCTCAGTTGTGTCTGACTCTTTGCGGCCCCATAAACTGTAGTCCACCAGGCTCCTTTGTCCATGGAATTCTTCAGGCAAGAATACTGGAGTGGGTTGCTATTTCCTTCTCAAAAAAAAAAAAAAAAAAGTTGGGATGTGGCACTGTCAATTTAAAGAATACTCCAAGTTAAATAGTTACAGCACTGGGAGTAATAATACCACATTTTCCTTTCAGTGAGAGATATGAAATTACCTAGGACTGACTATTTGACAGCCTAGAACATTAGGAGATAGTTTCCAGACTTGAAAAGACGATACCTGAATACCATGAAGAATCTCCATGTGGACTGACTAGAGAATAGGTTAATTTCCTTTCCACTTCTGGTGTCTTAACAAAGAACTAGCTAGGAAGGTCTGAATTACCTCCATAGAACAGGCTGATGCCAGCTACTGGGTTCCAGAAGTTGTCTCTTTTCTAACCAACAGATTTCAATTGTCCCCAATCTATAAATAGGTAAAGCATAACATGGGCAAGGCCCCTCTCTACTGGCAGAGGGGCCAACAATGCCGAGATTAAACTAAATAAATAGTGTTAACATGATATGCACATTTCTCCCAATAAATCTTGCCTGACTTTTGCAGTGTGTATCTGTGACTCCTTTACATGACAGTATGCTCATCAATGTGATTAGTTAATGGCTTTGCTATCTCTACCATTGTCAAATTATTGTTCAGTTTAAATTATGTTGCTTAAGTTCATAAATGGATTTATAGGTTAATAACGGGTTTCTACTGACTTCTCTTAATAGAGATAACCAATTGATGCAATGTTTAGATTATAAACTGCACAGGGCAAAGAAAAATAAATTCAATATATAAATGTTTCAAATAGGTAAAGAACAATGTTCAACTAAAAGACAAATGAGCTAAAATAAATAAACTAAGAGATTTAAAAATGTATGAGGTAGGATTTTAAAACTGTGTGTGTTAGTAAAGAATAAAATACACATTTTATTGCAGATTAAGGTACTGAGTGTCATTTAACTTTCAAATTCTTAAAGACAATTAGTCATTTTATTTTAAATTTTCCATAATTAAAAATAAGTGGTTTCAATAATTTCTTATTAAAAAACCTACTAGATAAATATTTTCAAATACTGAGGTTAATAGAAGAGGGTACACTTCTTTCTCCTAAATGTAATTTAACTCAATAACCTGCTTTGTTCCCCTATTTTTTACACTTTACACCTAATCGATGACATTTTCCAATTGCAATTTGTAAGGTAAAATGAAGTAAATTGTAGGGCAAATATCTCAATAAAGGTGAATCTTGATACACAGTGGATCTTGGCATTTTATTTTAAAATTGCAGTCTCCAACTAAATTCAATCAAAAACACACTGAAAATTCACCTACTGATATCCTACAGTAGCTCGATCATCACAGCTTTTCTCTAATAATCCCTCTCACATCTGTTTTCACCAGTTGAGTCGATTTCTTACCAAGATTCAATTCTGTATTTCTTAAAAGTTATCTATGCAGCTTTACTGGTTATTATAATTACAAATTTCAATTGATGATTATTTAAAACAACAAAACATTAATATGAAAATAAAATTGTTGTATTATGAAAACAAGTTGACACTTTGGAAAAGATAAATGTAAGTTGATTTTTAAAAGTGCTAAAGAATTATGTGTGGGTGAGAAAACTGTGAAAGTTCAGTAAGAACATCTTAAACATATGGAAGAATGGTGCCCTCAGAACTGAAGGTAACTATGTTCTCACATTTACACATACACAAGCATGCGTACAAATGAACACAAAGGAATACATCAACATACCACTGAGTAGATTAGCTACCTATTCTCTAATATAAAGAACAATACTTTTATTTTTTAAATTAAAAAAAAACCTTAAAGAATAGTTGATTTACAGTATACTGTTAATTTCTGCTGTACAGCAAAGTAACTCAGTTACACATATACATATATAAATATATATGTTTACATATATATTCTTCTACATATGCTTTCCATTCTAGTTTATCACAGGATTTTGAATATAGTTCCCTGTTCTCTAGAATAGAACCATTTGTTTATCCATCCTATACCTACTAGTTTGCATGCTAATCCAAAGATTCCAGTCCTTCTTTTTCTCACTTTCCCTCCACAATGGCAATCACAAGTGTGTTCTCTGTATGAATCTGTTTCTGTTTCATGGATAAATTTATTCGTGTCATATTTTATATTCCACATAAAAGTAAAATTATATGGCTTTTGTCTTTCTGACTTACTTTGCTTAGTGTGATCATCTCTAGGTCCATCCATGTTGCTGCAAATGGCATAATTTTATTCTTTTGATGGCTGAATAATATTCCTGTGTGTGTGTGTGTGTGTGTGTGTGTATACCACATGCTCTTTATACTTTCTTGTGTCAATGAAGATTTATGTGGTTTATATGTCTAGGCTATCGTAAACATCACTGCTATGAACATAGGGATGCATGTATCTTTTCATATTAAGTTTTGCCTGAGTATATGCCCAGGAGTGGGATTTCTAGGTTATACAATAACTCTTTTTACTTTTTTGAGGCACCTCCATACTGTTTTCCATAAGGGCTGCACCACTTTATACTCCCACTAACAGTGTAAGAGGATCCCCTTTTCGCAATACCCTCTTCAACATTTATTATTTGTATACTTTTTAATGATAGTTATTCTATTGGTGTGAGGTGTACCTCGTGGTAGTTTTGATTTGCATTTCTCTTATAATTAGCAATTATGAGCGTCTTTTCATATGCCTATCAGCCATATGTGTGTCTTCTTTGGAGAAATGTCTAAATAGGCCTTCTGCCCATTTAAAAACAATTTTTTTTTTAATTATTGAGTTGTGTAAGCTGTTTACATATTTTGGAAATTAAACCCTTGTCAGTTGTATCATTTGCAAATATTTTCTCCCAGTCTGTAGGCTTCTTCATTTTGTTTATGGTTTCTTTTGCCATGCAGAAGCTCATAAATTTGATTAGGTCTTATTTATTTATTTTTTATTTTACTTCTATTGACTCAGAAGCCTGACCTAAGAAATATAAATATGATTTATGTCAAAGAAAGTTTTGCCTACCATCTCTTCTAGGATTTTTATGATGTCATGTCTTATATTTAAGTCTTTAAGCCATTTTGAGTTTATTCTTTTGTATTGTGTGAGGAAGTGTTCTAATGTCACAGATTTAATGAGGCTGTCCAACTTTTCCTAATACAACTTGCTAAAGAGTCTGTCTTTTCCTCACTGTATGCTTTACCTCCTTTGTGAAAGAGTAATTGTCCATAGGTATGTGGGTTTATTTCCAGGTTCTCTATCCTGTTCCACTGATCCATATGTCTGTTTCTATCTCAATATCATTCTGGTTTGATTACTATAGCTTTGTAGTATTGTCTAAAATCAGAGAGGGTTATGACTCCTGCTTTGTTATTTTTCTGTAGAATTACTTTTGTGGCAATTCTGCCTTTATATTGATTATATAAATTTTAGAATTATTTATTCTAGTTCCATGAAAAATGTCATGGGTAATCTGATAGAGACCTTATTAAATCTGTAGATTATTTTGGATGGTATATCCATTTTAACAATATTAATTCTAATCCAGTAGCATGGAAATCTTTCCATTTATTTGAATCATCTTCAATACTTTTTATTACTGTTTTTTAGTTCTTAGCATATATGTCTTTTTGTTTTGTTTTTATATTTCTTTGTTTCTGTTGTTTTGTTTGTTTTTTTAAAAGGACTTTATTTTTTATGGATATTTTAAACCTCTTTATTGGCATTCACGTGTTATATGGATAATTTTGCTTCCTTTCAACACTAGTGATTATAAAAAGAAAATCTCAGTCTTTTCAGCAACTGATTCTCACAGCACATTTGTTGCTATTGTTAAAGTTGTTCATTTTCACAGCATTATAAAAAAAAATGTGATCCAGGATGAAACCTGGCTTGTAAAGTCACAACTTACAAGTGAATTTTAAACATAGTCTGGAAGATTCTATTCATCCCTTTGTAACATGCAATTCTATGAATCAAATATAAATGTGATAATTTTAGATCGCTTTTGCAATTGCATCACCAACAAATGGTTTGCTTAAAAATATAGTTGTAGTTTTAAAAGCACACATACTTCCATAATCTTTTAATACCCCTTGTGAGGTAGAGCAGAACAAAAAAAGCAGTTTTTTTTTCACTTCTGAAAAATACATCCTCTATCAAAACCTTTCTGTTCTTATTTTTTTTTTTTTGGTTTTTTTTTTTTTTTTTTTTTAAACTTTACAATATTGTATTAGTTTTGCCAAACACTGAAATGAATCCGCCACAGGTATACATGTGTTCCCCATCCTGAACCGTCCTCCCTCATCCCTCCCCATACCATCCCTCTGGGTCATCCCAGTGCACTAGCCCTGAACATCCAGTATCGTGCATCGAACCTGGACTGGCAACTCATTTCATACATGATATTATACATGTTTCAATGCCATTCTCCCAAACTTCTCACCCTCTCCCTCTCCAACAGAGTCCATAAGACTACTTTTGGCCACAGCAATCAGAGCAGAAAAAGAAATAAAAGGAATCCAAATTGGAAAAGAAGAAGTAAAACTCTCACTATTTGCAGATGACATGATCCTCTACATAGAAAACCCTAAAGACTCCACCAGAAAATTACTAGAACTAATCAATGATTATAGTAAAGTTGCAGGATATAAAATCAACACACAGAAATCCCTTGCATTCCTATACACTAATAATGAGAAAACAGAAAGAGAAATTAAGGAAACAATTCCATTCACCATTGCAAAGGAAAGAATAAAATACTTAGGAATATATCTACCTAAAGAAACTATAGACCTATATATAGAAAACTATAAAACACTGATGAAAGAAATCAAAGAGGACACTAATATATGGAGAAATATACCATGTTCATGGGTTGGAAGAATCAATATAGTGGAAATGAGCATACTACCCAAAGCAATTTATAGATTCAATGCAATCCCTATCAAGCTACCAACAGTATTCTTCACAGAGCTAGAACAAATAATTTCACAATTTGTATGGAAATAAAAGGACTTTATTTTTTGAGCAGTTTTTGGTTCATAGCAAAATTGAGGGGGTCAATGAGAGAGTTCTCATATAATCCAAACATGTGCTTCTATTTATCAGCATTATTTTAACTATTCTAGGTTCTTTGCATTTACATATTAATTTTAGCATCTACACATCAATTTTTTAAATGGGATTTTGACCAAACTTTACATTGAGTCTGTAGAGTAATTTTATAAGTTACCACTTAATAAATCGAATCTTCCAATCCATGAGCATAGAATATCTCTTGATTCATATATTATTTTTCCCTCTACAGTGTTTTTAAGATTTTTTCTTTACTTTTAACTTCTATTTTTTGTTGTTTTTGTTAAATTAATTTTCAGACACTTTTCTGCCTATATTCTTGGCTCTATCTCTGTGACATGCCAAACATACATATCTTAGACTGCTTGATATTGTCCTACAGGTTACTGAGTCTCTTTATTTTTAAATCATTTTTTTGTGTGTTGTTTATGTTTCTATTTGTCTTTAGCTCAGTTTTCATATCAGTAAACTCATTTTCTCATTTTTATTTGTTTCTCCTTATAGTTTTTATTCCTTGTTACAGTAATCTGCATTTCTGTAGAAATATAGGTTGTTGTTGTTGTTTTTTTTTAACTCCTTCAGTATTCTCACTATCTCCTTTTTGAATTCAGTGTCTGTTAGACTAAAGATATCTTTCTTATTGTTCTTTCAGGAATATTCTCTTGATCTTTTAATTGGGAGCGTTTCTTCTGCTTCTTCATTTTACCTTTATTTATTTATTTTTCTCTATGAGTTTAAGAGAAACAATTATGACCATGGTCTCAGAGGGCTATCTTTCTATGAGAGTGCCCCTGTGTATCCTGTCTGGGTTTAATATTTTTTGGTGTGAGGGTTGCCTTTAATGTGGTTGCCAGCAGTCTCTTCCAGGAGTATACACTGGCTGTTCATTCCCTTAATAGGAGGTGTGACTGGTGTTGTGGTGACCAAAGCCTGCATTGGATAATGAGAGGGGCCTCCACACTCCAGATCCTTTAAGTTGTCTCCACACAGCCAATAGCAGACCTCTCCCTGGATCTGTTTTCTAAGCCCTATGTTTTAGTACCCAGCCTGTTCATAGCAGAGGAAGCATGTCTTAGGTTGGGGTCTCTCTGTTTTGCCTATCAAAAAGGTGGTTGTGCTCTCCTCTGAGAAGCTCCTTTCTGACTTGGCTGATCTCTCCCACCAGTCAGAGGATCTTCCCAGGGTGTGAGAAACTCCTGTTTTTTAGCTTCCTCCCGGGGTGCAGGTCCCATCCACATCTTCTTTTTCTTCTTCTTTACTTTTTTTTTATAAGATATCCTACTGGTTACATGGAGATCTGTCTTGTCCTTTCAGATGCCTGCAGTATTCTGCTGGTGTCAGAAGGTGTTCTGTAGGACTTGTTCCATTTGTAGGCATATTTCTGATGGATTTGTGGAAGGAGATGAGTTCCACATTGTATACCATCTTGCCATCTTGAATTTATATACCTATAATGCTTTTTTTTAAATTTTAAAATGTGGATTAAATCCATTGTCTGTGTATTTTCTATAAAAAGATCAGTATTTGCACAGCATGATTGAAAAAATTATACAATATTCTTGTATATTCTTGTATTCTTAGAATACAAGATGTATTCTAAGAATCACTTGTATATCTTGGTATATTTGAATGAGTGAGTGAGATAATCTTCAGTCATGTCCAACTCTTTGCCACCCCATGGGCTGTAGCCTGCCAGGTTCCTCTGTCCATGGAATTCTCTAGGTAAGAATATCGGAATGGCTAGCCATTCCCTTCTCCAAGGGATCTTCCTGACTTAAAGATCAAACTCAGGTCTCCTGCACTTTAGGCAGATTCTTGACCATCTGAGCCACCAGGGAAGCCCATATTTGAATGTATTAATGCATTTATATACAATATTTGAAGAACTGACTTGAAATGATTACCATAATAAATATGGCAAATATATTCACATTAAAAAAACAAAGATAAAATATATTCAGGAAAGCATAAGGTTGAATATACAAGTACACATGCCACAAATACTTTTCAGTTAATAAAATTGGATCATTTATTTGATTTTAAGTTTCTTTGCAAGTAGATCAAATAGGATATCAACATAAATTACTGTTTTCACAGGCTCAAAAGGACTTACCTATGGAAAAGAACTGAAAGGTCAATGAGTGTCCTGTGATTTCAGTCAGTAGCATATGAAAATCACACCGATGGTCTATATCATTGTCACATAATTACTATCACTTTTTTCTTGCTGATAAAGGCACTTCTCCATCTTGTTCAGACATTTTAGAAATATAATTTTACACTAAAATACTGCACCAGAGCTTATACAGTCATACATGAAAATGATATTATGTGCATGCATGGAGAAGGAAATGACAATCCACTCCAGTATTCTTGCCTGGAGAATCCCAGAGACAGGGGAGCCTGGTGCGCTGCCGTCTATGGGGTCGCACAGAGTTGGACACGATTGAAGCAACTTAGCAGCAGCAGCAGCATGCATATGAAGCAGTACCCAAACATGCACAGTACACAGAACTAACAGAAGTAAAGTAATTAAAGTTTACAGTTAAGCCTTTTGTTTAAGCTTTAAACTACTCCAGTTATGTAAAATATGGTTCAACAATGGATTCAGCTACATATTAATTAAAAAACGTATGAGTAAAAGGATAAATTACTTTTAGAGCTATTCTAACTTTCACAACTTGCAAGTTTTCAAAATTCTGTTCAGAACTGAAGTCTTATAACATGAAGTAACATGAAGTGACAACCTCCAAAAGTGTGTATTATGTTTCTCAAAATTAAACATTTGCTAAACTAATGCTCATTACAGCATGACAACTGAGAAATAAAAGACACATGCAACTTAAAACAGAAAACATCTGTTCTGTCTATACTTCATGTGGAGATCATTACTGAAAATATAGGTCAATTAATTTCTTTGTTAGCTTTCACTTCACAGGGATCACTTAGAATGCTGGATTCTACTGAAGATATTCATTAGTGAAAACAAGAAAACTAATTTTTGAATAATTCTCTGTTAGTTAAAAATAATGACAAAAAGGAACTTCACTGTGTTCTATTCAGCTTCTCTCCACTGTAATCATATCAAAGCACCAGAAACTCATCCTTCAAGCTATCCAATCTCCATCTCACCTATGTCATCACATAATATTTCCAGGAAAGGGTGTTTCCTTTCCTTTCATAATTTCCACAATCCCAATTCATATCAGGAAAGGTGAAACTACCAACTGCTCTCATTTTAGATTACTAGCTTACTACATATAAAACATTTATGGCACCCCACTCCAGTACTCTTGCCTGGAAAATCCTATGGTCAGAGGAGCCTGGAAGGCTGCAGTCCATGAGGTCGCTAAGAGTCGGACGTGACTGAGCGACTTCGCTTTCACTTTTCACTTTCATGCATTGGGGAAGGAAACGGCAACCCACTCCAGTGTTCTTGCCTTGAGAATCCCAGGGATGGGGGAGCCTGGTGGGCTGCCGTCTATGGGGTCGCACAGAGTCGGACACTACTGAAGTGACTTACAGTACAGTACAGTACCAGTAAAACACTTGTGAAGATAGTCATTAATATATATATATATATATATATAAAATATACTACATATGGAGATCAAATAGGAAATCAACAGTGTATTATATATGTATATAATATATACATATATATAATATTTATTTATAACACTGTGTCTTGAACTACTGTATTAATAAATTTTTCACATGATGAAACATAATTTAAGTATGAGATAAAAATAAAATAGTATTTTAATATCTATTTTAATATTTAATATGTTAATTGCCTGCTAAGCATGATTACTAATTATACCACTAATAATAGTGGGTATTTTTATATACACCAAATTGTCCTCCTAATAATTTGATTTTGGCCACCTTTTACAAAGTTAAGGTCATAATTATTTGACCTCACTATGTTGGTGACCAACACTTTATAATTAAATTTGAGGCATAACTGCCATTTTTTGTTGATTGCTGTGTCTGCAACATTAAAATGTTCTTCAACTACCTTTTAAAATATTCATCCATTTTTCAAAGTTAAGCTTAGTTAAAACTGGCTGATATAATCCATGAATCCACTAACCAGGTAGACATAAATATCAATAAGTAACAGTGAACTGAAAGCTAGAAGGAATGAGGGCTACACTGCCATCACTGCCGCTTTGAAATCATACTCCCCTGAGAATGCTTTACTAATCAAGTATGACACAGGACCACATGACACACAGACTAAATCCCAGTGCCTGACCAACCCACATAGTAAGTAATATATCAAACCTCATATAACGAAGCTCACTATTTTAATACTGCAGATTAAAAGCAAACAGAAGAAGTGCTAGTTTATATTTTTGATATCCCAATGGGTTGTGATTGCCAAGTCCTGGTTATACATATAACATTTCCAAGATTGTAATTCAATAGCACAGGTCTGATCATATACCTATACTTCCTAAAAATGTGAGTGGCTGTCTACTGCTTAGCCAAATTATTTTTACACTCAAAACAGTTCACATTATAATTCCATTCTATATTTCCTAATTATTATACATGCACCATTTGTTCTAATCACTTAGAAATACTAATATTTTTTTAAAATACATACCATACCCTCCCATCAATGGGTTTCTGATCAAGATACACCTTCCGTCTAAAATATTACTCCGATTTCTATTTCCACCTAACAAAACACTTTCCATTCTTCAACGATCACTTCAAATGTTATCTCAATGGAGCTTTTTTAGATTTGATAGATAAATTAATATCTAGCCTTCGTTTAATTTTAGTTATATTTCTCTCATACCAACCATACACTGATTCAAAGAGGATGTGGATTAACACACAGTATAATTGCTCTGTCAGGCTTAGGTGTGATGGAGTTGGCAGGTGAAATGAATTGGGGATCTTTTCTTGTCCATTATTGGAGCAAGTGAGGAAATTGGCTGAAGATCAATATCAAGAGCCTCAGGTTCAAAATTTCTGAAATGACACATCTTCAAAATACATATGTTCAGTGAAATGACTAAAGTACTCTGCAGATAAAATTAAATAATCATACTTTCTCCTTTGAATTAATTTTTTTCTTAACTTTAAGCATCCCCCTACAGATATTTCTTAAGCCTTTGATATCTGAACATTTACATGTACTACAGTATATAATTTCTCTCTTTTTTTTTTTCAGTTATTTGAGATTGAATATACTGGTATATACTGCATTTTTCAAAGCACAAAATTATTTCCAGTAGTGAAAAACTGTGGAAGCCCATATTCCACATTAGTCATTGGCAACATTTATCCATAAAGTGATAGGTAGTAAATGTTTCAGGCTTTGTGAGTAACAGGGCAGTTATAACTATTCAGCTCCAATTAAGTAAGCCACATAAACAAATGAGCCTGACTGCATTTCAAGATATATATCTTCCTTCACAGACATTGAAGTTTTAATATACTTTTTATACGTAAAGAAATATGCTTTTTTAAAAATCTTTTTTCCAACCACTTAAAGAGGGTAAAAGGTATTCTTAACTCAAGGGCTATACACAAATAGACAATGGGATAAATTTGAACCATGGTCCACAGTTTGCCAGTCTCTGTTCTAGCTCATAGATTTCCAAATTACCTGTGCCAGATGCTAACTTTGGGACAAATCAAAAGTAAAGAGGATGAGACTCCATATCAGAGTGTTATCACCTTATACTTTTGTAGGGAAGCAAGCTTCGCCATCCCAAAATATGGTTTTTGGCACAAGGATTATTTTAAATGAACAGAAGACTCAGGGAGTTTTTCTTGTTTCCTCCCACTTAGCTGCCTAAGGAATTTAGAGAGAGGGCCTGGCCCAGAAAGAGCACTATCACCAGAGATACCCACAAAGACTTTGGGCTAGGTGTGGTGGGGAACACTTGTCAGGGCCTAGAGATCAGAGTCCCACTCTGTATCACACTGCCTCTGTTAGGCCTAGCAAACATTTGTTTACCAAACATTTGCTTTTCCACCTCCACAGCAACTGCCTTCCTCCCCTTTGAAATCCCAACCCTTCACTTCCACCTCAACATCCTCTTTTGTCTTTAGCTGAAGATAGAATTTAAGGTGAGAGTTCCAGCAATTCTGAAAAGTTACTAAGTTTTCCTGGGTCTCTTCCAAGTATAAACTTGTTAAACTATTGTTTGATTTTCTCCTGTTACTTTTTCTCTTATCAATTAAATTCTTAAACCATTCAGAATAATCCAGAAAGACAGAGGGAAGTTTTTGCCCCCCCCCCCTCTCTCTCTCTCTCTCTCTCTCTCTATATATATATATATATAGTTTGTTTGTTTGTTTGTTTGTTTTCTTTTGGGCACCAAAGTTGTGAAAGAAGAAAAAGAACTGAGTTAGGGACCTGAATAAGGTGAACTCAAAAACACAAATAAGAAACTAACTTTAGGATAAGCTTAATTAATCCTAATATCTGATTTTATAAGTAGATAAATTAGGGATCCCCAGAGAAAGAGAACCAAGAATGGCTTTCTTGACATTAGAGAAACCATTTTGGCATAAGTCATTTTGTGTTCTATGTCTGGCCATAATGCTTAACCTTGAATAGGACTCAGTAATCAGTGATTATAAGAAAAGTGAGGGAATGCAGTAACAAAGTAAAAACAGTCAAGAAACAATAGTTCAGCAATAAAAGAGTCTTACTTCCTCCCCAAGGAATATACCCAGCAATCTATTACGGTCTTTGAGCTCTGCAGGACTGAGGGCCCTACCCAGGTAGAAGACGGGATGATGCTGCTGCTCCTATGACTTCAATCAACTAAATCTTGGACTCAGTCAATCTTTGCCCCAAGTCAATGGTGAATTCTCCTCTGCTCAATCCCCTCATGAATATGCATATACCCTTAGCTTAAAATTTCCTCAATTATGTTGTTCAAGGAGATATTGCTTTGAGAAAAATTCCCAGGGTTCTCTTTACTTCTTGCAAGTAGCAACAAATCCTTATTTCTCCCAGCTTTGGCTTGGTTGTATCCTGAGTAATTCTAATTAAAAGACTGTGGATTCAAGTCCCAATCAGAGGAATATAGTTTCAAGTCCATTACAGTATTTTAAAGATAATGATATTAATTTTGATAAGTTGATTTTTTTAAAGTGATTGAATACATTGTTAGACAATACAAAGAAGGCTTGTGTTTTAGGACTCAGTGTGATGATGAATTAAACCAAACTGCTAAATAAATCCATTACCACAGTAACCAAATTGTAAACTTGAATTAGACTGAAAGATGGAATTTTCTTATTTTTGGTTCATACGAATCAAAATACTAAATGACAATGAATCTTAATTTCAAAAGGTCACTTTTAATGTGTTTCAGGAAATTGTAGAAGAGAAGAATTTGCTACCATAAAATAATCCTCTTCAGTATAAGGTTTATTTTAGGCTGATAATTTTTAAGAAACTGTAGCCATAGGAGACCCTGGAGAAGGAAATGGCAACCCACTCCATTATTCTTGCCTGGAGAATCCCATGGACAGAGGAACCTGGCAGGCTATAGTCCATGGGATAGCAAGAGTCGGGCACGTCTTAGTGACTAAACCACCACCAGCAGCCATAAGAGAAGCTCTGAACGCGAGTCAAATATACCCTTTGTAAAAGAGTTACATTTGAAAGGGAAATCTTTTGCAAGTGTGTCTCCCCAGTTGTACCAGCAAGACGGAGATGACTCTTATCAGTGGAGAAGGTGCTTGCTGCTGCTGCTGCTAAGTTGCTTCAGTCGTGTCCGACTCTGTGCGACCCCATAGACGGCAGCCCACCAGGCTCCCCCATCCCTGGGATTCTCCAGGCAAGAATACTGGAGTGGGTTGCCATTTCCTTCTCCAATGGAGAAGGTGCTTAGTCCCTGCCATGTCACCCTTTGTGACTCCGTGAACTGCAGCCTGCCAAGCTTCCCTGTCCTATACTATCTTCCAGAGCTTGCTCAAACTCATGTCCACTGAGTTGATGATGCCATCCAACCATCTCATCCTCCAATACCCACTTCTCCTTCTGCCCTCAATCTTTCCCGGCATCAATGGAGAAGGCATGGACTTAAAATCTGCATAACAACTTTTTACTGTGCTTTTCTAGGTAACCTCTTGTAACAGATTTTCCAATTTTCAACATCTTTGTGTCTTTACCTGGAAAAGAGATTTAAGGTACAGGGTCTGGCCAGGTTAGAGTGTTAGTTTCCCTGTTTCTCCCACGTGTACATGCCCTTTAACTGTGGTTTGTTTTTCTCATGTTAAACTGTTATTTGTGAATTTAATCCTTTGGCAATCAAAAGAGCACAGAAGGAGAGAAGGGAAAGAAATTTTTCCTCTCCAACAAAGTATTCTCAAAGCTGATATATAAGAAGAGTCATAGTTTGAATTTATGGCAGTAATTTAAATATTCTTTCTATTTTCCAAATACTAACTGTGGTCAGGCTATTAAACTGGTGAAATATAAGAGATTACCTTGTCCGTTGTAATATGGCTGAAGATATCTTGGCTAAAGAATTATGAAGTGACACATATAATCTCTTTTATATCTCTGACTAAATAGAGGGGAAACACAAAATAAATCTGGCAGGTGAAAATAAAAAGGGGAAGGAAAAGAAAAGAGACAAATAAATGTGAAAAAAAATGAATGTTTGCTCTTATATATTTTAAATACTTAAAAGCACCTTTTGAATAAGCAAACGTTAAGCTCTGAATTCTTAAATAAAATTTACTCTCTTGAAAATACAAGGCATTTTTTATAAAGTCAGTGAGGACATAGAACCGAGAACTTGTTGAGAGTGTTTCCAGATTTCTCTCAATGGACATTTGTCTCCCTGATTTAGGAAAATAATAGCTTGCTGTCATTTTCAGCTTTAGGTCATTTGACTTAAGGCTTAGATAAAGATACAAAATCAAGTCACTGAATCTGAGATAAGATCGTACCGTTTGAGACAGAAAGGAAGCGGGTAGGGCACAACCATTAAAAATATGACACAATCATTAAGAAGAACAGAATACTACAAAACCAGTTAGAACCCACTAGGCCCAAGATGGTGGAAGATTGGACTTTCAGTAGACCTTCAGCCTCATTATATGCTCATTGTAATACATTAGTTAAATGAGTCATCATGAAGCTGTTTACCTCAGATTGGGACTTGAACCTATGTGCTTAGGACTTAAACCCAGACAAAACCGAGTTTAGAACTCAAACCCAAGAGGCTAGGACTTGAACTTGGTCAAAACCCTGCTTGGGACTTGAACCCATGTAACTGGAACTCAAATCCAACTCATGGTCTTCCAACTGAGATCACAGACCTGGTCTCAGAACCTGATATAATTCAGGTTCTTGATGGCTCATCACAGAAAGAATTCAGTGAAAGACAAAAGGATAGGTAAGAAGTAGATTTATTCAGTGTGGGCCATAACAGATGGTGAATGTAGCCTCAAAATGTGGTTTGGTTAACTTTTATGCTTGTGTCCACTCATAGTTGCTTCACATATTGGATGACTCTGCAACCCAATGAACTGTAGCCCACAGGCTCCTCTGTCCACGGATTCTGCAGGCAAGAATACTGAAGTGGGTTGCCATTTCCTCCTCCTGGGGATCTTTCAAACACAGGGATCAAACCCACGTCTCTTATGTCTCCTGCATTGGCAGGCAGGCTCTGAAGGGCTGGTTAATTTCATAAGCTGCTGAGGGAGGGAATTTTTTTTCCAACTATTTTGGGGAAGGGTATGGAGATATTCAGGCATTTGGCCACCACCCACTTTTTGATCTTTAAAGGTCAACCCTGGAAGTGTAATGGCACCTCTAGGTGTGTCATTTAGCTTCCTGGTATGTTGTTGCTGTTGTTTAGTAACTCACTCCTGTCCAACTCACTGTGACTCTATGGACTACAGCACTCCAGGCTTCCCTGTACTTCACCATCTCCTGGAGTTTGTTCAAACATTTGCCTATTGAGTCAATGACACCATCCAACCATTGCAATCTCTGTCATCCCCTTCTCCTCCTGCCTTCAATCATTCCCAACATCAGTGTCTTTAAAATGAGTCAGCTCTTTGCATCAGGTGACCAGGATATTGGCGCTTCAGCTTCAGCATCAGTCCTTCCAATGAATATTCAGGGTTGATTTACTTTAGGATTGACTGGGTTGATCTCCTTGAGTTCATGGGACTCTCAAAAGTCTTCAGCAATACAGTTCAAAAGCATCAATTCTTTCGTGTTCAGCTTTCTTTATGGTCCAGCTCTCATATCCATGCATGATTACAGGAAAAACCATAGCTTTAACTATAGAGACCTTTGTCTGCTTTTTAATAAACTGTCTAGGTTTGTCATAGCTTTTCTTTCAAGGAGCAAGGGTCTTTTAATTTCATGGCTGCAGTCACCATCTGCAGTGATTTTGGAGCCGAAAAAAAGAAATTATCTCACTATATCCATATTTCCCCATCTATTTGCTATGAAGGGATGGGACCGGATGCCATGAACTTCATTTTTTGAATGTTGAGTTTTTAGCCAGCTTTCTCACTCTCCTCTTTCACCTTCAAAAGGCTCTTTAACTCCTCTTTGCTTTCTGACATTAGGGTGGTGTCATTTGCATATCTGAGGTTATTGATATTTCTTGCAGCAATCTTGACTCCAGGTTGTGCTTCATCCAGCCCAGCATTTCACATGATGTACTCTGCATGTAAGTTAAATAAGCACAGTGACCAAATGCAGCCTTGACGTATTTCTTTCCCAATTTGGAACCAGTCCATTGTTCCATGTACATTTCTAACTCTTGCTTTTTGGCCTGCATAGTGTTTCACAGGAGGCAGGTAAATAATTTCTTTAAGAATTTGTCATAGTTTGTTGTCATCTACAGTCAAAAACTTTAGTGTAGTCAATGAAACAGAAGTAGATATTTTTCTGGAATTTGCTTGCTTTTTCTATGATCTAATGGATGCTTGCAATTTGATCTCTGATTCCTCTGCCTTTTCTAAATCAAGCCTGTACATCTGGATGTTCTCAGTTCACACACTTGAAGGATTTTGAACATTACTTTGCTAGCATGTGAAGTGAGTGCAATTGGATGGTAGTTTGACCATTCTTTGGCATTGTTCTTCTTTGGGATTGGAATGAAAACCGTCCTTTTCTTTTTTTTTTTTTTTAATTTTATTTTATTTTTAAACTTTACATAATTGTATTAGTTTTGCCAAATGTCAAAATGAATCTGCCACAGGTATACATGTGTTCCCCATCCTGAACCCTCCTCCCTCCTCCCTCCCCATACCATCCCTCTGGGTCGTCCCAGTGCACTAGCCTCAAGCATCCAGTATCGTGCATCGAACCTGGACTGGCAACTCGTTTCTTACATGATATTTTACATGTTTCAATGTCATTCTCCCAAATCTTCCCACCCTCTCCCTCTCCCACAGAGTCCATAAGACTGTTCTATACATCAGTGTCTCTTTTGCTGTCTCGTACACCGGGTTATTGTTACCATCTTTCTAAATTCCATATATATGCGTTAGTATACTGTATTGGTGTTTTTCCTTCTGGCTTACTTCACTCTGTATAATAGGCTCCAGTTTCATCCACCTCATTAGAACTGATTCAAATGTATTCTTTTTAATGGCTGCACATCAAAGGAAACTATTAGCAAGGTGAAAAGACAGCCTTCAGAATGGGAGAAAATAATAGCAAATGAAGCAACTGACAAACAACTAATCTCAAAAATATACAAGCAACTCCTACAGCTCAACTCCAGAAAAATAAATGTCCCAATCAAAAAATGGGCCAAAGAACTAAATAGACATTTCTCCGAAGAAGACATACAGATGGCTAACAAACACATGAAAAGATGCTCAACATCACTCATTATCAGAGAAATACAAATCAAAACCACAATGAGGTACCATTTCATGCCAGTCAGAATGGCTGTGATTCAAAAGTCTATAAGCAATAAATGCTGGAGAGGGTGTGGAGAAAAGGGAACCCTCTTACACTGTTGGTGGGAATGCAAACTAGTACAGCCACTATGGAGAACAGTGTGGAGATTCCTTAAAAAACTGGAAATAGAACTACCTTATGATATAGCAATCCCACTGCTGGGCATACACACTGAGGAAACCAGAAGGGAAAGAGATACGTGTACCCCAATGTTCATCGCAGCACTGTTTATAATAGCCAGGACATGGAAGCAACCTAGATGTCCATCAGCAGATGAATGGATAAGAAAGCTGTGGTACATATACACAATGGAGTATTACTCAGCCATTAAAAAGAAAACCGTCCTTTTCTAGTCCTGTGGCCACTGTTAAGTTTTTCAAATTTGATGCCATATTGAGTGCAGCACTTTCACAGCATCACCTTTCAGGATTTGAAATAGCTCAGCTGGAATTCCATCACCTCCACTAGCTTTGTTGGTAGTGATGCTTCCTAAGGCCCACTTGACTTCACATTCCAGGATGTCTGGCTCTAGGTGAGTGATCACACCACCATAGTTATCCAGGTCATTAAGTTTTTTTTGTATAGTTCTTCTGTGTATTCTTGCCACCTCGTCTTAATATCTTCTGCTTCTGTTATGTCCATACCATTTCTGTCCTTTATTGCGCCCATCTTTGTATTAAGTGTTCCCTTAGTATCTCTAATTTTCTTGAAGAGATCTCTAGTCTTTCCCATTCTATTGTTTTCCTCTATTTCTTTGCACTGATCACTGAGGAAAGCTTTCTTACCTCTCCTTGCTATTCTTTGGAAATCTGCATTCACATAGGTCTATCTTTCCTTTTCTCCTTTGCCTTTTGCTTCTCTCCTTTTCTCAGCTATTTCTATGGCCTCCAGACAACCATTTTGATTTTTTCCATTTCTTTTTCTTGGGGATGGTTTTGATCACTGCCTACTATACAATATCACAAATCCCCATGCATATTTTTTCAGTCACTTTGTCAACCAGATCTATTCCCTTGAATCTGTCTATCACTTCCACTGTATAATACTAAGGGATTTGATTTAGGTCAAAGCTAAATGGCCAAAACTTTCTTCAACTGAAATCTGAATTTTACAATAAGGAGTTCATGATCTGAGCCAGAGTTAGCTCCTGGTCTTGTTTTTGCTGACAGTATAGAGCTTCTGTATCTTTGGATGCAAAGAATATAATCAATCTGACTTAAGTACTGACCATATGGAGATGGCCATGTGTAGAGCCATCTCTTGTGTTGTTGGAAGAGGGTGGTTGCTATGACCAGTGCATTCTCTTGACAAAACTCTGTTAGTCTCTGCCCTGTTTCATTTAGTATTCCAAGGCCAAATTTGCAATGAGTGTATACTGAGGATTGAGGTCTAGGTCTCCAAGCTATCATGGACACAGTTGGCTCTAATCAGTTTATGTTGTGTCCTCGGGCTGTGTTATTCTTTCAAAGGCTGTGCCCTGTCCCTTTCCCTCCTATTTAAATCACAGGTGATATAACAGTTCTTGTTGCTGTTGTTCAGTCACTAAGTCCTATCCTACTCTTTGCAGTCCCATGTACTACAGCAAGCCAGGCTTCCCTGTCCTTCACCATCTCCCAGAGTTTGCTCAAACTTATGTTTATTGAGTCAGTGGTCCTATACAACCATCTCATCCCCTGTTGCTCCCTTTTCCTCCTACTCTCAATCTTTCTCAGCATCAGGTTATTTTCTAATGGATTAAGCAATCTGCATCAGGTGGCCAAAGTAGTTGGAGCTTAAGTTTCAGCATCAGTCCTTCCAATGATATTCAGGGTTGAGCTCCTTTAGTATTGACTAGTTTGATCTACCTGCTAAGGGACTCTCAAGAGTCTTCTCCATACCACACCTGAAGAGCATCAATTCCTCACAACTCAGCCTTCTTTATGGTCCAACTCTCACATCTGTACATGACTATTGGAAAACCCATAGGTTTTACTATATGGATCTTTGTTGGCAAAGTGATTTTTCTGTTTTGTAATATACTGTCTAAGTTTGTCATAGGTTTTCTTCCAAGAAGTAAGTGTCTATTAATTTTGTGGCTGCAATCACTGCAGTGACTTTGGAGCCCAAGAAAATAAAATCTACCACTGTTTCCACATTTCCCCCATCTATTTGTCATGAGTGATAGAACCAGACACCATGATCTTATTTTTTTGAATGTTGATTTTTAAGACAGCTTTTTCACTAATAACTGTTCCTTGGCCAACCATAAAAGACCAAAACGTGGGTGATGTCCCAATTCTTAGAAATCCCCATCCCCTTCTACAAGAGAGTTAGAATATTCCTCCTACTTAGCTTATGAAATTATGCAATCCATAAATATTAACTACCCCTACACCTCAGGCCTCTCTCACCTTCTCAGATGGCCCACACTCTGTCTGTGGCATGCATATCTCTTTTAATAACCCTGCTTGCAGTTTACTTTGGCTTGCTCTTGAATTCTTTTCTGAGCTGAACCAAGGACCCTCATCCCAGGGACTAAGTTGAGACCTGGAACAAGACCATCCTTTCGTATCCATTTTTTTTCCCATTTTGATGTCATGATAATAATTACTACTTCTGCTATTGTGTTTACAATCACCTAATAGGGCACCAGTGAAAATAAAACCCCTGGAGATGGGAGTATTCTTGCATATTTTCATTGAAATCACATGTGATATAAGAGAAAACGATTTTGTAGTACTCTAGAGTCCTAGGTACTGCTGGCGGTAAAGAACCTGCCTGCCAATGTAGGAGACATCAAAGGCCTGGGTTCCTTCCCTGTACCGGGAAGTTCCCAAGGAGGAGAGCATAGAAACCCACTCCAGTATTCTTGCTGGGAGAATCGCATGGACAGAGCAGGCTTGCAGACTCTAGTCCATAGGGTCACAAAGAGTTGGACACTATTGAAGTGACTTAGCACAGAGTCTAATTTACTTTTTGAACAAGAGCCATGCCGAATAAGAGTCCTTGACAAAAACAGATGTTTCTTTAAGAGACACTCAAACAAGGTAATATGCATAAAAATGGGGAAATATTTAAAGAAAGATGAATCTAAACTGACATTGAAATATTTCTGATGATGGCCAAAATACATGGAACACATGGTTTCCAACTTATAAAGGATTTACTCATTGAAATATTTCTGATGATGGCCAAAATCATGGAACACATGGTTTCCAACTTATAAAGGATTTACTTGCATGTTACCCTACCTTCCTCTCCTTTGGACGCACAATTCCCATTCTACCACCTGTACTAGATATTAGTTCCTAAAACACATATTTGAATTTCCTGATTTTATGAAACAAAAAATATGTATATTTAACAAGAATAAATTATCTCAAAACATGTATAAATGAAAAGCTTGCTAAATATATTTTCTTTATTTTTTTCTATATTATCTAAGTATTAAATATACATTTCTATTATTTACTATTAATATTTTATTTAAATTTATTTATATTACATGTTATTTTTGGTTTCATTTTTAATCACTTCTTTAAAAGAAGTTATATATCTGATAAAAACATAATAAGTACAGAAGAATAAAAAAAAGGAAAAATTAATATTGCATGTGAAGAGGAGGCAGTGGCAAACCAAAGTATTAATATATCCATGGAAAAGATGTTATCTTGCTAAATGACTGTGAACATTTTCAAAGAGCAGGAGGAAAAACTAAGGCCTAGAAGAGAAAAGGAAGGACTAGAATGTGCATAGCAGCTATGTACAAGTAGAAAAAGGTTGTAGCAAGTTCTGAAATTTCCATTTCCCAAAATTATCAACTAAACTATTTTAGAAATATTAGTGATATTATAAGGGGAAAAAAATAACCTAGGTGTTACTGTGAATGGAAAACCAAAAACCTTGAATACTAATTGCCCAGAGAGGTTCTTTGACAAATGAGATATTATTTTGACTTTGGTTTGAAGAAAACTGTTTTTACTTAAAATTTATAACAGTACAAATATAATCAGAAATAGAGAAGACTGAATGTGGATTATACAAGTATATGACAAGATTATTTGGCATGATTCCATGTCTTCTTTTGTACAATAAATGTTTGTTATTTGAAATGAAATTACTATTACTTTGAAATTTATCTCTCACATGGGTTGAGAGCTAATCTAAGAATTATGAAGTGTTGTGAGTACTTTGGAGTTGGCCAGTGTACTTCACTAAGTTAGGAAAAAAAAAAAAAACAACAGGTGTTTGATTTCTCTACAGAACACTATGTCTGACACAAGTCTTTTCATAAAGGAAATGAACAAACTGAAAGAATTATTGAGACTCTTCCAACTAAACAAAAATAACTATATCTGAAGAGACCTTTCTTCTTTATGGGTGAGGAATAAAATTGTGAGTTCCTAAGAATTTTTAATGATGTACAATTGGAAATAAATTATAGGACATTTGTTGAAGTTTCTTCTCAGGATAAGAAATAATAAATATGAAGACAAATTGAAGGCCTGCAATCACAATTTTGTTTTTCAAGTGACTCAAGGAGGCCCAAAGTAGGACAACGTTGGAAAGGTTTCCTACAAAGTAGGAAAGTGGACAATGATAGAGCAAGAGCATTAAGTGAAAAGTATCAGAATTGCATACCTTTATTTTCCAAGTTCACTAACTAAAATCTTATGAAATTTTAACTCATTTTTTAAATGGCAGATTTTAGAATATCAGTTCTTATATAAGTTAAATATTCACATAACATTCATTTAAAATTAATCTAAACATCTCCTTTAGTGCTTGCAAAAAAAAAACATTATAATCTACATTTTTTGAAATAAGTTCAAATGTGGAATCTATTTCAATATGTTATGATTTGAGTGTTTTCCAAAATAATCTGGGGTAAATAACATATTGGTAATACTGACTTTATACTCAATGCATTCTAAGTCCAAATATCAACCTAACATAAATTGGGAATATAACTTCCTTATAACTTGGATATCATTAGAATTTTCTAGGATTTTTAGTACAATGTCTACGTAAGTTTATTTAAAAAATAAGATACCTAGAGAAAAAGCAAAAAATAAATGAAAAAAATTCAAGAAGATAGAAGAGGAACATGATATAATATGTATTTAAATGGATTTGGAAGAAAGAAAAGCTTCTCACCTAAAAGGAAGATGCACAATTTCTCAACCACAGGAAAGAGATAACAAGTAAGAACATGCTTAATTACATTGGGAAAAAATTAAGAAATTTAGGCTATATTTATGGAGAAATTTCTATCTTAAGAGACTACAAGTATAGTCTACAGTATAGACAAAATCTCTTTGGAGCAAGAAATGTATAGATAGTCATCTCAAATAAGTTAATGCTGTGTCTAAATAAATTCTTTTCTTTCTTTCTTTCTTTTTTTAAACTTTCCTTTCATATTTAGATGTTATAATATATATGAATCATGATAATTCACTAATTTCTGCTTTAGGGGTCTTATTTTTCACCTGTTTTGATTAATGCCTATTAGTTGTAGCTCATCCTTTGTAACATTAAAATACACATAAGGAGGACAGTGGTTCCTGAATATTGTATTGTAGAACACATTTTTATTCAAAAATCTATTTTATATGCAAAGAAAATTTCCATTACACTGACAAAAAATAACATGAATATACAAAACGATTGCTTGGAATCAGCCAGTTAAATTACTGCCTACTATAATGTTGCTTGTGGAAAAAGATTGAGGATCTGTTCTGACACTGTGCCACAGCTAATTAAAAATGTCTTTTGAGAGACTTACTGAGTGGATTATTAATCTAATAAATAAATTTTAAGAAACATGCATATAATAATACTTGAAACACACAAGCATTATTGAATACTTGGAAAACTTGGATGAGTTATTTCTATATTTTAGTTCAGTTCAGTTCGGTCACTCAGCTGTGTCCGACTCTTTGCAACCCCATGGACTGCAGCACACCAGGTTTCTCTGTCCATCACCAACTCCCGGAGCTTACTCAAGCTCATGTCTATTGAGTCAGTGATGCCATCCAACCATCTCTGTAGTCCTCTTCTCTTCCTGCCTTCAATCTTTCCCAGCATCAGGGTCTTTACAAATGAGTCAGTTCTTCACATCAGGTGGCCAAAATATTGGAGTTTCAGCTTCAGCATCAGTACTTCCAATGAATATTCGATTTCCTTTATGATGGACTGGTTGGATCTCTTTGCAATCCAAGGAACTCTCAAGAGTCTTCTCCAACACCACAGTTTAAAGCATCAATTCTTCAGTGCTCAGCTTTCTTTATAGTCCAACTCTCACATCCATACATGACTACTGGAAAAACCATTGCTTTGATTAGATGGACTTTTGTTGGCAAAGTAATGTCTCTGCCTTTTAATATGCTGTCTAGGTCAGTCATAACTTTTCTTCCAATGAGCAAAGATCTTTTAATTTCATGGCTGCAGTCACCATCTGCAGTGATTTTGGAGCCCCTCCCAAAATAAAATCTCTCACTGTTTTCATTGTTTCCCCATCTATTTGCCATGAAGTGATGGGGCTGGATTCCATGATCTTAGTTTTTTGAATGTTGAGTTTTAAGCCAACTTTTTCACTCTCCTCTTTCACTTTCATCAAGAGGCTCTTTAGTTCTTTGCTCTCTGCCCTAAGTGTGATGTCATCTGCATATCTGAGATTATTGATATTTCTCCTGGAAATCTTGATTCCAGTTTGTGCTTTATCCAGTCCAGCATTTCTCATGATGTACTCTGCATAGAAGTTAAATAAGCAGGGTGACAATATACAGCCTTGATGTACTCCTTTCCCCATTTGGAACCAGTTCAATAGTGGTTTTAGTATTTTCTGTTTGCTTTTTGCTTTTGCTATGGCAACGTTTTTCCTTACATTACTATTGTTAATCTTTCTTGAATAGGTAAATCTTAGATTATTCTCTAGAAATGCTACATTTTAATGAGTTATAAAATTTGCATTTTGTTCAAACTAGCTTTTAAAATGCAGTAAAGTTCTTACAGAATATGAATTTTGAATCTGAATGAAGAATGAAAGGGTGCTGGTAAGTATGCATAAATTTAAAGAGTGAATCTTTTTACAAATTATTTTACATTTTTTTGGAAGCCAAATTAATTTTTGAAGAAGCATATATGTGAATAATATGAAAATACTGTCCAGACTGTTCAAGCTACCTTTCATTTAGGATAATTTTCAATTTAAAGAATTAATTAGTTCTAAGTTCAAATATAATTTCAGCAAATGATTTAAAATAAAAGCAAAAGAATTTTAGTCATTTTGGCTAAAATAATATGACTGATTTTATTTACATGCAAAAATTTCTCCAATCTATTTATTAGCCATAGGGTAATATTTGGAAAAACAGCCAGGTAAAACAAATCTATGTCAAGTAACAAATTCTGACATTGAAAAAGAAAGTCAATGGGAATTAACTGACTTATGTACTTAAAGACTTGTAGCTTCTATTATCTCTCATACTCTGATATATTTAAGAAAATATGATGAGGATAAGTACTTTGGGGTGGATTAAATTTGTTTTCAGTGGCTTGACAAATCAATCATGAAGTGAGATTTCTAAGATTTAGGGTGAGTATCTCTCATAAGTAATAAACTGTTTTTACTATGTGTGTGTGCTAAGTCTCTGTGACCCGTTAGCTCCTCTGCCCATGGGATTCTCCAGTAAGCATATTGGAGTGGATTGCAATGCCCTGATCTTCCTGACCCAGAAATTGAATTCACATCTCTTAAGTCTAATGGATTGGCAGGTGCGTTCTTTACCACTAGCACCACTCATAGCTCCTCAATTTTAGGTTCAAATTCTTAAAAAAAAAAAAAGAAAGAAAGAAAGAAAGAAACATAAGTATTTATCCTTACAGTAAAATAGAATTTGAACATTGGACTACATATTCAGAGACCTCCAATAAATCAATACATCCATTTTCATAGTTTAGCAGGAGCCAAAGTTGCCAAAAAATAAGTACTTGTGCCGATTTTTATTTCATAACACAATTTTTTGTTTGCAACTTTTAAAAGATGAAACATAATAATTAAATATCCTTTGTTCTACCTATCATTAATTTTCACATGTACCTCATTGGGAAAACATGTCTTTGTCTTACATAAGCTGAAAGAAAAGCCAAAACCCAGGTAAATTAATATTTCTAAAAATACTTCAAAGGTTGGAAAATATAATTTTTAATTCTACCATTTAGTTTTAAGTTCTTGACAAAGATCACCAAAGTTAGTTTCTATATATCAGAAGAAAAAAATAATCAAGTAAGCAATCATTGCCGTAAGTGTTGCCTTTTTTCTTTTGTGTAATCTGTCCACACATCAAGACTCAATTTATTAGTCAATAACTACTCTCTGTTTTAAAATGGGATACCTCCTGCCATATCAATAAACAAGAATGTAAGAGCAATCAGTGATTTCAGGCCTTCAAATGTGAATAAGGTCTCCCAAAAGGGAACACAATGCCTGTGATCCAGCAGATTGCTGAGGAGTTAAGGGTGATGGGAGAGGTCAAAAACATGGGCTGGCTCCAGATAGCCGAGATGCATATAAAAGAAATGACTAATTATCCCAGACTTTTGCATCTTCCCAAAACCTAAAAAAAAGAGTGCTAAGTTCTTTAATTTGATATCTGGTTTTCCTTCCTTAACAATAATCTTTGAGAGGCAGATCGCCTGCCCCTTTTGTTGCAAACTTGTACGAAATAGCCTGACTCCCTGTTCCACATCCTCAGAGCAGTTTCTCAGGCCTACCTGAAACGAAGTCTCCTGGGCTCAGAGTCCTAACATTCCCACCAAATAAAGTAACTCTCTACTTTCAGGTTGGGACTAATTTTTTTTTAGTCAATGCTGAGAACTCTTCCTTTTTCCTTTTTCATTTTTCAATAGCAGTATAGAAATAAATTGAAGGAAGGAAACATTTGAAAAATATGTCAGGAGAGTTATTTGGAGACTGCTTTTGACAATATTAACATGTTTGTCCTCTTAAAAACATAAATGAATGATTATGCAAAGCACATGGGAAAAACAAATATGAACACAGAGAACGGTGATAAGCCTAGCAGGAAAATGAGATGTGCCTGGAATGTTTTATTCCATGGCACTGGAGAAAAGTCGCTAATCACTATGGGAATTAGTAACAATTTTCTTTTAGCTGATATATCACTGGAAATATTTGATTTTCATTTAACCTACTTAAATTGAACATTTTTATTTGAAAAGTTGAATGCATTCACAAAGTGGAATAAAGTTCCAGAAAGAGTATCCAAATTTTCTGTTTTACTAAAATTATATTAGTATTGCATCTAAATAAATTTTAGCATGTTATAACCATAATTTTTAAATAAATTGTCTTTGGTAACAAATTGTCCTGTAAGTGGAAACTCTTTCAAATTTATTTTTTTCATTTTAATCAGCAATCTTCAATAAAGAGGATTAGAGTATTAAAATATTTCCACATTAAATGTTTTGTTATAATAAAAATAAAATTTGAAATAAATATTAGAGCTATATAAAATAATTTTATAATAGTTACTTGCAATTTTGGAAGTATTATAACTACATTGTTCCTTCAAATTCTACTTTCCAATATCACACATTAATTTAATAAAACTAATACCAAACTGTGTTAGAAGATTCTCTTTGGAATGACGCCATTATGGGATTATTCATCTCATCTTTTTGATGGAAATAATCTCATATAGATATAAATTTTATTGAATAGGGCACCTGGCTGAACAAAATATAACTGCAATATCCTCTAGTCAGCAGTAGAATTTATTGTCTGACAAGAGCCACAGAGTACAATTAGGACATTAAGAAAAATGATCGGAAAGCCAGGCTGACCATCACCGCTACCAGTTCATCTTCTGAGGACCACTTGAACATTTCTCAGCCTGTGTCCCTATGGAGTGGATTTGAAGGATCTAAAGCACAATACCTTTATACAGTGTGCAGCTGACTGGTTCAGAAACAAAGTAAACACAAAGTAACAAAAGCATAGTATCTATCTTTAAAAGGCAGTTCTCAGTAATGCTTCACGTTGGCAATTTTTTAGTTTTTACTTTAAAGTTAAGTATATAAAGACATAATTTTGTGTATAGTTGGTAGCTCAAAATAACTTTCATTGTAATAGAGGATCCTTGGAGAATTTACAGAATCCTGTTCAGTCAATTGCAATTCTGATGTTCTACATGGTTACAACATTTTTTTTTCATTAACCTCTAATTTACAAGCACAAACCATTCTAAATGTTTCAGAACAGATGTAGGAAATAATTATAATTTATATTGAAATCTTCATCTTCTAGTCACATAGTTTTAAACCATCTATCTTAAGAGAAAAAAATCTTACTGAAGAGAATTATAAAGAAATAAAAAAAGAAAAAGAGGTGCCACAATTTTAGCTATCCAGTCCCACCAATTTACCTATTATTGCACAGATGTGCAATACTTGCTGTTTTGAGCTGTTTGGTTTATAACAAGATGTGCGCCACTGATAAGACAATCTGCACTTATTTAGATATGCTTTTTCATGGAACCTCTCATTATAGCCCTTGGACATTTAGTTGAATGCTTTGATGGTTTTTCAGATTTTGTTTTCAACTTTCTAAAGGGAGATTACTTGACATGATTGACTTGGAATTTAATATGCTACACATAAAAATAAATATATGGTGGTCCAATGTTTAAGAATCTGTCTTCTAATGCAGGGGACATGGGTTTGATTCCCAGTCAAGGAACTAACATCCCACATGCCTTGAGACAACTAAGCCCATCCACCACAACTACTGAGCCTGTAGGCTCTAGAGCCCAAGCGATCTAGAGAAGCCTTGTGCCACAACTGTGACCCGAAACAGTCACATAAATTGGTAAAAAAATATTTTTCTTTAAATACAAATATATAAAAAAAATTGCCATTACAAAAATACTAAAGATTAATGCTTAATATCATTACTCAATTTTTAAAAATCCAGTCAACCTGGTCAAAAAACTAAGAGTCCCACCCCCTATACAGATTAATTTATTTTTTTAATTTAAATTTATTTATTTTAATTAGAGGCTAATTACTTTGCAATATTGTATTGGTTTTGCCATACATCAACATGAATCCACCATGGGTGTACATGTGTTCCCAATCCTGAACCCCCCTCCCACCTCCCTCCATACCTCAACATAATAAAAGCTATATATGACAAACCCACAGCAAACATTATCCTCAATGGTGAAAAATTGAAAGCATTTCCCCTAAAGTCAGGAACAAGACAAGGATGCCCACTTTCACCACTATTATTCAACATAGTTTTGGAAGTTTTGGCCACAGCAATCAGAGCAGAAAAAGAAATAAAAGGAATCCAAACTGGAAAAGAAGTAAAACTCTCAGTTTGTAGATGACATGATCCTCTACATAGAAAACCCTAAAGACTCCACCAGAAAATTACTAGAGCTAATCAATGAATATAGTAAAGTTGTAGGATATAAAATCAACACACAGAAATCCCTTGCATTCCTATACACTAATAATGAGAAAATAGAAAGAGAAATTAAGGAAACAATCCCATTCATCAGGTTAATTTCTTGAGTAAACAGAATGACAGTTTGTTCTGATCTTGAATATGATTTGGTTGAGCTAAAGTAATCCTCATTCAGCATGTACTCAGTGTCTGAAGATGAAGCAGATGAAGGAAAAAATATTTTTTCATTTATTCAAAATTGTAGTAATTTGTAATTTAAGATGACATCAAAGAAAGGTTTGGAGAGGGGATATATCTAATTGTCTTTGAAAAGCTTGTCGCAGGGTGAATGAGTTTTTTCCTTTATAATTTACATTTTGATAAGGTCAACTTTCTCATGAGAAGTCCTTCATTATGCTTATTGCAGAGAGCTCTGAACATAGGACAACACAAAAACCAAGTTTCCTACCTTAAGGGAAATTTCTGCAGGCCTTCTGCCCAGACTTCATATATCTGCAACATAAACAGAAACACATCTAATAGTTATTTGCAGTATGTAAAAAGCATTAAAAAGCAGTACTCTTCAAGTAAGCCAAAACTAAGACACTGTACCCTTTTCTCAGCAGAGATCTATTTTAGTGGAAAAAACAGAAGATATGATAGAGCCATTCCATTTGACTAAGACTAAAATAAATAATAATAAAGTGGAAATTTTTATGATAGTGGAAATTTCATGATATTCTGGAGCACTGAGTCCCTAAGTTTCAACTGATTCTCATATAGCAGTAAAATATAATGATTACATAGAACTTTGTAGTTTACATTTTATGATTTAATTTTCATTAAAAACAAACAAACAAACAAAAAACAGTGAAAGATTCGGGCACTTAGGAAAAAGGTTGGCAAAAATGGATAGTAATCCCTGAGAGGAAACAAGTGTAGTAAGCCTAGGATTGCCTAGTTGGAGAAAGTTTCCAGGCTGGAGTATAGAGAAAGGAACCCTGTCAGATTCTGGTGGTCTCCCTGAGTTCTGGAGACAGAGTTGGAAATTAGGACAAATCAAAGTGGCTAGAGTTTTCTGGGCAGAGTAGAAGAGAGAACTGTAGAGAGACAAAATTTTGGAGATGTTCAGAGAATCCCATGAGTATTCAGTTGAGCAATGATTAGTGAATGTTGTGAAGATATTACTCATGGCCAGAAAAAGAAACATATGAAAATTAAGAGGGAGGAATACCTGATTTTCATATAAAAATTAGAACAGTGACTGTTGCTGTTGGGTTGGAAAACCTTGCAATTCAAGGAACACTGATAAAAATATTAAAAAGGGAATCCTAGAAGAAATGTAACTCATCTCATCTAATGGAGCTGAAAAACAAGATCTGAAAAGATCAAGTTGTTTGCACCAACTTAGCCACATCTTGAACAAAACTCAAGGATATTTATGGGGATTTAAATAGTCCATGGGATTACAAAGAGTCAGACATGACTGAGTGACTAACACACACACATATGGAAGTTAAAACTGTACAGAAATGAATAAGTTTATAAATATCCTAATCATGTATAAAAGATCAAAGCTGTTGACAAGTAATTTAACAATTAAGAAAAGGGAAAACAATATTCTCACTCTAGTTTTGCAGTTCATCAATATATAACTGATTTTGTGAAATATCAGCACATTGAGTAATCCATTCTTTTTATTTAGAGAGTTACACCACTGTCCAAAAAAACATATAATGGCATTTCCTAGTTCTGGTAGTTCTTTCTCCTTAAATTTTATTTGCCTGGTTTAAATGAAGTGAACATGTCATCACAAATATGAGCACAATTTTATTTTTTAAACACAATTTTATTTTTTATATATTTAAGAATATATTATATTTTAGGAAATATTAGAAACTTCTCTCCTTGCATAAAGGCATGGAATAGTGTTGCTACTGAAAAAAAAAAAAGGAGTGAGGAAGAATTGGCAAAAAAGAAAAGCAAAGAATAGTACTATGCATTGGAATTTAACATTTAAATCATTTTCTCAATCTTTCGAAACTATGATGCCAGTGTTTAGGTGACTCACCACAAATGACTTTAAGTGTTGGTTCTGTGATTAGTATTGTAGATTAACATATTTACTGTCCTATGTAATTCAAGAAGGCCACTTGTTTATAATATGTTAAATAAAGTATCCCTATTGTACAATTCAGAATATTACCTATTTATAAAAATAAAATTCATGATTCAAAAAAGTAAATACAAAGGATATTAGAAGCTATTTTTAATTAAAAGAAAAAAATCATGATATGCCAAAATGTATGGAACGCAGCCAAAGCATACCTTAAAAATATATTCACAGCATTTAATGCTAATAACACAAAATAAAAAGTTTCAAATCAATTATCTATACTTTCACTTTATAAAATTAGAAAAAATAACACAGAAAACTAATACCAAATCAAATAGCCAAGAGGAAGCCATAATGTGAAGAAATTAATAAAACTAGAAAACCCATTGGAGAAGGCAGTGGCCACCAACTCCAGTACTCTTGCCTGGAAAATCCCATGGATGGAGGAGCCTGGTAGGCTGCAGTCCATGGGATCGCAAAGAGTTGGACACGACTGAGCGACTTCACTTTCACTTTTCACTTTCATGCATTGGAGAAGGAAATGGCAACCCACTCCAGTGTTCTTGCCTGGAGAATCCCAGGGATGGCAGAGCCTGGTGGGCTGCCGTCTATGGGGTCGCACAGAGTCGGACACGACTGAAGCGACTTAGCAGCAGCAGCAGCAGCAGTAAAGCCATACAGGAAAGTCAATGAAACTAAAAGCAATTTTTTAACACTTATTGTTTTAAAGAAGTTTTATGTTTACAATAAAATTGACTGAAAGGTACAGTATTTCCCTGTACCCTGCCTCCACATATGGATGTGTGTGCATGCTAAATCTCTTCAGTCATGTCTGAACCTTTGCAACCTAATGGACTGTAGCCTGTCAAGGTCCTTTGTCCACAGCATTCTCCAGGCAAGAATATTGGAGTGCTGGAGTGGGTTGCCATGCCCTCCTCCAAGAGAACTTCCTGACCCAGGGATCAAACCCATGTCTCCTGCATTGTTGATGGATTCTTTACTGCTGAGCCACCAGGGAAGCCCCCACATAACTACCCCCATTATTAATATCACTCACCAGAGTGGTACTTTTCTTTCCTTTATTTATTCTTTAACCAAAGCTGAATTACATCAATACAGTATCATCACCCACGATCTATAGTTTACTCTGGGATTCACTCTTGTATTGCACATTTCATAGATTTGGACAAATGTATAACGAAATATCAATATATCCATTGATAAAATATCATACAGTGTTTTCATTACCCTAAAATCTTCTGAGTTCTAACAAATTATCCCTTCCTCCAATCTTAAAAACCACTTATTTTTTATTGCCTCCATAGATTTTACTTTTCTAGAATGTCATATAGTTGAACTCATACAGTATGTTTCCTTTTCAAATAGCCTTTTCAGCCTTTTAACTGAGCAATATCCATTGAAGTTTCCTCCACGTTCTTCCTTAACTTGATGGTTCAGGTCTTTTTAATGCTGAATAATATTCCACTGTCTTGATGTACCACAATTTATTTATTCATTCACCTACTGAAGGAAATCTTGGTTGCTTATACATTTTGATAATCATGAGTAAAGCTGATATTAACATCTGTGTGCAGGTTTTTGCATGGGCAGTCACCAAGAAGTATGACTGCTGGGCCATATGGTTAGAGTACATTTAGTTTTGAAAGAAATCACCAAATCATCTTCCAAAGTGACTATACCATTGTGCATTTCCATCAGTGATGTATAAGGGGCAGTTGGATATCATAAAAGAAAGGAAAAACAACACTTATTCTCTACTGGGTATGACAATGAATTCTAGAACGATTAAACACTGAAATATAAATGATAAGCTAATAAAGTTTTCTAGATGATAATATAGAAGACTATCTTCATTTGTTAAGATAATTAAAAGACAACATTCACATGGCCAATCACCATGCAAAAGGTAATATAAGTTTGTTAACACTCAGAGCCATGCAAAGTGAAAACACTATTACTAAAAGACATGTAGACTTAATACTCTAACTCTCTAGAAAGACTGAAATATAACAGACAATGATATCAGTATCTGAATGAAAAAAATCCTTCATGCACTTATGAACAAGTGTAAAGTGGCAGAACCACTTTGGAAACAGGTTGATATCAATTATGCAATTTAATGATTGACACATAACCAGAGCTAGAAATTTCACCCACCATTGAGCAGATATGCTTGCATGTATATATCAAGAAATATATGCAAAATTGGTAAGAGCCCAAACCTGGAAATAAATGTCTATCAGTAAAACGATGTTAAAATAAAATGTTAAATTATTAAAAAATATTTTAAAAATTTAAATTATTTATATTAACATCACATAGCAATGAAATTCAACAAATCACAACTATACAAATAAAACATGGCTGAATCTCACTATCATAATTTTGAGCAAAATAAAGTATAAGGAGACTATAATCTCTATGCTTTCATTTACATAAAATATCAAAAAAGTAGAAACTGTATGTGGATGCTAGTTCAGGTGGTTAAACATAAAGAAAAGCAAAGAAATAATTACCATAGCATCAAAAATGTCAGCTAAGGTTGGTTGAGAGAAAGCAAGCAACAGTCAAGAGAGGCTATAAAGGGAAATTTTTTGATGTTGGCAATGCTTGTGTCTTTAAACCTAACTGGTGGTTACAAAGTGTCCGCTTTGCTATGATACTGAGTTGCACATTTTTAAAATATGTGTCCTTTATAGCGTTTCAAAACAAAAAACTTAAAAGTAAAGTTAACTGCGGATAATTAATTAATGGACAGATAAATGATGCTCCATCACTGTTTCAAATTTAAGATGTTTAAAAACAACTCAGAATCTTTTTTCTCCAAATTGTTCCCCATGTTGGACTTCCAAATTCTGTCCAGGACATCAAAACTTGTTTTGACTTCTAACTTGAAATATATGCTCCTTATATTGTTGAAGTGGAAAGATTAGGTGCTTTGGAATCTGAAAACCGATGGTTTTAAATTCTAGCATTTCCTTTTATCTGTGAGGTCACAACAAATTACCTTACCGACTCCCACCACTAGTTGCTGCATCTGATAAATGACCATGGAAACTATCAATATTAGGATTAAATGAAATGACAAACATAAAAATTTAGCCCATAGTACATATCTTTAAAATGTTGATTCCAATTTTCTCTAAATGCAAGCTGGATATATGATCAGAACTTTTTGAACATGTTTGTAATGTGTTTGAGGAAGAGAAAAGAGCCCTGACCACTGGGAGCTAATATGGCCTTGTCAACTAGGCTGTTTTACTTGACATTAAACAAGGCATTCAGTAACCATGATGAATCTAAAAGACCAAACAAATGCAAAACAAAACCAAAGTCCCACAATTATGTCTCCTGCGCATGTGCATCCTCAGTCATATCCGATTCTTTGCAAGGCCACGGACTGTAGTCCCTCAGGTTCTCCCATCCACGGAATTATGTCAGAACTTGTACAAAAACTATAATATTGTTCAAATAACAAAAATGACCCTAATATCCCCCTCTTTTTTCTAACATTAGTGATTGCTGATTCTATACAAATTACTGCTTTAGGATTGGTTCATATCTCTTGCTTTCTAAATAAAAATTATTAGGATAAACAATTATAGAATTCTATCTCCTTGAACCATTCCCCAAATCACCCAGCACAAGATTAAATCTTATAAAACCCTTCTAACATCCTATTAACAGACAATTCACAGTCCAGTGTGTACAACTCTTTGCAACAAGTCAATAACTGCAATACCGATGCAGATGTGCCCTTGGTCATCTTTGACTCTGGAGCACTAGCATATTTCACGCAGCCCCCTTTTTGGAATCCATTGTCCTCTACATGTAAGATCTGTTTCCCTTCTTGCACGAACTATTCTGGCAACCTAAGTTAGATTTCCTCTCCTCCCTTTCTCACGTCCTATCCATATTAGAGATTGCTGAATACTTATTAGTCTAAAAAATTCTCTTCCTAAAATATACTATTTATTAGATATCCAATTTTACACTTCCATTTTAATACTTAGTGAGTGAAAGACTGTCAGTAGCTATTCTCTCAAGAGACAAGATGCATCCTTTGTGCCGATGAACCTATTGTAAACTGTGATATAGCTACGTGCTCCGAGATAAAGAGACAAATGCATACCTGTAAATGGAAAAGCAATTTTCTCTTATGCTTCATATAATAGTGTGTCAAAATTCTCTAATTCCTTTGTTTTGTCTTAAATAAAGAAAGGTTAGATTGTGAGTAAAATTCTGTTTTGATAGCTTGAATCTCTGGAATAACCCCCACAGGAATTAACAGGAAGCAAAGCTAGTCAAAGCAATGTTTGGAAAATAGAAGTTTGTACCTTGTCATTATATTTCACATTTTCAACTAGACCTGCAATGAGAACAGTAGCTTCCTTTTTTTATTATTCAAGAGATACTTTCCAGTTGTGCTTTTTAAAAAGTATTTTTAAAATTATATTTTACATAACATGACACACAAATTGCACACTGTAGAAAGAATTGTCTGCCTTCCTGAATGAAACCATTTTAATCTCAAGAGTTTTATTATCTGTTAAAATCTATTTAAATATAGGCATTCAATTTTACATTACTTGACATTTAAGGGGAAGCTATTTTACAGCAGCAGGTTTCTGAATAGACAAGATCACAACAAATATTCATGATTATATGACATGCCAGATTGAAAAATATGGGGAAAGAATGATCTAAATAATCTGAGCAGTTCATATACATGAATATATCTAATCAAACTGTGGATCAGAGGTCAAATAATACATTATATGTGTTTGAAAACTGTAATTATGACTTGTATAAAAACAGTCTACCTATATTCATTTACCATAATATTAATTGAAGCTGTATTGTTTTGAATATTAGTAAATATTTAATAATAAATCAAATAATAGAGACATGTAATTGTAATGTGGTATATTCACTTAGTGTTTAAATCTTTATTTTTTAAAAAAGAAAATAATAACAAATTTGCTAGTTGAACTATCTGGAAAGGCAATAAATAATATTTTATTTATGAATTATGATCTATCCATGGGCCAGAAATTATCTTAGCTTTTCCTTCAATGATACAAAAATACCAATCATGAGCAGAGTTTTAGATATGGAAAGAGATGACATTATAGTTTTTTGTACCACTTGCTCAAATTGCCAGCTTGAATTACAGTTTAAGGAAATTGAGAGAATGAGTTTATACATCCAGAGCTTTCTACAATTGGCCTCATGAGTCTGATGTATGACAATTCAAACTGGGATTTTTTTATGAACAAGAAAGGGAACAAATCACCACAAGATTTTAAATTACACAGAAGAATCTGTATGAAACTTCTATCCATCAAATGGCCACTGAAAAATGAGGTAATTACCTAAAATAATTTGCATGTTAAGGGCTAATACAATATTACAAAGTAAAGTCCAGTTGTGAAAGCAATGCATAATTTCCTGATTAATGTCTCATGCACAATATTCCTCCATGCTCTGTCAGAGCCTAAATAACAATATGGCCAATCAATCAAAAAAAAAAAAAGATAACTCAGACAAGAAATAAGTTCAGCTCTAATTAATCATGACTTGAATTCAGGGAATTTTAGAATTATGACAACTAATCACAGTATATTATCACAGTATATTATATTTTAAGGCAATACATTTAGATTTTAATTGGTCTAATTATAGATTTTCAGTAATTTAAGATTAGTGTGTGAAGGAAAATTTTTTCTTGGTTTATAAATGTCAACTATTAAGTTATTGAAGGAAACTTCACATTAAAATACCAAGTCTGTAACTCCCAACTCTGCCAAAAGTTATGATGAGAGCGATATTTAGTCAGGAAGCCTGAGAATGTCAGTGGTGTAATATGGCCAAAATTCCTTACACAAAGATTATGAAACAGTTCCCTTCTCAGTGTAAAGTGGGAGCATTTCTTCTAAAAGATTTAATCTCCTCTGTCGTTTGAAGGCAGGTGTCATGTTGAACAAAGGAGAAGCGGATGAGGCAAAGCCGCACGAATAGATCCAAGGACTGGAGTCGCTTAAATTCAAAATGGATTTCCTTTCACTTTTCTACTATTCTGTTCTAGTGTAAAAAGAAAAACTCTTTAAAATCTTAAGGTTATTTATGGAACTTATTATTGAGGTTCCCCCCCCACCCCGCCCCCCGACGCCTTTCTCTTTATTGGTAGGAAGGAGAAAGCAGAGGGAAGAGAAGCCAAAATGTTCTTCTTCCTTGTTGTCGGGTGTGGGATCATGATGAAAGGCAGCCCTTGAAAATGTGTCATAATTATTTTAACCAGCATGAACACTGACTATCTTTTTGCTTCTTGTCAAGAAGCATTAATATTTGGCAAGGGAAGAAAGCAAGTCTGGAGGTCAGACAGGTTGTTCTGTCTGGGCCCTGATACTCATTGATTGTGACCTTAGGTAAATTACTTAACCTCTTTCAAGCCTGGTTTTTTAACCTTATAACTGAGGATAGTAACATAACATACCCCACTGGAGGTTTGTGACTGTTCACTAGAACCAGTATGAATCACTAGTATCAGTTCAGTTCAGTCACTCAGTCGTGTCCGACTCTTTGCGACCCCATGAATTGCAGCATGCCAGGCCTCCCTGTCCATCACCATCTCCCGGAGTTCACTCAGAGTCACATCCATTGAGTCGGTGATGCCATCCAGCCATCTCATCCTCTGTTGTCCCTTCTCCTCCTGCCCCCAATCCCTCCCAGCATCAGAGTCTTTTCCAATGAGTCAACTCTTCGCATGAGGTGGCCAAAGTACTGGAGTTTCAGCTTTAGCATCATTCCTTCCAAAGAACATCCAGGGCTGATCTCCTTCAGAATGGACTGGTTGGATCTCCCTGCAGTCTAAGGGACTCTCAAGAGTCTTCTCCAATACCACAGTTCAAAAGCATCAATTCTTCAGTGCTCAGCTTTCATCACAGTCCAACTCTCACATCCATACACCACTGGAAAAACCATAGCCTTGACTAGAATAGTAGTAGACTAATGACTAACACCAGTAACTCAACCCAGTGACTGGCTTGTGTAAGTGCCAAGTATACAATACAGATTTTCTTTTCTTTTTTTTTTTTTGTAATCAGTGTTGTTATCAAATCATTTATTTAACCTCTTATACTTGTTTCCTCATTTCTGAAATGGCGATAACAGTATATATCTGATACATTGTTTTCAGAATTACATGAGTGAATACACCTAGATTTCTTAAGTAAATAATCATTGCTAGATGTTAGGCACATGTAGCCATCCAAGTTCAAATGAATTAAAAAAGAAAAATTTGAAATATCACATGACTTACATTTCAACTGTTCATTAGCAATATATAGCTAATTCCTCCAATATTAGATAATACAGATTAAATATTTCATCATCTCAGAAAATTCTATTGAATAGCCACAATAGATATATACTTAAAGAAAGATTTGTAGGGACAAATGACCATTCATTCACAGTGTTATCCAGTGAGTGGGGTGGAAGGAAGGGGATGAAGAATAGACAGTTTATAGATGATTGATTTGTACTTTACATAACTTCATATTTTTCATACATGGGCTTCCCTGGTGTCTCAGACAGCAAAGAATCTGCCTGCAATGCAGGAGATACAAGATTGATCCCTGGGTCAGAAAGATCCCCTGGAAAACAGAACGGCTATCCACTCCAGTATTCTTGCCTGGAGAATCTCATGGACAGAGGAGCCTGGTGGACTACAGTCCATGGGGTCACAAAGAGTTGGATATGACTGAATGACTAACACTTAACACTTGTATTGTTTCAAGTTGTTTTAGATATGCTTATTTTACATTTAGGCATATATTATTTTAAAAATTAAAAAAATATGCAATAACAATTATGAACACTAGTTTCATAATAGAATGAATTATAAAATTATCATTTTATAATTATTTTAATAACTATATTACAATTAATTTAATATATTAAATAAATATATTCATGAGTTGGTAATGGACAGGGAGACCTGGCGTGCTGCAGTTCATGGGGTCGCAAAGAGTCGGACATAACTAAGTGGCTGAACTAAACTGAACTGAACTGAAACTATAATTTAATAAATTATAATTTTATTAACTAATAGAGTTAGTTAATAATGAAAGAATTATTCAAGGTACCAATTCAACAGCAATGTACCCTGTAGACTTCACTTGATGCAACAACTTAGTTTTCAAAAAATATGCTTTTGAGTAATATGCCAATGCAACAAAACTTTCCAGAGGTTTGGTAGTCTAAATTTGTGCAACTGTGGTAGCTAAGACTTTAAAAATTTTTTGAGCCATGGAATCGTCTCTTAAGTCACATATGAGTGCCATTCAATTCTCAGAACTTATATAAAAATATGTTTATTTAATATTTACTAACAAATAGTATCAATAATGAAGAGCAATTATATCATCATTTTTCAAGTGATCTAATTTCAACACTCTTGGCCATTTTTTTTTCCATTCTCATCGCTTTGGCCCTGGTTTCTTGGGATATTTTGATGCTAATGATTATTCTTTAATTTTGGAAATATAAATATGCCAAAGTCTTGTCCTACAACTCTCTCCCTGCTTCTCTCCTTCCTCCTGTACTGCTCTTTCTCAGGTGAATATGCGGCTTTCTATTCTTCCTCTGCTCCTTAAACAGTGTTTGCCCCAAATTTTATCACTGACTTTTTACTTGTATCACTTCAAATGCTCTTCTCACTATTCTACTCTGTTTTCATATTTCATATATCACCTATATACTGATTATATTAATTATGTACCCCCAATGAGAATTTTTCATTTAAATTCTAGACTTCTATTGTGTAATGTTTTGTATGCTCCATGGTCTCAAACTTGGATTTTTGTAATATTGAGCTCATCCGTTTTTCTAGAGCTGTATTTACAAAACAAATTCACATGTACACACCAAATTTTCCTCATTTGTTTTCTTTTCACTAGTAATAAAGACCTGATGATTTTCTAGCTATATCTACTTTACACCTTTCCATTAAGTCACTAAATCATGCTCATTCTGCTTTCTATTGTATGTAGTTCATACTCATCACTGTCTTCAGATGCTTAGTTCCCCTGCTTGCATTTAATCCCCCAGAAATTCTCATCTGAGCTACTACAATAACTAATTAACTCATATTACCTAGTATTAGTTTAACCCCCAAATGCTACCAATACAATTCTTTCTAAAACATCAACTTAAAAAAATTACTTGAAAATCCTTAATGATTTTCATCACTTTCAAGGACTTTCACAAACACTTTAGCATGCATGAGAGGTCCATTTTCATGGTACACATTTACCTCCTTAATTCAATTGCTATACCTACATTGTAATGTCCCTGATCCCTGGCTATGTCAAGCTACCTGCTCTTCCCTAAATGTGATATGTCTTCTCGTGCCTCCAATATTCACTGTATATGGTCTTTGCTCTACTTGTAATCTTGTCTTTTTTTTAAAACAAGCTTCCTTTTATTGAATTATGAAATACATAGAAGACACAGTACACAACACCTGTATGGAGCTTGCTAAATTATTCCTAATTTACATGGAAGTACAACTAGAACCCAGTTAAAGGAAGTAAATTGACCATCCCCCCAGCCAGTCTTTTTTGCTTTCTTGAAAACCTCATAATATTTTAAGCCTCAGAAACATTATTTCATTTTGGGTACATTTTTTCATACCTTTTTTCACCTCTTTCTCTGTAAAATTCGGGTTCTGACATCACGTAAAGCACCTATAATAGTGGATTATAAAGGTAAATCATTCACCTGTTTGGAGAGATAATGAGACCTCTAGAAGTTTCATTCTTAGCATAATACCTATAATGGGTAGAGGCTAACATGTCATGAATAGCAGATTAATTACATAAACTATGGTTGTAAAATATTGTGAATAAAAATATCAAAGATAGCAAAAATCACTGAAAATTAAAAGGAGATATTCAGAAGTATAATTAAAATAATTTGAAGTCTTATTACTCCCCCCTCGGTGAAATACTTTCTTCATTTGGCTTTGAATGTTCACTAATCTCATGGATTTTGCTCATCTTATTGATTTTTCTTTCTCAATCTACTTTGTGGATTCCTCCTTATATTTACACCTTCCAATATTGGAAAAGTCCAAAACTAAGATTTTGTTTTTGCATATTTTCTTTATTTGAACACTCCTAGAGACCTCATGTGATCCCCTTGCTTTCAATATTTTTGCTATGCTGAAGACTATTAGTTGTATACCAGTTACACACCAAAATTAAATTCAGCTGCCTGCTCTTAATGTTATCCTGTCAAACTTCACATATTAGAAACCAAGATCCTCATCTTTCCCACTAAAATGTGCTGTACAGTCTAGAAAATTGTAGCTCTCCCCTTCCAATTGTTTAAGGCCTCAAACCTTCAGGTAACTCCTGATTCTTATAGGACATCTTGTTAAACACATACTCAGAAAATATCAGAATCTGACCCTGACCCAATGCCTCCACTGATATAATACTGTTCAAATCATCATTCTCTCTCATCCTTATTTGTGTAGAAAAAACCAGAAGTTATCTCCTGCTTCTGCTCCTATACCCCTGCCCCCATCATTCTAGTCCCTGTTGTTGTTTTTGTTCAGTTGCTCAGTCATGTCTGATTTTTTGTGACCCCATGGAATTCAGCATGCCAGGCTTCCCTGTCCTTCACTTTCCCAGAGATTGCTCAAATGCATGTCTGTTGAGTCAGTGATGCCATCCAACCATCTCATCCTCTGTCGTCCCCTTCTCCTCCTGCCTTCAATCTTTCCCAGCATCAGGGTCTTTTCTAATGAGTCAGCTCTTCGCATCAGGTGGCCAGAATATTGGAGCTTCAGCTTCAGCATCAGTCCTTCCAATAAATATTCAGGGATTGATTTCCTTTAGGATGGACTGGTTGGATCTCCTTGCTTCCAAGGGACGCTCAAGAGTCTTCTCCAACACCACAGTTCAATGCATGAATTCTTCAGTGCTCAGCTTTCTTTATGGTCCAATACTCAGATCTATACATGATACTGGAAAAACCATAGCTTTGACTATACAGACCTTTTGTCAGCAAGGTAATCCTTCTCATCTTCTAGTCCCAGTACAGCAGCCAAAATAATTCTGATAAAATATAAATCAGATCATGCTTCTTTTTTGCTCATAACCTTCCAGTGGCTTTTTTATTCACTTATAATAGAAACCTACATCCTTGAGTTGGCTTGTAAGACCCAAATATATCTCAATTACATATCTGACCCGATCTTCCACTTTTCTTCACCCATGCAGTTCTAGCTTTCTGGTCTCCTTTCTATCCTTTGAATAGACCAACATGAACCTAGATCCAGGCATCTCTGTTCTCTCTGTTTGAGAAACTTCTCTCTCACACATCAACATGACTCAGTCTAAATCTCTCACCTCAAATAATGTGGTCATCACATTATTTAAAATTGAAATTACTGTCACATTTCTTACCCCTCTTTAAACTTTTTCCTTCACAGTAATTATCATGTAATATATTGCACATTTAGTTAGTAATTTTTGTTTGCTTATTCTTTTCTCAATTCTTGTAGAAAGGTAAGTATACAGGACAGGGATTTTTACTGGAATATACTTAGTGCCTAGAAGGGTGCCTGACACACAGTCATCAATAAATATTTACAAGATCAATGATTGTCTAAAACAAATAAGAAATTTGAGAGATAAAACTGATGAATAGATGAAGAATTGGAAAACCTATTAGGCTGAAACATAGCAAAAATAATTCATATCTAAAAAGAAATAAATACATTCCAAAGAGAAACAAAACAGGTAAAGAAACATTTCCCAATAGGGGGTCCGATAAAACTTACAGACTATTGAAGGATAACCATTCCTATTTTTAATAAAGTGAACAATATTGCTGAATAATAATTATTTTCCCTGATACTTTATCTCTCAGACTCCTCAAAATACTGAATAAAGTAGAAAAAGGCAGACAATATTTTCATAATTATTTGACCACATAAACTATATCTGATCTTCTTATGAAACTATAGTTATAGAAAGACTTTTGGGAAATTCTGAAGAAAAAGGAATATTGTATGTGAGCTGTAATTCTGTCTCAGTATGGGAAGATAAAAAATACTATGATACATGAACCTGGGAAACTAGAAAGCTTTTAAAATTTTTCTTAAAGTTGAATAATAATTTGTTTAGTCGTGAAGAAGCAAGGTCTCTGTAGATAATTATTAGTAATATATTATAAGATGCAATCATATTACCTGAAAAATAAGACTTCTGAGGGTTAGAAAAAACATAGAGTGGAAGATTTTGTTTTGTTTTGTTTAAATCTAGGTGAATAATAGCATTTCTTAATTCTACAGAAATGCAATTTATCTCATGAATTACACTTGTATATACTTCCACAAGTTTTTCATCCTAGAGATCATGAAAAGTTCTAGAAAAGATCAACCTACCAAAATTATTGAGAGACTGTAGCATGACATAATAAAAGGAGCTAAAGATTTGGAATCAGAATACTTTCTCAAGTATAGTACGGACATGAGCAGTGAAGTATTATTATCTCTATATTCAACTCCATGGGGAAACAGCCGAGATTTAAGAATTCAGTTTTGTAAGTCTACATCAGAAGTCAAAATCGAAGACATGATTAATGCATAACCCTCTGATATCTAAAGTTGGTTCATTATCATCTTTAGTTGATTTATTTGTCTAATATCAGTTACAATTAGGACCATGTCAGGGATATAAGCTTACATTTAAATAAGGTTATAAAAAGACAAAAAATATGCTGGTTGTATGAATTGCAAATTAGAATATTCCTATGTCAAAAAGATCACAGTTATGATGATATTGCTTTTTTTGCACTAAAAGTTTAAATTTTTTAAAATTTAATTTAATTTTTTAACTTTACAATATTGTATTGGTTTTGCCATATATCAAAATGAATCCACCACAGGTATACATGTGTTCCCCATCCTGAATCCACCTCCCTCCTCCCTCCCCATACCATCCCTCTGGGTCGTCCCAGTGCACCAGCCCCAAGCATCCAGTATCATGCATCGAACCTGGACTGGTGACTCGTTTCATATATGATATTATACATGTTTCAATGCCATTCTCCCAAATCATCCCACCCTCTCCCTCTCCCACAGAGTCCAAAAGACTGTTCTATACATCAGTGTCTCCTTTGCTGTCTTGTATATAGGGTTATTGCTATCATCTTTCTAAATTCCATATATATGCATTAGTATACTGTATTGGTGTTTTTCTTTCTGGCTTACTTCACTCTGTATAATAGTCTCCAGTTTCATCCACCTCATTAGAACTGATTCAAATGTATTCTTTTTAATGGCTGAGTAATACTCCATTGTGTATATGTACCACTGCTTTCTTATCCATTCATCTGCTGATGGACATCTAGGTTGCTTCCATGTCCTGGCTATCATAAACAGTGCTGCGATGAACACTGGGGTACACGTGTCTCTTTCCCTTCTGGTTTCCTCAGTGTGTATGCCCAGCAGTGGGATTGCTGGATCATAAGGCAGTTCTATTTCCAGTTTTTTAAGGAATCTCCACACTGTTCTCCATAGTGGCTGTACTAGTTTGCATTCCCACCAACAGTGTAAGAGGGTTCCCTTTTCTCCACACCCTCTCCAGCATTTATTGCTTGTAGACTTTTGGATCACAGCCATTCTGACTGGTGTGAAATGGTACCTCATAGTGGTTTTGATTTGCATTTCTCTCATAATGAGTGATTTTGAGCATCTTTTTGTCTGTTTGTTAGCCATCTGTATGTCTTCTTTGGAGAAATGTCTATTTAGTTCTTTGGCCCATTTTTTGATTGGGTCATTTATTTTTCTGGAGTTGAGTTGTAGGAGTTGCCTGTATATTTTGGAGATTAGTTGTTTGTCAGTTGCTTCATCCACGCACATATGGACACCTTATTTTTGACAAAGGAGGCAAGAATATACAATGGATTAAAGACAATCTCTTTAACAAGTGGTGCTGGGAAAACTGGTCAACCACTTGTAAAAGAATGAAACTAGAACACTTTCTAACACCATACACAAAAATAAACTCAAAATGGATTAAAGGTTTAAACGTAAGACCAGAAACTATAAAACTCCTAGAGGAGAACATAGGCAAAACACTCTCTGACATACATACATCACAGCAGGATCCTCTATGACCCACCTCCCAGAATATTGGAAATAAAGGCAAAAATAAACAAATGGGACCTAATTAAACTTAAAAGCTTCTGCACAACAAAGGAAACTATAAGCAAGGTGAAAAGACAGCCTTCAGAATGGGATAAAAGTTGACATTTTAATAAAGATTAAATGGCATATCTTTGTAATTTAGAAAAATGATAAAGAAATTAAGTTTCTATTTATGCATGTATATCTGTCTAATTGTTCCTACTTTCCACATGATATACTAAATTTACTAATTGTTAAAATCCTGTTGTTTCTCTACTCTAAATGAAATACAAAGGACATAGAAATTAAGTGCTAACTTTTAACATCAATGAAACAGTGTTATTGAAATATTATACTTTATTTCTCTCCTGTAATAGGCTTACAAATCTTTATATAATTGTTCAATAAAGAAATTTTAATTTTGTATTTTTTAAGCAATGACTGTGTAGATCACAATAAACTGGAAACTTCTAAAAGAGATGGGAATACCAGACCATCTGATCTGCGTCTTGAGAAGTCTGTATGAAGATCAGGAAACAACAGTTAGAACTGGACATGGAACAACAGACTAGTTCCAAATAGGAAAAGGAATACACCAAGGCTGTATATTATCACCCTGCTTATTTAACTTATATGCAGAGTACATCATAAGAAATGCTGGACTGGAGGAAGCACAAGCTGGAATCAAGTTTGCTAGGAGAAATAACAATAACCTCAAATATGCAGATGACGCCATCCTTATGGCAGAAAGTGAAGAAGAGCTCAAGAGCCTCTTGATGAAAGTGAAAGAGGAGAGTGAAAAAGTTGGCTTAAAACTCAACATTCAGAAAACAAAGATCATGGCATCTGGTCCCATCACTTCATGGCAAATAGATGAGAAAACAGTGAAACAGTGGCTGACTTTATTTTTTTGGGCTCCAAAGTCACTGCAGATGGTGACTGCATCCATGAAATTAAAAGATGCTTACTCCTTGGAAGGAAAGTTACAACCAACCTAGACAGAATATTCAAAAGCAGAGACATTACTTTGTCCACAAAGGTCTGTCTAGTCAAGGCTATGTTTTTTTCAGTAGTCATGTACGGATGTGAGAGTTGGACTATAAAGAAAGCTGAGTGCTGAAGAATTGATCCTTTTGAACTGTGGTGTTGGAGAAGACTCTTGAGAGTCCCTTGCACTGCAAGAAGATCCAATCAGTCCATTCTGAAGGAGATCAGCCCTGAGTATTACATTGCAAGGACTGATACTGAAGCTGAAACTCCAATACTTTGGCCACCTGATGCGAAGAGCTGACTCATTTGAAAAGACCCTGATGCTGGGAAAGATTGAGGGTAGGATGAGAAGGGTATGACAGAGGATGAGATGTTTGGATGGCATCACCAACTCAATGAACATGATTTTGGGTAAACTCTGGGAGTTTGTGATGGACAGGCAGGCCTGGCATGCTGCCATTCATAGCGTCACAGAGTTGGACACGACTGAGCAACTGAACTGAACTGAAATGATGGTATTTATTACAAAAAGTCATGCATTCTAGAGTATGTGAAAAAGTAGAAAGTGAATGGGTACTTGTACTCCAGATGAGGACTTCCCTTGTGATTCAGATGGTAAAGAATCTACCTGCAGTGCTGGAGACCTGGGTTTGATCCCTGGATTTGGAAGATCCCCTGCAGAAGGGAATGGCATCCCACTCCAGTATTCTTGCCTGGAGCATCCCATGAACAGAGGATCCTGGCTGGCTATAGTCCATGGGGTCGCAGAATCAGACAAAACTGAGCAACTAACATACACACACACACACACACACACACACTCCAGGTGAATGAAATCAGTGCAAGTTTCTTAGCTTAATTTCTTTTCTGGCTGGGGTCAGTGACGGGAACTAACATTTATTTAAAATTCACTATATATGGAATCTGTACTAATAGTATGCTATGTAACTGTTTAATTCTTAAAATAACCCACGAGGCAATACTATTATTACTATTTTGCTGATGAGAAAAAGGAGATTCTGAAACATAAGAAATTCAGGATGGGGAGGAAGATTGCAACTTGGTCTATTTGATATTAAATGGATTCTTACATACCAAATTCAAATACTGCTCAATGAAATCACAATGGGGTTTTAAGCATATTGTCACATGCAAATATTTGCTAGGGTACAGAAAATTGCATAGAATTAGGCAAATTTGATATTACAAATCACCACAAGCACTTTCATACCGTAAAAACTGATATCTTCTTTAAATGTAATTTGATTAAAATGGAAATTTGCTGTATTATATTACCGATCTTGAAGATAGAAAGATGCAGTATGACATCTGCCACCACATAGTGATAGAATTTGAACATAAGCTTATAATTTCCTAATCCATTACTTTTTCCTATTTGAGTTAAAATAAGAAAAAGTTGTGAATCCTTCATAAGTAAACTTCTGAACCATGTATTTCTGCTTCATTGACCTGGTTGTGTATGTTTTCAACATAATTGTATTATAAAATAGTGCATTTTAAGGACAGATAAAGTTTACAAAATGAAACATACCCATTAGTATATCTAGGAAACTAAACAATAATCACACACATTTTGATAATCTTGTAGTGACATTTGGGGGTGAATAATCTTTAACACTCAGAATCATAAAATTAGGAGTAATTGCAAACATGTCAGTCTACATATTTCAACTCATTCCACATCAGTGATTTGAATAACTTAGTAAACAGAAAGTTACATTTGAAACACTTCTTAACACACATAAAAAGCTTTTCAATCATGTGTGTGTCTGTGTGTTGTGTGTGTGTGTGTCTTAGGTAACATTTTCAAAGCTGTTAAAATACTATCTTTTGATGTGTAAATTAGTTTTAGTTAAGCTTTTATGAAATTTCCATTGTATATTTAGACTCACTTTCTAAAATTATTATTGTAAGATTTAGATCAATGTCTGAACACTAGAGTATACGCATACAAGAAAGGTATATACATTCACAAAGGAAATTTGCTCACTTTGTTGTAAAGGGACAAATCTAATTGTTTTGGATGTTCATTACTTCTCCACCTTTAATAACTTAGCAAGACACTGGTTCTGCAGGTCTGAGTTATTCTGGAGGCTCTTCCTTCCTAATAAGATCAGTTATACTAGAAAGCCTACACTGATGCATAGTCACATAGAGGTTCCTTGTCCCTCTTTTCCTGCAAATACATACAGGATAATAGAGTCAAGGTCACTTTCTATTGGACAGTTTGCATGGTTCATCCATTCTACCTATGCCCACTCTGTGAACGCCTCTCTTACGGGATAATGTGAGCCTGGGAAACGGTGTATTTTCTGCTGCTTCTCTGCTTACAAAATTTTGCCAGATAACCCCATTTTAACTTTATATGGAGTGATAGAAGTGGTGTGTGTGTGTATGGGAGCCTGTGTCTCCAACTGTACAACAGTGGTACAAAAAGGTACATAATGTTGTAATGTGAATTTAAAAATATAAATACATAGTTATTTGGGTTTACATTTGGTAGTTATAACTAGAGAACAAAATAGTTTTCACTGTTGTCTTTCTACTGAGGAAGAATTCTCTATTAAATCAGGAACACACAACCAGTATCTTCTCTCATTTCTTCTAATGCCTATTTCAAACATTCACTAGTAGCCTTGGACTTCTTTCTCATCACCACTCTTCAATAAAGTAGAGAAAAATGCTTCCATTTATATAACTGAATTTGAGGTTTTGAAATACACAACTACCTGCCCAGTTAGTATTCATGCCTGGAGAAACCCTTGGACAGAAGAGCCTGGCAGGCTATGGTCCACGCGGTCACAAAGAATCATACATGACTGAAGTGACTGAACATGCATGCACTACCCGGTTATGGAAGCTGAGGAAGTATCTTTAGCTCCCCCTCTCAGACATTTCCTCTTCTCTTGCCCTGGAGAGTTACTTATTCATCTTCTATATTGTCCCTTTACCTGGATATGTTTCCTATGTGCTACTTTCTTCAAACTCAAATTATTTTTTTACTGACTTATCTTCTCTAGAAGAGACATTTTTTGTCTCTTTTATTCCTTAAAAATTGAACACATGATGGATGATGAACCAAAAGAGACAAAGCTTTATTACACTTAAAATCTGAGAGGAAAGAAATGAAAACAAATGAATAAAAACATAAATGGATAAAAACAAACAAAATAATAATGATAATAATTTGGGCTGAGAAGGAAATAAACAGATAACTATTTATATGCAAAATAGTAAGGGATAATTACCTAAGTAAGGTCTTTGGAAAAGGTGACTCAGGAAGACTTGAGACTGAAACCCAAAAATAGAAAACACTATGGGAACACCTGGAAAGAGAGTTCCAGGAAGAGGTCAGATTAAGCTGAACCTAGAACATGGGAGGGAAATTGAACTTCCTTCCTAAATTCAATCCATTTCTTCCAATAATATTATTTCCAGTTCAGTTCAGTTCAGTTGCTCAGTCGTGTCTGACTCTTTGCGACCCCATGATTCACAGCACGCCAGGCCTCCCTGTCCATCACCAACTCCCGGAGTTCACTCAGACTCACGTCCTTCGAGTCAGTGATGCTTTCCAACTATCTCATCCTCTGTTGTCCCCTTCTCCTCCTGCCCCCAATCCCTCCCAGCATCAGAGTCTTTTCCAATGAGTCAACTCTTTGCATGAGGTGGCCAAAGTACTGGAGTTTCAGCTTTAGCATCATTCCTTCCAAAGAAATCCCAGGGCTCGTCTCCTTCAGAATGGACTGGTTGGATCTCTTTGCAGTTCAAGGGACTCTCAAGAGTCTTCTCCAACACTACAGTTCAAAAGTATCAATTATTTGGCACTCAGCTTTCTTCACAGTCCAACTCTCACATCCATACATGACCACTGGAAAAACTTATATGCAGAGTACATCATGAGAAACGCTGGACTGGAAGAAACACAAGCTGGAATCAAGATTGCTGGGAGAAATATCAATAACCTCAGATATGCAGATGACACCACCCTTATGGCAGAAAGTGAAGAGGAACTAAAAAGCCTCTTGATGAAGGTGAAAGAGGAGAGTGAAAAAGTTGGCTTAAAGCTCAACATTCAGAAAACGAAGATCATGGCATCCGGCCACATCACTTCATGGGAAATAGATGGGGAAACAGTGTCAGACTTTATTTTTTTGGGTTCCAAAATCACTGCAGATTGTGACTGCAGCCATGAAATTAAAAGACGCTTACTCCTTGGAAGGAAAGTTATGACCAACCTAGATAGCATATTCAAAAGCAGAGACATTACTTTGCCAACAAAGGTCCATCTAGTCAAGGCTATGGTTTTTCCTGTGGTCATGTATGGGTGTGAGAGTTGGACTGTGAAGAAGGCTGAGCGCTGAAGAATTGATGCCTTTGAACTGTGGCGTTGGAGAAAACTCTTGAGAGTCCCTTGGACTGCAAGGAGATCCAACCAGTCCATTCTGAAGGAGATCAGCCCTGGGATTTCTTTGGAAGGAATGATGCTAAAGCTGAAACTCCAGTACTTTGGCCACCTCATGCAAAGACTTGACTCATTGGAAAAGACTCTGATGCTGCGAGGGATTGGGGGCAGGAGGAGAAGGGGACGACAGAGGATGAGATGGTTGGATAGCATCACTGACTTGAAGGACATGAGTCTGAGTGAACTCCGGGAGATGGTGATGGACAGGGAGGCCTGGTGTGCTGCAATTCATGGGGTTGCAAAGAGTTGGACACGACTGAGAAACTGAACTGAACTGACTAGACAGAACTTTGTTGGCAAAATAATGTCTCTGCTTTTCAATATGCTATCTAGGTTGGTCATAACTTTTCTTCCAAGGAGGAAGCATCTTTTAATTTCATGGCTGCAGTCACCATCTGCAGTGATTTTGGAGTCCAGAAAAATAAAGTGTTACACTGTTTCCCCATCTATTTCCCATCAAGTGATGGGACCAGATGCCATGATCTTCGTTTTCTGAATGTTGAGCTTTAAGGCAACATTTTCATTCTCCACTTTCACTTTCATCAAGAGGCTTTTTAGTTCCTCTTCACTTTCTTCCATAAGGTTGGTGTCATATGCTTATCTGAGTTTATTGATATTTCTCCCGGCAATCTTGATTCCAGCTTGTGCTTCTTCTAGCCCAGCATTTCTCATGATGTACTCTGCATAGAAGTTAAATAAACAGGATAACAATGTACAGCCTTGACGTACTCCTGTTCCTATTTGGAACCAGTCTGTTGTTCCATGTCCAGTTCTAACTGTTGTTTCCTGACCTGCATATAGGTTTCTCAAGAGGCAGGTCAGATGGTCTGGTATTCCCATCTCTTTCAGAATTTTCCACAGTTTATTGTGCTCCTGATCTCTGGTTCCTCTGCCTTTTCTAAAACCAGCTTGAACATCTGGAAGTTCATGGTTCACGTTTTGCTGAAGCCTGGCTTGGAGAATTTTGAGCATTACTTTACTAGCATGTGAGATGAGTGCAATTGTGCAGTAGTTGGAGCATTCTTTGGCATTGCCTTTCTTTGGGATTGGAATGAAACCTGACCTTTTCCAGTCCTGTGGCCACTGTTGAGTTTTCCAAATTTGCTGGCATATTGAGTGCAGCACTTCCACTGCATCATCTTTCAGGGTTTGAAATAGCTCAACTGGAATTCCATCACCTCCACTAGCTTTGTTTGTAGTGATGCTTTCTAAGGCCCACTTGACTTTCATTCCAGGATGTCTGGCTCTAGGTCAGTGATCACACCATCGTGATTATCTTGGTCCTGAAGATTTTTTTAAGATATTATTATATTATATTAAAATATTATTTAAGAACTTATTATATACCTGAATGTAATGATGCAAATAAAATCTCTGTCTTCAATCAAGCTTATACTGGAGAAATGACATATACAATGAACAGATAATCATATGTTAATAAATAAAAGAATTTCTGCTATCAATAAGATCTTTGAAAAGCAGAGATGTTACTTTGCCAGCAAAGGTCCATACAGTCAAAGCTATGGTTTTTCCAGTAGTCATATATGGATGTGAGAGTTGGACCATAAAAAAAGCTGAATGCCAAAGAATTTATCCTTTTGAACTGTGGTGTTCAAGAAGACTCTTGAGAGTCCCTTGGACTGCAAGGAGATCCAACCAGTCAATCCTAAAGGTAATTGGTCCTGAATATTCATTCAGGAAGGACTGATGCTAAAGCTAATTCTCCAATACTTTGGCCACCTTATACAAAAAGCTGACTCATTAGAAAAGACACTGATGATGGGAAAGATTGAAGGCAGGAGGAGAAGGGGACGACAGAGGATGAGATGGTTGGATGGCATCACCAGCTCAATGGACATGCATTTGAGCAAGCTCCAGAATATAGTGAAGGACAGGAAAGCCTGGTGTGTTGCAGTCCATGGAGTCACAAAGAGTTGGACACAGCTGAGTGACTGAAGAAGATAAAGAAAAATTTTAGTATCATGGAATGGTGGTCAAGGTGGCTTCCCTGAGTGGTAATGTTTGATCAGAGTGCTTAACAATACTTAGGTAAATCAGGTTAAACTGGGGGAAAGGACACACCAGGCCACAATAAATCAGTGTAGAACCTTGAAAGCCTAGAATATGTTTACCTAACTGCAGGAGTAACAGGGATGGTGTTGTGGGAGTACTTAAGTCACAGAGACAGCAGTGGAAAAATGAAGCAAAGTGATAGACCAGGGCCAGTACATAATAGTGCACTGAATCCAACATCTGGGCATAGGAGAGTAAATGTAGAAGTTCAAAGTTTAATTCAAATTCTATCTCCACATTACTTTTTTACTTACATGGAGAGGACAGGCTTCTCACAATGTTTCCATGAAGTCACATACTGCCCAGATACACCTTGCATTCACGTTAACTAGTAATCAGTTATTTTAAGCCCCTGTTGAACATTAATACCTTTTATAAAGAAAGATTTTTATTTATTTTTAAAATAAATATTCCTAGCTCTTTCCCATGAAAAGTAGAAGCCCAGATATATATATAAATATACATAAATTTCTAATGATATGCAGTCTGATGAGCAACAGAAGTAGAAAACCACTGTTTTCTATTCGCTTGGTCTAATTGACCATTGTTCACAGAAAACAGGAATTATCAGTAGGAAATAAGTTGTCATCAAGATGATTTCTTCCTCATTTTAGTTGCGTTTTTATCATGGAGATTACCTTTGCAGAGTGTGTTGATGTGACTTTCAATCACATTTTGCTGCCTGGATGTTATTGAAGATTTCTACATTCTCTTTTCAAACTTGAATTGTTATCACTAATGAAAAGATTAGTTTGTGGGCAATGAATGCCATTTTAATGGTAAAATTTATGAAAGTTATTTTCCTAATACTACAGGGGTTACAAATTATCTAGTCATAACTTAATAGATATTACATCAGGGTTGGAATATTATTAAGTTTGTTCTCATTGATAATTCTATCACAAAAATAATCTTTTAAAGTATAGTTAATAAACGAGATTAATATCTATACTATATGCTCAATAGTTGTAAAATATTACCGGAAATTAAAATGCACAAAGACTTATCTTAATGTTTAATATGAATGAAAATATAGAAAGGAAATGATACTCAGTAATCTTCCAGCTGAACCTAAGAATTCCAATACCAAAATTGCTTTAAAGAATAAATTCTGATAGAAAAAAATATATACTACCACTGCATATGAGCCTTGTGTATATTAAAAGAATGAATTACATTAAATGTGGTATTGTTGCACACATGAAAGAGGAATTCTTTTTGGGAAATAAGATGAGTCAATCAGAGTTCCTCAAAATCAAAATAAAATAAAATGTCCTTCTAAAACAAGTCTGCATCTGAATATCACACCATTCAACAAATATAGTTAGGTTTAGATATTATATATAAAATTTTCCTTAATTACCATAGCAGCTTTCTCTTTAAATATTTTTCAAAGAATATTATAATGTTTAGAAAAGCAATGATAAATTCATAAATGTGTTAAAGGTGACACATTTAACGTCTAACTCTAGACTAGTGATTCTTTTGAGAAAGAAAGAAAAAGGTTTCAATAAAAAGGGACTAAGTGTGGTATATCACAACATAAATCTGTAATTGTTTTGATATTTTAATCTTCACATTTATGCCACTAAAATAAATTTTAAAATACTGTATAACCTCTTTTTAAAGAATATAAGAGCAGGCATATGCTTTAAAAACTTATAAAACATTGCCTTAGAATTCCAAATGACATGTTATATGCTGATGTATGATATGGGGCTCAGTGCTAAAAGCAGGGCATGTGACATCTCTTCCTTCATTAGGGAGAGGAAGCCATATTAGAGACATTAAGGAGAAAGCTTGTGTAACTTTGTAAACATCAACCCTCACTACATATTTGACTGTGGTGGCATTTTAACATATATGTGGGAAAATTGGGATTTTACTCTTATACCATTGCAAATCTCCTTTCTTGCAACACATTCTTTGGAGGGAAAGATAGGGAAGGAAACTTTACTCATAAATATATACAAACCACTAGCCAAAACCCGGAGAAGGCAATGGCACCCCACTCCAGTACTCTTGCGTGGAGAATCCCATGGATGGAGAAGCCTAGTAGGCTGCAGTCCATGGGGTCGCTAAGAGTTGGACACGACTGAGCGACTTCACTTTCACTTTTCACTTTCATGCATTGGAGAAGGAAATGGCAACCCACTCCAGTGTTCTTGCCTGGAGAATCCCAGGGACGGGGGAGCCTGGTGGGCTGCCGTCTATGGGGTCACACAGAGTCGGACATGACTGAATTGACTTAGCAGCAGCAGTAGCACAATTAGAAATTAGGTGAATAAATTTTAAGTACTATTTCTAAATGGGTCTCAATTCTATGCTATATTCCTTGAAAGATAAGAGGATCAGGAGGCATGGTTCAAACATACTAAGATCTCCTGATTTTTAGCATCAGCAGCAGCCAAAATAGTTAAAATACAAATATGAATCCCTGTGGGCTTCTCTGATGGCTCAGTGGTAAAGAATCTGTGTGCCAATGGAGGAAACGTAGGTTGGTTCTCTGGATTGGGAAGATCTCCTGGAGAAGGAAATGGCAACCCACTCCAGTATTCTTGCCTGGAAAATCCCATGGAGAGAGGAGCCTGGGAGGCTATCATTATGGGGTTGCAAAAGAATTGGACAAGATTTATCGACTAAACAAACAACAACAAAAATGAATTCCCATGCTTCATGATATATTTATGTTTTCAACTTATCTTCATTACTTAACAGCAGAATGTGATTATCAAAAAAAAAGAATGTGATTATCAAAGAAAATCAGTCTAGGAGATTTCAGTGATAAATGGCATCAATGACACTGTCTATGTATGTGTATATATATATATATATATATGTATATGTATATTTATTTATTTATAATCATGTGTATAATCTGTCTTGGAAATTGAGTTTCTGGCTATGAATCAGTTCAGTTCAGTTCAGTCACTCAGTCATGTCTGACTCTTTGTGATCCCATGAATCGCAGCACACCAGGCCTCCCTGTCCATCACCAACTCCTGGAGTCTACCCAAACCCATGTCCATCGAGTTGGTGACGCCATCCAGCCATCTCATCCTCTGTTGTCCCTTTCTCCTCCTGCCCCCAATCCCTCACAACATTAGGGTCTTTTCCAATGAGCCAACTCTTCGCATGAGGTGGTCAAAGTATTGGAGTCTCAGCTTCAACGTCAGTTCTTCCAATGAACACCCAAGACTGATCTCCTTTAGGATGGATTGGTTGGATCTTCCTGCAGTCTAAGGGACTCTCAAGAGTCTTTTTCAGCACCACAGTTCAAAAGTATCAATTCTTTGGTGCTAAGCTTTCTTCCCAGTCCAACTCTCACATCCATACATGATTACTGGAAAAACCATAGCCTTGACTAGATGGACCTTTGTTGGCAAAGTAATGTCTCTGCTTTTTAGTATGCTATCTAGGTTGGTCGTAACTTTCCTTCCAAGGAGTAAGTGTCTTTTAATTTCATGGCTGCAATCAGCATCTGCACTGATTTTAGAGCCCCCAAAAATAAAGTCAGCCACTGTTTCCCCGTCTATCTGCCATGAAGTGATGGGACCAGATGCCATGATCTTAGTTTTCTGGCTATGGTTTTTTCTTTACAAAACTGCTGTCTCTATGGAGCTGTCTAGGATAGAACACACATTCAGAAATGTCTACTGGACTGCTGATTGCATTGCTATAGGGAAAAACACTCCTGTGTGGATTAGCCAATGGGTGGCAGGAAAAGGGTGAATCACATTTTAAAGATAAGCTATGTTTGGAAACTTTCCTGTATTTGGCATATTCTCCTAATAGGATGCAACTGATGGGGAATATAATTATGATGAAAAGATGCTTTATAATAGAAAGGTACACTATGAGAGGTGGCTACTTCTTTTTTTATATGGCTTTCTTCTAGAGATCTTCAACTTGCATCTGAATACATCCTTAAAATTACTATGCTATAACAGAGTAGGTAAAAGAGATTCAAAGTCTTGAGAAAAATGTTTTTAAACAGTAAATGATTTGAAACAGATTAGAAAATGATCTTCAATGCCATTCAACTATGAATTTGCAAAGGTCATAATAATTATGTTATTTCTGAAATTCAAATGAGCATTAACCTGAACATTAAAAATTAACATACTATCTATAACCGATGATAATCATACATGCATTTTTTTCTGGAATTCAGTAAAGATATTCTAAAGCTCCAAATGTGATACAGATATGTGCTGTACCTTTTAGACTGTATTGAAATGCCATAAAAGGAGCAAAAAAAAAATATCTTATCAAAGGAGGATTAAACAAATTATTACATATTTGGTACATTCTCAATCAATCAGCTCCAGCTTCTCCACCACATTTTCTAATAAATAATCTATCCTCTTCTAAAAGGGTCAAATGCCAAATCTTAGCTCATCCACCATAGTAGGCTTAGTTAGAAATACAACTGCAGAAATACAATTTCAAACTTAAGCAAAGGACATAATTTACATTTAGCCTTTCACATGTCACAGCATTTTAGTCTTGATAAAAATCACCTTGATTATATCCTGCATCTTAAGAACTTAAACTGCCTAGGCAAGTTTTTACTACATACATTTTATTTCTGAGTTCTCATTGGTATAATTAAACAGAATAGGTAATAGTTATTTGATGAAACAGTTAACAATTGCTTATTTGACCTTGAGATATTCTGGAGACCAAATACTTTATGATCATTCCCAAATTAATGGAATATTAAATGTGAACAGAGATGTGAGTTAGTCAATCTATTTTTCCATTGCAATGATGTGGATTTCAAAGATTGATTATTATTCATCCACAAAGTTGGATTCATGTGTGTGTGTCAACAGTAAGTGTTTTTTAAACCATTAAAAAGCTGTATTTAATGCCACAAATCAGTATTATAAAGCTTTTTAAAAATTGAATTGCTACATAAAGCATAAAAATCAAGGCATTTCAGGGTAATGCATTATTAATATTTTTAAATATTTTATTTTGCATCAAAGTTGAAATATGGACTTTGGTTTACCTTACTATATTTGTAAACCTTAAAGATGTATAAATATAGAAAGCTCCATGGTACCAATAAAAAACAAATTACAATGTAACTTTTAGATGTAAAACAACTTTGAAGATTCAGTAATTCATGTATTTTTTTTTTAACATTTTGCAAGTGAAAACTACATTTCATTCTAGATTGCACCAAAGCATAAACACACAAAGCATTGCCTTTATAGAAAAAGGAAATCTATCAATAAAATTTAAACTATCAAGTTAATCTTTAAACTCCTTCAGAGGAAATGAGATATGGAACTGCAAGTAATACCACAAGACTATTCCTATGAATTGCTGTTAAATTTTTATACCTCTGTAATTAGACAGCAAAGACCAATCATTTAAAACTTGGAAAGAAAATCATCTACAGGGTTTATATGAGTTTAAGTATTTTTGTTTTCAGTAGTGGTAGAATATATTCATAAAACATTAAGATGCATATAAACATAATCTAGTGGAATGACCAAAATGCAAGCAATAGTAGTTAAGAAAAATATAGCTGTGGAAAGACATTTTGTAAATAAATCTGATATCTAAATGGTGATGTGAGGATTTGATTCATTGAACAGTATTTGAATATTCAATGAATGGTGTCTTTCAAAATTAATATCACCTTCTTCAGTATGTAGAAAAAGTAGTTTTCATTAGGGACATAGATTTCAATAGGAAAAAAAAAATTATGAGGGCAGTTCACAAGGAAAATCTGAAGTAAGATATGTAGGTCCTTTGTACTTTATCAATAACTTTTTCAGTATTGTCTGTTGTTTTTCTGGACTTTCCAGGTGACACAGTGGTAAAGAATCTACCTGCCAATGCAGGAGATGCAAGAGATGTGGGCTTGATCCCTGGTCAGGAAGATACCTTGGAGAAGGAAATGGCAACCCACTCCAGTACTCTTGCCTGGAAAATTCCATGGACAGAGGAGACTGGTGGGCTACAGTTCATGGGGTTGCAAAGAGTTAGATACTACTGAGTGACTGAGCATGCAAGCATGTTGTCCTTCTAGCTCCCTCTAGGCTTATATTACTTTCAGTTATTTGTCACTAATCCTTGCTAAAGCTGAAACTCCAATACTTTGACCACCTCATGCAAAGAGTTGACTCATTGGAAAAGACTCCGATGCTGGGAGGGATTGGGGGCAGGAGGAGGGTAGGATGACAGAGGATGAGATGGCTGGATGGCATCACCAACTCGATGGACATGAGTTTGAGTGAACTCCAGGAGTTGGTGATGGACCGGAAGACCTGGTGTGCTGCAATTCAAGGGGTCACAAAGAGTTGGACATGACTGAGCAACTGTACTGAACTGAACTGAACTGAATCCTTTCAGTCAAGGACTTGGGGGTACTAAATTTCAGCAGTTTTCAAACTTCAGCATGCATAAAAACCACCCCAAAACTTGGTTAAGAATGCAGTTTAACAGATTAAAATTAATAGGGTTTGTGATTCAGTGTTGCGGGATAAGGGAGGGGAGCCAAGTATCTGTATTTTCAATTATTCTGATGCAGGTAATCTGAGACCAAACTTTGAAAACCCTGCCATGGGGAATACTTGAATGAATAAAAATCTCCAGGACCAAAAATGAAGAATTATATATGTGGGTTTAATGTTGGATATCTTAGGGGTTTCTGAAATTTATAAATAATGTGATCTTGAAAATTCAATTTTCTTGGTTCTCAACTTTCTCATATAAAATTTTGGGTATACTACTAAATGAGGTCTTAGGATATTTTGAATTTTGGGGTTTCCTAAGAACAATAGTTTTCTCTAGCTATCAGGAAATAAAATTGTATGGAGGAAACGCTCAGTATTCTTCAAATCAAAGTAAGTTGATTTTTGCCTGTTTTACTTCTTGCTAATAGAAGAAAAATTATGACCAACCTAGTTGGCATATTGAAAAGCAGAGACATTACTTTGCCAGCAAAGGTCCATCTAGTCAAGGCTATGATTTTTCCTGTGGTCATGTATGGATGTGAGAGTTGGACTGTGAAGAAGGCTGAGCACCGAAGAATTGATGCTTTTGAACTGTGATGTTGGAGAAGACTCTTGAGAGTCCCTTGGACTGCAAGGAGATCCAACCAGTCCATTCTGAAGGAGATCAGCCCTGGGATTTCTTTGGAAGGAATGATGCTAAAGCTGAAACTCCAGTACTTTGGCCACCTCATGAGAAGAGTTGACTCATTGGAAAAGACTCTGATGCTAGGAGGGATTGGGGGCAGGAGAAGAAGGGGACAACAGAGGATGAGATGGCTGGATGGTATCACTGACTCGATGGACATGAGTCTGAGTGAACTCCGGGTGTTGGTGATGGACAGGGAAGCCTGGTGTGCTGCAATTCATGGAGTTGCAGAGTCAGACAAGATTGAGCGACTGAACTGAACTGAATAGTAGATGTCTCAGGAATATTGAATATACAGAATAATATATTGTCACATACATAGTTTTCTACCCAAAGTACCAACCCTTTTTCAGATTTACCCTATCTTTCTATTGCAAACTGCTTCTCTGGATACCAAACATGGCTGCCATGGAGACTACTATTTTATAGTGTAATCTATCCCCGGGAGCATTTGATTGATTCCGGTGCCATACTATATCTAAGGTATACCAAAGATTCTCTTCCCTCATTTTTGACCTGAGTCTCAGAACAAGTAGTCACTTTCTAAATACTTGACCTTGTAAAATAAAAATCTCAGATGATACTGAAAGTAGTGTAATCTGAAGCAAGAGATTAGAAATAAAGCTCAGATAAGCAAAGCAAAGTTGAGAGTCAAAGAAATAGTTTGACTATTGCTATCCTTAATCAACATTGCTATCCTTAATTTTCACAACAGATTCAAAGGTCTTGGTATATTTAACTTTAGAATAACCCAATTTAAATCTTGTTTCTATGCCAACCAAACAATAACCCTAATTAATAGAGTAGATTTTGCATGTGAATATTGAAATTTCATTTATGGCTTCCCAAACCATACAATGCAAAGGTAAGGGAAGGTTTGTTTGAACTTGATTGGATTGGAAATTACTAAAATGTAATTTTCATAATCTTGTTCTGTAGCTTCCCTACACGTATGTATTGGCCTTGGGAGTATAATAACCAGTGACTATAAAACACCTGGATTTTGAGGAAAACAGTCTCCTTACTCCAGCATTGCCTGAGGAATTCAAGAATCAAGAAATATTAAATATATAGAATTACTTAGAACAATAAATATAAATTTGCAGGTCTGAATTTAAAATATGAATATTTTAATAAACTAATTATTTATTCTAACTAATATTTAGATAAGACTATAGGAAAGGGATTCAATATATAAACCTCTATATTTTATTTTTGTAAAGCAAGAACATGTCATATTGACAAAATGTTTTAAATGTATATAACTCTCACCAATGATGACAAATGAATAATTTAACTTGTCTTTAAATTTTGCTAGCCTAAAAATACTTGTAAGTGGTACCTTTATCATAGATTTTACAACTTATTAAAAAGGTTATAACTCTCAGTGTTTGCTGCTGCTAAGTCACTTCAGTCTAGTCCAACTCTTAGCAACCCCATGGACTGCAGCCTACCAGGCTCCTCCATCCATGGGATTTTCCAGGCAAGAGTACTGGAGTGGGGTGTCTCAATGTTTAGTGCTATTTTATTTTTCAGGAATATATTATCTATAAATCATTTATATTATTTTTGCATTAAGAAAAAATGAGTTTTGATTATATTAATACACACCTAGCCACATTCTGCCACCTTTCCATATGTCTTTCTTAGAATCATAAAATGACAGACTAAATTGAAATTCTGCTAAAATCTAAAATATACAATACACGAGAATAAAAATTTAGTACGTAGAGTTCATAAGAATCTGTAGAAAGGCTGATAGGGACAATGAATGTAAAAGACCACATGAGGATTATATTTTGCCAATTTCATTATGGAACCTGCTTGGAAGATATTAGTCATTCATTAACAAGAAAGGGAAAAATTACTACCTGTCCTATGAGAGAGACTTTATCCAGCAGAAAGACCTGTTTGGTACTCTCTCATCTCTATATATTATTTCTTTAATAGCATTTTTCTGATGCCTATTTGCTGTATACAATTTAGAGCTATCCCACATTTTTAGGAACAGAAAGTGTACAGATTTATATACAAGGATATTACATCAAAATAAATGAACGGGGAAATTGCCCTCAAGATGGTTAAACAGAAGCATTGCTGCCTTGCTCAACTTCTTGCAAAGAGTCAGACACAACTGATCTACTTTCACTTTCACTTTTCTTTCAGTGAATGGAGAAGGAAATGGCAACCCATTCCAGTATTCTTGCCTGGAAAATCGCACAGACAGAGGGGCCTGGTGGGCTACAGTTCACTGGGTCACAGAGTTGAACACAACTGAGTGACTAAGTCAGTGAATGGGCTATTTGCTTCTTGAACAAGTAATTACCTTCAATTCCTCACACCAGTTGAGGCTCTATAGTTCTAACTATAATCACCTATGCCCATGCTGCCACAGGTGTTATGACTGGGCCAAGTCCAGAGAACTCAGTACAGGGTGATTTGTTACCCCCAAAAATGTAAACTAAAAACATGCTGTAGAGTAGATCTTTTTCTAAAAAATCTGACAAAAATTCATCTCATGCTTCCTGTCACTAAATATGACTATTTTAAAAGTCACAGTGGTTAACTGTTGGCATATGTAGTGAGCCTCTATTTCTAATCATGTAAATGAAAAGTCCATGAGATATCAAAACAGCTCTTAAACTTAATTTTTAATCATACTGTGACCAGTAGACTGTAAATGCTTTTTTCTTAAACCTAGTGTTTTGTATTTGAGACATTTCTTTTTATCCAACATCAAATGTGTAGTTAATTCAATTCATATTTTCACCTTATACTTTCACAGAGCATCTTCTACATACAGAAAACGTTGTTAAGAGCTCTAAGGACTCAAACATGAATAAAATGTCTTTAGCGTTATATGTACTCTATCCATCTCTGCCAAATCCAGTTAACAGGTCTGTGCCTGACTTTCACAATTTTGTCACTCCATTGAAAACACAACAAAATATGTTTGGTATTTAATATGATTTTTCTTACATAAAAGAATACCACAAAAAGTGATCTTACAAAACTCATATTTAATACAGAGATATTCTTGAGGACATTATGTATGATTTTACTCAGGGTATTTTATTTTATCCAGAATTCAGTACAAGGATAATTCCTGTTTCCCCTTTTGAAATTTCTAGGTTTTTTTTTTTTTTTTTACTTTACAATATTGTATTGGTTTTGCCATACATCAACATGTATCTGCCATGGGTGTACATGTGTTCCCCATCCTGAACCTCCCTCCCACATCCCTCCCCATACCATCCCTCTGGGTCATCCCAGTGCACCAGCCCCAAGCTTCATGTATCCTGCATTGAACCTGGACTGGCGATTCATTTCTTATATGATATTATACATGTTTTAATGCCATTCTCCCAAATCATCCCCCTCCTCTCTCCCACAGAGTCCAAAAGACTGTCCTATACATCTGTGTCTCTTTTGCTGTCTCGCATACAGGGTTGTCGTTACCATCTTTCTAAATTCCTAGGATTTTTTAAAAGTTTTTTTTTTTTTTCTTTGTGTATATGTGTATGTTGTATGGCATTGATGGCAAATATTGTAGCTGGTTGTATTTGTCATTTTGATTTGTCAGTAGAAATGTTAAAGCTAACTCTATGATCAGATCCGGAGAAGGCAGTGGCACCCCACTCCAGTACTCTTGCCTGGAGAATCCCAGAGACGGGGGAGCCTGGTGGGCTGCCGTCTATGGGGTCGTACAGAGTCGGACACGACTTGAAGTGACTTATGATCAGATCAAGGTATTGGTCAGTATTCTTAATTTATTGCTTGTTTCATATTATCATTTTAAAGTTTTTGTATCTGATTTTATAACTTGATTGCAGGTAATTAGTTAAAGTAGGCTACACATATGTATATACATGTAAGCACATAAAAAGAGAAGGATAAATGGAATAAGAAATAGAAGAGAAGCAAGAAAGCAGGTAAGAATGGAGAGAAAAAAATAGTTATGGCAGACATTAGACAGGTAGCCCCTGAGTTGACTGTCATCTCTAGATATGTTGTACTTGATCTTGCACAATATGCAAAATAACTAGAATTTAAATTAATTGGTCAACATTTAAACAATATCACAAAAATCACATTTGATTTATCTTGAAAAACTGGAAGGCATAGAAAAACATTTATATTATTTCCTGGAAACTGTTAATAACTATTGCCCTCTTTAGGCAGGTAGGCACTCTTTAGGTGCTAATACTTAATGTGATTATTTGTTTGTAATGCTAACTTTGTCCTCTCCACATATTTATACTGCTTTGTCACCCTTTACACTCACTTTAGACTTTACCACTGAGGTATGATTCCTGTTTCTTTGGAAACTCAATGATAAAGGGTATACAGGTACACACAAAAATAAAGGCATATCCCATTTACTGTCTTTTAAAATGAAGTGGAAGAGAGTTCCATAAATATGAGTAATAAATAAATCAAAGTCTTGACAGCCCCTTTGGAGATGCATTCTCTACAAAGTGATTGAAAACTAAATTAACATAAAAGTATTGGGATAATTGACTCTCCCTTACTCTATACAGATGTTGAAATGGTAGAGCAAGCAGATAGAGCAAGGTCCCATATCCATCTAAGGTTCACACATGTGATGCTGCATGTCATCCTGTTTGTTCACTATTTGAGAAATTGTCAATATATTTGTTGAAAATCAAATAGAAATTATCATTAGCTTAGAAAGTTTGTTAATAGCAAAGCGACTCAAGAGCATAAACAATGCAGATTGGCAAGTGCCATTCAAACTGAGAAAAGCACAGTATTACACTATACTAAACAGCTATGAATAATTGGTGCTCTAAGGATGTATACCTGTAAATATGCCATTAAGCACACTGCTATAATAGATGCAGAAAGAATGGGGCATAATGGAGGACAAAAGAGAGAGATCAGGAAAGATTAATTCTAGCTGGGAGTTTTGTGGAGACCTTGGAAGAGGGTGGGTATGAACAGGGATTTAAGTAAACCAACATAGGCTAATGAAGAAAATGAAAAGATGTATAATCGCTCATCACTCAGGATAACATTTTTTCTTGATCCTAAATTAAACTTGCACAGAGATAAACATTTATGACAATTAGGGATACAGCCTGAAGCATTTTGGCTCACAAACTAAGTGCAATGGTTAATGAGCAAAAATTTCTGTTCCTTTGCATGCATGAATACTAAGTGTAGAATTTATCATTCACTAAATCATATCCACTTTTTTCTTATGCATTTCACCAGTGGTTACATCAATTGTCATTTAACTGCTCTAAATAATGTGTTCTCTTCCCTGTTGAATTAAGCTTTTCCTATCAAGGCTAATGATTTTCTGATTTTCACATGCCAGTGATTTTTGGCAGTAACAAACGATGCCTCTCTTTTGAGTGTTGCAAGTAGCTTAAATTATATTTTACAAACCCATTTAAAGGATCATTAGTTAAGTTAATATCCTTGCTATTCAAGAGCAGAGAACAGTTTGTAAAGTATAGGCTAACTTAATACTACTATATTCTCTAGTATTTCAATAGCTGAAAAATAGCTTTTAATCTCTATAACTATAGGTAACTCTGGCCTAAATACATCATTATACCTACTTGTTGGTTGATACTCTAATTCTTGTGACTTCTGTAAAAGTTAATGGCACTTGAATAGACTGTAGAGAACAAGTACTCTTTACTACAAACAATAATAAAGTTGCTCTAAGTTGTTCTAGTTCTTAACCATCAAGTTACTATCCAGTTATTTACATAGTACATCTTGTACTTCTCACTATGTTTTATTTCCGCAGACAATACTGCTTACAAAATTTTGATCTGGGGAAGAAGAAATTTTGAAAATGTTAATGAAAGCATCTTGTTTTAAAAATCTATTTATGAAGGTCTTATCTTCTTTAGTCTTGAGAAAATCCATCATGAATATCTATAATATAATATAAAATGGGAGGATTTTGTTTAACATGCCTGATGACTGACATATCAGCAAGGAGTTGGCTTTGTACTTCGAGTAGGAGCAAAAGGGCAACTAAATATCCTTTGTTGAGATAAGCTTAAATCTACATGGATCTGTCTTCCTCCTAATCATAACTCAAACATTAAACACAATATAGTGCCTGATTGTAGCCATGTGTTGAGAGTCTATCTAAATGACACTGTGCCACTAGAGAGGTGATACATTGATTTCTTCATATTGAGGAATGGCTGACACCCTCCACGTTTCATAGCAGTTTGTGCATCTTTATACAGATTATATTTTACTATGGGCAGTGGAAGGACAGTTCATGGGACACTGGAAACTCCGGCATTAACTCATCAACGGCCACTAACCCTGAGAATCTAATGCCAACACTGCACTCAAAAGATCAGGTAGATTCCAGTCATTGAGTTACCACTTAGATGGTTAGCACCATCTAAATATCTTTGGAATAACAATTAGTTACATTAATTACTGAGTATGGGTGAATCCTTTCAGATATCAGATAGGAAGTTTACATGTATGAAAGAAAGGAGGTATAAGAATTGAGTCCACTGAATATCATATAAACTTTACAGAGCCATCAGAAGCCATATCTTTTGCCCTCTTGACTTCAGTCCATTGGTACATGAGAAAAGAAAGCATCATGATTTATGGAGAGAAAGTGAAAGATTACTCTATTAATTGCTATATTTTTTCAAAGGGTTTAGAGTATATCTTCCAGTAAATTTTTGATGACAAAGACCATTAAAAAACATTTGAAAGAATATTAGGGATAATCATAAAAGTTTTTATTTGAATGGTTGTGAACCATAAATTAAAATTGTGAGTTTGTTGAATATTGGAAATAACACCTAGGATGGTGCAGAAAAACTCCTGGGTTTTACAGTGGGTGTCCGTGAAGAAACCTACTAAATATTTAGGAGGTTAGAGGTACTGTACATAATGTGATTATTTTCTAGTAGCAACTAATGCACCAATAGTTCTATGAAGGGAGTGAGTGTAAGTGAACATGTCTAGTATCTTTTTGAGTATAGTTTTAAAGGGTACTTTTTTTATACTGTCGGGATAGAGACAAGCAACTGATTTATAACAAACCCAGCAAGGGAGGAAATGACAATCTTAGTAAGTTCAATAACACATCATTTAAAACTATCTTAGAAGCTATTAACAATAGATACCATGTGTAGTTTGGCCCCACATTTTAGCTTGTTGCACCATTACATCTCAGTTCCCACCTGAAATGGGCATGTGCCCCAAAATAGTTTGCCTCTTGAGTTTCAGGCGCTGATCTTAGTAGATTACAGCAGTGCTGTTGTGACCCATACCTTATAAACTTCATTTGATTTCACTGTGCAGCTAGATTCCTTCATTTTCTTGATACTCTGACCATAATATTCATTTTATATATGATAAATCTCCCTGAAGCTATTTTAATGGAGGGCATGTTCATTTGAACAAATGATATCACTATAACGAAGGATGACAAAAGGAAAGAAGAGAATGTGAGAGGCAAAATGAGGCAACAACAGATTTTATTTATTTTCTACTATGTTATAGCTGAATTAAATGCTTACCCCTCAAAATGTCTCATTCAAATCTCTTAACCATAAACTAAAAATGTAGATGACCTTAAAAATTATCCTGCAATAGAAAAGAATATCTCACCACACGGTGAAGAAAATAGTATGAAATTTATGGTGGGAGCCTAAGACACTGACCTTCCCATAAGGCACAGAGGTAAAGAATTTGCCTGCCAGTGCAGAAGATACAGGAGATATGGGTTTGAGCCCTGACCTGGGAAGATCCCCTGGAGGAGGAAATGGCAATCCACTCCTGTATTCTCTCCTGGAAAATTCCATGGACAGAGGAGCCTGGCAGGCTACAGTCCATGGGGTTGCAATGAATCGGACATGACTAAGCAACTGAGTGTGTGCCTGAGACATTGAGACATTTTAGAAATAAGGAAACAGGCGTAGAGAAGCTTAAGGTACTTGCCCAATATAAAAACCCAACAGTGAATATCAGAGCCAAATACAAACCGAGCTTTTCCTTTAATCAGTTTTAATTATTCCACTATACTGTGTCGCCTCCACAAATTGTATATAAACTACCTTCACACTTTAAATGAACCAATCACATTTCATGATTTTTAGAAACGTAAAAATCATCTTAGCCAATAGCTTCAAATGTTCTTCTTTATTAGTTTTTAGTACAAAATCCGAGCTAAATCTTGATTTTGTTCCTTTATGCACCTGTTGGTTGAAATGTCAATAGGAAGAAAATAAACAATTCAGGATTTGAAGAAGGAAAATGTCATGGCCACCTATTTTTAAAAATTGGCCAGTTTTTAAGAGTTAAATGCACTATGTTTGATTCTGTAATTGGAGAGTACTTAAAAATATTCCCATAGTTCACTGGTCCCTTTGTAAACAACAGTAAGTATATGTTTATAGTATACATATACACATGTGTGTGCGCTAAGTCACTCCAGTCGTGTCTGACTCTCTGTGATTCTATAGACTGTAGCTCACCAGGCTCCTCTGTCCGTGGGATTCCACAGGCAAGGATATTGGAGTGGGTTGCCATGCCTTCCTCCAGGGGATCTTCCTGACGCAGGTATTGAACCCACCTCTCCTGTGACTCCTGCATTGCAGGCAGATTCTTTACTGCTGAGCTACCAGGGAAGCCCCATATATATACACACATATACATATACACATACACATACACTGAAGGTGAATGGAGACACTAAAGTGAGCTAGTAGCTGTACTGAATCAGATTTCAGGAGGAACATCATCTCAAGCAAATATCAAATATCTTTCAGATACAAAGATACAAATATCTTTCAGATCTTCAATGCCTGTACTTAATTATGCACTATCTATTTTTCAAAAGCTTTTATTTTTGCACTTCTACTATGCTAGGGATTGGTGTTTATAAATCGGCACATAAAAATATCAGAGTTTATACATTTATGTGTATAGACATACATTAAATGCTTTCAAAGAAAATAGTATCTGTTGCATTGTGCAAGTATGTTGAAATTAAAATATCTTTGTTAGCATACTACTTCTGTTAGTATTCTTCAAGTTGTTTTGAAATTTAATCTTTTTCTCATCAACACAAAAGAGATTCTAATATTGTGACATAGAAAAGATTATAATTGCTTAATTATTTGTGCAATATGGCAAATACACATTTTGCACATATCAACAGAGATGCTATGTGGATAAAAATGTTTCCATTATGTATTTGAATTCTTAACAAATGTGCTTACATCAAAATCTTAATAAGTTTAAAATGTGTTTTTTTTTTTTTTTTTGCTCTGTTAAATAATAACTACTTCCATTTCTCACTACAGTATTTTATAATTCATGCATTCAGGAAATATTTACTTTTCTTGTACTTGGTAACAGGCAGTATAGTAGGCTGTATGGATAAAGCAGTGAGCTTCGCTCACAAAATTGTTGTCTTCAGTGAACTTACAACCTAGCCCTTGCCTCTTAACTCTGTGTTTCCTAGGGTCTCAGGTTCTATTAAAATATACGTGTGGAGTCTTACACTAACCCCACTGAATCAGAATCTCAGTCATTAGTCCTTACCAAATCTATTTTGAAAAATAAAGAAAAAGCTTTATTTTTTAGAATACTTTCAAGTTTACAGAAAAATCACAAAGATAGTACAGAGAGTTCCAATATACCCTATATCTAGCTTCCTCTAGGAGCAACACTATATTCTTATGGTACATTTGCTATAATGAATAAACAAATGGTAAGGATCAGCAGTAAAGAATCAGTCTGCCAAGCAGGAGACACAGGTTTAACCCCTGGCTTGGGAAGATATTCTGGAGAAGGATATGGTAACCACTCCAGTATTCTTGCCTGGGAAATCCCATAAAGAGAGGAGCCTGGCAGGCTACAGTCCAGTGGGTCACAAAGAGTTGGACATGACTCAGTGACTAAACAACAACAATAGCAACAACAGTACATTATTATTACCTAAAGTTCATAGTTTATTCAGTAGTTTTAAACCAATGTCTTTTTCTCTTTCAGGATCCTATCCAGGATCCTATCCAGAATGCCACAGTACAATTAGGCATCATGTCTCCTTAGGTTTCTCTTGGCTGTGACATTTTCTCAGACTTTCCTTGTTGTTGATGATCCTGACTGTTCTGAGGAGTATTTGATGTGTATTTTGAGGAATACTGACTAGTTTTAAGAATGTTTTTCAACTGGGATTTGTCTAACATAATCCTCATGATTAGCCTGGAGTTACAAATTTTGAGGAGGATGGCCACAAAGGTAAAGGGCCGCTTCATCGCATCTTATGAAGGATACATGCTGCCAAAATGACGTGTCCCTGTTGATGTCAACCTTGGCTACGTGGCTGACATAGTGTTTGTCATGTTTCTCCACTCTAAAGTTACTCTTCCTGCCTCCTGCATTCAACACTACACTCTTTGGAGGAAATTACTCAGCAGAGCCCGTATTTAAAGGGCAAAAAGTAAGGCTCTGATTCCTTGAGTGTAGAGTATTTCTATCAAATATTTGGAATTCTCTCTCATATTTGTCTTCTCTCATTCATTTATATATTTATTTGATAATCACCTTATACAGACTCATGCATATTTATTTAATACTTTTGTCTATAATCCAATACCACATTATTTTTTGTATAGATTTTTCTAGTTTTGGCCATTGAGAGCCCTTTCATCTGACTCCTGTGTTCAATCATAACTGCAGTATTTTTTTTAAAAGCTTTTTATTTTGTACTGGTTTATAGCCAATTAACAATGTTTTGATAGTTGCAGGTAAATAGCAGAGGAACTCAGCCATACATATACATGTATCCGTTCTTTCCCAAACTCCCCTCCCATCCAGGCTGTCACATAACATTAAGCAGAGTTCCATTTGCTATACAGGAGGTCATTGATTGTAGCTTTTTTGAGAACATCACATTCTGAAAACTATAAGATGCTACAGACTCATCTTTTATATTTCTTGTCCCAGTCCTAGAATCAGCTATTTCTCCTAAAGTCCTGGGTTTCTTTTTTTTTCGGAGAATAGTATTAGAAACTAAAATCTGTGTGCTAGATATGCTTGCTGCTACCAGGGTACCTCTCAGGTGACAGGGCAAAAAACAATATGTGTATGTACTATGTTATGTTACATATCTGTAAATATTCCTCTATATATCCAAATGTATCTATATTAAGCAAAACATCCATTTACACTGATATCTCCAATTCTAGTCCACAACAACATAGATTATTGAAACTTTCTCCTCTTGTGTTGCTTCAGTCATGTCCAGCTCTTTGTGATCCTATGGACTGTAGCCCGCCAGGCTCCTCTGTGCATGCGATTCTTCAGGCGAGAATACTGGAGTGGGTTGCCATGTCCTTCTCCAAGGGATCTTCCTGACCAGGAATCGAGCTGCGTCTCCTCCTGGTCCTATATTGCAGGCCAATTCTTTTACCTCTGACCCACCAGGGAAGACCACTTTCATTGCTTATCTGTAAAATTCCTACTAACAATGATAATCTGTCTCTGCCATATGCCATACATTTACTTATTTACTTCTAGTACACATATAGCAGTATCACAAATATTAACCAATACTCATGGGACACTTTACCAGGAAGAGTTCTTATGCATTCTTTCTTTGCCTTTAGCCTTACACACACCATTTAGTGTCAGTCACTAGGCTGGCCCTTTATCTCACCCACTTAAGTAAGGCTGTTTAATACATGTATAATACAGTTACATTGTTTGGTCACATTTTGCCTTCCATCCAAGTGTAGTCCAATCTCCTAAATTACTATTTTTTACTTCACATGCAGTAAGATTCACTCTTAGTACTACGGTAAAGTTCTATGGGATTTGACAAATGCACAGAATTATGTATCCACAATAATAGTATAATACAGAATAGCTTCACTGGTCTAAAATATCCCCTGTGCTTCAACTATTAACCACTCACCCCTCAATTCCCTGCAATTCATGAACCCTCTATCATTGCTAAAGTTTTTTGTTTTTTGTTTTTTTCTAAAATATCATACAGTTCAAATCATCCAGTATATAAGCTGTTCAGACTAGGTTTTTTTTTAGTCTATCACTGAGCAAAATACATTTAAGAATCATGTAGCCTTTACATGATTTGATAGCTTATTTCTGCTGTATTGACATAACCAGTTTGCTTATCAAGTCACCTATTGAATGACATCTTGATTGTTTTTGGCAAGAATGAGTAAAACTGCTCTTAGCATTCACACAGTTTTTGTGGATATAAGTTTTCAAATTATTTGGGTAAATACCTAAGAGCATGATTGATAGATCTCATGGTGAGACTATGTTCAACTTTCTAAGAAATTGCCAAATTGTCTTCCAAAGTGACTGTACTATTGGATGTTCTCAATAGCAGTAAATTAGAGTTCCAATTGTTTGCACTCTTGCCAGATGTTAGTACAACAGATTTGGGGAGATTTTAATCACTCTAATAGGTATGTACTTATATCTTATTGCTGTTTTAACTTTCAATACCCTAGTTACAAATAACATTGAGCATTCTTTATTTACTTAATTTCCATTTATATCTCTTCTTTGACTAGATGTCTTCAACATATTGCTCATTTTAAAATTGGATTGCTTGTGTTACTATTAGTACACCCATGGCAGATTCATGTTGATGTATGGCAAAACCAATACAATATTGTAAAGTAATTAGCCTGCAATTAAAATAAATAAATTTATATTAAAAAATAAGTTATTTGCATACTTTGGATACAAATCCTTTATTACATATATGTTTTGTGCATATTTTCTCCCAATATTTATATTGTCTCTTCATTCTTTAACAGTATTCCTCTCAGAGCAGACATTTTAATTGTAATAGTCCCAATTATTACATTTCTCTTTCAAGGAACGTGGTTTTGGTGTTGTGTATAAAAGCTCATCACTAAACACAAGATTACTTGAACTTACTTTCTTATGCGCTTCCTTTCAAAAGTTTGTAGCTCTGTGTCTCACAGTTTGGTTCATTATTCTTTTGAGTTTACTTCTGAAAAAAAGGTGTGAAATCTCTATGTTCATTTTTTTGCATATTAATATAGATTGAATATCTGTATCTTTTCAAAATTCATATGTTGAAGCCCTAACCACCAATAGGGTGGTATTTGTAGACAGGGTTTTGGGGATTTAACTAAGGTTAGATTAGGTCACAAGAGTGGGGCCCTTGTTTGATGGGATTTTATAAGAGACACCAGAGAACTTATTCTCTTCCTCTCTCTCTCTCCACTCCATCCCTCCCTCCGTCTCTCTCCTTGCTGGCACTTGATTTTGGACTTTCTAGCTCCTCCAGGATTTTGAAAAATATATTTCTGTTGTTTAAGCCATTCAGGGTATGGCATTTTGTTATGGCAACTTGAACAGAGTGAGGCATATGAAAGTCCATCATTTCAAGCACCATTCAATGGATTATTCTTTCTCCATTGAACTGCCTCTGTTCCATGGTCAAGATCATTTGACCATATTTGTGTGAGTCCACTTCTGGGCTCTGTACTATAATTTACTGATCTGTATTCTATTCTTTTGCCAGTGCTATCTTGTATTGATTATTGTTTCTTTGTATCATCTTGAAATTGGGTACTATAACTCCTCCAAAATTTATCATTATTCTGTTAGCTATTCTAGGTGTTTTAGCCTTTTTATATAACTTTAAAATCAGTTGGCTGGTATGTATAAAATAGGTTTTCAGGATTACAACTAGTACTGTGTTGTTCTGTATAAATCAGCTTGGGAAGACATTGATGTATTAACAATAATTTATCTTCCAAACCATGAATACAAACACTCTCTCCATATGTATCAACAACCTCATATATGCAGATGATACCACTCTAATGGCAGAAAGAGAAGAGAAACTAAAGAGCCTCTTGATGAGGGTGAAAGAGGAGAGTGAAAAAGCTGACTTAAACTCAACATTCAAAAAACTAAGATCATGGCATGTAGTCCCATCACTTCAGAGTAAGTGCATGGGAAAACAAGTGGAAGCATTGACAGATTTTATTTTCTTGGGCTCCAAAATCACTGCAGATGGTGACTGCAGCCATGAAATTAAAATACACATGCTCCTTGAAAGGAAAGCTATGACAAACCTAGATGGTGTATTAAAAAGCAGAGACATCACTTTGACAACAAAGATTTGTCTAGTCAAAGCTGTTATTTTTTCCAGTAGTCATGTACGAATGTGAAAGTTGGACTGTAAAGAAGGTTGGAGACTGAAGAATTGATGCTTTTTAACTATGGTACTGGAGAAGACTCTTAAGAGTGCCTAGGACAGCAAGGAGGTCAAACCAGTCAATTCTAAAGGAAATTAACATTTAATATTAATTGGAAGTACTGATAATGAAGCTACAATACTTTGACCACCTGATGCAAAGAGTCAGTTCATTCAAAAATAGCTGATGCTGGAAAGATTGAGGGCAGGGGGAGAAGGGGGTAACAGAGGATGAGATGGTTGGATGGCATCACTGACTCAATGGACATGAGTTAAATTCTAGAAGATAGTGAAGGACATGGAAGCCAGTTCATGGGGTTGCAGAGTAGGACAGGACTTAGCGAATGAACAACAATGTGAAGATTAAGTTATTTGTTTCTGAACCTGGAGTTTTATGTCTTCTGCCAGCATCCATGAAACCATAACAGACTATATTACTAGCTTACAAGTAGAATAAAAGTCCAGATACTGACAAGAATAAGGTAGAGTAAAAGCCTGATATGCTGATGTACTTGGGTTACTTTTCTAGCTCATGTTGCTAGTATTGACAGTAATTTTCAATTAAGATATAAGAAGGTTAGAGGGGCTTCCCAGCTGGCAGGTGGTAAAGAACCCGCCTGCCCATACAGGAAATGTAAGAGACATGGGTTTGATCCCTGGGTGGGAAGATCCCCCAGAAATGGGCATCACAACCCACTCCAGTATTCTTGCCTAGAGAATGCCATGGGCAGAGAAGCTTGGCAGGTTACACGTCATAGGCTTGCACAGAGTTGGACAGGACTGTAATGCCTTAGCATGCACACAAGAAGATTAGACAGGTACAGAAATTTGACATGGTATCCAGCTGATATTAAATAAGATGTGGGGGGAGATCATTTTTTCTCCAGGATTATTTTTAATATCATGGAATGGCAGAAGGAAAATAATATAGAACTAAGGATAGGATTTAGATCATACCTGAATGGTCTAGGGGTTGTCCCTACTTTCTTCAATTTAGGTCTGAATTTGACAATAAGGAGTTCATGATCTGAGCCACAGTCAGCTCCCACTCATGTTTTTGCTGACTGTATAGAACTTCTCCATCTTTGGCTGCAAAGGATATAATCAACCTGATTTTGGTATTGACCATCTGGCAATGTCCATGTGTAGAGTCTTCTCTTGTGTTGTTGGAAGACAGTGCTTGTTATGACCAGTGCATTCTCTTGGCAAAACTCTATTAGCCTTTGCCAAATTTGCCTATTACTCCAGGTTTTTCTTGACTTCCTACTTTTGCATTCCACTCCCCTATAATGAAAAGGACATCTTTTTTTGGTGTTAGTTCTAGAAGGTCTTGTAGGTCTTCATAGAACTGTTCAACTTCAGCTTCTTTGGCTTTAGTGACTGGGGCATAGTCTTGAATTACTGTGATACTGAATGATACACTTGATATTGAATAGCCTTGGAAACGAACAGAGATCATTCTGTTATTTTTGAGATTGCACCCAAGTACTACGTTTTAGACTCTTTTGTTGACTATGACGGATACTCATTTCTTCTAAGGGAGTCTTGCCCACAGTAACAGATACAATGGTCATCTGAATTACATTTGCCCGTTCCTGTCCATTTTAGTTCACTGATGCCAAAAGCGGTGATGTTCACTCTTGCCATCTCCTGTTTGACCACTTCCAATTTACCTTGATTCATGGACCTAACGTTCCAGGTTCCTATGTAATATTGTTCTTTGCACATCAGACTTTACTTTCATCACCAGTGTCACATCCACAACTGGGCGTTGTTTTCCCTTTGGATCCTACTTTTCATTGTTTCTGGAGTTATTGCGCCACTTTTCTCCACTAGCACCTACTGAAGTGGGAATTTATTGCAAAATTCAGACTTAAATTGAGGAAAGTAGAGAAAACCACCAGACCATTAAGGTGTGACCTAAATCAAATCCCTTATGATCATACAGAGGAAGTGACAAATAGATTCAAAGGATTAGATCTGATAGCCAGAATGCCTGAAGGACTATGGACAGAAATTCATGACATTGCACAGGAGTCAGTGATCAAGACCATTGCCAAGAAAAACAAAAGCCAAATGGTTGTTTAAACAGGTAGTACAAACAGCTGAGAAAGAAGAGAAACTAAAGGCAAATGAGAAAACTACTTTTTCCTTTTTCTCTAGAGAGATACAGATTGAACCTGGGTCTCCTGCACTGGTAGGCAGATTCTTTGCCTTCTGAGCCACCTGGGATGCTCCATTCAACACAATCCTCAATTAATTGTAGATATAATTTAGAAAAAATGATAACTCTTTGGAAAATGATTTAAAGTCTATTAAAAGAAAACATGCATGCTATTTTCAACATATGCAAGCCCATAGGTAAACTTTCTTAAACTTAGCAATTTTAATATTTTAAAATTTAGTTCTAGAGGTGAGTATATACAGGGTAATTAAATGTGATTTTGATTTTTTCTAGTTACACACTGATTGCAGATGTTATGGTTGATACTAGGACTCTTGAAAATTCCATGCTTAGTATATTTCAGTTCAGTTCAGTCGCTCAGTCGTGTCTGACTCTTTGCAACCCCATGAACCGCGGCACTCCAGGCCTCCCTGTCCATCACCAACTCCTGGATTCTACCCAAACCCATGTCCATTGAGTTGGTGATGCCATCCAACCATCTCATCCTCTGTCGTCCCCTCCTCCTATCCTCAATCTTTCCCAGCATCAGGGTCTTTTCAAATGAGTCAGCCCTTTGCATCATGTGGCCAAAGTATTAGAGTTTCAACTTCAACATCAGTCCTTCCAATGAACACCCAGGACTGGTCTGCTTTAGGATGGACTGGTTGGATCTCCTTGTAGTCCAAGGGACTCTCAAAAGTCTTCTCCAACACCACAGTTCTAAAGGATCAATTCTTCAGCACTCAGGTTTCTTTATAGTACAATTCTCATATCCATAAATGACCACAGGAAAAACCATAGCCTTGACTAGACGGACCTTTGTTGGCAAAGTAATGTCTCTGCTTTTTAATATGTTGTCTAGGTTGGTCATAACTTTCCTTCAAAGGAGTAAGCATCTTTTAATTTCATGGATGCAGTCACCATCTGCAGTGATTTTGGAGCCCCCAAAAATAAAGTCTGACACTGTTTCCACTGTTTCCCCATCTATTTCCCATGAAGTGATGGACCAGATGCCATGATCTTCATTTTCTGAATGTTGAGCTTTAAGCCAACTTTTTCACTCTCCACTTTCACTTTCATCAAGAGGCTTTTGAGTTCCTCTTCACTTTTTGCCATAAGGGTGGTGTCATCTGCATATCTGAGGTTATTGATATTTCTCCCGGTAATTTTGATTCCAGCTTGTGATTCCTCCAGCCCAGCATTTCTCATGACGTACTCTGCATATAAGTTAAATAAGCAGGGTGACAATAAACAGCCTTGACGTACTTATTTTCCTATTTGGAACCAGTCTGTTGTTCCATGTCCACTTCTAACTGTTGCTTCCTGACATGCACACAGGTTTCTCAAGGTGCAGGAGCGGTGGCTGCGACAGTGCAGGAGGTGCTGAGAGGAGCTACCCCACCTCCAAGGTCAGGGGCGGTGCCTGTGCTTTGCTGGAGCAGCCGTGAAGAGATATTCCACGAAAAAGGTAAGAGAAAACCAAGTTAGATGGTAGGTGCTGAGAGGGGGCATCAGAGAGCAGACAGACTGAAACCACAATCACAGACAACTAGCCAATCTGACCACACGGACCAGCGTTGTCTAACTCAATGAAACTAAGCCATGCCGTGTGGGGTCACCCAATATGGATGGGTCATGGTGGAGAGGTCTGACAGAACGTGTTCCACTGGAGAAGGGAATGGCAAGCCACTTCAGTATTCTTGCCTTGCGAACCCCATGAACAGTATGAAAAGGCAAAAAGATAGGACACTGAAACATGAACTCCCCAGGCTGGTAGGTGCCCAATATGCTACTGGAGATCAGTGGAGAAATAATTCCAGAGAGAATAAAGGGATGGAGCCAAAGCAAAAACAACACCCAGTTGTGGATGTGACTGGTGATAGAAGCAAAGTCCAATGCTGTAAAGAGCAATATTGCATAGGAACCTGGAATGTTAGGTCCATGAATCAAAGCAAATTGGAAGTGTTCAAACAGGAGATGGCAAGAGTGAACATCGACATTCTAGGAATCAGTGAACTAAGATGGACTGGAATGAGTGAATTTAACTCAGATGACCATTATATCTACTACTGTGGGCAGGAATACCTTAGAAGAAATGGAGTAGCCATCATCGTCAACAAAAGAGTCCAAAATGCAGTACTTGGATGCAATCTCAAAAACGACAGACAGAATGATCTCTGTTTCAAACCATTCAATATCACAGTAATCCAAGTCTATGCCCAGACCAGTAACGCTGAAGAAGCTGAAGTTGAACAGTTCTATGGAAACCTACAACACCTTCTAGAACTAACACCCAAAAAGATGTCCTTTTCATTATAGGGGACTGGAATGCAAAAGTAGAAAGTCAAGAAACACCTGGAGTAACAGGCAAATTTGGCCTTGGAGTATAGAATGAAGCAGGGCAAAGACTAATAGAGTTCTGCCAAGAGAACACACTGGTCATAGCAAACACTCTCTTCCAACAACACAAGAGAAGATTCTACACATGGACATCACCAGATGGTCAATACCGAAACCAGACTGGTTATATTCTTTGCAGCCAAAGATGGAGAAGCTCTATACAGTCAGCAAAAACAAGACTGGGAGCTGACTGTGGCTCAGATTATGAACTGCTCTTTGCCAAATTCAGGCTTAAATTGAAGAAAGTGGGCTAGACCATCCGTGTATAACCTAAATCAAATCTCTTATGAATATACAGTGGAAGTGAGAAATAGATTTAAGGGACTAGATTTGATAGACAGAGTGCCTGATGAACTATGGACAGAGGTTCATGACATTGTACAGGAGACAGGAATCAAGACCATTCTCAAGAAAAAGAAACGCAAAAAGGCAAAATGGCTGTCTGGGGAGGCCTTACAAATATCTGTGAAAAGAAGAGAAGCTAAAAGCAAAGAAGAATAGGAAAGATATATCCATTTGAATGCAAAGTTCCAAAGAATAGCAAGGAGAGATAAGAAAGCCTTCCTCAGCAATCAGTGCAATGTAACCATATTTGCATCCTCACAAAAAACTTTGTTTTGTATAAACATGAACAAACATGTACATGAAATATAGACATGTGTCCACAGCCTGTTTTTTTCCCCCAAAGTATGGAAACAGTGTGAGGAAGCATTCCATATACAACTTATTCTATGGACATGGTTATAAATACAATTTTCACTATATTAATTTAAATAATTATTATAGACATTTGTGTACGTGATCAAAAGTGAACCTATTTACTGTACTATTTCCTTCATCAAATAGTAATAAGTGATTATAATAAGTAATCTTAATAATAATGACTTTCAGTTCACTTCAGTTCAGTTCAGTCGCTCAGTTGTGTCCGACTCTTTGCGACCCTATGAATCGCAGCACACCAGGCTGTGTGTCCCTGTCCATCACCAACTCCCGGAGTTCACTCAGACCCACATCCATCAAGTCAGTGATGACATCCAGCCGTCTCATCCTCTGTCATCCCCTTCTCCTCCTGCCCCCAATCCCTCCCAGCATCAGAGTCTTTTCCAATGAGTCAACTCGTTGCATGAGGTGGCCAAAGTACTGGAGTTTCAGCTTTAGCATCACTACTTCCAAAGAACATCTGGGACTGATCTCCTTTAGGATGGACTGGTTGGATCTCCTTGCAGTCCAAGGGACTCTCAAGAGTCTTCTCCAACACCACAGTTCAAAAGCATCAATTCTTCGGTGCTCAGCTTTCTTCAAAGTACAACTCTTATATCCATACATGACTACTGGAAAAACCATAGCCTTGACTAGATGGACTTTGTTGGCAAAGTAATGTCTCTGCTTTTGAATATGCTATCTAGGTTGGTCATAACTTTCCTTCCAAGGAGTAAGCGTCTTTTAATTTCATGGCTGCAATCACCATCTGCAGTGATTTTGGAGCCCCCAAAAATAAAGTCAGCCACTGTTTCCACCGGTTCCCCATCTATTTCCCATGAAGTGATGGGACCAGATGCCATGATCTTAGTTTTCTGAATGTTGAACTTTAAGCCAACTTTTTCACTCTCTTCTTTCACTTTCATCAAGAGGCTTTTTCATTCCTCTTCACTTTCTGCCATTAGGGTGGTGTCATCTGCATATCTGAGGTTATTCATATTTCCCTTGGCAATCTTGATTCCAGCTTGTGCTTCTTCCAGCCCAGCATTTTTCATGATGTACTCTGCATATAAGTTAAATAAGCAGGGTGACAATATACAGCCTTGATGTACTCCTTTTCCCATTTAGAACCAGTCATCTGTTCCACGTCCAGTTCTAACTGTTGCTTCCTGACCTGCATATAGGTTTCTCAAGAGGCAGGTCAGGTGGTCTGGTATTCCTATCTCTTTCAGATTTTTCCACAGTTTATTGTGGTCCACACAGTCAAAGGCTTTTATGCACTTCAAATCAAAGGAAACTAATTAGTGAAAACACAATTGATGGTGGGGCAGGAAATTTTTTTCTCATCTAAACCAATTAAAAGCAATTAATTTCTCCCATTTTATAAAAGTAGTTAGATTCAAAATCTCAAACCTCCTTACTAAGTTATATTCAGCATACATTTTATATACAGCAGCTAAACACTGAGACATGATAATAAAGGAAGCAAATTATGTCCATTTGCAAGGAAACATCACAGACAAACCATTTGAGACCGTTATTAGAATCAAACTGGCTTCATTTAAAATACAAATTGAAAGATTGTCCTGAGTTTGTTGTTTCTATTCCTACCTTTTTGATCAAATCTATTACTGTGCCTCATTCCCTTTATGTCTATCACACAAACACACACATAATCATAATCATACTGGAAAATATGTGGGTTTCTATACTTACATGTGATCTCTAATATTTTTAAATGAATACTGACTTTTCAAAAAAATCTAAATTGAATGCCATAAGCTAAAGGTATCAAAATGAACAGAAATGAAAATATTAGGAATATAGCAGTTAGATTAATTACAAACTTAATTCTTTGCCTCAAAAAGAATAACATGTTGACATTTTAAAAACTCATTTTGAGGGAAAAAACAAATAGATTGAGAAAATTTCCATATAATCTCTGAAAGGATATAGTTTTCAGTGAGTGTGAATTACGTTTTATTTTATACAAGGTTTTACTAGTGTGGTATTTTCTGTTATATTGAGTTATAACTCCCAACCCATAGAGGCAGCTTTTGATTTGATTTTCATTGCCTTGGGCAAGCATGATTGAGGACCCACAAGACTGTAGAAGATGTTGATTGATTCTTTTGATCCTAGGAGATAATAGAAAGTGTTTAAATTGGTTTTGTTAAAAAAAATCTGAGGATGAATTGAGACTTTAGGCAAATTGCACAGAAGATTTTTAATCTTCGATTTGTTCAAATCTGTAACATAGGAAACAGAAAAGATTTATATCTCCTCTTGTCAAATTCCTTTCTATTTCACATCAATCACTTTTTTTTTCCTCTTCACCTTTTCTGGTACTATGTGACTCCTTTATTCCTAGAATTAGAGGCCTCTGAGTTTTATTTAAATTAAAAATGGTATCAAAGTCACACATACAATGAAACTTAAGCCACAGCAAGTCTGGAGATCAGACCAAAGAGAAGTGGACAAAAAATTATCAGTGGGGCAAAATAAAAAGTGAATCTATGTGCTTCTCTTTAGGAGTCTAAAGCACTAATCATTATATCCCTACCTTGGACAATCTGACAAAATACTTCCAACAGAGCTCTTATGATACACTGCTGTCCTATCAGAGTGTCTCAGCTAGATATTAAGAAGAATGGCAAATAATATGTTACTGTCAGTATATACAGAACTGAAGTTTATATGGTGATTAGAAGATGCATGGTTGTACTGAGAATACTTATTTCCATATTAACAATGAAAGTGAAAGTCTCTCAATCATGTCCGATTCTTTGCCACCCCATGTACTATACAGTACATTGAATTCTCTAGGCCAGAATACTGAAGTGGGTAGCCTTTCCTTTCTCCAGGGGATCTTCCCAACCCAGGGATTGAACCCAGTCTCCCACAGTGAAGGTGATTCTTTACCAACTGAGCTATCGGGAAAGCCATATTAATGATAGTTACAGAAAAAAGCAAAAGCGAAGGGGACTTCTTTGGGGTCTGTAATCCAGAGGTTATTTTACCTCTGTGCCTTAATGGGACATCATCACTCAAAAATATAAAAGTTTGGTGTCTCCACAGGCAAGGAAAACAAGAGAAAAACAGATGAGACTATGTAAAACTAAAATATCTGCACAGTGAGGAAAATTATCAACAAAATGAAAAGGCTTCCTACTGAATGGAGATGGTACTTACAAACAATACATATCAAAAGGTTAATATCCTAAATACACAAAGAACCATATGATTCAACATCAGAAAAAAAAGAAAGAACAAAAAAGCAGATTAAAAAATGGCCAGAGGACCTGAATAGAAAATTTTCCAATGTCAACATAAAGATAGCCAACAGGCACATGAAAAGGTGTGAAATATCATTAATTTTAAGACAAATGTAAATCAAAACTACAATGAGATAACATCTCACACTGTCAGAATGTTCATTAACAAAAAGACGACAAATAATAAGTATTGGAGAGATGTAGAGAAAAGGAGACTCTTGTGCACTGTGTGTGGGATTGGAGACTTGTGTAGCCAATATGGAAAACTATATGGAGATTCTATAAAAAATTAAAAATACAACCACTATATGATTCAGCTATCCCCCTATTGGGTATTTATCTGATGAAAACAAGAACTCTAATTTAAAAAGATATATGCATACCTATATTTGTTATAGCATTAGTAGCAAAAACCAAGATGGAAGCAACCTGAGTGCCCATCAGTAGATGGGTAAAGAAGTCACCCCCACACACCCACACAATGGAATATTACTCAGCCATAATAAAGAATGAAATCTTGCCATTTGTGACAACTTGGATGGACCTGAAAGCATTATGCTAAGTGAAATAAGACACTTAGGTAACAGAGAAAGGTAAATTTGTATGTATGATTTCACTTAGGCTTAAACAAATGAAGCAACATAACTAAACATAAACAAAGTCATAAATATAGAGAACAAACAGGTGGTTGCTACAGGAGTTGAGGGTGGAGAGAGGAGAGAAATAGTTGAGGGAGATTAGGAGATACAAACTTCCAGTTACAAAATAAATGAGTCATGGATATAAAATGTACAATGTTGGAAATACAATAAATAATGACATAATATGTTTACATGATGACAGATGGTAACTGGACTTATTGTGGTGATCATTTTGAAATGTAGAGAAACAGTGAATCACTAAATTGTGTATCAGGAACTAACATAGTGTTGCAAGTGAATTATACTTCACAAACTAACAAACAAACTTGGAAAAAAAAAAAAAAAAGATTTAGCGCTACCCAAGTGTGGAAGGAGGAAAGGAAGAGGGCATTGAATGAAGGGGGTTAGATGGTAAAAACCTCCAGTTATAAGTACTAGAATTGTAATGTACAAAATGATAACTATAATTATCATTTAGTATATTATGCATAAAAGTTAATAGAATAAATCATGAGTTCTCATCACAAGGATTTTTTTTCATTTCTTTAATATTATATCTCTATGAGATGATGAAAGTTCACTAAACTTATTGTGAGAATCATTTCATGGTGATATAAAATCATTATGCTCTACATCTTAAATTTATACAGAGCTATGTCAATTTTATCACAATAAAACTGGAAATAAAATAAAATTTTTAAATGTAATAGTTTGGGCACACCAGTACTGAATTCAGTAGTGTTAGGCACTTTCCCAAGCACACTCATAGATATTAACTTATCTAGATTTTTAAATAATTCCACAAGAGAGATTATATTATCCTCATTTTCTGATAAACTACTTGGGAAACATGAAGGATAAATGAGTTGCACACACAAATGAGTAAGGCCAGGAACTGAACAATATGTTCATACTAATAACCACTAACCACTAAGCTGTGCTAAATTAATAGTTCTCTAGGTCTAAGCCCTTCAAAAGCTTCACCAAGCACCCAAGAAGCCTTCTGTCAATATTCATTTTGGACCTTTAGAACTGGTTAATACAATTTTGAAACACCTTTCTCCATTTAGTTTACACTGATTTTGTGCTACTTCTCTGGAAGATATGAGTAAATGGAAATTTTATTTTGTAATTGAAAATGAGATCCTCAACAGTTAGCTTCATCACCACAAACACACTGAATCAACTGGAAGGCCATGTATCATGTAATTGCTCTTGGCCTTCTACATTTGTCTTTGGCATTTATTCTCATGAAAACCAAAATACTAATTTTCTTTGCATTACCAAACAAAGAAAAATCTTTATAATACATAATTTTAAAAACATAAAATTTATATCATGTAAAGTAAGACTTTTGCACGCTAAAAAAGTCCTAAAAAGACATTTTTAAACATGTTAATTTCTTGAATTGCCATTTCTTTGCACATTATGGCATTTTATACCACCAAATATCTTTTCAACTGATAACAGGTGACTATTAAAAAAACAACCCAGTAAATGTTACCAAACTGATAAGCTGTGAAATGGATCTATTTTGTTTTTATTTCCAAAAGGATTGAGAAATTCTGAAGGGAAAAAAAAAAAAAAGATCCAGGTGATGATACTGAAAATGAGATCAAAATTGTGCCTTTTTCAGTGGGAATCTGGCTATTACAAAACCTTGTTATTTGTTTGTGCGTCAGTGTACGGAAAATTTTTGCATTTCTCAAACTCTAGAAGATCTCAGGTTGTGAAATTTCCCTTCTGTTATCACTGCCTCTGCTCCCAAACGTGGCACGGGTACTATTTGACCAAGTTTGTCTAACAGAGTAAGAAGACTGAACAGGCACTGCTGCCTCTAAAACTTATTCTTTATGTTTATTTTTCCTAGGTGATATCAAGTGTGTTTTTTTTTTTTAATTCTTTAACATCTCTTTGTGAGCTAATACAGTTTTCCTGAACATTCTAAGTTAAGCATAATAATTTAGGTTATATGAGAGTTGTTGTTGTTGTTGTTCGGTCGATCAGTGTGTTCAACTCTGAAACACCATGGACTGTCACACGCCAGGCCTCCCTGTCCTTCACCATCTCCCAGAGCTTGCTCAAACTCATGTCCATTGAGTCTATGATGCCAGCCAACCCTCTCATCCTCTGTCTCCCCCTCCTTCTCCTGTCTTCAATCTTGCCCAGCATCAGGGTCTTTGCCACTGAGTCTGCTCTTTGCATCAAGTGGTCAAAGTATTGGAGCTTCAGCTTCAGCATCAGTTTTTCCAATAAATATTCAGTGTTGATTTCCTTTATGATTCACTAGTTTGATCTCCTTGCTGTCCAAGGGACTCTCAAGTGTCTTCTCCAACACTGCAGTTCAAAAGCACCAATTCTTAGGCTCTCAACCTTTTTTATGGTCCAACTCTCACTTCTGTCCTGTCTATTTATTATAAAGTGATGGGACCAAATGCCATGATCTTTGTTTTATAATGTTGAGTTTTAGGCCAAGAGAGTTAATTAATATTAAACACTCAATGTTTTGAATATAACACTAATTGTATATAAAATAAAGAACACTATAGGTTTTTTTGCCTCTTTTTCCTTATGCATTTATCCTGTAGGACTTAGTAATTTAGGACAAGAGCAATGGATTAAAAAAAACCTGAACTCAAATTTCTGGTTCCCCATTCACTTAATTTTGGGAACTCTGGAGATAATTTTTTCTCATGATAAAAATGTGGTGAAAATATCCACTATATAGAGTTGTTATGAAGATTAGATGAGATTTTGGAGGAAGGTTCTTGTATTTGGCACAAAAGAGACAAACAATCAATAGTGGTTAAACAAAATAATATTAATCAGTTCAGTTCAGTCGCTCAGTTGTGTATGACTCTTTGCCTCCACATGGACTGCAGCATGCCAGGCTGCCCTGTCCATCACCAACTCCTGGAGTTTATTCAAACTCATGTCTACTCAGTCGGGGATGCCATCCAACAATCTCATCCTCTGTTGTGTCCTTCTCCTCCTGCCTCCCATCTTTCCAAACATTAGGGTCTTTTCCAATGAGTCAGTTCTTCGCATCAGGTGGCCAAAATACTGGAGCTTCATCTTCACCATCAGTCCTTCCAATGAATATTCAGGACTGATTTCTTTTAGGATGCACTGGATGGATCTCCTTGCTGTCCAAGGGTCTCTCAATAATCTTCAACACCACAGTTCAAAAACATCAATTCTTCAGTGCTCAGCTTTCTTCATAGTCCAACTCTCACATCCATACATGAATACTGGAAAAACCATAGCTTTGACTAGATGGATCTTTGTTGACAAAGTAATGTCTCTGCTTTTTAATATGCTGTCTAAAGATCATAGCTTTTCTTTCAGAGAGTAAGCGTCTTTTAATATCATGGCTGCAGTCACAATCTGCAGTGATTTTGGAGCCCAGGAAAATAAAGTCTGTCATGGTTTCCATTGTTTCCCCATCTATTTGCCAAGAAGTGATGGGACCAGATGCGATTATCTTAGTTTTAAAAAACTAATGTTGAGTTTTATTTTTTTATTTATTTTTTTTTCACTTATTTTTTTAAATTTTATTTTATTTTTAAACTTTACATAATTGTATTAGTTTTGCCAAATATCAAAATGAATCCGCCACAGGCACATGTAATGTTGAGTTTTAAGTCCGCATTTTCACTGTCCTCTTTCACTTTCATCAGGAAGGTCTTTAGTTCCTCTTCATTTTATGCCATAAGGGTGGTGTTATCTGCATATCTGAGGTTATTGATATTTTACCCAGCAATCTTGATTCCAGTTTGTGCTTTATCCAACCTGGCATTTTGCATGATATACCCTGCATGTAAGTTAAATAAGCAGGGTGACAATATACAGCCTTGACATAATCCTTTCCCAATATGGAACCAGTCTGTTATTCCATGTCTGGTTCTAACTGCTGTTTCTTGACCTGCATATAACTTTCTCAGGAGGCAGGAAAGGTGGTCTGGTATTCCCATCTCTTGAAGAATTTTCCAGTTTGTTGTGATCCACACAGTCAAAGGCTTTGATGTAGTCAATAAAGCAGAAGTAGATGTTTTTCTGGAACTCTCTTGCTTTTTCTATGATCCAACAGATGTTGGCAATTTGACCTCTGCTTCCTCTGCCTTTTCTAATACAGCTTGAATATCTGGGAGTTCTTGGTTAGCATACTGTTGAAGCTTCTCTTAGAGAATTTTGAGCACTACTTTGCCAGCATGTGAGATGAGTGCAATTGTGCGGTAGTTTGAGCATTCTTTGGCATTGCCTTTCTTTGGGATTGGAATGAAAACTGACCTTTTCCAGTCCTGTGGCCACTGCTGAGTTTTCCAAATTTGCTGGCATATTGAGTGCAGCACTTTCACAGCATCATCTTTTAGGATTTGAAATAGTTCAGCTGGAATTCCATCACCTCCAGTAACTTTGATTGTAGGCCTATTTGACAGCATTTTAATGCAGTTTGCTGCTGCTGCTGCTAAGTCGCTTCAGTCGTGTCCAACTCTGTGCAACCCCATAGATGGAAGCCCACTAGGCTCCCCTGTCCCTGGGATTCTCCAGGCAAGAACACTGGAGTGGGTTGCCATTTCCTTCTCCAGTGCATGAAAGCAAAGTGAAAATGAAGTCGCTCAGTCCTGCCCAACTCTCAGCGACCCCATGGACTGCAGCCTGCCAGGCTCCTCCGTCCATGAGATTTTCCAGGCAAGAGTATTGGAGTGGGGTGCCATTGCCTTCTCCTTACTGCAGTTTACCTCATCATTTTATCTGTGCAATAGCAGTTCCTTTGTCAAATCTTTTTCCTAACTGGATATCTAATGAGACATATGAGCAAGGGAGTTAAGATGCAGTTTTTTTAACATTTTCTTTTTTTTTTAATTTTTTTTAAAGAATTATGTGATGGTATTTTTAATTATTAAATTAATGTATAGTTGCTTTACAATGTTGTGTTACTTCAGGTGTATAGCAAATTGATTCAGTTATACATGTACATATACACATACACAAGTATCTTTTTTTCAGATTATTTTCCCTTCAAGATCATTTCAAAATATTGACTATATTTCCCTGTGCTATAAGTAAGTCTTTGTTGGTTATCTGTTTTATATATAGTTGTGTGTATATATTAATCCCAATCTCCTAATTTATCCCCCTCCATTCCCCTTTGGAAACCATAATTTTGTTTTCTATGTCTGTGAGCCTATTTCTGTTTTATATATAAATTCATTTGTATCATTATTTTTTTAGACTTCACATATAATATGATATTGCAGAACTATTTATGATAGCCAAGGCATGGAAGCAACCTAAATATTCATCCACAGATGAATGGATATGACATATATACATATATCATATAATAGTAATGGAATATTACTCAATCACAGAAAAGAATGAAATAATGCCATTTACAGCACCGTGGATGGACCCAGAGATGATCACACCTAGTGAAGTGTACTAGACAGAGAAAGAGCACAGGCTTTTGAGTTGAATCTCAGATTTGTCATGTACTATCTGAATAGTTATGGAAAAGTTACCAAACCTTCATTAATCTCATTTAAGTGGAAATCACAATGTATAACTTATGAGGAAGCTGTGAAAATTAAATCAGGTCATTTATGATAAAGAATTCAAAGAAAAACAACTGGTATAATTATCATTATCATAAATTCACTATAGAAAAGGTTACATATAATATTCATTTCAAAAGGATAGTTGACAGTATTCCATTTTGCTGTGTCAAATGCAGAGGTAAAATAACGCTGTTGACGGCAGGGTAGTAGGAGCCATCCACTCTGGGGCAAGCAATAAAAATCATTGTTTATAGGGAATTTAAAAGGATAATATTACTAACTAAAAACAGGTTGTATTTTTATTATCATCATGTGCTAGAAACTCTAAATAATATTCCTAATGAGGTAGACTGTTTCCACTGCTTACACTTGCCTTGGTGCTCTACTGGTAGCAAACTGCTGGTATATTTTATAATTGTTTTGTACCTTTAAACTTTAGTTTTAGTTACATAAATTCTCATGATCATTTATAGTGTGTTAGTTAAAACAGGGAGTAGATAATTTGTTTATATAAATTCAAAAGCATTTTACTTTTAAACATTTCAACAGACATCTTGAATTCCTTTAATGAAACAATCATTGTTCTATTGGCTTTTAAATTTGTTAATAAATGGAATATACTTTTGCTAAGTGCAAAAACTATAATATTGAAAAATTTCAAACTTCAAAATTGACAATTCTCTCAATCTGAAACTATTGCACACAGTTGAATTTGATTTATCTCCTTCTTAGTAAGCAAGAAATTCCATATTTGACCTCTCACATATTTCTTGTATAATCTTCAAAGTTTCTGCCTTAGTTTAATATGCACTGTATGTCTGACTTAAAATGTCTCCCCATTCAAAATGTATTCTGTGAGAAAAACAGACTGCCAGAGAATGACCTTCATAGTAAAATGTATAGAGTGTTTTTAAGAAATAAAATAAATATATTCTGTGTCAAAAATGCTGTGGAGAATATCCTAACATTTTACAAAATAATATACATGTTTCTGTTTCAATTCTATAATTATAAAAAATTATTTATTTAAAACTTTACAATAAATATATCAGAAATTAGAACATTTAATGCAAAATTTACTTTCTTGCCTTGAGGGATGTATATGCAGGACAATTAAATTCAAACTGAAGTAACAGAGTTATCATGTCACATATTCTATCACCTTTCATAACATTCAGGCAAGAATTGGGAGAATTGAATATCTCTAAAACTGTATTTGTAATACAAGGTAATCTACTTGAATCATCATGTCACTGGAACTCTAATGTATGAAACTTTATACTGGTTCAAACTAAAATATCCCCATGGTAGTGTTTGTATATCTCTGCATCATTTACTTCTTATTTGTCTGTGAACTGATGTGTATATACTCTATTTAAATGAATGAAAATGGTAAGGATGATAAATACTATATTCAACCTCAACACCCACATTATACTTCTTTTTTATGCTGCCTTTACATTTGTAATACTCAAATATAATTCCCCAAACTATATTTTTCCTGCTACTACAATAATTTATGCTTATTTAACTGTCTCTTTTTGACTATGCTTTATTTGAAGGTTGTCCTCATTTTGTCAAAAACATATCAACAGGGGAGTTTAAAAACATATACTTATAACCAATATAAATTCCACCTTATCCCAAGAGTAAATTCTTATTTTGTATTATTTACTATTCTAGAACTTAAAATATCACTGTTTGGGAATTTTTTTTAATGGAAAGAGTATTAAATAATCAACAAGATGTTTTTTATAAATTTCTTTTATTTAAAATGTAGTTCCACAGACTAAATAGCATTATAACCTGGTTCAAATCTATTTTGTTGGACATGTAGAAGCACATGATCGTTATGTAGGCTATATGTCCATTTAATTTTGATAAGGATTTATACTATTAGAAACAAAAAGCTTTGTGTTTTAACAATTACCATGTGAATAATTATCATAATTATGGTCCTAATGCATCAAAGTACAGAACCTAATGTCAAACTTCATATGATAATAGACTTATGTGATTCTTTTGAAAACTATAGTGCAAGAACACTAAGAAATGTCACCATAATGTTAGAAAAGAGTGTCATTTTCTCTTGCATTTGGGAAAGAATCAATAAGTATTTTACTTTATTTTTTCTCTTTTATATATGTCTTTTTACTTTAATTTTTCACTGGGGGAAAATTGCCCTACAGTGTTGTGATAGTTTCTTCCATACAACAATGCAAATCAGCCATAATTATACATGTATCACCTCCCTTTTGAGCCTTCCTCTCTTCCTCTACATCCCACCACTCTAGCTCATCACAGAGCTCCTGACTGGGCTCCCTGTGCTAGAGAGCAACTTCTCAACAGATATCTATTTTACACACGATAGTGTATATATGTCTATGCTACTCTCTCCATTGGCCCACTCTCTCCTTAATGCACTATGTCCATGAGTCCGTTCTCTATGTCTGCATCTCCATTCCTTCCCTACAAATAGCTTAATCAATACTATTTTCCTAGATTCCATTTATATGTGTGATTATACAATATTTGTTTTTCTCTTTTTGACTTCATTCATTCTGTAAGACAGATTCTAGGTTCAGCCACCTCACTAGAACGGACTCAAATTCGTTCCTTTCAGTTGTGTGTGCCACGTCTTCTTCATCCTTTCGTCTGTCAGTGGATATCTACATTGCCTCTCTAGTATTTGCCTTTTGTTGCTACATTTCAAGATACTGTTAATGAGTGTAGGGTGGATACATATGAAGCACAGTTTTGTAGGAACTTACTATAAGCCTGCAGATGATTGTAAGACAGATCAAATAATGTGTCTTTGGAGAGTACGAGTGTTGGGGTTCAAAGAAAGGAGAGTTTGTGAAGCACATGGAAGGGAACTTTTTGAAGTGAACATTCAAATGTAGATAAGCATTTGGCATGTGAAGATACAGAGAAAGTAAGTGGCAAAGAGCAGGAAGATTAAGAAAAGAAAGAGTGCTGGGGATTGGTAGAGTGGTTCTGTGTGTATGTATTTGTGTGTGTATGTGCTTGTTTGTGGATGCACGTGTGTGTGTGTGTGTGTGTGTGTGTGCTGGAGTACACAAGAGAGATGATTCTAGTATGCACAGAATGATCCATGCATTTTGAAATTTTAAAAAACTAAAAAAATTTAAGTTAAAAAATCTAGGATTTAAAACAAATAGTGCTACAAATTAAAATAACTGTTATGTATCATAACTATTCACAGTATGTCAAGAACAGTTTGGCACATGGAGCTGTGAAATAAACAGCTTACTCTGTTGGTTATGTGCAATTCTTATATTTTATTTGTGTTTTCATTATTATCTGTCCTTTTTACTTCCTCTTCTCAAGAAAAACATTTTGGAAAGCATGGGAATGAATGTGTTGCATGCCTGAGTTCACACTGAATTTTTTTAAAAGTAAATCATTCACAAACTTAAGGTTTAAATTACAATTGATAAGTAATCATAGATGATATACTTCACAACAGTTGTAGTATGGGAGTCTCCTAACATATTCTGGAGGCCAGAGACAATGAGGACTAACTGGAGATTTCACCGTCTCTAAGATTAAGTAAAGCAATGGAAATTGTGCTTTGGATATATGGCTTTGACTTTGTGTGAAATGAATTGGATTGAGGAGAGTTTGGCAATCTAAATAGAGAAGATGAACTTTTAATAAAGGCTGATAGCAATGGATATATTAATAGAAAAGAGGAAGGTATACAAGTGTGACTATATATGGAAAGAACAAGAACAGTCCATTAATGACAGGTAAGGATAAAAGAAGTTTCTGAGAGTAGATTGCTGACAGCATGGTAGTGAACAGAAATAAGGCAGTTAGAAATAGTAGACAGCTGGATCATATCCAGTGTTAGATAAATGAATAGGATAGAGACCAAGATGGCCTACTGACAGGATAACATTTAATTTTGAATCTGGAGAGAGAAGTGTAACTATAATTTGGAGGTAATAGTTATAGAAATAGATTAAAGGAGCAGCAAATAATAAACAAAGAAGAAAGATGAGGACTAATTATTAATCTAAAGTATTTTTATCTAAGTAATGTATCTATTTAGAACAAAGAGAAAGAGGAAGGAAAGGATATCAAAGGAACTTTGGGAAAGAAAAGAACAAGCATGGGATAATTCAAAATAATCCAAAGGGAAATAAATGTAGGATGAATGAAGAAGGAAATCTATCAAAAGCTCAAAGGTTATAGAGTTGTGCTATGAGAAAAAAGCTATCATATTTATCAATTTGGTGGTAACCACAGCACTTGAAAAAATCTCATAGCATATAATACCTGAGCATTATCAATGTGCCAGAAGTTGTACTAGAGTCTGAAGTTATAAGTATAGGGATGAATAAAGAAAATATAATAATATATAAAGATGACAGATTTTTGTACTCATGGTTTTTAAATCACAGAGATAATGGAAAATAAGAAACTTTTATGAAGTGAATAAAAGGCAAAGACATTAAATAAGTATGTGTATATTACAAGAAGGAGGGGAAAAAAGATCTGTAGTATGAATATACCTTTGTTTTTCGAGGCATATGTATGATTATATTAAAATAGCTTTCTTTTCTCTTAAACAAAACTAATTATCTAGTTGTTAGAGTTCTTTGTTGTTGCTCAGTCATGTCCAACTCTTTGCAACCACATGGACGGCAGCATGCCAGGCTTCCCTGTTCTTCACTATCTCCCAGAGCTTGTTCAAACTCATGTCCATCACGTTGGTGATGCCATCCAACCATCTCATCTGTCATCCCCTTCTCCTTCTGCCTTCAAATTTTCCCAGCATTAGGAGTCTTTTCCAATGTTGGCTCTTTGCATCATGTGGCCAAAGTATTGGAGCTTCAGGTTCACCATCAGACCTACCAATGAATATTCAGTGTTGACTTCCTTTAGGATTGGCTGGCTTGATCTCCTTGCAGGCCAAAGGACTCACAAAAGTCTTCTCCAGCACCACAGTTCAAAAGCATCAATTTTTTGGTGCTCAGCCTTCTTTATGGTCCAACTTTCCTGTCCATACACGACTACTGGAAAAAAAAAACTGACTATACAGACCTTTGTCTGTAAAGTAATATCTCTGCTTTTTAATACTCTTTCTAGGTTGGTCATAGCTTTTCTTCCAAGGAGCAAGTGTCTTTTAATTTCATGGCTGCCGTCACCATCCACGGTGATACTGGAGCCCAAGAAAATAAAGTCTGTCACCATTTCCATTTTCCCCATCTATTTGCGATGAAGTGATGGGACCAGATGCCATAATCTTCGTTTTTTGAATGTTGAGTTTTAAGCCAGCTTTTTCACTCTCCTCTTTCACCTTCATCAAGAGGCTCTTTAGTTCCTCTTCATTTTCTGCCATAAGGGTTGTATCATCTGCATATGTGAAGTTATTGATATTTCTCTCACTATTCTTGATTTTAGCTTTTGCTTCATCCAGCCTGGCATTCCACATGATATACTCTGCACATAAGTTAAATAAGCAGGATGACCATATAAAGCCTTGACATATTCCTTTCCCAATTTTGAACCAATCTGTTATTCCATGTCTGGTTATAACTATTGCTTCTTGATCTGCATACAGCTCATAAGATAGGGCTCTTACTTATGTATATATACTACATACATGGCATGCAATCAGAACCAACAACATAATATGTGAGGTCCATTGAAAAATAAAATGTGAATTCCCCTGTTAAAACAATGTTAAGAATTTTAAGACACTGATAAGAGAACATTAAAACAAGCATAGGGTCCTCTTGAATATAAATTCTGTACATACTTGTTGCTGTTCAGTCACTAAGTTGTGTCTGACTCTTTGTGACTCTATGAACTGCAGCACACCAGGCTTCTCTGTCCTTCATCATCTCCCTGCGTTTTCTCAAACTCATCTCCATTCTGTCAGTGATGCCATCCAATCATCTCATTCTCTGTTGCCCCCTTCTCCTCTTGCCCTCAATTTTTTCCAGCATCAGAGTCTTGTCCAATTAGTCAGTTCTTCACATCTGGTGGCCAAACTATTGGAGTTTCAGTATCAGTCCTTCTAATGAATATTCAGGGTTCAGTGTCCTAACTCTTTATCTCAAGCTAAACTCATCTCTCCTCCAAGTCTTCTACTTGAATATTGCCTTATACACCTCACTGACTGTTTCCCCAGTCTTCCAGTTTCTCAAAGCCAATAAGTTAATAACTGAATGAATGAATGAACTTATTTTAAAATTTCTTCCCATTTTATATAAATTTTTAATTTATGACACCTAGGTTCTAAATTTTAAATGCATATAGAATCTGAACCAGTCTTACTATAGCCCCTGTTCCCACCCTGTACTGAGCCACCATCATCTCACTCTTGGATTACAGTAATTGCTTTTTTTTTTTAATTTAATTTTTTATTGAAGGCTAATTGCTTTACAGAATTTTATTATTTTTTGTCAAACCTCAACATTAATCATCCATAGGTATACATATATCCCCTCCCTTTTGAACCTCCCTCCCATCTCCCTCCCGATCCCAACCCTCTAGGTTGATACAGAGCCCCTGTTTGACTTTTCTGAGCCATCAGCAAATTCCCATTGGCTATCTAATTTACATATGGTAATATAAGTTTCCATGTTACTCTTTCACACATCTCACCCTCTCCTTCACTCTCCCCAGGTCCATAAGTCTATTCTCTATGTCTGTTTCTCCATTGCTGCCCTGTAAATAAATTCCTCAGTACCATTTTTCTAGATTCCGTGCATGTGTGTTAAAGTACGATATTCATCTTTCTCTTTCTGACTCGCTTCACTCTGTATAAAGGTTCTAGGTTCATCCACCTCATCAGAACTGAGTCAAATGTGTTCCTTTTTATGGCTGAGTGATATTCCATTGTGCATGTGTACCACAACTTCTTTATCCATTCATCTGCCGATGTACATCTAGGTTGCTTCCATGTTCTAGCTATGGTAATTAGTGCTGCAATGAACAATGGGATACATGTGTCTTTTTCAATTTTGGTTTCCTCAGGGTATATGCCTAGGAGTGGGATTGCTGGGTCATATGGTGGTTTTATTCCTAGTTTTTTTAAGGAATCTCCATACTGTCTTCCATAGTGGCTGTATCAATCTACATTCCTACCAACAGTGCAATCACGTTCCCTTTTCTCTCCACCCCCTCCAGCATTTATTGTTTGCAGACTTTTTGATGAGGGCCATTCTGACCAGTGTGAGGTGACATCTCATTGTGGTTTTGATTTGCATTTCTCTAATAATGAGTGATGTTGAGCATCTTTTCATGTGTTTGTTAGCCATCTGTGTGTCTTGGAGAAATGTCTGTTTAGGCCTTTTTCCACTTTTTGATTAGGGTTTTTGCTTTTCTGGCATTTGCTTCTTAACTGAGCTCCTTGATCCTACCTTTGCCCTCTTCAATCTATCCTCAACAGAATAGCCTGGATGATTCCATTAAAGACAAACTCAGATGAATTCACTCCTCAAAGCCCAAAATGGGCCCCTAGGCATCTCATCATAAGAAATAGAATCCATAAATCTCCTCAAATTTCTATGAGATCTGACCTCTTGTTACTTTCTCTCTTCTACTACTCTCTAGTTATCCCCCATTCTGTCTAGCCATGCTCCTTACCTCCTTGACAGTTTTGTTAAATCTCATTTTCTCTATTAGGCCAATCTTGATGGACTGAAGTAAAACTGCCACAACTCCTTGGGCTTCATCTCCTCACACTTAGTCTTCCTTTCTCTGCTCTAGCTTTTCATACCCTCATCACCTGGTAAGGGCCACATAATTTATTAGGTTTGCTTTTCGCTTCTCTTCCTCCAAAAACATGAAAGCACCTTCCGTGGTGGCTCAGTGGTAAAGAACCCACTTGCTAATGCAGAAGCCACAGATTTGATCCTTGGGTTGGAAAGATTCCCTGAAGTAGGAAATGGCAACCCACTCCAGTATTCTTGCCTGAAAAATCCCATGGGCAGAGGGGCCTGGTGGGCTACAGTGTACTGGGTCACAAGAGTCAGACAGGCCTTAGCAACTAAACAACAATAACAACAACGGCTAGGAAAGAGATCTTTATACCCTTCTACAACTGAAGCATCTAACACAGCATGTGGCATATAGTAGGCAATCAATAAATAATCACTGAATGATGGATAATTAAATACATGAAGAAACTAGAAGCTGAAAACTGTATCAAAGTATTATACATTGAGTAATGATGAATAAATCTTGTCAAACCCTGAAAACTCTATAATAAGCAATAAGATATAACTAAAAATATTCTACTTTACTAAGTGGTATTTATAATGATGGTGGTCATAAAATGTATACTTATTGGAGGATAACAAGTAAATTTAATTTAGTTCTATGTTAGATGTTTTTCACTGTCCTTTAATTTCTAATAACAAATATCAACAAATTTATCTCCTTATGAGTATTATTTCTAACATTTAAATTTCTGACCTCTAAAATAGTAGGAATTGATTAACATTTAAAAACATGGAAATGTGAAGAAAATGAGAAAATTAATGATTGTACCTCATAACTCAGAGCTTATGACTCAGCTTCAACATATCATATAAAGGCTTTAGACTTCTGATAATCTACTCAAAATCTATGCTCTTGCCCCTGGGTTGGCAAATAAGGAAAAGTATATAACTAACTCAATTTAATCCCAATCAAAGATCCAGTAATCATTGGAGTTGTATGCAAATAAACTATTAGAAGAGAATCCCATAGTCTCTAATCATTTTTATTTAGGCAACAATATTAGAAGTCAAGTACACATTGTTTAAATGTCATTTTCCCCTGATTTGCTATCATTCACTATGCACTATTATTTGAAACTGTGAATTGTGAGGTTGAGAAGAATGGGAAGCAGCATAATGCAAAGTTTTAGAAAATATGCAGTTAGAGATGATACTACCAGAATGATTCTTTTACAAATATAAAGTTTATTATGTCATGACTGTTGAAAATCCTCCCCTTTGTATTAGTCAAAGCCAAAGTCTTCACAATCCTCCTCAGCCCTATGTGATTAGATCCACCCTACCTGAAATCTGTATCTACCACCTCCTTTTTCTTCTCACCTACCATCCTCTTACTGTTCCTTCAGCCCCAGAAAGACTGGGTCCTTTTCTTTTTTTATTTTTATTTTTAGTCTTTTGTTTTTAATTAGAGGATAATTACTTAACAAAGTTATAATGGTCTCTGTCATATGTCAACATGAATCACCCATAGTTATATATATGCGCCTTCCTCCTCTCAAACCATTTTCCCACTTTCCTCCCTGTCCCATCCCTCTAGGTTGTCACAGACCTCTGGCTTTGGGTTCAGTGTGTCATACACCAAATTCTACTGGCTATCTACTTTACATATGGCAATAAATATGTTTCAATGCTATTCTCTCAAATCATCCCACCTTCTCTCTCCCCTACTGTGTCCAAAAGTCTGTTCTTTATGCCTGCATGTCTGTTGCTGGCAGGTTCATCAGTACAATCTATCTAGATTCCATGTATATGCATTCAGTTCAGTCACTCAGTTGTGTCCAACTCTTTGCGAACCCATGAACTGCAGCACAGCATGCTTCTCTGTCTTTCACCAACTCCCAGAGCTTGCTCAAACTCATGTCCATTGAGACAGTGATGTCATTGAACCATCTCATCCTCTGTCATCCCCTTTTCCTTCTGCCTTCAGGGTCTTTTCCAATGAGTCAGTTCTTTGCATCAGGTGGTCAAAGTATTGGAGTTTCAGCTTCAGCATCAGTCCTTCCAATCAATATTCAGGAATGATTTCCTTTAGGATTGACTGGTTGGATCTCTGAGCAGTCCAAGAGGACTCTCAAGAGTCTTCTCTAAAACCACAGTTCAAAAGCATCAATTCTTTGGCCCTCAGCTCTCTTTACAGTACAATTCTCACATCCATACATGACTACTGGGAAAAGCATAGCTTTGACTAGATGGATCTTTGTTGGCAAAGTAATGTCTCTGCTTTTTAATATGCTGTTTAGGTTGGGCACAGCCTTTCTTCCAAGGAGCAAGTGTCTTTTAATTTAATGACTGCAGTCACCATCTGTAGTGATTTTGGAGGCCAAGAAAATAAAGTCTGTCATGGTTTCCATTGTTCCCCTATCTATTTGCCATGAAATGGGACCAGATGCTATGATTTTTGTTTTTTGAATGTTAAGTTTTAAGCCAGAGTTTTCACTCTTCTCTTTCACTTTCATTAAGAAGGTCTTTAGTTCCTCTTCACTTTCTGCCATAATGGTGGTATTATAGTCATATCTGAGGCTATTGATATTTCTCCCAGAAATCTTCATTCCAGATTGTGCTTCATCCAGCCTGGCATTTTGCATGATGTACTCTGCATATAAGTTAAATAAGCAGGGTGACAATATATGCCTTGACGTAATCATTTCCCAATTTGGAAGCAGTCTGTTATTCCATGTCTGGTTCTAACTGTTGCTTCTTGACCTGCGTACAGATTTCTCAGGGAGGCAGGAGAGGTGGTCTGGTATTCCCATCTCTTGAAGGATTTTCCACAGTGTGTTGTGATCTACACAGTCAAAGGCTTTGGTAAATCAATAAGGCAGAAAGAGACGTTTTTCTGGAATTCTCGCTTTTTCTATGATCCATCAGATGTTGGCAATTTGATCTCTGGTTCCTCTGCTTTCTCTAAATCCAGCTTGAACATCTAGAAGTGCATGGTTCATGTACTGTTGAAGCCTGGCTTGGAGAATTTTGAGCATTACTTTGCTAGCATGTGAGATGAGTGCAATTGTGCAATAGTTTGAACATTCTTTGGCATTGCCTTTCTTTGGGATTAGAGTGAAAACTGACCTCTTCCAGTCCTGTTGCCACTGTGGAGTTTTCCAAATTTGCTGGTATATTAAGTGCAGCACTTAACAGCATTCTCTCTAGGTTTTGAAATAGCTCAATTGGAATTTCATCACCTCTACTATCTTTATTTGTAGTTATGCTTCCTAAGGCTCACTTGACTTTGTATTCCAGGATGTCTGGTTATAGGTGAGTGATCACACCATCATGGTTATCATGGGTCATGAAGCTCTTTTTTGTATAGTTCTGTCTATTCTTGCCACCTCTTCTTAATATCTTCTGCTTTTGTTAGGTCCATACCATTTCTGTCCTTTATTGAGCCCATCTTTGCATGAAATGTTCCCTTGGTATCTCTAATTTTCTTGAAGAGATCTCTAGTCTTTCCCATTCTGTTGTTTTCCTGATGTCTTTGCATTGATCACTGAGGAAGTCTTTCTTATCTCTCCTTGCTATTCTTTGGAACTCTCCATTCAAATGGGCGTATCTTTCCTTTTCTCCTTTGCCTTTCACGTCTCTTCTTTCTCAGCTATTTGTAAGGCCTTCTCAGACAATCATTTTGCCTTTTTGCATTTCTTTTTCTTGGGGATAGTCTTGATAACTTCCTCCTGTGTAATGTCATGAACATCTGTCCACAGTTCTTCAGGCACTCTGTCTATCAGATCTAATCCCTTGAATCTATTTGTCACTTATACCTTATAATTGTAAGGTTGGTCATACCTGAATAATCTGATGGTTTTCCCTAATTTCTTCAAGTTAAGTCTGAATTTGGCAAAAAGGAGTTCATGATCTGAGCCACAGTCAGCTCCCAGTCTTGTTTTTGCTGACTATATAGAGCCTCTCCTTCTTTGGCTGCAAATAATATAATCAATCTGATTTCAGTATTGATCATCTGGTGATGTCACATGTAGCGTCTTCTCTTGTGTTGTTGAAAGAGGGTGTTCACTATATAAATATCAATATATGATATTTATTTTTTCACTTTCTGACTTAGTGCACTTTGTATAATGGGCTCTAGGTTCATCCACCTCATTAGGGCCAACTCAAATGTATTCCTTTTTATATCTGAGTAATATTGCATTGCATATATATATATCACAACTTCTTTACCCCCTCCTCTATTGATGGACATCTAGGTTGCTTCCATGTCCTAGCTATTATAAATAGTGTTTCAATGAACACTGTGGTACATGTGTGTTTTTCAATTATGCTGTCCTTAGGATATATGCCTAGTAGTAGTATTGTTGGGTCATATTGTAGCTTTGTTCCTATTTTTTAAGGAATCTCCAGAGTGTCTGTATCAATTTGTATTCCTACCAACAGTGCAAGAGTGTTCCCTTTTCTCCACACCATCTCCAGCATTTATTCTTTGTGGACATTTTGGTGATGGCTATTCTGACTGGTGTGAGATGATACCTCAATGTAGTTTTGATTTAAGTTTTCTAATAATGAGCAATGCTCAGCATCTTTTCCTTTGTTTTTTAGCCATATATATGTCTTCTTTGGAGAAATGTCTCTTTAGGTCTTCTACCTACTCACTCGCATCCTTTTGATAATTGTTCCTCTTCCTGGAATATGCCTGGTAACTCCACACCATACTTCAAGTCTTTGCTCAATCATCATCTTACTGATGAGTTTATGTGTATATAAGAGAAACATATAAACATACATTTAAAACTAGCCAGCTTTGTGCTTGGTGATAAAACCTTAGAAAATCCCTGACAAAGTAAAAATAAAACAAAAAAGTGCACCAGCATCACTACTACCATAAACCACCACGGAAGTGCTACCCAGTAAAACTGTGTATGCTCATGTACACACATGCACATACATACACACGCATCTGTGTATTTATTTTTCTACCTGAAGATATAATTTACTTAAAAACCCAGCAATATAATTCAAAAGACTTCTAGGAAGATGATCATTGAAATGAAGTTAGCAAACATCAAAACTTTTCTGAATGTCTACTGGTGTTTTTTAAGGGATATACTGGATGCGAATCAATAAACTAGAAATGAGCAATATTTATAACAAGAAAACTAGAAGTCTTCACTAAGGAACATAAAAGAACACTTGAATAAAATAAGAGACTATTATAAGAGATTCAATCATGTAAGGAGGTTGAATTTCTTAATTCCATCTGTCATTAAAATGTAATAATATCCCAGTCAAAATCTCCATCACAAAACAATTATATATCTACTCTAAAATGTGAAGATATGAGAATTGGCATAATATATGCATAAAATAAGAGTAATGATTGTGTAATTTCCCTCCAAGTACTAAAATATATTATAAAACTATAATATTAAACATTTTATAATGCCAAGTTTTATTTTTACATTTGTAAATGAGACTACTCAGTCAACTACTGAAGTCTTTCATGTCTAAAATTGTCAGGGTTTTTATTTAATTAAGTGGAGTCTTCAAAGTATAGAGTCATATAATCTGCAAAGATTGAACAATTTACACTTTTCTATCCAATTTTATAATTCATTTCTTTCTCTTGTAGAATAAATTGGTTCATATTTTCAAGGTGTAATAATAATTCCAAAATCAGACAACCCAGTTTTGGAATTTTGTAGCTTACTTGCTTTTAATATTTCTCCATAAATACTCAGAGAATTGTTTGCTTTGTTTTGAAAAAGATATATTTTATTAGTCATCTGTCTCCTCTTAACTCCCCAGTTTTGTTTTGTTTTTTTAATTTTAAACCGAACAATTTCTGAATTTTACTAAACACACCTATAGCATGTATGGAAAAATACTTTTCTTTTGCTGAATTAATATGGTTCTAACAGAGTCCCGGCAGAAAGTGAAGAGGAACTAAAAAGCCTCTTGATGAAAGTGAAAGAGGAGAGTGAAAAAGTTGGCTTAAAGCTCAACATTCAGAAAACTAAGATCATGGCATCCGGTCCAATCACTTCATGGGAAATAGATGGGGAAACAGTGGAAACAGTGTCAGACTTTATTTTTCTGGGCTCCAAAATCACTACAGATGGTGACTGCAGCCATGAAATTAAAAGACGCTTACTCCTTGGAAGGAAAGTTATGACCAACCTAGATACCATATTCAAAAGCAGAGACATTACTTTGCCAACAAAGGTGTGTCTAGTCAAGGCTATAGTTTTTCCTGTGGTCATGTATGGATGTGAGAGTTGGACTGTGAAGAAGGCTGAGCGCCGAAGAATTGATGCTTTTGAACTGTGGTGTTGGAGAACACTCTTGAGAGTCCCCTGGACTGCAAAGAGATCCAACCAGTCCATTCTGAAGGAGATCAGCCCTGGGATTTCTTTGGAAGGAATGATGCTAAAGCTGAAACTCCAGTACTTTGGCCACCTCATGCAAAGAGTTGACTCATTGGAAAAGACTCTGATGCTGCGAGGGATTGGGGGCAGGAGGAGAAGGGGATGACAGAGGATGAGATGGCTGGATGGCATCACTGACTCAATGGACGTGAGTCTCAGTGAACTCTGGGAGTTGATGATGGATGGGGAGGCCTGGTGTGCTGCGATTCATGGGGTCACGAAGAGTCGGACACTACTGAGCGACTGATCTGATCTAATCTGAACAGAGTCCCTTGGACTGCAAGGAGATCCAACCAGTCCATTCTGAAGGAGATCAGCCCTGGGATTTCTTTGGAAGGAATGATACTAAAGCTGAAACTCCAGTACTTTGGCCACCTCATGGGAAGAGTTGACTCATTGGAAAAGACTCTGATGCTGGGAGGAACTGGGGGCAAGAGGAGAAGGGAACGACAGAGGATGAGATGGCTGATGGCATCACTGACTCGATGGACGTGAGTCTGAGTGAACTGCGGGAGTTGGTGATGGACAGGGAGGCCTGGCGTGCTGTGATTCATGGGGTCGCAAAGAGTCAGACACGACTGAGGGACTGAACTGAACTGAACATTATTTCCCAAAATTAGCATTCCTGCTTGCAGTATAGTTGCTCATAGTTTATTATTCTTTCAGTGACATTTCAGTTGCAGTTTTTCTAAACATGTTGCAGGTGTTTCTAGAAATGAGAGCTGTCCCTATTTGTTGCTTTTTATCTCTGTTTGTGTCAGTATTAATGGCACACTTGTTTCATTAACAATCATTTAGAAGCTTTCTTTTTTTTTTAATCTCCATGTGTTTCTAACTTTTAATGTTTTATAGAATTAACTTACAAATCAACTGAACTTTACAGTTTTATTGAGAATAAGTGCTTGTTCAGGTTTTTTGAAAACTTTACTTTTTTTTTTGTTTGAATGGCAACTGGTCTGTTTAGATTTTCTCTCAATTTTAGGATAAGTTTCTTCAATTTATTTCTTATATAAATTAGCAATTGTTCCAGATTTTCAGATTAAAATATAGGAAGTTGAATTAACACATAATTTAAAATTTTCTCCTGATAATGGATTGTTTCCAAACTATGACTGTTTTTGTATGTTTGCTTTATCATTTTTTCATGAATCACCAAAAAAAGTCAAACTACTAGCCAACCTCATTTTTTTAAAATTTTATTTTATTTTTAAACTTTACATAATTGTATTAGTTTTGCCAAATATCAAAATGAATCAGCCACAGGTATACATGTGTTCCCCATCCTGAACCCTCCTCCCTCCTCCCTCCCCATACCATCCCTCTGGGTCGTCCCAGTGCACTAGCCCCAAGCATCCAGTATCGTGTATCGAACCTGGACTGGCAACTCGTTTCTTACATGATATTTTACATGTTTCAATGTCATTCTCCCAAATCTTCCCACCCTCTCCCTCTCCCACAGAGTCCAACCTCATTTTTAATGAAAGTAAAAACAGATAAAGAATTAGAAGGAGAAAAAGTTGTTGAAACCTAGAAAATCTTTACAAAAAAATAACTAGAAGACACTACATGGAAATATAGTTGAAAGCACAACAAAGTTGATGTTTCTGAAAATAGGACTCAATAAAAACTGACTACATTTAATAGAAAATTCTAAATTGCCCAGTTTTTATGGAAGAAAAGCAAAAAATTTCTAAGTAACTCACTCACATGAAAAGAACAAGACCCAGATGCTTTTATATTTTTATTCTAAAAATATATATAAATATCAGATAACATATGGTTACTGACCTAATTCCAAAGCAATGAAGAACAAATAAACATTCCATTTTCATATTATGTCAAAAGAATATGATTTCAAAGCATTCAAAAATAACGCAATAAGGAAGCACTACAAACAGATCTCCAGAATTAATAGAAGCAAAAAACACATTAAATATCAAGAAATAAGATCCAACTAAATGTTAACTAAATAATCATTGCAATCTACTTAACTGCTTAGCATGAATGCAGAGGTAATTTAACATTAGGAAATATGTTGATTTAATTTAGTAAATTTAAAAAAAGAAGGAAAGCATATGATATTATACATGATATACAAAGGAAAGCACTTAACAAGATACTCTCAGGATTAAAACATTAAATAAAGCAAAAAATAATTAATACTTCATTAACAGAATAAAATGTTTATATCTCAGTTCCAAAGCTAGTATTTACTTACTGGAAAGGTATTTAAAGCATTCCATTAAAGTCATGTACAAGATGTGGTACTCACTACTATTTAACACTGTTTTGGAAGGATTAGACAAAGTACAGTCAGCCTTCCATATCTGTGGGTTCACATCTGCAAATTCCACCAACTGTAGGTCAAAATGACTTGAAAAATCAATTCCATGAATTTCTACAGAGCACAGCTTGATTTGCCTCAGGCTGGCAACTATTTACTCTCAAAGAGTCAGACACAACTGAGCGACTGATCTGATCTGACATTGTTTTGGGCATCAAAAGCAATCTAGAAATGATTTAAAGTATACAGGATGATATGTGCAGGGTATATGCAAATACTATGCCACTATATATAAGGGCACTGGTGGCTCAGACGGTAAAGCGTCTGTCTACAATGCAGGAGACCCAGGTTCGATCCCTGGGTCAGGAAGATCCCCGGGAGCAGAAAATGGCAATTCACTCCAGTACTATTACCTGGAAAATCCCATGGACAGAGGAGCCTGGTAGGCTACAGTCCATGGGGTCGCAAAGAGTCGGACACGACTGAGTGACTTCACTTTTACTTTCTTTCACTTTCATATATAAGGGGACTTGAACATCTGTGAATTTTGGAATGGTGTTCTTGAACGACTCTCCCTTGAATACTGAGGCACAGTTATATTGGCAGATGAACTGACTGTACACGTGGAAACCCCACAAGTAACAATTCTCTTTTAATTTTGTAAAATGCTATGCTATGCTAAGTCACTTCAGTCGTGTCCGACTCTGTGTGACCCCATAGACAGCAGCCCACCAGGCTTCCCCGTCCCTGGGATTCTCCAGGCAAGAACACTGGAGTGGGTTGCCATTTCCTTCTCCAATGCATGAAAGTGAAAACGAAAGTGAAGTCGCTCAGTCGTGTCCGACTCTTAGCGACCCCATGGACTGAAGCCTACCAGGCTCCTCCATCCATAGGATTTTCCAGGCAAGAGTACTGGAGTGGGGTGCCATTGCAGATACAAAAAGGAAAGAAATGAATTATCTTCAAACAAATGTTAGTAATAAAACAATTTTAGAAAGTACATTTCATAGCAAAATAATGCACAGACATAAACCCTATCAAGAATCTCCCAATACACTCCTGAAAGTCAAAAAAGGTAGATGTGAACAAACATCATTCCTCCCTGTTAATGTATAACTTCCATATGATTCCAATAATGCCATTTGTTTTCTTTTTGGAGCTTAAAATATTGATTAAAAAATCTCAAATGAAAGAATAAATTAGCAAGAGTAGTTAGCTAAGCTCTTATAAAGAAGAGTGGTATGTGTTCGTATGTATGTGTGTGTGTGTGTGTGTGGTAGGGGATGAAGTGAAAGTCACTCAGTCGTGTCTGGCCCTTTGCGACCCCATGGACTATACATGTGACCCCATGGACTATACAGCCCATGGAATTCTCCAGGCAAGCATACTGGAGTGGATACCATTTCCCTTTTCCAAGGGGTCTTCCCAACCCAGGAATCAAACCCAGGTTTCCTGCATTGCAGGTGGATTCTTTACCAGCTGAGCCGCAGGGAAGCACAAGAATACTGGAGTAAGTAGCCTATCCCTTTTCCAGGGGATCTTCCCGACCCAGGAATCGAAACAGGGTCTCTTGCATTGCAGGTGGATTTTTTTTACCAACTGAGCTATGAGGGGAGACTGTCGAGGTGAGGATAATCACACAACTATTCAAACATATCTACTCTATCATTAAATCATTATGAGATTGGTACTTGAATTAGATAACAGTCTAATGAATAGGGCTTCCCTGGTGGCTCAGATGGTAAAGAATCCACCTTCATTGTGGGAGACCTGGGTTCAATCACTACAGGGAAGATTCTCTGTAGAAGGGAATGGCTACCCACTCCAGTATTTTTGCTGAAGAATTCCATGGACAGAGAAGTCTGGTGGGCTATAGTCCCTGGGGTCGCAAAGAGTTGGACACGACTGAGCAACTTTCACTTCACTAATGGAATAGAATAAGAAATCTGGACACAGACCCAATGTGTATAGGAATGAGGTAGGTCATTGCATCATGAGAAATCAAAACAGTAAAGCTATTATGCCACTGAAGTGGCCTTCAGTTCAGTTTAGTTCAGTCTCTTAGTCGTGTCCGACTCTTTGCAACCGCATGGACTGTAGCACACCAATGGTCTTAATTCACTGAAATAAATGTGGTTACAATGTTTATTCGTTTTATAGGAATATTTTTCTGGTTAGTGTTCTTTATATGTCATTTTACTTTCTTCCTTTCTTCTTCTTTCCCTTTTTCTATATTTCTCTCTCTTTCTCAATACATATGCACTATATTTATAAAGAATTCGTGTGTGCTGCTTTTTATGTTTTTTTAAATTGGGGTACAATTGCTTTACAACGTTGTGTTAGTTTTTGTTGTACAACAAAGTGAATCAGCTATGTGTATACATATATGTCCTCCCTCTTGACCCTCCTTCTCACCACCCTCTCCCTTCCATCCATCTAGGTCACCACAGGGCACCAAGCTGTGTTCCCTGCATGATACAGGAGGTTCCCATTAGCTATTTGGTTAACACATGGCAGTCAACATGTGTCAATCCCAATATTCCAATTCATCCTCCCCTCCCCACCATGTCCCAAATATTCATTCCCTACCTCTGAGTATCTATTCCCATCTTGTGAATAGATTTGCTTTGCATGTGCTCTAAGTCACCTCAGTCATGTCCAACTCTTTGTAACCTTATGGACTGTAAGCCCACCGACTTCTCTATCCATGAGATTCTCCAAGCAAGAATACTGGAGTAGGTTGCCAAGCCCTCCTCCAGGGGATCTTCCTGACCCAGGGATCAAACCCAGGTCTCTTGTGTCTCCTGAATTGGCAGATGGGTTCTTTACCACTAGGGCCACCTGGGAAGCCCACAAATAGGTTTAAAGTTGGCTTAAAGCTCAACATTCAGAAAACGAAGATCATGGCATTCGGTCCCATCACTTCATGGCAAATAGATAGGGAAACAGTGGAAACAGTGCCAGACTTTATTTTTCTGGGCTCCAAAATCACTACAGATGGTGACTGCAGCCATGAAATTAAAAAACGTTTACTCCTTGGAAGGAAGGTTATGACCAACCTAGATAGCATATTCAAAAGCAGAGACATTACTTTGCCAACAAAGGTCCGTCTAGTCAAGGCTATGGTTTTTCCTGTGGTTATGTATGGATGTGAGAGTTGGACTGTGAAGAAGGCTGAGCACTGAAGAATTGATGCTTTTGAACTGTGGTGTTGGAGAAGACTCTTGAGAGTCCCTTGGACTGCAAGGAGATCCAACCAGTCCGTTCTAAAGGAGATCAGCCCTGGGATTTCTTTGGAAGGAATGATGCTAATGCTGAAACTCCAGTACTTTGGCCACCTCATGCAAAGACTTGACTCATTGGAAAAGACTCTGATGCTGCGAGGGATTGGGGGCAGGAGGAAAAGGGGACAACAGAAGATGAGATGGCTGGATGGCATCACCAACTTGATGGACATGAGTTTGAGTGAACTCCGGGAGATGGTGATGGACAGAGAGGCCTGGTGCGCTGTGATTCATGGGGTGGCAAAGAGTCGGACACAACTGAGCTACTGAACTGAACTGAACTGAACTGAATACCTATTTGTGGAATTTTTCTTGATTCCACATACATGCACCAACATAAAATATTTGTTTTTCTCTTTCTGACTTGTCTTTCTGACTTCACTCTGTATGACAGACAGAGGCCCACCTGCATCTCCACAAATTATTCAATTTCATTCCTTTTCATAGCTGAGTAATATTCCATTGTGTATATGTACCATTTCTTCATTCCTTTCATCTGTTGATTGACATTTAAGTTGTTTCCATGTCCTGGCTATTGTAAACAATACTGTGATGAACACTGGTGTGCATGTGTCTTTTTAAATTATGGTTTTCTCAGTGGGACTGCTGAGTCGTATGGTATTTCTATTTTTAGTTTTTTAAGAAATCTCCATACAGTTCTCCATGGTGGCTATATCCATCTACATCCCCACTAATAGTGAAGAAAGACTCCCTTTCTCTACACTTTTCCCAGCATTTACTGTTTATAAATTTTTTGATGATGGCCCTTCTGACTGGTGTGAGGTGATACCTCAATGTAGTTTTGATCTGTATTTCTCTAATAATTAATAACATCGAGCATCTTCCCAGGGGCCTGTTGGCCCTATGTGTCTTCTTTGGAGAAATGTCTGTTTAAGTCTTCTGTCCATGTTTGCTTCTCTCTGATCTCATCTTTTACATGTGAGGAATGAGCTATGGCCATACTCTGAACAAGTAGAAATTTTTTTTAGAACTAATAATGAGTATAAGATCTTTTCTCACTTGTCTGTTCACAATGTTACTTTACTGACTTCTACCACCAATAGACTTTTTTTTTTTTTTAACCAATATGTCTTATATTGATGCCCTGTTTCAGTGGTTGTGTTCAGAAACACAAATCCAGTCAAACTCCTACCTTTACCATAAGAACACCACTGCCAATGTTACAAATAAATAATCGGTTCTGCACTGCAGGGTCTGTCAGGATATGAATTTGTGTTTGTGTGGCTTTTTTTTTTTAATAACAGAAGACAAGAATCTCCTTTAACATACCAAAACATCACCATTATTGCTGACCGTCATTACTTTTGGAAGACAGCTCCTGTTTCCTGATTCATACTTTCAGATATTCATTAATTGATTTTCCTTTCTTTTGGGTGAAAAAGAATATGTGTATTTAACTTACATTTTAAAAACAAAAATCCCTAAAGGTTTTTTAACATTTTAATTGGATTAATTATTTTATAATATTGTGGTTTACTCTAAAGACTTTTTAATATATATATAAAATATCCTTTACATTTTTTTTAATCCCAAATTGAAAATAAAATTATTCTAAAATCTCAGCGTCATAAGATGAAGGCAAGGGTCAATCTGTTATTTTCAAATGTGGCAATGAAGTTGCCCAGAAGGACAAAAAGAATCTGAAAATAAAGACTCACTGAAAATTTGGTACTAAACCTTAAAAATGTATACCATAACACTTCAGTAGATTCACAGGTGGAAAAATGTGAAGTGTGTTTACACTATTTGCCATAAGCCAATTTTATCTGCATCAAGCCATATGGTTTGGGAAACTGAGAGTTTCATGAGAATCCAGAGTGAAATTTAACAGTACCATCGGAAAGGAGGAAACTGAGGAGTTTATAAGCCATTCTAAGACACAGCAGGATTTTTTTTTCTCCCCCCCCCCCACTAAAAATATACTATCATACCGATACTATAAAATGATTTCCACAATGTTTTTGTTATTTTCTGAAAATTGTTCCATTGCTACATTGGTCTACGGAAAATTTTGTTGTAAGATTTAGACTGTATTATTGGTAAATTCTCTTCTTATGTAAGAAACTAAAAGGACTTAGTGAAATGTATAGTTAATTATTTAAAACTGTTAATTATAATTTTTAAGGTTTCAAAATTATTACTTAATTATACATATCAAATGGAGAAGGAAAAGGCAACCCACCCCAGTGTTCTTGCCTGGAGAATCCCAGGGTCGGGGGAGCCTGGTGGGCTGCCATCTATGGGGTCGCACAGAGTTGGACACGACTGAAGCAACGTAGCAGCAGCAGCATACATATCAAAACAAACATAATCTGGGGAATCATTCAGAGAAGAATAAGAAGAAATCTAGTAAAAAATTATATATCAGCTAATTTAAAGGTTATCTTGTGAAATTCCCCTTTGATATCCACAGATCAGTTTAATATGAGAGCCAGAAAGTTTCTTTCACACTTTTTTTTAGTATTTTAACTTACTTATATACACTCTAAAGAATCAAATGCAATGTTACTTAGACCAGTAATTTAAGATTTGTAAGTTGGAATTAAATGCATTCCTTAGGCTTTTAAATTTATTTAAGAATTTTGAATTATAACTCAAGCTATATATTAATATAGTTTATATTAATATAAAGTATGTAGATTAATAAATAAATGAAATGAAATAAATATATTCATATAAAATATTAATTCAAAAAAGTAAAATATCTAAAATCTTATAAAATACTTCCAATAATCAAGAAAAAAGTAACTTGCTTGCATAGTCCTTCCGAAATATAAAGAAAACTTGATTCCTCATCATTTACTATGGAATTCCTTAAGTTGATAGCAAAACCAAGAAGAAAAGTGAAATTTATACAAAATTGATTAGTTTGAAAAAAAACCACTCCTGTAATTAGGATAGGTCAGGAAAAAAGTTTCTTTATAAATAATTTATCAGAAACTACTCTATGAAAACCTAAGGAAATGTCAAGCCAGGTGCAATCTTTTAAAACTATTCCTGTATAAATCAATTAAGGTGCTTTATTTTGACACCTAGGGTCAGTGTTTACCAAACGTAGATAGACAAGTCCATCCCTGCAGCATGCATTTGCAAATAACTTTACTCATTAATGTTTAATTAAGACAGAGGAAAACTGTCCTTGATATTTTGCTGCAATTAGTGCTCTCTATACCCCACTGACTTCTCATGATGAATTACTTTTCAAATGAAAAGTGAAATGATTAAAACTGGAGACACTCCATCTACTATGCATTGCCCATACCACATTTTAAAGAGGAGAACCAAATAATACTTGCCGAGTGAAACAACTGAAATCATCTGTTGTTGATTTCAAATGTGAAGCTTCTTTCTGATTATGACTAAAGTGGTATAACATGTAAATACCAATTTATTCCTATAAGTCATAAAGTCAGTCAGTCTAGTCACATAATACTAGAGCTTTAGGAGGCTTAGTTCAACACCCTCAATTTAAAACCTTTCGTAAAAGAGTAGTGAATTGTGAAGGTCACATAATTTTCCAAATGATGTCGTCATCATTTCATGTACAATTTTAACATTCTACTCTTTTAAGGGACTCTATAATTCAATGCCTTATTTTACCAAACGATCAATATAAACTAACATCACACAACTGCAAAACAAAACAAAACAAAACAAAAAACCTTATAGTCAGGAAAGATCCTTTGACTTGTGTAATGTTACACAGCTAAAAAGTGGTAGATCTAAAAGTACAGTTACAGATGTTCTACCCAAAATCTTTTCCTTACTTTCTACTCAAATATCATTTGTGCTCATTTTACACTGGAAGAGCAACACAATATAAGAAATATTTATGAAATCTTTTATCATTATACTCAGACATCATAGAAGTTGAATTTTTTTTGACATATGAATGCTCCTAGTGCCTTTATTATAATAGCCCCAAACTGGAAGCAGCCTAAATGTCCAGCAGTAGCTGAAAGGCATAAACAAATGATGAAGCCCTAGTCATTCATAAAAATGAACAAACTACTTACATGCATAACAACCCTGATAATCAAAAATATTTTCAAGTGAGAGAAGCCAGATGCAAAAGAATACAGACAAACCAAAGAACCCATTTATATAATATACTATCACAGAAGAAACTAATCTGAGGTTACAGAAATCAAACCACTGCTTATGGTGGGTTTGGTTTGACTGGAAAGTGCATGAAGGAACTTTATTTGGTTGATGGTATGTTCTCTGTCATGATCAGGGTATTGATTAAGTCTGTGTGTAATTTGATCAAAATGCATCAAACTGTGAGAAAAATTTGAGCCTATCAATGAATATAAATTTTCTCACAATTAAAAAATGCTGTGATATTTATATTATCTTAAATTCATTTAAAGACTTATATACCACTGTTGTTTATAATAATTTTAATGAGGTATAAATGACTTACAATAAATTTTGCATATCTAAAGTGTACAATTTAATGTTTGACATATCACCACAACCAAATATATAAAATTATGTATAATTATAATAAATGTATTCATCTCCCTCAAATGTTTCTTCTCATGTCCTTTATAATCCTTCCTTCTTGCTAGTTGAGATATTCTTGAAATAGCATATTATTACATGTGTTTTATGTTTTGTCTTATATTAATGAATTAAGCTGGCAATAATAATAATAAATATTTCCTAGATTCTTTTAAAATGTTCCCTTTTTTATTACTCTCTCAATTCTAGAATCTCCCTTCAAATATATTAAATACTTAGAATTTACAAATAAGCTGAGAACTAGCCTGAGTTCACCAAAAAATGAATGTTTTCTATACACCAAATTATTTGCTAACATAGAAAAAAATTGTGAAATTTTACATGTAAATTCATCTTTCAAAATTCTCTGTAAATAACATTGGAAGGTAAGGCTGATCTTAGCACGTATCATCACATGGCTACAAACCCTCCGCGTTGAGTAACACTGAACCACTTCATGGGAAATAGATGGGGAAACAGGGGAAACAGTGTCAGACTTTATTTTTTGGGGCTCCCAAATCACTGCAGATGGTGATTGCAGCCATGAAATTAAAAGATGCTTACTCCTTGGAAGGAAAGCTATGACCAACCTAGATAGCATACTGAAAAGCAGAGACATCACTTTGCCAACAAAGGTCTGTCTAGTCAAGGCTATGGTTTTTCCAGTGGTCATGTGTGGATGTGAAAGTTGGACTGTGAAGAAAGCTGAGCACCGAAGAATTGATGCTTTTGAACTGTGGTGTTGGAGAAGACTCGTGAGAGTCCCTTAGACTGCAGGGAGATCCAACCAGTCCATTCTGAAGGAGATCAGCCCTGGGTGTTCTTCGGAAGGACTGAGGCTAAAGCTGAAACTCCAATATTTTGGCCACCTCATGCTGAGAGTTGACTCATTGGAAAAGACTCTGACACTGGGAGGGATTGGAGGCAGGAGAAGGGGATGACAAAGGATGAGATGGTTGGATGGCATCACCGACTCGATGGACGTGAGTCTGAGTGAACTCCGTGAGTTGGTGATGGACAGGGAGGCCTGGCGTGCTGCAATTCATGGGGTCGCAAAGAGTCGGACACAACTGAGCAACTGAACTGAACTGAACTGAACCACTTTTAATAGCTCATGTACTCTCCAGTTCTCTATGGAGTCTTCCAATCCCTGTTACTTCCCAGCATCAAGCCTGTAGCTGTTGCCAGCTTGTGCTACTGCTATTTTAACACCTGATAGGCTTTACTCCGGAGAAGGCAATGGCACCCACTCCAGTACTCTTGCCTGGAAAATCCATGGATGGAGGAGCCTGGTAGGCTGCAATCCATGGGGTCGCTAAGAGTTGGACACGACTGAGCAACTTCACTTTCACTTTTTACTTTCATGCATTGGAGAAGGAAATGACAACCCACTCCAGTATTCTTGCCTGGAGAATCCCAGGGACGGGGAAGCCTGGTGGGCTGCCATCTATGGGATTGCACAGAGTCAGACACAACTGAAGCAACTTAGCAGCAGCAGCAGCAGCAGCAGCAGTAGGCTTCGCTCATTTATTTTACCTTCCTTCTCCCAGGAAGCTTTTGCATAATTGCTCTGATGGCAAAACTACATAAAAAAGATATTGCAATAAATTCACACACATTGATACACATCGATTTTTAAAATGATGTAACATGAGCTTATTTACAATTGGATTAAATAATTATTTTTGATCCAAACTATAGGTGATCATTAAAAATAATCTGCATTGTGCAAGTTTAATTTGAATATATGCGAGTTCTTTAAAATCAGAACTAATGCGAAGAGATGGATCACTTTTGCATATAATTGCTGAAAATGTTACATGATATTAGGCCACAGATAAAAGTTATGAATAAGTAACTATCAATAATCAGTGCTCAAGGGTATATTGATATGGATCAGACTGAGGCCACAGGACAGGAAACATCAGTGGTAGGAGTATGGTGTGGAGAGTGGACCTGGATTGTCTAAGCAGAACAGAGGCCATGTCAAAACAAAATGTAGTTAAGGTACAGAGAGTAGACCAACCTGGCTGGAAAGACTAACTTATGTTGAGGTCAGCAGAGCGGTCAGAAAAAAGAAGAAACCTAGTATCAGGAATTTATAACTTAAATATTTAGTCTTCTAAAATATGAGCCTGTGTGTTAAGACAATCTAACATGAATGGGGATACAGTAAAGTCTCCTGATTGTTTTTTATCCTCATAAAACATGCTATTCTATTTGGAAAATAGCATCCTATACCCTCCTTCATACCACATCTCTGTCTATCATCACAGGGAGGAAAAAGTACTTAAGTTCTGACAAAAGCTATGCTTGCACTTCTACATGATCTCAATGTCCAAAACAGAATAAACCTATGGAAAGTTCAGAAACACGTACTGAAAAAATATGAAGAGACTCAGTATTGGCCTCACTATTGGGTGCTGGTTATAATAACAATTCAAAGACCTTGGGCTATCCAGCCGGCTTACTGATAGAGGACTCTTATCAGAGTTCCTGCTGTTAGTTCTGACAGATTCACCACACATGGCTGCGCATGGCTACACTTGTACCCACTCAAGTGTGTAAGAAGTGTCTAGTGCTGTGCCATTGAGAATTTGCCTCAGTAATGTTTTAATTGCAGTTCTTCTTCAAACCAAAGAAGTTAATCCTGATAGGAAAGTAGTCCATGTCATTATTACTGGTTCTTTCAATGCAAAGCATCGTGCAATTTGAAGGTATATATTTTTAACACTCTCTCATTACATGTGAAAATGAGGATACCCTTTGCATTGCCGAGATACACTTATAGACAAGATTTTTCCTTTTCATTTAAAGGAACTAGACCTACATATATTTTATTAAAGAAAGAATAACGTTCAATATAGGAAACACTGATATGCATTTTCCATACACCTGACAAGGCAAAACAAAATGTTTAAGGTAGAAGGTCAACACCTTGAAAACCAGGAGCATTTCCAAAGATAATAACCAGAAATCTTGGCAGGGACTCTCAGCCAAATTCAATATACATAATTTTAGAACTGTGTCATGCAATCCCTCTTTTTAAAGTTAGATTATTGGAATAATAATATCTTAAACCATTAGCATCTTTCATTATTCAATTTATTACTGAGAAAAAAGAATAATGCACTTGAAATATGCACTTAAAGAGATCCAAATTTGAACCTGAGCACTTCCACTTAGCTGGATATGTCACACTTCTAAACTATGAGACTAATGATACTACCTTTCAAATATTTTGAGACTAATTAAAATAATGTATATGAATCATTTTGCACCATGACTAGTGCTCAAGTATATACAAACTATACTATATACTATTATATATAAATGCATATTATGTAAAACATATATAAAAATATAATTTGTAATTTTCCAATAAGTTTTAGATCTAAGTGGTTTATGTGCATGTTACTATGTGTAAATATAAATTATTTTCTAGCTAGTTCCTTTACTAGAAATACAATGGTAAAATTGTTGCTTACAATCTGGTAATATTCATGTGTGTGTGTTTGTAGGTATGTGTTTGTGTGTGTGTGTGTGTGTGTGTGTGTGTGTGTGTGTGTGTGTATAGAGAGAGAGAATAAAATCACAAAATGAGTCATGTATACCACAATATAAAGAATTATGACAGAGTTTTATGATTTTTCTCCAAGATAAAATATAATCTCTTTTCTTAAAATGTAAACTACGAAGCCAACAATTTATCTAGTTCTGATTGAGGTAGGGGAAAATCACTAGAAAGGAAAAATACTTTACTAGACATCTTTTTGGAAACTACCTGAAGAGTTTGTTAGAGCCCTGAATTATCATGGGTTCTATGGACAAAATATTTTATGAATATAATAAATATTTATGTAGAGCTTAATTTAAATTTTGTTTTAAACATTACATTGTTTAAAATCATAACAACATTGAAGGTTAAATAATACAGAGATCCAGAGAGCTATAGTCTTGCCCGAATTTATTTTTTTAATTTTTGTAAATTTCAATTTTATATTGGAGCATAGTTGATTAACAATGTTATCTTAATATCAGAAGTACAGCAAAGTGATTCAGTCTTACATAATCACATATCTGTGTGTACATATTAATCCCAAACTCCCATCTATTCCTCCCCAAACCACCCTGGTAACCATAAATTCATTCTTCAAGTCAGTGGGTCTGTTTTTATGTTGTAAATAAGTGCATTTGTATCATTTTAAATATTCTGTATATAGGCAATATCATGATATTTATCTTTTCCTAGCTGACTTACTTCTCTTACTATGATAGTCTCCAGGCCCATTCATGTTGCTGTAAATGGCATTGTTTCATTCTTTTTAATAGCTGAGTACTATTCTATTGTGCATATGTACCACATCATCTTTATCCATTCATCTTGTCAATGGACATTATTTTTTTTTTTTAGATTCTTCGCATGTTTTGACTACTGTAAACAATGCTGCAATGAACAGTAGAGTACATCCTTTCAAACCATGTTTTTCTCTGGATACATGCCCAGGAGTGGAATTGCTGGATCATATGGTAGTTTCATTTTTAGTTTTTGTTTGTATGTTTGTTTGTTTTTAAGGAACCTCCATACTGTTCACCATAGGGGCTGTAGCAATTTATATTCCCACCAACAGTGTAGGAGTGTTCCCTTTCCTCTACATTCTTCTCTACATTTATTGTTTGTAGACTTTTTGATGATGGCCATTCTCACTGGTGTGAAGTAATATCTCATTGTAGCTTTGATTTTCATTGCTCTAATAATTAGTGATGTTGCATATTTTTTCATGTGCCTCTTGGCCATCTGTATGTCTCCTCTGGAGAAACGTCTATTTAGTTTTCTGCCTATTTTTTAATGTGCTGCAATACATTAAAAGAAACTTATACCATGATCATGTGGGATTTATCCCAGGGATGCAAGGATTTTTCAATATCCAAAAATCAATCAAAATCACACACCACATCAATAAATTGAAAAACAAAAGTCATATATCATCTCAGTAGACATAGAAAAACATTTTGATGGAATCCAACACTCATTTATGATTTAAAAAAAAAAAAAAAACTCTCCAGAAAGTGGGCACAGAGACAACATTCCTCAACATAATAAAGGCCGTGTATGACAAACCAACAGTTAACTTTATATTCAATGTTGAGAGCTTAAAACATTTCCTCTGAGCTCAGGAACAAGATAAAGATATTCACTCTTGCCACTTATATTCAGTTTTGGAAGTTCTAGCCATGGCAGTCAGAGAAGAAAAATAAAAGGAATCCAAATTGGAAAAGAAGAAGTAAAACTCGTTGTAGATTACATGACATTATGAATAGAAAATCCTAAAGATGCTACCAGAAAACTACTATAGCTCAATGATGAATTAAGTTGTAGGATGCAAAATTAATACACAGAAATCTGTTACATTTCTATGTACTAATGATGAAACATCACAAAGAGCATTTAAAGAAACAGTCCCGTTTACTATTGCATTTAAAAGAATAAAATACCTAGGAATAAACCTCCCTGCTGCTTCTGCTGCTGCTGCTAAGTCACTTCAGTTGTGTCCGACTCTGTGCGACCCCATAGATGGCAGCCCAGCAGGCTCCCCCGTGGTTGCCATTTCCTTCTCCAGAAACCTCCCTAAGGAGGCAAAAAGACCTGTACTATAAAAGCTATAAGACACTGATGAAAGAAATTGAAGATGACACAGATGGAAAGATAAACAATGTTCTTAGACTGAAAGAACCCAGTATCTTCAAAATGACTATACAACACAAGGCAATTTACATATTCAATGCAAATCCCTCACAAATTATTAAGAACATTTTCAACATAACTAGAACAAAAAATCTTAAAATTTGTTTCGAAATACAAAAGGCCCCGAATGGCCAAAGCAATATTGAGAAAGCAAAACAGCTGGAGGAATCCGACTACTCCCTTCAGACTATACAACAAAGCTACAGTCATCAAGACAGTGTGGTACTGGCACAAAAACAGAAATATAGATCAGTGGAACAAGATAGAAAGCCCAGATATAAACCCATGAATATATGTACACCTTGTATTTGACAAAGGAGGCAAGAATATAAAACAGCATCTTCAATAAGAGGTGCTTGGAAAACTGGACAGCTATGTGTAAAAGAATAAATTAGAACACTTCCTAACATCCACACGCAAGCTCAAAATGAATTAATGACCTAAATGTAAGACAAGATACTCTAAAACAGTTAGAGGAAAACATAAGCAGAACATTCTTTGATATAAATCATAGTGTATTTTATGTTCTTATATATATATATTTTTTTCCTTACCATAGCCTATTGCCTTTTGGTTGTTCAGAACTCTTTTTTCAGCATTTATAGATTATTATCATGATGATGATTTTGTAGTAAGAACATTTAACATGCTATCAACCTTTTAAAATAAATTTAAGTGCACAATACAGTATTACAGCAGACCTTCAGAGCTCATCTTGCGTGATGGAAACTTCATAGCCTTTGATTAGTAACTTCTCATATCCCCTCCCCACAGCCTCTGGCAACCACCATTCTACTCTCTGCTTCTATGAAGTGGACTGTGTTAGACACCTTCTCTAAGTGGAATCATACAGTATTTGTCCTTCTACAACTGGATTATTTTGCTTAGCATAATATCCTTTATGTTCATCCATGTTGTCACATGTTATAGTTTTTTTTGTTTCTTTTTTAAAGGTTGAATTGTATTATATATCAAAACTTCTTTATCTGTTCATCTCTTAATGGACAATGGGGGCTGTTTCTATACCTTGGTTATTGTGAATAATGCTATGATGAACATGGGATTGCAGGTATCTTTTCAATAATCTAATTTTAATTATTTTAAACAAATACCCCAACATGGGATTGCTGGATAAAATGGTACACCTGCTATGGAAAATAGTAGGGAGGCTTCTCAAGAAATTAAAAATAGAGGCTAAGTGCTTCTGCCACAGTTCTCAGTCAAGGTTAATTTTGCCCTGAGGAAAAAATGATTTTACTTTAGCTTCTTTTTAGTTGAATGTGCCATGGACTGTGCATTGCAAGGCAAATATCCATGCAATATTAGCATCAAGCTCAAACTCAACCATGTAGAAATTCAAGATCCCCTTATGATATAAAATATTTTGAAACTTTTATCCTCAAAAATCTTGCAGCTATTTTAAAGAGCCCAACTTCATTTTTCTAAGAGCAAAACTCTAAGGATCCAGTCTAACACCTATAATTTTACAGAATAGTTACAATTCCTGGAATTATTATCCACCACACTCATATTGAAAGTCCTGGTCCTCACTTCCTCTGGATAAAACTGAAAAGTGTTGCCAAATGGGCAGCAGTTTTATTCCAAACCAATACCTGCAATTAAGAAAATCTGTAATTGCACTTATTTTTAGGAACATTTGTGGTGTTTGTCAGAGAAGGCAATGGCAACCAACTCCAGTACTCTTGCCTGGAAAATCCCATGGATGGAGGAGCCTGGTGGGCTGCAGTCCATGGGGTCGTTAGGAGTCAGACATAACTGAGTGACTTCACTTTCACTTTACACTTTCATGCATTGGAGAAGGAAATGGCAACCCACTCCAGTGTTCTTGCCTGGAGAATCCCAGGGACGGGGGAGTCTGCCGGGCTGCCGTCTATGGGGTCGCACAGAGTCGGACACGACTGAAGCAACTTAGCAGAAGCAGCGGTGATGTTTTTAATCACAGGATTTGAATGCACATTTTCCTCTTAATTAGAAGTTACAAAGCCCTGTGATTTAACTTCAGCTTCAGTTGCTGTGGAAGATGAACATTTTTAAAGAATCCATTAATATAGCCCAAAGTGAGTTTTTAATTTGCTATCTGACCATATATACTTCTTACCTTGTGCCATTATGTGTCAAATGTATTCTCCAACTTGAGCAAAAACCTATCCAGTTATATTGCACAAATGTGGAAAATAAATTTTAAAATAGAAAACTTAACTTGTAAAATAAAATTGGAAATATTTTGAAAAATTCTTAGACTTTCTTAGAGAGAACACTTGGCTATATTCAAGGAAAAAGGGCTAACTACATTAGGACAGTCATCTTTTCTACATATGTAGTCAGTATCTTAAATATCCACTGTACCTTACTTCAATGGAATTGTTTTGTCTCAATTTAACTTTTTAGTGTAATACTGGAATATATTATAAATCAATATAAAAATTATTCTACAAATGTGAATTTTTTTTCTCTTTCAATGTTGAAGATATCTTAAACTGTAATTGACCAATTTCTATTTTCATAGTGACTGATAAAAAGCTTTGAGCAAAAATTATGAATGATCTTAATATTAAAGTAGCCTATGGTTTACATTTTAGTATTAGATTTATTTTTGGCTTTGTTTTCATATTTATTATCATTTTAAATCTAATTTAATTTATTATATTTTGTGTGTCTTTGTAATTAGTAATAAACTCTTTCTAAAGAAAGGTAGATTTTAAATTAATAAATGACTAAATATATTTCATGGCAGAGAAATCCTTTTATAATATGGTCCCAACTTCTCTCTCTATCCTTCCTACCACCACTCCTTTTCATAATTCTTTCTCTATCCTCACTGATTTTTAAAAACTGTTTAGGTATGATTGACATATAAAAACTAAATAAATACAATTTGATGAGTACATAAGATTTCCCCTTTCTTATTGTTCCCTTCACAATGTTCACAATGCTGAACCATGTCTTACAATACTCCATTGCTGTCATTTCCCTGTAAGTCACATGGTTAAGACTGGTCTTAAAAATCATCCTTCCATGGCTCTTGAAATACATCAATGAAAGTATGAAGCTTGATTAGTGTCTGTGAAAGTGAAGAATATACTCATTAACTTTTACTTTCCTTTGATTTAATACTATTTAAATTCAAAAACTTGTGTGGATAGTAAAAATATAGAATAAAGTAAATGTTACATTCCAAAGAAACAATTAAATTTTAAAATATTGTAACAGAAGGCAATTATCTAAGAAATTATTTCAAGTTCCAAGATGCATATTCTCTCCACTACTGCATATTTTCTTACTATCATGCAGTTTAAACAAATTTTTATTTGCACGTGTTTTAATTATTTTGACACATTAAAATAACTTAGAGAGCCATTTCAAACTTTAAATTATTCTGAAACATTGTTTTAGAAAATACTAACTAACTGAAGTTGGGTAGCCTTAAAAATCATTTCCTAGGTAAAGATTTCTAGTATGAATTGATTGGCTAAATTGACTCACTAAAACAGTATTTCAGTAACCAATTTAAGTAAGAGTAATCTTTTCAGAGTGACTAAAAAAGGAAAAAAGCAATAGGGGGTAAGTCAACCTCCTGGGTTTTCAGGTTCTAATGTGAATGACAGATGTACTTAATATCCTAGAGCTCTCCTAGTGTCTGCTTCTAATCCAAGTTGGCTTTGTTCTGATCTACTTTCAAGTAGAAGAAGAAAAAGGGAACCCAAGTGCTCTATTGAGGGGAAGGCATTTCCTATTTGAGTTCTGACTTGCTTATGTGGTTTGTTTGCTTTATTTATTTATTTATGGTCAGGATCACAAGTAGAAGGTATTGGCCCTTTGAAGAATGAACGCGGCTGTCATCCTCCATTTCCTATGAGATGTCACAGCTGTGACAAGGAAGGGTTTATAATGGCACAGTTCGGTGCCTTCATAATTTATTCTCTCTGATTTTATGCTCTTTTAGTCTCCTGCTCAACCATCCACTAACAAGCGGTGATATTACCCAATAAATCAAAGACGTCTGCTTGTCACTGCCAGATGCTTGGCCACATCGCCGCCGATTATGAGACATACAAAAGGACAATTTCATGTAGGGAGCTCAGCAGAGGTGTTCCACTGATATTCTGTTTGATAGGAAATCAGCGTGAGGTGAATGTAGTAAAATTCAATAACTTTTATGCCTTATAGCAATGAAGAACTAAGTTTAAATAAAACTGGGAAGTAAATTAGGACCTCACCTTCATTGATTCTTTATTTATTCTTTTTATGATTCTAAATCGCTTCCTTTATCACTTCAATACAGGTTAGAGAAAGAAGATATATTTTAATGTAATCAGTTTATTTTTCTGGGTCCAATAATTCAGCTTCCTTTCCTCAATGCATCAAAAAGGACATTTTCATCCATTTATTAAAACATACATTATTTCTAAAGAAATATGATAGCATAGTAAACTTGTGTGAATGGTAATCAATGTACAAGAACTATTAAAAGTTGCTTTCAACTATTCAAAACTATCCATTAGGTATTAATTGCTTGCATTTTCCATTATTTGTCTCATTAGCCAAATTCCTGATCTACCATAATGTACACATACCTTTTTTGTAGTATAAATAAGAACAATAAGAGCAAAATGAATTCATAGTGCTCAAATGACTATGCAAGATATTTTATGAAATGTTCCTTAATAAAATATTGAAGTTTAAAAGGAATACAAGAAGTTCATATTTTTCCTTCCTTCAAATTATGGAAATAAAGTAAAGTAGAGATATTTTTCCTTAAGGAATTACTGTTTTTCTTCCCAGAGAGGTATATTTATACATTGATTATATAACTATATTAATTTAGCATTTTTGCAATATTGACAAATTATTACCAAATAGAGCCTATGTAATAAAGCTAATTTTATGTAGAATTACAAAAAGGCTTATATAATTATGTGTTGTTTTTAATTAGCATGGCTGTTGTTTATCTTATGACCATTTAAGCTGCTGTTGCTTTTCTCCTGTTTCCCTTCAATTTGCTGGGGCCCCCACAGTGCTTCAACCTCAGTTACCAACTCTCACAGGCTAGAAAAAACATGCTTGTTATTTTAGCTTTTCCTCATCATATTTCCTTATGATGTACATGTTCCTAAATTACTGTTCTTAACATTAATGTCTTTCAAGGCACCTTATCTGCCTCCTGAGAAATCTGTATGCAAGTCAAGAAGCAACAGTTAGAACCAGACATGGAATAATGGATTGGTTCCAAATTGGGAAAGGAGTATATCAAGGCTGTATATTGTCACCTTGCTTATTTAACTTATATGCAAAGTACATCGTGTAAAATGCTGGTCTGCATGAAGCACAAGCTGGAATCAAGATTGCTGGGAGAAGTATCAATAACCTCAGATATGCAGATGACATCACCCTTATGGCAGAAAGTGGAGAGGAACTAAAGAACATCTTGATGAAAGTGAAAGAGGAGAGTGAAAAAAGTGGCTTAAAACTCAACATTCAAAAAACTAAGATCATGGAATCCGGTCCCATCACTTCATGGCAAGTATATGGGGAAACAGTGACAGACTTTATTTTCTTATGCTCCAGAATCACTGAAGATGGTGACTGCAGCCATGAAATTTAAGAAAGCTATGGTACATATACACAATGGAGTATTACTCAGCCATTAAAAAGAATACATTTGAATCAGTTCTAATGAGGTGGATGAAACTGGAGCCTATTATACAGAGTGAAGTAAGCCAGAAAGAAAAACACCAATACAGTATACTAATGCATATATATGGAATTTAGAAAGATGGTAACAACAACCCTGTATACGAGACAGCAAAAGAGACACTGATGTATCGAACAGTCTTTTGGACTCTGTGGGAGAGGGAGAGGGTGGGATGATTTGGGAGAATGGCATTGAAATATGTATAATATCATATATGAAACGAGTCGCCAGTCCAGGTTCGATGCACGATACTGGATGCTTGGGGCTGGTGCACTGGGACGACCCAGAGGGATGGTATGGGGAGGGAGGAAGGAGGAGTGTTCAGGATGGGGAACACATGTATACCTGTGGTGGATTCATTTTGATATATGGCAAAACCAGTACAATATTGTAAAGTTAAAAAATAAAATAAATTAAAAAAAAAAAAAAAGACGCTTGCTCCTTGGAAGAAAAGCTATGAATAACCTAGACAGCATGTTAAAAAAACAGAGACATTACTTTGCTAACAAATGTCCATATAGTCAAAGCTATGGTTTTTCCAGTAGTCATGTATGGATGTGAGAGTTGGACTGAAAAGAAAGTTGAGGGCCAAAGAATTGATGCTTTGGAATTGTGGTGTTGGTGAAGACTCTTCAGAGTCCCTTGGACAGCAAGGAGATCAAACCAGTCAATCCTAAAGGAAATAGATCCTGAATATTCATTGGAAGGACTGATGCTGAAACTGAAACTCCAATACTTTGGCTATCTCATACAAAGAACTGACTCACTGGAAAAGACTGATGCTGGGAAAAATTGAAGGCAGGAGGAGAAGGGGATGACAGAGGATGAGATGGATGGATGGCATCACTATTTGAAGGACATGAGTTTGAGCAAGCTCTGGGAGCTGGTGATGGACAGGGAAGCTTGGCATGCTGCAGTCTATGGGGTTGCAAAGAGTCAGACATGACTGACCAACTGAACTGAACTGAAATTCCTGTTCTCAACCTGAATGTCTTTTAAGTCTCCTCAGAATAATAGCTCTCACTTCCCAAATAAAGTGCATAAAGTAAACACACATAAATTTAAAAATTACAATTTTTAAAGTAAAATGTTTTTTTATATATTTAAGTAATAAACAAGTATTTCACAATATTGTTCAACTTAGATAGTGATGCTTTATTCTGTTGCTTTTCTTGCTTTGTTGCTATTGTTTTGTTGTTTTCTATTCTATGATTTTTGTGTTGATGTTTTATAAGATGGTTTTACTTTTATCCAGCTTAATAGGAATTCAAAGGTGCCATTGATTTAGAAAGCTCTAGACAGAGAAGATAATTCATTTGGAAGTGTATGCTTGAAGTCCTCTTTTATTTCTTTGAGCTACAGAATTATTAATTTTTATTAAGTATTTAACTACCACTTTATATTCTGCAAAGTTTTCATAACTATCCTTTCATGTCTCACATTCCTAGGAAGAATAAGAATAATTTCCAGTTATATTAAGCACAAGAAGCCAAGACAGCACACTAAATATATATGGAATAACAAATGAAGAAGGAAAATAGAAACCTCAGAAATATTAGGAAAGTGATAAATTACAGGATACTCTGGCTTCTGTATTGCCACGTATAGAATAGGATACTTGCTTTCATCTAGAGAAGCCTGTCATTTTGTATTGCCCTGCAGTAAAAAAGATAAGCAATGACTTAATATGTAAAGGACTATGAAAACACAGAAAATGAGATGATTAAGGACTTGTGCAGTATTTACTTTTGATGAGACACTCTTAACACTAAGATTATCTTGCTAAGGTAACCCCTAATTTAAAGTGGATCTGATTGAATTATTCAAAATCAATGAAAACTACTAAGTGCTTTGGGTTATATGTTTTTTTCAATATCCAGAACTCAGTAAAGTCAGAATTTTGAATGAATACAGCAAGAATATCAGTTCAAATTATTAATCTAATTTCTCCATTATTTTACTCATTAACTTTGTTACATACATTATCTGTAAAGATCTTGGTATTAGACTGGTGGAAAGTATTGGTAACTTATTATTTCAAAGTTGTAAAAATAAATAAAGGGAACCTCTCTTGAAGTGGAGTCAGGAAGTCCCAGAGGGATAACTTTCATGCATGTACCGACCACTTCTTGCTGCCTACATAACCATCAGGAAGAAAAAAAAAATATTATTTTAACAAGTGCTGTTTGTATAGAATTCTAACTCCCTCAGTGTCAACTCCTTATCTATGATAATAAGTTACTTTTCTTCTGGTACAGGGAGGACTTTTTTTTACAGAGAATTTTAAGACAAGGACAGAAGACTGCTCCTTGTCCTGACAACAATGTACAATTATTATTTGCAGCCAAAATGAAAATGTTATAGTCTAAAACTCTTGTTCTTTTCCAATGAACTTTTATTTAAAACACTCCTGCCCAGTTGCCTCCTAAAACCTAATAAAAGCTGACTTCCCTTTGTTTCTTCAAACTTGCCTATGATTGACTTTAGTTTACCCGTCCCAAATTGCAGTTCTCTGTTATTCTGAAATAAACCCATTTCACCATAAACAAACAGGCTATTTTTTTTAAGATTAACAAAGGTAAACTCAAATATGAAATCTATACAACTCTTCTCCAATAACTTATGATGAATAAGAATTCTGATTTTATTCTATGTCATTTGTAGCTGCTGTGGAGCATCAGTATGTATCAGTATTATTTTATCTTTCATCTCAGATAGATCTGTAACAGCAGCACTGAGACTACCACCTTATACCAATAATCAAGGCAGGCTCGTTCTTCCCACTGGCGTGAGAGAGTGCTAGACTATATTCTCCTTGTCTCCAGCAAAGGTTGACAGCACAAGAGATGACTTTCTAGTTTCAAGAAGCATCCACCATAGGTAAAGTTTATTTACAAGCTGACATAGACAGTTGCAAATATATCCTACAGACAAAATAGAAATCAAGTTCTTTGCATTTTTTTTTCTCTCTTGTCTTTTAAAATCCTTTGAAATTGAACCAATCTACCACTACAGTTTTGGGCTCCAAAATCACTGCAGATGGTGACTGCAGCCATGAAATTAAAAGACACTTACTCCTTGGAAGAAAAGTTATGACCAACCTAGATAGCATATTGAAAAACAGAGACATTACTTTGCCAACAAAGGTCCATCTAGTCAAGGTCATGGTTTTTCCAGTGGTCATGTATGGATGTGAGAGTTGGACTGTGATGAAAGCTGAGCGCCGAAGAATTGATGCTTTTGAACTGTCGTGTTGGAGAAGACTCTTGAGAGTCCCTTGGACTGCAAGGAGATCCAACCAGTCCGTTCTGAAGGAGATCAGCCCTGGGATTTCTTTGGAAGGAATGATGCTAAAGCTGAAACTCCAGTACTTTGGCCACCTCATGGGAAGAGTTGACTCATTGGAAAAGACTCTGATGCTAGGAGGGATTGGGGGCAGGAGGAGAAGGGGACGACAGAGGATGAGATGGCTGGATGGCATCACCGACTCAACGGATGTGAGTCTGAGTGAACTCCAGGAGTTGGTGATGAACAAGGAGGCCTGGCGTGCTGTGATTCATGGGGTCTCAGAGTCAGACACGACTGAGTGACTGAACTGAACTGACCACTACAGGACCATTTTTTGCCATTACCCTACGGATTGTGGGTTCCATCTTGATATTCACCTCATGTTTTCACACAAATAGTAGTCTGCCAACATGTTATTTTCCTCATAGCTCAGCAACACAAATCTACCCTTACATGAATTCTGAGTTTTCATAGTGTGACACTAGGGCAAAGACCCAAGGAAATTTTTCTTCGCGTTCTCACTTTCATGATCACTCCTTTTGAGTGCCTGTAACCTTTACTATCTGTACAGTAGACCTGTCACCTATTATATATTTTGTATAGCATTCCGATTAGAAATATGATCTGGGGTAAGTTATTTATACTCTCTGCTTCATTTTCTTCATGGTAAAATGAGATGAATAATTGTATATACTTTGTGCTGACCTGGAAATTAAATGAGCTAAAAATTGTCAAGTGTTAAGCTAGGGCTGGATGCATAGAAACAATAAGGGTTATTATTATGATGGTAACATTTTATTCTAGAGCATTCTATTTTGATAGAATGTATCAAGAAGAAGAATAATGAGATTATTAATTTGAATTAGAAAGTGTCTTTAGGAGTAAATGTATTGACTCTTGATTTATGCCAGTACAAGTCTCTGATTTTTATGTATTATCTAAACTAATAATATATACCACATACTAAATAAAGCTATATGTTCATGCAAGCTCTATTGAACTCTAAAGCTGCAAAAAATATCATTTGGAATACTCTAATGATTCAATTGCAAATGCACCAATAATTGTGCTGAAAGATTGTTAGGGTACATAATTCATCATAAGAGAGAATCAAGAAAATATGATAAGTGTTACTGACATATCATTTGATTAGCATAATATATTTAAGCTATAAAGTTTAAAATAATTTTATAGGGGAAAAAATGTAAAAATTTTATCAGAAAAAGAAATTTAGAGCATATGCTCTGTGCTATAAATTATTTCTGGGCATTGCCTTAAAGTGGGAAACTCTGGGTTTTAGTCTTTAAATTCTATAACCACAAAAAAAGTCACAACTTCCCTGAACCAGTTATTTGTAGACTATATTGGTTAATTTCCCTCTATATCAGTGGTGTATAAGCTATTTGAGAGTCAGAGTCATTTGTTTATTCATTTATTTAGTAATAAATCTTTTATTCATCAATGCAGCATGCATACATTCATTCATTCATTCATCTCCAATGAATCCCAAGCATCTCATTGAGTGCTGAAAAATATTTTTTAAATGAATGATGAATGACCTCATTTTTTAATCTTTTCAATAGTAGAGATAAATAATCTCTCAGCTCCATAACTGTTAAATATTATAAAATTTTAAATGTTTTACCAATGATGCACAAGTAAGAAAAACAGAAATTCTTCTATATTCATTCATTCTTCTATGAAAACATATTTTGAATTTCATAAGAAGATTTATGTGAGTCTGTCCACTCTACTGAGACAGAAGCAGAACTAGTTTAATGCATGGATTATACAATTTTCAACTACAGAGTGAAAGGTATCATAATTATAATTACTGATATTAAAATAATATCAGCCATATATTATTCATTCCTGAGTACCCAAGCCATTTTAGGTGACTTATTTATTAAGTTATATTTAATTATTAAAACCAGTCTCTAGTATTGGAATGGTAACATACAATTATAAAATGGAGCACAGTATGAGTGATAACTTCCTTGATTTTGCACTGTTGGTGACAATTGGGATTCTAAACCAAATTGCTTTGAATGCAAAGATCAGACTCATTCTGTATTGAACAATATTCAAAAAGAATTATGAATGAATTGAAAATAATAAAGGTTTGCTTTCTGTTTATAATACAGATCTCCATGATCCTCTATAAATAAATATCAAAGTCACCAATCTAGGATGCTAAGAGGGGACCTGAACCAAATTTTTAAACCTGTTTTGCATACTGATCTGCACCTCCACAAATTAAATGATTGTTACTCAATAACAATTAAGATAGGAGAACTTTTTTTCTTAAAAAGTAGTAGAAAATGCAAATGACAAATGGGTAGAAATAAGGGGAAAGAACCTTGTATTTGAATTAAATATCATGCTAATTGACCTCTACTTTAAGTATCTTTGCTTCTTAATTTAAATGGCTTTAAAATTTGAATAAACAGTGAATTAAATAAAAGTATATGATTATTTTTTCACACATCACATATGTTTTGTTTTTTAAAGTATTATATTTTATCTAAAGAGTGATTATTGTCCTTTAACTTCCTTTTCCTGTCCAACCTTACATGAGTCTTTTGAACATTTCCAAGTATTTTTCACCTCTTACAACCAAGTCCTGATCATTTCTATCATTTTCTGATGATTCCATTTGAGGAGTCTAGTCTATACTTGACTTAGGTTCAGAAACAGAAAGTAGAAGTAGAAATGACTCTTACAGTTCAATTAAGCCATAACTTCCAACCAGTTTCTTTTCCAAAATGAAGACTTGCATGATATATCTAAAACTTAGGTCAGTTCTCAGCAGGGCCCATGTCTCTAATTTCTTACTCTGAAATTATTTACACCATATCCTGCTTAGGAGATTCAAGAAGTTTCCTTTTGTAGCATTATAGAGAACTTCCCAAGAGTCTTAAAGGATCACTGAAGCTGCTATGGACATCCTCAGTGGTATTAAAATATATATTGATTCACAATATTATCTTGGGTATTTTTTATGATTAAGATTATATTGGTGCAATTTTCTACAATAATACACTTTTGTTAACCAATAAACATGTGCATTTATTTTAATGCTACAAAAAATTTGTTCAACTCATTTTATGGTTTATGGTGTATTATAATGTATAATCTGTGAAGTCTCTGAATAGTAAAATAATTTAACTATTTTCACTTTCTAATTTTTTTCTCATGTAATAACTAGCTCCTTGAGAATTTGTCATCAAGTAAATATCCATAATTATAAATAAATTTTATTTCATTTAATATTCAATGCTATTAATTTTACCTGATCTATACAAATTAAAAAAATAAAATTATGTAACTACAGATGATATTTTTCTGCACAATTTTTACTTTTTTCCAATGGTAATAGCAATTCCTAAACTTTATGTCTTCTGGATGTTAACTGGTTTATGACTAGAACTCTGTAGTGGACAACATTAAGGTATCTTCCAATGATTTCTGCGTCCTTTTGTTTATGCTTTGCACACAACCCTCTCCTTGAGTGTGAGTAGAAACTATGACTTGTTTCTAATTTTAGAGGTCAGCAAAACTGATGAGGTGTCTTTCCCATGATCATGTTAAACAACTGAAGACGTATAACTAGAATTTATCTCATTCTCTGTAGCTGCTTTCAAAGAATCAAGTTGCCTTCAACCCTAAAGCTAAAAAGAGACACATTCTGCCAACAATCTGAAAAGAGGTTAGAAGCGGATCCTTCCCAGTTCGGTTCTCCAGCCACAGCCATGAACTTGGTTGCACTCTTGTAAAGGATCCCAGCTATGGAGTTGAGACTCTGTAAAGTATTTCTGCCTCTAAATTACTACTGAATAGCTTAGATTATTATTTGAAAATCAATGCTTATTGTATAAAAATTGTTGAAAGAATTGGAAATTCTTCTGCAATCAGAGATGAGCAGGGATAAAGATACTATTTTTAGGAATCTAGACTTTATTAGTTTGTCTTTTTCAGTCTGGAATAAAGCTTTCCTACTACTGGAATTTAATTTTGACACTTTTTAGCACCTAAAATCACTTATTATTGCACTAGTTCTTAATAGTACCTATAATATTATGGCTAATACTTAAATATTGGACTTGGGGGACTTTTAAAACAATTATATTATCAAATACTGCAATAATTATTCATATAAAGAGAGAAAGACTGAGGATGGGAAAGAGAGAGAACAGAATATACTATATTACTACATCACACATTGAACCTTATCCTATAACCTACATAAAAGGAAATGGAAGGAAGAGGGGATTAATATTTAATGAGTACTACTCTGTGCCTGGCATTGTGTTAGGCCTTTATATAATTAAGCTAATACTGTTAGCCTTGAATCAATATTTGATAGTAAAAAAGAAGTGAATGATTTCCATCTAAGATTTAGAAGTCATCACTTTCACTATTACAACAAGGAAAACGTTGAATAAACTGGAATTAATGACTTTTCTCAGATCCAATGGAGAAGGGAAGGCAGTGAGCAAATCTTTAGTCTGAAATCTAGAATAGCAGTTGAAGCCAAAGTACCATAGCCAAGATCTGGTTACCTGGAGCAGAATCTGCTGGATCCTTAACTTAGCTATTTTGACAAACTGCTGCAGGCTAAGTATCAAATAGTATAACGTAGAGTCTCGTACCCACAATTGTAGGGAATCCCCTAAATGCCTTTCTTGAGATTAAAAAAAGAGTTTACCTCAAAGAACCCCAACTTTTTACTGTTCTCACAATAAAAAGGTAAGGGGAAAAAGGCTTTGAAGCTCTGTAGGGTAGAGAACAAAAGTAACTATTTAGAATGGGAGATTGGGATTAATATACATGCAGTACTATGTGTAAAATAGATAACTAGTGAGAACATCCTGGAGAAAGAAATGGCAACCTACTCCAGTATTCTTGCCTGGAGAATCCCCTGGACAGAGGAGCTTTGAAGGCTACAGTCCATGGGGTCGTAAGAGTAGGACACAACTTAGCAACTAAACCCCCACAATGAGAATATGTAGAGCACAGGGAATTCTACTCAGTGCTCTGTGGTGACTTAGATGGAAAGGAAATCCAATAATGAGGGGAAATATGTATATATATATGGTTGACTATGGTTTTTCCAGTGGTAATGTATGGATGTGAGAGTTGGACCATAAAAAAAAGCTGAGTTCTAAGGAATTGATGCTTTTGAACTGTGGTGTTGGAGAAGATTCTCAAAAGTCGCTTGGACTGCAAGGAGATCAAACAAGTCAATCCTAAAGGAAATCAATCCTGAATATTTATTTTAAGGGTTGATGTTGGAGGTGAAGCCCCCGTACTTTGGCCACTTGATGCAAAGAACTGACTTTTTAGAAAAGACCCTGATGCTGGGAAAAGATTGAAGGCAGGAGGAGAAGGGGATGACAGATGATGAGATGGTTGGAAGACATCACCAACTTGATGGCTATGAGTTGGAACAAGCTCCAGGAGTTGGTGACAGACAGGGAAGCCTGGCTTGTTGCAGCCCATGGGTTCGCAAAAAGCGGGACATGACTGAATGACTGGACTGAACTGAACCAATGATTGATTCAATTTTCTGTACAAGCACACAATAATACAACACTTTTTAGCAACTATACTCCAATACTGTGTGTGTGTGTGTGTGTGTGTGTGTGTGTGTGTGTGTGTGTGTGTAGCATTTCATATAACAAGACTTAATCTTTACCAAAAAAGGTTTTTACCAGGTTGTTCTCTAAGCTGTGGGAAGGGACTTTCTCCCCCTAATAGTTCTCATAGTCTCTTCACTTAAGTGGGAAAGAAAACTGAGTTACACTCATGGGCAAGGAACATAGGCCTATTAAAAGGCTGAGATTTAATCATAAAATTATAAAATGAATCCCCTCCTGTACGCTTTACATTTAAACAAAAGAACTCCAAATCGATAGGAATGATTAAAGCTGAGAGATCTGTAAGACACTGACTCTTTTAACAAAGAGTTCTTATGGAAACCCAAGAAAATAGGTGAAACAAAATATCAAAAACACTAAAGAAATGTAGAAATCAAAAACACTACAACAAAAAGAAAGAATGCTTTTTGGGGGCTTATCAGTAGAACTGGACATGGCAGAAGAATAACTGAGCTTTAATATAGGGCAATAAAAGCATTCAATCTAAAATGCAAAGACAAAAAGTAGCAATTAAAAAAAGGAACATTCAAAACAATTTCAAATGCTGTGAGATACATGATTGAAATAGCAGAAAGAGAAAAAAGAGGGAATGGAGAAAAAGAAATATTTGAAAAAAATAATTACTGAAAATGTTCCAAAATGAATACCAGATAATCACAGATCTAGAAAGCTCAAAAAATATCAAACAGGATAATGACCAAAACAACCTATATCTAGGCATATACTTAAACTGCAGACAACCTGACAAAATTAAAATTAAAATCTTGAAAGAATCCTAAGGATAAAAACATTCTACCTATAAAGGAAAGTGGTAAGAACCACAGTGGACTTCTTGTTACAAACCATTGAAGAAGAGAGTAGAGTAAAACATATATGTTGAAAGAAAATAAACATAAACTTGGAATTCTAAACTTTTTAAAAGTGAAGGAGACACAAGACATTCTCAATTAAACCAAAATTATAGAAATTCATTGACAGCAGAACTACCGTCTATGAAGTTTTTTTTTTTTTTACAGATATGGTTTTCATTTATTTTTGTTAAAAAGTCTACCCATAGTTCATTACATCTCAACTGGGATTTGTAAAATAGCAGCGTCAGAATTATTCTGGGATTATTGTTTAGAAAATAAATAACTCAGGTGCCTATCTCAGACCTACTAAATCAGAAGTATTTAAAGAAGTTAATAGGGAGTAGAAAAATTAAAGAAGTCCATAGGGAGTAGCTCCAATACTTTGGCCATCTGATGCAAAGAGCTGACTCATTGGAAAAGACCCTGATGCTGGGAAAGATTGAGAGCAGGAGGAGCAGGGGATGACAGAGGATGAGATGGTTGGATGGCATCACCGACTTATGGACATGGGTTTGGGTGGACTCTGGGAGTTGGTGATGGACAGGGAGGCCTGGCGTGCTGCGATTCATGGGGTCGCAAAGAGTCAGACATGACTGAGCTACTGAACTGAACTGAACTGAAAGGGAGTAGAAAAATGATGTAAGTCTAAAACTTAGATCTACATAAAAAATAGAAGAGCATCAAAGAAGAAATAAATGAATATATAACTGAAATAAATTATCATTCTTAATAATTTAAAAGAAAATTGTTGATAGTAATATTAATATTGTGTTTAATGATTATAGCATAGGGATAAGTGAAATGAATCACAGCAAGCTTATAAGAGCCAGAAAGGAAGAAATTGAATATATCTTTTATAAAAGTTACCTGTGCTACATGTGAAGCAATATAGTGTCATTAAAGAGGGTTGTGAATTAGTTACAATTGTATATTATAATTTCTAGAGAAATCACTAGTATTTTAAGAAACACAATATACCAATAGAGAAGATAAAATGAAATTATATGAAATGCTCAGTTAAAACCTAAGGACAAAAGGGGAGGCAGGAAACAAAGGACAAGCAGAATAAGTAGAAAACCATTATTAAACACAAATATATCAAGAACTTCTTTAAATGTAAATGGCCACATATGCTAATTAAAGACAGAAATTCCAGATGATTCAGATAAATTTTAAATGCTTTCTGCAAAGTGAAAGGGGCTTCTCTGTGGCTCAGCTGGTAAGAGAATCTGTCTGCAATGTGGGATACCTGGGTTCCATCCCTGGGCTGGGAAGATCCCCTGGAGAAGTGAAAGGCTACTTACTCCAATATTCTGGCCTGGAGAATTCCATGGACTACATAGTCCATGGGGTCTCAAAGACTGGACACGACTGAACCAAGCTAGTGTGAAAAGGCTACAAACTGTATGATTTCAATTATACAATACTATGGGAAAGGCAAGACTATAGAGAGTGTAAAAAAAGATCAGTGGTTGATAGAAGATGCGACAAAAGAGGAGAGTTGAATAGGTGAAGAACAGGGTATGTTTTAGGCCAGTGAAACTGTTTTGTATGAGACTATGATGGTGGATACTACACATTTGTCAAAATACACAGAACGTTACAGCACAAAGATTTGAATCTTAATACTAACGCATATATATGGAATTTAGAAAGATGGGAACAATAACCCTGTATACGAGACAGCAAAAGAGACTGATGTATAGAACAGTCTTTTGGACTCTGTGGGAGAGGGAGAGGGTGGGATGATTTGGGAGAATGGCATTGAAATATGTAATATCATATATGAAACGAGTCGCCAGTCCAGGTTTGATGCACGATACTGGATGCTTGGGGCTGGTGCACTGGGATGACCCAGAGGGATGGTATGAGGAGGGAGGAGGGAGGAGGGTTCAGGATGGGGAACACATGTATACCTGTGGCAGATTCATTTTGATATATGGCAAAACCAATACAATATTGTAAAGTTAAATAAAATAAAATTAAAAATAAATAAATAAATAAAATAAAATAAAACACACACACACACACACACACACAAATTAACAGGGGCCAGAGTCCAAAGCTGACCAGAATAAAGCTGTGTCTGTAATGACAAAAATATTAAAGATGGGAATGCCTTTAAAAAAAAATTTAGAGAAAAAAAATGAATAAAACACCATTTAGGATGTCAAGGGTTCCGAGGAGGTAATGATGACTATAACAAAAGAATCTAACTCCATTAAAATTATATGAAACCATCTCACTTGAATAGGGAAGGAAAAGGTGCTGACCCAAATAACTTAAAAAGTAGAGCTTGTAAAACTAAAGGCAAAAAAAAAAAAAAAAGGCATTAAGTAGAGTTGATTTTTTTTTTTCTACTAGGGGTACAAGGTTTATAATTCTGACATTCCTATGTATGTATACTAAAGTGAAAAGTGAAAGTGAAAGTCACTCAGTCGTGTCCAAATCTGTGACCATAGGGTGGAATTCTCCAGGCCAGAATACTGGAGTGGGCAGCCTTTCCCTTCTCCAGGGTATCTTCCCAACCCAGGGATTAAATCCAGGTCTCCCGCATTACAGGTGGATTCTTTACCAGCTGAGTCAAAGGGAAGCTCCAGAATACTGGAGTGGGTAGCCTATCCCTTCTCCAGTGGATCTTCCTGACCCAGGAATCGAACTGGGGTCTCCTGCATTGCAGGCAAATTCTTTACCAAGTGAGCTATCAGGGAAAACCAGAAATATAATCCAAAGAAATATACTTGCCTCTTCTCAAGAAGTAGAGTATAAGCCTTCAGACTTAAGTGTTGGCTCCTCATAGTGACCTCTTTCCAAAAAGTACAGTGAGCAAGCAGGGGAAAGGAGTAATTTAATAGTAGAGAAACCTGCCAAACACTATCAGTTATTCAAGATAATCAAGATATCAACCGTGATGTCATGTTGATAATATGCACCCTGATATAACATGATGAAAATGGCACTTTCTTTCTGTAATCTTCCTACCTAAAATTCACAACCTCACTTTAATCACAAAAATATTACAGACATATCCATAAAAGGTATTTTCTACAAAATACCTGAGCAGTGCTTCTCAAAACCACCACGTTGACAAAAATAAGGAAAATCTGAGAAACCATCACAGCTAAGAGGAACCCCAAAATATATGACCAAATGTAATGTAGTATCCTGGATGTAATCTTTAGATGGAAAATATAACATTAGGTGAAATTAAAGAAATATGAATAAACTCCCATTAATAATATGGTATCAATATTGGTCCAATAACTGAAACAAATGTACCTTACTAATGTAAAATTCAATAAGAGAAAATGGCTGTAGAGTATGACAACTCTCTATTATCTTCAAAAGTTTTCCTAAGTCTAAAATTATTTTAAATGGAAAAACTTACTGAGGAAAAAAAAACAAAAAACGAACCCAAAATGTGTTGTTTCCAGGATTTTCAAAATAAAGAAATATACTTGCCTGTTTAAGGATATAAATAAATGAGGACTCAATACAGCAGAATTGTTAAACAATTACTTTTGCTACCTCAGAAAGAGTGTGTTTGAATCCTTGTTCTAAAACTTAAAATATATATTAGCTTGTGAAGTCGCTCAGTCGTGTCCGACTCTTTGCGATGCTATGGACTGTAGCCTACCAGGCTCCTCCGTCCATGGGATTTTTCTGGGCAAAGGTACTGGCGTAGGTTGCCATTTTCTTCTCCAGGGCATCTTTCCGAAGCAGGGATTTAACCCAGGTCTCCCGCATTACAGGCAGACGCTTTACCATCTGAGCCATTAGTGAAGCCATATATAAGCTTGCTAAGTCACTTCAGTCGTGTCCGACTCTGTGCGACCCCATAGACGGCAGCCCACCAGGCTCCCCCATCCCTGGGATTCTCCAGGCAAGAACACTGGAGTGGGTTGCCATTTCCTTCTCCAATGCATGAAACTGACAAGTGAAAGTGAAATCGCTCAGTCATGTCTGACCCTCAGCGACCCCATGGACTGCAGCCCTCCAGGCTCCTCTGTCCATGGGATTTTCTAGGCAAGAGTACTAGAGTGGGATGCCATGGTCTTCTCCCATATATATAAGCTTAAATGCTTATAAATACGAGATGTATGTGATATAAGTTTTTTGTTTTTGTTTTAAACAGACTGCACATTTTATGGGATCTTAGTTCCCTGATTGAACTCAGACCCTCACAGTAAGAGCTCAGAATTCTAAACACTGGACTGAGAAGGAATCCTGTGTTTTATTAATTTAACCAGGATGCTTACATTGAGTAGTTCAGAAAATAATTATGCATTGAAACCTTGAAGGGAAAGAATGCTTTCCTGAGATTAGATTACCTAATTTGATGTTATAAACAAGATAGAGGTTAGTAATTTGAATACCAGTTAGTGTATTTATTTGTGTGGTGTATTTATGTGTGTGGTTTATTTGTACATGTAGAGGCACATGGTTGTATATAAAACAAGGGAAGCAGAGAAATGAAGAAACAGAACAGCTGGCTTCAATAGTGCTTATGGCCTAGTAAGTGAAGAGGATGACCTGAATAAGAACTAGTGTATCTATTATGATCTATAAAACTGTGTTAGCTGAGAACCATTAAAATCCTCCAGTCGATTGCTTTTGTGGTATAGCATGTTCATCAGGACAACTTCAGCTTATTTTCAGAACTTCCATGTACATTTATACAAAGACAGAGCACTGACGAGAATAAAACCGGAGTACCATCACACCTTTATTCTAAAAATCTCTACTTAAAAACGAATGAGTAGATGTCATTTGTATGCATCTAATTTTGAGCATAGTTAACATGTATCATTCTTGAGGTTGATCTACTTGTATTCTGGGACTTTTCCAAATGATATTCAACCTTTTTGCAACTGCAGCTTCATTCTTCAATCATTCAAATGAAGAAACATTTCTTGATTCATTTAAATCTGTAATTAAACTATTTGTATTGTAAGCCTAAATATCACTATGAGTGCTACTAATATCAGTATAATATTAGTAAGTGGAAATATCTGTTTCAGAGTTACTTGATTTATATGTCACACATATATGACATGATGATTTTCTCAATTTACTCAAGGACTTAAACATAAAATCACATGAAATAAACAGATTCAGAGGCATTTGAGAGGGAAGTTTGGTATGTTCTTTAGTTTTCAGATATTTCTCTAAAGTAATGCCTTTTCTAGGCTAACTCCCAGTCTACTGTTTTAGTTTAAATATATTGAGAGGAAAATGTTCAGTGGCATTTAGTTATATATGATGACTTTAAAGGGAAAGAAGGCTTGAGAAAAACATTCAAGGCTCTCATAAGGAGTCTAATACAGTAGTTATGACACAGACTTTCACCCAGATGGGTGTAAACTGAAGCTCCAGCTACACTTAGTACTTGCTGATGTTAAGCAAGTTTTTCTATATATTTTTTGATGCCTCTTCTTTGTTTCTTATTAAGTAGGGACAATAATACTATCTTTATGATTGTAGCTTATTTCACAGCCAGTTCTCCATGATTTTTAACTATTATATTAGTTTCCTTTGTTAGTATTGCCATTAAGATAATAATTATTACTTTGCCTTGCTTCAAGCACAAAATGTGGTTCACTGATTGGAGAGAGGGAAGGCACACTCTAATAAAATATTAAATCAGATTCTAAGTTGTATAAGACCTTCCAATTAGGCTGTGACTCTACATAGAAACATATGGTTTTCCATCTTTCTTTACATATAGGCCAAAACTGCCACAGAATGATTGCGAGAGAAAATATTTTAGGTATAAGGATTAATTTGTCATCACCAAAAAATGGGCAAAATATTTTGTATAAAATCCAAGATTCATGTAAAGATGGTTCTGTGATTAGTATAATGATTAAAAATATTTGTACTGTGTCAAAAGTAACACTGAAGTTTGAGTATATGGTAGAGACACTGGTCATCAAGAGTTGATGTATTTTCCAACATTTCTACGAGTCAGCCTTGCAGTTCATTTGGTGCCATATGACTAATTCTGGCCAATGGATGAAGAGTATCAGTGATATTTCACTTTGGGGTGTGGCATTTGACAACTTTTGTCTCTTTCTCATCTTTCTGTTTTCCTGCTTTTGCAACACTGGAGATTATAAAGTCCAAAGTGAAGATGGGCTTTTCTAGGAAGCTGACTCTGAATGGAGTTTAGTGTGTAGAATGTTTACTAAGTAGTGCTTTAGGGATCAACAATACACGTGGAAGGGAAGGGAAGGAAACAGGACTGGACAGAGGCACAAATGGAAGCTGAGATGCAGCACGTGCTTTAATTCTTCTGGGAGCTACATAGATTGGTGGGGGAAAAAATGCCTATTTCAAAGTGAAAGTGAAAGTGAAGTCGCTCAGTTGTGTCCGACTCTTTGCAACCCCATGGACTGTAGCCTACCAGGCTCCTAAGTCCATGCGATTTTCCAGGCAAGAATACTGGAGTGGGTTGCCATTTCCTTCTATTCCAATTATATCAAAACAGCTGTCAGTTTCTAACTGCAGTGTGTTCTGCGATGTGATATATCTACAATGTATCCAAAGAGGATAGCGGCAATGCATCCTCATGTCCACTACATTCCAGAAGGCACAGTTATAAGATGGACAGAGGCTATTAAAACTGGCATCAGACTGCAACATGAGGATGAAGCCACTGAGATTTCAGAGTTCCTCTATTGCTTTACTAGTGTTAATTTTTCTTCTCCAAGTGTATCTTATAATATTTTTATCATCTCAGCTCAGTTCAATTCAGTTCAGTCACTCACTTGTGTCCGACTCTTTGCGACCCCATGGACTGCAGCATGCCAGGCCTCCCTGTCCATCACCAACTCCCAGAGTTTACCCAAACTCATGTCAATTGAGTCGGTGATGCCATCCAACCATCTCATTGTCCTTCAATCTCAAAGCCTTCAATCTTTTCCAACATCAGGATCTTTTTAAAGGAGTCAGTTCTTCACATTAGGTAGCCGAAGTATTGGAGTTTTAGCATCAGTCCTTCCAATGAATACTCAGGACTGATTTTCTTTAGGATGGGCTGGTTGGATCACCTTGCAGTCCAAGGGACTCTCAAGAGTCTTCTCCAACAACACAGTTCAAAAGCATCAATTTCTTAGCACTCAATTTTCTTTACAGTTCAACTCTCACATCCATACATGACTACTGGAAAAACCACAGCTTTGACTAGACAGACCTTTGTTGGCAAAGTAATGTCTCCACTTTTTAATATGCTGTCTAGGTTGGTCATAACTTTTCTTCCAAGGAGCAAGTGTCTTTCAATTTCATGGCTGCAGTCACCACCTTTAGTGGTTTTGGAACCCAAAAAGATAACATCTGTCACTGTTTCCACTGTTTCCCCATTTATTTGCCATGAAGTGATGGGACCGGATACCATGATTTTACTTCTGAACGTTTAGTTTTAAGCCAACATTTTCACTCTCCTCTTTCACTTTCATCAAGAGGCTCTTTAGTTCCTCTTCGCTTTCAGCCATAAGGGCGGTGTCATCTGCATATCTGACGTTACTGATATTTCTCCCAGCAATCTTGATTCCAGCTTGTGCTTCATCCAGCCCAGCATTTCTCATGATGGACTCTGCATAGAAGTTAAATAAGCAGGGTGACAATTTACCCCCTTGACACACTCCTTTCCCGATTTGGAACCAATCTGTTGTTCCATGTCCAGTTCCAACTGTTGCTTCCTAACCCACATGCAGACTTCTCAGGAGGCATATCAGCTGGCCTGGTATTTCTACCTCTTGAAGAATTTTCCCAGTTTGTTGTGATCCACAGAGTCAAAGGCTTTGGCATAGTCAATAAAGCAGAAATAGATGTTTTTTTGGAACTCTCTTACTTTTTTGATGATCCAGTGGATGTTGGTAATTTGGTCTCTGGTTCCTCTGCCTTTTCTAAAACCAGCTTGAACAGCTGGAAGTTCATGATTCACATACTGTTGACGCCTGGCTTGGAGAATTTTGAGCATTACTTCACTAGCGTGTGAGATGAGTGCAATCGTGTGGTAGTTTGAGCATTCTTTGGTGTTGCCTTTCTTTGGGATTGGAATGAAAACTGACCTTTTCCAGTCCTGTGGCCACTGCTGAGTTTTATCTTCTATATGAATTCTAATACACACTTAATTTTTTAAACTAAGGCAGTTTTATTTGGATCTACCCTTGCAAAGACATATTATGAAATCATTCTTAGGAAAAAAAGAAAAATTTGTTGGCATCCTAATTTCATTATATTTCAAGTATACCCTGTACAAACAAACCTCTCATAAAGACATATTTACCACATCAAAACTTTTTTTTTAATGATTTGGCAATATAAGTTATTGCTGCTTAACAAAGTAACATTATCATCATCTAATGACCAGTGGATATCGACTTTGCCTGAATAAGCAGTAATTTAGTTTGAAAGATTAAACAATACAAGGTGAAATAAGAAATTTTGTGCAGTTTAAGATTAGCTAGAATATATATTGGAGAAGGCAATGGCACCCCGCTCCAGTACTCTTGCCTGCAAAATCCCATGGACGGAGGAGCCTGGTGGGCTGCAGTCCATGGGGTCGCTAAGAGTCGGATAGGACTGAAGGACTTCACTTTCACTTTTCACTTTCATGCATTGGAGAAGGAAATGGCAACCCACTCCAGTGTTCTTGCCTGGACAATCCCAGGGATGGGGGAGCCTGGTGGGCTGCCGTCTATGGGGTCGCACAGAGTCAGACACGACTGAAGCAACTTAGCAGGAGCAGCAGCAGCAGAACATATATTGCAGGTAAATTCATTCCAGTTGTGTATCATGAGCTGATTTCCAGCTTATAGTAGTCAGATGATGGTCTTAAAGGATTAGAAACTAAGAAAGAGCAGTATAAGATGATTTAAGATCATATGGCCACATAGCCAAAGTGTACATTTTAAATAACATTTCCTCAGTGATAAGAAAAGAAATGTGGGGTGCAGTGACTTTTAAACAGTGACCAAATAAGGTTACAATAAAATAAATCAGAGAAGTGAGATGGTTTAATGGCTTTTTAATGAGCCTAATGTTTTCTGTTTTAATGAGCCCTCTTACATCAGCTTTAATCATTTTATGAGAATGAGAAATGATTGAGAAATGGCTTTCATTAATTCAATTTTCTGTTCAGTCTTCCCACAAGCCATTATAACACAGTGGCTAATGGGAGTCAACTTGGTTAAGTGGGAACTTGTATAATAGGACAAGTCTCAGCTAAATTTAGTTAGACGCTTGATAGTTAACTGATGATAAGGTTATATTTCCTCAATTTGCAAAGAGTGCACACCAAATGCCCACAAAGTACTCTAACATTATAGCACAAGCAAACATTAATTAGGATAGTTTAATTTAAATATAATTTGTCCTAATTAATTCTGAAAAGTTGTATTTAAATATCCTACTTTTTTATTAGTGAAATATTAAGATTAAAAATGAAAAAGGAAACCTGAATTTTGTAAATATGTACTTTTGATACAGTCTGTATTTAAAACTAGGGCTTCCCTGGTGGCTCAGTGGTAAAGAATCCACGTGCAAAATGCAGGAGACACAGGAGACATGGATTTAATCCCTGGATCGAGAAAATCCCTTGGTGGAGGAAATGGCAGCCCACTCTCGTATTCTTGCTGGGAAAATCCCATGGACAGAGGTATCTGGTGGGCTATAGTCCACAAGGTTGCAGAGAGTTGGACACAACAGAGCATACATGAGCATGTACTTGTTAAAGCCATTGTAATAAACTTATATATGTAATACTTACAAGGATATAATTTCTCACTACCTAGAAGGAATAGTAAATAAATTATTTAAGCTACATACCAAATTAAATATGCCATACCTCAAAACTATATCAACATATCATAAGGAATAAGTCATGTTAAAGGAAAAATAAGCAAAAGTAAAATAAAAATGATGATATTCTCTGATATATCAATCAGTGATATTTGCAATGATGAAGAGAAACCAACTGTTCACTAATTTAGTTTAAAATATGGACTGCTACATACAAAATAATCAAGCTGGACTACCGTCTCACACCATGCACAAAAGTAAATTCAAATGAATGAAAGACTTAAATGTGATACATGAAACCATAAAACTTCCAGAAGATAACATAAGCAATATGCTTTTCAATACTGGTCTTGGTAATATTTTTTGGAAATGTCTCCTCAGGCAAGGGAAACGGAAGCAAATATACACACAAAAAAGTCAAACTACAAAGGTTCTGCACAGTGAGGAAACTATCAATGAAGTGAAATGGCCACCTACTGAATGGGAGAAGATATTTACAAATGACATATTGCAAGAGGTGAATAGTCAAAATACACAAAAACTTATATGACTCAACATCAAAAAAAAATTTAAAAATGGGGAATCTGAACAGATTTTTCCAAATAAGACATACAGATGGCCAGCAGGCACATAAAAAGATGCTGAGTATTACCAAACATCAGGGAAATAGAAATCAAAACCCCAAAGAGATTCACCTCACACTTGTCACAGTGGCTATTATCAAAAAGACAAGAAATAACAAGTGTTGGCAAGGATGTAGAGATAAGGGAACCCTCATGCACTGTTGGTGGGAATGTAAATTGGTGCAGGCACTATGGAAAACAGTATGAAGATCCCTCTGAAAAATAAAAATAGAAATATCATACAATCTAGCACTTCCAGTCCCTGGGTATTTATCCAAAGAAAACAAAAACACTAATTTGAAAAGATGCATTGACGCCTATATTCAATGCAATATTATTTACAATGACAAAGATATGCAAGCAATCTAAGTCCTCATCAATAAATGAATGGACAAAGAAGATGTGGTATCCAAATGCAATGTAATATTAAAGTGAGTGAGTCAAGCTCAGTCATATCCGACTCTTTGCGACCCCACGGACGGTAGCCTACCAGGCATCTCCATCCATGAGATTTTCCAGGCAAGAATACTGGAGTGGGTTGCCATTGCCTTCTCCAAATGCAGTATTACTCAGCCACAAATCTGTTTGTGACAGCATAGATAGACCTGTAGGTTATTATGCAAGTGAAATAATTTAGATGGAGAAGGACAAATGTTTTGCAATTCCACTTACATGTGAAAACTAAAAAAACAAAACAAGCAAAAATAATAAATCAGAAACCAATTTACAGATACAGAGAACAAAGAGGTCATTGCCAGAGGGGATAGAGCTGGGGGTAGAAAATAAATAAATGATGGAGATTAAGAGTTACAAATTCCCATTTGCAAAAAAAAAAAAAAAAATCAAGAGTATGTAATGTAATATGTGGGGAATATCGTAAATAATTATGTAATACCTTTGTATGGTGACATATTATCATTAGGTGTATACTGGTGATCATTTAAAAATGTATAGAGATATCAAATCAATATGTTGTGTAACAGGAGCTAACATATGTTAATTATACTTTAAAAATACATAAAGGGATCATATTTGTGGTTACCAGAATTAAAAAATGAGGGGGGCAGGACTAGTACAAACTTCCAGTTTTAAGATAAATAAGTGCTAGGAATATAATGTACAATATGATAAATATGATTAACACTGATATATGTTATATATGAAAGTTGTTGAGAGAGTAAATACTAAGAGTTCTCATCACAGTAGACCTTTTTTATTCTATTTAATTTCATACCTATATGAGAAGATGGATGTTTACTAAATTTTTTGTGGTAATCATTTTATGATCTATATAAGTCAAATCAATACATTGTACACCTTAAATTTATACAATGCTGGATGTCAATTGTATTTCAATGAAACTGGAGGGAGAAAAAATACTGTGGGTTTCTTTGAATTGCCATGAAAATTTAACAATGAGGCTAAAAAACATGGGCAAGAAAGAATAAAGTTGCATAGTAAAAGTCATACACAACAGTAGTCCAATAAGGACACCCCAAACACTGTAAGTTTGAACCCCAGCAGTTCTGCAACAGTACCAGTAACTAGGCACTGGTACCAGTAACTAGGCACTGCTGCCAGAACCAGAGTCATGGCCCGCCTTAGACTTTGGATATGCTGCTATTTTTACTGCCTCCACAGTCAGAATACAATTTCTGTATTGCTATCATAATACAAATCTTTACCAGCTGTGAAATTTGCACTCATTCATTCTAAAGCCAGCTTTCCAGCTGAAACAGAACAATGAAAATCAGTATGTGACATTTTCAGCCTGCTTCATGGGAGGTGGGTTCCCTTCCCACAAAAATTCTTGATAAAAAAATAGCCCAGAGGTATGTATAGCTAGCTATATGTTGTAGGTAAATTATAGAAAGAAAGAAAACTGTAGCTAACTATAGGCTGTGTATAAACTTAGAGAAAAATGAAAAAGTAAACATTAACTTTTAATAATTTTAATAATTTTTTTTAAGAAGCAAGTCAGCAGCCTCTTCTCCAAAAATCTAGTTCACTCCAAGAAAATGCAATTTTATCAAATCAACATAAATGGAAGGTACCAAAACCTCTAAGTGACAGGTGACAGTGCTTAGCCCTCTATAACAAGATAAAATGGAAGGGAATAAGGAGAGAAGGACCAAGTAGCTAACATTTTCTAAGGTCAACTAGGTGTTAATATTTAGCCAGTCTTTTTCAACAGGCACTTGACTTCAAGGATTTAACAGTCCTGTAGGGAGCCAAGAGAAGTACATTAATTAAAAATAATTATTATGTAATGTGTTCTAAATACTCCCAAGTATTACAAAAGAGGAAAGATTGTATCTAAGGCAGAGGATACTGTATTCATTTGGGGATATATAAGGAATAGCTCCTGGAACAAATAATAAAATGCAACAGAAAATAAAGATACTGAACCTGTAACAAGATAGAGAAGTTCACATCTTTATATTTTAAAATATTGATTATGTGACTTTTAAAATAAATCAAACATCTGCCTCCTCTAATAAGGAGACTTTGTCATAATTTTGTTTTTTCAAATGGTCCTAGATACCCATACCTATCTTAATATCTGTATTGACATATAACACTTCCCTTGGTGGCTCAGATGGTAAAGAATCTGCCTGCAGTACAGGAGACCTGGGTACAATCCCTGGATTGGGAAGATCCCCTGAAAAAGGGAATACCCACTTCAGTATTCTTGTGTGAATTCCATGGACAGAGGAGCCTGGTGTGCTGCAGACCATGGGGTCACAAGGAGTCAGACATGACTGAGTGACTGAAACTATATAATGCTTATGCTATTGCTAAGTCACTTCAGTTGTGTCTGACTCTGTGCGACCCCATAGACGGCAGCCCACCAGGCTCCCCCGTCCCTGGGATTCTCCAGGCAAGAACAATGGAGTGGGTTGCCATTTCCTTCTCCAATGCATGAAAGTGAAAAGTGAAAGTGAAGTCGCTCAGTCGTATCCGACTCTTAGCGACCCCATGGACTGCAGCCTACCAGGCTCCTCCATCCATGGGATTTTCCAGGCAAGAGTACTGGAGTGGGGTGCCATTGCCTTCTCTGAATGCTTATGCTAGCAGTAGGCTATATATGGAATTATAACAACAAAACGTAAGACAGGAAAATGGGAAGGAAAAAAGTCAAGTAAGGGGGAAAATCCATCAACAAAATGACAGATAACCTAAACATATGACTAAATTAAGAAACTGCAAAGCACAAAAGAAGAAAATAGGTAAAATACTTCACTGGAATAACACGACTGCTATTCAAGGGAGGTAAATTCAATCACTGCAGAATTTACTGGTTAAGACATTCTTTCCCTTTCTCCTCAACAACAATTCTAACCTTCATTACTTTCCTTGACTTTCAGTTTTCTCATCTCAATATAAAGTTTGCTTCCTCTAGCACCAAGGAAATTGATCCTGAAATATTGTATCATAAAGTTTCCTTTAGTCTTCCAAGAATTCTTTTTTATATTCAAGCCCAATGTATCCACTAATGTTTTTAACCCCATTCCTTCCTGTTTCCCTAAAACTCATTGTTCTGTGGCTCCTCCATTGTTCTTTACCTTTTCACCTATAAACAAAGTCCTCACATTCTCTACTCCTCCCTCCACACTTCACTGTCTTAAATTAGTTTCAAACCTTTCTCCTCTACAAGCCATTTAAAAATCCTTGGAAGAAGCATTTCCACCATTTAAATTCCCCACAATTATTTCATTTAATCCTCAGACCTTCAAATCTGACTTCTGCTATCAACAAATTTTGAAAGTATTCTCATCAAATTCTCTGATGAGTTCCAAAGTATTAAAATTAGTGGCAACTGTTTAATAGTCCTCTGGGGCTATCTACTACATTTCAGTATTGTCAGTCACTTTCTTTTTGAAACCTCTAGTCACTTGGTTACTATAATATTGAACTGTTGTAGATTTCCCCATACAGACTTCGTTCTTCCCATCTCTTCCTTGGCTCCTCATCAGTTCTCTTTTCTCTCCAATGTCACATAATATTGTTCATCATTTCATACTTCACATTCTTCCTCTGACTAAGGTTCTTTTCTTGAATGATCCTCTCTGATTCCTTATGTCCAACCATTTCCTGTGCATGCTCAGTTGCTCAGTTGTGTCCGACTCTGCGACCCCATGGACTGTAGCCCACCAGGCATTTCTATCTAGGGAATTTTCCAGACAAGAATACTGGAGTGGGTTGCCATTTCCAACTTCAGGGAATCTTCTGACACAGAGAGTGTATCCAACTCTCCTGGGTCTCCTGCATTTTCAGGCAGATTCTTTACCACCCGTGCCATCTGCTGGTAATAACCTTACTTAGCTTCAGTCCCAGTCTTTCCCCTGAACTTCTGACATATTTTCAACTACTGTTGTACGTGCACTCCTACTGTTACAGGGATAACTCAGTCCCACTGAGTCAAAACAGAACTCACCATCTTCCTGCTTTATCTCCTCCTTTTCTGTATGCATGTTTGATTTTTTGTGCCACCAACAAATATCCTATCACACGTAATTTCTCTTTTATCCCCATATCCAGTTAGTCACCAATTCCTACTCAGTTACCTAATAAGTATTAATACTTTCAAATCCATATTTTCTCTATTCCTACTACCTCTGTTTGAATTCATTCCCTTATTACTTGTCACCTGTTATGCAAAAAAGATTGCAAAAAGTAACATTATCCAGTTTCTTCTATAATTATATATCTCTGTGTATTGGCAATAGAATATAGAGAACATACTATGTGCAAAATATAAACTCTTTGTTGTATAAAGATTGTTTTTATAAACTTAATTTTATGTATTTCTGATCTTATTATATCCATATATCAAAATAGACTAGACATTTTTTGTTCTAGTTCTATTAAAAGTATCACTGGTAGTTTGATAGAGATCGCACTGAATCTGTAGATTGTTTGGAATAGCATAGTCATTTTCACAATACTGATTCTTTCAGTCAATGAATACGGGTATATCTCTCCATCTGTGTTGTCTTTAATTTCTTTCATCACCATCTTATCATTTTCTGTATATAAGTCTTTTGTCTCTTTAGGTAGGCTTATTCCTAGGTAGTTAGTCTTTTTGTTGCAATAGTGAATGGGATTGTTTCCTTAATTTCTCTTTCTGATTTTTCATTGTTAGTGTTTAAGAATACAGGATGGACTATAATTCAGCCATAAAAAGAAATGCATTTGACTGAATTCTAATGAGGTGGATGTACCTAGAGCCTGTTAAATAGAGTAGTGTAAATCAGACAGAGAAAGACAAATATCATATATTTACACATATATATGGAATCTAGAAATATAGTACTGCAGGACAGCAATAAAGATGCAGACAAAGAAAACAGACTTGTAGACACAGAAGGGGAAGGAGAGGATGAAATGAACTGAAAGGGTAGCATTGAAACATGTACATTATCATAAATAAAATTAGATACCCAGTGAAAATCTGCTGTATGATGCAGGGAGCTCAAATCTGGTGCTCTGTGACAACTTAGAGGGGTAGGCTACGGTGGGAGGTGGCAGGGAAGTTCAAAAGGGAGGAGACATACATATACCTATGGTTGATTCATGTTAATATGTGGGAGAAACATAATATTGTAAAGCAATTATCTTCCAATTAAAAATAATTTTTTTAAAGTAAACTAGAGGTTTATTTCAAAATTCTGCTCATATTAACAACAGGCTTTTAAGCAACTTTTTAAAACGGAGATTTATGAATGTTAGGGTTTTAAAATATTTTAATAAGTTTGCAAAAATGTCAAGATTAAATAAATTTAAGAAATATTCAGTTAAATAAATTACAGATTTTTTTTTTTTTACTATAGGACTTATCAAAGCCTTTCTTAGGTTAACATGTGCCAAGACTATCCACATATATATTATCTTTAGTATTTCATAAGTATTTTGACTGTGGATCCCTTTTATCATAGTATAATTATTAACATAACTGAAATAATCTTAATAACATTATTTGAAAGTATCATTCTAAAGTATTTACAGAAACAATAAACTGGGCTTAGATATAAACAATATATTTTAGATGACAAATCAAAACTGTTTTCATATTATTAATTTGCTGTAAATTGTTTTCTAGTCTCTTCTAAGTATATTGATTTATGAACAGCAAATTAAGATACTTGCAGTATGGATAAAAGATGAGTTTGAAATTATTTTGCATGTTAAGTATGATTCCCAATGGAATCTATTTAAATCCTTCTGAGATACCCTTAATATTACTAAGAAATATAGGATTAGGCTAGAATAAATTAGTGAGATGATTAATTAAACCGAAATATTTATCATTATTAAAAAGTGACATCTCAGGGAATTTTAAAAACACTCTTTCTAAACTCATGCTTCAGCTCAATTCAGTTCAGTCGCTCAGTCGTGTCCGACTCTTCACGACCCCATGAATCACAGCACACCAGGCCTCCCTGTCCATCACCAACTCCCGGAGTTTACTCAAATTCATATCCATTGAGTCAATGATGCCATCCAGCCATCTCATCCTCTGTCGTCCCCTTCTCCTCCTGCCCCCAATCCCTCCCAGTATCAGAGTCTTTTCCAATGAGTCAACTCTTCACATGAGGTGGCCAAAGTATTGGAGTTTCAGCTTCAGCATCAGTCCTTCCAATGAACACTCAGGACTGATCTCCTTTAGGATGGACTTGTTGAATCTCCTTGCAGGCCAAGGGACTCTCAAGAGTCTTCTCCAACACCACAGTTCAAAAGCATCAATTCTTTGGTGCTCAGCTTTCTTCACAGTCCAACTCTCACATCCATACATGACCACTGGAAAAACCATAGCCTTGACTAGACGGACCTTTGTTGGCAAAGTAACGTCTCTGCTTCTGAATATGCTATCTAGGTTGGACATAAATTTCCTTCCAAGGAGTAAGCGTCTTTTAATTTCATGGCTGCAACCACAACTCATGCTTAATCTAGACTAAATTCAATATTATCAGTTTGTATACTTAACTACAGATTAACTGTATAATATAGACATGGTAGTTTTCTGAAGAATGTGATGGATTTTCAAAGAATGCAAGTGTGGACTTAACTTTACTTTATGCTGAACCTTACAAAAACAAAATGATGATCTTGAGTATCTAGGAATGCTGGAATAGAGTAGAAAATTTGCACGTAATTTAATCTGGTTTGCATGATATATATACATCCATGCTTACCAAGTGGTCTACACCTAAAGTTCAGAATATGTTTCGATCATTTTGGTGTGAAGGAAGAGGAATAGTCTGGATGCCTACCTACACATTATTTATTTATACTCAGGTCTTTCACTTTAGGCATGCAGAACAATTAATTTTCTTTTGGGGTAAAAGTCCATTTACAACCACGTGTCAAAAAGCACAGAATTAACCAAATAAAACAATATTTAGAAAGGTATGGGGAAATTCATTAAAAATCAGTATTTACATATAAAAATGTATATGTATATAACCTTTTATTATAGAAAATGTATATGTATATAACCTTTTATTATAGAAAATTTCATATGTACAAAAATAGAGCAGTATAATAAACTTCCAAGGTTCCAAACAAAACAACTCTTGGTAAATTTCATTTCATCTATGCCTCAAGTTCTTTCCTAACCCTGATTATTTTGAGCAAATCCCAGATATTTTATCATTTTATCTGTAAATAGTTTCGTGTTTGTTTCTAATAATACTCACTTTAAAATATAAATGCAGTACTACTGTCCCATCTTTAAAAAATCTGACAACGTATTATAAAATATGAAGACATGATTTAGGTTTCATTAGTTATATTATAAATGTACTTACATAATTTTACAACTTATTTGTTTTGATTTGAATTTTTTTAAGTCCATAAATTTGTAAATGGTGTATTTGCCCCATAATTGTTCATTTATGAGGTTCCCTTTCATCTATCTTTTTCCATATTTCTTTCTGCTTGCCCTTTTTCTTTTAAAGACACTAGATTTTTTGTTTTCTAGAGTGTCCCACAGTCTCTTTCTTTGTTAGTTACTTATAACTTTTTCCATATTTTTATATTTATCACCATTTTCTTGCTCAAGAATTTCAGTGTATTAATGTTCATTTCTATAAATTTTAAAGGGTCTCTTAGTCAAATCATCCCAAGATTTTTCACTAAAATACATTTATATTTTACACACATGTAACTTAAATACACTTCAATATACATGCTCAGATAAATTTCACTCTACCAACAGCAAGTTAAAACAGAGCAATAATATCAAATTCTGTCTACCTTCCCACTCAGTGAGGATACACCTTGAGTGAGCATGCATATGAAACATGAATTTGTATACTCTCTATTATTTTTGTACATGATTTCCTCTCACAGGAGAAACTTCCTGTCCAACTGACAGTGATTCTCAGTACGTTGCAAAATGTATGGATCATAACCAGTGACTTGTGCCTAATGATCTGTACAAAGAGGTGCTAAGTGTGAAAGGTGGCAGAATATGCTACCACAAAGTATACTACTTTAGCATAGGATTATTTTAAGCTAGGGACACTTAAAAAACAGCAAGTGTAGGAAGGGTACTGACTACCCCCTTTTCTCCTGAAAGCAGGAGATAAAAACCCCCATGTAAAAGTTGCTCTTTCTAACCCAGGAGGGAAAAAATAATATTTTCAAACCAGTGACAGGGAGTTGAGGCTGACAGGAATCTGAACAAATAAACTTTGTTAAAATAGCTCTTATCTTCTTTTAGTCTTTCCATATATTGTAGTTAACTTTCCACAATCAACTCTCTTTGTTCAACCTAGTACACTAACACAGACCTACAGACTTCTTTGGCTTTTGATTTCTTGTGGGAACTCCCACAGGTATGTAAAACTCAGTATATTTTTCTTCTGTTAATCTGTCTTATGCCAATTTATTTCTCAGTCCCATATGGGAGACCCTAAATGGGGAGAGATAAATTTTTTCTTATCCTACAATAAACAGCTTACATTCTAAACCCCATTTTAGGACTTATTATGTGTTACCTTAACTGTCCTCGCCTCCTACCCTCAGCTTAGCTTTAGTCCTTATAAAGAGAAGGGGTAGGAAGGAATGAGAGAAGGAAGAGGGGAGACAGTCTCTCAGAAAGCAGTGTTTGGGGACAGAGATTATTACTTCACCTCTTCCCACAACAAAACCAAGGGGGAAGGAGTTCCATTGAAAAAAAATCTCTTGTAGAATTTGGGAAAGCTAAAAACATAATGCATTATTTGTTTTCTAAGTTTGTTGTCCGTTTAAACATTAACTTTTGATAATTCTATGACTATAAGAGCAGAGAAGATAGAAAGAAATGATGATAGGGAGTGGGGAGGCAAAACTGTGGAGCAGCCTGTTCTCTCACTGCTGGAGAAATCCAAGGTACATATTTCTCAGGAGTCAATGGGAACCCATAGAAAGGACAAGACTAGAGCCCTCTAGCCAGTGCCTCACCCAGATTAGCTACCTACTAGACCAAAGAACCCAAGTAGGAATAAAGCTATGAAAATAACTCCTAATGAATAGAACAGAGGGAAGAAGGGAGATCCATTGTGACCCTCAGAAAAGTTTGTAACCTATACCCTGTAAGAGCAAATTACAAGTCAGTATATACAAGCCAAATAATTGGAAATACCAAGAGAAAGTAAAGGATGTAATAACCAACTGAGTGGAAATAGTTGTCTCTTTTCCTCTCCTTCTTCATCTCACCAGCATATTGGTATGGGGAGGACTTGAAAAAAGAGGGCTAAAGTTTCAGAGCAGAAAGCACTTGCCTCTCTTTCCACCCTCTGATACTCCTAATGTAAGCAGGCTCAATTCAAGTCTACATGTGAAGAAGGTGATATTCAAATAGGATTGGAGAAAAGTTCTATATTGACTGAAGTATGCTTTAATTAATCAGAAGAATAGAAAATTATGGAACCTGCCAATGATGTCAATAAGGACATTTTGACAGATTGCAGTTGAAAAAAATGACTGAAAAAAAATTAAACTCTTCATGTTTGTACTGTCACTGAGTTGAGACTACTCAATAAACCAGTTTTATGTGGTTTTCATACCACATGGTCCCTAAACATAAGTCAATTCCTTCTGGGGCTTAACTAAAGAACGAGCAATGTGCCACAGCTCTGGGAGAAAAAACTGGCGGTGTTAGACTTGCTAAGAAAAAATATGCCTGTCTCCATCACTAAATCATCCTGAAGACTTTTAAAGAACAATTTTGACCACGTGGAGTTTTTTTCCTACATGCTTTATTATACAGTCCAATAAAATGTTACTTCTCTATAGAGTATAACACAGACCTTCAACAAATGGGTTGGTCTCATCACTGTTTACTCATGAAGACATAGCCTGACTCACATAGAATTTCAGCCTAGTGTCTGATGGCCAACTGTCCCAATTTGTTTGTAGCTGGAGAGTTTCCAGGATAATGAACTTATTCTCAGTGCTAAGACTGGGAAAGTCCTAGAGCAAATCCAAAAGAACTGGTCATCCACCTAATCTTACTTGTCCTTCCAAGTGTGATGCAAGCGTCATCCCTGTCTTCTCTATTAAGACTTAGAGTGCAGAAACATTTAAGAGCTTGTTATATAAAAGTACAAAAATATAACAGTTTAATTTTCCTACACTAGGTGTATTTTTTTTTTTTGCTTCTGACATAACAAATTAATACACATTTTGTGAATAAAAACAACAAATATATTATCATACTGTTCTGGAGATCAGAAGTTCAAAATGGATCGCACTAGGCTGAAATCAAAGTGTTGGTAGGTCTATGTTGCTCCTAAGGGCTTTAGTGGAGTCTATTTTTTCTTTTCTTTTTTTTGCCTTTTCTAGCATCTAGGAACTGCCGCCTATTCTGGCTCTTGACTCCAGATCACTCTGACTTCTGCTTCAATCATCTCAACTTCTCTGAGCTCGACTCTTCTCTCTCATTTTTAATTGATATACCTTTGATTACATAGGGCCAAACTGGATAATCCAGAATAATTTCCCCATCTCAAGATTCTTTGTCCAATCAGATCTGCAAAATCTCTTTTGCCACACAGGATAACATATTTTCAAGTTTCAAGCATTAGGAGATCTTTAGAGGCCATTATTCACCCTATAATATTAAGCCTTAAGGAAATGCTTTTCCAATGATTACTTTTACTCAAGAAAATTTAATTCATGTTTGTCTCCAACTCAAATTCTGTATATCACTATATAAATTAAACACATTACAAAATGCTACATTTGTCATGACTCGGGATCAATTCTAGGTGGCCAACACGTTTGTTATGTACGTTAATCTTTGGTTAGATGTATATTCCTTCATCATGCAATGAATCTGGGAAGATTCTGTCCTTAATTCTCAAAATTTCAGGGGAACAAACTTTATAACATCCTAACACTTTACTTATCCGAGACATAGAATTTACATAAAATTTTCCCACAAAATTCTCACAACTGGAACAAACTTAAGACAGAATTTAATTTGCTTCTGTATTTCCATAATGAGTACTGTCAACCTTCAATCTCATCTATTCGATATACTCTGGCTATTTTCTTAAAAACATGACTTCTTTTTATAAGGACATATAATCCATAGCAAACTAAAGACGTTCTTCCTTCTTACCAGCAAATGATAACTGGTCAAATTTAACATGCTGTTTCTCTAACCTCCATGTTTAGAGTTGAGGTGGTGAGAACTGGATAGCTTAGGGCAGAGTTAATTATTTCAGTGGCTGATCTTAAAACCCTGTACAAATTCCAAGGACATAAAAGATAATTTTCATATTCATGTGCTATCTTTATGCTTCATTTTTTAATTTATTTATTAAATAAACACTTAACCAACCTCTTACCAAGTGTGAGGTATCTCAAAAAAAGATAAAAGCCTTTGAAGCCAGGATCACATGATGGATAGAGCATAGGTTTTGAAAGTAGACAGATTTGATATGAAACTCCTGATTGACTAAGTAAACTCTTAGTTTCAGCATTACCCTTCTAATTCAGGTTTTATAGGGTCTCAGTCAGAGAGTACTTTGAAAAACTTCAGCACAGTGCAGTTGATATCTCATATTAATTTCATGCGGGACCTAACACAGTGCTAAATAAAAAACATTCATTAAAAAAAAGTCCTTAATATTTTATTGAATTATATCATATCTGCCATATCATTCTATCCACCATAAAGCTTCCAAATGAGAATAGGTTTCTATTCAAATTTTAATACCAGTATGGCTGATTAGAAATATATTTTTAAAATATTTTAATGTTATAAGATATCTCAATATTTTATTTTGTTAATGAAGTCTGGGTATATGTTTCAAGCTTCTTTGCTGAATGTGAAGAAGAAACATACCCTATTCAGTTCTTAGAGCATTTATGACTTGGCCAGCATCTTTTCTGGTCCCAAATAAAGCTTACTTGGTTCTGGGTATTTAGAGGTAGGGTGTGCATGCACTAAGTCATTTCAGTCATATCAGACTCTTTTCAACCCCATGGACTGTTGCCTACCAGGCTCCTCTGACCATGGGATTCTCCAGGCATGAATACTGGATTTGTTTGCCATTTCCTTGTCCAGGGGATCTTCCTGACCCAGGGATGGAACCAGCATCTCTTACATCTTCTGCATTGGCAAGTGGGTTCTTTACCAATAGCGCCATCTGGGAAGCTCTAGTGGTAAGAGACAACTAAAATATGTCTCATAATGTTTTAGATAAAAGTGGATATTTTTAAAGTACAGGAAATAGATTTCTACCATAAGTAAAAAGTAAGTTCTAAAGATACTAAAATACATGGACCAGCTGAAGGAACCAGAAGTATGAGCCTAATACAGCCATAGGGAAGATAATATTGCAAGACCAACATAAGGAGATGCTGAACAAAAACCTAGGTAAAATCAGATGAAGGAGTGAAGGAAGGATGACTTCTGATAATGACTTTTGCTTCTGCCAGTTAGTTCACTGGTGCGATTATGTTTAAGTATGTGATTCCCAGTTTTCAGTGTCTGAGAATGTCTTCAGAACAACAGACCATGTGCTTCTCTTTCCATTCCCAGTCAAGTCAAGATATATAATGTGTAATGAAGTTACACGCCCAGAAGCTTGACTTGGTCATCCTGTTCACACTACTGGCTAGAAGAAATGGAGTTCTGGAATATGGCAAAGTCCAAAGACTCTTGGTGTCAGGTATGAACACTCTGGACAGCTTGCTTGTATATATCTCCTTGTTCTGTCCTTACTCTGCCACAACAGGATGACATCCAACCAGAGGAAAAATATACCATGTAGTTGACAGATTCTTCAGGTAGTTTTAGGTAATTCTGCAATTTTCTGTCTCTTAGTAAAATTCACAGAAAACAATAGAACATTTCTACTCTACTAAAATGTTCTGGTGTTGATATTTTGCCTTATCTCATAGATCTGCAATGTATGTATATTATATAGTTGAATGATAATATTCATCTGTTTATACTAACATCAATATAGTCTGTGATATTATAGTCTGTGATAATCTTCTGGTTGACACTGTATCAGGAATTCTAAGGATAAAGAGAAATTCAAATTTTGAATCCAAACTTGAATATGAGTATTCATTTAATTTCTCTCAGAAAGGGTTAATTTTTATAGTGATTTATTTTTTGCCTTAACCTGCTCAAATAAAGTTTACGTATAAAGTTTATGAGGGATCTTTTGTGGCAATAGTCAATTATCACAAAAACACAGTCCTCTCCTTTTCATTTTGCATACATTTGGGTAAAAGGACAAGTGCTCAGAGTGACTCAGTTAATGGTCTGTGGCCTTAAAATTTGTGAAATATAATCACCTTATTCATCATTTGCAAAACTAAATTTTTTATCTTTTATAACAGGAAATTAGGTGGCTAAAGGCTGAAAGTGCAAATCCATCTTCCACTAATAAGGCCTCAAGTAGCACAAGTAAACAGGATACTTGCTTCTTCCAAATTAGAGACACAGAGAAGTGATATGACACGTGAAATATTCACCACCAGGACTTTTGCGGTAGGCAGATTCACAACAACAGCACACAAGCTTTGTCAGGAATTGTTAGGAGATTGAAAGCATACTTCAAGGATTTATTAAAGCAATAGAGGCAACTTCTACTCCAGTTACCATGATAGCAGGGAATTTTATGGCCATGTGTTTAATCTTCCTGTGCTGTAACAGATAAGTTATACTTTTAGCTGATTTGTGTACAAAGAATTTTCTCAATCTTTTCTCGTACTATATAGTACTGAGGTATTGCTTTTTGACTTGCTAAGTGAAGCATTAATAGGACTGTCTGCAGCAAGACAGAACAGGCAATAAATATTAAGGTTTAATGTTACAATGATTTATGCTGCAGGGAGTATTGGCCTAGATTACAAGGTATGATTATCTTTCATAAAAAATGCTGGGAGAAATAGAATGTTGGCAAAGGTAACTTTCCAAAGCTCTCCCATCAGGGAGAAGCTTTTGTAAGAATACATTGGGAGTAAAATTTTGATGTTTCAAACAGTAAAGGTACTTTAAATAGATGTTCAGTAAAATACTACTGTTCTTAGAGAGGCACTTTTTTAAAGATTGACATTGTTTTTGTTTTTTTTCCATTTATAATCATAGCATTCAAAGTATTTAATAGGAAAGTGAGTTTATTTGTGAATGTTTTATGAAAGGATTAAAGATAACTGAGAAAGAAAGCTGAATTCTAAGACACATTTCCCCCAATGTTCATTGAGCACTATTTACAATAGCCAGGTCATGGAAGCAAGCTAGAAGTCCATCTACAGATGAATGGATAAAAATGATGTGGTACATATACACAATAGAATATTACTCAACCACAAAAAAAGAACAAATTTGAATCAGTTCTAGTGAGGTGGATGAACCTAGTGCCTGTTATAAAAAGTGAAGTAAATCAGAAAAACAAAAATAAATATCATATATGAATGCATATATATGGGATCTAGGAAAATGGTATTGATGAATTAATTTCAGGGAATGAATGGTGACAAAGATGTTGAGACCGGAGTTGTAGGCACAGTAGGGGAAGGAGAGAGTGGGATAAATGGTGGAAGTAGCATCGACATATATACTCTGGCATGTGTAAAACAGATAGGTATTGAGAGGTTGCTACATAACACAGGAGCCCAGCTGGGCAGTCTGTGATGACCTAGAGGGGTGGGGTGGGGGAGTGGAGGAAGACTCAAGAGAGAGGGGATATATGTATAATTGTATATGTATAATATATATGTATAATTATGGCTGATTCACATTATTCTGTGGTAGAAACCAACACAATATTGTGTTAATTTCCCTCCACTGAAAAAGTAAATTTTAAGAAAAGATAGAAAAATTCTTATAGGAATAGGAAAAAGCATAAAAGATCATTCACCTATTACAAACATCAAGATGATACAGATTTATTTATAAAATGACATGAGTTCCTAACACCCCTATCTCCCTCTTTGCATAAGCTATAGTTCTTTTGCCTAATGTATTATTTATTTTTTGCTGTGAAACAAATTACCCCCAAAATTAGTGGCTTAAAACAATAAACATTTTATCTCACAGTTTTTGTAGGCTAGAAATCCAAGCACACTTAGCCAGGTATCTCTGACTGAAAGTTTCTTGTGTTATATTCAAGCTGTTGGCCACAGCTGTGCACTCATCAGAAGGCTCAACTGGAATAGAAGATTCACTCCCAAGCTCATCTACATGATTTAGTTCTTCATGGGATTTTAACCAAGGGCTTCAGTTCCTTGTGAGGTGTTTAAACAGGGGACCTCTGTTCCTCACCACATATTTTGGGATTCATCCCCCAGAGCAAGACATTCAATGGAGGAGACAGACAGGTAGAGAGCACTCAAGATAGGTGCCACAGTCTTTCTATAACCTGATCCTGAAAGTGAAATCCCAACATCTCTATAGTATTTTCTTAATCAGAAAACAGTCATTAAGCACATCTCCACATCTGGGCAGGGGATCTTAGGATATGAACATCAGGAAGTAGGAATCACTTGGGGCCATTCTAAACTTCATTGCCAAAAAAAAATAAAAAAATAAAATAAATAAACTTCATTGCCACATTTAAATTCTCCATTTTACTTCTTGATTTACTCTGAGTATATCCTTCAAGTTATTGAGCTTGTAGTACATGGACTCTAAAGTTTTTCAAGAATCTTCCTTACTCAAATATTCATTCCAAATTATTTGTAACTATACACAAAATCCTACATTGGAGAGGAGAGATTTCTTGAGGTTTGAACCTGTTATCCTCCAAGTACTTCAAAACATTTTTTCAAAATGGGTTTTAGATATAGATATGTATATTGTTCTAGATTTCCAATTATTTAATGGTATGAGTTCTGTTCCATTTTCCTCATAAGCAATGAAAGCTGTTCATTTGATTCTATTTTGTGTTTGAAAAATATAGATTACAGCTACACTTTAGAAATGACATTCGAAATCGCAATTACATTAGAAGGGGCAAGGTCTTTATTAAAAAGGTCTAAAGTTTAATTTGTAGAAAAATACTCTAAAGGATATGAAACATAAATGGAGCTCAATAGTTAGTGTTCATAACTAGAAAGTATTCAGTACATTTGATATCCTTTTCTTTTGGAATGGTTAGGTGACAAAGGATAGTTATCACTTGTAATATGGCTTTAAACAAAGTTGGGGAAAAACTATAATGTAGTATAACCATTCCTCAGGCTTGTCTCTCAAACTTTTGCATAAACACTCCTAAATAACTCAAATTCTTAACTAGCAAGCCCTTTCCGTTTCTATACGTGTTTATCACTTTCTTCTTTGGGTGATCCCTAACATATACATCAACAGTTAACATGATGTATGTTGTATTAATTTGTTTAAGGGATTAGATGCTGATATTAGATCATTTGTTTTTAGATGTTTTAGATTGTTTTTAGGGAAAAAGGACATTGTATTTTTCTAGTTATATGGCTCCCTTTACTGTAAAGACAGATAAGAAAGAATCTTGCCTGTTAGAAGTAGAGGAAACGCTATTTAATTATATATTTCATTATTTATAGAGAGCCCTCTATTCACTTCAACATGCTATGAACTTGATGCATTTGTCTGAATTCCAGAATATTTATTTTTGCAGAAACCAAACACATACATACACACAAAGATACATAGACAGAGGTACAGGCAATGACACAGATGTGGATGCCATACCTAATTATACTGTATCTGTATCTGTGTCTGTCTCTATCCACAGAGGCACGGGTTTAGAACATCATTAAGACATATAAAGTGGCAAAATCACATTGGAGAACAATTGCTAGAGATTTTGTGTGTGAAGTTTTTCAAATAACTTAATTTTTCCATCCTGCATTTGAAGCCATATGTTGATAAGTTTTACATCAAAACAGAAGTTCTGTACCTAGAAGAGAAACTGCCACATAAAGACACATTTTCATGCTAAATGAATAATAAATTATAGGTTATGTGTTTCTTTGATTTTCGAAGATGCATAATTTAAAATGATAAATAATTAACATATCAAAGCATTCTAATTTAACTGATGTGCAAGAACAGCTAAGACATAAAGTATCCCGCTTGTGCTTAAAACACATCTTCATAGTAGAGAAATATAGCAGCTTTTTATTACTAACAATTATGGTTTCCAAAGGGTAATTTCAGTTTATCATTTTAAAATATTAGGAAATGTCAAAAAGTTCCATTTCTAATCTGGGATGTGTAAGTACATAGTTGTCGAAGACAGAAAGGAAAGCATGATTAACAGTATGTTATTAAAATCCAACATTTAACTTGGCCTATTTTGCTGAAGCATGATTTCTGAGTGGCATTTTCATTTTCATTTCCACACATGTTCCTCTTCCACTCTATTCTACTCTGTAAATATGAAAAAATAATCCTTGATGTATAATCATCAATTTAGTAGCACTAAAACAGTACTCTAAAGATTTGTATGGACCAAGAAAAATATGCTTGTTTGTAATTAAGCTGTTGACAATCTAAAGGAAGTCCTGTTTTTTTTTTTTTTTTCTTAATAGGGCTAAAGGTCAGCTAATCAGAAACAAACCAGGCTTTCAGAACACATAAGTTTTCAGGTGCAAATTAACACAGATTCACCTTGTACTCCTAAAAAAAAAAAAAAGAAAAAGTTTTATATATTTAAAATATAAATTGCTATCATTATCACTTCATATTGATTGTTTTTTAGATTAAAGCATATTTTTTTTTAGTTTATTTTACTTCTGCTGAAATACTTGATGGTCCATCACTTCAAAGAGCAGGCCTTGTAAATGGCAATTAGTTAGTTTCAAAGACTGGCTCAGATGGTGAAGAATCTACCTGCAAAGTAGGAGATGCCAGTTCAGTCTCTGGGTCAGGAAGATCCCCTGGAGAAGGAAATGGCAACCTGTTCCAGTATCTTGCCTGGAGAAATCCATGGATAGAGGAGCCTGGTGGGCTACAGTCCATGGGGTCACAAAGAGTCGGTCATAGCAAATAACACTTTTACTAGTTTCAAAGAAGCCTTTGTTGGAAGCAACCATGTACATCACTGTGTGAGTGAAAACGCAGGACTGTCTAGAAATGTGCCAAGAGCTAGCTGCCAAGAGCTATATCAGGTCTGGTAGTAAGTACATGTTGGCTTAAACAAGAAGCATGAGGAATATAGTTCAAACGAGGATACAGAACTTACTACAAAGCAACCTTCAGAAAAAATGGCAGTGAAAGTCAAGAAATTTAAAAATGAACTCTACTTTTAAAATAAAGACTTGGCTCCTTATCACATTTCAGTACTCTTTTAAGTTCAGATGTCTTCAGTTCAGTTCAGTTCATTCACTCAGTCGTGTCCAACTCTTTGTGACCCCGTGAATCACAGCACACCAGGCCTCCTTGTCCATCACCAACTCCCGGAGTTCACTCAGACTCACATCCATCAAGTCAGTGATGCCATCCAGCCATCTCATCCTCTGTTGTCCCCTTCTCCTCCTGCCCCCAATCCCTCCCAGCATCAGAGTCTTTTCCAATGAGTCAACTCTTCACATGAGGTGGCCAAAGTACTGGAGTTTCAGCTTTAGCATCATTCCTTCCAAAGGAATCCCAGGGCTGATCTCCTCCAGAATGGACTGGTTGGATCTCCTTGCAGTCCAAGGGACTCTCAAGAGTCTTCTCCAACATCACAGTTCAAAAGCATCAATTCTTCGGCGCTCGGCTTTCTTCACAGTCCAACTCTCAGGCATCAATGAATATAAAATATTTTTCACAGGGTTCTTTTGTGATTTCTTTCATTAAAGTTTTATAGATTTCCTCTTGTGGAGCTTGTAATATTTTTTTAGCTTTGCACCTTAGTATTTGATTTGTGGAGGTTCTAATATAATTTTTTTTTTTCAAATTTCACTTGGTCATTATTGGTCTACCAGGAAGCATCTGATTTTGTATAGCAATTTTTATCTATTATACAACAACCATGCTATAATTAATTATTAGTTCCAGAAGTATTTTTTTTTTGTCAATTCTTTCTACATAGATAATCATGTCATCTGCAAAGAAAAAGAAGTTTTATTCCTTTCTTCTCAATCTGTCTACTCTTTGTTTCCTTTTCTTGTCTTACTGCCTTGGCTAGTACTTCCACTGTGTTGTTGTTGAAAATGATTTGTGAGACAGGACATTATTCCTTGTTGCTGATCCTAGGGAGAAAGTTTCTAGGTTTCTCACCATTAAACATTTTATTAGCTGTTCCCTTTAAAATATTTCTAAAAGATCTTTAAAATTAAGGATGCCCCCCTCTCTGAGTAGATATATTTTTAAACTTTGGCATGAATAAATAGAACTACAGTTGTAGGAATTAATAAATATATGTTAACCTGGAATAGCCAAAGCAATCTTGAGAAAGAAGAATGGAACTGGAGGAGTCAACCTGCCTGACTTCAGGCTCTACTACAAAGCCAAGTCATCAAGAAAGTATGGTACTGGCACAAAGACAGAAATATAGATCAATGGAACAAAATAGAAAGCCCAGAGATATCCATGCACCTGTGGACACCTTATCTTTGACAAAGGAGGCAAGACTATACAATGGATTAAAGACAATCTCTTTAACAAGTGGTGCTGGGAAAACTGGTCAACCACTTGTAAAAGAATGAAACTAGAACACTTTCTAACACCATACACAAAAATAAACTCAAAATGGATTAAAGATCTAAACATAAGACCAGACACTATAAAACTCCTAGAGGAGAATATAGGCAAAACACTGTCTGACATACATCACAGCAGGATCTTCTATGACCCACCTCCCAGAATATTGGAAATAAAAGCAAAAATAAACAAATGGGACCTAATTAAAATTAAAAGCTTCTGCACAACAAAGGAAACTATAAGCAAGGTGAAAAGACAGTCTACAGAATGGGAGAAAATAATAGCAAATAAAGCAACTGACAAACAACTCATCTCAAAAATATACAAGCAACTCCTGCAGCTCAATTCCAGAAAAATAAACGACCCAATCAAAAAATGGGCCAAAAAACTAAATAGACATTTCTCCAAAGAAGACATACAGATGGATAACAAACACATGAAAAGATGCTCAACATCACTCATTATCAGAGAAATGCAAATCAAAACCACTATGAGGTACCATTTCACGCCAGTCAGAATGGCTGTGATCCAAAAGTCTACAAGCAATAAATGCTGGAGAGGGTGTGGAGAAAAGGGAACCCTCTTACACTGTTGGTGGGAATGCAAACTAGTACAGCCACTATGGAGGACAGTGTGGAGATTCCTTTAAAAACTGGAAACAGAACTGCCTTATGACCCAGCAATCCCATTGCTGGGCATACACACTGAGGAAACCAGAATTGAAAGAGACACATGTACCTCACTGTTTATAATAGCCAGGACATGGAAGCAACCTAGATGCCCATCAGCAGATGAATGGATAAGAAAGCTGTGGTACACATACACAATGGAATATTACTCAGCCATTAAAAAGAATACATTTGAATCAGTTCTAATGAGGTGGATGAAACTGGAGCCTATTATACAGAGTGAAGTAAGCCAGAAAGAAAAACACCAATACAGTATACTAATGCATATATATGCAATTTAGAAAGAAGGTAACGATAACCCTGTATGTGAGACAGCAAAAGAGACATAGATGTATAGAACAGTCTTTTGGACTCTGTGGGAGAGGGAGGTGGGGGATGACTTGGGAGAATGGAAATGAAACATGTATAATATCATATAAGAAATGAATCGCCAGTCCAGGTTTGATGCAGGATACAGGATGCTTGGGGCTGGTGCACTGGGATGACCCAGAGGGATGGTATGGGGAGGGATGTGGGAGAGGGGTTCAGGATGGGGAACACGTGTACACCCATGGTGGATTCATGTTGATGTATGGCAAAACCAATACAGTATTGTAAAGTAATTAGCCTCCAATTAAAATAAATAAATTTAAATTAAAAAAATAAATATATGTTAAAAAAATTTCAAAGAAAAAGTGCTGAGAAATTTCTTCACCCTAACAAGTCTTGAAGCAAAGAGTGTAAGTAGGAAATGGAAAGTAACAAAATAGACTTTTCTTCCAGAAGCTAGGTTTTATTTTCATGTTCACTAAAAGAAAATACAATGTGTGTATGTGTGTGTGTGTGTACATAATAATCTTATTTCTGTAGACTGTGGAGGAAGGAATTTAGAGTTGGAAGTTACCAAATTTTGCCAAAATGTTTATTTATCTTGTTTTTTAAACAATGTGCTATTTATTGAGTGTATGCTCAGTGCTGTAGTAAGACCAAAAAAGATGAATAAAATAATTTCTAACTTTGGAGGACACTAGGACATGTCTACATAAAATAATATATAATAACACTGAATGAAGGAAAAGAAGTATGCAATATAATAGAAAGAGATTAGGGAAATCTAGACTAAATATTTTAAGCATACTTTACTCCTGAACTATGTCTTCCATTTAAAAATTCTTTGCATAGCATCACTCACTGGTAGAAATACCTGCTGGTTATGGAAGATGAATGGACTTGATTAAAGAAGCATATTTTCTAATAAACTTCCAAAAGTAATGCTTCAGATGAGGGCATGGCAATCCACTCCCATATTCTTGTCTGTGAATCCCATGGACAGAGGAGCCTGGTAGGCTGTAGTCCATAGCATCATAGAGTCAGACGCCACTGAAGAGACCTGGGACACATGCAGTAAAGCTTCATGCTTAGTTCTAGTGGGAAACAGTTTTATATAAAAGGCATGTCTACTTTTTTTTTTAACATCCTTTCAAGATCAACTGCCTTGTACTTTTCCATGAGAAGGTACTATACTAGGCACTTATTAAAAATCAATTATACTTCTTGTACCAATCCCTATCAGAAAAGATCAGAAGATATCTCAATATCCATAACTAGAAACTAGGAATAATTTTTATAGTCTCTTTCCACACTAGTCTCTCAAATCTTTATTCATCTACCTATAAATTGCTGCATATTTTGCCAGATTCTTTGCTCAGCTGCTCCTTTGATCTCCCATCTGTTCATTTCTTTCTCTCTGATTGAAGACAAGAAGTGTTTGTGGCTATGTACTCCACTGAGAAGCCACAAAACAAAAGATGGATGTGTATGAATGAAATGATTTCAACCTAAAGTGCATTTTTTCTGAAAATACTTGAAATCATGTTGATTTGATTTTTTGTGAAGAACAGAATGACCAGATGCCATATTTTAAGAAACGTTTTCATTTTTAACCATTCTGCTATAGTATTCTATAAATTTCAAAACCCTTTTTATTTTTTTTTTTCAAAACCCTTTTTAAAAGGACAGCAATGTTTGCCAGATGAAAAAAAAAATTTTTTTTTAAATACTCTTCAATGGCTTCTTTTGCACCTGGAATAACATCTAAATTTTTATCATGGCCTGAAAATTTTTTGACCTATCATCACTTGCCTCTTTTGTTCGCAGTTCTCCAAAAATATAAGCCTATTTCAGTTTGCTCAACACACCCTCCCCATTTCCATCCTGAGCTCCTCCTTCATGCAGTTAAACTGCTGCTGCTGCTGCTAAGTCGCTTCAGTCGTGTCCAACTCTGTGCAACCCCATAGACAGCAGCCCGTCAGGTTTCCCCGTCCCTGGGATTCTCCAGGCAAGAACACTGGAGTGGGTTGCCATTTCCTCCTCCAGTGCATGAAAGTGGAAAGTGAAAGTGAAGTCGCTCAGTCATGTCTGACTCTAGCGACCCCATGGACTGCAGCCTACCAGGCTCCTCCGTCCGTGGGTTTTTCCAGGCAAAAGTGCTGGAGTGAGGTGCCATTGCCTTCTCCGCAGTTTAACTATCCTGAAGCAATTTTTTCCAACTCTTTTCACATTTGAATTTCCCTCAGCCCTTAGGTCTTAGCTTGGTTGTCATCCATACTTTTTCTATCTCCCTTGAAAACAAGTCTTCCACAGTTTATTGTCTTATGAAAGTGCATGTAGTATCATGATGAAGAGCATGGACTCTATTTAAAATAATAGAATTAGTGCCATTCTGCTACTGAAAACTATGGTTGTGAACAACATATTTAGATTCTCTTTGCTTCACTTTCATAATTTATAAAATGGAGATGATAATAATACCTCATAGATGGTTAGGTTAAATAAACTAATAAAATAATACTGCCTGGAGTAAAACAAAATCTAATCAATGTTTGTCATCAATATAGTAGCATCCTACTTATTTCTTCCAAATTTCTTATAACATCATGGATTTATTTTTCAAATTAAATTTTGTCTGTCTACCATGCTAGACTTGGTTTTAAAGTTTCTGAGTGGAAGGACTGTACTGATCTTGTTTCATCCTTGTTTTCCCAAATGGATTAAAGTTCCTGACATATAATAGGGTTTGAAAAATATTTATTGAAAGGATGACAGATGTCTGGGGTCATTATTGGGATAGCCTGTCTATGAATGGGTTGAACTGGTGAATATTTCCTCTTCTTCCCCTTACCAATCAAACTTTTCAATTAAGAACTGATAATAGCGCACTTCAGAATTTAGTTGACTAGTGTAGTTGCTTTCATAATACAGCTAACTTTTCCTGTAGCATGGGTAAAACAGGTACTTCTCTACTCCCTAATACTAGACCATCTATGTGATCAATGCTTCCAAATCAAAGGGCAAAACCCATGTTTAAAGGAAAGAATCTTTACTCAAAATGGCATTATAAAATGTTATCCCTGAAGAAAGGTAAAGACCATTTTTGTAAGATGTGGTTAGTTCACAAATGATTAGAAATGAAACCAGCTGGAACACAGAGGTAAATGGCAGGGTCTGTGTTGGCATTCACTGGTTCTCTTTTTTCCACTTTTGAAAATGAAAGTGTTAGTTGCTCAGTCATGTCCAGCTCTTTGTGATCCCATGGACTGTACAGCCTGCCAGGCTCTTCTACCCATAAGATTCTGTAGGCAAGAATACTGGAGTAGGCTGCCATTCCCTTCTCCAGGGGATCTCCCCTACCCAGCAATCAAACACAGGTCTTCCACATTGCAAGCATATTCTTTACCATCTGAGCCAGAGAGAGACATTTTACATCTGCAATTTCTATAAAATAGAGATAAACTCAAAGTAGAGCTAACCATCGGAGAAGGCAATGGCACCCCACTCCAGTACTCTTGCCTCCATCCTCCCATGGATGGAGGAGCCTGGTAGGCTGCAGTCCATGGGATCGCTAAGAGTTGGACACGATTGAGTGACTTCACTTTCACTTTTCACTTTCATGCATTGGAGAAGGAAATGGCAACCCACTCCCGTGTTCTTGCCTGGAGAATCCCAGGGACGGGGGAGCCTGGTGGGCTGCCGTCTACAGGGTCGCACAGAATCAGACATGACTGAAGTGACTTAGCATAGCATAGCATAGCATAGCATAGAGCTAACCATTCTGCATGTGTCCCTTACCCTGCAATCTGTGTGACTAAATATCACAAATAGGAACCTTCCAGGGCCAAAAAAAACAACTGCTTCTGCACTCTAAATTCAAATGGTTGTCTATGATGGCTTTAAACTTGCAACTTTGTGTGTGTGTGTGTGTTAGTTGCTTAGTTGTGTCTGACTCTTTGCAACCCCATAAACTGTAGCCCACCAGGCCCCTCTGTCCATGGGATTCTCCAGGCTTTGTGGATTACCATTTCCTTCTCCATTTTCTTCTCCAGATAAAATCTGTATCCTCCTAGAAAGGACAGGAAAAGACTTGTCTTCTCACTCAAGCCATTGTTTTCAGGGTCAATAGTTTAAGAAAGAAGCTTAGCAGAAAAGCTTTTGATTTAGTGGTAAATTTCAGGGAACAGAAAGAAAAAGACTGATCACAGTAATTAGAATTGAAGCTTTTAAAATAAGAAGTAAATGACAAGAGGTCCCAGGCTTAGACCTATATCAAAACAAAATTCTGTCTATAGATACTTAACCAAGGAATTAATTGGAAGCAAGGGACTGGAATTCTACTAAAATTTTGGACAGAAATTTGGTGAAAATAAGAAGAGAGAAGAACAAGATAATACAAACCTCACTGATATGGACCTGTAAAAAACAATCATTCGGCTTCAGACCCGAAACAGCAGGAAATGATCTGTGCCATTTCCTTCTTCAACCTGCAGTACCTGGATCTAGGCAAGACAATACTTTGCCAACAAAGGTCCATCTAGTCAAAGCTCTGGTTTTTCCAGTAGTCATGTGTGGATGTGAGAGTTGGACCATAAAGAAAGCTGAGTACCAAAGAATTGATGAACTGTGGTGTTGGAGAAGACTCTTGAGAGTCCCTTGGACTGCACAGAGATCCAAGCAGTCCATCGTAAAGGAAATCAGTCCTGAATATTCATTGGAAAGACTGATGCTGATGCTGAAACTCTAATACTTTGGCCACCTGATGCAAAGAACTGACTCACTAGAAAAGACCCTGATGCCGGGAAAGATTGAAGGTGGGAAGAGAAGGGGACGACAGAGGATGAGATGGTTGGATGGCATCACTGACTCAGTGGACATGAGTTTGAATAAGCTCTGGGCATTGGTGATGGACAGGAAAACCCAGCATTCTGCAGTTCGTGGGGTCACAAAGAGTCAGACACGGCTGTGCCACTGAACTGAACTGATAAGAATATGTTATAATAAAGCTTTTTATATTATGTACTAATAATTTTAAGAAACATGGTATCAGATTATGATTTTAGAACAAAATCTTGGTTTTCTAGGCTATAGTTTAATGAAAGTGATCATAGAATGTGTATGTGTGCCTAGTGTACACAAATGTGTGTATACATATACCTAGACATAGAAAAATATATGCATCTCTGGATATAGTTGAGTATAAACGTAAATTTAACAATTTGTTACAATTCCATTTGTTTTAGTGGGAACTTTTCTGAACCCCAAGATTTTGCAAATTAAATAAATCTATTAGGCTGTCACAGCAGTTTTACTTTCTAAAAAAATGACAGGCTTGATTAGTAAGTATGCCCTTTATCTGTAAAGTTCTTATTTGTCTACCATTTCACAGCAAGCAATTCTGATGAATAGCACAATTAACCTTTCCGTTATTAAAACAATTAATTGCAAAAATTAAAGACATGACAGGGACAAAATATTAATGCATAAATTATTAGGTTCAGAAATTATAATTATTAATCCATGTACTGTAATTGTGGCACAAACAATGAACAATTATTATGCTAAAATCTATGATAAAATTTTTGCTTTTCACTTTCTTCCTTGGTCAAGGTATGACTACTTCATGTTGGGCATGAAGTCTAGAAGAGAATTAGTATCTTCTAGGTACTGCTGAATAATAAAAATAATAATAATAATAAAGAATTAATACTGATTAGATATAAACATAAAGACCTATACATACAAAAGTGTGCTTTTTAGAATAATCATCTTGAAATATATATATGCATGATGTTATACTGATGTCTACCCAAAAAGTTAGGGATATTTTTTTTTTAATATGTGCTTCTAAGAATCAGAATATTTAAGCTACATTCACAATCCTGCCTTTTACTAGCCATATAGAGGTAATTTCTTTGAACCTCCAGGTTTAAGAAAACAAAATAGAATTTCTTTAATTGCTTTTCATCAGCTTTGTAATAAATAGGTAATATATGAGAAAGTAGTTTTAAATGTCAAAGTATCACACAAATCTGAACTACTATTATTTTATCAAAAAAATGAGTTCAGAATAATGTTCTATTCTGCACTGCTCAAAATAGTAGCCACTATCCACTTGTGGTCGTTAAGCACTTGATATGTGACTGAGAAACAGAACTTTTGATTTTTTAAAAAATTGTTTCATTTAAATTTAAGCAGCCAAGTGTACTGAACCCTCTACATACTTCTTGTTCTTTATCCAGGAATTGCTAAGTTTATCTGTCAGTTTTGAGGCATGGATTGGACCACAATAACTAGTTGGTTGGATCATGTATTTTGCGGGAGTACATTAACCAGTGTGCTACTCTTTCCAATACCATTGTGATCCTTTTGCATCTACAAGAATTTTAAACAAAAGCAAGTTTTGGCTTTTCCTAAGTCTGTTGCTCATTGCACCATTTACCTCATGACACTTTCACCTTGAATTCACTTGTATAAGATGAAGATTTTTCCACCCCAGAACTAGACTTTTAGGTTTGAAAAGCTTAACACATGAAACTTAATTCCGTACAGAAACAACTGTATAGGTCAACCTACAATGCAAGAAGAATAACTATTTGCTTTAAAGTACTATTCAAATACTTTTCAAGTCAGTCATGTAAAATGTGACAATTTTTTTCAAAATGATACAGAAATTTTGCAATAATAACACTTGATAATTTGTTTTGTTAAAGGAAAATAGGATGATTGAGGATTTTGATTTAAATGCATGTTTGGAAACATAATAAGCTACAAAAAATATTTGAGGAGATAAAAGAGCTAAAGTATTACTTTTATATTTTCTAGATAAATAATAGACAGGCAGGCAGTAAATAAATACTATTTCATTGCTTCTCTGAAAGGAAAATTTTATATTGTACACAGAATACTCTTGAGTGCAAAAAGTTAAAGTAATGGGAATATTTGAAGATTTAACTCAGCGTTTTGTGCTAATTACATATTAGGGTCTAAACACATCTGTGTTGATTCAAAGAATATTTATCTTTTGGGAAGATTTTCAAGTTTTGCATTTGTTTTGTCATTCTTGTAGCAGCAAATGTGAATATACAGGGCAGTTCATCAAGTAGATCAAGGGCACCCAAATTAATTAAAGAGAATATTCAATAGTCACCATGGGTTACATATGCAAATGACAAGATTTTGTTTCAAACAGAAATTATTAATATACTTAGGATGTCCTTTCTTGATGTATGATCAAAAGCAGTTGTTATTCATCTCTTTAATTCAGGTGAAGTTTTGGTGAAGAGGCAAGAAACAGGTAGAACATATGGTTCCTGGGGCTTTCTGTTCAATGACACACCTCAAACACAGCAAAACTTTGATCTGCCTGACTTGGAGGAACTGGATGCTGAAAACCAGTGTTTGTTATTTCTTTTTAAGCAGAACAAATTAGCAAAAATATTTTTAAAGTGGACAGAACTTAAGGATGAATATGTTTTATCATATTTTTCTCCTAAAACTAAATTTAAAAGAGTAAAAGGAAGTAGAACTCACATTTCTACTTATAAAATATTATTTGTTCAATACACAAAGTCCTATTTAGATTAAGACTTTACTTTTAGCACTGTGGTAATTTAGAAATAAAGCTAAGTATTTTAACCCATCAAAAGCATACCCTTATCTTAGATAACTCCTACGTGGCTTCATGTGGTACACCTTTATCAAATTCCACTTTTTATCCATTTAAAGGAGAAACATAATTCCACAGTGAAACTTTCAAAAAATTTTAAAAATCACTTATATGCAACTCCTAGCCCATTCTTTTCTCAGAAATGAAACCTATCAAACTAAAAGTAACATCCACCTGCCTCTAACTTATCATGGTGCCTTCAATGAAAATATGAAAAAGTTTTCAGAATATAACTATGGTATCTCAACAGCATCATGTATTAGTAAGAGTTCAGCGTTTTCTAGAGAAACAAAATCAATAGGATGTAGAAGGACAGAGAGAGGGGGGGAGGAAAGGAGGAAGGAGAGAGGCAGAGATTTTTAAAAATTGTCTCAGGAGATGGTGGAGGCTTGGCAAGTCTACAAATTTGCAGAGTAGGCTGCCAGGCTGGAGACCCAGGGAAGAGGTAACTCTGTAGTTCAAGTCCAAAGATAATCTGCTGTCAGAATTTCCTTTTCTTTCAGAAATATCAGTCTTTTTCTGTCAAGACCTTCAACTAAATGGATAAAGTTTATCCACAATATGAAAGGTAGTCTGCTTTACTTGAAGTCTGACTTAAATGTTAATTCAATCTACAAAAATACCTTCAGAGAAACATCTAGAATAATATTTGAACAAATATCTGAGTACCAAGGACTAAGTTGAAACATAAAATTAGTTAACACATATATAGAATATTTAAAGCTAAATAAGCCAGCTACACCCCCCCCAAAAAAAAGTAGTTCATGTTATTTGAAAAGTTTTGGTAATCACTTTAAATTAGTTTTAAAAATGTATGCTTTTTAGTTTCATAAAATGAGAAGTCACTCAGTTATGATCAATTGATAATCTCAAGTACAGGAAGAATTTACTAATACTTTCATAATCTTCTCTGAAACTCAGCCTGATTTCTGACATGTTTACTAAATGAATAAGGCAGTAAATCAACATTCTCAACATCATTAGTACATTTTCAATTTAATTAAATATGGTTAAATCCCAGGATAATTTTCTAAAATTCATTCTACTTACTACGTTTGTCATAGTTGATCAAATTTTGATTTTGATATAGCAGATTTATATTGAAAAGAAATAAGTAGGCATTATCAAACTAAGATTGTTCTAACTATAATTTAATACTAAATTTCTCAAATATTATCAAGTACCTTATAATACATTTTTGTATTGTTAGTCCTGTGTCCTGGTTCTAACATTACATCATCTACATGCACATAGCAAATGTCAATCATATATATTTATCCATGAGATTTTAGTTTGTAGTTTCACTAATAGGAAAACACATACTAAAAGATTTCAAAGAAGAATGTAACTCATTACAGGCAGCAGTTGAGAAATATGCCATGGTTAGCATTCTACAAATATGCAATCTTGTTATATTGTGAAATGCTATAATACTATGCCCTTTTCTAAAATACAGTTTACTAGAGCATGGCAGGAAGAAGGCAGGAGTCCAAAAACTGGAACAGGCAATTATATAATGTAAGTTATTTTTCTCATTTCTAAAATAAAAATTTCTTTGACTTCTAATCCAATCTTTATCATAATATGTCATGCCTAACACCCCTATGGACATAGAAAATTTAATAGTCATGCTTACTGCATCCATCTATTTAATTGTTTTTCCTTGAACAGTTTTAAAAATTTAATTCGAGATTTTTCTGACTCAAATGAAATATATAGAAGTTTATTTCCTTTTTTTTCCCTTGTAAGTCTTTAAAAATTTCTGTGTACAATAGTTTTAGCAAATGTTATGTAAGTAAAATTGTTTCCATATTTATTAAAGCTATTACATGTATATACTATAAATTCCAATTTGTTTGGAATTTTCAGGCAAGATTTGTAAGAACCATTTATCAGACTTCACAAAAACTCTATGTTGCACATAGATATAGCATTCCCTTCTTTCGCTTGCCAAGTTTAAATACTTGGACATTGCAAACTCTAGAATTTCACTTAAAATAACAGCCTCTTAAATATTCTATTATACTAAGCCAGTCATATCAGGAACCCAATTAAATTAAAAAGCAATATTTATTGAATCTAATTCTGTTTTATTAAATTTCATAGTAAAGCTTTCTCCCAAATCTTCAAATGTGGTTTGTACTTAGTTTAATGTATGAATTATAATGCTTCAATTTTCTCAGAATTTAGATCAATTTGTATTTCAAAATATAAAAAATTAGGTGATGATAAATCTAAAGCAATAGTTGAAAGATTATGCTGGCTCTAGTATCCATGATATTAATAGACTAAATTATTCATAATTACTAAATTTATTGGAAATAAAAGTAGGTTCTACTTATGTGTTAAATGCTGTTCTACACATTTAGTCTTTAATAAACTCAGTCAATATTTATAGAATTACATATTATATATGTAATTATGTATATAATATGTAATTGCATATTATGTATGTGTATATTATTATGCAGGAGATGCAAAGAGTGAAAATCAACATTTTAGGAATCAGTAAACTAAAATGGATGAAAATGAGCAAATTTAATTAACATGACAATTTACTACTGTTGGCAAGAATCCCTTGGAAGAAATGGAATAGCCCTCACTGTCAACAAGAGTCCAAAATGCAGTGCTTCCGTGCAGTCTCAAAGACGGCAGATTGATCTCCATTCGTCTCCAAGGAAAATAATTCAACATCACAGTGATCCTACTCTATGCCTCAACCACTAATGCCAAAAAAAGATGAAATTGAATGATTCTATGAAGACCTACAAGACTTCCTAAAATTAACAATAAGAAAAGATATATTTTCATTACAGGGGACTGGATGAAACAGAAAACCACAGTGGTGTGGTCACTCACCTAGAGCCAAATACCCTGGAATGTGGACTCAAGTGGGGCATAAGAAACATGACTATGAACAAAGCCAGTGGAGGTGATGGAATTTCATTTGAGCTATTTTTAATCCTAAAAGATGATGCTGTTAAAGTGTTGCACGCAATATGCCAGCAGATTTGGAAAACTCAGCATTGGCCACAGGACTACAAAAGGTCAGTTGTCATTCCAATCCCAAAGAAGGGTAATGACAAAACATGTTCAAACTACTGTACAATTGGGACATTTCATATACAAACAAGCAAATTATCAAAACCTTCAAGCTAGGCTTCAGCAGTACATGAACCAAGAACTTTCAGATGTACAAACTGGGATCAAATTGCTAACATTGGCCAAAAAACTTCTACTGCTCATTGACTATGCTAAAGCCTTTGACTGTGTGGATCACAACAAACTGAGGAAAAATTTTAATGTAAAAGAGAATACCAGACCACATTACCTGCTTCCTGAGAAACCTGTATGCAGGTCAAGAAGCAACAGCCAGAACCAGCCATGGAACAACAGACTGGTTTAAAATTGGGAAAGGAGTACATCAAGGCTGTATATTGTCACCCTGCTTATTTAACTTATATGCAGAGTACATCATGCAAAATACTGGGCAGGATGAATCACAAACCTGAATACAGATTGTTGGGAGAAATATCAACAACCTCATATATGCAGATGATACTACTCTAATGGCAGACAGTGTATAGGAACTAAAGAGCCTGTTGATGATGGTAAAAGAGGAGTGTGGAAAAGCTGGCTTAAAATGCGGCATTCAAAAAACTAAGAGCATGGCGTCTGGTCACATCAATTTGTGGCAAATAGAAAGGGAAAAATTGGAAACAGTGACAGATTTCATTTTCTTGAGCTCCAAAATTACTGTGGTCAATGACTCAAGCCATGAAATTGAAAGATGCTTACTCCTTGGGGAAAACACTACGACAAACCTAGACAGTGTATTAGAAACAAAAGATATTACTTTGCTGACAAATGTCTGTACAGTTAAAGTTATGGTTTTTCTAGTAGTCATGTATGGATGTGATAGTTGGACCATAAAGAAGGCTGAGTGCTGAAGAATCAATGCTTTTGAACTGTGGTTTTTGGAGAAGACTGGAGAGTCAGTTGGACTGCAGGGAGATCAAACCAGTCAGTCCTAAAGGAAATCAGCCCTGAATATTCACTGGAAGGACTGATGCTGAAGCTGCAACTCCAATGCTTTGGCTATCTGATACAAAAAGCTGACTCATTGGAAAAGACCCTGATGCTAGGAAAGATTGAAGGCAGGAGGAGAAAGGGACAATAGGAGATGAGATGGTTGAATGGTATCATTCAATGGATACATGTTTGAGCAAACTCTGGGAGACAGTGATAGACAGGGAAGCCTGGCATGCTGCAATCCATGGGGTTGCAAAGAGTCGGACATGACTGAGCAACTAAGCATGCATAATAATTATATATGTTATTCATTATATATCTGTATGAATCTGTAATACATCATGCTAACCAATATTCTCATGATGCAGCTTTGTTTTGCAACTATTGGTAGTACATTATCTTCAGATTTTTATTTTGCTCATGTCTTTGAACACCTAACTTAAATTTCTTTGGTAACTCTAGTGGGTTGCTCTATTAACATGGTTACACTGAAAACTACTTTTCCCAGAATCTCCTTCCCTATATGATTTCAAGTTTGAGACTGATGAAAGTAAAGTTGCAAGCAATTTGCCAAGCAGAAATGAAACAGCAGTCACAATACAACAGAGATACAGGAAGTGCCAGAGGCTCGTCCAGGATTTCTGATCTCCTGGACAGCTCTTCTTCTCAAATATGATCCTTACTCACCAACCATAATGACAGGATCACTATCCTACAGCTTGGTTGTAAACTCAAGGAGCTGGTAGCCAGGAAGGTTAGTAAACTTATGTAGACCTCCTGGAATCATCTTTTCCAACTCTTCTGTGTTTTGTAAAGAAGCAAAGCAAACACTAATAACATAGCTGAATTCTTCTAGGCCTTCTCAAATCTTGAAAGAAAAATTCTTTATAATATTAAAGCTCAAATTTTTGGATAAGTAGCTAAAAGAATGCAAACTAAAAAGCAGGGCTTATTTGAACTAGAAAGTGTCTGAATGAGAGAAAACCAAAGTTGTGTTTATTTTGAAGCTGGGGAGTCACAATGCAATTCTACAAAAGCAGGGAATACACCAAAGGATTAGTTAGACACAGCTCACTTAGATCAGCTTTTTACATTTTCAGGGGAATGAACACCTTAGTTTTAATGTAGCACAGCTATTAATTAGAGGCACAGGATTTAAGAATCTAAGAGTTTCGCCTTAGCTAAAAGAAGTTACCATGGGTAGCCTCGAGCAGCACAAGGCAAATACTGCAACCACTCAGGCAAAGAGAAAGGCCAACAGAGGTTGAAAGGTTTTAGCAGGCTTCTGATGACTGGACATTTTGTTTCACAACACTACCTCTGAAGAGCAGAGAATTTGTTTAAGAAGAAGTGCTTAAAAACAATGCCTATATTTTTATGCACAGTTCTTTGCAATGCTTAAAAATCCAATTACAATAAGCAGCAAGATGTGAAAGGTGACAAGAAAGTAGAACTTGGAGTGAAAAGTTTTGCATTTTGTTTGGTTTGCATTTAATTTACCACACAAATACATAACTTTCACATTGGAAATAAAATAATGAAAAATCCATACATGGAGTTTATTTATTATATTAATTGAAAACAAGTTACACATGACTAAGGATTCAAGTTAATAAATCCTTCATAAGTGTGTACTATGTTCTAGGCACTGCTTTAGATTCCAGAAATGTTATAAAATCAAAAAATCAAAACATTTATTTTGTTAAAAACTATCATTCTATCTGTATGTTCTAATCTCAATTCATAAGGTGAGACAAAATTTTAGTAATTTAATAACTTATATTGTGTAGTATATAGTTACTAAAGTGAATACTCAAGAGTTATAAAAGTAATTTATGTGATTAAAACAACAGTCAAAATTATGAGAGTTTTTGGTTGTTCTATATACTTCATCAACCAGAGGAATACTGGTAAAATCTCATTATAGAAAATTAAATATGGGGCATAATTCTATGACCAACCTAGACAACATATTAAAAGCAGAGACATTACTCTGACAAAAAAGGTCCGTCTAGTCAGAGCTATGGTTTTTCCATACTCATGTATGGATGTGAGAATTGGGCTATAAAGAAAGCTGAGTGCCAAAGAATTGATGCTTTTGAACTATGGTGTCGGAGAAGACTCTTGAGAGTCCCTTGGACTGCAAGGAGATCCAACCTGTCCATCCTAAAGGAGATCAGTCCTAAGTATTTCATTGGAAGAACTAAAGTTGAAGCTGAAACTCCAATCCTTTGGCCACCTGATGCGAAGAGTTGACTCATTTGAAAAGACCCTGATGCTGGGAAAGATTGAAGGCAGAAGGAGAAGGGGGTGACAGAGGTTGAAATGGTTGGATGGCATCACTGACTCAATGGATATGAGTTTGGTTAAATTCCAGGAGTTGGTGATGAACAGGAAGGCCTGGCGTGCTGCAGTCCATGGGGTCACAAAGAGTTGGACATGACTGAGCGACTGAACTGATATTAATCCTCTGCATCTGCACCTTTGGCTTGATTTCATGAAAGTGAAGTATATCTACCTGCCTACGAATTCTGAGAATGACCATTTGAGTCTCTTTGGCCAATGAGCTACTGGCTCACATAGTACAAATGAGGTGTGTTGTGTGCCTCTGTGACTGAGCTTGTCTGCTCTTTGCTTTCCTGACAATACTGGGGGTGGTTTAGTCACTGTTGTGTCCAACTCTTGAGATCCTGTGGACTGTAGCCTGTCAGGCTCCTCTGTCCATGGGATTCTCCAGGCAAGAATACTGAAGTGGGTTGCCATTTCCTTCTCCAGGTGTCTTCCCAACCCAGGAATTGAACCCGGGTCTCCTGCATTGCAGACAGATGATTTACCAACTGAGCTATGAGGGAAGCCCCAACATTACATTATAATTCCTAACATTACTGGAAGATGTCAAAGTTAGCTTGTTCATCCAGGGAAAAATGAGAACCTTGGACCCAATCTGTAATTAGGCAACTCCAGGTAATTGAAAACTGGATCTGCCAACCACAGTCACCCTAAACATGTGTGAGTAACTAAGTATGCCACTGAATACTTGGCTGGTTGATTAAACAGCACTGTTGTGGCAATACGGAATGGTATAACAATTTATGCAAAAAATCCCTACCATATATAACATTGGTTTTGAAACAGGCAGAAAGTGACTAGAAATTATTATAAGAGGTTAGGAGATTGATAAGGAAACTATTGTATAAGGATGGAAAAAATGGTGACATATACGGTATAGTATTAATAAAGCCATCACCTGAGATAACTGGGAAGAAAGAAAATGTATCCAGTGAATTTATAGGATTGAGGGAGGGATTTCAAGGCCAGCAGCATTTAAAAGGATGCTATGAGAAAAAGTTAGAAACAAACTGGTTGATATGCAAATAAAATTGATCTAATAAGTAGTAGAATTTGGATAATGCAAGAGTTTCTTACCAAATACAAGGTCATCTCATTAAAAGAATCCTAAATCTTTACTAGCAGCAGGGTATCATGTTGCAATATGTGTGTGTATGTGGGTATGGGTGTAGGTGTGTGGCAAATTTGATGTAAGTGTGATACATCATTCCTGTTCAGACATTTACTAGCTGATTGACCTCAGAAAAGTCATAAGTGCTTCAGCTTTCTCATTCTAACCTGGGGATAAAAGTGAAAATGTTAGCTGCTTAGTGTTGTCCAACTCTTTGCAACCCCATAGACTGTAGCTCTCCAGGCTCCTCTGTCCATGGAATTTTCCAGGCAAGAAGAGTGGAATGGGTAGCCATTCCCTCCTCCAGTGGATCTTCCCTACCCAGGAATCAAACCTGGGTCTCCTTCATTAAAGGTAGATTCTTTACCAGTGAGCCACCAGGGGATACATAGGATTCTTTTGTGTGTGTGTGTGTGTTTTTTTTTTTTTTTTTTTTTGATATATCAAATTAAATAATGCAAATAAAATTTTAAAGGGCCTGACATGAGTTTGGGTAAACTCCAGGAGTTGATGATGGACAGGGAGGCCGGGCGTGCTGCAGTTCATGGGGTCACAAAGAGTCAGACATGACTGAGCGACTGAACTGAACTGACACAAACTAAGCACTTGATAAAATTTTATATGTATCATACATACATATGCAAACATATATATATATGTATATAACTGTTATTATTAGTTATGGGATTATAATTAAAATTTTAGCAATAGTAGACTTTTTTTTAGACCTCACTAACTATTTCACCTACATTCTGGTCATATAATAAGATGATCCAATTACCCTGAAAAATGTCCTTAGATATATAAAATACTAAAAAAGAATAAAACCTTAGCTATACATTTGTTCCACAGATTGCCATCCATATTTCATAGTTAGAACATTCTATATAAAATGCTTAATAGGAACCCACTCCTGTGCTCAACACTGTGGCTCTGTATAAAGAGCCTGGCTTACATGGTCCTCTGCCCTGGGAACTTCATGGTAAGTACAAAACAGAACTTAAATTTTCAGAATTCTCTTTGTATTTAAGGAATCATTTTGTATAAATGATTGATTCCATTGTCTTCCTGCCCTTCAGATCTGTATATCAATCTCTAGTCTTGTCAACTTAAGCACTTTTTATTTCCTCACTTAAATGTTACAACAGGAAAGTATACTTCTTGTATGTGTTGGCTTACTCCAAATTTATAATACCCAACTCCACTTTGCTCCATCTAAGTTCCAGATACAGCAACTTTTTCCAACTTGGGCATCCACTGCTTTCACTGTCAACAGATATCATCAACTACTTTCCTACTAAATGGACTCTCTCATTTCCTGACAAATTTATAAATCTAAGAATCTGTTTTTAGGCATTGCTTGACACATTCCTTTCAAAAGTTTCATGATAACTATTTTTTAATTTATCTTTTTTATATTTTAAATTAACTTGTTTAATTATAGCTACACATTGCAGGGGAACAAAATTTGCCAACCCCAAATACCTCTGGCACACAAATTATTTTGAGCTGAAAACAATCAAAGGCTCAAAAGACTCAGGAAGAAACTCTGATCTTCCCTCTTACTGTCTGAAGTAGTTAGACAGCAGACCTGTTAAAAAATAGATCTATTACCAAAGATATCTGCAAAGAATATGAGATAATTGTTGTGGGGAAAAATTCAGAGATCAGCGTCTAATCTGTGTCTCACAGTCTGCAGGGTCCAGCAAATGCTTCTTTATGAAACATCTGTTTTCCTCCTCCGTGTGAATTGCCTTCCTTCCCTTTGGAATTTCAAACTACCCCTAATTTCTTTTGTCTTTAGCTGAGGATGGTATTTAAGGTCAGGATTAAATTTTGGAGAGTTACCCAGTTCTCCTGGATCTCTTTGCCACATCAGTTCAGTTCGGTTGCTCAGTCATGTTTGACAGTATGCAGCTCCATTGGACTACAGAACACCAGGCTTCCCTCAGTTCAGTCACTCAGTCATGTCCGACTCTTTGCGACCCCAAGAACTGCAGCACGCCAGGCCTCCCTGTCCATCACCAACTCCCAGAGTTCACCCAAATTCATGTCCATCGAGTTGGTGATGCCATCTAGCCATCTCATCCTCTGTTGTCCCCTTCTCCTCCTGCTCTCAATCTTTCCCAGCATCAGGGTCTTTTCCAAAGAGTCAGCTCTTCACATCAGGTGGCCAAAGGATTGGAGTTTCAGCTTCAACATCAGTCCTTCCAAAGAACACCCAGGACTGATCTCCTTTAGGATGGACTGGTTGGATCTCCTTGCATTCCAAGGGACTCTCAAGAGTCTTCTCCAACACCACAGTTCAAAAGCATCGTTTGGTGCTCAGCTTTCTTTATAGTCCAGCTCTCACATCCGTACATGACTACTGGAAAGACTATAGCCTTGACTAGACAAAACTTTGTTGAAAAAGTAATGTCTCTGCCTTTTAATATGCTATCTAGGTTGGTCATAACTTTCCTTCCAATGTGTAAGCATCTTTTAATTTCATGGCTGCAATCACCATCTGCAGTGATTTTGGAGCCCAGAAAAATAAAGTCAGCCACTGTTTCATGTTTCCCCATCTATTTTCCATGAAGTGATGGGATGCCATGATCTTCGTTTTCTGAATGTTGAGCTTTAAGCCAACTTTTTCACTCTCTTCTTTCACTTTTATCAAAAGGCTCTTTAGTTCTTCTTCACTTTCTGCCATAAGGATGGTTTCATCTGCATATCTGAGGTTATTGATATTTCTTCCAACCAACCTAGACAGCATATTAAAGAGCAGGGACATTACTTTGCCAACAAAGATCTGTCTAGTCAAAGCTATAGTTTTTCCAGTAGTCATGTATGGATGTGAGAGTTGGAGTATAAAGAAAGTTGAGAGCCAAATTGACACTTTTGAACTGTGGTGTTGGTGAAGACTCTTGAGAGTCCCTTGGACAGCAAGGAGATCCAACCAGTCCATCCTAAATGAAACCAGTCCTGAATATTTATTGGAAGAACTGATATTGAAGCTGAAACTCCAATACTTTGTCTCCAGTACTTTCATCTGATGTGAAGAGCTGACTCCTTTGAAAAGACCCTGGTGATGGGAAAGATTGAAGGTGGGAGGAGAGGGGGACAACAGAGGATGAAATGGTTGGATGGCATTACTGAGTTTGAGTAAACTCCAGGAGTTGGTGATGGACAGGGAAGCCTGGTGTGCTACAGTCAATGGGGTCACAAAGAGTCAGACATGACTGAGCAACTGAACTGAACTGATCTTAAAAATTACTTGGTTAAATCTGTGTTTTCCAGGTGTAAGAAAAACCTTCCCCTCAAACTAATTATGACAGTAATTTGGTAAAATTATAGTTTATAAACAAGTTGAAACATTTAATGTTTTCTCTCTATCTGAACCCTCCAGAGATTGGAAACGCTCAGTTTCAGCAAATTTATTAGATGAGTTAGGAAATTTATCTCACTAACAGGTACAGAAATTTAATGGAATTTTGGAGACCTTGAGAAGGGAGGAATTCACTTAGATCTTTTAGGCAAAATCTGTGATAAGTCTTTGGCATGACTTTCCTAACCCTAAAGGTTTTATTTTAAAAGTTCAGTCTGAGACTTTGTAAGAGTTTCAGTAAAGCAAAAAGGTCTAGGATCAATTATGGTTATATAAATCATCTGCTGTTGCTGCTGCTAAGTCACTTCAGTCGTGTCCAACTCTGTGCGACCCCATGGACTGCAACCTACCAGGCTTCTCTGTCCATGGGATTCTCCAGACAAGAACACTGGAGTGGGTTGCCATTTCCTTCTCCAATGCATGAAAGTGGAAAGTGAAAGTGAAGTCTCTCAGTCATGTCTGACTCTTAGCGACCCCATGGACTGCAGCCTACCAGGCTCCTCCATCCATGGGATTTTCCAGGCAACAGTACTGGAGTGGGGTGCCATTGCCTTCTCCCATATAAATCATCAGTCCAAGTCTATTGAGACCAAACCTTTATCACAAACAAGTCTTAATTTGGTTATATTTGGTAAAAGTGATGGGTGATTTTAGGGAGAAAAAGATGTTTCAATGAATGTTAAATCACCATTTGTTAATGGAGGTCTGTCTCTACTAAGACTCATTTCCTTGATAGTTCTTTACTCTTAGGTTATATTAATGCAAAATTTAATTGAATTATTTAGGGATACTCTAGGGTTGTTTCTGAAGCTTAACTCAGTAATCTGTCTTTGGATGAAGACCAGATGCCTCACCCATGACCTACAACCAAGACTGGGAGAAGACATAATTTAAGGAACTGTCTTCAACCTGAATGGAAGGAACTTTCTATCAGGTACTCTTAACTAGCTCATGCACAGTGAAATTGAAGGGAAAATTGACTCTTGCATTAACTCCCACTTCCAAAGACCCCTAAGCTGGGCTAGTCTATAGAGGGGACTGCTGACCTCAAACTCACATGGAAACAATGCTCAGAGGAAACTACACAATACTAGGACGAGAAGAAGACATCAGAAGTAGACCACTTGCCCAAGATGGTGATCTGACTTGTATAATCATTTAAAATGTTTTCTTGATTCTTTGGACCTATGCCTATCAATCAAATGTTTTCTATCATGGACATGATTCTATGCTAATTTAAAACTCAACCCACTTGTTGGGTTGTGGCCAATTACCTGTGTCTAGTACCTCTGGGTTACCTTAGTGGATTTCTGTTCTCTAGGAATCTGATTGGATACCCCCTAGGAAATTTATTTTAGATGAATGTTCAGTCCTGTTCTATCTATTCATGACATTACTAGGGGGGATCCTCTCACCTGGCCAACTAAGAATACTTGCTCTGATTTTGGCCACAGACTTAAATTTTCTTAGTGTCATTCAAATTCAGAGTGACGAGATAAGTCTCAAAAAAAACATTAATCTCTCATCTATTGAAAGGGAAACTCCCAAGATTATGGGGTGGATCTACATGGTTAACACCAGGTTATCATTAGAAGGACTGATGTCCAGTGAAACTCCAATACTTTGGCCACCTGATGCGAAGAGCTGACTCATTTGAAAAGACCATGATGCTGGTAAAGATTGAGGGCAGGAGGAGAAGGGGACGATAGAGGATGAGATGGTTGGATGGCATCACCGACTCAAATGGACATGAGTTTGAGTAAACTCTGGGAGTTGGTGATGGACAGGGAGGCCTGGACTGCTGCAGTCCATGGAGCCTCAAAGAGTCGGACACAACTGAGTGATTGAACTGAACTGATGGCCATTTAAGTTTAAAAGCTCCTCTATGTTGGGAAGGCTTAAATCATACTAAAAATGATCAACCTGGTAATTATGAGACAAGACTGGGTGCTTTATGAACTATGCCTATTATTACCCTTAGAGAGAGTGATTGGTATGGAATTCAGTGGATTTGTGGCACTAATTTACAGCCTTGACATCTACAGGGATGAAATTGAAGGTGTAACCTAGTATTCCCATGAATTTAAGGTCATACATATTAATAAATTAGAGGTAACCCCAAACAATCTACCACTAGTATGATCTCAATGGGTCAAAGATCTGTATTCTATTGGTTTGATCATTTAACAGCTTTTTGTACATGTGTACATGTGCCTTCAGTGGGGTTAGAGGATGTAATTGGCCATATCTAACAACTTTCATAAGCTTTAAATGATAGTAATCGGGCTATTAGACTATTGAATTCTGACATCTCTATGCTGAGAAAGACAGTGCTACACAACTGCAAAGCCTTACAGTATCTCAGGGAGATGTCTGTGCTATAATTCAAAGTGAATGCTATATTTTCATACCTGATAAATCCTTTAACACATTTGATGAACCACATGAAAAATCAAATTTCTGCTTTGTGACCCATTCCCTAGTATTCATGATCTTTAAAAAAAATAAATAAAACCAATTTGGTGTGGGAGGCTCATGGTAAAAAATTAAAGTATTTACTTTTAATTCCATTAATATTATTAACTATACCATTTGTATTTGCTTGTTTCACAAGATTGTTATTTCTTGTATTACCAAGTGTATGACTGAGCCTCCAAAGAAAATAATGATGACTAGACTTGAAGCAGTTGATCAAATATATAGCTCAATAGATGATCAATGATTATAATAGCATAACTTTGGATATGGGAAGATGCAAAGAAAGGGAACACTTTCCTGGGCTATAACTAGAAGACAGATGTCCAGAGATCTTTGACCATTAACACCTAGTCCAATAATAGCACACTGAATGGCCTATCAACAAAAACTTTCTTCAGAACTGGGGACGAGCCTTCCCAGCAACACAGTACAAAATGGTCATGAAATGTCCTCCAAAGTATGGTTGGATTTATGACCACAAGGGGGTTGTGTCAACTACAAATTGGCACTTATGGCTGAACAACAAAGGCATTTACAATCTGCCCCTATGGAGATTGAAACCCATGGTGCTGTAGCTGTTGATCTTCAACAACCCCTGAGGGAGTTCCGGACGGGATGAGGCACTCTGTGCTCCAGGGAATCTGGTGGGACAGATCTTTAGGTAGTTGGATATTTTTAGGAACAGATTTTATGATCTCATTCCTTGTATCTCCTCATATCTAGAGAAGCACTAAATCCCTTCATGGTGACATCAGATCCTCATGACTAACAACAACAAAAAAAGCTTTTTGTAAAATGGGTATTTCATGGTATGGAACTCCCCCTTCACCAAAACCTTATATATTGACCTTCCCCCACTGCCGCTTTGGAGCAGTCTCTCAGAGCTATCTGAGATGCTGCCTCCCAGGCTGCAGTCCTCATTTTGCCCCCAATAAAACAACTCACAACTCTCAAGGTGTAAATCTTTTTTAGTCAACAGTGTTCAGGACTGATTTCCTTTAGGACTGACTGGTTTGTTCTCATATACATGTTACTAAATTTATTTTTGATTTCCTTCTATTAATCTGTCTCATGCCAGTTGAATTATTAAAGCAGGCAGAAGAACCTGAAAGGGGAGAGAACGTCTTCCTCTTTAATTTTGTCTCCTCTGTATGTCAGCTTTCTTTTCTCTTCTGTTGTTCTATATTCTTTCAAGTCATACCCACTAGCTGTTTGTTCTCCTGAGGGTTTGTTCTTGGCTCTCAGAAATCTTTATCTAAATGGTTTTAATTCACCTATTTACCCTGACAAATTCCAAACTACCTGCCAACCCTCAAATCTCTTATGCTCCCCACCTAGTTTTTGGGCTGCTCATAGTGCTGTCTTAAAACTCAGTTAGTCCCAAAATTTAATTGTTTCCCTTGAATCTTATTAGTCTTCTTCTCCATTGTATTAGCGATAATTTTTATTACTGTTTCTTTGGCTTTCTAACCTAGAAACACTGATACAACCCTTTTTTCTGCCCTGTACTAACCAGTAGTATGGCCTCACAGATAAGATGAACTCTGAGCAGAGAGATGAGTAAACAAGGGAGGAAGTAATACCGGTATCTATCGGTAAAGCGTTTTAGCCAGAGACTGAGAGAGGAGGAAGAACAAAGTGTCGAAGGCACTGGTGTGTCTTAGGAATGCCAAGGAGGTCAGTGTGAGCAGTCAGAAGCAGTGAGAGAGAAAATGTTAGAAGGACACGCAGTCCACAGAAAACTTCAAGTCTTACACGTCTATTCATTTTCTGCCTGAGCCTGAAAAGCAGAACGGCTGCAAATGGGCGCATATTTGCATAATTGTTTTCCTTTGTGCCTTTCTTCCTGGGTGACCTAGAATGCCTTTGCTTAAAAAAAAGAAAAAAAGCCCTCAATACTAGGTCTCAAGCTTCCCTGGTAGCTCAGCTAATAAAGAATCCTCCTGCAATACAGGAGATCCTGGTTCAATTCCTGGGTTGGGAAGATCCCCTGGAGAAGGGATAGTCTACCCAGCCAGGCCAGTATTCTTTGCTTCACTGGTGGCTCAGATGGCAAAGAATCTGCCTGCATTGTGGGAGATCTGGGTTTGAGTCCTGCTTTGAGGAGATCCCCTGGAGGAGGGCATGGCAACTCACTTCAGTATTCTTGCCTGAAGAATCCCCATGGACAGAGGAGCCTGGCAGGGTCACAAGAGAGTCAGACCTGACTGAGCAACTAAGCACAGCACACACAACACAGTAAACAGCAATGAAGTTTACTGGGGGTTTTTTTAGCTTTTTCCCAGTCTTCAGATACAAACAAAATGTTGAATTGTGAACCAACGTTGAGTGTAGTGTTGTTAACAATGTATGTCACAATCTATGTGGAATATTAATAGACAAGGAAAAATTACGGTGTTTGGATTTCTTCCAGTTTCTCCTACAGAAGTGTCAAATAGATGAGAGGGACAACTTGGGAGAATGATAGTGGAAGGAAGTTATGAATTTATTTTTGTAGTATGAAGAAGTTGGCTTAAAGCTCAACATTCAGAAAACGAAGATCATGGCATCCGGTCCCATCACTTCATGGGAAATAGATGGGGAAACAGTGTCAGACTATTTTTCTGGGCTCCAAAATCACTGCAGATGGTGACTGCAGCCATGAAATTAAAAGACGCTTACTCCTTGGAAGGAAAGTTATGACCAACCTAGATAGCATATTCAAAAGCAGAGACATTATTTTGCCAACAAAGGTCCGTCTAGTCAAGGCTATGGTTTTTCCTGTGGTCAGGTATGGATGTGAGAGTTGGACGGTGAAGAAGGCTGAGTGCCAAAGAATTGATGCTTTTGAACTGTGGTGTTGGAGAAGACTCTTGAGAGTCCCTTGGACTGCAAGGAGATCCAACCAGTCCATTCTAAAGGAGATCAGCCCTGGAATGATGCTAAAGCTGAAACTCCAGTACTTTGGCCACCTCATGCGAAGAGTTGACTCACTGGAAAAGACTCTGATGCTGGGAGGGATTGGGGGCAGGAGGAGAAGGGGACGACAGAGGATGAGATGGCTGGATGGCATCACTGACTTGATGGACATGAGTCTGAGTGAACTCCCGGAGTTGGTTATGGACAAGGAGGCCTGGCGTGCTGCGATTCATGGGGTCACAAAGAGTCGGACACGACTGAGCGACTGATCTGATCTGATCTGATCTGATCCTGAAATACCCTTAAATGCTCTCTCTGGATTGCCTCAATGATAATTTTGCCAGAGATCAGGAATTTCTTTCACATCATACCTATAAGCTAGTAACTTCTTTCCTGGAAGAAAAACTAAAAATTTCTCCAGGAAGCTCATAAAGTCAGCTGGTTTCTAACACTAGGCTAGCTGACACCAAAAGTAATTTGTCCCCTCATTAACAAGTCCCTCTTATGTATGCCCTAATAAAAGAGAAAAAACAACAGGAAGTCTGATTTCCTTTTCTGGAATATACCTTCAGGAGGCCTGCCAAGAAGAGCACTGCTGTCCTTTCATGAATCTCTTTGCAGAGGATAAGAGACTGGGGGCAGAGGGTGCAATCACTTCTTGCAGACTCCTGATTTGTTGTCTCCGATAAAATTTGTTCCTTATTCTGTGTACTCTGTTCTGTCACATGTCAACCCGAGAAGGAAGCAGTCTCATATAAATATTGAATTTTAATTCCCACAAATCTTTGTAAAATCTCCCTTTTTGTTGAGTCAGACTTGATCTTGGATATCGACTTGATTTCCATGGGATGAAGAAATGCCAGGAGGATAATTACACTTTCTAACTGTCTATAGCAAATTGATCTGTATTTCATAGATTTACATTCCTCCATACAGGTAGGGACTGTGGCTATAAAAAGCTGTAGGTCTGGGGAGGAATCCTCCCCAGGGACTCGTACCATCCCTTCATGTAAGCTTTCAAAGTGATATAAGCTTAGCTGAGACTATTACTCTGATTCATCACACAATCACACTTAAGAATTGAAATTGCAAGTAAATCAGAGATATGGTAAAATGAGAGGTTCCTGAAGGAAAAGGAAATGTCCTTTGATATTTCCAAGGACACTCCCTCTGCTATGTTCTAAGCCACACCAATTTGACAATGCTTTCTATAGTTAACAATGAAGCAGAAGCCTACACAAAGCCATCACTGAGAACCCCTTTATCTACATTGTTCAGCTGTCTTCATGTGCCTTTCCTTGATGGTTTTGAATAGAAAACATCCATTGCTACGACAGACCACAATAGTTTCTTACTTTTTAATAGGGAGCAAGTTCTGCCTTTCTGCCTCTGCTCCTATACCCTGAATAATTTCATCTCAAAATGTTCTTTGTTGACTACAGAGGCAGTGAGAAATTTCATTTTACTATTTAGTAGCAAAACCTATAGTTATTTGCCACACTTCTTTCTGTAGTAAGTGTTTTATATCCTCACAATAATGGAACACTTTTCATACCTAAACAATCCACTGTGCAATATATAATATACAATGATAGGTTATATATATATATAGATATAGATATAAGCATACTCTTTGTACATATAGTTTCTACAGGTAAGTTTGTACCCAAGAGTTGCTTACAGCAGAGATAAGGACAGCCTAAAACTTTTAAATTTCTTATTTGCGTAATGCAATAAAATGATTTTAAAATTGCTAACACCCTGCCCAGGTATGATCAATCACTGCTAACCTGCCTACAACTTAGTAAATTATGAATCTGAAGAGATTACAACTGTCATCTTCATCTCTTGCATTGACAAGAGATTCATATTTCAAATCTGGGCTATCTTTGCATACAATTCAGTGTTATATTGTCCTGCCACCTACTAATCATGATTTGGAAAGATGATGAGTCTTCCAAATGCAAACATACATTTTCCTCTTATCACAGCAGCACAGTTCACTTTAGCAGAGTTAAGGTAGCATCAGTATTTCCATTATAAACTCCTGATTTCAAGGGGTTATGTTATGAAAGTCTGAAGTAGGAAGAAATATGTCATATGCAGTGTGTTCTGGAATACTTAATAAAGTAACACTATACTAAAAAATCTTAAGTCTGAAATTGTGTCTTTTAAATACGTTTTTGTGACTGAAAACTCAGTAAATTATTTTCATCTTACAAATGATATTGCTTTCCTCATCACAAAACGTGAAATTATTTATGAAAGGTAGTTTTGAAACAAAATAGATGGCATTGAACAATAAATCAAAGTTAAACATATCTTTCTACATCATGTGGGTCAACATTTGATCCAAACATAACCAATCAAAAGACTGTGTCCTCCAACCAAATCAGATGTCCTGGGATCCAGGACATGTGATCCAGCCCATGATCTATGCTGGCCGATGAGAATGACGTCCAATAATTTGCAGACGAGCCTACAAAGGTGTCCAGATCTTTTCTGTGAGACATGAGCCTCAGAGAAATTGATGTTGGAGTTCCTGTAGGCATCTTTACATCTAGAAAAGAGAGACTGAAACTGGCAGATGTGACGATGTGCAGCTCTAGGTGCAGGCCAGCCCAAAGTGAGGCAGATTCCAGAGGAAACTTAGTCCTAATGGCATCATTTGAGTCCCCAAAGTCATCATTTCTAACTGTAACTCCGCATATGAATGTTTTAGTTACATGACCTGATAAACTCAATTTGTTCTCTCCCTTTCCCTCCCTCCCTCCTTTCTTAAACCATAAAGTTAGTTTTATCTTTTTCTGTGACCTAAAGCTAAATGTCTCTTAATTGATACAGCATCCTAATCCATCTCTTCCATCTGGGCTCTAGGCTCTTTCAGTTTAGTTCCATTCAGTCACTCAGTCATGTTAGGCTCTTTAATCATCTGGAATTTTCTTACCTGACTCATTTTCCTAGGAGCATGCTTAATCATGTCATTCTCTGTTTTAAAAAAAAGAGTAAGGAAAAAATACACCACCTCCAACAAAGCCCACTGCATCAAGTCTAAAGCCAGATTCTAAAGCCTTCCTTTGTGCCTCACAAAATATGCAAGCTTATTCCAAGTAATCTGTATACATGTTCCAATTAAAAAAGTATTTCTTTTCTTCTTGCTTTGTTTAAACTCCATGTTTCTGTTCATATTTCCTATTCCTGGAATGACCTATATTATCCTCTTCACATACAGAAACTCTTGTTAAATTTTAAGGACCTATATTCTTCTAAGCCTTTCTCAAATACAACATTTCAATGATCTTCAGCTCCTTCTAATTTCGACTATCTGTGTACGGTCTATATCTTTGCCCTAAATATTTTTCTTACATTTCTAGATAATGTTTTTCCTGAATCCAGTGACCATGTTTTAATAATTAATTTAAATGCCCATATTAGGTAGGACTCTTTTACTTTAGGTAGTAGGATTTACCTTAAACAAGAGAGGAAACCATTTTATAAGGGTTATAAAATGTTTAAAGGAAGCCAGGGAAGGTAATTCAAGGCTAAGAAAACTGTACAAACAAACTTTCTTACTTGTTCAACAGTTTGCTATCCCAAACACAAGTCATTTTGCTAAATCTTCACAAGTAATCATTTCTCTGTCCAAAAATGATAGTGTTGTTTTGGCCACTTCGAGGGTTCCATTTCTATGAGATTTCCAGGCATTGAATTAAATTCTCTCTCTTTTTTTTTTCCTCTCCTGTTAATCTATCTTGTATCAATTTATTTATTATATCATCCAAAAGAACTCATAAGAGATGGGGGGAAATCCCCCCTTCCCTAACAGAGGCTAAGATGGGAGGAGTGGAGCCTAATGAAATGTTTGGTTTCCTATTCCAAGCAGACCAAGAGAGGTGAAGACTGAAATTGACTGATGCTGCAATGATCTGATGATCAAGTAGCACATGCTAGAGGGAGCAGTAGGAATAAGAGCTCATGGAACTAAGACTACACTCAGGGTTCCAATCCTGTACAGATTTGGAAGGAGTTAGAAAATGTTAAACAAATGGATAAAATTTATAGTGTTAATATAATTCATACTAACTCGCTCTAAGTGCAGGAATAAGAAAATCAAAGAAAAAGAAGAGGAGGAAGATGAGAAAAGGAGGAATAAGAAGAAATCCAATTACCTTGCATATGAAAACATGTGCCGTGTTCTCTTCCCACATCCAAGGGATACCCTAGTTCATTGGTTCTCATACTATGACCCATAAACCCAAATTTGTCTGCTAATGACTAGCAGGTGCAGTGGTGTGGAGATGCAGAACAAATCTAGCTTTATAAGTAAAAATGCCATGCTGATCTACATAAATGATAGTATGCTTTTTAAAGAATAATATCTGAGAGGTAACAGAAACCCAGTGTCTTCATTTCAGTTCAGTTCAGTCACTCAGTTGTGTCCAGCTGTATGCAACACCATAGACTGCAGCACATAAGGCCTCCCTGTCCATCACCAACTCCCTGAGCTTGCTTAAACTCATGTCCATCCAGTCATTGATGCCATCCAACCATCTCATCCTCTGTCATCCCCTTCTCCTCCTACCTACAATCTCTCCCAGCATCAGGGTCTTTTTCAATGAGTCAGTTCTTTGCACCAGGTGGCTAAAGTATTGGAGTTTCAGCTTCAGCATCAGTCCTTCCAATGAATATTCTGGACTCCTTTCCTTTAGGATGGACTGGCTGGATCTCCTTGCTATCCAAGAGACTCTCAAGAGTCTTTTCCAACACCACAGTTCAAAAGCATCAGTTCTTCAATGTTCAGCTTTCTTTATGGTACAGCTCTCACATCCATACATGACTACTGGAAAAATTATAGCTTTGACTAGATGGACTTTTGCTGGCAAAGTAATGTCTCTGCATTTTAATATGCTGTCTAGGTTGGTCATAGCTTTTCTTCTAAGGAGCAAGCATCTTTTTATTTCATGGCTGCAGTCACCAATTGCAGGGATTTTGGAGCCTGAAAAAATAAAGTGTTTCACTGTTTCCATTGCTTCCGTGTCTATTTGCCATGAAGTGATGGGACCGGATGCCATTACTTTAGTTTTCTGAATGATGAGTTAGCTTGGTGTCTTAGCTTGGTCTATATAACCAAAAATACCATGGCCTGGGTGGTTTAAATTATAGACATTTACCATTTACAATTCTAGAGGCTGAGAAGTCCAAAATCAGGGTGCCACAATGGTTGAGCTTTCTTCCTGGCCTACAGTTGACTGCCTTCTTGATGTATTCTTATAGAGCATAGAGAGCTCCTCCTCTTCTTATAAGGGCATTCATGAATCTCATCAGGAGGCCTTCACTCTCATGATCTCATCTAAACCTAGTTATCTGCCAAAGGCCCCACCTCCTAAAGCCACCATATGCTAGGGCTTCAACGTATTAATTTGGAGGAGACACAAACATTCAGTTTTTAACATTCAGATTTTTTCTGTGAATTCATAATGGAGAATCTCAATTTTTAATTATTTAAATTATTTTTCTTAATGTAAATAAATATCTATCATTACATATTTGAAAAGTAAAGAACACAAAGAAGAAAATAATCTTTAATAGTCATGTATTTGACTATTGAAAATATTCTGGTGAATTTTTTTTTCTTCAGTTTCAAATATATGTGTGGAATTTAAACAAATTCATGTTTAAACACTTAAATTTAAATATTAAATTCATGTTTAAATATTTAAACACTCATATGTCTGGGGTTTAAATTCTATATGTATGGAATTTAAACAAAATAATGGTCACATGCAATATATTATAATCTTTCTTTTTACTTAACATGTTGCATGTCTTTAAATATTGCTTAAATTTTATTTTAATAACTATAACATATACCTTTCATATATTCTATATATTACTTTTTTTGTTTTGCTAACATTAAATTACTGTTTTTCCAATATGATAAATATATTTTTCATACTTATGTATTCCTATCTCTAAATATTTCTTGATAATAAATTTCAATCATAGGCATTTTAAGTATCTTCATTAGTATTTCAAAATTTATGTCAGAACTGTTACAACAAATTTAGACTCTCACTGTTTAGGATAAAGTGCTTTCATACTGGTCCTTTAAAAACCCTAATTCTTATTTTATTTTGTTACTTGCCAATTGTACTGAAATTCTTTCTAATATATTTTAACAAAGTCATAATTGTTTTAGATATTTATGGCAGCATAGTTATTGGTTACAAAACCTAACTCCAAATATAAAATTAAGGACACATTTAGACGCCATTTTACAAAAAGTGTTTTAGTCTACTTTAAAATATTGCTTGAGAAACAGAAATAATTCTTAGAAAACTTTCATGAGAGCAAAAGTACAGCAACAAATGTATTTCCTTTAACTACAAACTAGAAAAACATTAATTCAAACCTGAATTACCATCAAGAGCATAAGCTAATGCATTTATAGGTTACCACTTGAATTTTATTTTACATTTAAAAAATAATAAAAAATATAACTTTTCATTGTAGCAGGCTACATTTTAGTTTTAATGTGAGTATATCTCAAAGAAGCATCATTATATATGGAAAACTCCTAGTTTTTAAGAAACCTAAAATCTTATGTTTCTACTATCCCATTGCAATCCCTCTTAAAATAATTTAGTTCCTACTGGGGACTACTCAAGGGAGGGAATCTTTTCTAACAATTCAGATTAACTGTTAGATTAAAATATTGACTTTCAAAAATAATTCTAAAGTAAATTTATTTATTATCAATGTCATAAATCAAAGAATTTTAGAACCAGAAATGGCATTAAGGATTTTCTAGTCGAGGACTCCTCAAAAGATTTTTTCTCTCCCTCTCTCTCTCACAGTTCAGTGTCAGTATAACCATTTATTCAAATGTAGTCTTATAAGGAACCCCAATACAAAGATAACAGCAGAGGCAATCTGGGGTAAATAGTTGATGAGTCCCTCACTCCAGCTTCTGAGGCTGAGCAGGAATTCTATTGCTCCATATGGTGCTTCTGTGCCTATTTGAAAAATATAGTCTCCTTCAAGACTATTCTATTAGTGGACACTCATTTAACATACTAATTTTGTCATAAAATCACTTATTATTATACTTCGCCAATATTTTCTCAGCATGCATGGTATCTATGATGTACAGTGACACTGTTGTGTATAATTGAGCCTGCACATGTGATCAGTGAACCCTGATGTGAACACTGTGGTTCTAGACAGCATAGTAGTCTAAACAACAGATCTGGTCAAACTCCCTTGTTTTTCAAATGGAGATGACCCAGTTCAACTGAGCCAAGAGTCCCTTACTAGACAGACCTGCACTTAGAAAGTACATATTCTGCTTTTTTTTTTTTTCCTTTCCATAATATCCCTATAGCTTTGCATGGAATAAAACAACTGAAAGGAAATACAGAGATAACCTTTAACAAAATTAAATTTCATATTGTGATTAATTGCTATCAAAATCAAAGGTGATGAGGAACAAGGGTTTCTTTGGCCTGTGAAGGATTAAAAAGGTAGATGAGGAAGAAGTAGTTGGCCTACTGGAAAGGAAATAGAAAATGCACAAACTCTCTTGAAATAAAGGCAATTCATTTGAAGAGGATAGGAAAAGAATTCCTATAAAAAGCATGATTATGGAGTCATAGCCAAAATAAGTGGACAGGATGATGGAAATTTGTCAGAGACAATAGTATCTAGATGTAAGGTTATTTTGCTTTTCAGGAACAGGATAAATAAAAGTAGCTATAATATAAGTAAAGACATATGAGCTATTTAATTAGACTATTTGGTAAAGATGAGTGAGACAAAGAGAATAACTGACAAAAACATATGGGTGTAATTCCCTTTTAGCCAAAAGTTTCATAGTCTTTTCCATGGTTCCAAAATAAATATAACTACATATTATGATGGTCAGTCAGTTCAGTTCACTCACTCCGTCATATCTAGCTCTTTGCGACCCCATGGACTGCAGCATGCCAGGCTTCCCTGTCCATCACCATCTCCTGGAGCTTGCTCATATTCATGCGCATTAAGTCAGTAATGCCATCCAGCCGTATCATCCTTGGTCATCCCTTCTCTTTCTGCTTTCAATCTTGCCCAGCATCAGGGTCTTTCCTAGTAAGTCAGTTCTTCATAGCAGGTGGCCAAAGAATTGGAGCTTCAGTTTCAGCATCAGTCCTTCCAAAGGATATTCAAGACTGATTTCCTTTAGGATTGACTGGTTTGATCTCCTTGCTGTTCAAGGGACTCTCAAGAGTCTTCTCCAACACTACAGTTCAAAAGCATTAATTCTTCAGTGCTCAGCTTTCTTTATGGTCCACCTCTCATATCCATACATGACTACTGGAAAAACTAAAGCTTTGACTAGATGGACTCTGTTGGTAAAATAATGTCTATGCTTTTTAATATGCTGTCTAGGTTAGTCATAATTTTTCTTCCAAGGAGCAAGAGTCTTTTCATTTCATGACTGCAGTCACCATCTGCAGTGATTTTGGAGCCTGAGAAAATAAAGTCTATCAGTGTTTCCATTGATTCTCTATCTATTTGCCATGAAGTGATGGGACCAAATGTCATGATCTTCATTTTTCAAATGTTGAATTTAAAGGCTACTTTTTCACTCTCCTCTTTCACTTTCATCAAGAAGCTCTTTAGTTCCTCTTTACTCTCTGCCATAAGGCTGGTGTCATCTGTAAACCTGAGGTTATTGATATTTCTCTCAGCAACCTTGATTCCACCTTGTGCTTCATCCAACCTGGTATTGTGCATGGTGCACTCTGCATATAAGTTAAATAATAAACAGGGTGACAATATACAGCCTTGATGTACTCCTTTCCTGATTTGTAACCAGTCTGTTGTTCTATGTCTGGTTCTAACTGTTGCTTCTTGATCTGCATACTGATTTCTCAGGAGGTAGGTAAGGTGATCTGGTATTCCCATCTCTTTCAGAATTACCACAGTTTGTCATGATCCACAAGTCAAAGGCTTTGGCATAGTCAATAAAGCAGAAATATACATTTTTCTGGAACTCTCTTGCTTTTCAATGACCCAACAGATGTTGGCAATTTGATCTCTGGTTCCTCTGCCTTTTCTAAATCTAGCTTGACATCTGGAAGTTCTCAGTTCATGTACTGTTGAAGCTTAGCTTGGAAAATGTTGAGCATTACTTTGCTAGTATGTGAGATGAGTGTAATTGTGAGGTAGTTTGAACATTCTTTGGCATTGCTCTTCTTTGGGATAGGAATGAAAGCTGACTTTTCCAGTCCTGTGGCCACTGCTGAGTTTTCCAAATTTGCTGGCATATTGAGTGAAGCACTTTCACAGCATCATGTTTTAGGATTTGAAATATCTCAGCTGGAATTCTATCACCTCCACTAGCTTTGTTTGTAGTGATGCTTCCTAAGTCCCATTGACTTCACACTCCAGGATGTCTGGCTTTATGTGAGTGGTCATGCCATTGTGAGTATCTGGGGCATTAAGATCATTTCTGTAGCGTTCTTCTTCGTATTGTTGCCATCTTGTGCTTCTGTTTTGTCCATACCGTTCTGATCCTTATTTGTGCCCATGTTTGCATGAAATATTTCCTTGGCATCCCTAGTTTTCTTGAAGAGATCTCTAGTCTTTCCCATTCTGTTGTTTTCTTTTTTCTCTTAGCATTGATCACTTAGGAAGGCTTTCTCATCTCTCATTGCTATTCTTTGGAACTCTGAATTCAGATAGATATATCTTTTCTTTTCTCCTTTGCCTTTCAATTTTCTTCTCTTCTCAGCCATTTGTAAGGCCTTCTCAGACAACCATTTTGACTTTTTGAATTTTTTCTTCTTCGGGATTGTTTTGATCACCACCTTCTGTACAATGTTATGAGCCTCTATTAATAGTTTCAGGCACTCTATCTTTCACATCTAACCCCTTGAATCTATTTGTCATTTCCACTGTATAATCATTTCCATTCTAGGGGTTTTCCTGGTGGCTCAGCTGGTAAAGAATTCGCCTGCAATGCGAATCTTCCTAACCTGATCCCTGGGTTCGATCCCTGGGTTAGGAATATCCCCTGGAAAAGGGAATGGCTACCCACTTGACTATGAGGAGCAGTGACCCCACAAGGGACTAAGCCAGATTTGCCTGTGTGTGTCCAGGCATCCCTAGCACAGGCATGGGTCAATAGTGGCCTGCCCTGGAGTCAGGGGCACTGAATAAAACAGTCCGGGCCTAAGTCATTTTGAAGGAGGACTTAGCTCTACCATTAGCCCTACCATATTTTGGCCTCAGGCCAAACTCCAGGAAGGGAACACAGCCTGACAAATCAATAGAAAATTGGATTAAGGATTTACTGAGAATGGCCCTGCCCATCAGAGGAAGACCCAGATTCTCCCACAGCCAGTCCCTCCCATCAGGAAGCTTCCACAAGCCTCTTATCCTTATCCATCAGAGGGAAGACAGAATAGAAACCAGAAAACTAACCAAACTGATCATTTGGATCACAGCCTTGTCTAACTCAATGAAACTATGAGCCATGTCAGATAAGGCCACCCAAGATGGTTGGGTCATGGTGGAGAGTTCTAATAAAATGTGGTCCACTGGAGAAGGGAATGGCAAACCACTTCAGTATTCTTTCCTTGAGAATCCCATGAACAGTATGAAAAGGCAAAAAAATATATGACACTGAAAGATGAACTCCCAATGTTGGTAGGTGTCCAATATGCTATGGCAGAAGAGTGGAGAAATAGCTCCAGAAAGAATGAAGCAGTGAGCCAAAGCAAAAACACCCAGTTGTTGATGTGACTGGTGATGGAAGTAAAGTCTGATGCTGTAGAGAATGATATTGTATAGGAACCCGGAATATTAGGTCCATAAATCTAGGTAAATTGGAAGTGGTCAAACAGGAGATGGCAAGAGTGAACACTGGCATTTTAGAAATCAGTGAACGAAAATGGACCAGAATGGGTGAATTTAATTCAGATGACCATTATATTATGAGGGTAATTAACTTAAAAAAAAACTTTAAAGGAAAAACCACTCCTCAAAACAAGAGAGATAAACCTTAAGATTATTTGCAGTCGTTTTTGCCTAGGAAATAGCACAGAAAGTTTTAGAGAAATTTACAGGTATTTAGGGAATAACTAAGAGAGTAATAAAAGCCCAGAAGGGAATAGAGGTCTTCTAAAAAGCAGCAGTAGTAACGGGCTTTGTGCAGAGTGGACATCTGCACAAGACACAAGAAAGAAAACACACTTAGCCGCAGAATGCAGTAAAATGCCAAAGAAAGGAAAGACAGAGAAGGAAAGAAAGAATCTCAGAGGTTAAAAAATGGGAAGCTTATAAAATAAGGATAGCACTGTAATAAACAATAATAATTGGTCTTTGAGATATATTTGTCTGATTCATGAAATGGAGGGAAGGAAGGAGGGAAGGAAGGGAGGAAGGAAGGAAGGGGAAAGAAAAGGAGGTGTACAGGAAAAGGAGGAGGAAAGGAGAGAAAGATGATCAAAATAATAGGCCTAAAACATGACCTCACTAGAGAACATATATCAACTCCCTCCCTCTGTGAAGAAGGCCTCCTGGCCAAAGTAAACTTTACAATTCAATAGTATATTGGTAATTAGTTGAAATGTTTAATTTAATGGTTTAGTAAATTCAGTTAATAGTTTATCTCAAGTGTGTGATTAAGTTATTCTTGAGGAAATTCTTTTTTTTATTACAAATCTCAATTAAGATTTCTAACATGGTATTGGTTCTTTCAATACATCCCAATCCAGAAAAAGAAATAAGATGGATCTCTATCTTAATCTGTGTTTGAAAACATGTTGCAGATGGATCAAAGACCTAGATGCACAAACTAAATTCAGAAAATTGCCAAGAGCAGCAAAACTTACATAGTTGTATATAAAAACTTTTTACATAATCCGAGTAGGAAAGGCAAAATATTATATAAATCCAGGAGCCCTAAGGAAAAGATTGATAAGTTTGTTCACTTTGAGTTTTTAAAATTCTGATTCACAAGAAAAATCTTAAAGTAAAAGAAACAGTTGAATATTAGAAGGAAATACATGTAATGTATGATAGAAAAAAAGTAAATTCTTAATACTTACAAAGCTCTACATAATCAGCCTTTTTAAGAAGAAAAATCATTGGATGATAAAAATAGACAACTCCACAGCTATTAAGTACTTGGTTAATATTTAGATTTGCTTACTGTGTAATATAAAGTAAAACTACATTAATATTCCATATTTACTTAGCAAACTGGCAAATTATCAAAGGTTGGATAACACAATTTGTTAGTGAGATTGGAGAAAGAGAAACAGGCACTCTCAAATATGTTAATATAATTATTAAAATTATTATTTTATAAAATTATAAAATTTTATATAATTATAAAATTATAAAATTTTATATAATTATAAAATTATAATTATTAAAAATTAAATTTGCAATTTACTTAATCTTTGTCTCCCCCCCACCTCAAATTCCAACTCTAGGACTTTTTGCTACAGATTATCATAAACTATGAAGGGTCTGAGATTTTCCCCTACTTCTGAGAAAACAGTTAGCCTGCCACAGTTTCATGGAAGCTGGCAGAAGACTGGAGATTTCTGAGGCAGAAATGAACCACCTGTTCACTTTATCATGAGACAGAAGCAGCCTGAGTTGCCTGTTTCCATCAGTTTCCTTTCAGGTCCCACAGGGGTGAAAAGGAAGGACTCAAATGGATGTGCTGAGTCCTCTGTGCTTGCGTCACAGCTGAGGAATCTTGAGTTTAGGAATCTGAATCTTTTATGCTGACCAATAACCGCCCCTGCTCTCCTTCCACAGGGACTTGCCATCTCTATCTTCCATGGGCTATTTGCCGTACAAACCTTGACAAAACAGTCTGGAGTAAAATGGCAATGAGTACCTCTACTCACAGGCCCATAGAAGGTTGCCTCCTAATACAGACATCTCACATAGCTTTAAGTATGTGTGTTTCCACTGGAGCTCTGTATAACAACAAACCATTACAAATAGTTAAGTTCTAAATGTACTAGTGAGTTTGTATGTTTGTTGGTGACCAGGGCAGGCCACCCCAAAATATGACATATTGATTATTTTCAGTTAATGTTACTTTAGAGAAGGCCGACGCAAGAGGGACATTTTGACTCTCTTTTCTCTTTCCTTGAAAGCCAGAAACAAACTCTTACCACCAGAATAGAGAATTCTGGGCTAAGAAGCCTGTATAAACAAACTTTGTTCCTTCTTTAATTTACTACCCCATACCCAAACTCTATGTAGAATCTTCACTAAGCACCCAAACCCTAAATTTCTTTTCCTGTCAATTCCTCATAAATTTATTATTTCTTTGTCTAAAAGGTATAAAACTTGCTTGCTTTGGCTACTTTTTAGGTCCTATTTCTATGAAACCTCCATATGCACAAATTCAAATTTGTTTATTCTTCTCCTGATAATCTTGTGTCAATTTTATTATGAGTCCAATTGATTGGAATTCAAGAGGGGTAGAGGGGGGAATTTCTTCTTCCCTGACACTGGTATTATCAATGTATAATAAAGGCAGGAAATTGGTATATCTCTATCTCTTTTCCAAGTCTTATTTTCCAGAACTTAAGTTCTTCATATAATGAATTAAAAAAAAAAAAACCAAACAGCAAAAGCATTGTACCTAGGAAAGGAAGCTGCATAGTTTGGGGCACGTGGGGAAGAAATTTACTTTTACGACTTTTTTTTGCCTTTTGAATTTTATCATATTTACCAATTCAGAAAATTAGTCATCTTTTAGAAATATCCTGATTTACTTAATTGTTCTTGCCACTGGACTCATGTTGAGGCGTGGCCCCACTCTGATACTCACTTATCCCTAAATAGTAAAGAGAAATAGGTAAAAGGCTTCTAAACCCCTGACTATATAGTGGAATATTACCACCATTATTTTTCATTTCAAGAACCAGTTTTCTTCCTATAAAATACTCATCACAAGTATAAATACTTTATCTAGTGGTTTATTTCATTTTATTCTGCTCCCTGACAGAGAGCACTGTAATCTCTACTATGTAGTTCATACACTAAAGCCACTGTAAAAATTAGAGAAATTATATTGTAACATGTAACTAAACAGTAAACTCCAGTGTATGAGCTTTTTTGTACTGCTATTTTGTTGTACAACTATAAGAGTAGATTAATCAGATTAATAAAGGGGTTGTATTAAGAGATTAATACAAATATTCATCAGGAATTATCCCAACTCTAAGGAGTGATAGCAATATCTCGTATTAATATCTTGATGTGAATAAGAGCAATAGATTATCATTAGTTAGATGTTTCTTATTCTGGAGCAGAATTTACAGGACTACAGGCCACAGGCCAAATCCAGCCCACCACCTATTTTTTTTTTTTTAATAGTGTTTTAATAGAACACAACCACATTCATTTATTTAAATATTGTATATGACAGCTGTCACACTACAACAGCAGAGGTGAATGGTTGCAACAGAGATCACAAATCCTAAAATATTTACCATCTGGCTCTTTACAGAAAATGTTTGCTGACTGCTATTCTAGAGGTTCTTTGTGATGCTTCAAATAATGGGGAGAATAGATGCTTCCATCAACATTACAGAGAAACCGGATAACCAACAGCATCAGGACTCAAGCTATTCAAAGTCCTTTGTCTGGAAAGGAAAGGAATAAAATTCTCATATGAATACTCTCTAAAAAAATCCCTTGAAAATAATAGCTATTTAGTCTTAGGTTAAGATACAAGGCAAGAAGCACGGGCAGTGAGAAACTCATGTATGTTTCTAGACATGGTCTCCTGAGGTGATGCTAGTCTAATTGTTTATTCAAGGGATCATTTTGTATTCAGACACAACTCAGTCTCTAGAAATGGAAGGTGATTGCCATTTTCATGTTCTCAATGATTCAGAGTTTAACAGTCTTTTCTTCCTCAACATAATTTCCCTTATTAAAGTACTGATGACCAGCAAGCAATTTAAGCCAACAGGAGAACTAATTGCAAAGCAACATAGCTATATCTTTCAGGCCCACAGGCTCCCTTCTGTTTAAGGTGAGGCTCAAACTCTGAAATAGGTATGATATCTGTTCACCATCATTAAAGGTACTGCTTTGATTATGTGTTGTGAGTGTTTAAACATCCATCTATGAAAATCAGAGCTGAGATTTTCAGCACATTCATTTGGATTATCCTGAAAGAGCTTTGAAAGACGACTTTTAATCAATAGCAACTTAGCTGTATATATTTTTAAATGACCCAGAGGTAAAAATATTCTTCTGAAATCTATATTATTCAAGCCATACATCTCCTCAGCCTGAATGTAACTCATTCATTTTTGTTTATGTTTTATGAAATAATAATGTTCCAGACAGTGGGTAAGAAATGCTTATTTGCCCATGGGTCACACTTGAGCTTATATGCACCCTGATGAATAGGAGAGGGAGCTTCAATTTGCTTTAAAAAGGCAAGATAAAAAAAGATAAAGGAAGGGAAACAGCATTCTCAGTTGATCAGTTTGATCACTTTTATAGATTGCTTGTCAGAGCGAGAAAAGAAATCATAGACATTGCTTCAAGTTTTCAAAGGATTAGCATTGGACTAAGTTGTTCCCTAAACCCCTTCTTACCATTATACCTCAATTATTTGACTTTTCTGTTAGCAAACGCCAATCACTCCCAGGTGTCCTTCATTATCAAGTCAAAGCATTTTCCTTCTCAAACCTCAGAATGCAGCATTTCCCAAGGCTTACTGATGGTTTTAAGGGGGACCAAACTTTCAGATAAGATATTTTATACTTTGAAAATCCTTTTAAGAACAGCATGCTGTAAGTATGTGATATTAATTCTCTCTCCATCACACACAGATAAAGTTGGGGAGGTTTGTCTACTATAATCAAGAGAGCTTTTTCTGTTACAGTAACCCTTTCTGACTGTGATATAGCTTCCGACTGTTCACAAAATAAAGGGGAAAAAAGAGCTTTGACGCTGTAAGTCACAACTGTCGTATACTGTTAAAAACTGCAATGATGACAGGTGACAGATGACAAGTGACATATGTTAAATTATTTCTGTACATCAAATTAACTAGATTTGCTTTTTTTCAGATGGACATCAATGCTAATATTTTGTAGTTCAGTGTATATGTTTAGTTCAGTGTGTATGCAACTCAAATTCAAAGTACTGTAAAACAGAAAGAGCTAGTGTTTATGCATTTCTATTTAGAAATGTCCAAATTCAAGGTAAATATTTGCACATCAATGCAGGCTAATCAGGCATACTTATTAAGTGGTAAAGCTAGTGCTTTACTCAAAGTTTAACATGGAATGGTTAAAGGCAAGGACAACTTTCAGATGCCCTTATCAACATATTAGCCCCAATTGCATTTTCCAAATATGTTATCAAAATGGTAATTCTGTGCTTTCCTTTCTGTAGCTGGACTAGGTTTCATAAAGGTAGAATTATTACTATAAATATATTGGGGGGAAACTATTTCAATTACTGGGAGAATATGTAACTCCAAGTCTATTTATTTCAATTTATTCAACTGTCTTGATATATTCGTGCACAGAACTTTATAAAGAATGAATAAATTCACCTTGAAATTGTACCAATTGACTTTGGCTGGGCTAGACTGTGAGAGGAATCAGAGTACCTTTTTGAAATAAGCCTTGACAATACTGATCAAAACAAAGAGGCTATTCATTTATTAAACTGACAGCTCAACCCCAGCTTCAAGCTTATGGGATGACGGGGCCTGGGGTGTTAGTCATGGCCTGGGGTGCTGGCCTCTACCAGATACATTTTTGCTACTCACACACTCAGAGCCTATATCTGATAGTGTGACATTTCCTAGGGCATTGGCAGCTGTTCAGATGTCAAGCAGCTGGTGTGAGAACTGTCATCCACTTGAGGTTGTTATTCCATGAGTGACATGTTATCCCACAGAATTTTTTCATAAAACCATATTGGTTTCCCTTTAGTTACTTACAATCTATCAGAAATTTCAGCAAAGAGATATGTTGTGGATAACAACTCTATTAAAGCAAAATTGAGCATGCAACCATCAGGCCAGATAATAGTGTCTATTATTACAGGGTTGTGAAACTTGTTACTACAGTTAATGGACCAAATGTTGTGAATAAATCATTTATTTTGAAAGTGATAGTGAACCCAACTTTCCCTTTACTAATGTAAAAGATTAAAGCACTGTAATGCCATTCCGGATACTCTCGGAATACTGCATAAACCAGAATAATATCGGGTATGGTAATAAATGTGAGTTGGGCACACAGAAACATCACTATCTACCTGTGACCATCCAAAAGCTGTAAAATCATATGGAACGGCAAAACCATGATAAACATGGCAACAGTACATTAAGGTTCAGTCATCTAAAGCATTATCTTGGCTTGTTAAGTACAGTTAGCAACATTTTAGTGAAAGCTTTCTCTCTTGGGACACTGGTTATTCTATGCTAAACCAAAGGGTTTCTACGTCTAAGAATATTCTATTTTAAAATCAATACTAATTCACTAAATACAAGTTCTGAACCAGCATAAGTTGGTGTCAGAATGTGATTGTTGCTAGAAAAAGAGTAAAGTATCTTCTTTAAAAAATTAATAGTCTGAAAAGAATGAGGCTGATTAAGGACCAAAATGCTTGTATAAAACCTTTAAACGAGGATAGGAAAGCATAGTAACACTCCCAACTAGAGGCTAGACATCCCCAGAGCTTATAAAACATCTCGGGTCCCGTCAAAAGACAAGCTTACTCACGTTTACTCAAGATGGCAAAAACAAATTTATAAATGTAAAGCCCTTTTAGTAAAGCTAGAACAATGTGCTGTGATAAAAAATAGATGGTAATATTGCTAATTTCCATTCTTTCATATCATGCTGAACATTCACACATGCTCCTTCATGAACACACAAGTATTCACCATCATATAGTTGACTTTATATTTTTTTTCCTAGATTCCTCTCAAAACTTTTGTAACATTATAAATTTCCCTCAAGACCAAGGGGACAAGCATGTGATGTGAGTTTATATGAATCACTGCCTTGCACACCTCTAAATGTGGCATATGATTCTAATTGGGCCAAACTTAGTCCTGAAATTCTAATATGAATTAGTGAGGCTGTAAGTCAATCTCCTTACTGTGCTACAGAGCGGACTTCTCTGAAAAGTAACTTATTACAGAATGAAAACAAACACAGAAAAGAACCTGGTAACATACACTGAGATCCAGAATTTATCCTTATCTGAAACTAAACATACCTTTCAGTTATGTAAGCTAACAAATTCTCTATTTCATTAAGCCAATTTGCAATGATTTTGTTATTTGTACCTGACAATTGTTTAATTTTTATTAAGTACTCTTTTGAAAGTTCTTCTACAAACTGTGTTTGGAAAGGAAAAATATCAAAATAGATTTATGTCAATATTTGACAGATTTCACCTACATTTTTTGCCTATGCTGTAAGAGAAAAATATACTTTAAAATGGTGCTAGATAACTGAACATTCAGATGCAAAAAAAAAAATGTATCTAGACACAGAGCTTATCCCTTACAAAAATTATTTCAAAATGGACCAAAGTCTTAAAAGCAGCCAAGGACAAAAGACAGAGTATTTTCAAAGGACTGAAGTCTAGAATGAAATTGACTTACTAGAAAAACAAAATCCAGAAAACAGTGGAATGCTATTCTTCAAAAATCTGAAAATTAAATAAAGTCATTTATACAGAATTCCACATCCAGCAAAAAACATCTACAGAGAATGAAAATGAAATACAGATATTCTCAGACAAAAACAATGTAAATAATAAAAAGGGAAACCTGGGAGAATTAATCACCATCAGGCTTGTAGTAAAGGATATTTTGAATAGAATTGTTCAAGTGGAAGAATGTTGAGCACAGAAGGAAGCTAGAATGAAGGAAGGCAAATAATAAAGAGTTGACTAGGTACAAAAACAATCTTAAAATGTATCACAGACCCAAATGTAAAAAATAAAACATAAAACTCCTAGGAGCTAACATAGGAGAAAACCTAGGAAACCTTGTGTATGGTAATGACATTTTAGATACAACACAAAGACATGATCCATGAAAGAAATAGTTGATTAATTAGACATCATTAAAATTTTGAAAATGTCTGTAAAAGATAATGTCAAAAAATGAGAAGATGAGCCAAAGACTGGGAGAAAATACTTATAAAAAACATATCTGATAAAAGACTGATGTCCAAAGTATGCAAATAGCTCTCAACAAAAATTAAAAAAACAAAAAACAAAAAACCTTATGGGCCAAAGACCTTAGCAGACACCTCACCAACAAGAGATAGAATATACAGATGACAAATAAACATGAAATATACTTCATGTCAAATGTCACCAGGAAATTACAAATTAAAATAACAGTGAGATACCAGAACATACCTATTAAAATGGTCAAAATCTGAAACTGGCAACATCAGTGCTGGGTGAAGAAGCAGCACTGTAAGAACTCCCATTCATTACTGGCTGGAATGCAAAAGGGCAAGGCCAATTTGAAGATAGTTTGGCAGATTGTTACAAAATTAAACATACTCTTATCATACAATACAGGAATCCCATTCCCTGGTATTACCCACATGAGTTAAAATTTTTTGTCACAGTCTTAAGTCCTTACAAAAACCTACACATGGACATTTATAGCAGCTTTATAAGTAGGGATGAGTAGACTAAGCACAGAGGGGTTTTAGGGCAGTGAAATTACTCTGTATTTTTTGAAAACACCATAATACCACATAACATGTTGTTATATGTATACATGCATGCTAAGTCACTTCAGTCATGTCTGACACTTCATGACCCTATGGACTGTAGCCCTCCAGGCTCCTCTGTGCATGGGATTCTCTAGGCAAGAGTACTGGAGTGGGTTTCCACGCCCTCCTCTAGGGGATCTTCCTGACCCAAGGATCAAACCCGGGTCTCAAGTCTCCTGCATTGGCAGATGGGTTCTTTACTACTAATGACCTGGGAAGCCTCACATTTTGTTACACATTTTCCAAGCCCACAAAATGTACAATGTCAAGAGTGAACCATAATGTAAGCTATGAACTTTGAGTGATTATGATGTTTGGGTGTCAATACAGATGCATCCATTGTAACAAGTATAACTCTGGTGGAGAATGTTGATAATAAAGAATAATGGAGTGGGCTGTCCTCCTCCAGGGGAATATAAATATATTCTCACTTTTACAGTTATTTTTAATATCTTATTTAATCCTACCTTTTCTTTGAATGTTTCTACTGTTCACTTAACCATGATAACTGTTACCTAAATATTTTTTGCTTGTATTTTGGTTTCTTGATCAGATGTAATATTTAATGAACATGAAAGTGAAGTCACTCAGTTGTATCTGACTCTTTGCAACCCCATGGACTGTATGTAGCCTACCAGGCTCCTCTGTCCATAGAATTTTCCAGGCAAAAGTACTGGAGTTGGTTGCCCTTTCCTTAATATTTAATACTAATCACTAAAACAATATTTATCTGAAATTTTCATTTTATTCTTCTCATTGTTAGATTTTTCCTATTACATATTGAATTATAGTCTTTCAAATAAACATATGTATGTATATACATAGGTATTTGTATGTATATATATATATATAGATTTTTGTTGTCTGTCTACAGAGAGGAAAAAGGATAGAGAGAAAGAGAAAAACATACAGAGGGAGAGAGCACCATAAGCTAATACTTGCTGAAATTTAGACTATGGAGCTTCTCTCTTCCTTGATTTTAAAATATGCTCTAGTTACAGGAGGCAAGGAGGAGGAAGAGGAACACATTAAGGTATTTGCGTCTACTTTAAGTCAAAGGATTTAACTGTTTTTTGTTTTGTATTTTTAAGGGAACAAGTGATGCTAGGATGAGGCAGTAGAAGAGTTCATAAGCTTCTTTGACCCCTAGTCTTCTGTGATGTTCAATGTTATTAAGTGGTATCTGTTGCTGCTGCTACTGCTAAGTCACTTCAGTCGTGTCTGACTCTGTGCGACCCCATAGACAGCAGCCCACCAGGCTCCCCCGTCCCTGGGATTCTCCAGGCAAGAACACTGGAGCGGGTTGCCATTTCCTTCTCCAATGCATGAAAGTGAAAAGTGAAAGTGAAGTCGCTCAGTTGTGCCCGACTCTTAGTGACCCCATGGACTGCAGCCCACCAGGCTCCTCCATCCATGGGATTTTCCAGGTAAGAATACTGGAGTGGGGTGCCATTGCCTGCTAGACAGAAATAAATTACCATATGAGCAACCACGGTTTTGAAACCATGAAGTACACACAGCAGGAAACGATTACATTAACAAATGTGTTTATCTCCTGTATACTATGTAATATAAGCATGAGATGTAATATTACAATATATTTGTAATTTTTCACTTTGTCCAAAACTTAAAACAAACTCGATTTTTGACTCAGTTAAAAGTGATAATCTATTCACAATCCAATTCCATTTTGGATTTCATGCAGTCTTCTTCATAATTACTCTGACCAAAGTGAGGAAAATTCAGCTTATGAGGATTCTTTTTTAGTTTATTTTCTTATTTAAGACCAGACTAGGAAAGTGGCCATTTCTTACAATTTTGTTTCTTGTTATATTACTAACAAATTATATATTATCTTTTTAATAATTGGATCTTGAAGAATCAGGCAAAAGCTTGATATTTTCTCTATCTTTTTAAAATATCCAGCTGATGGGAGTCTGATATTTTTCTGTTTTCAAAAATCTACATCAAAATCCATACAAATGTCTTGTCTCACATCACAATGAAAATAATTCAACTAGGAAAAAAATCCCTTTTTCTGTGTATGTACAAAGTACTCATTTATATCAGAGAAGGCAACAATTCTGTTGGGGGGAAAATGTGATTTCTAAAGAATCTTTCATATATTTTTAACTTAGATCCTTATTTATCAAATACAAAGTTTCATGCATATTCCTTAGGAAATAAAGGGTATGAAACATCTCTTTATTATTTAATACTACCAGTTGACTTGATTTATGTTATTGAAAATACTGTTTCCTATTTACTACTTCCAAACATTTATCTTCCTTTCTGTCCCTTCTATTTTTGTCATTTGTTTGCTTGTTTGCTTGTTTTGTTGTTGTTTTTTATAATTTTATGTTTTTTAGAAAGAAGATATAATTGAAGAATTTGAAAATTTTGTGTGGAGCTGAATAGCTAACCTACAGTCCCATCTTCATATCCTCTTACTCTTGAGAGAGAATAAAACTCTCCATATTCTTTAGATAACAAGATTTTGCTTGCATACGGCTGGTTTTTATTTCCCCCTCCTCAGCAAAACTGCTGATCAAGTGTCAGGTTCCATTTGGATAGCTTAAAAGCACATTTTGTCGGTTATAACTCCGGAAAATGTCCCCAGTTTACTTTAATTGTCTTCTCTCAGGTAGCAGCAATCAACTGACAGTGATATCAGAAGTGTTTCCTATTAGAGCAATGCATTTAGATTCTCCAGCCTTCTCAGACATACCATATACAAGTGATAATGAGCAATCTGACAATTAAATAGATACCATTTTTGAGTTGCTATATAAACAGCAGGACAAAGACTTATTAATAATTACCAGAACACCAGCTGATAGAAAAAAGCCAACATTTTTTCTAATGTGTGGATTCCAGAAGAGTCCCTTGGAATTGATTCCTTTATCTACATTCTTGGATTAAAGCATGCCATGGTGAAATGAAAAAACACACTTCATATACTTAGCCTGCCAACATGTTCCCTTTCCCCTACCTAATACTACAGATATTAATTATCCATTATTTACTTGTAACTAAAGATTGAAAAAAAAAGTGTACATAGTTTCATAGTTGCTACTACTTATGAAAAAGGAAAGAAATATGTCCTTGCTTTAAAAATCATTTTCTACATTCACATTAAACTAATTCCCCTTCTGAATTCAGTATGAGGAACCAGGAGTAGATTGGAAGTGAAAACTCTTTTAAAAATTTAGTAATTCTAAGAGGTATATCAAATATTCAAATTCAGTTCAGTTCAGTTGCTCAATCATGTACAACTCTTTGCAACCCCATGGACTGCAGCACGCTAGGCTTCCCTGTCCATCACCAACTCCTGGAGCTTACTCAAACTCATGTCCATCGAGTAGGTAATGCCATCCAACCATCTCATCCTCTGTTGTCCCCTTCTCCCACCTTCAATCTTTCCCAACATCAGGGTCTTTTCTGATGAGTGAGTTTTTCACATGAGGTGGCCAAAGTATTGGAGTTTCAGCTTCAGCCTCAGCCCTTCCAATGAATATTCAGGACTGACTTCATTTAGGATGGACTAGTTGGATCTCCTTGTTGTTCAAGGGACTCTCAGGAGTCTTATCCAACAACACAGTTCAAAGTCATCAGTTCTTCAGTGCTCAGGTTTCTTTATAGTCTAACTATCACATCCACACATGACTACTGGAAAAACCAGAGCTTTGACTAGACAAACCTTTGTTGGTAAAGTACTGTCTCTGATTTTAATATGCTGTCTAGGTTGGTCATAGATTTTCTTCCAAGGAGCAAGTGTGTTTTAATTTCATGGCTACAGTCACCATCTGGAGAGATTTTGAAGCCCCCCAAAATAAAGTCTGTCACTGTTTCCCTTGCTTCCCCATCTATTTGACATGAAGTGATGGGACTGGATACCATGATCTTTGTTTTGTGAATGTTGAGTTTTAAGCCAACTTTTTCACTCTCCTCTTTCACTTTCATCAAGAAGCTCTTTAGTTCTTCACTTTCTGCCATAGGGTGGTGTCATCTGCATATCTGAGGCTATTGATATTTCCCCTAGCAATCTTGTTTCCAGCTTGTGCTTCATCCAGTCCAGCATTTCTCATGATGTACACTCTATATAAGTTAAATAAGCAGGGTGACAATATACAGCCTTGAGGTACTTCTTTCATGATTTGGAACCAGTCTGTTTTTCCATGTCCAGTTCTAGCTGTTGCTTCTTGACCTGCATACAGATTTCTCAGGAGGCAGGTAAGGTGGTATGATATTCCCATATATTGAAGAATTTTCCAGTTTGCTATGACCCACACATTAAAAGGCTTTGGTGTAGTCAAAAAGCAAAAAGTAAATGTTTGTCTGGAGCTCTCTTGCTTTTTTGATGATCAAACAGATGTTGGCAGTTTGATCTCTGGTTCCTCTGCCTTTTTAAATCCAGTTTGGCCATCTGGAAGTTCATGATTCATGTACTATTGAAGCCTGGCTTGGATAATTTTGAGCATTACTTTGCTAGCATGTGAGGTGAGGGCAATTTTGTGGTAGTTTGAATATTCTTTGGCATTGCCTTTCTTTGGAATTGGAATGAAAATTGACTTTTCTAGTCCTGTGTCCACTGCTGTTTTCCAAATTTGCTGATATATTGAGTGCAGCACTTTCACAGCATAATCTTTTAGGGTTTGAAATAGCTCAACTGGAATTCCATTACCTCCACTAGCTTTGTTTTTAGTGATGCCTCCTAAGGCCCACTTGACTTCACATTCCAGGATGTCTGGCTCTAGGTGAGTGATCACACCATCGTGGGTATCTGGGGCATTAAGATCTTTTTTGTATAGCTTTTCTTGTACTATTGTTACCTCTTCTTAATATCTTCTACTTCTACTGGTCCATACCATTTCTGTCCTTTATTGTGCCCATCTTTGCATGAAATGTTCCCTTGGTATCTCTAATTTCTTGAAGAGATCTCTAGTCTTTCCCATTCTATTGTTTCCTCTCTTTCTTTGCATTGATCACTGAGGAAGGCTTTCTTATCTCCCCTTGCTATTCTTTGGAACCCTGCAATCAAATGTATATATCTTTCCTTTTCTCCTTTGATTTTAGCTTCTCTTCTTTCTCAGCTATTTGTAAGGCCTCCTCAGACAATCATTTTGCCTTGTTGAATTTCTTTTTCTTGGGGATGGTGTTGATCACTGCCTCATGTACAATGTCATGAACCTCCATCCACAGTTCTTTAGACACTCTATCAGATTTAATTCCTTCAATCTTTTTGTCACTTCCACTGTATAATCATAAGGGATTTTATTTAGGTCATACCTGAATGGTCTAGTGGTTTTCCCTACTTTCTTCAACTAACTCTGAATTTTATAAGAAGGGGTTCATGATCTGAGCCAAGTCAGCTCCCAGTCTTGTTTGCTATATAGAGGTTTTCCATCTTTGGCTGCAAAGAATATAATCAATCTGATTTTGGTATTGACCATCTGGTGATGTCCATATGTAGAGTCTTCTCTTGTGTTGTTGGAAGAGGGTGTGTTCTATGACCAGTGTGTTCTCTTGGCAAAACTCTGTTAGCCTTTGCCATGTTTCATTTTATACTCCAAGGCCAAATTTGCCTGTTATTCCAAGAATCTCTTGACTTCTACTTTTGCATTCCAGTTCTCTTTAATGAAAAGGACATCGTTTTTGAGTATTAGTTCTAGAAGGTCTTACAGGTCTTCATAGAACCATTTTACTTCAGCTTTTAAGCATTCTTGGTTGGGGCATAGACTTGGATTACTGTGATATTGAATAATTTGCCTTGGAAACGAATAGAGATCCTTCTGTTGTTTTTGATATTACACCCATGAACTTTGCATTTTGGTCTCTTTTGTTGACTGTGATGGCTACTCCATTTCTTCTAAGGGATTTCTGCCCGCAGTAGTAGATGTAATGGTCATCTGAGTTAAATTCATGCATTCCAGTCCATTTTAGTTCACTGATTCCTAAAATGTCAATGTTCACTCTTGCCATCTCCTGTTTGACCACTTCCAATTTGCCTTGGATTCATGGACCTAACATTCCAGATTCCTATGCAATATTGTTCTTCACAGCATCGGACTTTACTTTCATGACCCATCACATCCACAACTGGGTGTTGTTTTTGCTTTGGTTCCATCTTTTCATTCTTTCTGGAGTTATTTCTTCAGTGCTCTCTAGTAGCTTATTGAGACCTTCCGACCTGGGGAGTTCATCTTTCAGTGTCCTATCTTTTTGCCTTTTCATACTGTTCATGCTATTCTCAAGGCAAGAATACTGAAGTGGTTTGCCATCCCCTTCTCCAGTGGACCATATTTTGTCAGAACTCTTCAGCATGACCCATCCATCTTGGGTGGCCCTACACAGCTTGGTTCATTGTTTCATTGAGTTAGACAAGGTGGTGGTCCATGTGATCATTTTGATTAGTTTTCTGTGATTGTGGTTTTTACTCTGTTATCCTTATCCCTCTGAGGAATAAAGATAAAAGGTTTATAGAAGCTTCCTGATTGGAGAGACTGACTGAGGGCAAGTGGGTCTTGTTCTGATGGGGCTATGCTCAGTAAATCTTTAATCCAATTTTCTGTTGAAGGGTATGTTCCCTCCCTGTTGTTTGACCTGAGGCCAAACTATGGTGGAGGTATGAAGATAATGGTGAACTCCTTCAAAGATCTTGTGTACACACTGAGGCACTCGGTGCCTTGGACCCTACAGTGGGCCACTGCCATCCCACACCTCCACAAGAGACTCCTGGACACTCACGGGCCAGTCTAGGTCAGCCTCCTAGGGGGGGTCACTGCTCCTTTCTTCTGAGTCCTGGTGCCCACAAGGTTTTGTTTGTGCCCTCCAAGAGTCTTTTTTCCCAGTCCTATGTAAGTTCTGGCGGCTCTATGGTGGGGTTAATGGTGACCTTCTCCCTCATGCCATACCCCAGCCTGTGGTACCCAGAGCCCCTGCCCCTGTCAGCCCACTGCTGACCAGTACCTCCACAGGAGATGCTCAAACACTCAAAGGCAGGTCTGGCTCAGTTTCTGTGGGGTCTCCTGGTGTACACAAAGATTTTATTTGAGTCCTTGGAGTGTCTCTGGTGGATATGGGTTTTGATTCTAAATACGATTTTGCCCCTCCTACCATCTTGCTGGGATTTCTCCTTTGCCCTTGGACATGGGGTATCTTTTATTGAATTTAATATTTATTTAGATTTAACATTCAAATTAAATTTTGTAAAAATTTTATTCTCTTATTAAATCTCCTACTACTGTCAGTGGATGACTGAATGATACAGAACTAGTAAGTAAGTTCTCACATGTATGATCACTCTCAGATTTCTTCAGACTCTGTTTGAAACCTAAACTCTGAGAATGTTGGGCTTCCCGGGTGGTGCTAGTGGTAGAGAACCCACCTGCCAATACAGGAGACGTAAGAGACGTGGGCTCAGTCCCTGGGTAGGAAAGATCCCCTGGAGAAGGGCTTGGTAATCCACTCCAGTATTCTTGCCTGGAGAATCCTATGGACAGAAAACTGGCAGGCTACATAGGGTCGCGTAGAGTCAGACATGACTAAGCAACTAAGACATACATACACACATATATTAGAACTTTAAGTCACAGAATGGTCAGTTAACATGACTAATTGAGTCACCTAGGTTTTTACACTTTAAAACATCATACAATGTATTGAAATGAAAAGTAAGAAAGCCTCTAGTGCTATATTTTGACTTAGAACAACTAATTTACTTGGGAGAAAATGGTTAAATCTTGATTTTTTTCTTCTCAATTTTGTCAAGCTCTTTGTTTAAAGCCTACTTTTATACCGTAAAATGGACAGTTAGAAAATGCCACAAATTTCATATAACTCATGTTTTTATTATTGCTTTGTTTCCTTTTACATTCAAGAAGCTATATGTAATATGAAGTAAAAACAAAAGACATGGGGAATATGCAAAGATGACTAAACTATTTGTTGTTGCTGCTGTTTTGTCACTGTTCAGTTGCTAAATCATGTTTAACTCTGTGACCCCATGGACTGCAGCACACCAGGCTCCTCTGTCCTCTACTGTTTCCAGGAGCTGGCTCAAATTCATGTCCATTGAGTCAGTGATGCTATTTAAACATCTCATTCTCAGTTGCCCGGTTCTCCTATTGCCTTCAGTCTTACTGAGCATCAGGGTCTTTTCCAATGAGTGGGCTCTTCACATCAGATGGCCAAAGTATTGGAGCTTCACCTTCAGCATTATTCCTCCAATGAATATTCAGGGTTGATTTCTATTAGAACTGACTGGTTTGATCTCCTTACAGTCCAAGGGACTCTCAAGAGTCTTCTTCAGCACCACAATTAGAAAGCATCAATTCTTTACCAGTCAGCCTTCTGGACCAACTCTTACATCCATACATGACTACTGGAAAAACCACAGCTTTGACACTTTGCTCGCAAAGTGATATCTCTGCTTTTTAATATGCTCTCTAGGTTGGCCACAGCTTTCTTTCTGAGGAGCAAGTGGTTTTTTGTTTGTTTGTTTTAAATTTCATGGCTGCAGTCATCATCTGCAGTGATTTTAGAGCCCAAGAAAATAGAACCTGTCATTGTTTCCACTGTTTCCCTTTCTATTTACCATGAAGTGAAGGGACTGCATGCTATGTATGACTTGGTTTTCTTTTCAATGTTGATTTCAAGCCAGCTTTTTCACTCTCACACTCATCAAGAGTCTCTTCAGTTCCTCTTCACTTTCTACCACTTGAGTGGTAGCATCTGCATATGTGAGGTTGTTGATATTTCTCCCAACAATATTGATTCCAGCTTGTGATTCATCCAGCTGGCATTTCGCATGATGTACTCTGCTTGAAGTTAAATAAGCAGGTTGACAATATATAGCTGTGTCATATACCCTTCCCAATTTTGAACCAGTCTAATAAACCTCTGTGAACAATAGCCTCATACCATTAATACATATGTATGGAAGACCTTTACAGAAATAGTTAAAATCCTTGTTTCCCTAAGCATATCTGTTCTTTTACACTTCACTTGAAAGCTGCAACATCATTGCAATTATCTGTCATAATTATAATATGAAATTGCATAAACTGCTTATGATTTTAGGTTAACTGTTTTCTTCTAAGAAAGGGGTATATAATAAATTCTTTAAAATGTGCCAAATGTTAAAATATAAAATGAAATAAAGTGAGCAATGAAGAAAATTATTTATCAAATGGAATAATTATTTACTAATTATTCACTTTAAGCTTTCAAAATGTGGTACAGTGTTTGTATTTGTAATAACTCTTTCATTTTTCATATGAAAGCATATCCATAAATATTTGTCTAAGTAAAGACCTGCACTGTGTACAAATGACTGTTGAAATTGAGTGCTTGGAAAAAGATCTTCAATGTTTTCACTGAGAAATAATGAAAACATATTTGATAAATAATTCATTTACACCTGCTGTGCATAATAATCACTCATGATGTTGGAGCTCTTTCTGAAATAGTTCCCCAAACAAGTTGTCCTTTGCAGTGTTGTTTCCAGTGAAGAGACTTGAAAGTTTGTGATATTTCAGTAAGCATGTTGGTCTAGGAAGTAATACAATAAAATTACTCCCTGAAGCTTTGTGTAAATGATTTTATCTTAAATGTGCAAATGGCTTGGTTAAGGTTTAAATAAAAATTCTGTGAAAAGAATAGCATTATGCAGATCCTAAATCAAGCTACACTTTTTACTTTCTTCAAGTATCTATTGATGTGGCATATTAAACATATAGAATGTTTTTAAAATAGATGTGAAAGTATTATTAAAGTATTATTAATATTATATGCCTAAGCTTCCCAATGGGTGGTCTTCTAAGAAGCCTCAACTAGGAATGTGCTAGAAATGCAAAATCTCAGTCTCTTCCTCAGATCTACCACTGTATCAGAAACTTTGAGGGTGAGACCCAGTGATCTGAGTGTCACAAATCCTGCAGGGAATTTTGATGCTTGTTCAAATTTAAGTATTCCCAGTTACATTATGAGGGTGCCATATTGGGGGTGGGGGGCAAAGATTTCTATACTATTAGTATGTCATAAATATTTAGCATGTCTTGAAGATTAAGAATTTATGAAACCAACAATATACACAAACATTTCCATTTGCACTTGAATGTGAAAAAGTATTTTTGTAACTTTCTATTTAAATAATTTTCATATAAGCAGATACTAAGTCTTTTCACCTTTCATTTTCAAAACTTTTTTTTGTATTTCACATTTCATAAGAATCTGCCTGCACTGCAGGAGACCAGGGTTAGGTCCCTGTGTTGGGAAGATCCCCTGAAAAAGGAAATTTCAATCCATTCTAGTATTCTTACCTGGAAAACTCCATGGACAAAGAAGCTTGGAGGGCTACAGTCACGGCGTCTAAAAGAGTCAGACACAACTGAGTGACCGACTTTCACTTTCAAGAACATATATTTTAAGAGGGTTCTGAGGAGGTACAAATATATAACATTTTTCACAGTAAAAAAAAGACCTTTGTTTGTTTCTTTTTGGTGTTCAGCTACTGAATATAATACAGTTCTTTCATACTTTCATAATATTTATATTGGTGAAAGATCATATAATTAAGATTTCCTGTACTGGAGGGTTAATAAAAAGAATCATGACTCATACACAAAAACAATGAGATTTTTAGATGAAATAAATTGAGATAAAATGTAATAAGCTGCCAACAAATTCAAATAAAGGAGAGCAAAAATTATCCCTTTATTCTGATCCTTGGTTTTGAACAGTTACTCATTGGTTTTGAATCTATATTCCTTAGGCATTTACTTAGTTGAAATTATTTCTTCCTACCCAAACATGCTTTCCCATATACTAATGTCACTGCTAAAATAACTTAGAAGTTTCTTTTCTAACAATAACTGTTTTCAACAAATCTTAGGGTGAATAAATGAAAGAGGTTGCCCTAGCAGTTGCCAAGTTCTGGGATATCTTTGAGGAGTAAAGACTGTTAATATGCATATATTGCTTACTACAGTTATCTAGGGTATAAAAACTGACTTGGTAGCTACTAGTAATAGATGATAATTAAAATTATGGAGTGATTGAGACTCAGGGAAAATAGAGCTAACAGAAAACCTAAGACAAAATGTAGATGCTCAATAACACAGAAAAAGTCAATAACACAGAAAAAATCATAAAATCAGAAAAATACAGGAATAATAAAAATTATATTTAAGGCAAAATGCCAGGCTAGATGATCACAAGCTGGAATCAAGATTGCTGGGAGAAATATCAACAACCTCAGATATGTAGATTATATCACCCTAATGGCAGAAAGAAAAGAGGAACCAAAGAGCCTCTTGATGAAGGTGAAAGAAGAGAGGGAAAACACTGGCTTAAAACTCAATATTCAGAAAACTGACACCCAATCCCATCACTTCATAGCAAATAGTTGGAGGAAAATGGAAACAATGACAGATTTTATTTCCTGGGTGCCAAATCACTGTGGAGAGTGACTCTAGCCATGAAATTTAAAGATGTTTGTTCCTTGGAAGGAAAGCTATGACAAACCTAGACCTATTAAACCTAGCATATGAAAAAGGGAAGACATTAGTTTGCCAAGAGAGGTCCACATAGTCAAAACTATAGTTTTTTCAGTAGTCATGTATGAATGGGCGAGTCGGACCAGAAAGAAGGCTGAGCTCCAAAGAATTGATGCTTTCAAACTGTGTTGCTGGAGAAGACTCTTGAGCGTTCCTTGGACAGCAAGGAGATCAAACCTATCAATCCTAAAGGAAATCAACTCTGAATATTCATTGGAAGGACTGATGCTGAAGTTCCAATACTTTGACCACCTGATGCTAAGAGCCAGATCATTGGAAAAGACCCTCATGCTGGGGGAGACTGAGGGCAAGAAGAGAAGGAGGCAACAGAGGATGTGATGACTGGATGGCATCACTGACTCAATGGACATGAGTTTGAACAAACTCCCAAAGATAATGAAAGATTTATAAGCCTGGCATGCCACAGTCCATGGGGTCACAAATAATCATATACAACTTAGCAACTGAACAACAAAAATAAAAGCGATTGGGTTATAAGACAAATCATGGTTTCATTGCTATGAGTGGCATAAAGAAAACAAAAATGAAAGAAATAGAAAGGAGAGTCTCAAAAATCAAAGACAACCTAAACAGGAATTTGAAAAAAGTAAGAGCAAAATGTTGAGCAGACACTAAATAACAATTGCTATTTTTATGCAGAAAGTCATTTTGGAATTTTATAACCATAAGAGAGAAAATTTTCATAGCAACACGAGAACTTCACTGAATAAAGTGGAGCCTAAATTTAAGGGTGATATAATATCTAAAAGGCTGATATTGTAGAGTTAACCTCATTAGATATATTTTACCATTAAGTCCAGTATACTTCTAATATCTTAATTAGGCTTAATAGCCAAATATTTCAAATATGCTTGTTATATAAAGTTATATATAATCCTCCTTAATAACTGAGACTTGAACCAGATGTTCTGCTAAAACCAGATTTTTAAAACTTTTAAAAACTGCAGGAAAGATTTGATTTTATTTGATCTTAAAAATCCATGTATATCTTTTGACAACAGGGCCTTTTTATTGTAAGTATTGCTAACAAGCTGTGAAACTTTCTCAATTGGTTTAGAAAGTAATTTAATGACCACCATCCCAACCATGGCACAGTCTTAGTGATCAACTAAATACTGGTCATGAAAGCCAATTAATCCCACCCTTGAAAGCTCTGTTTGGCAGGTACATTAGAGATGCATTAGAGACTGGCCACTTGGAGAGACCATGTAGGAGATTTGCATGCAACTGTGCAAAGACATCTCCTGACAGAATGTAAAGCTGAGAACTGCCTTCACAAGTTTAGTTTCTCTGAGTTTTTGTTTGTTGATTTGGTTTGGTTTTTAGTTTGTTTTGTCCAGAGCAGCGGTGCTGAGAGCTGCTGCTGTGAATGTTTGTTTCTGCAGAACTGCACACCTGATTGACATGTCTTGATACTAGTAATTTGCCTTGGTGCAGTACGTTGTCACTTATGGAGGTAACCTTGACCACAGCTCTGGTTTGTTAGTATATATAGTTTTTCCAGATCGTCTTCACCCCAACAATCTATTAGGTGTTTCTGAAAGAAGATGCTAAAATTTAAATATATTTTCTTTAACCCTTTTTACTGCAAAATATCACTTGTAAAAAAATATAGCATACAATTTTATCATAAATACTTGTGTATTCATCATTTAGATTAAGAAATAGAGCATTGCGAGCAACCTAGAAATCTAATCCCATACTCCCTCCCAACTATCCACTCCCAACAGCTAAAAGATAACTGAATTTCATAGCAGTCACTTTATATAGTCTTTACAATTTATACAAATCAGGCTTAAAACTCTAATACCCACTTGCTTAATTTTTGAAATATGTATAAATGATATCATAGTCTTTTATGTCTGGTATCATCCAACCAATATTATATTTGTAAGGTTTAGTCATATTGCTCAGTGTAGCTATAGAGCTTTCATTTTCATTAATTTATGGCACTCTTATTTGCATGCATGACAATTCCATTTATCCAAATGTTCTACATAACGTTGCTGTGAATATTCTTGTACATGTCTCGTATACCTATTATTCTTTGCTACATATCCAGGGGTATCATTTCTGGAGGAGGAAATGGCAACCCACTCCAGTATTCTTGCCTTGAAAATCCCACTGATAAAGGTCTGGAGGGCTACAGTCCATGGGGTTGCAGAGAGTTGGATATGACTAAGCGACTGAGCAGGAGTATAATTGCTAGAAAATGGAGTATGCAAGCATTCACAATTAGGAGAGAGTACCACATTGATTTCCTGTTACTCTCTCTTCTGTAATGTATGAGAGCTCCCAGGGTTCTACACTTTTGCCACACTTTTACATTTTAACCATTCCAGTGGATACATAGTGGTGTCTCATCAGCTTTCCCTGAATACCAGTAAGATTTGAGAATTTCTTCAGATTTTTATTCAATAGCTTGATATCTTATGGGATATCTTTCCCATATTCTTACAAGTTCTTTTGGGTTATTTTCTTATTAATTAGTAGCAGTTCTTTGCATATTCTGGATACTAGTCCTTTGCCTGTTTATGTATTGTAAATAAATTCTCCCACTTTGTGAACTTTTTTTTTCATTTCACTGGCATTGCTTGAAAATAAGTTCTTAAATCTAATGTCCAATTTATCAATATTTTCTTTTATGGTTTACATTTTGTGTGTCCTATTTAAGAAATATTGCCCCATTCCATTATAAAGATATTCTTCAATAGTATCTTTTAGAAGTTTTGTTATTTCCCACCTAAATTTATAATTTCCTGGAATTAATTTAATATATGGTACAAGGTAGCAATCAAATTGCACTATTTTCCATATGGAAAATCAACAGCTGCACCAACATTTGTGAAGACAACTTTATTTCTTATTGCTATACATTACCACTTACAGTTGAATTGGGTCCATATATGAACAAATCTACTTATTCACTGTAGTATTTTATGTTCAACTGATTATTTATTTATTTTTGCAGAAATGACACATGTTCCCTTTACTGCAATGTGATATCAGTTCTGATATCTGATAGAGCATGTCCTCCCTTTTGCCCTTCTTCTTTGAGGCAGAGTGTAATGGCTATTATTAGCATTTGGATTTTCATGTCAGTTTTAGGGTAGGTCCATCGTATTCTGTAAAACTCTACTGGAATTTTTATTGAGATTGTAGTGACTCTCGAGGTGAACTTAAGGAAAATTAGAGTCTTTACAATAATGAATGTTTTACTCCATAAACATGATAGACACATCAATATATTTCCTTTACATTCTCTCAATAATGTTTTGTAGTTTCTTCCAGAGAGGTATTTCTCTTTGTCTGCTAGACTTATTATTTGATATGTTTAATGTGATTTTATTTTTAAATATATTTATTTTATTGTATTTTTAAACTTTACAATATTGTATTGGTTTTTCCATACATCAACATGAATCCGCCACAGGTATACACTTGTTCCCTGTCTTGAACCCTCCTCCCTCCTCCCTCCCTGTACCATCCCTCTGGGTGGTCCCAGTGCACCAGCACCAAGCATCCAGTATCATGCATCGAACCTGGACTAGCGACTCGTTTCATATATGATATTATACATGTTTCAATGCCATTCTGCCAAATCATCCCACCCTCTCCCTCTCCCACAGAGTCCAACAGACTGTTCTATACATCAGTGTCTCTTTTGCTGTCTCGTACATAGGGTCATCGTTACCATCTTTCTAAATTCCATATATATGTGTTAGTATACTGTATTGGTGTTTTTCTTTGTGGCTTACTTCACTCTGTACTGTTTTAGAATTTCTTTTCCTTTGCAACTGAGTTTTATGATTTAACTTGCAAACAGAAAATCTGCTAAAGTAGTTTATTGATTTTAATACTTTATTTGTATTCTTTTGTTTATATCTATATATTATCATATGTGGATAAAGAAGATTCCTTTTCAGTTCCATTCAGTTCCATTCCTTTTGTTTCTTCCTTTAGCTTGGTGCACTGTTCAAATCTCCAATAAGATTCTAATGGCTGGTAGTAGCAGGTACCTATGTCTCCATTTTAAAGGGATGACTAAAATATGGTTTTACCAGTAGTCATGTATGGATGTGAGAGCTGGACTATAAAGAAAGCTGAGAGTGGAAGAATTGATGCTTTTGAACTGTGGTGTTGGAGAAGACTTGAGAGTCCCTTGGACTGCGAGGAGATCCAACCAGTCCATCCTAAAGGAGATCAGTCCTGGGTATTCATTGGAAAGACTGACGTTGAAGCTGAAACTCCAATACTTTGGCCACCTGATGCGAAGAGCTGACTCATTTGAAAAGACCGTGATGCTGGGAAAGATTGAGGGCAGGAGGAGGAGGGGATGACAGAGGTTGAGATGGTTGTATGGCATCATGGACTCAATGGACATGAGTTTGGGTAGGCTTCCAGAGTTGGTGATGGACAGGGAGGCCTGGCGTGCTGCAGTTCATGGAGTCACAAATTTGGACAGGACTGAGTGACTGAACTGAACTGAACTGAAAAATTTCAATATCAAGCACTATTTTTGTGATAGCACTTTTTTTTTGTCATATTCATTTATTGAAGGCATTCATTTTATTCTTGATTTTCTAGTTTTTTAAAATAATGAATATATATGAAAGGATATAAATTAAATTTATCAAATATTATCCTGTAACATTTTGAAGATGATACAATTCTTATTCTTCCTGTTAATGTTACATTAATAGATTTTCTGATATTAAACTAACCTTACACTCTCCAAATAATATTAAACTAGTTATGATGTATTACCCTTTTTACTAACTTCCTAAGTTTGCTAATATTTATTAGATTTTGAATTCTATATTCATACTTAAGATAGGCATAAAAATGTCTTTTCCAGAAGTATTGCATTATCACAACATGAATTGAGAAGCATTGGTGCTGTGGGATTTTTAGTTCCCCCAGAGGGTTTTGAACAACACTAAATTATTTATTGCTTAAATATTTGGAATTGTTCACCAAATGAAAGCATCTAGACCTAAATTTTTGTTTTGTGTGGCTTTGTAATGTTTTCCTTAAATTTGAAGAAAAAAAGTTTGTTGAAAGGCTTTTAACTAGGGATTAAATTTAGTCAGTATTTACAGGATTGCTCAAATTACTATTTCTACTATGTCGGCTAAATTGCCATATTATTGATTTCAAGATTTCATTACATTCTCTTATCTCATATATTTCTGAGAATTTTTCTATTAAAGTTTTATCTTTTAAAGCAGTTTAGGTTCACAGTAAAATCAAGAACATACAGAGATTTCTCATATACTCTCTATCCTCACACATACAGTTGTTATTTAGTCCCTAAGTAATGTCTGTCTCTTTGCGACTCCATGGGCTGTAATGGCTCAGTGGTTAAAAAAATAAATAAATAAATCTGCCTTGCCAAGCAGGATATGCAGGTTTCAATCCCTGGGTAGGGAAGATCCCCTGGAGGAGAAAATGGCAACCCGCTCCAGTATTCTTGCCTGGAGAATCCCATAGACAGAGGAGCCTGGTGAGCTACAGTCCATAGGGTCACAAAGAGTCAGACATGACTTACTGACTAAACAACAACACACATGCAAAGCCTCTCCCATTATCAACAACTCACACCAGAGTGGTGCATATGTTGCAACACATCACAATCACCCCAAGTCTATAGTTTATATTAAGGTTCACTCTTGGTGTTCTATAGGAGAAGGCAATGGCACCCCACTCTAGTAATCTTGCTTGGAAAATCCCATGGATGGAGGTGCCTGGTAGGCTGCAGTCCAAGGGGTCGCTAAGAGTCGGACATGACTGAACGACTTCACTTTCACTTTTCACTTTCCTGCATTGGAGAAGGAAACGGCAACCCACTCCAGTGTTCTTGCCTGGAGAATCCCAGGGATGGGGGAGCCTGGTGGGCTGCCGTCTATGAGGTCTCACAGAGTCGGACTGAAGCGTCTTATCAGCAGCAGTAGCATCTTGGTATTCTATATTATATATGCTGCATACGTGCTCAGTCACTCAGTCATGTCCAACTCTTTCCTACTTTATGGACTGTAGCCTGCCATGCTCCTCTGTTCATGAGATTACTCCAGGCGAGAATATTGGAGTGAGTTGCCATTTTCCCTTCCAGGGGATATTCCCAATCAAACCTATGTCTCCTGCATTGGCAAGCAGATTCTTTACCACTGAGCCACCTAGGAAGCCCACTCTGTTATATGGATTTGGACAATGTATATTCATTGTACCCATCATTATAGGATCAGAGAGAATATTTACACTGTCCAAAAATTCCTGGTCCTCCACAACTATGCCCTTTACCCTAACACTCCTAATCCCAGCAACCAATGATCTTTTTACTGTCTCCATAGTTTTGTCTTTTTCAGAATGTCAATTAGTTGGAATTTCTAAGAATTTTATTCTTGAAATTGGCCATTTTCTCTCTCTGCTCTCTCTCTTTCCCTAAGCACACCAAGGTTTGTCAGTTTTATGGATCTTTTGATTGTTATTTTATTCTTTCTGGTTTATTAACTCTATTATTTTACTTTAATTCTCCTATATTTGCAAAACATACAAATTACTGTTATATAACTTCTTGAGAAGGATGCTTGGTCCATTGATTCTGTCTTTCTTCTTTTCAAATACATGCATTGAAAGACAAAAATTCTTTCTAAGCAAAGATTTTTCTGCAAGCTTTGGTGTGTTATTTTTATTATCATTCAGATTAAAATCTATTCTAGTCTATATTATGACTTTTCCCTTTGACTTTTGAGTTATTTGAAAGTATTTCCCTTAGTTACCAAATATATTGAGGCTTATTTAACTTTATAACTTGTTTTTATAAAAATAATTTGTGGCTAAAGCATTTTCTTTTTATGATATCTAATTTTTGGCCTTAAATAAAAATTGATTAACAACCAGTATCCATGTAACTTTCGTAAATGAGTGTACTTGAAAGAACGCTTGTTTCTGTATTTGTTGGGTGTCACATTTTATATATAATATCCATTCTATCAAGTTTGCTAATTGTTTTTCAAATATTCTATAGCATGGCTGATTTTTGATCCAATTGTATAAACAGTTCTCACTATCTGTAGACCTGCTTTTTTCTGCTAGAGTGCTATAAATTTTCCTTTTTATATATTATTGAATACTAAAAATTTATATAATTTTAGACATATATCTCATCAGTGAATTAAAATTGATATGGACTGTTTACCTTTATCTCTTTTACCTTTAATTATAATATTTCTATCATTAATATAACTCAGAATTTAAGTATTTTGTATGAACTACCTTTTGTTCCCTCTTCTTTTGATAATATCTATCATTTTTTAACAACTCACTAATTCAAACTGTATATCTTTATATTTTTGACATGTTATTCTAGAAGTTATTTTCTGCAATCTGAAAATCCTTGTGTTTTAATTGAAACATTTAATCTATTTGTTGTTGCTGCTGTTCAGTTGCTAAGTTGTCTCTGACTCTTTGTGATCCCATGGTCTGTAGCATGTCAGGCTCCTCTGTCCTCCATTATCTCCTGGAGCTTATTTAAATTCCTGACTATTGAGTCAAGGATGCTATCTAACCATTTGATCCTCTACAGCCCCCTTCTTCTACCTTCAATATTTCCCAGCATCAGGGTTTTTTCCAACTAGTCAGATCTTTGCATAAAGTGGCCAAAGTATTGGAGCTTCAGCTTTAGCATCAGTCCATCCAATGAATATTCAGGACTGATTTCCTTTAGGATTGACTGAATAGATCTCCTTGCCATCCAAGAGACTCTCGAGAGTCTTCTCCAGCACCACAGTGTGAAAGCATCAGTTTTTGGCCCTCAGCCTTCTTTACGGTCCAACTCTCACATCCACACATGCCTACTGGAAAAAGCATAGCTTTGACTAATTAGACCTTTGTCAGCAAAGGAATGTCTCTCCTTTTTAAAATGTTCTCTAGGTTTGTCATAGCTGTCCTTCCAAGGAGCAAGAGCCTTTTGATTTCATGGCTGCAGTCACTGTACACAGTGATTTTGGAGCCCAAGTAAATAAAATCTGTCACTGCCTCTACTTTTTTTTCCCCGCCTTCTATTTACCTTGAAGTTATGGGATCAGATGCCATGATCTTGGTTTTTTAATGAGTTTCAAGCCAGCTTTTTCACTTTCCTCTTTTACCCTCATCAAAAAGCTTTTTAGTTCCTCTTTACTTTCTGCCATTAGAGTAGTATCATCTGTGTATCTGCATATATATACACATATATATATTTATATAACTGAATTTAAATATACCATATTTTTCAATCTTCTCTATATATGCCATTTTTCTGTTTTCTTATTTCCCATCTCTCAACTTTTTGCTTGAAAGCTTTATTATTCAATCTCTCCCTCTTTTTATTCTAGTTATGAACTCTTTTTTTTAAACTCATGTGCCTAACCTCTATTACCGTAAGCTGTGCTAAACCTTATAAGACATCACTATTTTTGTTTAATGAAATTAATATTCTTACAGATATACCCAGATATTTCCCCCTTCCTGATATTCTTATGTCTGTGTAATTTCCTGCTGTCTTTGAAGCAAGTTTCCTTCCCCTGAAATAATTTCTTTAGGGTTTTACTGTGCATCTTCCTGTAATAAATTCACTCATTTCTCATTTTTTCTGAAAACATCTTTATTTTTACTATGTTTCTGAATTAAGTTTTGCTGAGTATAAAATTTGTTGAAATTTGTATTCTTTCATCATTTAAAGATGCCATTCCAATGTATTCTGGTTTCCATCATTTTTATTGAAAATCCAATTGTTAATCATACTGTTCTTTGGAACATAACATGTCTTTAATCTCTGATGGATTTTAACTCTGGTTCTTTATATTTTTATCTCAGCAGTTTTTAAATATAAAACTGAGTTTCATTTTATTTTTATCATATTAAGGTTTGTAGTGCTCCCTATTCTGTGACTTGATAACTTGATACCTTTTTCCAGTTTCGTTCAGTTCAGAGCCATCTTCAGATATTACTTCTGCCCCATTTCCTATCCAATTTTCCTTGGATTACAATTTCAGAAAGGTAGGCCTGCTTTCTCTGTGATCTATGTCACATTCCATTATTCTGTAATTTTCATTTTTTGCTTCTCTGTGCTTCATTCTGGACATTTACTTCTAAGATATCCTCTTTGGATTAATTCTCTTTTCAACTGTGTCTGGCATGTGTTGAACTTATCTTACTGGTTTCTTCATTTGAATTTATTGAAATTCTATATTTTTATTTGGTATTTAAAATTTTCCAGTCTTCTGTAAATACTCAATATTTGCTTTGGCTTCTTTTGACAGAGAGAGATCATTATTTCAAGACCTGTGTCTAATAACCTTACCATTTGAAACTTAGTGGGCTTGTTTCTATCTTCTACTGCTTTTATTACTTCTCTTCATCATGTGTTCTCTACTCCTATTCTTGGTGACTTTTCTACTGTGTACCTTTTTTTTTTTTTTAATGTTTATAGATCATTTGACTTTTAAGATGATAACATCTTGCTCCAGAGTTTTAATATTTGTTCTGCCTGTCTCTAGAGAGACCAGCAGTAAGATTACCTCAGTTCAATTCCAGATATGAGAGAATAAAAAACTGAGCTGCAGTCACTTCTGGGTACTACATTCAGCTCTTCCATATCCCTGTGATGTCATCCTGGACACCTATCCTTTCCCTCTTAGTTCAAAGAAGCTTTCAGAAGAATTGTTTAACCCTTTATCAACCCATTCCAGAACTGGAAAACATCCATAGGGAAAAACATTCTGGCATGAATCTTCCTTTTGATAGCTACCTATTAATTCTGTTGCTCTCTATAACATCTCTCCATATTCTATTATTCTAGTTATCCTCAGCAGAAAAACTTTGTCCGAATTATTTACTCTACCTTTACTAGAAACTCCACTGCACTGATTTTGCTTTTTTTCTTTTAGTTTATGACACTGGCATGGCTCAAAACAGAACCATAAGGGAGCCAATAAGAACACGTAGGTGTTACAAAAACTGCAAAGAATGTTGTTGTGGAATTTTTTTTTTTTTTTAGTTGAGACTATTATCCTCATTGAATCAAACTACTCTTTCCTCAGCCAAAATATCAAAAATAAGAATACAAATAAGATTTCTTGTGAATTTCAAAGTTTTCATATTATTTTCTCTTGCTAAATTTTAAATTAAAAATATGAGTTTATTATAAATCAAAACTATTATAAAATATTTATCAAAATTTTGAATTAAAATGTAAAAGCAACCAACTTTAAACACATTTGCATAAAATACATTTGTTAATTTTTTTTCCTTTTTCATATTGAACTATCCTCAGATGATTTGCATTATAATATTTGAGAGTTTTAGCTTTATACTTGTGTTTCAGGACCAAAAGAGAAGGACATATTTGGAAAATATAAACTTTGGATTTTTTTTTTTTTAATCAAATGATCTTGAAAACCAGTAGGTACTTGCAGAGTAGCAGGAAACTGGGAAGTGAACTGGGAGGCAAAAATAAGTGGAGAAAGAGGCAGAGAAGAGTTCGAGTCAAACTATGATCTTGACACAGAATGCTGCTGCTGCTGCTGAGTCACTTCAGTTGTGTCCGACTCTGCATGACCCCATAGACGGCAGCCCACTAGGATGCCCCATCCCTGGGATTCTCCAGGCAAAAAAAACTGGAGTGGGTTGCCATTTCCTTCTCCAATGCATGAAAGTGAAAAGTGAAAGTGAAGTCGCTCAGTCGTGTCCAACCCTCAGCGACCCCATGGACTGCAGCCTTCCAGGCTCCTCCGTCCATGGGATTTTCCAGGCAAGAGTACTGGAGTGGGGTGCCATTGCCTTCTCCATACAGGGGCATAAATGAAAAATGTTGTTTAAAAACTATTCAAGTTAATATATAGTATTTCCACTCTCTGCTGTTTATTATCCACCACCACCAAGTAATTCTACAGTTTACACTGAACCTTGATGGGTTTCCTACAAATTTAGCTCAGTCCTGACTGCCAACCTACTGTCAGAGTCCACAGGTGAAGACGCTGTCCTACAAGACTGCTCCCAGTTCAGAGGCCATCACAAGTTCAGGTTGTTATCTGTTCTTCTGACTGACAGGCTATGAACTGAAGGTTTCTATTGGTCCTTCCTGGGTTCTAATAGCTCTTTAGAGCAGAGGTTTCCAACCTTCTTGGTGCTAGGAACCGGTTTTGTGAAAGACAGGTTTTCTATGGATTGGGTTGTGGGGGTGCTTTCAAGATGATTCAAACCTATGATTTTACTGTGCACTTTATTTCTATTCTTATTACATCAGCTCCACCTCAGATCATCTGGCATGAGATTGCAGAGACTGGGGAGCCCTGGACTAGATTAGCTTACAGAACTCTGGAAACCAGTTTACTAATCAATTTACTGCTTTATTACACAGGATATTCAAGGATATAAGTGAGTAGGCTAATTAAAAGATGCAGGAATAGTTCATTTTATCACTGTTTGCTTTATTGCACTTCACAGATATTGCAGTTTTTACAAATTAAAGGTTTGCAGCAACCCTGCATTGAGTAAGTCCATGGGGCCACTTTTCCAACACCATTTGCTTGCTATGTATCCGTGTCCCATTTTAGTAGTTCTCACAATATTTCACACTTTTCCACTATTGTTATATTTCTTATGGTGATCCGTGATCTTTGATGTTTCTATCATTATTGTTTTGATGTGTGACAATATTGAATAATGTGTTTTAATGACTGCTCTACCAACCAACTGCTGTCCTCTCCCTAACCCTAAGACAACAATACTGAAATTAGGACACCTGAAAGGCTTCATGGGCAGGGAAGGGTAGCACATCTCTCACTTCAAATCAAAAGCTCTCACTTCAAATCATTAAGTTTACTAAGGAAGGCATGTTGAAAGTTGAGATAAGCCAATGTTAGGTCTCTTGTTAGGTCTCTTCACACTTAACCAAGCTGTGAATACAGGAGACAAGTTCCTGAAGGACGTTGACAGTGCTACTCCAGTGAACACATGACTCATAAGAAAGCAAAACAGCCTTATTGCTGACAACAAGAAAGTTTCAGTGATCTGGACAGAAAACCTAACCAGCGACACATCCCATTAAGAAGAAACTGGATCCAAAGAAAGGCCTTTTCTTCAATTCTATGAATGCTGAGAGAAGGGAGGAAGCCACAGAAGAAAAGTTTGAAACTAGCAGAAGTTGGTTAATGGGGGTTAGGAACAGAAGCCACCTCCATAACATAAAAATGCAAAATGAAGCCTCAAGTACTGATATGAAAGCTGCAGCAAGTTATCCAGAAGATCTAACTAAGAAAATTCATGAAAGTGGCTACCCTAAACAACAGATTTTCAATGTAAGCAAAATAACCTTCTACTGGAAGAACACGCCATCTGAGACTTACACATCTAGAGAAGAGACGTCAACACCTGCCTTCAAAACATTAAAGGAGCGGGCTAATTTTCTTGCTAGGCACTAATGCCACTGGTGAATTTAAGTTGAAGCCAATGCTCATGGACCATTCTGAAAATCCCAGCACCCTCAAGAATTATATTAAAAATACTTTGGTTGTGGAGTAACAAAGACAGAATGACTGCACATCTGTTGATAACGTGGTTTATTGAGTAGTTAAAGATCACTATTGAGACCTACTCTCAGAAAAAAAAAAAAATCCAAAATAATAGTGCTCACTGATAATATACCTAATCACCCCAGAGCTTTGATAGATATGTTAAATGAGATTAATTCTGCTTTTATGCCTAATAACACAACATCCATTCTGCAGCCCTTGGATCAAGAATAAATTTGACTTCAAGTCTTATTATTAAAGAAATACATTTCATAAGGCTACTGCTGCCATAGATAATGATTTCTCTTATGGATCTGGGAAAATTCATTAAAAATATTCTGGAAAGGATTCACCATTCCTGATTCCATTAATAACATTTATGATTCATGAGAAGAGGTCAAGTCATCATGAACAGAAATTTGGAAGCAGTTGATTACAACTCTCCTGAAGTTTTGGAGAGGATAAAGACTTCAGGGGTGGAAATAATTGCAGATTTGGTAAAAACAGCAAAAGAACTAGATTTGAAAGAATCTGCATATATGACTTGAATTCCTGAAGTCTCATGATGAAACTTTAATAGATAAGGGGTTGCTTCTTATGAATGAGCAAAGAAAATGGTTTCTTGAGATGGACTCTATCCCTGATGATATGCTGTGAAATTTGTTGAAAACAAAGTATTTAGCCTATTATATTAACTTAATTGATAAGTTAAGGCAGCAACCCTTTGAGAGGACTAACTCAAAATTTTCAAGAAGTTCTACTGTGGATAAAAGTTATGGGATGGGGAATGAGGTGGGAGGGGGGTTCAGGATGGGGAACACATGTACACCCATGGCTGATTCATGTCAATGTATAGCAAAAACCACTACAATATTGTAAAGTAATTAGCTTCCAATTAAAGTAAATAAATTTTTTAAAAAGTTATCAAATAGCACTGCATGCCACAGAGAAACTATTTACAAAGGGAAGAGTCAATAGACACAGCAAACTTCATTTCTGTCTTATTTTACAAAACTGCCACAGCTACCCCAACCTTCAGCAACCACCCTGATCAGTCAGTGGCCATAACATCAAGGCAAGACCCTCCACTAGCAAAAAGATTCCAACTCACTAAATGTTCAGATGATGGTTAGCATTTTTTTAGTGATAAAGATTTTTTACTAAGTATCCACATTATTTTTTTTAGAAATACTGTTATTGAACACTTAATAGACTATTAGTACAAGGTAAATATACCTTTTATATTCATTGAGAAACCAAAAAATCGTGTGACTCACTGTATTGAGAGATTCGCTTTATTGCAGTGGTCTGGAAGCAAATGTGCAGTATCTCAGGGATATGTCTGTGCATGGTGCAAGGTCTGGAAGGGTCTTGAATACTAGAGCTTCTGTTCCAGTCTTTAGATTCATTCTGGTTCAGCAACCAAAGTTCAGGAAGCACATCAAAGCCTGTCCTTTAAAGTTTTTATGAAGTCGTCATTACAGGGGCAGGTATCAGTAAATCATCCTTGAACTCAATGTCCAAGGCTTCTTCCTTTCCTGGATCATTTTTCCTGGCAACCAGCCCCTCCTTAAGGGTTTTCCAAAAGTTACCTCATTAACATAACCTCAGTATTGGTTGAAAGGGACATGTTATGAATCACAAAAGGTATTCTTTTCACCCTTATTACTCTATCATTTATATTCCAAGGTTTTAGGATCTCTGGTGATAGAAAAGGACTAAGACCAAATATGTATTTCTTTTTTTAAAAGTATTTATTATAAATCATAGTGTCACAAATGCAAAAACAAAAACAATTTGTGAAAGCTAGAAAATGGCATTAAAAATAACTTAAAAGTAAACTCATCTAATGTTTGTCTTCTTATCTTGTAGACAACCCATCCACTCTAAATATCTGATTTGATTTTATTAACATATGTGTATGTAAACTTTGATCTATCAAGAAAGGATTTATGTTTATTTCCAAGTATCAGATATTTCAATGACAGCATAGGTCTGTGAGGATACTTGAAGTTTATGAATTCCATCAATATAAGCAGATTAAAGGCAAGTAAGTGTCACAAATGGTAGGAATAATGTTTAAGAAGGAAAATTATTCTTTTCAATTATTTATTTATTTTTGCATGTAAGTTCTATCCTTTTTGTTTACTCAGTAAAGCTGCCTGTTACCCAGTAAGAGACCAGAAACAAACTCTTAGAATTACCTTAAGTTCCTACTGAAAATGAAGATTCCACGGAAAGCCTATCCTACAACTGTTAATAGCATACAACCCAGAATTCCCTTTATAACATGCTCTCAAGATGATTGTTTACCACTGAAGTTTTCAAATCATACTAGTAAAGCCTTAAGGACCCTCTCCATCACCAGTAAAATCCACTGATGAATTCTATAGTGAAGATTGCTGCTGATTACTATCTGAAGCCCATGAAACAAAAGCAAGACATCCTAATAATACTTTGCCTTAGATATTAACCACATCCTTGGGGTTGTGATTGGCTGAGCATGAAGAACATGGAAACAAAATCTTTTGTTTACTTCTAAAATTGACGGCAACAGTTTGAACTGGACACGGAACAATGAACTGGTTCAAAATTGGGAAATGAGAACGTCAAGGATGTATGTTGTCTCCCTGCTTATTTACTTCTATGTAGAGTACATCATGTGAAATGCCAGGCTGGATGAAGCACTAGCCAGAATAAAAATTGCAGGGAGAAATATCAGTAACCTTAGATATGCAGGTGACACCACGGTTATGGCTGAAAACAAAGAGGAACGAAAGAGCCTCTTGGTGAAGCTAAAAGAGGAGAGTGAAAAAGCTGGCTTAAGACTCAACATTCAAAAAATGAAGATCATGGCATCCAGTCCCATCATTTCCTGGCAAATAGACAGATAGATGGGGAAACAATGGAAACAAGGACAGATTTTTTTCCTTGGACTCCAAAATCACTGCAGATGGTGACTGTAGCCATGAAATTAAAAGATGCTTGCTCCTTGGAAGAAAAGCTGTGACAAACCTAGAAAGCATATTAAAAGCAGAGACATTGCTTTACCAAAAAAGGTCTGCTTGGTCAAACTATGGTTTCTGCAATAGTCATGTATGGATGTGAGAGTCGGACCATAAAGAAAGCTGAGCACTGAAAAACTGATGCTTTTGAACTGCGGTGTTGGAGAAGACTCTTAAGAGTCCCTTTGACAGCAAGAAAATCAGATCAGTCAATCCTAAAGGAAATCAGTCCTGAGTATTTATTAGAAGGACTGATGCTGAGGCTGAAGCTCCAACAGGTGGACTTTGGCCACCTGTTGCAAAGAGCTGACTCATTGGAAAAGACCCTGATGCTGGGAAAGATCAAAGGCAGGAGAAGAAGGGGATGACAGAAGATGAGATGGTTGGATGGCATCACTGACTCAATGGACATGAGTTTGAGCAAGCTCCAGAAGATGGTGATGGACAGGGAAGCTTGGTGTGCTGCAGTCCATGGGGTCACAAAGAGTTGGGCATGAATGAGTGACTGAACAACAAGATGACTCAGTTCTAGGTTCCTGAGGTTGAAACATAATAATTTCTTTAACAGATAAATAGATATAATAGATTATAGATAGATATACTCCTTTCACATTACTCAACTATTTAAATAGAATGTCTCTATTTTCCCTTCTAAAAAGTGACATCACGTAACACATCATTATACGAGATAGGTTTCTAAACTATTGCATAATTACTTAATTTAAATTGTACCCTGAATAATACTTAGCAAACAAGGTCTTCACTTTTTGGGATAGGTTTATTTTGTTTAAAAAGACAAAAGTTTAAACTATTAAAGCAATTCTTTTGACCAGCTTCACCTATAATCCAGCCTCCTGTGTAGTTTATGATTCTCATATTGCTCAATATTTTTATCATAAAGGCAGCACATATAGCATGTGCACATATCATCCATAGGCAAAAGTACATGAAGCCCAAAAAAGAACTGAGTAATCAGAGATGACAAATGTAAAGCATAATTCAAAAGACAAAGTATTAACACATGAGCTATTTGAATAACATTTTAAATAACATCTGAAGTATAATATTGATGCATGACTAAATAGTATTTTAGTGCTTGTAATTGGGAACCAAACAAACATGAGTTGAATTCTGGCTTTGCAAAGTGATTTGGGAAAGTGACTTACTTTCTGAGGAAACCCTAGAGCTCTCAGCAAAAAAAAAAAAAAAAACTAGGATAAGATGCTATTTATTTCCCAGTAGGTACTGAGGTCCAGCAGAGTATTCATTACATAAAGGCAAAAACTTTTCTGTCTTTTTCATTGCTATATTGCAAGCACCTACAACAATATCTAGGGTACGGCAGGCAGTCAACAAATAATTAATTAATGGATGAAATAACTCAATATGCAAGACGTTTAGTGCACTATGTAGCAATATTAGTAAGAACTAAATAAGTCATAGTTATCATTATTGTTATTGCTATGGGTTTAAAGATCCTTATAATAATATATTGATCATTTAATAAAACCATCTGTGTTTATTCTCTATATATTTCTAACACATTCCAAATAGTTAACTTAATAATAAAAGTGAAAAGGGAAGTTGCTCAGTTGTGTCCGACTCTTTGCTATCCCATGGACTATAGCCAACCAGACTCCTCCATCCATGGAATTTTCCAGACAAGAGTACTGGAGTGGGTTGCCATTTCCTTCTCCAGGGGATCTTTCTGACCCAGGGATTGAACCTGAGTCTCCCACATTGCAAGCAGACACTTTACCATCTGAGCCGCCCTGGGAAGTGAAAAATATTTAGGCTGATGTAGAGAAATGATACAGAAATTAATCTTTTTGGACTCACATCTCTCTAGAGGAAATTGCAATTTACTTTGCATGAACCTTGTATAATCAGAGACTGAGAAGTTTATTAAACATTTGGATATTTCTAAGTTATCAAGAAACATTTAAGGATATACCTTATATTCATATTATTACCATGAGAAATCTAAAAAGGAAAATAAAGAAAATTTTCAGATATAAAGGTTCATTGGAGTTGTTTCATAACAGAATGCACAGATCTGTATTAAAATGGAAAACTATAAAGATATCATCAGTCATATTGGCCTTAAGAAGTAAGTCACAAGCCAGCACAAATTCTGCCTCCGTCCCAAGATTCATGTTTCCTCTATGCACATTTTATATGTCTGATATTATAACACTAAAACATGCAAAAATTATGTATTACTATCTATAGTATTAAAATATCTACATCAAAAAACCCCTCAGCAACACATGTGCTTTGCATTGAGAACCTTGCAAATTTAGAGAACTGAAAGATAAAGATAGATGCATATGAATCTAGCACTGTGGTTAGGAGATTTACATAGGAACCATATATTTTGAACTCAAATGTTGAGATTTTCTCTTATTAGCTGTGTGATTTTGCACAATTTAAACTCTAAAGCCTTAGTTTCTCTATTAAAAGTATATTCCTAAAATAAGAACCTGATAAAAGCCAAATTTACTTTTTATATAAATTCAAGACAATGCACAACTGTACATACATATTCAAGATTAGGAAATTAAAATTAATTGCAAGATTATCGTGGAATGAATCTAGCTGATAAAGTCTTCTTATATACACTATTAGGAAATACAAGTATCTTCTAGGACTATATAAACTATCAATTCCCATAAAAATTCCCAGAAAGGCAAGTAAAATAGAAAAGGCAAAAGGAAAAGATCTACTACATGTTGCCCATGAGAACTCAGCAACTTTTGTAAGCCTTTTGTACTACCAATAATGCTTATTTTATCACAATAAAAAATGAAAATTTATTTCCCAGAAGGACATTTAAGTACAAGATATTAATTGCATGTTATTTTAGTTATTTTTTTTGCAATATCCTTGGATTATACAGAATGAAATATACTAAAATTTCAAGATTTATTAATAGATAAGTTCAAATTATGGGCTGGTCTATTTTTTCTTTCAAATGCGATGTAAAATCCATTCCACAGGTTCAACTTATTTCCACTAAAAAATATCCAAGCTAGTTTTAATTAAACTATACTGTTTTTCATATGTCAGGTCAATTCCTTTCTAACTTGTTTGAATGGTCACTGTCTGTTTAATAACAGCATTAGAAATGAATAGAGACAGCTTTGTTTCTTGGTATATAATCATTATTAAATTATTTACTACTAAATATAAAGACTAGGCTTCTAATAACATCATTCACCAGTCTAAACCACACAATGCCTTCAACTAATCATCAACTATTTAAATAGCTCCCATTTCTGCATAAATTACTAATGCTAAAATTGAGACATTTGTCATGGATATTATCATACAGAATTTTTACCTAACTTTACTTTTCCTACCTAACTTTTACTCTGCTTATCTTGACAAAACAAACACAATATATTTTGGTTTCTAGTGGAGTAGTGTGAGTGAGAAAGACTAAGAGAAGCTTCATGTTTCTGGATAAGAAATCTTTATCACAAGTAACTTAAATACATGGGCAAAATTTCATTCAAATCATAGTCCTGCTCCAATCCACTTCCCATTCAGATTATTACACAATTTTAACTTCACCAATCTAAATGTAAAATATTCCAGAACAAGCCAGATCTTTTCACAGCTCCTTGACATTGTTTCAGCACCTTCATCTATACATTAATTCTCTACTGTCAAATAAGAATATATTTCTAAGATTCTAGTGGGTTTTACTTAATTTTACAAATGAGTTTATATTTTATAAATTTAAAGATCAGACACATTATCCTTTTGTGTCATTCAATGCATCTGCCCCCATCTTCTTAGAACTTAATTCTATAATAGACTTTCATTTATTTTTATCACTCATTCACCAATAATAGTCTATATGCTTATGGTATTGGAGAAAGAGTACAGTGTGGTGAGGCACTCCAGCTTCAGTGTCAAACTCAAGTTCAACCACAAGTTCTACTTGGTGAAACTGTTTCTCCTTAGTCGTGTTCCTTGATATCTCTACGTCTCAGTTATTTCTTCTGTAAAGTATAACAAATAGAAGGCAAAATTTAGCCATGTTATATATTGTGTAATAGGTTCCTTAAAAGATTATGAAGAGATATAAATGAAATAATGGGGACAAAGCACTAGGAAAGTGTCTGGAAAGAATGAGCTTTTAATGTCGTTGCCACTATTACTACAATGTTGCTGCTATTTCAGCATATCTGGCGTGTTTTACAATACTGTCTTTTCCTACTGCTTTAAATGTGTCAGTGAATCAAAAGTCAGTTCTTGTGTATGTAAGGTTAACAACAATCCAACCTAATATGGAGTGGCCCCCAACATTATAATCAGTTTTTCTTCTTTGTGCCTCTCACAATAGCATTCTCATTTTTGAACTCTCTTTCCTCATGCTGTTTTTCAACTTGTAATTTTTCCCTACCACTTGTTGTTAATGAATTTAAGGAAAAGAAAGGGCATGAATAGAGGAGTCCATGGAGGACACTGTCCTTGGTAAACAATATGGATTCATAGGTTATTCATATGGGATAGAGGAGAATATAACTTAAAGAGATACAGCAAATACTAGAGTTGAAGAAGATACTGCAGAAACCAAATTATAAAATAAAGGTGTTGAGAGCTTAGACAAAGTTCATGGCAATCAAAGTGGAAAAATAAAGAATCTAAGAATCGTTGCTAGTAAAGAATTCATAAAATTAGAGGCTGATTATCTATATAGCTCATTAAAATATGAATACATTTTAAAATAAGAAATATAAGCATGAAGTACACAAGAGTTAGCAAAAACAACAATCAACTAAGAAACATCTGTGTCCTCTAGATATGCTCATTTTAAAATCTGGGTAATGTGTGTGTAAGTGTGTATATTTATATGTGTATGTCTGTGTTTGTATGTCTGTGTGAGTGTTGACAGGGGAGAAAAAGGAATGTGCCAAATGAACACATTTGTGACACTGCATTAAAAATGCTTCAGAAGAGTAAAGTGAGCTGAACCTGTGTTGCTGGGACTCAATATAGTTTCCAACAACAGTTTATTAGGTATTTACTATGTGCCAGGCACTGGTAAAGACTGCTTATACAACACTAAACAAAATAAAATATGTGACTACCTTCATTGTCCTCTATTTTGCAAGGGGAGGCAACTGGGGAAGGTAAGACAATAAACAAATAATATAAACTTGGTTATAAGTATTCATTATATGTGGATATTATTGTAGATTGACTTTTATAGCAGAGAATGGGGTCTGTGTGTATCTATTGTAAGTGTACTACATAATAACATGTGTATGTTTACAGTAAATTAGCAGTGGTGATCAAATTTAACCTGAAATTCAGACTGTACAACTTTACATTACTATACACTACATACAAGAAAATTAAAGAATAACAATATTGTTTTCAAAATTAGTATTGATAGCAGCATCAACACTCTAAAATGTATTTTTAGATCTCAAGAATAAGATGCAAACTGCAGTCATTATTAAGGGCCAGATATATTATATGTGCCATATATTTATTGCCATATTTAACCTTTAAAACAGCCTTATAAGTTTCATAATATTATTCTTCATATGTGATTATATTCTATGACATTTCATTATGGACAAAACTTTTGAGGTAAATGCCTTATTTTTTTCTGAACAATGAAAAAAAGTGACTATACAAATGAAAGAAATTATTACAATTTTCAGATCATGACATTTTCAACATTAGCTTTTATATAAAATTTATATTTTGACAGTAGATTATTAAAACCCTATGAGAAAAGATGGTGTTGCCAGAAAAGAAGCCCCAGTTACCTCTACTTTCTATACTCATACCTCTCTTTCAGAGATTTCCAATCATGTATAGACTTGATGGGACGGAGTTAATTCCTACCAACAGAAAAAACACCAAATCCTCCTTCTCCCCAGTACATGGAAGAAACAAACTGCCTCACGCTCAGTTAGACAAACTCTTTCTTGACAAATTTTGAGAGTGATATAATCTTAAGAGTGAAAATTTGAGAACACAACATAAGGACATGAGGTCACATTTACTGGACCAAAAGGCAGCTTCTGGAGGACTAGACTGTATAGGGAATGAGATCTATCCTGCTTCTTTCTGTATTTTCTATTAGTCTCTAAGCTGGGCTCCAACTTTAGGCTAACGATGACTCAGTTCAGTTCAGTTCAGTCGCTCAGTCATGTCCGACTCTTTGCGACTCCATGAATCGCAGCACTCCAGGCCTCCCTGTCCATCACCAACTCCCGGAGTTCACTCAGACTCACGTCCATCGAGTCAGTGATGCCATCCAGCCATCTCATCCTCTGTCGTCCCCTTCTCCTCCTGCCCCCAATCCCTCCCAGCATCAGAGTCTTTTCCAATGAGTCAACTCTTCACATGAGGTGGCCAAAGTACTGGAGTTTCAGCTTTAGCATCATTCCTTCCAAAGAAATCCCAGGGCTGATCTACTTTAGAATGGACTGGTTGGATCTCCTTGCAGTCCAAGGGACTCTCAAGAGTCTTCTCCAACTCCACACTTCAAAAGCATCGATTCTTCAGCACTCAGCCCTCTTCACAGTCCAACTCTCACATCCATACATGACCACAGGAAAAACCATAGCCTTGACTAGACGGACCTTTGTTGGCAAAGTAACGTCTCTGCTTTTGAATATGCTATCTAGGTTGGTCATAACTTTACTTCCAAGGAGTAAGCGTCTTTTAATTTCATGGCTGCAGTCACCATCTGCAGTGATTTTGGAGCCCCCCAAAATAAAGTCTGACAGTTTCTACTGTTTCCCCATCTATTTCCCATGAAGTGATGGGGCCAGATGCCATGATATTCATTGTCTGAATGTTGAGCTTTAGGCAAACTTTTTCACTCTCCAATTTCACTTTCATCAAGAGGCTTTTGAGTTCCTCTTCACTTTCTGCCATAAGGGTGGTATCATCTGCATATCTGAGGTTATTGATATTTCTCCCGGCAATCTTGATTCCAGCTTGTGTTTCTTCCAGTCCAGCGTTTCTCATGATGTACTCTACATATAAGTTAAATAAGCAGGGTGACAATATACAGCCTTGACGAACTCCTTTTCCTATTTGGAACCAGTCTGTTGTTCCATGTCCAGTTCTAACTGTTGCTTCCTGACCTGAATACAGATTTCTCAAGAGGCAGGTCAGTGGTCTGGTATTCCCATCTCTTTCAGAATTTTCCACAGTTTCTTGTGATCCACACAGTCCAAGGCTTTGGCATAGTCAATAAAGCAGAAATAGATGTTTATCTGGAACTCTCTTGCTTTTTCCATGATCCAGCAGATGTTGGCAATTTGATCTCTGGTTCCTCTGCCTTTTCTAAAACCAGCTTGAACATCAGGAAGTTCATGGATCATGTATTGCTGAAGCCTGGCTTGGAGAATTTTGAGCATTATTTTACTAGCGTGTGAGATGAGTGCAATTTTGTGGTAGTTTGAGCATTCTTTGGCATTGCCTTTCTTTGGGATGACTTAATTAGACTAAATTCAACTGGCCCATTATGAAACATAATTAAGGATATATGAGATTAACTGATAATATCATCACAGATTCACCCTTTAAATGGCTACATACTGTATCAACTTTCTATTTATATTTAAGATAAATAATATTTTATTGTGTAAGTACAATCTTCCTCTTAATATTACTTAGGATAAAAATTCCATATGTATTTCCAGGTACTACTGCTATTTGCTATTTGATTGCCATACTCCATTTTGAATTATAGGAACAAATCAGAAAGAAAAAAAAAAAAAAACACACCAGAAATCAGGAAAAAGCATTCTTAAAAATGTAAATCATGCACATGTATGACACTGATATTTCTTTTACAACAGCATCCCTAATGTCAGCATTCTTCTCCGGTATGTACTTTTCTTGAGAATATAGAGCAATACAGCTAAGTTACAGTGAAGGGCAGGGAAGCCTGCAATGCTGCTGTCCATGGGGTCTCAAAGAGTAGGACACCGCTTAGCGACTGAACAACAACAACAGATAAGCTACAACCTAAAAAGAATCATCAATCTTCTCAAAACCTCTATTTGGAAACCTAATATATCTGTATTTTAAGTTGCCTTCTAGTATTTTCCTATTACTGTTCCATAGCTCTTTCAAAGCATTTGTTTTACTAATTTTGGCTAGAGTTTGGTTGTTAATTGATTTTTCCCATACTGTTTCAAAATTTTTGCATTTGGGTTCATATTAGACAGAGACTAAGGCCATGTGAGAATCAATATCTAATACATTTCTGAATGTAGTTCACAGTATTTTTATCTTGAATTAAAACAACTTCAAGTGTTCACAGTACCACCTTTAATCAAGTGTAACTATAAACTACAAAGAATTGAAAATGAAATGAGTATAAGACATTTCACACCCCAAGCAGTCAGATGATAATAAATTTCCACCTGTTAACATATTAATAATAGTGTTAAAGAGCACAATGTGCCTGAGGTATTACAAGTCTGTGCAATTTTCCATGTGTCAAGAAATGGTTTGCTTGTTAGCAACTGGTTAGAGTATCAAAGCAGAGTGAATTCCATGGGGAAACTGATTGCGTAATAAGGAAATGGGGGAAACCTTCATTTTCTTGAATCATTTCAAATAACCCGTGAAAAGCACAGGATAATACAGCAAGGACTGGCCTCTGGAGGGTATTAGATGACCTACAGTAATAGATCATTTCCATCCTTAATGTCTGTGATTAATATGTCATAATTTTGAATGGTGTATTCAGGAAGAAGAGAGCCACTGAATACTAATACAAAGAGACAAGCCATAGCACAGAGAAGGGGCGTCCAATACTAGTGACTGAAATAATACGGCTAGGAAGAGCGTATGGAGAGATCTTCTCTTCATAAGAGATTGGTTAAACTATGCTTCTAAGATGATTCTATTTTCTTCTTATGTGTTTTTCTCTGCTTATTAGCTTTAAACATGTTTTAGCACTAAGCTCAAAATGTGACTATAAAAAAATAAAGCAGGTCCAACAGAACATGATATAGTTTACCTACAATTTTTAAAAATAATATTCAATGTTAAAGGTCAAAGAAAAAAATCAAAGTGTAACAATATTACCATTAAGCTCTTTTATTGTTGGAAAGATGAAAATAAATGTTTATGAAATGGAAACATTCTACATTAATGTGAGGAACAAGTATTCCTTTTTGTTTATTTGCTTTTATACATTTATTGATGAATAAACCCTACTTTAAAAAAAATCAAGATGACTTTGTTCAGCATATTGTAAAACATTTGGACTTCTCATAATCTGCCAGCATATTTCCTAGACTATATCACATATTTTTTCCTTCAATGAGATAACCCCAAGAATAATACCAATCCCAACTAGTCCATAACTAAAAATTGCTAATTTATTGGTTGACTGCTCATTGATTATTCATTTGGGCTATTATCTATATCTAATTAATATAAAAGAGAATGTTTAATGTTGAATGGAAAATGGAGCTAGCTATTGAATTTTAGGTAACTTTTTACATTTTATATTCCAAAATAATATGAAAACCATGTAAGATCATGACAGAAATCAAATAATGTAATAAGACAAACTACCACAATAAACAGTAAAGAAATTGTTATTAAAATAATCAAGGTTTCCCTAAAAAAAGAGAGGTGGCCTTAACGACCACTTATTGTGCAGCAAGACTGAACCTATATTTCAAGCAACTATAAACAGTATTCATATAAAGCCAGCTATAGAAAAAAGAATATATACATATATTTCTATATATAAGATTTATATACATATATATATATGTGTGTTTATGTATATATGTGTATAGGTATGTATGTATGTATATCTTCCTTGGTAGCTCAGACTATAATAAATCTGCTTGCAATGTGGGAGATCCAGGTTCAATCCCTGGATTGGAAAGATCCTTGGAAAAGGGAATGGCTACCCACTCCAATATTCTTGACTGGCAGGCTACAGGCCACGGGGTCATAAAGAGTTGGACATGACTGAGTGACTATCACTTTGACTTTTCATCTATGTGTGTGTGTGTGTGTGTGTGTGTGTGTGTGTGTGTGTGTGCGTTCTCAAATGGTGTTCTGTGGGATAGGGGTGAATAGCACTATTTGAAGCAAAAACTGTCCCATGTGGAAATATGCATGAGAAGTGCAGCTTGTATTCTTTCTTTTAAAACTGTACAGTGATGTAGGTTACCATATTAAAGGCTCAACTGATTCAACACAGGTCGAAATGAGGTCCTCTTTTTGAAGATGTCTATCAAAAATTTTTCTAACAATATTTCTTTAAACAAATCTGAGGAGCTCAATCTAATCAATTACAGAATTGAAGACGGTTTTTAAGAGTTAGAAAAATTAATAATTTTCCATACGTAAGAGAAAGATCAATAGAAAATAATTTGAGTAAAACAGAGTGTTTGAAATATTTTTGGTCTTTATATTCTTTGAAGAGCCTGTTATTCTTTCCAAAAGTCCAACATAAAATCCTTTAGCTTATCCTACAAGAAGCTTGTACTATATAAACTACTACATCTCCTAAAAAATGTTAGCAAGACACACACATATATATGCATATATATATATCATTGCTTTTTTTTACTTTATTATAAAAAGCTGAAAAGTATTGTCAAAAGATTGCATAGAACATAGATTAAACATATCATTCAAACCATCTGAAACTAAAAGAAAAAAAAGATTCAAATCAATTTCTCTCCTAAAATATTTTTTCCCCAGATAAACAGCCCCTGGCAAAGATAATTTTAAACAATTGCAGTATTTGTAGCTATTGCAAACACATTTGGCCTAAACCAGAGTAATAACCTATAACTGGTGTCTGCAATTTATTCTCTATACCAAACTGAAATGCATTTGAAATGTCACTCAGATCATAATGTTCCCTTCCTATTATATAGAGACTATAATTCAAAGTTGTTGCCATGTCACAAAAAGGCCCTTTTAGTAAACTAGTCCTTGTCTACTTTTTCACTATATATCTTACCATTTCCCCACCTTGCTTTTTAGGATTCACCAACACTGGCCTTATAATTGTTCTCATAATGACTACTTTATGGCTCTTGCCCCCATTGTTCATTCTGCCTGAAAAGTTCTTTTTCTAGACCTTGATATAGTCCATTTCTAGAACAGAATTCAGCTCATATAATTTTCATATCTCAAAGAGAACTTTATTAACCACAATATCTAAATAAGTATACCTGCAGGCAGAGTCATTGTACATAATTTTATTTTATCATAGAGATTATTGCTATCTGAAGTCATCTCATTCTTTTTTCTCCTCTCTCCATCAGAATATAAACTCTGAAAAGAAGTAACTGCTCTGACTTCACAACTTCATCTCTAAAACCTAGAGAAAATCACCTGAACTATAAAATATACTCAATAAATATTTGGGGGATTAGTGGCAATCCTAGTGGCAATGTAGTTTAAATCATCATAAAAATGTAAATTTGATTAAATTTTGACTCCTACAAGGCATATAATTAGACAGCAATCTAAAGTAAAGGCATTTTCATTGATATCATATCCCTAAGGTGTATGCATGCGTGCATGTGTGCCAAGTCGCTTCAGTCGTGTCGCACTCTTTGCAACCCTATGGACCACAGCCCGCCAGGACCCTCTGCTCATGGGATTCTCTAGGCAAGAATACTAGAGTTCTTTGGCATGGCTCCTCCAGGAAACCTTTCTGTCCCAGGGATCAAACCCACCTCTCTTAAGTCTCCTGCTTTGACAAGTGGGATCTTTACCACTAGCTCCACCTGGGAAGCCCCTAAGGTGCAAAGTTAACTCAAAAACGTAATTTTACTTTTTGTTTAAATTATGTATGCCTTCCCCTCACAGATGTTCATTTAATTTGATGAACATAATAAAAACTCAGACTTCTCTTAATCAATTTTATTTCTAAGATTTGTTTTTTGTTAATGAAATATAATTCAACTAATGAAGCATGTGACTCCTAAGAATTTGCTTTAGAAATCAAACTCTGTATTCTATAAATGTATTAGAACAGATCAGATGGATATATATTAACCATGTATGAACAAATACTAGGCCAACATTCTCCAAGCCAGGCTTCAACAGTATGTGAACTGTGAACTTCCAGATGTTCAAGCTGGATTTAGAAAAGGCAGAGGGACGAGAGATCAAATTGCTAACATCTGCTGGATCATCAAAAAAGCAAGAGAGTTCCAGAAAAACATCTATTTCTGCTTTATTGACTATGCCAAAGCCTTTGACTGTGTGGATCACAATAAACTGTGGAAAATGCTGAAAGAGATGGGAATACCAGACCACTGACCTGCCTCTTGAGAAATCTGTATGCGGATCAGGAAGCAACAGTTAGAATTGAACATGGAACAACAGACCAGTTGCAAATAGGGAAAGGAGTATGTCAAGGCTGTATATCGTCACCTTGCTTATTTAACTTATATGCAGAGTACATCATGAGAAATGCTGGGCTGGATGAAGCACAAGCTGGAATCAAGATTGCCAGGAGAAATATCAATAACCTCAGATACACAGATGACACCACCTTTATGGCAAAATGTGAAGAACTAAAGAGCCTCTTGAAAGTGAAAGGGGAGAGTGAAAAAGTTGGCTTAAAACTCAACATTCAGAAAACTAAGATCATGGCATCTGGTCCCATCACTTCTTGGGAAATAGAAGGGGAAACAGTGTCAGACTTTATTTTTGGGGGGTCCAAAATCACTGCAGATGGTGACCGCAGCCATGAAATTAAAAGACACTTACTCCTTGGAAGGAAAGTTATGACCAACTTAGACAGCATATTAAAAGGACCTTTGCCAACAAAGGTCCATCTAGTCAAAGCTATGGTTTTTCCAGTGGTCATATATGGATGTGAGAGTTGGACTGTGAAGAAAGCTGAGTGCCGAAGAATTGATGCTTTTGAACTGTGGTATTGGAGAAGGCTCCTGAGAGTCCCTTGGACTGCAAGGCGATCCAACCAGTCCATCCTAAAGGAAATCAGTCCTGAATATTGATTGGAAGGACAGCTGCTGAAGCTGAAACTCCAATACTCTGGCCACCTGATGAGAAGATCTGTCTCATTTGAAAAGATCCTGATGCTGGGAAAGATTGAAGGTGGGAGGAGAAGGGGATGACAGAGGATGAGATGGTTGGAGGTCATCACCCACTCAATGGACATGAGTTTGAGAAAACTCTGGGAGTTGGTGATGGACAGGGAGGCCTGGAGTGCTGCAGTCCATGGGGTCACAAAGAGCTGGACACGACTGATCAACTGAACTGAAATGAACTGAAACAGTAGGCCTGCTTGATTCATAGGAAAATATTAAGTTGTGTCCATGGCAATCTAGCAAACCCTCACCGCATAGGACTGCCAATGATGTATTTTGTATATTTAATATTTTTATAATTTAGAATTACAAAATGATCTCTGAATATAAAATTCTAATTATAAAACAGTTCTATCTTAATCTGGAATAAAGCTATTTCATACCAGTGCCAGCCAATGGAACATTCTGTGTGGTGGAACAGCCTAATTTTCAAAAGAAGGGAGTTGTGAATTGCGTTAGAAATAAACAAAAAGGCCATTAACATGATTCTTGAACATGTTAAAATATTAGATGCCATAAATGAAATTTTTGTTTTGATTTTCAGAATATTATAAGCAAACTACTATAGAAATATCTTTCATTTGATGTTCTTCCTATTGTAGCAAACATGTGTGATTCAAAATAATTATTACCAAATGACATCTAAAGGAAGAAAATAATATTCTGTGAGGGAACTTAGATTTTAGAAAACTCCCTATATTATTTTTTATAGGTGATGGCAATATAATGAATTCCAATAGATTTGTTTATTTCTCCTCAAATAGAAAAAGACTGCACCATGCCATATATGATCTTTTTATGAAACTGGCCATCTGTGAGTGGTAATCATGAAACAGTTTGATGCTATCATCCATTATATTTTTGATAAACTTATAATAAATCAAGTTAATTAGGTTTGACATTCTCTACCACATCTTCAAAAGAAGATGCTCTCATCTAAGAATTGGATATTGATTGTTCTTTAAATACAGACAAATAGCCTGTGTAGCTACTGTAGCCATAGTATATACACTTCTAAAATTCAGGCAAAAATACAACTGTACCTACTGTTTTTCAGCAAAAATGTAATTTTATTAATGTTACACTGATCTATTTTTATGATGGTTTGGGAGATGAAAACATATTGTAAAATGGAATATCAATAAAGTTACTGCCACCATTGTTTTATAAATTATTTTTAAAAATCTAATAGAATACTATTTTAGAATATTAAGTACAGCTTATTTTCAACATATTCATTTTTAAAACCAAAACACAATTTAGCAGTAAACACTCTATTTGAAAGATAATGTAGTTTCTTAAAATTAAAGAATTCATGCAAATATATATAATTAAGTCTAAATCATACCTCAGTGTCTATCTTTCTTTTCCCCAGATGACACAGATTAAACTCAAGGTATGTTTCCAGAAGGTGCAAATGTGTTTGTCCAAAAAAATTTTCTAAATATGAGGTATGAAATCTCAAATCAAAGTAATAATCTTTGAAGTACTTGTATTTTGTATCCCTTTGGTACTTGGTCTTACAGCAGAAGATTATGTATACATACATATAATAAATATGAGTATATATATATATATATATATATATGTTTTTAAATTAAGACAATTATTGGCAAAATACCCTTTACACAGTTAATTTATCAAGTAGTCTTTGTGAAATGGAGCTGACTTTATCATTTCTGTCCACCTACGTATTATAACCTTTCCAAACTTATCCCTGAGTCCAAGTTACTTTTTAGACTTTATTTTGTAAAATAATACAATAGAGGAAAGTTTATAAAATATAAATGATTAGCTTAGCACATAATTATAAAGAGATTGGCCATGTAATTATCACAGTAAAGATGCCTGTGGTCCAGAAGTGCCTTACCTTCCCTATTACACCTCTTCCCAATTGAACCTTTAAATCCACTTTCACTTTTATCTTAATTCCTCTTTTTCAGTTTTACTAGCTGGTTATTCATACTTCAAATGTTGTTTAACTGTGTTTTCAACTCTATAGTTTTTTTATGATTCATTTCTATATTGCATGGAACTATAATTAATTAATTCTAACTACAATAGAGTATGCTGTGGATATAATATATAATATTTTATTAAGAAAGTTTGCTAAAGCATTTTAACTTTAATAATATGCTTGTTCAGTTCAGTTCAGTCGCTCAGTCATGTCTGACTCTTTGCCACCCCATGAATCGCAGCACGCCAAACCTCCCCGTCCATCACAAACTCCCGGAGTTCACTCAGACTCACGTCCATCGAGTTGGTGATGCCATCCAGCCATCTCATCCTCTGTCGTCCCCTTCTCCTCCTGCCCCCAATCCCTCCCAGCATCAGAGTCTTTTCCAATGAGTCAACTCTTCGCATGAGGTGGCCAAAGTACTGGAGTTTCAGCTTTAGCATCATTCCTTCCAAAGAAATCCCAGGGCTGATCTCCTTCAGAATGGACTGGTTGGATCTCCTTGCAGTCCAAGGGACTCTCAAGAGTCTTCTCCAACTCCACACTTCAAAAGCATCGATTCTTCAGCGCTCAGCCTTCTTCACAGTCCAACTCTCACATCCATACATGACCACTGGAAAAACCATAGTCTTGACTAGATGGACCTTTGTTGGCAAAGTAATGTCTCTGCTTTTGAATATGCTATCTAGGTTGGTCATAACTTTTCTTCCAACAATTTCCTAACACATATCCATATTACCCACTTCAATGAAAGCTGGCATCTTCTCTTTAGTTCCTTTAGGTTTTATATCTTTTTCCAGCCTGTTTGCTCTAAGACTTCCAGAATGAAATTAAACAGCATTGGTGATACTGAGAACCCACATCTTGAGCCTGTACTTGAAAGTAAAGATTTTAATGTTCTTTTGGGCGATTAAGTATTTTAAGTTTGGTGTCTTCAGTGGAGTGTTATAAGATACTTTTGTTATTTTTAAAGGATTAAAAAAAGTTCCTTTCTTTTCCTACTTTGCTGTTTTTTTTTTTACTATTATTACAAATAGATTATGAATTTAATATTTTTTTCTTTAGGATAAAACTCTTTAGATAATGAGTTATTTTGTAATGTTGCAAATTATAGTTATTAATTTTTAAAAAGCTTAATGAACCATGACTATCTGAAATAAGCACCAAGTGAGCATAGCTTTTATTTGTTTGTTTATGGATATGTCTTTCTCAATTTACTTAATAGATTTAAATTTGTGACTATGACTAAGATTACCTAACAATAGTGCTTTCTTAACCACTCCTTGTTAGGTTTTAGTGCCAAAGTTTTGCCAGCCTGAAAAAATGCAGAAACAAATATCCTTTTTTTGTTTCTGTTTTTTGGAGTAGTTTATGTAAAATCAGTATTTTAAAAATTTCATGCACATCTGTGAGAAATTGCTAGTGAAGGCAACTGAATTGGAAATTTTTGGCCATTTAATTACTCGTTCAATTTATTTAGTTAAGTATACAATATTCAGATTATCCATTTCTTCTTGTGACCATTTTACTCTACATTCCTATAAATTCAAATTTTCATTCTTGGCATAAAGTTCATTTATAACTTTCTTTTATATTTGTAATGTTTACTTTAAGTAGATATTTAGTGATTTTTTTATTTCTAGTATTAGTTATTTTTGTCTTGTTTTCTTTGTTTTGTTCACTCACACCAAGGATTTATCACATTTATTAAAAATGCTTGTGCCTTTTTCTCTTTCTACTGCATATATATATATATATATATATACACACACCCATATATATATGTACGATATATGAATAGAAAAAGAACATAGAAAGACTCATTATTCAGTTATACCAGGGTTAAGTTGCAACCCACTGCATTTAACCATCAATAGTGCACCTTGAAACGAATTCAGAATGAAATAAACAAACGAAAAACAGGATCAGACAATCTATGCTTTGGATAAACAGGCCTCTAGAGTTAGATATATATCTCAGAAGGAATTTCAATGACCCCAGTTTCTTCCATATTCCCATATATAGTAAAGCACTAAAATCATTAACTTAAGATATTTGTTCTTTGTGATACACAGTAATCTTTTACCAAGGCATATGCTTGCCTATATATATTTCCTAACCAAAAAAAAAAAAAAAAAAACTCGTATACATACTATGTCCTCCATCTTTGGAGCAGTGTACTCAAAGTTACTAAGTGGGTGTCCCCCAGACTATAGTCTTCAGTAAGACCCTGAGTAAAGCTTAAACTCACAATTTTCATGTTGTGTGCTTTTCTTTAAATATATACACACACACACACACACACATACAGACACACATATATACACTTTTATAGACTTCTTCCAATTACTATAGTTTTATTCATTCCACTAATTTTTACTTATACCTTTATTATTTCTATCCTTTTCTTTCCCATTGGCTTTATATTTCTTGTATTCTAACTTCTTAAAGTGGTTACATCGATTAGTGATATTTAGTGGCAATCCAAAGAATAATAATAGTTTTGTTTTCCTGTTCCTTGTTATCTGTGATGATGTGGTGGATATTATATTCAAAATGTCATTTCTAGAAATGTTTTAAGGTCAAAAACGGTGCTACCTTTAATCAAAGATGATTCTTTCCCTGGATGCTGTTTTGCTTGTTTTCCCCAGCTACTTACAAGAATTAGAAATCTAGAATTATTCTAATTTCTGTTAATAGTTTGAGATGTTCCAAAGTTTCAAAATGTCATGAATATACAGCCCTTGCAACGATAACACAAATTGACTCTGTTTTCCAATTTTGTCCATCTATGCTTGCAAGTTTTCCAAAAGGTCAGCTCAACCTCTTTGCCACCTCATATAGGTTGGCAAATGCCTCCAGGAAATTCTCAAGATCTTCACTTCATTATGCATATATACATACGTACATATATACACAATTGACTGAGCAGAACCTTGTGGGCCAACCCTTCACCAAAGTAAAAAAGGCCCCTCCCTGCCCTCTGCCTCTTGTTTCTGGAAAAACTGAAGTCTCTCAGGCCTCCCAGAGTCACAAAGGAGCAGACTCAAGCAGTTAATGATCAGGACAACAGAGTTACAGCATCTTTCAGTGTCTGATGCCCATTTCCAAGTTGCTTTAAAGATCTGCCACCAGAGGAAATGAACTAGCAATGTGATGACCAGACTGTATCCATGTCATCAGCTTCACCATCTTGACCAATACTGAATCTATGGCTAGCACAATTTTAAGAACAGGCCTCAGGAGACTTTCCACACAATATTAACATTATTGCTCACAATAATCTATATCTTTGTGGGCATCAAAATAATTATAGCTTTCTCTGCCATATATGTAAGCAGGTAACTAAAATTGTCAGCAAAGACTTGCTAGAGACCGATGCCAACATTTTCCACTCAAAGAATACAGTGCCCTATGTCATCATGAAGAAGTTACAAAAGAGGGACTCTCACCCCTAATCTCATAGAAATGGGATGATGTTTGACAGTGTGGATTTGTAAGCAGCTCTTTTGCCCCTTTCCCACTTGCTCATTCCTGTTTCCCTCTAACCCTAGAAGAACCTAATAATGGGAATGAGATCACCAGGTAGTTTAATCTATCTCCTGATTTATGCTCTACTGAATGCATACGATACCCTTCCTGACCTGTTGATTCTTTTCTTAGATTAAAAGATGTAGAAATGAAGAATGAAGAAGTTAAAAAATGACTGTGTCTTGATCCCCAGCAGCCCCTTTCACAATCCTGCAATCAAACCACACAGGTCATGGGGAGGCGGAAGCAGGGTATGGATTGAGAGTTTGCAATTGACACACAAACTCTGCTATGTGTAAAATGGGCTTCCCAGGTGGCACTGGTGATAAAGAACTCGCCTGCCAATGCAAAAGACATAAGAGATGTGGGTTCGATTCCCTGGATCTGGATTCCCTGGAGTAGGAAATGGCAACCCACTCCAGTAATTCTTGCCTGGAGAACCTCATGAACAGGGGAGTCTGGTGTGCTACAGTCCATAGGGTCACAAAGAGTTGGACACAACTGAAGAGACTCAGCATGCACTTGTAAAATAGATAGCTAGTGGGAACCCGCTGTATTGCACAAGGAGCTCAGCTAGGTGCTCTCTGGTGACCTAGAGGGATGAGGTTGGGGAGGGTGTTGGGAGAAGGGCTCACGAGGGAGGTGATATATCTATACATAAGGCTGATAAGCTTCATTGTACAGCAAGAACACAACATTATAAGGCAGTTACACTCAAATAAAAAAGTATTAAAAGTAACCCTTTCTTCTAATCACAAATTACAAATTTGTTGTTCATCCTTTTACTTACATTTTACACACACATATTAATATGTACATATATTATTATTCATTTTATGGCCTGTGAATCATCTTTTAACTTTCATTTTCAATTTAACATATTATTTTGAGACTGTGTCATCATATAAATACACCAAATTTTATAGAGCAAGTCTCTTCTCATGGACATTATTTCACATTCTACAACTTCAAAATTCTTAGATCACTTAAAGGTTTTTTTTTTTTTTTTTCTGAGTGGCTGCTTTCAGGAACCAAAACTTCCACAGGGTAGGTGCTTTGAGTTAGACATACAAAGACTCCTCAACATGTAAAAAACCTGTGAAGACAGATCTGAAATGGGTTGTTAGGAGTACTGCTAAAAGATAGATAACTAGTGCCAAAAGAAGGCTCAGAAACCTAGAGGAAACAAAGTCTCCAACTCTCCCTTCAGTAAAGTATCCTAATTTTGATATTAAAACCCCATGATGAGAACTTTAAATACTTATGTATGGAGACCGTATGAGGATTTTTTTTTTTTTTAACAATGGTCTCTTGGTACTAGGAACTTATCAGATTCTATTCCTATGCCATTGCTGGGTACAGAGTTAGCTCCTTTAGTAAATATCTGTTGAATGAATTAATTTTAAGTGGAATGTCAGAGCTAAAAAAAAAAACAAAAAGAGCACATGACCAGAAGAAACAACTTGAATCCTCCTAAAATTCTATTAAAACATCACTTGGGAAATGGGTTTCTAAACTAGATTCAAAGATTTCTCAGTAGGGTTAATAGAAAATCAAATGTTCTATTCCAATACAAAATTTTCTAAGCACTACTAAAAGACAACAGTAATTTCACAGCAGTAGTTTAATAGAGAAATTATTTTTCTAAAAGCATATGAGTAACTTAATATCTAATTTTCTATATCAAAACCCTTTCAGGTGAAATGGAGCAGAATTGTCACCAGAAAATATGCCCCTTTGGCACAGGGATTATTTTAAACACAGCAGACAGAAGAGAAGTTCTGAAAGTCAAGGAGAAGTTACTTTTTTATAGGAAAAAATCTACATTTATAAATTTCCTTATTTTTTTATCCTTCCTATCTACCTGTTAACCTTCCTTCCTTCATGAGAATATTTTTCGTTTTTTAGCTCCTATGCTTTTAGCTCTCCAGATCTGCCTGTTTCTGTTCATTTCTGTTTCCCCCAGATTCTGGACTCTTTTCAAGTCATTGAATTTCTAGATACCCTTTCAATAATTTTAAGAAAAGTAAAGTTAATTTCTATTCTTAAAACCAAGGTAAGAGCTATGAATGACACACCAAGCAGTGTTAGAGTAAATAGTTATAAGATTATACATGTGTATAAATGCATATCTTATGTGTGGAATGTTATCGTTATAGTTACAATGATGCTTGAATTGTCTTTTCATGCATTATACATACTACACTATTACAGTAGTTTTAGATTAAGTTTATATATATATATATAAATATAATTCTGTCAAAAATTAAAGAAAATGTAGGAAATATTCTATGTATAATTTGAAACTAAAACATGTCATAGCATATTGATTTGACGCTGATAACAACAGGTATGAAAATAAACTTCCTTAAAACTAAGAAGTTTCAATCACAAAGACAAAATTAGGATATGTTTCATATCTATGAAACCAAAGTAACTGGCTTGGAACTTCATTCCAGTTTAGAGGATCTACTTGCTTTGGAAGATAACTCTTTTTGTAGTTCTAAAATGGCTTCTATTGTGCTATGCTAAATGATGAAAACTTTTATCATTATACTGTTAAACATTATTTAACATGATAATATACTAGGTTATAATGAATATTAATTTTGAGAGATATAGTGTGCTGCTGTTCTCTACAAGTGTGGAAATAAGTGATGCTATATTTCAAATTCACCCCTAAGTCTGTTTTAACCTTCTAATTTAAAACATACCCATTATATTCTATTTGTTCAGTTGCTCAGTTGTGTCCAGTTCTTTGACACCCCATGGACTGGGACATAGGATATATACAAAAAATAGCAAAATGGCAGAGGTAGAGCATAACTTAAAAACAATCACATTTAATAAATTTAACTAAAACCTCAAATGAAATGCAGATATTTGAAGAATTTAAGTTCTAACTATATTGTGTCTACAAGAAACATACTTTAAATTAATGTTTAAAAAACCAAATAGGTAGAAAGCAAAATGTTGAAAAGAGACATACCATGTAAATAGTAACCAAAGAGTTCAAATGGCCACAAGAATATATATTTAAAAAGTACTTTAAGACAAAATTGTTTCTAGAGACAGATAAGGACATTTTATATGGGTAAAATAGCCAATTGTTTAGGAAGATATAGGACTTAAAAATTTAAATGAAACTAATAATAGAGACCCTAAGCGTGAAGCAAAAACTGACAAAACTAAAGACAGATACAGATATAAAGATATAAAGAGAGATAGATAGTTTAATATTCCACTTTAAATAATGGGTTAAATAACTACATCTAAAATCAGAATGGAATAAAAGGTTTGAAAAAACCTAATAGGCAACTAAGAACACTGTGCCCAACAACAGCAAAATATACATTTTTCTCAAGTGCATGAAACACATTCCATAATAGACTATATGCTAGGCCATTAAACAAAACTTTGTAGACCTGACACAACCCTTGTGACTACGACACCACCCTTATGGCAGAAGAAGAAGAACTAAAGAGCCTCTTGATGAAAGGTGAAAGAAGAGAGTGAAAAAGCTGGCTTAAAACTCAACATTCAAAATACTAAGATCATAGCAACTGGTCTCATGACTTCATGGCAAATACATGGAGAAACAACAGAAACAGTGTCAGACTTTATTTTGGGGGGCTCCAAAATCACTGCAGATGGTGACTACAGCCATGAAATTAAAAGACGCTTACTCCTTGGAAGAAAAACTATGACCAACCAAGACAGCATGTTAAAAAGCAGAGACATTACTTTACTGACAAAGGTCTGTGTAGTCAAAGCTATAGTTTTTCCAGTAGTCATGTATGGATGTGAAAGTTGGACTGTAAAGAAAGCTGAGCGCTGAAGAGTTGATGCTTTTGAAGTGTGGAGTTGGAGAAGACTCTTGAGAGTCCCTTGGACTGCAAGGAGATCCAAACAATCCATTCTAAAAGAAATCAGTCTTGTATATTCATTGGAACAATTGATGCTGAAGCTGAAACTCCAATACTTTGGCCACCAGATGCAAAGAACAGACTTATTGCAAAAGAACCTGATTGGGAAAGACTGAAGGCAAATCTTTGTCCACAAAGAGTCAGACACGACTGAGCGACTGAACTGAACTGAACTGTAGACTTGAAGGATTCAAATATTTAAAAGTATTTTCTTTGGGCACCATGAAATGAATATAAAAATCAGCAACAAAAAGAACTCTGAGAAATCTACAAGTATGTGGAAATTAAAGAACAAATTAATAAATAATGTGTTAAATAACAAATCACAATGAATTCTAAAATATTTTCAGATATATGAAACAAATCCACAATGCATCAAAACTTATGGATAAAGTTAAAGCAATATCTAGAGGAAATTTATAGCTATAAATTCTATTATTAATTCCTATATAAAGCCCCTATATTGAAATGAAGTTCTCCAATTAAGTCCACCTTAATAGGCTAGAAAAATAAGAGCAAACTAAACCACAGAAGAACGATAAAAAAAGATCTTCATGACCCAGATAATCATGATAGTGTGATCACTCACCTAGAGCCAGTCATCCTGGAATGTAAAGTCAAGTGGGCCTTAGGAAGTATCACTATGAACAAAGTTAGTGGAGGTGATAGAATTCCAGTTTCAAATCTTTCAAATCCTGAAAGATGATGCTGTGAAAGTGCTGCACTCAATATGCCAACAAATTTGGAAAACTCAGCAGTGGCCACAGGACTGGAAAAGGTCAGTTTTCATTCCAATCCCAAAGAAAGGCAATGCCAAAGAATGCTCAAACTACCATACATTTGCACTCATCTCACACACTAGTAAAATAATGCTCAAAATTCTCCAAGCCAGGCTTCAGCACTAGGTGAACCGTGAACTTCCTGATGTTCAAGCTGGTTTTAGAAAAGGCAGAGGAACCAGAGACAAAATTGCCAACATCTGCTGGATCATGGAAAAAGCAAGAGAGTTCCAGAAAAACATCTATTTCTGCTTTATTGACTATGCCAAAGCCTTGGACTGTGTGGATCACAAGAAACTGTGGAAAATTCTGAAAGAGATGGGAATACCAGACCATTTGATCTGACTCTTGAGAAACCTATATGCAGGTCAGGAAGCAACAGTTAGAACTGGACATGGAACAACAGACTGGTTCCAAATAGGAAAAGGAGTACGTCAAGGCTGGTATATTGTCACCCTGCTTATTTTACTTATATGCAGAGTACATCATGAGAAACGCTGGACTGGAAGAAACACAAGCTGGAATCAAGATTGCCGGGAGAAATACCAATAACCTCAGATATGCAGATGACACCACCCTTATGGCAGAAAAGTGAAGAGGAACTCAAAAGCCTCTTGATGAAAGTGAAAGTGGAGAGTGAAAAAGTTGGCTTAAAGCACAACATTCAGAAAACGAAGATCATGGCATCTGGCCCCATCACTTCATGGCAAATAGATGGGGAAACAGTGGAAACAGTGTCAGACTTTATTTTGGGGGGGCTCCAAAATCACTGCAGATGGTGATTGCAGCCATGAAATTAAAAGACGATTACTCCTTGGAAGAAAAGTTATGACCAACCTAGATAGCATATTCAAAAGCAGAGACATTACTTTGCCAACAAAGGTCCATCTAGTCAAGGCTATGGTTTTTCCTGTGGTCATGTATGGATGTGAGAGTTGCACTGTGAAGAGGGCTGAGCGCCGAAGAATTGATGCTTTTGAACTGTGGTGTTAGAGAAGACTCTTGAGAGTCCCTTGGACTGCAAGGAGATCCAACCAGTCCATTCTGGAGGAGATCAGCCCTGGGATTTGCTAAAGCTGAAACTCCAGTACTTTGGCCACCTCATGCGAAGAGTTGACTCACTGGAAAAGACTCTGATGCTGGGAGGGATTGGGGGCAGGAGGAAAAGGGGACAACGGAGGATGAGATGGATGGTTGGCATCATTGACTTGATGGACGTGAGTGGGTGAACTCTGGGAGTTAGTGATGGACAGGGAGGCCTGGTGTGCTGCGATTCATGGGTCGCAAAGAGTCAGACACAACTGAGCGACTAAACTGAACTGAGGAGGAAGAAAAGAATGATTTTTACCAGATACAAATGAAAATGGATATAGAAAAACAACAGAGAAAATAAACAGAAACAAATGTCTTTGAAAGGATCAAGAATATTTACAAACCATTAGCATGTATACCTGTGGTGGACTCATTTTGATATTTGACAAAACAAATACAATTATGTAAAGTTTAAAAAATAAAAAAAAAGAAACAAATAAAAGGAAAAGACAACTTCTTATAACCAGAAATAAAAGAGAAATACTCAATTTTACAGATTTTAAAATATAGGCTATTCAGTTCAGTTCAGGTCACTCGCTCAGTTGTCTTACTCTTTGCTCATGGATGGCTGCACGCCAGACTTCCATATCCATCACCAGCTCCCGAAACTTGCTCAAACTCATGTCCATTGAGTCAGTGATGCCTTCAACCATCTCATCCTCTGTTATCTCCTTCCCTTCCTGCCTTCAATCTTTCCCAACATCAGGGTCTTTTCCAGTGAAAGGTCTTTTCTGCATCAGGTGGCCAAAGTATTAGAGCTTCAGTTTCAACATCAGTCCTTACAATGAATATTCAGGACTGATTTCCTTTAGGATGGACTGGTTGGATTTCCTTGCAGTCCAAGGGACTCCCAAGTGTCTTCAAAACCTCACACAGTTCAAACCCATCAATTCTTCAGTGCTCAGCTTTCATTATGGTCCAGTTCACACATCCATACGTGACCATGGGAAAAACCATAGTTTTGACTAGATGGAACTTTATGGCAAAGTAATGTCTCTGCCTTTTAATATGCTGTCTAGTTTGGTCATAGCTTTTCTTCCAAGGAGCAAGCATCTTTTAATTTCATGGCTGCTGTCACCATTGTCAGTAATTTTGGAGCCCAGGAAAAACAGTGTGTCACTATTTCCCTTGTTTCCCCATGTATTTGACATGAAATGATGGGACCAGATGTCATGATCTTCAGTTTCTGAATATTGAGTTTTAAGCCTACATTTTCTCTCTCCTCTTTCACTTTCACCAAGAGGCTCTTTAGTTCCTCTTCACTTTCTGCCATAATGGTGGTGTCATCTGCCTATCTAGGTTACTGATATATCTTCCAGCAATCTTGATTCCATCTTGTGTTTCATCCAGGCAGGCATTTCACATGGTACACTCTATAAATAACTTAAATAAGCAGGAGGACAATATATAGCCTTAACATACTCCTTTCCCAATTTGAACTAGTCTATTGTTCCTTGTCTGCTTCTAACTGTTGCTTCTTGACCTGTATACAGATTTCTCAGGAGGCAGGTAAGGTGGTCTGGTATTCCTATCTCTTGAAGAATTTTTCACAGTTTTTGTGATCCACACAGTCAAAGGCTTTAAAAGGATAGTCAATAAAAGAGTAGATGTTTTTTCTGGAATTCTCTTTCTTTTTTGATGATCCAACAGATGCTGGCAATTTGATCTCTGGTTCCTCTCCTTTTTCTAAATCCAGCTTGAACATCTGGAAGTTCTCAGTTCTCATTCTGTTGAATCCTAGCTCAGATAATTTTTACATTACTTCCCTAGCATGTGCGATGAGCACCATTGTGCAGTAGTTTGAACTTTCTTTGGCATTGCCTTTCTTTGAGACTGGAATGAAAACTTATCTTTTCCAGTCTAGTGGCCACTGGTAAGTTTTCCAAATTTGTTGTTGGCATATTGAGTTCAGCACTTTCACAGCATCATCTTTTAGGATTTGAAATAGTTCGACTGGAATTCTATCACCTCCACTAGCTTTTTTCAGAGAGATGCTTCCTAAGGCACATTTGACTTCACACTCCAGGAAGTCTGGCTTTAGGTGAGTGATCATACCATCGTGGTTATCTGGGTCAGGAACATCTTGTTTTGTATAGTTTTTCTGTGTATTATTGCCACCTCAACTTAATATAATCTGCTTCTGTTAGGTCCATATTATTTCTGTCCTTTATTGTGCCTATCTTGGCATGAAATGTTCCCTTAGTATCTCTAATTTTCTTGAAGAGATCCTTAGTCTTCTCCATTCTACTGTTTTCCTCTATTTCTTTGCATTGATCTCTTAGGAAGGCTTGCTTATCTCTCCTTGCTATTCTTTGGAATTCTGCATTCAGATGGAATATCATTTCTTTTCTCCTTTGCCTTTCACTTTTATTTTCTCTGTTCTTTGTAAGGCCTCCTCAGACAACCATTTTGTCTTCTTGCATTTATTTATCTTGAGGATGATTTTGAACACTGCCTGCTGTACAATGTCATGAATCTCTGTCCATACATAGTTCTTCAGGCACTCTATTAGATCTAATCCCTTGAATCTATTTGTCACTTCCACTGTATAATCATAAGGGATTTGATTTAGGTCATACCTGACTGGTCTGGTGGTTTTCCCTACTTTCTTCAATTTAAGTCTGAATTTAGCAATAAGGAGTTTATTATCTGAGCCACAGTCAGCTCCTGATCTTGTTTTTGGTGACTCTATAGAGCTTCTCCATCTTGGCTGCAAAGAATATATTCAATTTGATTTTGGTGTTGACCATCTAGTGATACCCATGTATAGAGGCATCTCTTATGTTGTTGGAAGAGGGTGTTTGCTATGACCAGTGTGTTCTCTTAACCAAACTCTGTTAACCTTTGCCTTGCTTCATTTTGAACTCTAAGGCGAAACTTGCCTGTTACTCCAGGTTATCTCTGAGTTCCCACTTTTTCATTCCAGTCCCATGTGATGAAAAGGACATCTTTTTTGGGTGTTAGTTCTGTAAGTTCTTGTAGCTCTTCACAGAATGAGTCAACTTTAGCTTCTTTGGCATCAGTGGTTGGGACATGGACTTGGATTACTGTGATATTGAATGGTTTGCCTTGGAAATGAACAGAGACCATCTGTCATTTTTGAGATTACACCCATGTGCTGCATTTTAGTCTATTTTGTTGACTGTGAGGAGTACTCCATTTCTTCTATAGAATTCTCTCCCACAATAGTAGATGTAATGGACATCTGAATTAAATTCACTAATTCCTAAAATGTCAGTGTTCACTCTTGCCATCTCCTGTTTGACCACTTCCAATTTAACTTCATTCGTGGACTTAACATTCTAGGTTCCTACACAATTCTGTTCTTTAAAGCATTGGACTTTACTTTCATCACCAGTGGCTGTTGTTTTTGCTTTGGCTCAGCCTCTTCATTTTTTCTGGAGCTATTTCTCCATTCTTCTCCAGTAGCATCTTGTGTACTTACTGACCTGGGGAATTCATCTTCAGTGGCATATCTTTTTGCCTTTTTGTACTATTCGTGGGGTTCTTAAGGCAAGAATACTGAAGTGGTCTGCCATTCCTTTCTAGAGTGGACCATGTTTTGTCAGAACTCTCCACCATGACCTGTCCATCTTGGGTGGCCCTACCCGATATGGCTCATAGAGGGACACATCATGTAGGGTATTAGTTACATGAACTATGCCAACAAATTAGAAAATCTACATAAAATATACAAATTCCTGAAAAATATACAAAGTTCCAAAACTGATTCAGAAAGAAACAAGAAATCTTAAAGGGCCTATAACAAGAACAGTTACTGAACTGGTAATTAAAATCCTAAAGGAAGTTTGGGCTTCCCAGGTGGCTCAGTGGTAAAGAATCCACCTGTGAAGCAGCAGATGCAGGTACAATGCTTGGTTTGGAAGATCCCCTGGAGAAGAGAATAGCTACCCACTCCAATGTTCTTGCCTGGGGAATCCCATGAACAGAGGAGCCTGGCGGGCTACAGTCTTTGTGGTCACAGAAGAGTCAGACACGACTTAGTGCCTAAGCAACATTAACAAAGGGAGTCTAGGATCCTATGGCTTCACTGCAAATTCTATTAAATATTTAAAGATTTATCACCAATTTTTCACAAACTATTAAAAGAAAATAGAAAAGGAAACGATTCTCTACTTATTTTATGTGGCAAATATGATATGAAAATCAGACAGATATCAAGGGGAAAAAAGTACAGTTCAATATCCCCTATATATGCTCAACTAAATACCAGCAGACAAAATTCAGAATGTGTTATGACCAAATGGAATTTATCTTAGGAATGGAAGATTGTTTCTACATATGAAAATCAATCAATACAATACATAGTATTAATAGAATAAGGACAGAAATCACACGTAATCTCAATAGATCCAAAATGAGCGTCTAACACTCTCATGTTTAAAACTCTCAACAAACTTGGAGTAAAAAGGAAAGTTCTAAATCTGGTAAAGAGCATGCACACAAATCTACAGCTAACATACATGATTATGACAAACTAACACTTTCCATTTAAGATTAGCACTGTAAATATTGTGCTGGAAGTTCTAGCAAGGATGATTAGTAAGAAAAGGAGAAACAACTTGTCTATATAAGAAAGTAAGAAGTAAACTATCTCTATCTCCAGATAACATAGTTTTTCACATAGAATATTCTAAAAAATATACCAACAATGCATTTTAGACCTAATAAAAGAGTTTAGCAAGGTTGAAAGATAGTGAAAGTGAAGTCACTCAGTCATGTCTGACTCTTACTTATATTTCTAAACACTAATAATAATTAAGAAATTAAAGCAAAGGAACAATTACATGTACAATAGAACTAAAAAGAGTAAAATAAATAGAAGTAAATATAATAGAAGTGTAAGACTGCAAACTAATATCATAGAAACTAAAAATACATCAATATGTAGAAAAATCCTGCATTCATGGATTTAAAATTTAATGTTTTTATGATAACAACAATCCCCAAATGTACTTACAGGTTCAATGTAATCTTTATCAAAACTACAGTTGCCTTTTGTCTTTCATAAATTCACAATCTGACCCCAAAGTTGATATGGAAATACAGGGGACCCAGAACAGTCAAAAGAATCATGAAAAAGAACTAAATTGGAGTACTCTCAATTTCCACTGCAAAATTGACCACAATATTGTAATAATCAAGAATGTATGATAGTACTGGCCCAAGGAGATAATTATCAATAAAATAGGATTGAGTCCAGAAATACACCTTTACATTTCATTTTCTTTTTCTTTTTTTTTTTAATTTTTTTTCTTTTTTTTTAAATTTTTTTTTACAGTACTAATTTTTTTTTATTTTATTTTTAAACTTTACAATATTGTATTGGTTTTGCCAAATATCGAAATGAAACCACCATAGGTATACATGTGTTCCCCATCATGAACCCTCCACCCTCCTCCCTCCCCATACCATCCCTCTGGGTCGTCCCAGTGCACCAGCCCCAAGCATTTCATTTTCAAGGTGCCAAAAGCACTCAATGTGGGAAGTATAGCCTTCAACAATGGTGCTGCAATAACTGGACATACATATACAAAGTAATGAACTTGGCTCACCACTTATTTGGACTACCACTTAATATTCAAAAATAATACACCTGAATTAAATACATTAAATATAAGAACTGAAACTACAACTTATTAGAAAAAAGCATAAATTTAAATCTTTGTCACATTGAAGTGGGTAATGGTTTCTTAGATATTATACGAAAAGTACAAGCAACCAAATTAAAAAAACTGAAAATTTGAACATAATTTTTAATAAATGTACTTGAAAGGATAGCATTAAAGTGAAAAGACAACTCAGAGAATGGAAGAATATATTTACAAATATGTTTGCAAATCTGATAAAGGACTTGTGTCTAGAATATATAAATTATTCTGACAAACCAACAATAAAAATAATCCAATTAAAATGGGCGAATAATTTGAAGAAAAATTTCTCTGAAAAAGATATACAAGTGGCAATAAGCACATGAGAGGATATTGAACATTATTAAACATCTGTAAAATTTTGTTGAGTTTTAAGAGTCCTTTATAAACTCTGAATAGATTTCAATTCAATCTGAAAAATACATTCTAAATCACAAATATTAAGTAGTATTAACTGCAAATCATTGAAAGGCAATAATTCTTAAACTCAATTGTGCATATGAACTATGTGGGGGTCTTGTTAAAAAGGCATATTTTTAAATTTTAATATCAGGCATCAGAGTAAGAATAAGAAGGGTAACAAGGAAAAAAAGTCATTTTTTTCCTTATTTACCATATATTTTAATAAAGATCACTGTGTCCAATACTGTTAACATATCAGAACATGTTTAAAATCTCTTCAATGTCCCCAAGTTTTTTAAGTCAATTAAAATGATATGTATAAAACAGGTTCCTCCATCTATGGGATTTTTCAGGCAAGAGTACTGGAGTGGGTTGCCATTTCCTTCTCCAGGGGATCTTCCCCACTCAGGGATCAAACTTGGGTCTCAGATTGAACCCGGGTCTCCCGCGTTGCAGGCAGATGCTTTACCCTCTAAGCCACCAGGGATTTCCCCTTATAATACATTAAATAATTCAAATATTTATTGAGCACCTAATCTAAAACTCTATGTTGAGTCTATCAGTAAATAAGACACTTAGACCAAAAAAAAAAAATGCTTTAATTATTTTTAATAATTTACAAGTTTATAAACTAAAATATGTTAAAATTAATATTTGGTCTTTATATTGGTAAAATATAAACAATGCAATTTAATAATTTTTTTGCAATTAGTGAATTTAGAGTAGGTTTCTATGTTCAAAACACTATATCTACTTTTCTAATGAAAAACAAAATGGCTACATAAATTGAATTCATCTAGTTATTGAAAAGTGAATGATGAGTTAATTATACCAGTATCTGTTTTTAATATAGTCACAAACTACTTACACCCACACACACACATACACACAGGTGCCATTCAAAACTAGATGTGGACGCATGCTATCCTAATTAACTGTCAGATGTTAACTGAGAAGGGAGTAGTATTGTAAGAAACTGATAGTAATGAAGAAGGGTTTTTATCCCTCTTTCTGCATATTTTTCAGTTTGAATTTTTGAAATAAGTATAATTGATTTTAAAGTGTAATAAAAATGTATGACTTATTTATTCTGTAATGAAGAGTCATGGAGCATTTGTAGGATGACAAGCATCATAATTATAGCTGAGCTCTATTTTTTTCCCTAGTGAGCTATATAGGATAAATCAGTTGGCAAGTAGGGAAAAAAGAAAACTGAAAAAACAATCCAGGCTGTCTTGATTTATGGAACAACAGAGAGACAGAAATGAACTGGTTGGATGTGTGCCATAGGCGGATTTTAATTCATTATTATTTATTAATGAAAGTGTGAGATGAGGAGAAAGTAGATTTGAATACATGCTTTTAAGTATAAATGACCAAGAAGATCATGTTAATTAATTTTAAAACAAAAAAGGAATAAAAATGAGAAATTCAGGCTTGTTATTGTGTGTGTATGTATGTGTGAGAAGTGGGAGGAAGAAGAGAGAGGTAGGAAATTTTTAATTGGTTTGTAAGATTTTAAAAAATCAAAGACAAAAAAAGAAAAAGAAAAAAGAAGATAACTTTGGGATGATGAGTGCTTACATATCATTTGTTAACCTGAATTCTCTGAGATAAATTTAGAATTAAGATATAAAGAATCCACATGTAAACAGGTATACAGTCTGTGGAACCCTTGATTTTGCTCTATACTTGCATTTATACAGTTCTTTTGCACACTGAGTTATAATGGAAAATGAAAGAATTACACATTAATTTGCACATATATTCTAACATGCTCACATAGCTGTGTGTAGAAAAAACAGTTTGTAATAAAATTGACATCTCTAAAGTCATGAAGAGTTTTCTCCTTCCAACTGAATTTATATGCATAGAGTTGATATTTCAGATGTTATTTTTGTGGAGAGATAGTCTTTGGGGACTTCAACTACTGGGGATAAAAGGAGTGTGATGTTGATAGAATTCAAAATGCTGTTTGAAGAGGCATGCAAAAGTGGATCTCTCTTATTACCTTCAGAAAAATTGTGGAAAATAGCAATCTAATGTCAATTATATTAAATATACTTATTTTATATTTTCAGCACTAGGCTTTGAAATTTTAACAAGATTTATATGTAAATGATAAGTTATCATGATATGATTTTAATAGCACCAACACATCAGAAAAAGATAATTAGCATCTTACACTTTCAACCATCCTTGGAAAATTTAAAATATGCAGTAGGACTTAGGCATTTGGTAGTTGTCTAATATAGAACATATTTAAATATAAATGCTTTCTAAATACAAATCATTGACAGCTAAATATGCAATGATTCATAAATAAGTATTCTGGCCTTCAAAACTCTGCTATACATGTGTGTATCAACAGCTATCTTCAGTCATAAAAACATAGGAATTGATTTAAATATATTTACCAAGTGGCAACAATACATTAAGCTAACCTTAATCATAAATATCCAGATCACACAACACCCAAGGGTTAAAAAGGGTGTCTATAGATAATTTTAACACAAATTTTTCTACCTCTTAGTAGTGTATCTACAAGAATCTTCAGTCCCATGCAGACCTACATACTAATGACATACACCTATTTAAGTTCTGTTCATCATAATACTAGCTAATGAAGAAACAGCCAAAATCTATCAGCCAAAGTCAGCAAAATGTTAGAGAAAACATTAAATAACATATAATTGTAAAACATTTCCTGAGTATCTAGGCAAATAATTATCTTCTTTGCCTTGGTAAAAGGCTCCATTCCTTCAACAAATGCTTATGGAGTCCTCATTCCAAGTAGATACTAATTTATACACTGAACTATTGAGGACAAAAAGGTTACTGGTCTATACAAATAGCTGGAGACTTACAACAAATAAGAAAAAACAGACAAGATTCTTCAATTTAAACATTTAAGAAATGTTAAACATGAAGAAAAAGACTGTATGTATGTGCACACACAGGCAGTATGTGAAACAAAAGGAAATTTTGATCTTTCATCTATCTAATGGGAACAAGTAGGCAGCCATGTAAAATAGGAGCGGGGGGAGCAACGTCCATGGAGGATGTACTAAATGTAATGTCTTTAGATTCAAAACAGCCTGGTGTAGCTGAAGGAGAAATACAACGACAATGGGAAACAGTAAAAGAGAGGCAGAGAGGGAAGAGATGAGATAGGAGGGGTAAGTACATCTCAACTCTTCTTTTTAATTTGAAATGACTTATTGAATTCTCAAATACTAGGGTGAGCTACTATGATTATCACAGGAATATACAGTTATTCATATAAAAAAGTTTTTAAATAAAAATTTTGATTGCAACAGCAAATTTTCTAGATCTTTCCAGAGCTATTCAGTCTTTGACATACCAATACAATTTTCTGAAAGTAAAGTAATAACATGCATATACTGGAACTCTATCCAAATAGGTGGTGACTCAAAAGTATTTGTTACTATTGCCAGGCTTATTTTTCTAAGTTAATTTTTTACTCCATCATAGTCAGTGATTGACTAGATTGCCTTAAGTCTATCACAAACTTTATTCTAAGAAATTACCCAAGTAGAACATCTTGTTACACAAATTTCATTTTGTTTGTTGTCACTTAAAAATTTTGATTGACTTTCTTATCCTAGATTTTCTGCTAAGGACATCAGAAGTGAAAGTTACTAGATTTTCTGCTAAGGACATCAGAAGTGAAAGTTCTCCTTTGCCTTTAGTTCCTCTTCTTTTCTCAGCTATTTGTAAGGGCTCCTCAGAAAATCATTTTGCCTTTTTGCAATTTTTTTTCTTGGCAATGGTCTTGATCACTGCCTCCTATACAATGTCATGAACCTCCGTCCATAGTTCTTCAGGTATTCTATCAATCAGATCTAATCCTTGAATCTATTTGTCACTTCCACTGTATAATCATAAGGGATTTGATTTAGCTTATACCTAAATGGTCTAGTGGTTTTCCCTACTTTCATTAATTTAAGTCTGAATTTTGCAATAAGGAGTTCATGATCTGAGCCACAGTCAGCTCCTGGTCTTATTTTTGCTGGCTATATAGAGCTTCTCCATCCTCAACTGTAAAGAATAAAATCAATCTGAATTTTGATATTGACCATCTGGTGATGTCCATGTGCAGAGTCCTCTCTTGCATTGTTGGAAGAGGGTGTTTGCTATGACCAGAGCGTTCTCTTCACAAAACTCTGTTAACTTTTGCCCTGCTTCATTTTGTACTCCATGGCAAAACTTGTCTGTTACTCCAGGTATTTCCTGACTTCCTACTTTTGCATTCCAGTCCCCTATGATGAAAAGGACATCTTTTTTTGATGTTATTTCTAGAAGTTTTTTTTAGGTCTTCATAGAATCATTTAACTTCAGCTTCTTCAGGATTAGTGGTTGGGGCATAGACTTGGATGACTGGGAACTTATAGAAGTGGCTTCTGAATAATGTTGAAAATTGGACAAGAAGTTCCTAAGATTTAGTTAAACTCTAGTTCTCCAGGATTTATGTTGATGCATTCTCATAATTTCAATAAATGTACCCATACATTCTTTAAGATGTAATGAGATGTCAGAAGATATTTGGAGAAACCACTTCATTTTTGCCAAAATTTCTGATGGATACCTATATGAAGAATTTCTGATCCCTAAATGAAGAATCACTGAACCCTAATAAATGACCTGAGATTAAGGGTATAAAATAGTCTCTCCATCTACTTCATGACAAAACAAAATATACAGCCTATCAGGTTAAGTTTGACTCAAATGCACCTGTAAACCTATTTACAGAAAAATAGATATTATGTTTTTACACACATCACTATCTAGGGTGAGTACTCTGGTGAATCAATGCCTTTGTAGATCTTGTCCTTCTCAATTTCTATCCTCACACCTGACCTTCAAAATCTGCATTGAGTCATATTTAAACCAATGTTTTCAATAAAAATATAAAATAACTACAAGTATGTTAAAGTGCTTTATTTACCAGGCATATCTGCATTTTAGTAACAAACTGTATGTTATAGAAATAAAAAGTCCTGGTGTTTTTAAAGTTAAATGAGGCAATTCAAATACTTCTCTAAAGCTGTAGAGATGACCATACAGAATGGTGAGAAATTGGAAAATCAAACTCAATGCCATTCTTAAGACACCAAGTCAAACAAATCACATATGAAGTTCAGACATACAGTATGGTTATACCGCATAAATGCTATTCTCTGGGCCCCATATATCAAGCTTCTTCCAATGAAAACACTTAGCTTATATGCAAATTACTTCAAAGCATTACTTAGATAGCCCAAGAAAATAATAGCAACAACAATTAATTTTGAGGAGGATTTTATCAAGAGTTTATCATGTACCAAAACCTGTGTCAAATGCTTTGTGCCCAATATCTCACTTAGTCCTACTGAGCAGCCCATGACACTATTTTGCTTCATGTTTTCTGTTTCCATAGACAAAGAAATGACATTCAGGGAGATCAGATATTTAGTCTCTGGTCTCAAGCTAGTGTATGACAGAAGTAGAATTTAAACCTATATCTCCTTGATGATGAATTACTCTGAAACTTATTCTTAAGTCCCATCCTTGCTGATGATTTCTTTGACCACTTTCTTTGACCTTTTCAGAATTTCTGCACTGTGTTCTGTCCCTATCCCTTAGTCACTGATCTGAATTTTAACTTCTCTCACACCAATATCTTGTCTTCCTACATAGACTTTCCTGCTTCTGAAGCATAACAGGCGTATGTAAACAGCAATGTAAAACTTATTACGAACTTTATTTTTTTTTATTATTTTTTTTTATTACAAACTTTAAAATATCATTTATTTTCTCTACTAGGAATAATTTCTGGCTTTTTATTTATGTGTTAATCATACTTATAAGGATTTTTATTTAGTTCTATGTTTTGTATGGTAATTATAGTTTAATAATTATATTTAATTGAGCTATTATATTATTGGAATGTACATACATAAATAAGAATTTAATAATAATTTTCTCTTTCTGCAGTTCTTAATTTCATTCATCCACTGGTTGCCTGGATAAGGCCTAAAGTTCAGACATCAATCTGCTGATAAATGCTTTCTTTTCAATATGTCTTTCATATTGCCTTTCTTCCTTCTGCTCCACCAAGTCTCTTCTCCAGGAATATCAACTATTTGTAAATATGAATTTAACCTTTTATCTGTTGTCCTTTCCCTTATTAATTGTATTTTCTTATTCTCTCAACAGTTTGAAAGAGATCCTCAACTTTCTCCTCCATAGAATTTCTGAACAAACTTCTGTAATAAAATTTGTCCCCTTTTTGTTCCAATTTTACAATACTTGGGTTGAATGTTTATTTTTTAACATTCATATTTTGAAATATCCAACTCCTAAGCCATATATTTTTCCAATTCTTTTCTATATTTGTAGTTAATATTTTTAAAAATATGTTCTGTCTTCTGAATGTTATAGTCTTCATTTATTGTTGAAAAATACATAAGCTTAATGTTATCACTATTTTCCTTTTTGAATATGTTTATTATGAACAAAGGCTGAGTTTTTCTCTCAAAAGAAGAGAGATGATTCACTGTGCATAGGGACTCCTCTAACAATATGTTCGGCTGCAAAGCTGTTTTTTCTTTTACATCATCAGTTTTAGGACCCAAAAGCCAGTAGAGAATTTGTAGGGTTATCATATATGGATCAGAGAAGGCAATGGCACCCCACTCCAGTACTCTTGCCTGGAAAATCCCATGGACGGAGAAGCCTGGTAGGCTGCAGTCCATGGGGTCGCTAAGAGTCAGACGCGACTGAGTGACTTCACTTTCACTTTTCACTTTCATGCACTGGAGAAGGAAATGGCAACCCACTCCAGTGTTCTTGCCTGGAGAATCCCAAGGACGGGGGAGCCTGGTGGGCTGCCGTCTATGGGGTCACACAGAGTCGGACACGACTGAAGCGACTAGACTTAGCAGCATATATGGATGGGCTTGCCTGGTAGCTCGGCTGGTAAAGAATCCACCTGCAATGCAGGAAACCCTGGTTTGATTCCTGGACTGACCCCAGTTTGATCCCTTGGAGAAAGGATAGACTACCCACTTCAGTATTCTTGGGCTTCCCTAGTGGCTCAGGCAGTAAAAAATCTGCCTGCAATGCAGGAGACCTGAGTTTGATCCCTGGTTTGGGAAGATCCCCTGGAGGAGGGCATGGCAACCCACTCCAGTGTTCTTGCCTGGAGAATCCCAGGGACAGGGGAGCCTGGTGGGCTGCAGTCCATGGGGTTGCACAGAGTCGGACACGACTGAAGCGACTTAGCAGCAGCAGCAGCAGGAGATATTTACAACCAGTTCTATGTTTCCAGTGGCCATTGTGTTCTTGGGGCACTCACCCAGAACACTAATATAAAGCTTAAAGGAATTCTAAAAGAAAGATACACAGCTACCCCAGTGTTCTCTGACCTCCAGATCTTATACAACAAAGTTAATGAATACTGATATGTTCTGTCACACCCCTTGAAAGCTATTCACCACAATCACTTTTGCCAATATTTTATTTCAGTCTGTCTCTACATGTATTGGAGAAGGAAATTGCAACCCACTCCAGTGTTCTTGCCTGGAGAATCCCATGGACGGAAAAGCCTAGTAGGCTGCAGTCCATGGGGTCGCACAGAGTCGGACATGACTGAAGCGACTTGGCATCTACATGTATTATGCATGACAAACATTTAGTGCACGGCAAGAATCCGCCACAAAATTCCACAGTTAACACAAATTTTCTTTACATTTCTCTGATTGTTTTAGTCAGGATTTAGTAGGACAATGTAAGGTTTTTATTGTTTTCATAAATCCCATGGATATGGATTGAGAGGGCAGGGTAAAAGATCTGGCAATCTAGGCAAACAGTTGGGCATAACTTTATGAAAAAAGTCTAATACAGTGGAAAAGTGTAATCCAATAGGTATTTCAAACATAGGAAAGGGCTGTCTAAAAAGAAGCAACATTGTGAGATTCTAGCAAGTAGGAAAACAAACAATTAGCATAAGGAAAGTTGGGAAGCAGGTAACAAGGTTTTCGACAGGAACAAAGAGAAAAACAGGATTCAAGATTCTGAGTTAAGAGGCCTAGAGACTTGTGAGATCTAGATAAAGGGGCTTAAAATTGGGATCTAGTTACTACTGTTACAGAATTCAGGTCATGGCAAATCAATTTTCCAAAACAGAACTAAAAATGGCTTAATATAGATTACTGAGCTAAAGAACCTTAATTCTGTACCAATAGGGTCATGATGACACTGATCATTTAGGGAGAAAGGATAACTTAGTCTGTAGAAAGAACTTATACAAAGACAGATGCTGATATTTTTCTACAATATTATCTTCCATGATTCTAGAGTCCATATGATAAGAATCACAAACAACTCATTGAACTGTTAAAAAATTGAACTTTTCTATGCTTATCCAATAGTTAATCTCTCATTTTCCAAATGCTACAATGCTTCTCATATATGATTTATATTATTTAAAAAGTACAATTCTTCACTACTTAAAGCCCTGTTGTTTCCTTTTAACATATATTTTACACAAGTAAAAATAACCCTTAAATTATATTAAGAAAATGTTCTCTACTACATAAGTGCAATTGAGTCAGTTTCTCAACAAGAACATAAGAACTTCTTTTTAATATACAGATTTTTATATGATTTATCGGGGACTTCCCTGATGGCTCAGGTGGTAAAGCGTCTATGTACAATGCGGGAGACCTCGGCTCGATCCCTGGGTCGGGAAAATTCCCTGGGGAAGGAAATGGCAACCCACTCCAGCACTCTTGCCTAGAAAATCCCATGAACAGAGGAGCCTGGTGTCCATGGGGTCGCAAAGAGTCAGACACGATTGAGCGACTTCACTTATCACTTATGTAATTTATAGATTTTAACAATATGCTTATAAATTATTGTATTTTATGTATATTTTTATGCACTGTTATTTTTGTATACTGCTTGAATGTACAATTCTTTGTTAGTTATTATATACTGGAGATAAAATAATTAGAAATGTGATTTCTAGCCTCAAAAAGATAACAATGTTATATCATACATAATACTTGAAGAAAGACAAAATTACATATGAATAACTAATATTATATAGATTGGCTTGATAAGATTGGCAGAATAAATATATAAAATTGCTTATACATGTGGTGTCCTTAGTCACTCAGTCATGTCCAACTCTATGTGACACCGTGGACTGTACCCCTCCAGGCTCCTCTGTCCATGGGGATTCTCCAGGCAAGAATACTGGAGTGGTTTGTCATGCCCTCCTCCAGGGATCTTCCCAATGCAGGGATCAAACCCAGGTATCCCATATTGCAGGCAGATTCTTTACCATCTGAGCCACCAGGGGAGCCCTGTTTATCCATAAATGACTATAAGTAAAAAATAAATAAAAATTTATCAAGAACAGTATTCATGGAAAGTTTATGAAGATAAAAACTTTTGGAAATAAAAATATAGCACTGGTTCAATCCCTGGATCAAGAAGATCCATTGGAGAAGAGGTGGCAACCCACTCCCATAGTCTTACCTGGGAAATCCCATGGACAGAGGAGCCTGGTGGGTTTATAGTCCATGGGGTTGCAAAAGAGTCAGACATGATTTAGCAACTAAATAACTATAACAACAATAAAGGGAAACTTCCTAAATGGAAAAAATAGATGAATATATGTTCAGCACAATGTTTTAATTAGTAATAGTAAGAGTGACTATTGACTTTTTAAATAGAAATCTCAAAGAAAGGACAGAGAGAACTATATACTTATTTAACTTTATTTCATTTTTTTCCATTCCTTTAATGTAAGAATTATAAATGCAAATACATTCACCCTGTCATATTTTCAATCTCAAAACAGCAGATTTTTTGGTCTAAAGATTTATAATTAGATACATAAGTGGAATTAAAATATTTTATAAATCACACATGTTAGCAATCTGGACTATTCAAATTATTAAGGATTATTTATCAGTACATACTAAATGAAGTAAAATAACTTTATTTAATTCTCTTTCAATTGTTGATTTCATATTTTACCGTTACACTCTAACAGAAGAGAATAGTATTCTTAAAATGTAGATTTTATCCAGTCATTCTCTTAATTAAAACATTCAAGGATCTCTTCATTGCCTATTAAGCAACATACACCCAGGGCTGGCATTTAATCTTGAAGTTATATGGACAGACATTAGAAGTCATTTTGTCTTGAGAGTAAATACCATCTATGCATTACATTAAACCAAAGAATGAAGTCAGGAGGGATAATTCACAGATAGGTAGCAATGATGATTCTAATCACAAGTCTGATAAGTAGCTATCCAGGATCTGTTTACATACAATTAGCTCCTGGCAAGTGAATGATGACATCATACCATTTCAGAAAGAATTTGGTGATTCTGCCACCACACAGAACTCTACTTAAATTCCAAGTCTTAAATAGTTATATATTAGTAGAGACTGGATATATGTCTGTCTTCTAAACTCTTCTTCCTATCATTGCACATGACCTGAGTGCCTTTCTCAGGAAGTTACAGGGAGCAGTAAGACTGATTTCAAATCAACTCGAGAGAGAATGATGTATACTGCTTTTAGCTTTTAAAACTACCCAGATATAATCTTCTCTATTTTTCCCATTTTGTAGGCTAAATGAAAGGAACTTGAAGCTATAGAGAAGTGAAAAGTTACAATATGAAGAGCCCAGGGTCTCTAGATTGCCACATAGGTGGTATCTGATAATTAAGAACACATTTTTTGAATTTCACTTAATTATAAATATATTTATAATCATGTACATGCATGCTAAGTCTCTTCAGTCATGTCTGACTCTGTGTGACCCATAGCTCACCAGGTTCCTCTGTCCAAAGGATTCTTCAGGCAAGAATACTGGTGTGGGTTGCCACGCCCTGCTCCAGGGGATCTTCCTGACCCAGGGACTGAACCCAGGTTTCTTATGCCTCCTGCACTGGTAGGTGAGTTCTTTACCACTAGTGCCACCTGGGAAGCCCCTTATAATCATATACTTAACGATGAAGATAATAACTGTTGTGTTTACTATGGAAGCTAGTGCCATTTTTAATTACTACAGTTGTAAAATATAATTATGATCTCATCTACATATTATTATTATAAAATTAAAGAAGATATATTTAAATATATCTATGTATTGCCAAGAATAAGCATAATAATTCTCTGTCTCATGTTTCATATTTCTTTACTGTTTGTTCCCAGAACTTCTACCTGTTGACCCAGGTTTAAGAATATGATGCAATATAAAGCAAGTTTAATACCTCTCCCATATTAAAACAATTTAAATATTTTTTAAAACAGCATGTATTTTTCTTCTCTATTCCACACTGAATACCCTTGATTTCTTAAATTTTCCTTGTACATTATTATTATCAGCCTGGCATTCTACCTGAACCTATTTATCCACAAAACAAGGATTAGTTGAATATCAATGATGTGCTGTGTGTACTATGCTGTGAGAACCAGGAATACAGAGATAAATGAAACAGTGTAAATCAAATTCTAGTATGAGAGACAGGCAATACCAACAGATATGATACACAACATGGGCTATAGTAAATAATCATTTCAGTTTCTTAATATTACATCAGAAATAATTTAATTGTCCATCTATTCTGAAAATTCTAGAGCATGAAAATTCAAGCTATCATTTCCTTTGGGACATTATGTATACAATGTTCACTCAGTAATTCAATAAATATTTAATAGGCTCTGCCATGTACAAGGCCCTGGGCATTGTCTAGAGTACATATATATGGATCATGCCTTTATGGGGTTCACTGATTAATTTTGATATTACTGAGTAAATAAAACAACCTAAGGAATGCCATAGGTTTTTGACAAGTATTTCAACTCCTCACTCTTTTCTTTTCTTTTACTGTACCTCTTTTGGCCTTAATTCTATAGTTGTCTAACATCTCTACAGTTGTATGCACCAACAGCTCATAGCATCTTTGAGATACATGTACTCCAACACAGTTCAAGCTTATTGCCTTGCAATTCCCACCTACTTAGCAGAAACTACCTTGTCAACTGATTGGCATTATGACAATGAAAATAAAAAAGAAGGATGTAGCTAAAATAGATTTTTAACAATTAGTGATAATAATTTGGTGGCAGGAGAGTAAAAGAGAACTAAAAAAAGATTCTGCTTTTGATGCATGAAAAATACTGATATCATTAATACACACATTAAAGTGGATAAATAGCATGCAGGTAAGTGGTGAAGATAGCTCTGGTATTTACAAATGATGCTTTAGAGGTCCAATTTTGACAACCAGAAAGAAATATTTAGAAAGAAGATCCAAAAAAAAAAAAAGGTTATGAATTAAGGAAAATCTGGTAAGTGAAGTACAAAAGTGAATCTTATATGAAGAAAAATGACAAAAAAGGAGATTGGTGAGGACAAAAACATTTCATCCAAATAAGTAAGTAGCTACATTTGGGAGTTGCAAAGAGGATTTCCAAATTTTTGTAATCTAAATTTTGAGGAGGCATATAGAAGTCTTGGACGGTGTGCTTTTATCCAACCACATCATACACACTGCAAAATTTAGCTATGTCATTGTTAACAATCAAATAAATAAAGTATGCCCATCAATGGTCAGTTAGGAACATAAAGCTACTGTAGGTATTTCACAATGAAAATTATTTAATACAGAGTATTAAGTACTTACAATATCACTTAACCCAATGTGTGGATGTTAAAGGTCACAAAATTTCCAATTCAAAGAAAAGTCAGCTTGAAATTTATAAGCAATGTCTACTAATAAAGAATCTGTTAAATAAATTACATGCAATAACATTTCAGTTCAGTTCAGTTCAGTCGCTCAGTAGGGTCCGACTCTTTGAGACCGCATGAATCGCAGCACGCCAGGCCTCCCAGTCCATCACCAATTCTCGTAGTTTACTCAAACTCACGGCCATCGAGTCAGTGATGCCATCCAGCCATCTCATCCTCTGTCTTCCCCTTCTCCTCCTGCCCTCAATCCTTCCCAGCATCGGAGTCTTTTCAAATGAGTCAACTCTTCGCATGAGGTGGCCAAAGTATTGGAGTTTCAATTTCGGCATCAGTCCTTTCAATGAATACCAAGGACTGATCTCCTTTAGGATGGACTGGTTGGATCTCTTTGCAGTCCAAGGGACTCTCAAGAGTCTTCTCCAACACCACAGTTCAAAAGCATCAATTCTTCAGTGCTCAGCCTTCTTCACAGTCCAACTCTCACATCCATACACGACCACTGGAAAAACCATAGCCTTGACTAGAAGGACCTTTGTTGGCAAAGTAATGTCTCTGTTTTTGAATATACTATCTAGGTTGGTCATAACTTTCCTTCCAAGGAGTAAGAATCTTTTAATTTCATGGCTGCAATCACCATCTGCAGTGATTTTGGAGCCCAGAAAAATAAAGTCAGCCATTGTTTTCACTATTTCCCCATCTATTTGCCATGAAGTGATGGGGCCAGATGCCATGATCTTAGTTTTCTGAATGTTGAGCTTTAGGCCAACTTTTTCACTCTCCTCTTTCACTTTCATCAAGAGGCTCTTTAGTTCCTCTTCACTTTCTGCGATAAGGATGGTGTCATCTGCATATCTGAGGTTATTGATATTTCTCCCGGCAATCTTGATTTCAGCTTGTGCTTCTTCCAGCCCATTGTTTCTCATGATGTACTCTGCATATAAGTTAAATTAGCAGGGTGACAATATACAGCCTTGATGTACTCCTTTTCCTATTTGCAACCAGTCTGTTGTTCCATGTTCAGTTCTAACTGTTGCTTCCTGAGCTGCAAATAGGTTTCTCAAGAGGCAGGTCAGGTGGTCTGGTATTCCCATCTCTTGAAGAATTTTTGTTTCTTGTGATCCACACAGTCAAAGGCTTTGGCATAGTCAATAAAGCAGAAATAGATGTTTTTCTGGAACTCTCTTGCTTTTTCCATAATCCAGCGGATGTTGGCAATTTGATCGCTGGTCCCTCTGCCTTTTCTAAAATCAGCTTGAACATCTGGAAGTTAATGGTTTACATATTGCTGAAGCCTGGCTTGGAGAATTTTGAGCATGACTTTACTAGCGTGTGAGATGAGTGCAATTATGTGGTAGTTTGAGCATTCTTTGGTATTGCCTTTCTTTGGGATTGGAATGAAAACTGACCTTTTCCAGTCCTGTGGCCACTGCTGAGTTTTCCAAATTTGCTGGCATATTGAGTACAGCACTTTCACAGTATCATCTTTCAGGATTTGGAATAGCTCAACTGGAATTCCATCACCTCCACTAGCTTTGTTCGTAGTGATGCTTTCTAAGGCAGAGTTTAAGAGGAGTTGTTTTGTTGTATAATCATTAGCTCTGGGCTTAAAGAAAATACCATCTTATGTGACTAAGACTAAGGAATGTAGGGGGAAAAAAGTTATTCTCTCCTCCTTGAGAGCCCCAGACCCCTTTCTCCTTCTTGAGGGCTCTGGACCCCTTCCTCTTGAGGGCCCTAGACTCCTTATCAACCTACTTAAGAATTATCTCAATATGCTGTCTCGGTGTATCACAGCTGTCTTTCTAAGGAACAAGCATCTTCTAATTCATGGACAGAGCCACTGCCCACAGTAATTTGGGGGCCCAAGAAAATAAAATTTGTCACTGCTTCCACTTTTTCCCCATCTGTTTGACATAAAGTGATGGGACCAGATACCATGAATTTAGTTTTTTGAATGTTGTTTTAAGCCAGCCTTTTCACTCTCCTCTTTCACCCTCATCAAGAGGCTCGTTTGTTCCTCTTCACTTTCTGCCATTAGAGTGGTGTCATTTGCATATCTGAGGTTGTTGATATTTCTCCTGGCAATCTTGATTCCAGCTTGTGATTCATCCAGGCTAGCATTTCACATGATGTGCTGTATGTAAAGAAGTCTGAATGCCAAAGAATTGAAGCTTTTGAACTGTGATGTCGAAGAAGATTCTTGAGAGTCCTTTGAACTGCAAGGAGATCAAACCAGTCAATCCTAAAGGAAATCAGTCCTGAATATTCATTGGAAGGACTGATGTTGAAGCCGAAGCTCCAATACTTTGGCCACCTGATGCGAAGAACTGACTCATTAGAAAAGACCTGATGCTTGGAAAGATGGAAGGCAGGAGGAGAAGGGGATGACCGAGAAGGAGATGGTTGGATGGCATCACTGACTCAATGGACATGAGTTTGAGCAAGCTCTGGGAGATGGTGAAGGACAGGGAAGCCTGGCATGCTGCAGTCCACAGGATCACAGAGTCAGACACACCTGAGTGACTGAACAACAACAACTCTATATATAAGTTAAATAAGCAGAGTGACAAAATACAGTCTTGGGGTACTCATTTCCCAATTTGGAACCATCAGTTGTTCCATGTTGAGTACTAACAGTTGGCTTCTTGACTCAAATACAGGGGTCTCAGGAGACAGATAAGGTGGTCTGGTGCTCCCAGTTTTTGAAGAATTTCCCACAGATTTTTGCTGTGATCCACAGTCAAAGGCTTTAGTGTAGTCAATGTAGCAGCAGTAGGTGTTTTCCTGGAAGTCCTTTGCTTTCTCCATGATTTAACAAATGTTGGCAATTTGATCTCTTTCCTCTACCTTTTCTAAACCCAGCTGCACATCTAAAAGTTCTCAGTTCATATACTGCTGAAGCTGAGCCAGAAGGATTTTAAGCATAAACTTGTTAGCTTGTGAAATGAGTGCAATTATGTGGCAGTTTGAACATTCTTTGGCATTGATCTTCTTTGGAATTGGAAAGAAAACTGATCTTTTCCAGTCCTATTACTGCTGCTGAGTTTTCTGAATTTGCCAACATATTGAGTGCTGCACTTTTAAGATTTTAAATAGCTCAGTTGTAATTCCATCATCTCCACTAGCTTTGTTCATAGTAATGCTTCATAAGGTCCCCTTGAATGCACACTCCAGGATGTCCGGCTCTAGGTAAGTGACCACACCATCATGGTTATTCAGATCATTAAAACCTTTCTTGTATAGTTCTTCTGTGTATTCTTGCTACCTCTTTTTCATATCTTCTGCTTCTTTTAGGTTCTTATTGTTTCTGTCCTTTACCATGCCCATCCTTGCTTGAAATGTTCCCTAGGCATGTCCAATTTTTACTTGAGGAGATATCTAGTCTTTCTCATTCTATTGTTTTCATTTATTTTTTGCGCTCTTCATTTAAGAAGGCCTTCTTATCCCTCCTTGCTATCCTCTGGAACTCTGCATTCAGTTGGGTGCATCTTTTCCTTTTTCCCTTGCCTTTCATGTCTCTTCTCAGCTATTTGTAAAGCCTCCTTAGACAACCACTAACTTGGCCCTTTTGTATTTGTTTGTCTTTGGGATGGTTTTAGTCACTACCTCCTGTACAATATTACAAACTTCCAACCATAGTTCTTCAGGCACTCTCTCTACATGATCTAATCCCCTAAATCTATTTGTCACTTCCACTGTATAATCATAAGGGATTTGATTTAGGTTGTACATGAACACCCTAGTGGTTTTCCCTACTTTCTTCAACTTAAGCCCAAATTTTGAAATAAAGAGCTTAAGATCATGATCTGATCCACACTCAGCTCCACATCTCATTTTTGATGCCCATATGGAGCTTCTCTAGCTGCAAAAACACATAATCAATCTGATTTTGTTTTTCACTATCTGGTGATGTCCATGTGTAGAGTCATCTTTTGGGTTATTGTAAAATGGTGTTTGCTATAGCCAGTTTATTCTCTTGACAAAACTCTACTAGTCTTTGCCCTGCTTCATTTTGTACTCCAAGGCCAAACTTGCCTGTTATTTTGGGTATCTCTTGACTTCCTACTTTTGCATTCCAATCTTCTATAATTAAAAGGACACCTTTTTTGTGGTTGTTGTTATTTATAGAAGGTGTTGTAGGTCTTAATAGGACTGGTCTACTTCAGCTTCTTTAATATTAGTGGTTGGGGCATAGACTTGGATTATTCTGATTCTGCCTTGGAAAGAAACCCAGATAATTCTCTCATTTTGGGGGTTGTACCCAAGTACTGTATTTCAGACTCTTATGTTGACTATGAAAGTTACTCTGTTTCTTCTAGGGGATTCTTGCCCACATTAATAGATATAATGGTCACCTGAATTAAATTTGCCCATTCCTGTCCACTTTAGTTCACTGATTCCTAAGATGTCGATATTCAATGCTACCATTTCCTGCTTGACCATGCCCCATTTGCCTTGATTCATGGATCTAAATTTTACAATTTTACTTTATACTCTAAATAGTCAATTACATATTCTTTAGAACAAAATTATTACTTAAAATTAACTCATTATGTACATTTCTTATATTTCAGAGAAACTAAATGCTGAGAGAGAATGACTCATAATTATCATATTCCTCAGTTTTCCCAAATTAAACATGCTTAAATAGTTCTTAAAAGATGCTTACTCCTTGGAAGGAAAGCTATGATCAACCTAGATAGCATATTCAAAAGCAGAAACATTACTTTGCCAACAAAGGTCCATCTAGTCAAGGCTATGTTTTTTCCAGTGGTCGTGTATGGATATGAGAGTTGGACTGTGAAGAAAGCTGAGTGCCAAAGAACTGATGCTTTTGAACTGTGATGTTGGAAAAGACTCTTGAAAGTCCCTTGGACTGCAAGGAGATCCAACCAGTCCATCCTAAAGGAGATCAGTCCTGGGTGTTCATTGGAAGGACTGATGCTGAAGCTGAAACTCCAATACTTTGGCCACCTCATGCAAAGAGCTGACTCATTGGAAAAGACCCTGACACTCTGAGGGATTGAGGGCAGGAGGAGAAGGGAATGACAGAGGATGAGATGGCTGGATGGCCTCACCAACTTGATGGACATGGGTTTGGGTAAACTCCAGGAGTTGGTGATGGACAGGGAGGCCTGGCGTGCTGTGATTCACGGGGTCACAAAGAATCGGACACGACTGAGCGACTGAACTGAACTCAACTAGTTCTAATACACTTAGGATACACAAGACCAAAATTGATTCCTATTATAAGTAGAAACCATTTCAAATTACAATTATGATCACAAAATTATGAGAATCTTGGAATTTTTATTCTACATAGCTTTCTCCATAGAGAATGCTATGTCACCTACTGTGTAACAAGATAGTTTATGTTTAAAGCCATCTTTTATCTTTCCATATTTTCCTTCTTTTGCATCCATAATTACTTGTATTATATGTCCACTTTGCCAAGTTCCCAAGGGAAGTAATATAATGTCCTCATCTGCAACCCTGAAAATATATAACATATTACCTTAACTATAGAGAGCCAAACTACCTTTGTAGATTCAGAGACAACAAATCAAAGCATGATAAATACCCTCAATCCTCTTTTGACTAAAAACTAGGAGGTTAATCTGTTTCCCATTATTACTAGCAAGAAAATCTGCTGCCACTGATAACAGATATGAGTTTGTCTTCTTGACAGAATATGTTTGTTTACAGAAGACATCAAATGTATCCTCACTAGATTTTTGTCATAATAATGTAATCAGGCTCTTTAAAAATGAAGGTAAGGAAAAGACTTTTATGTGTTCTCTAAAAAGTATCCAAACCATTACACGTATCTTAAAATTATGTAATTATATTATGTATAAAAAGAAACATTATTCCTATTCTGTTGTGCTTGTGAGCAGATAGAAATGCATGGGGATAAATATATCACAAGGTATTAGGCATTTGTCATAGTACAAAAACAAAGAAAGAAAAAAATAATAAATTATGATGGTGTCTCCATAGTTGTAGAAGGTAGTGGGCATGGGATGCTAGAAAGAGTAAATGAGGGGAAAAAGGAAAAAAACACTATGAATGAAAGAGCATTTAAGATGGATCTTGATAAATGAGTAGAATAGTAAATATATGCACCACAAAAGCAACCCATGTTAACTGAATATCATAGGCAAGGCCTGAATACTCTCATTATATAATTTAATTAAGAGACCAAAAGTTGGAGCATATATGTGTCAGAGTGGGAAAGCAAATATATTGGGTCTAGCTTTGGACAATGTTGAGTGCCAAGATAAGGCATTCATCATTAACTTGGTAACTAAGAAAGAGTTGAAAGACTTTGAGCATGAAACCTAACAAGAGAAGATAGGGAGTCCACTGGAATTTGCAGGAATGCTGTTGAAAGACTCTTTTGATAATCTAGGTAAGAAGAAATGATACTCTACTGAGGGGAACTAGTTATAACAGGTGCCAGGTAACTATTGGTGTGACAAACACTTGGTTATAGGTAATTTCCCCATAGAAATACAATCAGAAAGCAAATATGCTGAAGAAAACCACACATTGTAGGGAGGGCCAGTTGAAGAAACTATGTTTGTTCATGTAATTTCTTTCACTTTCTGTGTACCATAAAAATATTTCAAAAAAGACAAAGGCAACCTTGGCTTACCTATAAATTAACACACACAAATTCATCAAGGGCATTTGTGTGTGATACCTCCCTTACTAATATGTCAAAAAGAGCAGTTACCCTCTCAAGAAAGGCATCTGTAAAAGACAAAGAGGAAACAAGTACTCATCAAAAATGCTTTTTCTTTCTCCTACAGCAACATTAATTACATTGTCGGCTTGAGTCCGAAAGAATGAGATAGGCAGAAGCAATCTGATTCTCATCTTGTTTAAACTTGTCAGTTCCAAAGTGAAGTCAACAGTTAGGGAAAAAGAAGAAGGTCTCCTTCCTCGTTTAGAGAAAAATGGGAAGCCCAACTCCTGAATTTTTTTTTGTTGTTGTTTGTTTGTTTTTTAAAAGGTGGTTACTCTCCAGAAGTGCCTCTTTTTTAAAGTATTATTAATTCAATCCCTCACATGACACCCACAGGCTGCAAGCAATGTTTTTCATCAGAAGAGACTCCCACTTACAGCACTGCTATGCATCATCTGTTGTGCCTTTGACCCTCCACTGAAAGAAAATGTATCTCTAAAGTGCTTAGGAGCTGCTAAGACTGACACATAAAATTTTAGGTTGAACTTTTGCTTCAACCCAGTGTTTGCTTTTCCTAGCTCAGCTGTTTTGTGTTGCTTGCCAGGCAACACCAAGGTTAAGGCAACCAAGGTCATTTCAACAAGTGTTCATTTATTGGAGCTGTAATGATAAAATGGTGTAAGTACATATATGTGTGTCTGCAGAGAAATAGAAGAGAGAAGGGAAGAAATGGGGGAAACCTGAGGAAAGAACCAAATAATATGAACTGTGAATATCTAGAGCACTCAGTGAAGGGAGGGTTAGAGAGTATGATACATGGATGTGAAATGAAGAGGCCAAGAGGAAAAACAGTATGTGATTTGCACCAGAGACCGAAACCCTGTAACATACCATGTAGTAAAAGGAATATTAAAAAGCAGAGACATCACTTTGCCAACAATGGTCTGTATAGTCAAAGCTATGTTTTGTTTTGTTTTTCTCATTAGTCATGTACAGATGTGAGAGTTGGACCATAAAGAAGGCTAAGCACTGAAGAATTGAGGCTTTCAAATGGTGGTGCTGGGGAAGACTCTTGAGAGTCCCTTGGACAGAAAGGAAATCAACCCTGAGTATTCACTGGAAGGACTGATGCTGAAGCTCTAATACTTTGGCCAACTGATGCAAAGAGCTGACTCATTGGTAAAGACCCAGATGCTGGGAAAGACTGAGGGCAAGAGGATACAGAGGTGAAGGAGGATTGGATGGCATCACCAACTCAATGGACATGAGTTTGAGCAAACTTCAGGAGATAGTGAAGGACAGGGAAGCCTGGTATGGTGCAGTCCATGGGGTCACAGAGTCAGACATGACTTAGCAACTGAAAAAAAACAAATGAGTTTAAATAGAAATTATGTCCAGTCAAGAGATTTCTTTTCCTTCTCTGTTGAGTTGTGAATTCATGACTTACTGCCTCCCCAATAAAAGGCTTATATTTAATCAGGTTAGATAAGATGAGTAAAATGAAAAGTAAAGGTGTTTTTTATTACTCATTTCTCTAATATAATTTCTTATCCCAAAGAAAGTAAGTAGATTCAAATAATCACTTATTAAAATTATCTGGGACAAAGTTTCAAAATGCCCAAAACACAAATGATTTTATTAAGATTAATATGTTTCACCAAATACCACCCACTTCACACCTATACTGCTCTGATGTCTCATAGACATTTTTTTGGTTTAGATATGCTTTTAGAGTACACTCTTTAAAAATATTAGTTTAAATGTCAATTTCTTTTTTAACAGAAGCTCAGATGTACTAGTAGTGAGTATTGACTTTATGGAAATAAGTCTATTCACCAATGCTCTGCCTACTACTCTGATGTGACACTTCAGTGAGACCTGAAAGTGTTACCATTTCCTAAATTCAGGTTAGGGTCTGTGGACTGGGAGATAATAGTTCTCCATTATCATCTTCATAACCTGAGTCTTAAAGGTCAGTTAATGATGACAAACAGAAATGGGGAAAAAAGACAGTAGAAACAAAACTAACAAAAAAGTGTTATTGTCAATTTTTAAAAAAAATAACTAATCCTGATAAGTAACAAAGAATCTTGATTTTTAAAAAGAAAGTGCATTTACCAATTTTTCTAATCTCTTTCAAGTTTTTCAATAGTTCTAAATTAAATCCCTTTCACCCTTATCTCTTTATCCATCAGAAAATCCAAAGGGTATTTGGATTCAGACATCTATTGCACCAAAGATCTTTCATTACACAGCACAAACAAGCACTTTTATTGAACAAGAACCCAATTACTTAACCCAGCTTCAGCTTTCATTCTACCCTGAAGCGTCTACCCTGACAGAAGCCCACTAATCTCTTCTGATGGACATTGCTACATACCAGTTCTGATACACAGAGATGATTCCTAACCTTCTTGTAGAGAACCACTGATTAAATAAACTGAGATGCCCATCTCGGCTTCCTTGGACCAATGAATAACAATGAGAAAGAGTGCAGGCAGATATGGACCCTTTCCTCTTCTGTGTATGGCACAGGCAGAGAGAAAAGTGACAAAGAGGAGTATTTTCTCTGAGAAAATTACCAGCATTTACCAAAGTCTTGTACTAGCATTGCCTAAGGTTCTCTCTAATTTGTTTCTACTCCTTAAGTTACTCTTATACTCCCCACATTTTGGTAGAAGATACAAAAATCAGTTCCTTAAAGCTCTTGTACCTTGCTGCTGTCATTCTTTTTATTTTTCATATTTACAATGTTAATAACATGACATTTATATCAGTAATTCTCAACACTGAATGTGCATTAGAATAACCCAGGAATCTTACAGAGGCCTGAGTCCCATTTCTAGTGGTTCTGATTTAATGCATCAGGGTTGTGACCTGAGGATTCATATTTTTAAAAAACTCTCAAGGTTACTGTAATATACAGTTAAGGTTGAGAAGAACTACTTGGTGTAAATAGCAACAGACAAATTTGTTGATTATTATGTTAGAATTACCAAGAGGTCTTAAGAATCATTTAGTCTAATTTCACTTCCAGTGCAGGAATATCCTAAAGAAAAGCCTCTGAAAAGTTACACTGATGACACCATTGTTACCTCACAAGAAAGTCCATTTCTTTGGTTTCCTTTTAACATCAAATCTTTAGAAAAATTCTCCAAGATAGATATTTCAAAGTATCATGCATGCACAAATATCCTGCCCATAACAACACTGTACACACTCACAAATAAACTCAATATTTTAATATTTACCAATAAGGAACTGAAGTTGGATATTATGTATTTATATAAAAGACAGGAGTTTCAGAACAGGAAACAGGTGGACTACGTTCAGTGTGAAATGTGAATACCTTCATAAATACACACTTATATGCAGAATGCCTTCCTGAAGGATATTATAAAAAGTGGTTTTCAAAAAGATAAGACTAGGCTTTTGTTTTTAGTTTATGTATTTCTAATCATTTCTATTTACTAGTCATTTGTATGAATTACTTTCTTATATTTCAATTAACAGAGGTTATTTAGATACTGGGATAACAGATTTTTTTTTTTCTTTAATTCTCACCATCCTTCCAGTAGTGAAATGAAATCTGTTACCTATGCTTTTTCTTGGGTTACCATTTGTAGCTACATATGATGAAGGGCCTATTGTGGCCCTTTAGCCATTTGAAACAACACAATATTTTCCCTTGGTGGAAACTAATTTTTTTCTATTCTTCCTCATATTCCTTCAAAGACTATATATTACGGGCTTAGTATTACTTGTGGGAATTAAAGAATATAGGAATAATTTCACAAATAATTGACATTAAGAAGCTTATATTCAATCAAGGAGATAAAAATTAAAATGTAAAAATAAAACATAGTAATTTCATTACAAGTTTATTTATAACCAGAGGAAATGAGTGCACAGAGGGGAGTCTATTTTTTCAAAATGGTTGGCAGTAAATAGGAGAGTAAAGTTGGTAAAATAGGCATGGAACACTTTTAGAAAAATTTATTTTTCAAGGCAACAAAGCATTTTTATGTGTTATTTTACTGCAGTTTTATAAAAGTACCAGATATTATTATCACCATTTTATAACTGTGGAAATGGAAGTTCATGTTATAATGGCTGTAAGACTTTTTTATTCTCTGTGTGTGCTCTTATTCATCAATGTTGCTCAAGGGTCAAGAATTAAAGATATTTCCTAAATGCTGTCTAATCAGTACAGAGGCAAGTAACACTTCCGGGTCCACTGATATTGACGCTAAACCTCTGGTAATTTGCTTTCTACAGTAGAAAGAGGGGATGAAATGGTCAAAGCTGGTGTGAAAGAATAAGCCCCTAAGTTTGCCTGGGAAGAGTCAATGGCAGCTTCACAGAGGAAGAGTGCTGGTTTGAGCTGAAATTTGAAAGGCAAAGAAGAGCTTTCCAGGAACACAAACAGTGGGGCCTTCATTTTAGGCAGAGGCAACAGCACCACCAGAAACTCCGCATGTTGAGGCAGTTTGGGTGCTTTCACATTGTTTAGAGTTGCAAGGACAGGAACAAAGAGACAAATGGGAATGAGGTTAGAAAGGGAAACAGAAGACTAAGCATAAGTATCTTGGAAATTTGACTCTATTGGCACTAGAAATAAACAAAATAATAACTCAGTTTATGTCCTGGAAAATACTTGTGTGTTAAAAGCTGAAAAGCAAGGAAGGCATGCATAATAGAGAAACTCTCAGCTAAAATAAAATGTCCACATAAATATGGGTAGCTTTTAAGTTGAAATAACAATTTATTACTTTTGTAATTTTTACTCCCTATTGGGAACACAGTTATACACTTCTGTGAGAAAAGATTGTCTTTTTCATTAAGTTATGAATTGTATAGAAGAGTCAACAGGTGCCTAATACGACTGCTGATGGTTAGGATCACTTTCAAATTTGTTTTGACGTAATACTTCCATCAGAACATTCTAAGTCAGTTAGTAAAAAAATATGGCACACTTCCATTAGAGGTCATTTATTGTAGATATTTACTATGATTTCTTTGCTTTCAATTTCTTGTTAAATGAAAGGCCATATCTCAGCTTCTCCTGAACAATTTTGAGCTTTAACTTCAATAGTATAGATATCTACTGCATATTCTAAAATTGGGATCCCTATTGGGAACTATAAGGAAAGAAAATACACAGCAATATATATGAAGGAGATTTTTTTTCCCTCTTAGTCTTAATATTCTTTAAGATAGCATGCTGGTTTCCTCTGATGAGGGCACATTCTTTAAAAGACACTAAACTTAAGATCTTAAATGATACTCTGTTCCTTGAAATGCTTATAAAACATTCATTTTTGAGATGAAAAAGTTATAGGTTAAGAAGTAGTTTCAGACAATAACAGAACAATGCTTTTCTATTTGGAATACAAGGCCAAAATATTTTTATGAGATCCAGTGATCAGGATTATGCTGGTTACTTTTATTTGATAGAAGTATAATTTATAGTATCAGTATATAGATTAATTATGACTGTTTCATGTTTTATTGTCAAATTTCCTTGGCTAATAAAGCCATAGATAATGGGCTGGCAGATGAGATCATTTTGTGGAGTTTTCAAGGTCAATATGTCAATTAAGATTGTGGGCTAATTCATTAGTACTGGAAAAAAAAAAAATGAACATGCTGAGCTACTGGAGATTGCAAGCCTGGGATATCAAACATGTGCATTGACTTATGACAGCCTCAAATTCTCTATTTTGTGAGGTGATTTAGAGGGACAAATTACTTTTTCACTAATTTGACAAAGATGAAACTTTCTAAAACTACATAATACAATATGGGTTCAAATACTGATGCATAAATCAGTGAACCATGATACATATATTGAGCCAAATTCTCCATGGGCATAAATTTTCCATTTCATATAGCAGCAGCATGAATCTGTTTCATTCACTCATTCATTCATTCATTGGACAAAGATTTTCAGTTTACTGAATATGTTACTCTGCACAAAGTTTTGTGTTAGCCACCTGGGGGGGGGGGGCAAAACAAAAAAGAAGTCATGGCTTTACTCTCACATAATTTATAGACAGATATTAAATAACTAAGAGTACAATTAGCTGTTAATTATAGTTGGCAAAAGCGCTACAAAGGGAAAGGTCTGCATGATGTGACAGAACACAACTATTTTTACAAAGTACCTACAAAACATGTGGTCTGAACATATTCATAGAATCATTTATAGATGCTAATTTACTAAGTAAATGTAACTAAGTAAGTATTTATCAAGAACCCCTATATTCCACTCATTCTATAGGTGCTGAGGAGATAAGGAAATCATACAATATAACTGGGGGAAAAGATATATGCACAGCAGAATGCAAAAGCCAAGGAAGCACAGACAGAAGGGCAGTTCCTGAGATTAAAAAAGCAGATTTTAGAGAAGAAATTCATTCATTTATTCATAGTTTCCTTTGACATTTGTCATATTTCCAACATGGAACTTTAGGTCAGAAGTTTCTGTCAATAAAACACAACCTCTGTCTATAAAGGATGTCCATAAAGGATGATTTTCCCCTCAAGGGACTTAATGTCTGGAGACATTTTTCTTTGTCACAGCTGGGGAGAGGGTGCTATTGCCTGGATAGAGGCTAGAGATGCTGTTATAAGTCCTACAATGCAAAGGACATTTTGCATATACAAGTAATATTTTCCCTCACAGTGGATAATTATTCATACCAAAATGTCAATAGGGGCCAAGGTTGATAAATCCTTGAGAGACATAGAGAAATAATTACAATACAGTAGTATTGGTCTTGAAATGTGATGATGGTTTAAAACACTAAGGAAACTATAGATTGTGATGTGATAGGCAAGGAAAATCAATCGCCTCGGTATACTCCTGTTGCACTTTATGATGAGATGATGGAAAGACCTGGGCTAGGACCATTACGAAGAAAATAATAAGGTTAATTTTTAAATGGATATGAGGAGAAATTTGAGGGGTAAAATAAGTACTTATATATTGAGCAATTATGTGGCAGAAATTTGCAGGGGAAAGGGATTGAAGAAGATGAGAGAGTCAATGATTTCCTTAAGATTTGTTTAGTTGGGTGGTAGGTTATAGTATTAACACTAGCAAACATTGGAACACAGGAGAAGGAGCATGTTTTGCGGGATATTAACAATGATAATAAAGATAATCCTTACATCCACAGTCCCTGGCTTACAATGGTTCAACTTACAATTTGACTTTACGATGGTGCAAAAGCAATATGCATTCAGTAGAAACCATCCTTCAAATTTTGCATTTTGATTTTCCTCAGCTAGCAATATGCTGTACAATACTCTCTTATGATGCTGGATAGTGGCAGCAAATCACAGCTCCCGTTCAGCCATGCCATCATGAGGGTAAAGAACTGACTCATTTACAACCATTCTGTATCCATAAGACTATTCTGTTTTTCACTTTCAGGACAGTATTCAATAAATTACATGATATAGTCAATACTTTATATACAATAGGATTTATGTTAGATACTTTTGCCCAACTGTAAGCTAATTTAAGCGTTCTGAGCACTTTTAAGACAAGCTAAGCTAAGCTATGATGCTCAGTAGGTTAGGTGTATCTTTTTCTTTTTTGGCTGTGCTGGGTCTTCAATGATGTATGTGGACTTTCTCTAGCTGTGGTGAGCCAGGCTAACTCTAGTTGCAATGCACAGGCTTCTCATTGCCATGACTTCTCTTGTTTTAAAGCAAAGGCTCTAGGGCCACAGGCTTCAGTAGTCGCATGGGCTCTAGAGCCTGGGGTCTGTAGTTGTGGTGTCCTGGCCCAGTTGTCCCATGGTATGTGGAATCCTTCCAGACCAGGAATAGAACCCATGTCCCCTGCATTGGCAGGTAGACTTTCAGCCACTGGACCGCCAGGGACGTCCCAGGTTAGGTATACTGAATGCATTTTTAGACTTACAACATTTTCAAATTACAATGGGTTTATTGGGACAAGCCCTATCATAAGTTGCGGATGATATGTATGTTATTATGTATTAGTGTGCTAGTCAGAGCAAACATTATTAAATTTGTCCTAACTCGTTGTAAGGAGGTAATGCTATTTAGAATTAGTATAGTTGGGCCTTGAACAACCCAAGGGCTTAGGGGCACTGACTCTCCACCCTAAAAAGTCAAAACTCCATGTATAGCTTTACAATTAACCCTTTGTATTGGTGGTTCCATATCCACTGATCCAGCCCAACCTCTGATTACATGATACTATAGTACATATTTATTGAAAAACATCCAGTTGAGTGGACCTGTGCAGCTCAATTCTGTGTTGTTGAAGTGTCAACTGTACTGTTCTCCACAATTTTTAAGAGAGAGTAAGAAAGATCAAACAAATTGTTCAAAGTCACATTGCTTATGTGGGGCAATATCCAGATTCCAACTGAGATTTCTTTTCTCTTAAAGCCAAGGTTTTTAACCTCTCTGCTCGGAAGGAGACTAGACAATCCAGATGGAGGTTTCACACACTGAATTCAGACTGCCTGGCTTCTCCAAACAGCAAAACCTGGTGTAAAAGCTTAAATACCACTAATTTATTAGGCATACAATTCCAGGGAAGCAGAAGTGAGGAGAAATTTGAATGAGTCATTGATATAGGGGAAGCAAACATTCAATATTAAGTCAAGCACACTTGACACTCTGATTAAAGGAGAATCCTCTAAGAGGCCATTTAAATTTTGCATTTCAAGATAGTCGATGTAGAAGAAGAAAAGGAGACTATTCAACCAGGTCTGAACAACATTAGTGAAATGTTCACTCCAAAACCTGTAATTCCCATGTACAATTATCCTTTAGTTCTCCTATCAGCTTCATACCAAGATACCAAAGGACCTCAGTGGCAGCAGAGACGACCTGGCACAGGAAGCAAGAGAAATACAGCATGCACAGAAGATACTGTTGAGTTGTACCTGTGAGAATCAATCACGAGGAAGATAATACAAAATAAGTCGCCAAGTCCTGGAGACAATGCAGTTGAGAAGCTATGCAATGGTATGTAAGATGTAACTGATACAGCCGGTCTCTACAGATTATCAGCTTTGTCACTTTCTTAAGTTATGCCCTTCCTGGGGTCTTAATTTCCTCATTTTTAAAACAAAGAAAAATCATAGGACCTACCTTGCAATGTTATGGGGACTATAAGACTTAACATACTTGTTATTGGCATCACTACCATCATTGCTATTGAGAAAGAGGGGAAAAAAAAATCATCTGCTTATACTGAAGAACTATCTGACTCAACAACAAGGAGTTGCTGTTGTTAGGAGCTGACCTGGCATTTGGCTGACCTGGCTAAGGACATAATATTCTCTTGTGAATAAAAGCAATCTCGTGAAAAATGCCAAGATCCAACAAGGTCACTTTGTGACTATGATGAAGTGAGACAAAAACATAAAATTAAGACCACTTCATAATCATGTATAAGCATAAACAAAAATATGGTCATTATACAAACTGGAAATGCCAAAAGCAACCCTTCTCAGGGCTGATATGACAAGCTGCTCTTCTTTATCAATCAGAGCCTTAGCCTCAGTTTATAGTTCCTTCCTTCTAGATTAAGATACTCTATCACAGATTTAGGCCTGATCTCCAATAGCTTCCAATTCAGAGTCAAACTCAATTTCCTTGAACTCTCCTCAAAATTATCTAAGACAAACCCAATCTTTTAATTCCTTTCAAAAGTCCTCTTACTGACACGTTCCTCAGCTCCACTCATGTGTTCTCCTTCACTGGAGTAAACAGTAAATCCAACTGTGTTCAGCTGTAGGAGAGCACTTGGTGGGCTTTGGCTGAAAGACATCATTACCATCATCATCTTTATCATCATCTATAAGGCTAGACATTAATTTAGCTATATATTAGTGAACTTCAGCCCTTAAGTTACATGTGAGACAAAAGTCATGCAAGATATTACTTATAGAAAGAATGCCAAATTACAGAAGTAAATTGACAAGAATTGAACCAGGGAGAATATACCAGCATTGAAGGGACAGGTCAAATAAAAAGGACTGATCCTTTTGTTCAATAAATCAATTTATCTTTAGTCATGTAGAAGTAAGAGTTTAAGCTACAGAATGAAGGAGAGAGTTTTAAGAACACCATAGTCTGATGTGCATGTTTTTTAAGTGTCCAGATATTTAAGCACTAGGGAAAGTCCACTGGATAAGACATAAGGGGAGTATGATAGTCAATACTCCAAAGCATATTTGAAATGGGAAAAATAACAGATGGATTACAGTGGGCAAAGTGCTAAGTAAGAAAAGGAGGAAAGCAGTCATTTTTAAAGTATGAATGTGAATAGGACCAAGATGGAAATTTAACCTGTGGGAAATGTAGCACTGCAGGGGGGATTACTTGTGACAAGGACTAGCAAACATTTTACTTTGTTTTAAGAAAGTGTCTGTGTGAAAGGAGTGTTTTGCAGATCCAAAAAAGTGAGGGAAAGTTTGATGAATTAAGATCCTAGAATATGTGAGAGGAAAAGAGATTAAGAGCATGGGTGAAAAACTAGCCCTAAAAGATCATTTTCTGAAACTGGAGGAATGAAAGCGAGATAAATACTAGTATTGCTGAATGTGAAGGCTCTGTTTTAGAGGCAGCTAAGGCCTTTAGTCACTGTTGACTTGTTTTCTCAGTCAGGACAGTTCAAGACATCTGTTGATGGCATCTGAGCTTGATAACACTAGAATAGCCACATAAAAAAAAAAAGACAAAAACAAAAACTGGAGACAATAAGCAGGAAAGAAAAAGACTGTCAGGCATTATTAAGAATGCAGCTAGGAGGGAAGAGTCTCTACTCACAGCCCCAGGGGGCCAGATCAACATAGCTATGTGATGTTTCTCTAGCAGTACTCAGAAACTAACGTAAGGATAAGACAAATAAAATGCTTGGACTGATCCTTGTTTTTGTTCAGTCACTAAGTCATGTCTGACTCTTTGTGACCCCATGGATTGTAACCCACCAGGCTCCTCTGTGCATGGGATTTTCCAGGCAAGAGTACTGGAACGGGTTGTTATTTCCTACCCCAGGGAATCTTTCCAACCCAGGGATTGAACTTGGGTCTCCTGCTTTTCAGGCAGATTCTTTACCATCTGAGCCACCAAAGTGATGGATGATGAAGGGGAACAAAAGAGTAGAAAGCCCTATGAGATCATGGTTGAATTGAGAGATGAATGTGTCCAGGCTAGATAAGCAGAAAACAAAAACCAGCTACAAAATAACCTATTAAGGGAGCTCAAAGTTCTAAAGGTCATTGGTGATGGAGGAATAGAGGAAGTGTAGAAGGTAATGAGACGGGATGCTGGGAGAGTCTGAAGTGGGAGGGAAGGTCAATAGCAAGGTTTAGTAGCAGTGCCAGTGAAGGAATTCAAAGGTTGGAAGAATAGAGGATTTCACATGAAGAGTTTAGGATTTTTGGAAATAGAACTGTTATGGAGGACAGTAAGATGAATACAATGGTCTAGAAATTTGGTCTTAAGGTTGGACAGGGACATGGAGGAAAGTGATTAGAAATGAAGGTTTCCAGGACCCTAGGGGGCAGCTAAGGTATTACATGTTAACAGAATACAAACTTTGAAAAGATTACTAAATATTAGCTATCCTATTTTCACAGGGAAAACAGAATTCCTACTGCACTGTAAAAATGTAAAAGGAAAAAGAAAACCTCTCTAATGTTTCATACCATAAATTCAGAAAATTTATTTCTTGTGTGATAACAATGACGTTAAACTGTAGTGAGAATCATTGTTACATACTATTCATATGCTACATGCTTCCCAGGTGGCTCAGTGGTAGAGAATTTGCCTGGCAATGCAGGAGACTCGGGTTCAATCCTTGGGTCAGGAAGATACTCCGGAGAAGGAAATGTCAATTCACTCCAGTATTCTTGCCTGGGAAGTCCCATGGACAGAGGAGCCTGACAGGCTAAAGTCCATGGGGTTTCAAAGAGTCAGACAACTTAATGACTAAACAACAACAGCAACAACATATGCTACATATAGATGTTACTTTCTGAAGAAGATGTCAAATAGATCTGTGTGTGCCAGAGAAGCCACACATACGGGAAAAAAATCTCACATATCTATTGCATTTTCTAGAAAAGAGCTGAACTAACTGCTGGTATCTACTGATACAACTTTAAAACAGACTCAAAAGATTTAAGAAGCTACTACATTGTCAATAAAATGGTATGGGGTTCTTATGCTGCTATTCTATACTTGAGATTCTAAATAGTAAAGGTGACTGGATAAACCTGGGGACCTTGAAATACTTGATACTATAATACTAAAGTTTTATTTAGCCCTGCAGACAAATTCAGTATTCTTACTTGGTGAAATTTTAAAGAATGACCCATTATAATTTTAAAGGTTATTGAGTAGGTCAGAAAATAAAACATATAAATATTTTACTTTCTATAAACAAGACGGTACTCTCAATCTATATTTTGAAATAATAAGTCATATTTTCAAAGACAGAAGTTACCTAGTTATATTCCTGAGATAATTCATGTGTGCTAATTTCTAAAATTAATTTTGCTACTTTTGATAATATCTTACTTTAAGGCGTGCTTTGTCCTGCTGCTGATCATAGACACTGGAAATAATCAAAACCACGAAGAGGAGATGGCAAATAAATGCCAAAATAATACTTAGATAGAACATATTGGTAAACCTTGTGCTATCTGGACAGTTTTACTGTAATATATATAATTTTCTTTTAAAAAATTAGGTGATATTTATGGTGTATAAAACTAAGAAACAGGAAAAATAACATTTTTATATTTTTTCTTCTGTAATCCCCAGGCAATATTATAACAGACTCTCTTAACTCATTTGAGTGAGTTTTTAATAAGATGTCAAAAAGTAGATCATTTTCAGGGTCTTTCCTGGGAAAAGGAGATAATTAAATATAGGTACAAACCTAACTTCTAAGGATAATTTTGTGGTTAAATTTTGAGACATTTCTAACTAATTTTCATTGAACATATATGTCATTCTGATACCCTCTCTTCTCTCCATTGGTGATTAAGATGCCTGCTTACTTCAGTTGCTCAGTCGTGTCTGACTCTTTGCAACCCCATGAATTGCAGCACACCAGGCCTCCCTGTCCATCACCAACTCCTGGAGTTCACCCAAACTCATGTCCATCGAGTCAGTGATGCCATCCAGCCATCCCATCCTCTGTCATCCCCTTCTCCTCCTGCACCCAATCCCTCATTCACTATCAAATATGAATAACTCTTATTTCAAATTTCTGATTTACCTACAGAACTGAGAGCCTTGTCAGTCAGTTACTACTAGGATTTTACTCTATTATAGTCACAAAAGTTTTTACTCAATGATTTCATACATAAGTAATGAATCAGGGTTGTATGTTAATAGCTAATAACCTACCTCTCTTTTTGGTTTTGAAGTGTTATTAGATTTTAAACCTGAGATCTTTACTCCTGTCTCTTAATTTCCACGTATCTATTGGGATTATTAGAAATTATGAATATGTCATGTTTGAGTGCCTGGAATTATGCATGCAATATGGTATCTATTAATTATTTGTAGCTATTGAGCCCTTGAAATGTGTGGCTAGTCTGAATTAAGATGTGCAACAAGTTTAAAACACAAAGTGGATGTGATATCTTAGTATAGAAACAATGTAAAACATCTGTTTTTATATTCATTAGGTGTTTCAATGATAACACTTTCATGTATTTGTTAAAATAAAATGGACGATATTAAAATAATTTTGCCTACAGATAGGTAGTACAGTTCTAAATTTTTTAAAATTACATCTTGTCATGGGAGTTTGTAATTTCCTCGGTTCTGTCTTGCTGCAGTGAAAATTTGAACCAACAGACGGACCAGTACTACAGCTCAGTTTTATTTGGAAAGCAAAGGAAAATACATACTCATGGTATGAGGGCAGGCCGACCCAAAAGACTGGAAGAGAAGAAAGACCAGAGGCCCAATTTTGTCTCTTCTTTTTATATGGCTTTCCTCCTCTACCTGAGCCTTCCCTGTGTAAATTGGGCTAGCCAGGAGGGCCGTTTACTTTACCTGAGGGTCTCACTGCAGTCTTGGACTTCCTTTGTTCTATATTCACAGGCTTTTCCCTTGTCTTTTAGCTACCAACATCCTGGATTTCTTTTTCCTATTCTAAGTACCTAACATTCCCACCCCCCCACAAAAGAGATGATAGGCCAAATTCTTTGGGAATAGGGGCGTCAAGGTCTCTCTGGCTACTTCCTGCTGAGCTGGGCCTCCCCCTCTTGCTAGTCTCAAGTCTCAGAGTCCTTATAATGATGTATATCTAAGGGTGAGTGATATTTTCTGTGGGCATTGTAGTTTCATACATCCTTGCTGAACTAGCACTGCATGTTGTAGCTTGTTGACCTGGGCAGGACAAAACTGGTTAGACAATTGATGATACATGGAGCAATCATAAGCAGCATCAATATGGGGATAACAGAGATTATTAGGGGTAAACAGTATGTCTCATTCAAGATGGCTCAAGTCCCTCCTTGTTCAGGGATCAGGAGATCTATCACCTGTCTATTTTATCTTGTCCCTACCAAGCTGTGCTGGCTCTTTAGAGCTCTCTTGAGAAATCTTATCCCTTGAAACTTAATTTTGGGGGTGTTCATTAGAATGATACTCATTTGTTGTCCTGAATAGGTATCCAGGATCTCAAGGGGCTCACTGGTGTATTGAGTGTCCTCTTCCGTTTTCTTCCATGGCTTGACTCGTGAGTAGGTGAAGCTCAGCATCAAGTTCTGGTACCTTGACAACTGTAGGAGTACGAAGTATTACAGGGTAGGGGCCCTTCCATGTGGGCTGGAGTTGAGCCTTTGAGGACCCATCTTTCCAGACTTTAATTAGGACTTGAGTCCCTGGAGCATATAGTGGTGGCTCTTTAGAATCTTTTGGGCCCTGGTTGACACCCCACAAGTGTATATCTTATTGGAATTGCCCAATGGCCATGGTATAAGACCCAATGGTCTGAGCTTCTGGATCTAGAAAAAGGTAATTGACATAAACAATGAGTCTCCTATATAGCATCTCATAGGGACCAAGACCAGCCTGTTCCTTAGAGGCAAAACGGATGTGAAGGAGAGCTATTGGTAAAGCCTCCTTCCATCCCAGGGAGGTCTGCCAGGTTATCTTTTTTATCGCTGATTTTAAGAATTGGTTGGCTCTTTTCTACTTTTCCTGAAGACTGAAGCCGTCAGGCATAATAGAGATAATAAGCAATGTCCAGTGCTTTAGAGACCCCTTGGGTGACCTTGGAAGTAAATGATGTCCCATTGTCACTTTGTAATGATCTGGGCAGACCATATTTTGAAATGATTTCATGGAGCAGTTTTATTTATTTATTTTTTTCTAACCACCTCCTCAGCCTTCTCAGTCTGGGTGGAAAAGCCTTCAATCCATCCTGTGCATGTATCTATCATGACTAATACATATTTATACCCTTGAAAAACTGGCATCTGGGTGAAGTCTATCTGCCAGTCCTCTGCTGGGTAGGTCCCATGCCACTGGATGGGCTGGGCCAGCTAGGGGGGAGGGGTGTCTTTGAATTCCCTGGGGGTTGTTTAATTGGGAAATGGGATAAGAGGAGACCACTTGCCTTATAGTCCTTTGGAGGCCTGTTCCTCTGAAGGACATTTCTAGTAATCTTTGGAGGGCCTTTTCCCCTAGATGAGTGGTGGCATGCAAGGAGTTAACTAACCTTCATTGGAGGTTCCCAGGCAGAAAAAGGAGTCCCTCCTTTTGGAACTACCCAATACCATCTTGAAAGCCCTCACTCTTGGTATTAAGAGTCTCACCTTCAGTATATGAAGGAGTTTCTGGCAAATTAGTCTGTGGAACTAAGGTGGCAACCCCCATTAGGTCATTGTTCTGTAATGCTGCTCTCTTAGCTGCTTGATTGGCGGCTTGGTTCCCTCATGCCACTTCTGTGTGCCCTTTTTGGTGTCCTTTACAATGGGAGACTGAAACCTCAGCAGGTAGATGGACTGCCTCCAAGAGACTAAGGATTTGATCACCATACTTGATTGGGGACCCTAAGGTGGTCAAGTGGCCTCTTTCTTTCCAAATAGCAGCATGCACATGTAGCACCAGAAAGGCATACTTGGAGTCAATGTAAATGGCTATTTTTTTTTTCCTTTTCCCAGGTCTAAAGCTCAAGTCAGGGCTATGAGCTCAACTAATTAGGCTGAAGTACCTGGTGGCAAAGGTTTAGCCTCTATGGTCTCAATATTGGAGACTACTGCATATCTGGCTCTTTTTCCATCCAAGACAAAGCTGTTTCCATCAGTGTACCAGATTTCCTCAGGATTGGTCAGAGGATCTTCTGACAATCCCTCTCAGGGTTTTGTCCAGTGGTCCAATGTTTCTAGGCAAGAGTGAAAGGGGAGAGAGAGCCCTCAGGAGTAGGCAGGAGGGTGGCTGGGTAAGAACCTCACAAGGGGGTAGAGTTGGGCCTGGATTTTCCATCAACACTACTTGTTATCTGAGGATCCTTTGATCATACATCCATAAATGGCCTCTCCCATCCAGGAGTTGTTTCACTTGGTGGCTGGTAAAAATAGTTTGCCCCCAAGAGAGAGTTTTAAAGCATCTCCTATCAGGACTGCAATAGCTGAAAGATTTCTAAGATGGGGAAAGATCTCTTCCCAATAAAGGAGGAGGACACTCAGGGACCACCAGAAACTGGTGGGAAAAATATTCGTCCACCCCAGCAACAAAGTGCTCAGGTGAATCTTTTCGTAATCATTTTTCCTGTAGCACCCCAAATTGTACAGGTTTTGGAGAAGGCGGCTCCAGGGTAGGAGGTCAGGAGAGAGTAGGTAGCCCCTGTGTCAACCAAGAAAGTCTCAGACCTATATGCCACATTCAGTTGCATCCTTGGCTCCAGTGTCATGATGGTTATCTGTGACAGGTGGGCTGGCTGGAGCGGGCTGCTTCAGTCCTATTGAACTATCATGAGGGAAGACTTGGCGCTTGACCTTGAGGCTCTTGGGTCCCAAGGGCAGAGTGCCTTCCAATGTCCCAATTGATGACATTTATAAGCTGTTTTAGGAGACTTGTCATGGTTTGGACACTCTTTGGCCCAGTGCCCTGCGTGTCTACAGATTAGACATTTGCCTCGTGCCTTGTACTTCAAGAACTTGGGGTTTCCCATAGGGCTTCCTTGGAGGGTGGCCAGCATCTGAGCATGCCTTGTCTCTTTCCTTTGCTCCCTCTCCTGGCCTTGATTTCCCTCTCCTGTTCTCTGTTATGAAAGGTATTGGTGGCTGTCTGGACCATCTCATCTAAAGACAGGGTCCTGCTGCTGTAGCTGTTATAACTTTATCCTGATGTCTGATGTACATTGGGACAGGAATTTGTCCTTTAAAATCACCTGTCCCTCATAAGAGTCTAATTCCAGATTGGTAAACTTTTGGAGGGCCTTTTTTAGCCTTTCCAGAAAGGCAATGGTGTTCTTGTTGGGCTCCTGAGTTATTGCTGAGACCAGGCAAGTCCCACAACTAATAGGCTTCCTTCTATTTCCATGGGCAGACTTCCTTAGGGATGAGTCTTTTTGAAGCTTATCCTACCCCCACTACTGTTCAACCTGAGAACCAGGCATCCTCAGGTCAGGGTGCAGATCTCCAGGCAGGCTGAGGCATGACAGCCTCCTGGAGATTGAATCCCCAGACAGGTCAAGGCAGGTCAACCTCCTGAGAATTGGCTCCCTGGGCAGGTCAAGGCATGTTGACCTCCTGGGACCCCTGACTGGCAGATTCCCGAGCAGGTTGAGGCGTGTCAACCTTTTGAAGACCAGATCCTTAGGCAAGTCAAGGCAGGTTGACCTCCTGGGATCCCCGGACTGGAGTTGAATATCCCCAATGTCTACAGTGTGACCAGTGCTGGGTAGGATTAAGAGGTTGTAATCTTAACTCATTGCTGGTTTGTCAAGCATGGATGAGAATGGATATCATGATGTAAAGCAATCTGTGCTCTGAGACTGGGAATCTGGGAAATAGCCATAAACCTTATCCTTTTATTGATCTGAGGGAATGTAAGTCACTGATTTCCTCCCCTAGTCCTCCATAAGAACAGCTTAGGGTGTCTCCAATGGTAAACATTTCATTGTCATAGACCCACTTTAGGTAATAACAGAAGTAATGACAAAGAAGTGGGTTATCTGGTCCTGTTAGAGGCATTAAGAGTACTTTAATAATAAGCAGGGTGGAGCAATGTTGCCTACAATGGGGCAGTGTCCTGGGTTTCAGTTCAGTTCAGTTCAGTCGCTCATCATGTCCGACTCTTTGCAACCCCATGAATCGCAGCACACCAGGCCTCCCTGTCCATCACCAACTCCCGGAGTTCACTCAGACTCACGTCCACCGAGTCAGTGATGTCATCCAGCCATCTCATCCTCTGTCGTCCCCTTCTCCTCCTGCCCCCAATCCCTCCCAGCATCAGAGTCTTTTCCAATGAGTCAACTCTTTGCATGAGGTGGCCAAAGGACTGGAGTTTCAGCTTTAGCATCATTCCTTCCAAAGAAATCCCAGGGCTGATCTCCTTCAGAATGGACTGGTTGGATCTCTGTGCAGTCCAAGGAACTCTCAAGAGTCTTCTCCAACACCACAGTTCAAAAGCATCAATTCTTCAGCGCTCAGCCTTCTTCACAGTCCAACTCTCACATCCATACATGACCACTGGAAAAACCATAGCCTTGACTAGACGGACCTTTGTTGGCAAAGTAATGTCTCTGCTTTTGAATATGCTGTCTAGGTTGGTTATAACTTTTCTTCCAAGGAGTAAGTGTCTTTTAATTTCATGGCTGCAGTCACCATCTGCAGTGATTTTGGAGCCCCCCAAAATAAAGTCTGACACTGTTTCCACTGTTTCCCCATCTATTTCTCATGAAGTGATGGGACCAGAAAACTCCTGGTTTTAGGAGTTAGTAAATGGCTGAAGAACAAATTGATGAGAGGCAGCAAACCATATGTTCCACAAAAGTGGAGCTGAGATTTGATTGGGGGTATATTTGTAACTTTAGGAGAAGGGTGATAAGGGTTTGGGCCCAACGGCCTGCAGGACTAACTTCCAAAGTGGCAAACATTATCCCTGGAGGACCAATTGCTCTTGAATGGATGCCACCAACAGATAAAATTCTAGCAGGCATTGTGTGCCTGTCACCCGCCCTAGCAGGTTCACTGAGAGATGTTGTTGTTGCATATGTTGTAGGAAACATGAAAGATGAAGACCTGAATAACTAAAGAGATTGGATACTATACAGTATTTCCCTCCCAAGGGGCAGCTATATTCTGGCTTTCCCTCAAGAAGATTGTAGAGGCAACATTGTTGGCCCAGGTGGGGCTCAAGAAAAGAACAAGAAACAGGAGGGAAGAGGGCAGGGCACAACTTTTGAAAGAATGACATAGCCCAAGGGCATAACATAAGCCAAGTAAAATCAAATGGGTCCAAGAGGACAAGTCAATTTCAACTAAACTTTGATCCTCAATCTGCAAGCTGAATGACACACCACCCAGAGGTACTAGGACAGTTCCAAGACACTGTCAAGAGACCAAGGAGTGGGTGTTTCCCCAACTGTTGGAATGATCCTCCCACTCATTAGCATCTGAAATCACCCAGCTCTAAAAAACTAACCATGCCAGGTTCCATGTTCCCCTGCTCTTGCCCTCTGTGATGGCCTATACCCTGTGGAGTCTGCTTCTCTCTAAATCTGGACAAATCTACTTCATACCTGTCACTGTGTATCTCACTGATTTTTTTTTTTTTTTTTTTTTGCAATGAGACAATCAAGAGCCTGAGCTTCATTAGGTCCTAAAACCAGGTACCAGGGGTTTTGGCCAGCTCAAGTTCCTATCAGATAAGACTGAGTGACTAAGCATAGCACAGAGTCCCTACAACATGGGTTTGAGTCCCAATCTTAGGTAAATGGTTTCAAGCACAGCTTTCAGAAATGAAAAGATGATGACCTACCCAATACTTTGTAAGTAGTGGCATAGATGGAGAAAGGAGCTTAAGGATGGGAGGCAAAAGCAGTGGGAAACACATACTGAGGAATCCCCTTCATAACCTGCCAGAAAATCTGCTAAATACCTGACCTGTGCTCACAGTTTTCATTGGCCTTATTCTTGGCACAAAGAAGATTAAGGACAGAAGAACCCCTACCTGCTTGGGCAACAGCTACTAAGGAGCCTCTGTCAGAGTCCCTCAGTTGTACCCACTGCCACTCTCCTATTTGCAGGGGGTTTGAGAAAACAAGAAATGAGAGATTGTAAAGGAATTAAGATTTTATTAGCCATATGTCCTTCCAGCCGTAGGGATGAGGACTTCTTACCCCAACCAGAGGTCTTCTGGAATCTGAGATTGAGTCGCATGGGCTTTTGGCCGAGTTTGTTTTTGCTGTCCCAGTTTCCAGTATGCTGGGCTTCTTGTCACTTCCACTTAGCTGGATTTTCTTTGCCTTCAGCTTCCACTGCGGGAGCTTTCACTGAGTTGGGCTTTTGCTGTGTCTGGCCTTGGCTTCTTGGGGGCCAAGCCAAGGTTGGTTCAGCCAGGTTAAATCCAAGCAATGGCACCATAGATGTCGTGGGAGTTTGTAATTTCCTTGGTTCTGTCTTGCTGCAGCAAAAATTTGAAGCAATGGATGGACCAGTGTTACAGCTCAGTTTTATTTGGCAAGCAAAGGAAAATACATCATTGAGGTGTGAGGGCAGGCTGACCCAAAGACTTGAAAAAAAGAGAGACCAGAGGCCCAATTTTGGCTCTTCTTATTATGTTTTTCCTCCTTCCCCTGAACCTGCCCTGTGTAAATTGGGCTAGCCAGGAGGGTTGTTTGCTTTACTTGAAGTTCTCACTCCAATCCTTGGACCTTCCTTTGTTCTATTTTTGAGGGCTTTTCCCTTCTTTGTCTTTTAGCCATCACCATTCTCAACTCCTTTTTCCTAACTACCTAACAATATAATTCATATTTGTGTGTCCCATTATAATCTTACTGGACAATAGTGCTCTAAAAAGAGTATGAAATTAGTACTCTCAGAAAATGTTCTATTCCACAAAAACAATATAAAACAAACAAAAAAAAATAGATATGTGTGGATAATAATGTAAGGAACCCCATGTCATATATGAGGAATAAAAATAAATCTTCCTCTACACTTCTAGATTCTCATGGCTGGTCTAAGAAAATTAAATTGCTATGAGACAGATTAGCAGGAGAAAACAAAAGCTGAATAACATGTATACATGGTAAAAACCCAGGAAAACTTAGAAACTCACCAAAACAACCCAAGCCCTCACTTTAACTATCATCTTCAGTTACAGATAAAATAGGATGTTAGAGTTGTGACTTGAGACTGCAAAGGGGAGGAAGGCAATTTACATGGAAATGGAAAAGCAAATATTTGGTAAACAAAAGTTCACGGGACTGTGCAGAGACAAGGGACACTGGCAGGACTTTCAACAAACAGACTTTTTTAGGTTCCTCCCTATCCACCATACCTAGTTCATAGTACAGTTATCACTAATGATATATCTCTTCCTGGTTCAGGTTCTCTAGAGTCTTTCAAGCACTTAGGGGGAGCTCAAAGTTTCTTTCTGAGTATCTGAGGCCTTAAAAACAATCAGCCTAAATTATTCCTCACATCAAAGAAATTCATTTAGAGATGGAAAATTTTGCTCTCCTCTACTTATTAACTACCCTGGCCTTTCTATGGGTTTTGCTTCTTCTTTCTCTTTGAAAATAACCAAGATTTTAAATTTAAGCAGCAATTTAAAGGTATAGATTGACAAGAACCAAGTTTTAAAGTGCTTCAGAGTGGAACTCAATAATTAAGAATATGGTTTTTCTAATGCTTACAACATGATGTGTTATTCTGTAAGAATAACATATTCAATATAGCTGATGAAGTATGAAGTTGAAGAGAACCTCTGTGTCCTGTACCTCTAGCATTCTTTAGACATTAAAATGGTTATGCAAAGGGAGGTAAGATGAAAAACTATTTCTTATATCTGCTTTTCTGGTCACAAACGTGCAATGATTATCCATGCGGCGGTTTGGAAGTACCCCACTGCTGCATGCAGTAAATGATTCAGCACTCCTTTGCTTATGAATAATTCATAGGGGAAGTGTCATATACCAAATTTGTTGGGTTATGTGATTCCTACAGTGCCTTTAAAACTTGATCTACAGACTTATTCCCATTGCGCTATTTTTACCATCTTTGTGGGAAGACAACTACTATGATAGACATAAAACCTAAAACTAGTTAAATGATACTGCAAAATGCTCCATAAAGTTTAAGTGCAACATGGAATGATTTCTCCATTTCTTTAAGTGTGATGACCAACCCTGGGAATCATGGAAACATCAAATCTCTGTTTTAAATAAGGATGCTTTTAAAGCATGGTAATGTTAACTCTGTAACCATTGATAGCCTATTATGATTTTTAAAAATTGAGTTTTGTCAACTCTTTTCCTTATATCTGCCTGTCCTTTTATTTCCTTTTAATAATTTTTATTATTCTTTTAAAATAATAAGGAATCCATATTCATTATACCAAGTTACAAATAAAGTAGAAATACTTGATTTTTTATTTTTATAATGGAAATAATATCTGCTCTAAAAAAAGAAATCTTAAAAGTCTAAAACTTTAAAAATTTGCAAACATTTGATCCTATTATCCATCACATATGTCAATGAAGATTTAATATCTCCAAAGCCAATTTCTTACTCCTAGAGTCATGAGGGTTTAAAAGATCTTTTTTATGCTCATGTGAAATTAACTTATTGGTAGTGTATAATTTATACTGGAACTATGAAAAGCAAGTATGTAAATGGAAATAAATCTTTAACATTTATTTCAGCATTGAATATTACTCTTTAGGCATTCATATGTATATATACATATGAATATTTCTCTTGCCTCTATGCTCTACTCCCATTCAATTTATTAGATGACATTCAACACTTAGTTGTCTTAAGTGTATCTCAAATTCCACATATTTAAAATTAAACTTTTGATATCTATAACCAAATTTGATTAGTGATTACATTCCGACTGGAATCATCCTTAATCTTTCCTTCATTTCCCATATCCTATTAATCAGCATGTCTTTCAGTCTATCTGCTAAATATTTCTTAAAGCCAGTTTTCTCTCCAGCAACATCTCCAACTCTCTGGACTGATTTCTATCATTCCCTACCCAGATGAAGGTAATAGCTTTCTAAATGGTCTCCTGGCATCCATTATTGTACTCTTTCTTCATCCATGAGCAAAGTATTTATTAATATCTAGATGTGTAAATCAGGTGAAGTAACACCTTGACCAAATTTCTGCATTTTCTTTGTTATTTAGAAAAAGTTCAAAAGACTTAATAGAAATTCAAAAAAAGTTCAAAAGACTTTGTACTTAAAAAGTTCAATAATGTACTTTTGCTACAAATTCTGGGTTCTGCCTACCATGCCACTTCTTAATTCATTATTCCTCACAGTTCAGATATCTAGGAAAAATCTTTTGCCCAAGAAAGCCTTTCTGACCTTCCTGACCATTGTCCTTTCCCTCATAACACCATGTATCTTAACTTCATAGGAGTTAATGTTATAATTACATATTAATTCTGAAAGAAGGAATAAAATAATACATCAAAATTAAATATAGAAAACCCTTATATCTAGAACTAAACTGCAGCCTCTGGTATACATTTATATTTAACAGTATTCAGGCAAGCAACAAGAATTCAACAATTTAAATACATACCCCACCCACAAAAATACATACACAGAATCAACTATTGCAACCCTGGACAGTATAGAAAACTTACACCCTTAGCCTAAAACATACTGAAATCTGAATGGAGGAAGGGGATACTCATTTTCAACACTACCATTCTAATATAGCTGTGGATGAAAGGAAAGAAGAACATTAACCTGAAAATAAGTCAAAGAAAAAATATATCATACAATCTTGCTAAACCTGAAACTCTGCTAGGCTGCTAGATCTACTTTTGCTCACCGTACAGCTACATAGCAGATAATGTGATGGGATTGCCTTAGGGGGTGTCACAATTTTCCCATAAAATCACTTTTATGAATAGATGTTTCAGGTGGATGGAAATTAAAAAAGCAGGGAGCAAAGAAAAAGATCACTTTCTCAGTGGGCACTTTCTCAGAGGGTCACACTACATTTAAAATACATAACAAACGGGAAAGCCATTGAAATAACTATCATCTGTTAGAATGGTCATAGAGGAGTAAATTTTCTTACTGGAAATCTGAGTTGACCCAACAGAATCTGAGAATGAGAGTGGCAGATGGCTCCTAAAGACTACATTTCAAGTGATTTTGTTCTAACCTGTACATATATAAGAAATTATAAGCAGAAGGAAAAAAAAAGATAAACTGGCATTTGCTGTAATTGTTTTGACATAATGTAGGATTTAAGCAACTAACACTTAACTTAATGAAGGATTTAAATTTTTCTTCAAAAGTTCTGATATAGGTTTATACACATTATACATTTTTAAATAAAGTGCACATTTTTGCTTAGTTTGATCAACTGCACTGCAATCTTCCTGAAGAGCAAGAGACAATCCTTATCATCTTGTGGAAAACCCCAGATGAATTTTCTGGCTAACCCAATTGTATGAATTAATTTAGCAAAAGCCCTACATATTTGTTATGGAATGAATTATATCTCCCCAGAATTCTTATGTTCAAGCTCTAGTCCCTTGTGTGACTATATTGGAGATGAGGGCTTTGTGTGTATATATATATGTGTGTGTGTGTGTTGCTCAGTCTTGTTTGATTCTTTGCAACCCCATGGACTATAGTCCACCAGGCTCCTCTATCCACGGAATTCACCAGGCTGGAGTGAGCAGTTATTCCCTTCTCCAGGGGATCTTCCTGACCCAGGAATCCAACTCAGGTCCCCTGCATTAGAGGCATACTCTTTATACCATCTGTCACCAGGAAAGCATGAGGCCTTTAAGAAAAGCTAAATGAAGTCATGAGGATAGGCTCTAATCTGATATAGGTCTAATGTTCTTTTAGAAAGAGAGCTAGTGCTATCTCACACATATTCTCTCTCTTCTTTCCTATCTCTTTAAGCCCAAGCACAGGGAACATGTCATATGAGGACACAGCAAGGCAATGGCCCTTTGAAAGCCAAGAGAGTTCTCACCAGAAACTAACTCTGGTAGTACCCTGATCTTGGACTCCTAGGTTCCAGATCTACGACAAAATATATTTCTGCTGTTTAAGCCACCCAGTCTGTTGTACGTTGTTATTGCAGTCCTGGTTGACTAATATAATATCTGCAGAGAAGCTGGAGCTCTTTGGCTTCTTCGTTGTTGTTGTTGTGTTTTGCTTGTTTGGAACAGATGTGTGATAATTCGGACAAACCCAGAGTATTTCTGAGCATGCCTATAAACATAATGATATGAAGGTTTTGGTGTGCCAAAATTATTTTGCTCTGAAAAGGTTTTTGTCTCATCTCAATTTCTTATTGAACTAAGACATAGTATCAAAATAGAATATCAATAGTAAACTTGAAATTCTAGAAAAAATGTATAGCAATAAAAAGTTCTACTGAAAATGCTTGTCTTAGATTATCTCCTCGTTAATACTGACTTATCCTCAGCAATGACACTAAAATCTCATGTTAGTAGCTTGGAAAAGACCAAGTTTTGCAAATGATATTTTTACCAGCAATGGTAAGGTGGCCACCACTTTACAAATTGGATATGAATGTTACTTAGTTATTTTTATTCAAAGAAGCAGTCTTCCTAAAACCTCAGAGTCCTAGTAGATCCTAGAAATGAATATGGGTACTGAAAAAAAGGAATAAAGAGCAATAGGGAAAAAATGGGGCAAATTATATAAATACACAATCAGTATACTATATTTAAATGCTAATTAATTTTATATAATTTTTGCCTATCCAGTTATCATTACTTTTAAATTAAGACTTTATATTTTAGAACACATTTAGCCTCACAACAAAGTAGATGGGAAGGTACAGGGCTTTACTATGCATTCCATGATTCCCTAAACACTCACCCTATCTCATTACCAGCAATCTCCACCATAATGGCTCATTTGTTACAGCCAATGAACTTTACAGTGACATATTAGACAGTTTAGTCCAGTCACTCAGTTGTGCCTGACTCTTTGCAAAGAGTCAGGACTCTTTGGACTGCAACATGACAGGCATCCCTGTCCATCACCAACTTCCAGAGTTTGCTCAAACTCATGTCCATCGAGTAGGTGTCACCATCCAACCATCTCATCCTCTGTTGTCCCCTTCTCCTCCTGCCTTCATCCTTGCCCAGTATCAAGGTCATTTCCAATGATTCAGTTATTTGCATCAGATAGCAAAAGTATTGGAGTTTCAGCTTCAACATCAATCCTTCCAATGAATATTCAGGACTGATTTCCTTTAGGATGGACTGGTTGGATCTCCTTGCAGTCCAAGGGACTCTCAAGAGTCTTCTCCAACACCACAGCTAAAAAGCATCAATACTTAAGTGCTCCACTTTCTTTACAGTCCAACTCTCACATCCATACATGACTACTGGAAAAACCATAGCTTTGACTCCACGGACCTTTGTTGGCAAAGTAACGTCTCTGCTTTTCAATATGCTGTATAGATCCATCATAGCTTTTCTTCCAAGGAGCAAGCTTCTTTTAATTTCATGGCTGCAGTCACCATCTGAAGTGATTTTGGAGCCCCCCAAAATAAAGTCTCTCACTGTTTCCATTGTTTCCCCATCTATTTCCCATGAAGTGGTGGGACTGGATGCCATGATCTTCGTTTTCTGAATGTTGAGTTTTAAGCTTACATTTTCAATCTCCTCTTTCACTTCCATCAAAAGGATTTTTAGTTCTTCTTTGCTTTCTGCCATAAAGGTGGTATCATCTGCATTATCTGAGATTCATTGATATTTCTCCTGACAATCCTGATTTCAGCTTGTGGTTCATCCAACTCAGCATTTTGCATGATGTGCTCTGAATATAAGTTAAATAAGCAGAGTGACAATATACAGCCTTGACATACTCCTGTCCCAATTTGGAACCAGTCGTTATTCCATGTCCAGTTCTAAGTGTTGCCTCTTGACCTGCATATAGATTTCTCAGGAGGCGAGTAAGGTGGTGTGGTATTCCCATCTCTTGAAGCATTTCCCATAGTCTGTTGTGATCCACACAGTCAAAGGCTTTGGCATAGTCAATAAAGCAGAAGTAGATGTTTGTCTGGAACTCTGCTTTTTTGGTGATCCAGTGGATGTTGGCAATTTGATCTCTGGTTCCTCTGCCTTTTCTAAATCCAGCTTGAACATCTGTAAGCTCATGGTTCACATACTGTTGGAGCCTGGCTGGGAGAATTTTGAGCATTACTTTGCTAGGGTGTGAGATGAGTGCAATTTTGTGATAGTTTGAACACTTTGGTATTGTCTTTCTCTGGATTTGGAATGAAAATTGACCTTTCCAGTCCTGTGGCCACTGCTGAGTTTTCCAAATTTGAAAAATACTTTTTTATTGTCTGGATGTATCACAGTTCATTTATATATTCACACTTAAGGACATCTAGGTTGTTTTCAAGTTTTGGCAACTATGAACAAAGCTACAATAAATATCCATGTGCAGGTTTTTGTGTGGGCATTAAGTCTCAGACATAATATTTCTACTCCTTTGGGTAAATATTGAGGAGCTTGATTGCTAGATGATGTAAGAGTATGATTAGTTTTATTTTTTTTTTTTTTAAAAGGCAAACTGTCTTCCAAAGTAGCCTGTACCATTTTGTATTCCCATCAGCAATGAACGAAAGTACTTGTTCCTCTACATCCATGACAGCACTTGGTGGTGTCAGTGTGTTTTATTTTGGCCTTTCTAATGTTTGTGGTGGGTTCTCATCTTAGTCTGTAATTCCCTGGTGACATATGATGTGAAGCTTATGCTCATATTCTTATTTGCCATCTGTATACTTTTTTAAGTAAAATGTTTGTTAAGGGCTTTGGTCCCTTTTTTAATCAAGTTGTTTCATTCTTACTGTTAACTTTTGAGGGTTGTATATTCTGTGTACTAGTCCCTTATATATATGCTTTTTGAAAATATTTTTCAATGGACACCCAGTCTATGAGTTGTAATTTCATTCTCCTCATATTATTTTTCACAGAACAAAAGGTTTTAATATTAAAAGTCTACTTTATCAATTATGTCTTTCATAGATTTGCCTTTGGTATTGTATCTAAAATGTCATTACCAGTTAGCATCTTTTAAGTTGCTTTTCTGCATGTATGTATATACTAAAAATGATCAGACTTACAAAATTTAATATACACAGATACAAATAATTTTATTTCAAAATAAATGCCCAATATACTCAAATTCTGTGATAATTTAAATAAATTATAGCATATTCAAAGACTAAACATCATGTATTCATTAAAAAGATTTGAGAATTTTGAGACAGAAATTACTGATAATAAAACTTTAAAGCAAAATACCAAAGACATGCATAATATTAACTAAATGTAAATTAAAAAAATTATTTTTAAGCAAAGGTTTTAATTACTTTTAAAGATATTTTCTCTAAATATCAGGATTATGAATGTCTTTAATATTATTTTAATTAGTTTATTTTAAACTTCTCCAAAATTTTTATTATAAAATACAAACAGAAATTTACCCTTTTAAAAAGGCAGATTTATTTTCGTTACTCTAGAAAGTGGATCAAAAAAGATCTTGTTTCAATTTATGACAGAAAGTGTTCTGCTTATGTTTTCTTTTAAGAGTTTTATAATATCTGGCCTTATTTTTATATCTTTAATTCATTTTGAGCTTATTTTTTAGTATGGTGTTAGCAAATGTTCTAATTTAATTATTTAACATGTAGCTGTTCAGTTTTCCCAGCACCACTTACTGAAGAGACTGTCTTCTTTCCCTTGCATATTCTGGCCTCTTTTGCCATAGATTAGTTGGCCATATATGTGTGGGTTTATCTCTAGACTTTCTACCATTTCCAACTGATCTATATTTCTGTACATCGTACTGGGAAGTACCATAATGTTTTAATGACTGTAGCTTTGTAGTATGGTCTGAAGTCAGGGAGCCTGATTCCTCCCATCTCTATTTTTTCTCAAGTTTGCTTTGGATATTTGGGGGTTTTTTGTATTTCCATAAAAACTGAAAAATTTTGTTCAGTTCAGTTCACTCGCTCAGTCCTGTCGGACTCTTTGTGACCCCATGAATTGCAGCACGCCAGGCCTCCCTGTCCATCACCAACTCCTGGAGTTCACTCAAACTCACGTCCATTGAGTCGGTGATGCCATCCAGCCATCTCATCCGCTGTCGTCCCCTTCTCCTCCTGCCCCCAGTCCCTCCCAGCATCGGAATCTTTTCCAATGAGTCAACTCTTCGCATGAGGTGGCCAAAGTACTGGAGTTTCAGCTTTAGCATCATTCCTTCCAAAGAAATCCCAGGGCTGATCTCCTTCAGAATGGACTGGTTGGATGTCCTTGCAGTCCAAGGGACTCTCAAGTGTCTTCTAAATCCCTTATGATTATACAGTGGAAGTGAGAAATAGATTTAAGGGACTAGATCTGATAGATAGAGTGCCTGATGAACTATGGAATGAGGTTCATGACATTGTACAGGAGACAGGGATCAAGACCATTCCCATGGAAAAGAAATGCAAAAAAGCAAAATGGTTGTCTGGGGAGGTCTTACAAATAGCTATGAAAAGAAGAGAAGTGGAAAGCAAAGGAGAAAAGGAAAGATATAAACATCTGAATGCAGAGTTCCAAAGAATAGCAAGAAGAGATAAGAAAGCCTTCCTCAGCAATCAATGCAGAGAAACAGAGGAAAACAACAGAATGGGAAAGACTAGAGATCTCTTCAAGAAAATTAGAGATACCAAGGGAATATTTCATGCAAAGATGGGCTCAATAAAGGACAGAAATGGTATGGACTAACAGAAGCAGAAGATATTAAGAAGAGGTGGCAAGAATACACAGAAGAACTGTACAAAAAAGATCTTCATGACCCAGATAATCATGATGGTGTGATCACTGACCTAGAGCCAGACATCCTGGAATGTGAAGTCAAGTGGGCCTTAGAAAGCATCACTACGAACAAAGCTAGTGGAGGTGATGGAATTCCAGTTGAGCTATTTCAAATCCTGAAAGATGACGCTGTGAAAGTGCTGCACTCAATATGCCAGCAAATGTGGAAAACTCAGCAGTGGCCACAGGACTGGAAAAGGTCAGTTTTCATTCCAATCCCAAAGGCAATGCCAAAGAATGCTCAAACTACCACACAATTGCACTCATCTCACATGCTAGTAAAGTAACGCTCAAAATTCTCCAAGCCAGGCTTCAGCAATACAGGAACCATGAACTTTCTGATGTTCAAGCTGGTTTTAGAAAAGGCTGAGGAACCAGAGATCAAATTGCCAACATCCGCTGGATCATGGAAAAAGCAAGAGAGTTCCAGAAAAACATCTATTTCTGCTTTATTGACTATGCCAAAGCCTTTGACTGTGTGGATATAGTATAGATAACTATTAATAATAAGAAACTACTGTATGGCACAGGGGACTCTACTCAGTACTCTGTAATGACTTATATGGGAAAAGATTCTAAAAAAGAGTGGATATGTGTATAACTGAGTTTCTATTGTATAGCAAAATGAATAACACAACATTGCAAATCACCTATGCTCCAAGAAAAATTTTAAAAATAAAAAAAAATAACAATAAAAAGCAGATTCAGGTCAAATCTGATGAGATCAACATAATATTTTCTAGCCTATTACTGGATTTATATATTGAAAGCTCATGCTGATATTACTGAGGTGTGAACTTTATGTAGTCCCACACATTTATCAAGACTAGACATGGAAGCAACCTAAATGTCCATCAGCAGATGAATGGATAAGAAAGCTATGGCACATATACACAATGGAGTATTACTCAGCCATTAAAAAGAATACATTTGAATCAGTTCTAATGAGGTGGATGAAACTGGAGCCTATTATACAGAGTGAAGTAAGCCAGAAGGAAAAACACCAATACAGTATACTAACGCATATATATGGAATTTAGAAAGATGGTAACAATAACCCTGTGTATGAGACAGCAAAAGAGACACTGATGTATAGAACAGTCTTATGGACTCTGTGGGAGAGGGAGAGAGTGGGAAGATTTGGGAGAACGGCATTGAAACATGTAAAATATCATGTATGAAATGAGATGCCAGTCCAGGTTTGATGCACGATACTGATACTGGATGGTTGGGGCTAGAGCACTGGGACGACCCAGAGGGATGGTATGGGGAGGGAGGAGAGAGGAGGGTTCAGGATGGGGAACACATGTATACCTGTGGCGGATTCATTTTGATATTTGGCAAAACTAATACAATTATGTAAAGTTTAAAAATAAAATTAAAAAAAATAAATTAAAAAAAAATGACTAGTTTCAGAGAGACAAAGGAAAATTAAAAATTCTATTATACTAAATATTTAGTCATTTCAGATTCTTGACCACCCAAATCTTCTATGCCTGCCCATTCTTTTGTTTGTTTCAAAATACATGAAAGGCCTTTAACATATAAATACCAGAAGCATAAAGACAAACAGAACATTTTCAGTATGTACTAGTACTGGGCAAGTTTTATTTAAGCTATTAAGTTTCGGGGTAAAAGACCTATTCATTCATTTATCAGTTCTTAAGAGTGGGTATATAGTGTCTGATATCTTCTAATTTTCTTGGCTTTAAACCTCTGCCCTCAACATTAAATGAGTAGATCTTTAAGAAATACTTCTTATGGGATAATAACTACTCTGCTGCTGCTAAGTCGCTTCAGTTGTGTCCGACTCTGTGTGACCCCATAGACAGCAGCCCACCAGGTTCCCCCGTCCCTGGGATTCTCCAGGCAAGAACACTGGAGTGGGTTGCCATTTCCTCCTCCAATGCATGAAAGTGAAAAGTGAAAGTGAAGTCGCTCAGTCGTGTCCAACTCTTAGCGACCCCATGGACTGCAGCCTACCAGGCTCCTCCGTCCATGGGATTTTCCAGGCAAGAGTACTGGAGTGGGGTGCCATTGCCTTCTCTGAACTACTCTAGTAGAGTCCAATCTTAAATCACATCAACACAAAATTATGTAAATTGAAAAGAATATATACACATACATACTGATATATCCATACATGTATATACATTGCAGTTCTCTAGTAATCATCTACTTAAATAAGACTGAGTCATCTCTAGTGAATGATATATTTTTAAAGTTCAAGGTATATACTCCTAAAGCTATGGTAGGTCATATAGTAAAAATAAATGAACACTTTCTATTACATTTATTTATCTTATTATCTACACTTCAGTTTTTCCAGTGAATGATTAAAATAATTTTTTTAAAAAGTAACTGACAATTCTAATTATATATTTCCCAGTTGTCTAATACATTAAGTAAAATAGACTCTGAGGAAAAGCAAATAGAGATCCATTCAATCTCCCTTTAAGTATCTTCAATACTGAAGATCAACTCCAGTATTTCCCCACAATTGAGTCTCCAAGCATCTATTTCCCTTGCTTTTAATGTTAACTAGAGTCAATGTTGCCTTGTCTTCCTTTACATTTGTTGTGAAATGTTCTGCCACTTTTCTTTTCCCTTTCTTGTTGAAGTTGTCAGAGTCTATATTCTTCCTCAGTATTTCACTCAGTCTAATGAAAATTAACTTCACCGTCAAAATAAAATGAAGTTAATGGAAGAAAAGAAGAAGATAATAAGTTTATAAGAAAAGTGATGCCATACCTAGGAAAATCAGTGTCAAAAGCTGTGATCAAGTTATCACTTGATGATGCAACATAATTAACACAGCTGATGTAAAGCTATCCTGAGTACAAGGGATTGTGCCTGAGAGAAAACAGGTGCAGAGTGCATATGCCACCCACTAGATTCCACTCAGAGTCTCTGAAGGTCATATATTATCATCACATTTCACAACCTTGTGCCAAAATAGAAGCACTGTTGATGATAAAATACAAGGCTGAAGCATGAATGGAAAATCAATTACTTTTTTTTATGTGAAAGCTCAAACTGTAAGGTATTTTTATTCTAACAGAAATATACTTCCTAAATTCTACAGATCAAGAAATAGTTGAAACTCTCATAGAGGATATTTCTTGTTCCAATCTATTTCCCTTTCTCTCTCCCTTCCTCCCACTCAGTTTCCTTCCTTGCTCTCTCCTCCTTGACACCAGAACACATTCCTTGTTAAGTCATACCATGTGCAATAGTTTGATCATTGCCTTAAACAACACATATCAATCAAATCAATTTATTGATCAAGCACCAAAGATTTACAAAAGGCTCTATAAAAAACGGAGAAGGCAATGGCAACCCACTCCAATACTCTTGCCTGGAAAATCCCATGGACGGAGGAGCCTTGTAGGCTGCAGTCCATGGGGTTGCTGAAAGTCAGATACGACTGAGCGACATCACTTTCACTTTTTACTTTTATGCGTTGGAGAAGGAAATGGCAACCCACTCCAGTGTTCTTGCCTGGAGAATCCCAGGGACAGTGGAGCCTGGTGTGCTGCCATCTATGGGGTTGCACAGAGTCGGACACAACTGAGGTGACTTAGCAATAGCTATTAAAAAAAACCGCTGGCATACTGAGTGCAGCTCTTTAACAGCATCATCTTTTAGAGTTTGAAATAGCTCAACTGGAAATTCATCACCTCCCTGAGCTTTTTTCTTTTCTTTCTTTCTTTCTTTCTTTTTTTTTTTTTTTTTTTGAGCTTTTTTCTTAGTGATGCTTGCTAAGGCCCACTTGACCTCAAACCCCAAAATGTCTGGCTCTAGGTGAGTGATCACACCATTGTGGTTACCAGGGTCATTATATATTCTTGTATAGTTGGATCACAAAAAGCTGTGGAATATTCTTAAAGAGATGGGAATACCAGACCATCTCATCTGCTTCCTGAGAAATCTGTATACAGGTCAAAAAGCAACAGTTAGAACCAGACATGGAACAATGGACTGATTTCAAATTGGGAAAGGAATATGTCAAGGCTGTATATTGTCACCCTGCATATTTAACTTATATGCAGAGTACACCATATGAAATGCTGGGCTGGAAGAATCACAAGCTGGAATCAAGATTTCTGGGAGAAATATCAATAACTTCAGATATGCAGATGACACCACCATATGGCAGAAAGTGAAGAAGAGCTAAAGAGCCTCTTGATGAAAGTGAAAAATCTGCCCTAAAACTCAACATTCAAAAAACTAAGATCATGGCATCCAGTCCCATCACCCAGGTAAGCTTGACAAGCTGCTGTCCTTGGTGTCACAAAACATCAGCTACCACTCAGTGAATGAACAACTGAGCAGCTATACAACTATAAGAAATAAAACTCAGGTTACAACATCTTTAGGACATAATAATAATCTGGTGTTTTAAATTTAGCCTTTCTTAAACCATTCAAAGCAAATAGAACCTACATACAAAATATGATTAAAAGAAAAATAATCTGAATCTTTCTTTCCTATTTAACTGGAACTTGGAAACATGTAGTTGATTCTGGGATAAATTAATCCATAATATTCAACATGATTAATTATTATTTAGTAAAAATAATTGTTTTAATAGTTTTTATGCATTTGGTATGATTTTTTCTTTATTTTTTAAAAAAGATAAAGTCACTGACAGTAACTTTATTTGTGGCCATGCCAATCAAGATTTTGAATCTTTTACTTTCCATTTTCTTACTTAGCAAAAAGATCATGTTTATTCATTTCTCAAGGCCAGACAATTCCAAGCTTCTTTGTAAAGCCACTCATGCTTTTTCATCTCTGTCATGTAGTTGATTAATAATGTTTTTGTTTATTGATAGTAATTTGGGGGAAACAGTTATCCCCCATTCACAATACATGTGGTTTCCATATAACTAATTTTAGTCATAGGTGCAAGGCTGGCATGTGATTCAAGCCTGGCCAATAAACATCTCATAATTGTCTTCCTATTGATTGTTTCTAGGATGGGTATATGACTTCATCAGAACCACCTGGACATTCTGCAGCTTTTGCTGAAATTTCTCACACAGAATTTATTCTTTCCCTGAAGCACTTGAACTAGTGGCAGCCACTTTGCAAACACAAGAAGGAAATACGTCTGAGAATTGAGTTAAGATGCAAAAGAACCAAGATTAGGAGAAAACAATTGTTTGAGTCTCTGAATCAAGCAGCCAATAGGTTTATATATATATATATTGTGAGAAGTCTCAATTAGCATGGATAATGATTACACTTTCTGTGTAAGTGAATGTGAGTTGGATTGCTTGGTACTTTGTAACCAAAATTTTTTTTATATAAATTTATTTTAATTGGAGGTTAATTATTTACAATATTGTGTGGGTTTTGCCATACATCAACATGAATCCGCCACAGGTATACACGTTCCCCATCCTGAACCCCCCTCCCTCAGCCCTCCCCATATCATCCCTTTGGTTCGTCCCAGTGCACCAGCCCCAAGCATCCAGTATCATGCATCAAACCTGGACTGACGATTTGTTTCACATATGATATTATACATGTTTCAATGCCATCCTCCAAATCATCCTACCCTCGCCCTCTCCCACAGAGTCCAAAAGACTGTTCTATACATCTGTGTCTCTTTTGCTGTCTCACATACAGGGTTATCGTTACAATCTTTCTAAATTCAATATATATGCGTTAGTATACTGTATTGGTGTTTTTCTTTCTGGCTTACTTCACTCTGTATAATAGGCTCCAGTTTCATCGACCTCATTAGGACTGATTCAAATGTATTCTTTTTAATGGCTGAGTAATACTCCATCGGATATGACTGAGTGACTTCACTTTCACTTTTCACTTTCATGCATTGGAGAAGGAAATGGCAACCCACTCCAGTGTTCTTACCTGGAGAATCCCAGGGACGGGGGAGCCTGGTGGGCTGCTGTCTATGGGGTCACACAGAGTCGGACACGACTGAAGCGACTTAGCAGCAGCAGCAGCAATACTCCATTGTGTATATGTACCACAGCTTTCTTATCCATTCATCTGCTGATGGACATCTAGGTTGCTTCCCTGTCCTGGCTATTATAAACAGTGCTGCAATGAAGAGTGGGGTACACGTGTCTCTTTCAATTCTGGTTTCCTCAGTGTGTATGCCCAGCAGTGGGATTGCTGGGTCATAAGGCAGTTCTATTTCCAGTTTTTTTAAGGAATCTCCACACTGTTCTCCATAGTGGCTGTACTAGTTTGCATTCCTGCCAACAGTGTAAGAGGGTTCCCTTTTCTCCACACCCCCTCCAGCATTTATTGCTTATAGACTCTTGAATCACAGCCATTCTGACTGGCATGAAATGGTACCTCACTGTGGTTTTGATTTGCATTTCTCTGATAATGAATGATGTTGAGCATCTTTTCATGTGTTTGTTAGCTATCTGTATGAAATTAAAAGATGCTTACTCCTTGGAAGGAAAGTTATGTCCAACCTAGATAGCATATTCAAAAGCAGAGACATTACTTTGCCAACAAAGGTCCGTCTAGTCAAGGCTATGGTTTTTCCTATGGTCATGTATGGATGTGAGAGTTGGACTGTGAAGAAGGCTGAGTGCCGAAGAATTGATGCTTTTGAACTGTGGTGTTGGAGAAGACTCTTGAGAGTCCCTTGGACTGCAAGGAGATCCAACCAGTCCATTCTGAAGGAGATCAGCCCAGGGATTTCTTTGGAAGGAATGATGCTAAAAGCTGAAACTCCAGTACTTTGGCCACCTCATGTGAAGAGTTGACTCATTGGAAAAGACTGATGCTGGGAGGGATTGGGGGCAGGAGGAGAAGGGGACGACAGAGGATGAGATGGCTGGATGGCATCACTGACTCGATGGACATGAGTCTCAGTGAACTCCAGGGGTTGGTGATGGACAGGGAGGCCTGGCATGCTGTGATTCATGGGGTCGCAAAGAGTCAGACATGACTGAGTGACTGACCTGAACTGTATGTCTTCTTTGGAGAAATGTCTATTTAGTTTTTTGGTCCATTTTTTGATTGAGTCATTTATTTTTCTGGAATTGAGCTACAGGAGTCGCTTGTATATTTTTGAGATTAGTTGTTTGTCAGTTGCTACATTTGCTATTATTTTCTCACATTCTGAAGGCTGTCTTTTCACCTTGCTTATAGTTTCCTTTGTTGTGCAGAAGCTTTTAAGTTTGATTAGGTCCCATTTGTTTATTTTTGCTTTTATTTCCAATATTCTGGGAGGTGGGTCATAGAGGATCCTGCTGTGATGTATGTCGGAGAGTGTTTTGCCTATGTTCTCCTCTAGGAGTTTTATACGTTCTGGTCTTACATTTAGATCTTTAATCCATTTTGAGTTTATTTTTGTGTATGGTGTTAGAAAGTGTTCTAGTTTCATTCTTTTACAAGTGGTTGACCAGTTTTCCCAGCACCACTTGTTAAAGAGATTGTCTTTAATCCATTGTATATTCTTGCCTGCTTTGTCAAAGATAAGGTGTCCTTGAGTGCATGGATTTATCTCTGGGCTTTCTATTTTGTTCCATTGATCTATATTTCTGTCTTCGTGCCAGTACCATACTGTCTTGATAACTGTGGCTTTGTAGTGGAGTCTGAAGTCAGGCAGGTTGATTCCTCCAGTTCCATTCTTCTTTCTCAAGATTGCTTTGGCTATTCGAGGTTTTTTCTATTTCCATACAAATTGTGAAATTATTTGTTCTAGGTCTGTGAAAAATACCGTTGGTAGCTTGATAGGTATTGCATTGAATCTATAGATTGCTTTGGGTAGTATACTCATTTTCACTATATTGATTCTTCTGATCCATGAACATGGTATATTTCTCCATCTATTAATGTCCTTTTGATTTCTTTCAGCAGTTTTATAGTTTTCTATATATAGGCCTTTAGTTTTTTTAGGTAGATACAGTCCTATTTTATTCTTTTCATTGCAATGGTGAATGGAATTGTTTCCTTAATTTCTCTATTTTCTCATTTTTAGTGTATAGGAATGCAAGGGATTTCTATGTGTTGATTTTATATCCTGCAACTTTACTATATTCATTGATTAGCTCTAGTAATTTTCTGGTGGCATCTTTAGGGTTTTCTATGTAGAGGATCATGTCATCTGCAAACAGTGAGAGTTTTACTTCTTCTTTTCCAATTTGGTTTCCTTTTATTTCTTTTTCTGCTCTGGTTGCTGTGGCCAAAACTTCCAAAACTATGTTGAATAGTAGTGGTGAAAGTGGGCACCCTTGTCTAACTGATACACAGCAATAATCACCCTCATTTCAAATTTTCTATGGAAATTAAAACTGGCATTTTAAACTATATGAGCTAAAATTATTTTGCATATATTAAGGAATGCTTGTTTTTCACTGACTGGATTTAATTTTTACAAGGAAATTTTTGTCTTAAAATTAGCCATATTCTCTAGTGTTAAAAGGTAAACTGAAACACATTAAAACCTTCAAAAGTTTATTTCAGCACACATGGTTTTGAATTGTGCAGTGACAAACCAAAAGTAGTTGAATGGGTTCAACTGACAGGTGGTAGGGGTAAGCTTTTTTACAGAGAAGACACTAAAGCAAAGTGAATAAATTATCTGAATGGTTATAGCTTAAGCAGTTGCCTAGCTTGGGAAATCCTATTTGGCTGGTTGTGATTGATTGTTCTTAGATTTCATTTTCTTGGATTTGAGTGCATTGACCCTGGTTTATAGGATTTGACTTGCTTATGTAGACTAGCAAGGCATTAGAGCCATCCCATTCAAATGGCTTCCTTGTTAAAATACTTTAATACCAGCATATTCTCTGTAGCTTTAAGTGCAAATATAATGCAGAGAGACAAAAACAGCCTTACTCAATCAAGTCTGTTGGGGATACTTCTAACCTGACCTGTAATAGTACATAAAGGGCGATTTCCTGCTGTTCAGCTATCTTTCTTATTTAATTATTAGATATTCTTATTTAGTTATTTAGGAATGAATTTTACCCTAACAACAATACAATTGACTAGGAATGACAGAATTCCATAACAAGATACTTTATTGTGTTAATTAAGCATGCACGTATGCTCAGTTACTCAATTGTGTCTGACCCTTTGCCACACCATGGACTATATAGACCATCGGACTCCTCTGTCCATGGAATTTTCTTAACTCCATGGCTGTGAATGTGTTTTAAGGCACCATTTCTTTACCCCCTACCCCCTATCTTCATTCTCTGATGGCATAGCAATACTTTTAATAACTCTTGCTTCAGTTCTTTCAATGATATAAATTTATTTAAGCCACACCATTTAATTGGAAGAATTCTTTCTACCTTTTCCAACTCTTTTCCACCAGGATAAATGCAAATCCTACCCCAAGCCAAGAAGCCTAGATATCAACTTCTTTTCTATTAATTACATAAAGCTGAAAGTTACAAGGATTTTGTTTTTACTTGCTGCCAAATAAAAACAAGACCCATAATATCTGTGTTCACCAGAGTCACACACTTAAGATGCACTCAATGATTACACATTGACTGACAAGGAAAAGTGCTGACTAATAAAGGGAATGGACACCATTCATTTTCCCTTTTATTTTTATAGGAAAAAGTATGGTATTCAATGTAAGTCCTATTACAGGAAGTGTGCTAAGTTTAGATCTACCTATTAGCTGAAATCAGAATTTCTAGGCTGATAATCAGTTATTTAAAATGTTAAAAAATTCAATTGAATGCATGTGTCAACATCTAATTAAGAAGGTCATCAAGTAAAGAATTAAGAAGTGTGCATCTTCATTGTATTATTAACAACTTCTCAAAGAGCTGCTCTTCAGTCTTCAGGTTTCCACTGAATCTTTTCTTTGGATACAGTTCTTAATCCAAGATTAATTTATTCAAACTTTACCTTTGTGTAACACCTATCAACCTCAAGCAGGCTCTAGTGGGACTAGCAGAACTCAGGGATTCTACAATGTCAAAGTGTAACAATATTAGATGTTAATATGAAAACATTTGTATTTTATTGGAACATGTTAAAAAATCTTCTTCATATGTATTTTGGTTTACCAAATATTTAGTGAAATAATTTTCTCCTGAAAAATCAATTTGGCACAAAGTTTTGTCTGTTAAGGGCTTCCTTTTTGGCTCAGCTGGTAAAAAAATCTGCCTGCAATGCGGGAGACCTGGGTTCGATCCCTGGATTGGGAAGATCCCCTGGAGAAAGGAAAGGGTACCCATTCCAATCTTCTGGCCTGGAGAAGTCCAAGGACTGTATAGTCCTTGGGGTCGCAAAGAGTCAGACGGGATTGAGGGACTTTCAGTTTCACTTTCACTTTGCCTGTTACACACTGCAAAATTATTAATTAATAAGAATTTTAACTTACACAGGTAGTTTCTTTTGAGAAATTTCCAATATTGTTTATAAATAAGTGAAAATTTTCTAACAGTTACTATAGAATAATAACTTTATCTGAGCTCCACTAATGTTATAGTGGGGAGAATGAAGATCTTTATGAAGGCTAAGGGAATGTTTCTTAGAGGTAGAATTTGAACCTGCCTGCCAATGCAGGAGATGCAAGAGAGGTGAGTTTGATCCCTGGGTTGGGAATATCCCCTGGAGAAGGAAATGGAAACCCACTCCAGTAGTCTTGCCTGGAGAATTTCATGGATGGAGGAGCCTGGTGGGCTACTGTCCATGGGGTCACAGAGTTGGATATGACTGAAACAACTGAGCACAAAGATTGGTAAACAGCATTTTGTAAGGTGAATGGAATGAGAGTAAATAAAGATTGATAACAAGTATGAAAGTTTCTGTACCTTATTATCACTCATTGGAAGAGACACATAACTGAGGTGGGTGATACAGAAAAGTAAAATTCAGAAAGATATTTTAAAAATAGTTTTTACAGGCAATAAATTCATACAAATAAAACCTGTGTCAATCATGTACTGTATGTGTGGAAATTTCTTCAGAAACTCTAAAATGTAATCTAGTTACTAGTTTTAACTATCATCATTCCTCTTCTATAATTTGGAAACCAAAATAACAATATAAGACTTTAAAGAGAACATAATCAAAAAAGTTTATACTGGAGATAAGATCCACCGTTACAGGAGGAGATCCCAAGGTAGGCAAAAAAGAAGCAGATGAAGTAGGAGGAATATTAGGATGCAGGAATTGCAGGAAAATAAGGGGGAAACATATCTTCTCTGCCTGTTTTTTGCTTGCATGAGAATGCACATATCTTCTCTGCCTGTTTTTTGCTTGCATGAGAATGCACATGTATGGTTTTACCTGCACTGTTATTTTTATTTCACAGTTCTTAATAGACAAGCTAACCTATAATTATCAAAGAATGAATAGAGTAGTTTTTCAGATAGCAGGACATTGGAAACCCATTTACACTTAACAGGAGGTGATTAGTTGGTAGGATGTGTTAGAAAAGCTGCAAATCCCATACAACAAGTATCAATCCATTGATTCAAGCATTGTTTTTCCTCACTGTCTGAAAATACAGTCAATACATTAAACTCTGCTTAAGGTTTTTAAATTGTTATCATGTGTGTTTCTGTAATACCACATACCATGGATTGGAGGAGACACAGAAATATTAATACGTTGTTGTTGTTGTTAAGTCACTAAGTTATGTCCAACTCTTTGCAACCCCATGGACAAGGTCCTCTGTACTCTACTGTCTCCTGGAGTTTGCTCAAATTCAGGTCCATTGAGTTTGTGATGCAATCTAACCATTTCATCATCTGCTGCCCTCTTGTCCTTTTGCCCTCAATCTTGGCCAGCATCAAGGTCTTTTCCAATGAGTTGGCTCTTCCCATCAGGTGCCCAGAGTATTGGAGCTTTGGCTTCAGCAACAGTCCTTCCAATGAATATTCAGGATTGATTTCCTTTAGGATTGATTGGTTTGATCTTCTTGCACGCCAAGGGACTCTCAAGAGTCTTCTCCAGCACCACAATTCAAAAGCATCAATTCTTAGGTGCTCAGCCTTCTTTATGGTCCAATTCTCATACATGCACATGACTACTAGGAAAACCATAGCTTTGACTATACAGACTTTTGTCAGCAAAATGATGTCTCTGCTTTTGAATATGCTAAGCTTGTCTCACAGAGAAGGCAATAGCAAGCCACTCCACTACTCTTGCCTAGAAAATCCCATGGATGGAGGAGCCTGGTAGGCTGCAGTCCGTGGGGTTGCTACCAGTCGGACGCGACTGAGTGACTTCACTTTCACTTTTCACTTTCACACAATGGAGAAGGCAATGGCAACCTACTCCAATGTTCTTGCCTGGAGAATCCCAGGGATGGCAGAGCCTGGTGGGGTGCCGTCTATGGGGTCGCACAGAGTCGGACACAACTGAAGCGACTTAGCAGCAGCAACAGCAGCAAGCTTGTCTCAACTTCCTTCCAAGGAGCAAACGTCTTTTAATTTCATGGATGAAGTAATTGTAAACAGTGACTTAGAAGCCTAAGAAAATAAAATTTCTCACCGCTTCCACTTTTCCCCTTTTATTTGCCATGAAGTGATGGGACGGAAAGCCATGGTCTTAGCTTTTTGAATGTTGAGTTTCAAGCCAACTTTTTCACTCTCTTCTTTCACCCTCATCAAGAGGCTCTTTAGTTCCTCTTCACTTTCTGCCAGAAGCATGATTTTATGTACATATCTGAAGTTATTATTTTTCCCAGAAATCTTGAATCCAGCTGGTGACTGATCCAGACCAGCATTTTGCATGATGTACTACTCTGCATATAACTTAAATAAGCAGGGTGGCAATATACAGCTTTGATGTACTCCCTTCCAAATTCAGATTCAGTCAGTTGTTTCATGGACAGTTTTAACTGTTGCTTCTTGACCTGCATACAGATTCCTCAGGAAACATGTCAAAAATATGTGGTCAAAAATAATTGAAAGAACTTGGAAAAGAAATGCGAAAAAGTGAAATGGCTGGCTGAGGAGGCCTTACAAATAGTTGTGAAAAGAAGAGAACTGAAAATCAAAGGAGAAAAGGAAGGATATTCCCATTTGAATGCAGAGTTCCAAAGAATCACAAGGAGAGATAAGAAAGCCTTCCTCAGCGAACTATGCAAAGAAATAGAGGAAAACAACAGAATGGGAAAAACTAGAGATCTCGTTAAGAAAATTAGAGATACCACGGGAACATTTCATGCAAAGATGGGCTCGATAAAGGACAGAAATGGTATGGACCTAACAGAAGCAGAAGATATTGAGAAGAGGTGGCACGAATACACAGAAGAACTGTACAAAAAAGAGCTTCACGAACCAGATAATCACAATGGTGTGATCACTCACCTAGAGCCAGACACCCTAAAATGCGAACTCAAGTGGGTCTTAGAAAGCATCACTATGAACAAAGCTAGTGGAGGTGATAGAATTCCAGTGGAGCTATTTCAAATCCTAAAAGATGATGCTGTGAAAGTGCTGCACTCAATATGCCAGCAAATTTGGAAAACTCAGCAGTGGCCACAGGACTGGAAAAGGTCAGTTGTCATTCCAATCCCAAAGAAAGGCAATGCCAAAGAATGCTCAAACTACCACACAGTTGCACTCATCTTACACGCTAGTTAAGTAATGCTCAAAATTCTCCAACCCAGGCTTCAGCACTACGTGAACTGTGAACTTCCAGATGTTCAAGCTGGTTTTAGAAAAGGCAGAGGAACCAGAGATCAAATTGCCAACATCCGCTGGATCATTGAAAAAGCAAGAGGTTTCCCGAAAAACATCTATTTCTGCTCTATTGACTATGCCAAAGCCTTTGACTGTGTGGATCACAATCAACTGTGGAAAATTCTGAAAGAGATGGGAATACCAGACCACCTGACCTGCCTCTTGAGAAACTTATATGCAGGTCAGGAAGCAACAGTTAGAACTGGACATGGAACAACAGACTGATTCCAAATAGGAAAATTAGTACGTCAAGGCTGTATATTGTCACCCTGCTTATTTAAATTGTATGCAGAGTACATCATGAGAAATGCTGGGCGGGAAGAAGCACAAGCTGGAATTAAGATTGCCGGGAGAAATATCAATAACCTCAGATATGCAGATGACACCACTCTTATGGCAGAAAGTGAGGAAGAAGTAAAAGTGAAAGTGGAGAGTGAAAAAGTTGGCTTAAAGCTCAACATTCAGAAAATGAAGATCATGGCATCTGGTCCCATCACTTCATGGGACATAGATGGGGAAACAGTGGAAATAGTGTCAGACTTTATTTTTCTGGGCTCCAAAATCACTGCAGATGGTGACTGCAGCCATGAAATTAAAAGATGCTTACTCCTTGGAAGGAAAGTTATGACCAACCTAGATAGCATATTCAAAAGCAGAGACATTACTTTGCCAACAAAGGTCCGTCTAGTCAAGGCTGTGGTTTTTCCTGTGGTCATGTATGGATGTGAGAGTTGGACTGTGAAGAAAGCTGAGCACTGAAGAATTGATGCTTTTGAACTGTGGTGTTGGAGAAGACTCTTGAGAGTACCTTGGATTGCAAGGAGATCCAACCAGTCCATTCTGAAGGAGATCAGCCCTGGGATTTCTTTGGAAGGAATGATGCTAAAGCTGAAACTCCAGTACTTTGGCTACCTCATGCGAAGAGTTGACTTATTAGAAAAGACCCTGATTCTGGGAGGGACTAGGGGCAAGAGGATAAGGAGATGACAGAGCATGAGATGGCTGGATGGCATCACCAACTCGATGGACATGAGTTTGAGTAGACTCTGGGAGTTGGTGATGGACAGGGAGGCCCGGCGTGCTGGGATTAATGGGGTCGCAAAGAGTCCTACGTGACTGAGCGACTGAACTGAACTAAAGTCTTTTGTAAATACTATCAAACAGCAGTCTCAATATTAAATATTATGAGTTTGGATTCGAATCTACATTAAAGGATCTCTTTTTAGTTAATATGTGGCAAACACTGCACAGACACAAACACATACACATAAAAATAGATTTTTCTTACTACTTAGTGAAAATAAATAAGCAGGAAACAACTTAAAAAACTAGTAATACAAGTGGTAAAGCATTCTGAAAAGAGGAGAAATTGACTATTTTGAAGGTGAAAAAAGGCAAGTGATAACTGAATTAAATCTTAAGAGTTGTCATCATTTTTTTCTTTTTTTGTTTTTACTTGATGAAAAGGAAGAGTACATGATAGGCAAAGGGAGACAGTGCAAATATGTAGCAAGGTAAATCCACTTCATGTTTTAGTAACACCAAGTTATTCTATGAGGTTGGAGTTTAGACACTGAAAATTGTGGTGATTGATAAGGCTCTTCTACTTGAAACAGGCACTGTATTAGTCAGTTTCTCTAAGAAACTGAATGTATAAGACACATACATACATATATATGAGATTTACTGTAAGAATTGGCATATGCAGTTATGGAGACATGGAACCAACACAGTCTGCCCTTTACAAACTGGAGAACCAGGAAAGCCAGTGGTGCAATTTAGTCCAAGTCTATACTCTAGAGAACTGGTAGCTCTGATGTTGAGGGCAGGAAAAGTTAGGAATTCCAGGTCAAGAAGAGAAAGAGTGAACCTGCCTTTACTTCACCTTTTTGTTCCATCTTGACCCTCAACATATTGGATGAAGCCCACCCACATGGATGAGGATGGATTTTTTTCTCAGTCTACCAGATCAAACACTAGCCTCTTTCAGAAACACTTTCACAGGAACCAGAAATAATGTTCCATCAGCTATCCAGACATCCCTTGGTCCAGTGAAGTTACAAATAATGTGTTAAATTAACCATCATCACCACCACTAGACCCAAACTTCTCACAAAATGACAGCTTCTCGTCATTCAGGTTCTGATTTATTTATTATAGCCCCATTGTGATCTTCCCTGACACTCTAAAGCAAAATCACAGCTTCTCCCCAATCTTACCATATCACCTTATTTTATTTTCACTCTATTTTTTTCACCCTATTATTCACCAAAAAAAAACTTGTGACTTCCTCATGATCTTTTGTTATTTACATGTTATTTATTTATTACATGTATATTTCCACTAAGAATATAAGTTATAAAGTACAGGGTTGATATCTTTATACTTACTGGAATATTCTGGGGGGCTAACCTAGAGATGTATGTTATATGTACATGAAAGTAATACAAAATTTCAATCATCATTTAGGAGACTGATTATTTTAAAAATAAGCAAGCAAATAGTACTATTATCAAAAGCTGAAATAATGAAAGAAATAATAATTCCCCAAAGATCGCATTCTCATTCCATAGATATCAATTTCCTATGAAGACATGATATTTACTCCAAATAAAAAGATACTCCAAAAAGTAATACTAATGCATTTCTTTTCAGAATTAACCAAAAGGAAAATGTTTGAGGAAAATAAAAACTGTTACAGTGAAAGCAAAAAATATTTGATGCTAAAAACTTAAATCCAAATTCTCTTTTCAAGTTTCAAGGAAACTGGATACTTACACATTTCTTAATAGATCAAAGAACTTTTATCCTACTACACCCAATCCCAGTAACTTTAAAAAATCACATAATTATCAATATTACACTAACAAAAAAACAACTCCATTAGCATCTACCTTTATAAGTCTATAATTTTCTTTCAGTACTCATTCTGGAAAAAGATTTGTCCCCCAAAGTGTAATGGTTTTAAACATGTCTGCAAGTTCTTTGATATTCCTTTCATCAAGAAGTAGAGTTTATGTTCCCTCCCTTCCTTGACTCTGGGTGGGCTTGTAATTTGCTTACAACTAACAGAATGGGACAGGCTTCCCTTGAGGTTCAGATGGTAAAGAATCCGTCTATAATACGGGAGACCTGGGTTTGATCCTTGGGTTGGGAAGATCCCCTGGAGAAGAGAAAGGCTACCCACTCCAGTATTCTGGCCTAGAAAATTCCATGAACTGTATAGTCCATGGGGTTGCAAAGAGTTGGACTTGACTGAGAGACTTTCACTTTCACAACAGAACGGGACAGAAGAGACACCATTGGTTTCTAAGACTAGGTCATAAAAGTCAACTAATGTAATGCAGCTTCTGTTTTACTCATTGGAACACTCACTTGGGGAACTCGACATGGCCTCATAAGAATTTAACCATTTTGAGGAAGCCATGCTTTGGGGAATCTGAAGACACACAAAGACATCACATGTAGAAACACCAATCCAGAATCCAAGTTAAGGTCCAAGCTGACAGCTAAAATGAACCACCAGATTTGTGAATGAAGATACCTCCATGTAATACGGATATGCTCACCTTCATACGCTTTCTATCTAGCTAAAGTCTCAGACATCACTAAACAGAAAATCTAGTTCTGCTGTGACCTTCACAAATTTTTAAACCAAAGAATCAGTGATCACAACAGAACTGGTTTTAAGTCACTGAATATTGGAGTAACTGTTATTCAGTTGGCACATACTTTGTTTCACTGTGCCTGACTTTGTTGTGCGTCACAGATATTGTGCTTTTTACAGATTGAAGGTCTGTGGAAGTCCTACACCATCAGATCACGGTTAGCATTTTTTGTTTAGCAACAAAGTACATTTTAACTAAGGTATGCACTTTTTTAGACATAATGCTATTGTACACTGGATGGCATCACCCTCAGTGGACGTGAGTTTGGGTAAATTTGGGAGTTGGTGACTGACAGGGAGGTCTGTCGTGCTGCGGTTCATGGGGTCGCAAGGAGTCAGACACGACTGAGTGAATGAACTGAACTGAGTCCCCCTCTCTCCTATGGCAAGGCTCTCATTCTTTCAAATACCTCAAATAATAAGAAAAATATTTGATCTGGATCAATTTATGAAAAATAAAGTAAATAATTTGTTATTTGAAATATACCTTTATTTCTTCCCATTAACTTTAATTCCAAATGCTTGCATGCTACTTTAATTCAATATGCAGATTTAATCAAAGCTTACCAATACTAGCAGCTTCCCTTGTGGCTCAGCTGGTAAAGAATCCACCTGCAATGCTGGAAACCTGGGTTCGATCCCTGGGTTGGGAAGCTTCCCTGGAGAAGGGAAATGCTACCCACTACAGTATTCTGGCCTGGAGAATTCCATGGACTGTATAGTCTATGAGGTTGCAAAGAGTTGGACACTACTGAGTGACTCATTTATTTTTTTACAAATACTAGAGAAAGAAATGTAATAAATGAATGACTCTTCTGTCTAAATTGTCAGCTATACAGAGAATTCTTTTATGAACCTTCTCCCATTGATCCCATCCTGCATCCCATGAGTCACTTCATCATTTAATCCTGATTAATTTTCATGATTCAGATGACTATTTAAAAATATGCTATTGACTTAAATCAGTTAACTTGCTCATTGTTTATCTCTGACACTATAATACAGGCTCTGTGAACACAAGCACATTTATTCCCTCAAGTACCAATGCTGTTCAGTGCCTGGAAGAGTACATAGCACATCAGAGGTGCCCAATAAATATTTGTTCATATAGTTAATAAATAACCTGATAGCAGTTTAAACGCATAGACACTCTTTAATACAATTTACACTAAGAAAATCAGTTGAAATATTGTTCAGAAAACTTCACCTGTGAGTCACTGACTTCTTAGGCTCTGTTGAAGAAACAATACGATTTTTAAGTTCATATGGTATAGGGGGAGGAGCCAAGATGGCGGAGGAGTAGTACGGGGAGAACACTTTCTCCCCCACAAATTCATCAAAAGAGCATTTAAACGTCGAGTAAATTCCACAAAACAACTTCTGAATGCCGGCAGAGGACATCAGGCACCCAGAAAAGCAACCCAACTCTTCGAAAGGAGGTAGGAAAAAATATTAAAAACAAAAAAAGAGACAAAAGAGGGAGGGACGGAGTTCCGTCCCGGGAAGGGAATCTTAAAAAGAGAGAAGTTTCCAAACATCAGGAAACCTTCTCACTGCCGAATCTGTGCCGAGCTTTGGAAGCACAGAGGGCAACATAACAGGGAGAAAAAATAAATAAACAATTTAAAACTCGCAGATTGCGAGCCCTACGGTAACTCCCCCAGCAGAGAAGCAGCGCAGACGCCTGCATCCGCCATTAGCAAACCGGGGCTGGGCAGGGAGGCGCGGCGTGGGCTGCATCGCTGAGAGTAAGAATCTGGCCTGAATACCCTGAGCGCTATCTGAGCGAAATAATTTGGGCTAGCAAACCAGACTGTGGGATACCTACCACGCGAAAAGCCAGCCCTAACCTAAGACCGCCAGGCCCGCGCACGGAACAAAGGACTGAACAGAGATAGCCGGCTGCAGACCTTCCCCCTCCGGTGACAGGCAGCCAGAGCCGGAAGGGGGCAATCGCAGCCCCAGAGAGACATTATCTATAAAATTGTAAGCAGGCTTCTTTGCTAACTAAAACTTCTTGGGGGTCTGGACAGTCAACATCTGCCTGAGAAGGTGCGCCGGTTTTACATCCAGATAACCGAGTGGCGGGGAGGCGATAAGTCGCAGCATTGGCGCTCGCCTGGGAAGAGCAAATTGGCGCTCGGACCTGGGAAGAGCACAAAACGCAGGCCCAACTGAGTCTGCGCCTCTGAGGACTACCCGAGTGCCTGAACCTGAGCGGCTTGGACCTGGGAGGTGCATGCAGCCCAGGGCCAGCCTCGGATTGTTCCCGGCGGAACAACCTAGAGTCCGAGCAGTGTGGACAGGGAGGCTACACGCGCCGTGAGCAGGGGCAGACCCAGGGTGGCTGAGGCACTGCGAGCCCACGCCAGTGTTATTTGTTTGCAGCATCCCTCCCTCCCTCCCCACAGCGCGACTGAACAAGTAAGCCTAAAAAAAAAAAAAAAAAAAAAAAGTGTCCTCCACCGTGCCCTTTGAGTCAGGGCGGGAACCAGATACTGAAGAGACTAGCAAACAGAAGAAGATATAACAGAGGGAAACGCCTTGGAAGCTACAGGCAATAGATCAAAACCCTGTGGTTACTACGGACTACATAGGAAGGGGCCTATAGATCTTGAGAAATATAAATCTGACCAAGGAACTAGCCAAAAATGAACTGAACCCACAACACCCACAAAAAAAAAAAAAAAAAAAAAAAGTCCTAGATATATTTTTATTATTTTTACGGTCATTCTTTCTTTTTTTTTTTTAATTAAAAAAAAAAAATTTTAAGTCCTCTATTGTTCCTTTAATTTTCACTTTTATAACCTATTACTTTGCAAAAAAAAAAAAAAGACCCTATTTTTTCTTCTTCAGCAAACTTCATATATATATATTTTATAATTTTTTGACCTTGTTTTTTTTGTTTGTTTGTTTTTGTTTTTTTCTTATTTTCTTTAACATTGTATTTTTGAAATTCCAAACTCTACTCTAGATTTTTAATTTTCGCTTTTTGGTATATGTTATCAATTTTGTACCTATAGTTTTTTTTTATATAATTTGTGACTTTTTTTTTCTTTTTTTCTTCTTCTCTGTTTCTTTCTCTTCTTCTTTTATATAACATTGTATATCTGAAATTCCAAACTTTACTCTAGATTTTTAATTTATGCTTTATGGTATTTGATATCAATTTTGTACCTGTATTTTCTTTATAATTTTTGTGACATTGTTCGTATTTGTTTGTTTGTTTTCTCTCTTTATTTTTCTTCTTCTTCTTTTTTTTTTTTAACATTGTATTTTTGAAATTCCAAACTCTACTCTAGATTTTTAATTTTTGCTTTCTGGTATTAGTTATCAATTTTGTACCTGTACTTTCTTTATAATTTTCGCGACCTTGTTTGTTTTTGTTTGTTCGTTTTTTCTCTCTTTCTTTTCCTTCTTCTTTTCTTTAACATCGTATTTTTGAAATTCCAAACTCTACTCTAGATTTTTAATTTTCGCTTTCTGGTATTAGTTATCAATTTTGTACCTGTACTTTCTTTATAATTTTCGCGACCTTGTTTGTTTTCGTTTGTTCGTTCTTTCTCTCTTTCTTTTCCTTCTTCTTTTCTTTAACATCATATTTTTGAAATCCCAAACTCTACTCTAGATTTTTAATGTTTGCTTTTATGTATTTGTTACCAATTTTGTACCTTTAAGGACCCAATCTTCAGGACCCATTTTTCACTAGGGAGTGAGATTACTGGCTTGACTGCTCTCTCTCCCTTTGGACCCTCCTTTTTCTCCACCAGGTCGCCTGTGTCTCCTCCCTAACCCCTCTCTACTTTACCCAACTCTGTGAATTTCTGTGTGTTCCAGACGGTGGAGAACACTTAGGGAACTGATTACTGGCTGGATCTGTCTCCCTCCTTTTCATTCCCCCCTTTTATCCTTCTGGCCACCTCTGTTACCTTCCTCCTTCTTCTCTTCTCTGTATAACCCCGTGAACATCTCTGAGTGGTCCAGTTGTGGAGTGCACATAAGGAAGTGACTACTGGCTAGCCCACTCTCTCCACTATTGATTCACCTCATCTCATTTGGGTCACCTCTAACTCCCTCCTCCCTCTTCTCTTCTCCATGTAACCCTGTGAACCTCTCTGAGTGACCCTCACTGTAGAGAAACTTATCATCTTTAATGTAGATGTTTTATCAATGGTGCTGTATAGAAGGAGAAGCTTTGAAACTACTGTAAAAATAAGACCGATAATCGGAAGCAGGAGACTTAAGTCCAAACCCTGACTCCAGGGAACTCCTGACTCCAAGGAACATTCATTCACAGGAGCTCATCAAATGCCTCCATACCGACACTGAAACCAAGCACCACACAAGGGCCAATAAGTTCCAGGGCAAGACATACCAAGCAAATTCTCCAGCAACAAAGGAACACAGCCCTGAGCTTCAAGATACAGGCTGCCCAAAGTCACCCCAAAACTATAGACATCTCATAACTCATTACTGGACATTTCATTGCACTCCAGAGAGAAGAAATACAGCTCCACCCACCAGAACACCGACACAAGCTTCCCTAACCAGGAAACCTTGACAAGCCACCTGTACAAACCCACACACAGCGAGGAAACACCACAATAAAGAGAACTCCACAAACTGCCAGAATACAGAAAGGACACCCCAAACTCAGCAATTTAAACAAGATGAAGAGACAGAGGAATACTCAGCAGATAAAGGAACAGGATAAATGCCCACCAAACCAAACAAAAGAGGAAGAGATAGGGAATCTACCTGATAAAGAATTCCGAATAATGATAGTGAAATTGATCCAAAATCTTGAAACTAAAATGGAATCACAGATAAATAGCCTGGAGACAAGGATTGAGAAGATGCAAGAAAGGTTTAACAAGGACCTAGAAGAAATAAAAAAGAGTCAATATATAATGAATAATGCAATAAGTGAAATTAAAAACACTCTGGAGGCAACAAATAGTAGAATAACAGAGGCAGAAGACAGGATTAGTGAATTAGAAGATAGAATGGTAGAAATAAATGAATCAGAGAGGATAAAAGAAAAACGAATTAAAAGAAATGAGGACAATCTCAGAGACCTCCAGGACAATATTAAACGCTACAACATTCGAATCATAGGGGTTCCAGAAGAAGAAGACAAAAAGAAAGACCATGAGAAAATACTTGAGGAGATAATAGTGGAAAACTTCCCTAAAATGGGGAAGGAAATAATCACCCAAGTCCAAGAAACCCAGAGAGTCCCAAACAGGATAAACCCAAGGAGAAACACCCCAAGACACATATTAATCAAATTAACAAAGATCAAACACAAAGAACAAATATTAAAAGCAGCAAGGGAAAAACAACAAATAACACACAAGGGAATTCCCATAAGGATAACAGCTGATCTTTCAATAGAAACTCTTCAAGCCAGGAGGGAATGGCAAGACATACTTAAAATGATGAAAGAAAATAACCTACAGCCCAGATTATTGTACCCAGCAAGGATCTCATTCAAGTATGAAGGAGAAATCAAAAGCTTTTCAGACAAGCAAAAGCTGAGAGAATTCTGCACCACCAAACCAGCTCTCCAACAAATACTAAAGGATATTCTCTAGACAGGAAACACAAAAACGGTGTATAAACTCGAACCCAAAACAATAAAGTAAATGGCAACGGGAACATACTTATCAGTAATTACCTTAAACGTAAATGGGTTGAATGCCCCAACCAAAAGACAAAGACTGGCTGAATGGATACAAAAACAAGACCCCTACATATGTTGTCTACAAGAGACCCACCTCAAAACAGGGGACACATACAGACTAAAAGTGAAGGGCTGGAAAAAGATTTTCCATGCAAATAGGGACCAAAAGAAAGCAGGAGTAGCAATACTCATATCAGATAAAATAGACTTTAAAACAAAGGCTGTGAAAAGAGACAAAGAAGGTCACTACATAATGATCAAAGGATCAATCCAAGAAGAAGATATAACAATTATAAATATATATGCACCCAACACGGGAGCACCACAGTACGTAAGACAAATGCTAACAAGTATGAAAGGAGAAATTAACAATAACACAATAATAGTGGGAGACTTTAATACCCCACTTACACCTATGGATAGATCAACTAAACAGAAAATTAACAAGGAAACACAAACTTTAAACAATACAATAGACCAGTTAGACCTAATTGATATCTATAGGTCATTTCATCCCAAAACAATGAATTTCACCTTTTTCTCAAGCGCACATGGAACCTTCTCCAGGATAGATCACATCCTGGGCCATAAAGCTAGCCTTGGTAAATTCAAAAAGATAGAAATCATTCCAAGCATTTTTTCTGACCACAATGCAGTAAGATTAGATCTCAATTACAGGAGAAAAACTATTAAAAATTCCAACATATGGAGGCTGAACAACACGCTGCTGAATAACCAACAAATCACAGAAGAAATCAAAAAAGAAATCAAAATTTGCATAGAAACGAATGAAAATGAAAACACAACAACCCAAAACCTGTGGGACACGGTAAAAGCAGTCCTAAGGGGAAAATTCATAGCAATACACGCACACCTCAAGAAACAAGAAAAAAGTCAAATAAATAACCTAACTCTACACCTAAAGCAACTAGAAAAGGAAGAAATGAAGAACCCCAGGGTTAGTAGAAGGAAAGAAATCTTAAAAATTAGAGCAGAAATAAATGCAAAAGAAACAAAAGAGACCATAGCAAAAATCAACAAAACCAAAAGCTGGTTCTTTGAAAGGATAAATAAAATTGACAAACCATTAGCCAGACTCATCAAGAAACAAAGGGAGAAAAATCAAATCAACAAAATTAGAAACGAAAATGGAGAGATCACAACAGACAACACAGAAATACAAAGGATCATAAGAGAGTACTATCAACAATTATATGCCAATAAAATGGACAACGTGGAAGAAATGGACAAATTCTTAGAAAAGTACAACTTTCCAAAACTGGACCAGGAAGAAATAGAAAATCTTAACAGACCCATCACAAGCATGGAAATTGAAACTGTAATCAAAAATCTTCCAGCAAACAAAAGCCCCGGTCCAGACGGCTTCACAGCTGAATTCTACCAAAAATTTAGAGAAGAGCTAACACCTATCCTGCTCAAACTCTTCCAGAAAATTGCAGAGGAAGGTAAACTTCCAAACTCATTCTATGAGGCCACCATCACCCTAATACCAAAACCTGACAAAGATCCCACAAAAAAAGAAAACTACAGGCCAATATCACTGATGAACATAGATGCAAAAATCCTTAACAAAATTCTAGCAATCAGAATCCAACAACACATTAAAAAGATCATACACCATGATCAAGTGGGCTTTATCCCAGGGATGCAAGGATTCTTCAATATCCGCAAATCAATCAATGTAATACACCACATTAACAAATTGAAAAATAAAAACCATATGATTATCTCAATAGATGCAGAGAAAGCCTTTGACAAAATTCAACATCCATTTATGATAAAAACTCTCCAGAAAGCAGGAATAGAAGGAACATACCTCAACATAATAAAAGCTATATATGACAAACCCACTGCAAACATTATCCTCAATGGTGAAAAATTGAAAGCATTTCCTCTAAAGTCAGGAACAAGACAAGGGTGCCCACTTTCACCATTACTATTCAACATAGTTTTGGAAGTTTTGGCCACAGCAATCAGAGCAGAAAAAGAAATAAAAGGAATCCAAATTGGAAAAGAAGAAGTAAAACTCTCACTATTTGCAGATGACATGATCCTCTACATAGAAAACCCTAAAGAGTCCACCAGAAAATTACTAGAAATAATCAATGACTACAGTAAAGTTGCAGGATATAAAATCAACACACAGAAATCCCTTGCATTCCTATACACTAATAATGAGAAAACAGAAAGAGAAATTAAGGAAACAATTCCATTCACCATTGCAACAGAAAGAATAAAATACTTAGGAATATATCTATCTAAAGAAACTAAAGACCTATATATAGAAAACTATAAAACACTGGTGAAAGAAATCAAAGAGGACACTAATAGATGGAGAAATATACCATGTTCATGGATTGGAAGAATCAATATAGTGAAAATGAGTATACTACCCAAAGCAATTTATAGATTCAACGCAATCCCTATCAAGCTACCAACAGTATTCTTCACAGAGCTAGAACAAATAATTTCACAATTTGTATGGAAATACAAAAAACCTCGAATAGCCAAAGCGATCTTGAGAAAGAAGAATGGAACTGGAGGAATCAACCTACCTGACTTCAGGCTCTACTACAAAGCCACAGTTATCAAGACAGTATGGTACTGGCACAAAGACAGAAATATTGATCAATGGAATAAAATAGAAAGCCCAGAGATAAATCCACGCACATATGGACACCTTATCTTCGACAAAGGAGGCAAGAATATACAATGGATTAAAGACAATCTCTTTAACAAGTGGTGCTGGGAAATCTGGTCAACCACTTGTAAAAGAATGAAACTGGACCACTTTCTAACACCATACACAAAAATAAACTCAAAATGGATTAAAGATCTCAACGTAAGACCAGAAACTATAAAACTCCTAGAGGAGAACATAGGCAAAACACTCTCCGACATACATCACAGCAGGATCCTCTATGACCCACCTCCAAGAATATTGGAAATAAAAACAAAAATAAACAAATGGGACCTAATTAACCTTAAAAGCTTCTGCACATCAAAGGAAAGTATTAGCAAGGTGAAAAGACAGCCTTCAGAATGGGAGAAAATAATAGCAAATGAAGCAACCGACAAACAACTAATCTCAAAAATATACAAGCAACTCCTACAGCTCAACTCCAGAAAAATAAACGACCCAATCAAAAAATGGGCCAAAGAACTAAATAGACATTTCTCCAAAAAAGACATACAGATGGCTAACAAACACATGAAAAGATGCTCAACATCACTCATTATCAGAGAAATGCAAATCAAAACCACTATGAGGTACCATTTCACACCAGTCAGAATGGCTGCGATCCAAAAGTCTACAAATAATAAATGTTGGAGAGGGTGTGGAGAAAAGGGAACCCTCTTACACTGTTGGTGGGAATGCAAACTAGTACAGCCACTATGGAGAACAGTGTGGAGATTCCTTAAAAAACTGGAAATAGAACTGCCTTATGATCCAGCAACCCCACTGCTGGGCATACACACTGAGGAAACCAGAAGGGAAAGAGACACGTGTACCCCAATGTTCATCGCAGCACTGTTTATAATAGCCAAGACATGGAAGCAACCTAGATGTCCATCAGCAGATGAATGGATAAGAAAGCTGTGGTACATATACACAATGGAGTATTACTCAGCCATTAAAAAGAATACATTTGAATCAGTTCTAATGAGGTGGATGAAACTGGAGCCTATTATACAGAGTGAAGTAAGCCAGAAGGAAAAACATAAATACAGTATTCTAACGCATATATATGGAATTTAGAAAGATGGTAACAATAACCCCGTGTACGAGACAGCAAAAGAGACACTGATGTATAGAATAGTCTTATGGACTCTGTGGGAGAGGGAGAGGGTGGGAAGATTTGGGAGAATGACATTGTAACATGTAAAATATCATGTAAGAAACGAGTTGCCAGTCCAGGTTCGATGCACGATACTGGATGCTTGGGGCTAGTGCACTGGGACGACCCAGAGGGATGGTATGGGGAGGGAGGAGGGAGGAGGGTTCAGGATGGGGAACACATGTATACCTGTGGTGGATTCATTTTGATATTTGGCAAAACTAATACAATTATGTAAAGTTTAAAAATAAAATAAAATTAAAAAAAAAAAATGATAGGATGAAACAATAGGCAAAATTTATCAAAAAAGAAAATGAATATAGTAAAATGTATTCTGGATTTTATTAAAAGTTGTTGTTTAGCCACCAAAAAAAAAAAAAAAAAAAGTTCATATGGTATAATTCCTTTAAAAGCAAGAAATTCAGAGATGGAAACCTTTACATCTGTGATCCTAGGATAAGATAGAAGCTTATCCTTTTCCCCAAATATCACCTATAGTCTATCTAATGCAATGCTATTAATCCAACAAACAATCATGCTTCTTTCTTGCTATTGAAAAAGCCTCTCAAATTTAATTAAAGTCAATAAAGAAATTAAAAGCTTAATGAAAGCAAGAATCCTCTGAGTGTGTTCATGCTGTTATCAGCCTGTGATGCTGTAAAAGACAGGATTATGATTTTATTGCCAGACAACCAAAAGAAGAGAAAGAATAACAAGGAGAGTTGTGAAAAATCTCCTGGTGAGAGACATCTCAGAGTGAAAAACTGTTATGCTTAATCAAGTCAATGGAGAAATTAAATACAAAAGAGATGGCTTTTGAACATAACCACCTATTGTTTTAAACAAAGATGGAAAAATAATTTGAGATTAACCTAAGTAAAATTAAATACAATGTGAAATTGTGCAGGAAATTCTGGGATAGGAACCACCATCCCTTCCCAAGCAGTCTTTAAGTGATTAGAGTTGGCCTGGACCAGAATATAATTTTTTTTTTTTTTTTTTTACTATTTCACTTTCAAAATGACTATTATATGAACTGCAAATTCGCTATAAAATTTGTAATTTCTTGTGTTCAAATTAAGACCAGCCCTAATGAGGTGTCAAAATTTCTGCAACCTCAATTGTGAGATATGTGATGACAAAACTGAAGTTTCCTTACCTCCCCATGGTCTCTGGAAACAGTATACAGGGCCCCCCAGATCCCACAAATGATCACCACGTCTACCTGCTTTGAGATCACTACCTCTGCACCCTTTGTTCGTGTTTATTATGGATCACCATAAAAAGCTTTGGGCTTCAGTTCTTATTTCCCACATTTTCGCTCTATAGGCTCTGCAAATCTCCTATTTAGTACCCCTTGCCGAGCTTTCCACACATCCTAAACTTGCCAACTTAGGTTCTGTGGAATTCACAGTGCATCACCTTCAAAATTCCCAGTATTCTCAAGTTCAACTACGAATGTTCCTTTCATATTGCTCAAAGAACCGCTGGATCTTCTCTGAGGATAGTGCTTTCCCAATGGCTTATTGGTCTTTCTCCCTCTTTCCTTATACCCTGGGGCCTAGAGCTGGGCTGAGGGTCCTCTTTAAATATTATCTCTAGTTCCAGATTGTTCCCTCTTCCTTCTCTCTAAAATGCTCTAGCTTTGAACCAGGTCATCAGATATTATCACATACCACCCCTTCTTTTAATCAGTCCCTGTCCCTCTTGGCCTCGTTTATTAAAGATTTTAAAACTGAAATGCTTACATTACCCTCACACTTTCCTTGCTTTTTAATTCACAGGTCTTTTTTGGCACCTCAGGTCTTCCGTTCTTTCTGTTGTTGATTGCCCTGTCATTTTCTAGTACATGCCATGGCTTCTCTGCCATGAAAATCATTCTCATTGTTCATTTAGTAAGTAATACTCAGGACTCTGGCCCCAGAAAGTCAGCACTCCAGAAAATTAATTTCTGTAACTGAGAGGGCTAAATTTGCAGATCTTTCAGACAATGTCTCCTGGCTCTTTTCCATCTTAAGCTCTTTGCATTTGCCACTTGCTCTACCTGGAACGCTCTACTTTGTGTTTTTCCATTGCTAGCTTCAATTCAGCATTCATGTCTTTGCTCAGGAAATTGCACTTCAGGGAAGTTTTCTCTTACCACTCTAGCCAGCAGAGCCATAATCACTCTCTCTAGCCATCACCCTGTTTTACTTTTTTCACAGTAAAATATTTGAAAATCCCTCATTTGCTCATTTAATGTATTTTCATGCTCACTGATTACCTCCCCTGACTAGGATGTAAGCTCTAGAATGTGATTCACGGATCTTGTTCACTTTGATTTCCCATCACTAGATCAGTCTTCACAAAGAAAGTCACCAAGAAGCATTTTTAAATATGAATAAATCAGTATTTTTGTCTTTCTTGATTTCAATGGGTGAAATAATAGTACGGTGATTTCTGCATTTTGTCTGAATTTCAAAATTTGGTAGAGAAACATCTACCATAGTCTCTCATAGCTAATATACTAGGTGTATTTCCAGGTTATCTTAGGGTATAAATGAGATAGGTACAAGTTTACTAATTCTAGCTCAATGGTAAAGAATCTGCCTGTAATGAGGGAGACCTGGGTTTGATCTCTTGGACTGGAAAGATCCCCAGGAGAAGAACATGGCAACCCACTCCAGTATTCTTACATGGAGAAGTCCATGAACAGAGGAGCCTCGTGGGCTACAGTCTATGGAGTTGCAAAGAGTTGTACATGACTGAGCAAGTAACACTTTCACAGAAGTATTCAGCAAACATAATCTTAGTTTTAGTCTCCTAATCTCAGTCTTTAGAGGTACAAATTTTCTATGAGAGAGCAGTATTTTACTGTTTGTAGCTATATATACATTCAAACATACATCCATGTATGTGTACATAAATATTTATCAACACATACATATAAACATATGCATGCACACAAATCTTGCTTGTTTTCTTACGAGTCAAGGTTAGATGAGTAGAAGCAAGCTGTCAGGCCAGCAAATATACCTCATGAGAGAAATACAATTTTTCAATAAATGCCATAAAACACACCCTGACACTTTGGTATGTCATGCCCCAGAAAATTAGAAGGGCATTCTTAGTTCTTAAGGTAAATACTAAAAGTCTAATCTTTTATAAAATGATATAAAGCTGGCACTCACTTCAGTATAAATGCGTGGCAAAATAAAGATTGATGACTAGCATATAAACATTCCAAGGGAGAGAACATGATGTGTAAACCTCATGTTTCTTAGAAAAACAAGACAAGATTAATCTCAGAGCTGCACCAGACTTAATAGCAATAATAGTAGTAAGGATGCTAACATACATCAAAAACAATCAATTATTCAATTTCCTTTCAACTTATTCTAAATCTCTAGTCTTGATTAGCTAATTCTTATACTATGAGGGCCCCATGTTAAGGATAATTTTTAAAATCATGCTTTTTTTAGACCTAATATAATACAACTTATTCCAGAGAAAAGAAATTTACATTCCCACAGAAACATGCATGTAAATATCCACAGCAGCTTTATTCATAATAACCAAAGACTAAAACTAACCTAGATGTCCTTTAATGGGGAAATGGTTAAGTAAACCATGGTACAACCATACCGTGCAATGCCACTGAGCAATAAAAAAGAATCCACTGCTGACACACATGATTTGTAAGCATATCCAGAGACTTCAGCTGAGTAACAAAACGTCAGTACAGTCAGGGTACATATTGCATAATTCCACTTACATAGATTTCTTGTAACAACAATCTTTTAGAAATGAAGAAGAAAGTAGTGATTCTAGAAGTTACAGGATATTAGAAGGTATGTCTATAAAAGGGCAATAAAACGGATTCTTATAGTAATGGAAATGTTTTGTATATTAAATGTTTCACTGTCAATAACTTGATGGTTGCTGTGTAGTATAGTTTTGCAAGATGCTACGTTGGAGGCAACTGGATAAAGAACACACAGGTTTCTCTGTATTAGTTCTTACAGTTGCATGCAAATCTATAATTATCTCCAAATAAAAAGTTTAATAAAAATAACATGACAACTGCCAAGATCAATATTCTCTATACTTAGAGTATCAAAATCTGGAAATTAACTCTTTTTAGAATATTTATATTTTTCTTTAACTGTGTCCTGTCAGACTAATGTTTCTAACTATGTACTGATAAGACAAATACTCATTCAAAACTTATTATTATGGTTAATATAAACATTTAAGCAATTAGGAGATCATATTTCAGTTCCAAAATTTTATTCCTTTTGCTAAAGATGTGTCAGACACACATGACTAAGCTGATGCCAGCTCATCAGTTATCCTGCATTATATCTGAGATAGTCAAAGATCAGATATCATTTTGAAATGGAAATTTTGTATTTAAATATTGTTTCTGATTTTGCATAAGCTTTCTGTTTACTTTTGTCTCCTTGGCATTTTAACATTTTGAATTTCAGGATAACTGGTCTGAGAAAGGAAATGTTTAACATTTTCAAACAAGAGTTCAAGTACCTTCTTAATAATAATGTAATGTAGATTAAATAACTTTCCTGCTTTGAGGGCATTTCCTTAGCTCTATAATGGAACTGAGACCTACCTCTTAGGTTTACCAAGAAGAAAAGCAGAAATGTTTCATTGAAACAATTTAACTTGGTGCTGATACATGACAGGTGATCATTTTACTGATCATTAAGGCGTCCAATCAACAAATATTTTATATAGGTCAGACATTTATCAATAAGCAATCATTCTGGTTTGTATAGAAGGTACCTTATAGTGGGAAAGATGAGCAACAAAAGAAAAAATCAAATAAGCAACTGACTATAAAAAAATAAAACTGACTAATGGGCAAAAAGAGTGCCTGAAGAAGAGAAGCAATCTAATTTTTCTCAGCCCTTTGTATATTGGACATTCCATTTGAACAGACAGATTATGCTATACAATAAACATGCTATGATCATTTTTATAAAATTCTTGTTGATTAAATGTTCTTACCATGAGAAGGTCTTCATAAGATCGCCAAGGATGATTTCCCTGGTGTAGAAAAAATAAATTTTAAAATTAGAAATAATGAGTATTAAACTATATGAGATTTAGGTTTCATTTTAAATTTAGATTTCCTTTAACTTGATCAGACTTATTCAAATAAAATGATTGTCACCATTTGAATAGTCAAAACACTTTTATATTTATTGTAACACTATTTACTTTAACCAAGTAAAAAGTACACCAAACCCCAGGGTGAAAATCCTCAGAGATTTTCCACTTCTAATTCTACTACGAATTTAACCTGTATTGGCCTCAGTTTCCTTATAACATCATAAAATTTGCTTCAGTTGAACTATAGCATATCTGAAATTCTAATTATGTTCAAAGCTAAGGCAAAGTAATTTTAACTAATTTAAAGAAAAGTTTTATACATGATGATTCTGAGATGCTAATTACACACACACCTATACACAAAGTATCAAGTTGTATTTCATGTATCTCATATTTAAGCTGGAATTTGAAGTTATTGAATAATTTGCAATGATTTAATTTCAATCAAGAAAAGAATATATTTTCCTTCTACTTTAGTATTCTTAATACTGGAAGCCTGAGAAGAAACAGAAGAGAGAAAACTCTAATTTGTCCCAGAGTGATTTAAATGCTTTTAAAAGAAACTTTTGCTCATAGAAAATATTTATTTCTTCACTATTTCTTTTCTCAATCCCTACAATGTTTTGTTTTGTTTTGTTTTGTTTCCCCACTGCTATACTTTAATTTAAATTTGGAGTACCAACTTAGAATTGAGCAAAAGCAATATATTTCCAAAATCAGAAGGCTGCTGTGAATCACTTTCCATAAGAGAAGAAAAACAAATGAAATACAGCCAGCGTTAGGCTCTGGAATTGAAATTACAAGCACTCTGAGGAATAATTATAGTATGTGGTCCAAGGATCCTGCTGCTTAGGTCCATTAACATTGCAGACCCTGCTGAATTATGAAAATGTTTCCAAGATCTAACATTTTTACAAAAAGATGCTGAAACCAAATCCCTAAAATACTCCCTTGATAAATAAAAAGGTTATATAAAACTCAATATTTATATTGTAGTCTTAAGAAAACTTTAGGATATACAGATATATTTCACATCCTAAAAATGGTGAAATGTCTGGTATTAAAATGAACAGGCAGAGCAACTAAAAACTCCATTAAATAGATCTGATTTTAAATTCCATCACCAACAGAAAATGACTCTGGTACTCCCAAAGTAATAAAGCCAAGAGTTCTTTCTGCAAAACTCTGGAATGCAGACCTGGGGCAGGTGAAAGTTACAGAAAGGCTGATTTCATCTTCATATAAGGTGGGAGTGATGATGCATGATGAGATAGAGTGCTTCCAGGGGCTATATACAATTAAATAGAGGATAGATAGCTTCTGTTAGACAACCTAGAAAAGGCTTCTGACTAGAGGTTCTCAGTGCTTTTCCCCACATTGAAGATTGTATAATTCTGTGCTTCTGTAACCTTTGTAGTGACCCTGCAGGAATATTTGAGATGCAAACCAAATCTATTAATATACTTTGAATATCAAGTCCTTATTAAGCATTTTTAAAAAAAACGTGTCATGCTCGTCATGAATGTATCATGATCACTTACACATGAGCTCTCACATTTGGAGTTTCCTAAGTCTCAAACATGCTTTAGCTCCTTCTCTTTTCCAGCAAATCCTCAATATACTATAGGTCATCATTGTGAATTACCTTCTACACATTGTTTATTATCCCTCCCCCACTATGGAGATGGTGTTGCTGCTGCTGCTGCTGTGTTAGGTACCCTTTAATGTGTTTCCACAGAACATGCATTGATCCTCTAAAGTGCTACTTTTCACATTGTGTTATACTTGTTTCCCTCACTAAACCACAGGCTTCAATAGCAGTAGCTGTGATTACAGTTACATATATACGAAAAATTAGTCTTGTGAAAGCACCAGTTCCAGATTATTTTTGTGATAAATTTGAAATATTTTTGATAAAAAGCTGATGATGCAGAAGTTAAGTGAACTTATTTATTGAAAACATCACAGAGCCATGAAAGTATTTTATATTCTGTGAATTCGTTAGAGGGTAAAAAGATTTCTCCACTCTTTTCTAATAGCATATTGAACACCTACTGACCTGGGGTACTCAACTTTCAGCATCATATCCTTTTGCCTTCTCATATTGCTCACAGGGTTCTCAAGGCAAGAATACTGAAGTGGTTTGCCATTCCCTTCTCCAGTGGACCATGCTTTGTCAGAACTCTCCACAGTGACCCGTCCTTCTTGGGTGGCCCTGCATGACATGGCTCATAGTTTTATCCAGTTACACAAGGCTGTGATCCATGTGATCATTCTAATTAGTTTTCTGTGATTGTAGTTTTTATTCTGGAGGCATGGGATTGAAGTTCTTGCTTCTTCTGTCTGCCCTCTGATGGATGAGGATAAGAGGCTTGTGCAAGCTTCCTGATGGGAGGGACCAGCTGTGGGGAAAACTAAGTCTTGCTCTGGTGGTAGGGCCATGATGAGTAAATCTTTAATCCAATTTTCTGCTGATGGGTGGGATTGTGCCCCCTCCCTGTAGTTTGGCCTGAGGTGGCCCAGTCTTAGAGTCTGCAGTCTCTGTGGTAGGCTATAGGCTTTGATAGAGCTAATGATGATTTCCTCATGTACAGATGTGAGAGTTGGACCATAAAGAAGGTTGAGTGCCAAAGAACTGATGCTTTCAAACTGTTGTGCTGGAGAAGACTCTCAAGAGTCCCTTGGATAGCCAGGAGATTAAACTGCTGCTGCTGCTGCTAAGTCACTTCAGTCATGTCCGACTCTGTGTGACCCCATAGACAGCAGCCCACCAGGCCCCCCCGTCCCTGGGATTCTCCAGGCAAGAACACTGGAGTGGGTTGCCATTTCCTTCTCCAATGCATGAAAGTGAAAAGTGAAAGTGAAAAGTGAAAGTGAAGTCCCTCAGTTGTGTCTGACCCTCAGCAACCCCATGGACTGCAGCCTTCCAGGTTCCTACATCCATGGGATTCTCCAGGCAAGAATACTGGAGTGGGGTGCCATTGCCTTCTCCGGAGATTAAACTAGTCAATCCTAAAAGAAACCAACCCTGAATATTCATTTGGAGGACTGATGCTGAAGCTGAAGCTCCAATACTTTGGTCACCTGATGTGAAGAGCCGACTCATTAGAAAAGACCCTGATGCTGGGAAAGATTGAAGGCAGGAGGATAAGGGGGAGATAGAGGATGAGATGATCGGATGGCATCACTGACTCAATAGACATGAGTTTCAGCAAACTGCAGGAGATAGTGAAGGATAGGGAAGCCTGGTGTAATACAGTCCATGGGGTTGCAAAGAGTCGGACATGACTTAGCGACTCAACAACAACAAAAAGATACAGAATTTTTTCAACATTATTTTACCTCAAACTCATTGTTTTTCATGGAGCTTCTTATAGGTTTAGAGTTTCTTCTCTTTTATTTTATAGAACACTGAACCATTTCATTCACCAGTTACCTAGATAGTACCTGGCACAGAGTAGACATGTAAAAAAAAAAACGAATTACTATAGTTATTAAAGTATAAACTAACTGACTTTCAAGTTTCTTGATAAGTATCTCTCTACCTCCCCCAAATTAGTTTTTAGATGAAAGGGACTCTGTGATTATTTTCTGTATTCTGACTTCAGGAATCCTATTTGTGGTATACTTAGTAATTTAGCTTTCATCAGAATAACTCAGGCACTGGGTACATCATATCTACTGATACCTGAGGCTGTATATTCCATTATTATTTAGCAATTGATAGCAATTGCTTTGAGAAGTATTTTTCATTGAACTTATCGCTAAATGCTCCTAACTTTAGTGTATTGATTGAAGTGCTTCCTTTTCAAACAACCAAAAATGTTTATCCTTTCTTATACAGAACACTTCACAGGCATTCCTTTTAGGTTTCTCCCCTCTGAGCTAAACATCCTAGCTCTCTTATTCCTTCTGCAATGTGGTTTCCAGATCTCCAAGCTGACAGCAATCTTGTTATAAATTTTTAGCTTATCAATTCTGCTATATTCTTCCAAAGTGTACTTCAAGTCAAGGTAAAATAGAATTTTAATATTTTGGAAAGATACCATGGCTCAGCCCTGTGTTCTTTATTTCACTCATATCGTTCCTGCTGTCCAGAATGATTTTTTTTTTGCCTTCACCTTTTCAAGCATTATTTACCCATTGAGATAAAGCTCAACCCCACTGCATGCCCAACTACTTCGGCTGTAATTCCTTCCTTCCTGTTCTCAGACATATCATTTAAGATTCGTAGTCTATTGTCACAATTCAGCTTTCAAATTTCCTGTATTATTCACTGATGTTCCATGTGTATTTTTCTTTATTCACTAAAAAGTTATTAGAAGTGTGACAGCATGCACTTTACTATTTATTTCTCCAGAGCCCTTTGAAAAGTGCTCACATACATGAAAACATCAAAAGTATGCAGGTTGTTTCCTGACCATCCAAGCTTTTCTCTTCACTGGGAGGAAGGGTGGTGTACTGAAAGCCTGAAATGAGATTTCTAGATTCTCCTGCCCAGTTTCCTCATTGGCCCTATAAATAGGAAGCACTGATAGGAATTTAGAAGGCAGAAGCGAGTCAAAAGTCATTCTGTTTTTCAATTCTCCAAGTAGCAGAAAGACAACTGCTAGGGAACTGCAGACCCCCGCATTTTCAGGTACCAGCAGCAAAGGTGGAAGCAAACCCATTTCAGAAGCAGTGCTGTGGCTTAGCTGTGCGGAGGCAGGGACAGTTCCCTGCTTTGAGGTAACACCCCCTCTTCTCCTTTTCTGCCCATCTATCACTTTTGCAAATGTTTTTCTGCATTAAAAACCTCTTTGGGCCTTCCCTGGTGGCTCAGAGGGTAAAGCATCTGCCTGCAGTACGGGAGACCTGGGTTCGAACCCTGGGTTGGGAAGATCCCCTGGAGAAGGAAATGGCAGCCCACTCAGGTATTCTTGCTGGAGAATCCCAGGGATGGAGGAGCCTGGTAGGCTACAGTCCACGGAGTCGCAAAGGATCAGACACAACTGAGCGACTTCACTTCATTTTGAGGGTATACAAATGACCAATAAATATGAAAAGCCATCAGGGAAATACAAAATATAACCATAATGACATACCGGTTAATAATTACTAGCATAGCCATTCAGCAAATACAGAAATAAAAGGAAAAAATATATATAAAGTGCTGTTGAGGATGTAGAACAACAGAAATTCTCAAGCACATGTTGTAAATGTAAACTTGGCACAACCTATTCACATACCTATTTTGCCAGCTTCTACTGTGTGACTCAGGAATTTTCCATTTCCAGGTTTATGCTTGTTATAAATGTATACAAATGTTAACCAAAATATGTTTAATAGAATGTTCATAGCTTACTATTTGTAACAGCTGAAACCTGGGTATTCAAATCTTCATTAATAGTATTGAGATAAGTTGAGATGTATTCACATAAGGGGTACTATATAGCAATGGTATTGACTCTACAACTGCTGTATGTGCAGTGATATGAATGAATCATAAAATGTTGAGCTGCAGAAGTCATACATCAAAGTGTACATACTGTATTCTCCCTCATATAAAATAAAAACAAGCATAAGTATTCTCTGCTGTCAGACGTGAGGATAATTACCTTTGGGGGAAGCAGCAGAGGGTCTACTTGGATGAAAGTGAAAGGCGCTCAGTCGTGTCTGACTCTTTGCGACCCCATGGAATATACAGTCCATGGAATTTTCCAGGTCAGAATGCTGGAGTGGGTAGCCCTTCCCTTCTCCAGAGGATCTTCCCAACCCTGGGATCAAGCCCAGGTCTCCCACATTGCAGGCAGATTCTTTACCAGATGAGCAGATTCTTTACCATTCTGTATGAGTAGGCTACAAGGGAAGCCTACTTCGGGTACTAGGGGTGATCTCTTTCTTTACCTGGGTTCCTGTGACAGGGTTATTGCACAGGTGAAAATTCAATGAACTGTACAAAAAAGTGTATATATTGTGCTTCACTACAGTTTTGTTTTTTTTAAGTTCTTAGTCTGCTTCGAAGTAGGGTATACTAGTGACTTTGTCAGTGCATAGCTGGGATAAGTTTAACCTGGCAAAACTGAAAGCAAATATTCTAAACACTTCTTTTGGTTATCAAAATAAACAAAAAAGCACTACTAAAGTGTCCTCAGAACATTTGGACTTCCCTGGTAGATCAGACAGTAAAGAGTCTGCCTGCAATCCTGGAGACTCAGGTTTGATCCTTGGTTTGGGAAAATCCCTTGGAGAAAGAAATGGCAACCTACTCCGGTATTCGTGCCTGGAGAATTCCATGGACAGAAGAGCCTGGAGGGCTACAGTCCACAAGGTCACAAAAAGTTGGACATGACTGAATGACTAATATTTTCACTTTCAGAATACATACTATGGTTTTAATATCTTTAGTTAACTTTTTTAGAAACCTAGAGTGGTTTCTGTCATTTTATTTATTGATATGTAGTCTTATTTACTTTCCAATTTAGTATATGAATTTCTTATGTACTTAAAATTAGTAGTTATAATACATAAAATAAATAAAATTCCAGAATATATATGTTAAATTTTCTGCCAAAACTCATGAAGTGTTTCAAATCACTAAAATAAAATTTAGGTTTTAAAAATATATAATGAATATCATGGTGTTTTCACATACATTTTAAACACCACTCTGTCTCGTCCACATATTTAAATATTTTCATTCATTATTTTCACAAAACCTCTTGAGTCTTTCATAAGAATAAAAATTTTCTGTTTCCAGACAGGGAAAAGGAATCATTAAATAAAGTAAAATTTAAAGAAAGATAATTTGTTTTATTCAGATTTCATTATTAAATAAAATTCAGGGACTCAAGACTATTCAATGATTTTTTTTCTTTTTTTTTTTTTTACAATCATTACCATGTTCTTTATGGACCTCCTCATTCGTAGGGACAAAAATATAGAAACAGCATACAATAAAGCTTTGCAAGGCCATTATAGCAGACAATGACCCTATTAGTCAATTTCTTAGCTTTTGTAGAAAGTGCTCCAGCAGAATGGGAACCATTATCATTTCAAGTGATCAAACCAAAAAAAGATCCTACATAAAGGGAAGCATGTGTTGGTCCCTAAATAGTAAAAGAAATCAGAGACATACAGATGAAGGAAGAACATCAGGATCAAACTTGGTACTGGATTTATGCAGCTAAAATTTAAAAATCCAGTCTAATTCATGAGTTTACCAGATAGCAAGAGAGTCACAAATCCCTTGTATATTAAGTTCTTAAAGTTTTACAATTTACTACATTTATTTTTCCACCTGCTTATATTTCTCTTTTAAAATTAACTTATTTAATTGGAGGCTAATTATTTACAAAATTGTAGTGGGTTTTGCCACTCATTGACACAAGCCAGCCACGGGTATACATATGTTCCCCACTCCATCCCTCAGGGTTGTCCCAGTGCACCGGCTTTGAGTGCTCTGTTCCATGCATCGAACTTGGACTAATGATCTCTTTCACGTATGGTAATATACATATATCAATGCTATTTTCTCAAATCATCCCACCCTCACCTTCTTCCAGAGTCTAAAATTTATTCTTTATATCTGTGTCTCTTTTGCTGTCTCACATATAGGGTCATTGTTACCATCTTTCTAAATTCCATATATAGCATTAATATACTGTCTTGGTGTTTTTCTCTCTTACTTCACTCTGTATAATTTTCCACTGAGTATGTTGTTCACAGGTATTTCAAGCCTTGTAAAATTTGAAAGTATTTCTACTGCCTTTGTCCATGAAAGACACCTTGCCTCAGCATGAAATTTTGGTACACCATTTTCCTCTCAAATGCCAATAAAATTTAGTGTTATAAAGTAAAATTCTAATGCTGAACTCCTTTGATACTTTTAGTTAATTTTATAATCTTTCTAGAAACTTATAAGATTTCCCCCTTTTTCTTTACAATTAAAAAAAAATGTGTCAGTAAGGGTCTTTTTCCATTAACTTTACTTACAACGTATCATACATCTTTCTTGGATTTTGCTTTTAGTTTAAACTTGTGAGTAAATATTTCCTACAAGTTACACAAAACATAAAAGAAGCAACGGGTTCCTTTTCATTTTATTTAGAACGTTCAATTAACTATGTAGTCCTATCAATACTTTGCCTTTCCCAACTTAATAATAAACAGATTAGTGTAACTTCCTTTCCTCTGATCAGTTCTCAAATGCACTATTGTATCAGCATCTCAAACAATTTTATTGTGTCAATTATCTCAATTCATCATCTACATCAGGGTTTCTCAACCTTGGCAGTATCAACATTTGGGATGCTATTTCTTTGTGGTGGGGCTGTACCATTCATTATAAATTACTTAGAAGCACTCCTACTCCCTACACACTAGATGCCAATACCCACTCTCAACCCGTGAAAAGTGAAAATGTTAATCGCTCTGTTGTATCTGACTCTTTGCAACCCCATGGAGCCTGTAGCCCACCAGGCTCCTCTGTCCACGGTATTCTCCAGGCAAGAATACTGGAGTATTCTTTATCCAGGGATCTTCCTGACCCAAGATTGAAGCCGGTCTCCTGCATTTCAGGCAGATTCCTTACCATCTGAGCCACCAGGAAAGTCCACAGTAACAACCGAATTGTCTCCAGACATTGTCAGTTGTCCCGTGAGGCAAAAATTATCCCTTTTGAGAACTGCTGGTCTATATCACTGCTAGAGTGGTCTTTCTAAAATACTCATTAGATTTATGTATTTATTGTTTAAATTATTCCTTTTAACAATTATTCTTTATCTTTTAGATTATTTTGCATAATGCTTGATATTCATTTCAAAAATTAAATCCTTACATCATGCACTTTTGCTTCAACAACAAAGAACTATTTGTCTCTCAAACAATACACTCTACTCTGTTATTGCTGCTGTGGTTTTGCTTATGCTTATCTCTCAACATGGATTGTCTTTTCTTCCATATCTTCTGGGAAAAGTATGACTAATTCATTAAAACAAGTTAAAATATCACATCTATCCAGTTTTTCTTTCACAGATACCTAGTGTTGGATATTGCATGCATGTAGGAAATACTCTCATTACTTTTTGCCCAAAGTTATTTTTATTATTTGGAACCTCAACAAAACTTTGTCATTTTAGAGAACAATATATAATGAAACCAACATTATTCTAACACTTGTTAATCAGAAAAACAGAGTCCACTACTCTGCAAGGATAGAATTATTTCTACCTAACTTTATCAAATTATATTCGCTCAGAAAGAGACTCATCTGATGCATGTCTGCCCCCTCAATAAAGCCCTCAGGCATAGTTTTTCAATTTGGCATTTTTACTCCCAGAAGAGCCTAGTTTCATCTGCACACTTGAAGATTTCACTGGGCTGTCTCTTCTAACTCATTTATAAACCCATTCAACAATATCAATCCCTAGTGAATGCAGGGGGAAATTCTGTTAAAAAAAAAAAAAAAAAGCACTTTATCTGAAAATGTAACTCCGGTCACTAGTACACATATTTGCATTGGACAGATACCACATGCTTTGGGTCAGCACTGCTGAATAGAACTTTCTGTGATGATGGAAAAGTTCTACACTTGCACTATTCAGTATGGTAGCCAAATGTGGCTAGTGAGCGATTGAGATGTGCCTCCTTTGATTAATAAACTGAATTTTAAACTTAATTTTAATTGAAATATTTTTTTGTAGCATCATTTATGGGCATATGGAAATTATGTCTTTTATATTTTATAAAAAAGATCTTAACAAGTGATTTGGAAAATTATACTACAAAGTATCTATATTGATTTATCTTCCAATGCTCATTTGAAGTCAATTCCGAAGTTCAAATAGCAAATAAATGTTTATATGAATGGAAAAAAAAATTTTTAATTGAAATAGCCGTATGCAGCTAAAGTGCACAGATGTAGGCCACGGGATGAAGACTCCAGGAGAAGGGGTGGGGAGAGGAGAGGGCCAGGGCTCTGACCACCTTCATGGTATGCCCAGTGAGCCAGAGAAAAAAAGCTACTTGTTTCCTTCTCATGGTGATGTATCTGTGACAGTTGATAAGTTGAAAACTGTAGGACAAGCATTGTAGACACACACTGCCAGGCTGCTAGCAACAGTTAGTAGAACTCAGACATGAAGGTACAGTTCTTCGTTAGTTTCTGCTGTTATCTTAAAAAAAAAACAAAAAACAAAAAACTCCATACTCTTTTCTGGATTTTCATTAAAAAAGGAATTTGAAGGAATTTGAATGATCTGTTTCCGATTAGTCATCACATATTAGATGAGAATACCAGGAGAAAAAGATAATTTTTACCACTGTATCCTCCCACCTCTTATCTTTTATTATTGACTCCAGTTGCAGGTATAAAAAATAAGAAAAGTAGGTCTGAGCAACAGTATACATAATTAAATTCAAAACCGTCTCTGTAAAAACAGAACTTTTTTAGTTACTCATGAGAAGTTGAAAAAACGAGGAAAAAAGTTTGATTAAATTCCATTTATTGATGCATTACATAGATTTCCCCTAAAAATATGATTTATTGAGGGTATTCTAGAAAAAATAAAGACAAAAAGTTAGTGTTTGGCAAAGCTTTTCAGAAGAAAATGTTTTTGTAAACACTAAGGGGAAGAGAACAAGAAAGTCCAGTGAGTCCCATGAGATATGTAGCAAGCACTTGACAACGGTAAGAAAAATAGCATGAGGGTCACAGAGCCAGAGAAGTAACTGGTGACCATAAAAGCCTATGATTTAACATGACTTAAGATAGCATTTTCCAGCTCTGATAAGGGAAGAGAAATAGCTAAAATGGAACTTGAGATAGATGGTTCTTGTAGTTTTACCTAACATGACTGGATGAGGGGAGAATTACAAAAAGAATGTTTCAGTGTGCAGAGTCAAAAGAAAGGGCAAAAGGATGAAACAGAAAAGAGAAAATTGAAGAAGCAGAGTACTTTATAAATCAATTATTTCCCACAACGTATTTACTTGTTTGAAGAAAACAAACCTGCTAACAGCACTGTGATGTATTCTAATTTATCTCTCTTCTACAGTACAATTTCTTTAGCTGTAATTTAAAATTTAATTATGTTCTTAATTAGCCATTTCTGCTCAAGGAGTGATATGCCCATAGAGTGGCAGTAAACAATTATTAATTCACCAAGTTCACATTGAGCGCTTTCCATGTTATTACCAGTGCTCCTTGGCTAGAAACATGACTTCCAGCTGGGTGATCATAAAGACTTCAAAGTGGAGGTGGGATAGAAATTGACTTTGATGGATGGATAGGAAATAAGGCAAAATGACTTTATATGTCCCATCAGTGTTATCCCAGGAAATTGTTGAATAGACCCACCCAACAACTTTTATTTTTTTGAATTTTCTAAGAGGATACAGCTTTGTACAACATATTATCAACTATTATTTAGGGACCAGACTCTAAATTTGCATGTTGACTTGGAGACTTGTAGGAAAGTTACTAACTTTGTATCTCACCTAAATGGACATGAGTTTGAGCAAGCTTCAGGAGTTGCTGATGGACAGGAAAGCCTAGCATGGTATAAAGAGTTGGACATGACTGAGCGACTGAACTGAACTAGCAATCTTATTCCAATATTTTCCCTTTACTCCCAATACCTAAGTTGTTCCTTAGTGCTCTTCAAATTAGCTTCAGCATCTCGTTGGTTCCTTTATTAATGTGTTAAATAAATTTTAGCACATGCTTATTATGTACTTCAATTAAGGTCATGCATATAATTTTATAAGAATTACACTTTGATATTAAATAGAGGTTTAAAAAAGAGCAAAAGCGGTCAGGTAGAGGGGATCAAGTGATAAAATACAAAATGGATATATATATAGAAAAATGAAGGAAAATCCTTTTTTTCTTCACTAAATTCACCCAGTCTCTACTCTGAATAAAAGGATAGCTTGATGCAATGACACTGGATGATCTATAGTTAGATAAAGCAAATATTCCATCAAAATAACATTACGAGAAGGAAGCTGAACACAGAATAATATATACAGATTATGTATATTACAAAAGAGTCAAAACTAATGTATGATGTTAAAGGAAGTGATTATTCTTGTAGAGTGAGGGGGCAGTAGCTGAAAGGGAGTGTAAGAGGACTTGGTGGGGTGCTAGTAATGCTCTGATTACTGGTATGTATAAAGTTTATGAAAATTCATCAAGTTTAAAATAAGTGCACTTTTCTACTAGTCAATTCTACCACAATAAAAATTAGCATACATATCACAAGTGTTTTAAAATGTTCATAATAAAAAGAAGGAACAGTTTGTCTTTAGATTTTGGATCTGGTGCAATCTTGTCTGTGTCATATTTAGATTTGTCTGTTTCTTCACTACATATATGATGTCTACAAGATCCGTAATTTCTTTCTCAAAGAACTGTCACCATTAATCCTCTATTGTATGTTGTCTTCCTGTAAATATGTCATCTTCCCTGCATGAACTATACCCGAGATGTGGGACCTTAGAATTTTAATTCCTATAAAATGTTACAAGTGAGTCCAAATATATTTGATTAGAAATATAAATGCAGAATCTTTCTAGGTTTCTATGATTTTATCCCAATATTTTACAACTATCTTATCATAAGTGATTTGACAGAAATATGTTTGAAGAGAGAAATTTATCATTTACAAAGTTTGTAACTTACTTTTCAAGGAAAATAATTTATTTCCAACTTATACTTATCAGCTGACTTTTATGTACTTACGTTTTGTATTCATAACAGCCACAGATAAAAATTTGTTTAGGTACAACTTTCTCTTTGCAATCATATTGCTCAATTGATTGATAAAAGGGAAGTGCAAAAAGCTTCTAGTCTACTACCTGTGTATGAGGAGCCCAGTATGAATATCAGGTATGTCTTTTAGAGAGAAATATGGACAACATGGTTGAATAAGGTAAACTACTTAAGTGGAGGGAGGTTAAGTGAAGATAGGTCAAGGATATTTCTGCCACAGTGCAATTTGGTTGAAACAGCATAAAGAGCAGAATTTGAATTGATGTTCATAGTCACATCAATACCGGAATATGGAAGGCTGTAAATCATAGGCTATTGAGTTTTTGTATTATTTTTACTGCATCAAGAAACTAGGAAAGATTTTTCTTGAGCAAGTAAGTGACATAGTTAAAAGTTTGTTTCAAATAATTTCATCTGGAAGCATGGTGTAAATTGAAAAAATAAGAAGTTATCAGCTCATCCCAGGCATAAGGCTGTCCAAAGTAGGAGATAAGGAAGGCTGAAATGCATACTTCAATAAGTGTGCCATTAGTGAAAATGACAGAACGTGGAAACCAAACCCACATACAGTGAAACATTGTATAAAACATGCAGGAAAAAAAAAAATTATCTAACTCACCTAGGAATTCTTCCATGAATGTAAATATTAATAACTGATCAATAGTCAATCTCTTCAACAATACTGGCCAAAAGTAACAGTTCAATGATCTATTAATGTCAAATCCAAAATGCAGATTCTTTAAACATTGTGGGTTTTTTTCCCGCACTTCATAAAACTGAGCTGTTCTGAAAAAGGAATTGTTCAGGTTTTCTTTTTCTTCCCTAAATATGTTACAACTTTTTTTTGATGGTTTGCTTTACTCAAGTACAGTGGTACTATTTTCTAATGTCAATTAAAGTAGAATGGATACTATTACTCATGTGACAATTAAAGCATTGTGGGAATTTTTTTTAACAAATACTGATGTATTTTTCTAATTGTTTCAAGTATGCTCTAAGAACTATTAGACAACTAAACTTCTAGGTAGAATTAAAAATGGCTCATGTGGGCTATCATTACTCCATTAACTAAAAAGGAACACACAGGTTGAAGACACAAGCTTAAAAGAAGTCTGTGGGTGTCAAACAATAGAAGGCCCTGTTCACATTTTAAAATCTTAAAAGGTTGTCTGGAATAAAATGAAAACATGAAGGCAAAATGTCCCACACAGAGCTGGGCTCCTATAAGGGTACTTTTCTTCTTCTTCTTCTTCTTTTTTTTTTTTTTGTTTTCAGCTAGAGCCCTGATAGGTATATTTCTTAAGTTGTGCTTACAGATGTTTTTATTTATTAACATTTGTATTGCCAGTGTATTAAGCTTTTTTAGAGTTATAAACACTCAGTGGACTTTTTTTTTTTCTTAGCAAACTAAATGTGACACTTCCAAAGGAATTAATCTTAGTTCACCTGGAAGAGACGGAATGCCTATTTTCTTTAAAATTCCTTACTGTTAGAGGGGAGAATTGAAGGTTTAAGGTGGGAAACAATTGTTTTTAGTAATCCCCATAATAGGCCGTAAGAGTCTATGAAGGTGAAAACAGAATAATATTACTCTTCTGGCTCTCCTTATTATAACAAGATGTCACTGGTCCCCAACAGTGAGACTCTTCTGAGCTGCCAGGTTTTTGTCTAGACTGAATCATGCTCCCCGAGAGCTCTGTTTTGTAAGCAGAAGCCACTAATAAAAGTGAGCTTAATTGTTGATTTGGGTGCTTACCATGCACCTGCATCCTCACCGGGCCAGCCATGAGCAGCAGCAGGTGGAGGTGGGCTCTGCTGTGAGCATTCAGGTGTCATTAACGGATCATTGAGTCCACAGATTATGGCAGCTCCTTTGGAAAACTCCAGCTCCACGTTAACACACCCTGCCCAGGGAGTTAGAGACTTTAACAGCTCACAGTGTGACTTAAAGAAATTCAAGAGGAAAAAGGGATGTGTTTCAGCAAAGTCAAGATAATAGATTATCTAAGAGACTACATACAAATCTTAAATAAACAGACAGCTGAGGCAAAGGAAAATTAATATAAAGTACATTCTTGGTGTTATGATCTCCTTAAAACATAAATATCCTTAACAAATAAATAACTAGAACTTTAATGTTTTTCTTCTAGATGCTTAAATGATTCGTTTTTCTCCCCTTTACTATTTGTTTTGTCTTTTAGTCTCTTTCTGAGAGATATTAAACCACATGACTCTTTTTCATTCTTTTGGCCTAGGGTCATTTTATGTATAGGTCTTGTTAATATTTTAATTGTTTCAAAGATATTTTTAAAAGTACATGTTTAGAGAGTTTGTGCTAAGGCCTCTAAGCTAGGATTAACATGAAGAGGTTCATCCATTAAATAAATCAGTCACTTGCGGGCCTTCTTGGTTTACCTGAGTGCAAAGCAGCCATCTTCTACTTTTGTGTACTGAACAGAATTTCCTTCACTAATATCTGAACACTGGTGTGTAAAGGAGAACTAAAATTAGAAAACGTGATTTGAACTTCAGGAAAAGTTTACTAACTTTTCCTAATGATAGAACCTATTCATTTTCCTGTTGAATAATATTATTGAAAACACATGGATACCAAGGGAGGGAAGGAGGGGATGGGGTGAATTGGGCGATTGCGGTTGACACATATACACTATTGATACTATGCATAAAATAGATAAGTAATGAGAACCTACTGTTTAGCACAGGGAACCCTACTTAATGCTCTGTGGTGAACTAAATGCTAAGGAAATCCAAAAAAGAGGAGATATATGTATACATAAAGCTGATTCCCTAGTGGCTCAGACTGTAAAGAATCTGCCTGCAATGTGGGAGACCCAGGCTTGATCCCTGGGTTGGGAAGATCCCCTGGAGAAAGGAATGGCAACCCACTCCAGTATTCTTGCCCGAAGAATTCCATGGACAGAGGAGCCTGGCGAGCTACAGTCCATGGGGTCGCAAAGAGTCAGACATGACTCTCAACTAACACACACATAGCTGATTCACTCTGCTGAACAGTAGAAACTAACACAACATTTAAAGCAATTACACTTCCATAAAAATTTTTAAAATATAAATTATTGATTTTAAAATAGCAACCATTAGTAGTAGCCTGAGGCTGAGTGACACTGTACTCAGTCTTTTACCACAGTATTTTACCATATTATTTTTATATATGAAATAACTATACATATATGGCACTTCCCCCATGTTATAAATAAGAGAAGTGAGAGAAGGATCTTACCCAGTCTCATACTCCTAAGAAGTTCCAGAGCAAGTGATTCCCAGCCAATTTTATCACATTGGAGTTTATAATTCTGAAGTAGCATTTACAGCACAAAAGTTTAGCTGTGTTCTACTCTCCTCATCCGGAGAAGGCAATGGCACCCCACTCCAGTACTCTTGCCTGGAAAATCCCATGGCCGGAGGAGCCTGATAGCCTGCAGTCCATGCGGTCGCTAAGAGTCAGACACGACTGAGCGATTTCACCTTCACTTTTCACTTTCATGCACTGGAGAAGAAAATGGCAACCCACTTCAGTGTTCTTGCCTGGAGAATCACAGGGACGGGGGAGCCTGGTGGGCTGTCGTCCATAGGGTCGCAGAGTCGAACATGACTGAAGCAACTTAGCAGCAGCAGCAGCAACTCTCCTCATCGCTGCTTTAAAGCCGTGGTTCTCCACTGCTAAGCTAGCATCAGAATCACCTGGAGGACTTGTTAAAACACAGACTGCTAGGTCCCATCCTGAGTGTTTCTGACTCAGTAAACTTGTGCTAGTACTGAAGAATTTGCATTTTAAAAAGCTCCCAGGTGATGCTAATACCACACATTGGGAATAACTGCTTTCAAGCCGAATGAAAGATGAAGTGAAGAGTACTGAGTCTTCCTGCCACCTGTTCAGATCTAATCAAAATATGCCCTTTCTTGCAGCATTATTTCATTATCTTGTCTCTTACTGTAAGAGGATGCTGATATTCCTTAGGGATAAAAAATAGAGGCACCTATGGTTTAAGCAATTCCTTTAAATGTTTTATGAAAAGCTTTTCAAAACTTTACCATAGACTACATGGGGAGGAATATGAGGGCTGAGAATGAGGAAGTATGTGTTTCATTTTGCTAGGCATTGGGTTTTGTTATTGCTGTTTTTCACTTTCCTTCTTTTAGAATAAAGGAAATAATATATCCTGATAAGTAGTATTTCAACTTAAATGTGTCAGAAAATAAAGGTTTTTTTTTTTTCCACTTTTACAAACATGAAATTGAATTCTTAGGACATGTGTTTATTTATGTATAGATTTTATGTACAAATCAAAACTCAATCTATAGAACATGACTATTTCTAAAACAAGTTATCATTAAACACGAATCTATATATCACTTTGAAGGGAGTAGCAGTCTTGTGAGAAAGCACTGTATGAAAAGTGCAAGCTTGCTATATAACAGTAGAAACATTATTAAGAAGACTATTTTGCCATGAATTGGAAGAAGCTTTTGGAATACTAGCCATTAAATATCACACATCATTGTTAATTTTTAATCTTCTAATAATATTTGATTTGATGGCATTGTTGACTCAATGGACATAAATTTGAACAAACATCAGAAGATAGTGAAGGGCAGGGAAGCTTGAATGCTACAGTCCATGGTGTTGCAAAGAGCTGGACATAGCTTAGCAATTGAACAATAACAAATAATCCTTTTAGAGATATTTCACTGTAAATTTGTCAAAGAGAACAGCATTTAATTGTTCTCTATAGAATGGTTAAAGAGAAGGGAATAGACCACCTGACCTGCCTCTTAAGAAACCTGTATGCAGGTCAGGAAGCAACAGTTAGAACTGGACAAGGAACAACAGACTGGTTCCAAATAGGAAAAGGAGTATGTCAAGACTGTATATTGTCACCCTGCTTATTTAACTTATATGCAGAGTACATCATGAGAAACACTGGGCTGGAAGAAGCACAAGCTGGAATCAAGCTTGCCAGGAGAAATATCAATAACCTCAGATATGCTGCTGCTTCTGCTGCTAAGTCACATCAGTCGTGTCTGACTCTGTGGGACCCCAGAGATGGAAGCCCACCAGGCTCCTCTGTCCCTGGTATTCTCCAGGCAAGAACACTGGAGTGGGCTGCCATTTCCTTCTCCAAACCATGAAAGTGAAAAGTGAAAATGAAGTCATGTCTGACTCTTCGCGACCCTATGACTGCAGCCTACCAGGTTCCTCCGTCCATGGGATTTCCCAGGCAAGAGTAATGGAGTGGGGTGCCATTGCCTTCTCCGAGATATGCAGATGACACCAACCTTATAGCAGAAAGTGAAGAAGAACTAAAGAGCCTCTGGATGAAAGTGAAAGAGGAGAGTGAAAAAAGATGGCTTAAAACTCAACATCCAGGAAACTAAAATCATGGTGTCTGGTCCCATCACTTCATGGCAAATAGATGAGGAAACAGTGGAAACTTTATAAATAAAGTGATAGAATAGAAATAGAAATAAAGTGAGAGACTTTATTTTGGGGGGCTCCAAAATCACTGAAGATGTTGACTATATCTTTGAAATTAAAAGACACTTGCTCCTTGGAAGAAAAGTTATCACCAACTTAGACAGCATATTAAAAAGCAGAGACATTACTTTGCCAACAAATTTCCATTTAGTCAAAGCTATGGTTTTTCCAGTAGTTGTGTAGGGATGTGAGAGTTGGACTATAAAGAAACCTTAGTGTGAAAGAATTGATGCTTTTGAACTGTGGTGTTGCAGAAGACTCTTGAGAGTGTCTTGGACAGAAAGAGATCCAACCAGTCCATCCTAAAGAAAATCAGTCCTGGATGTTCATTGGAAGGATTGATGCTGAAGCTGAAACTCCAATACTTGGCCACCTAATGTGAAGAACTGACTCATTTGAAAAGACACGGATGCTGGGAAAGATTGAAAGCAAGAGGAGAAGGGAGGATGATGACAGAAGATGAAATGGCTGGATGGCATCACTGACTCAATGGACATAAGTTTGAGTAAGCTCTGATATTTGGTGATGGGCAGGGAGGCCTGGCATGCTGCAATCCATGGGGTCACAAAGAGTGGACATGATTGAGCGACTGAACTTAACTGAACTGATAGAATGGTTACTGACTTTTATTTACCATAAAAACTGAAAAGTTAATATGCTTTTTGGTATATGTAATACTATATACTATATGATGATAGTTTATTTTACAGATGATTGTTCCTTGCAACATAAACAGCAATGTGTTGTTTCAATGTTCAGAATCAAACTCTTCACCCCTATATACTTTTGCAATGAGTGCTCTACAGTATATATTAGTATTACAGCCTTATTTTTGTTCGAAAGGTTATGTATAAAGTAAATTAATGCTTGAATTTTCTTTTATTATAGCATTACTTTCAAAAAATGAAAAATTAAGTTTTAAAGCATATTAATTTTCCCAATTTTATTTCTATTCATTAAGAATTTAGTAGTTTGAATTTTTATTTTCAAATTACTTTCATGAAATAAGTGGTTTTATGAATTTGAAGTAATATCATCCAGTGGGAAAACAAATTATATTTTCCTTTTTTATCCTTGTTCTTATTTTTAAAATGATCACTTAAATATTATGCAACCAATTCTTTTATCTTTGAAGTGCTGATTTAATATTACAAAGAAATTATGGCATTCTTTTTTTTATTACTATGATTTCTTCATTTCTCTTTCAAGCCACTGAAAAACCATGCATATAAAGTAGGAATCCATCTATTTTTGAACTGTTCTGATTTTGTTTTGATTTGCTATTGCATATCTTTCTTGCCTACCCCCTCACCTCCAGCTATGTCATTTGAGATTAGAATTTTCCTTTTTGCATTTTAATAGGCAAAGACCTTACCATTTTATGTGTTGTCTGGGGCCATACTACTTTATGTTCATGGGACTATTAAGCACCATAAACCTCAAGTATTCAGTTTATCATGATATCTTATATGTGTAGTAATTATGCTGGCTATAGTTTAGATTATACTTTTAATTGCATCTATTGCTCTAGAGTTGATATTAGCAAAACTGTTTAATGGAATGGTATAAAATCTCTTACAAGATTAATTACAGAAAACATTGCAATTTCTAGAAGGATGTTTTAGAGTCTAATCTTCAATGAATTGTGACTACAGAAAGTGATTTTAAAATCATTGTTCTCCCCTTTCCCTCTAACCATGACTATCCACAGGGGCAAAGTTAGTGGTTATCTTTTTTAAAAACCAGGCGGAAAAGTGAAAAAGTGTAAAAGTTGGAAAACAATCTTGACAACACGTTTTACAGGAAAGGAATTTTCATTATTAGTGGCGACCTAAAGCTATCAAGTTCAGGAGCTGCCTGTGTTGATTACCTTTCCCTAGTGAACTATATAAAGGATGTGAAATCCAAAGGGCATGATCTGTGGAGTACATTTCAGGTATGTCTGCAATTATTATCAATAGATGATAGGAGAAAGTAGAGTTCCTGGGTAGAATGCACCATTTTTTCTGGACTTAGTAAAAGAAGGATCTGTAGGAATTTTAGGCAGAAACCAAGGGATTTCAATAGGGGTAACAAGGAATGGAAACAGGTAAAAGTTATACCTTTCCAGGATGCCAAGTGAACAGGAGACACTTCTGTGTTTCAACATGCAAATAAATATGGGTTATTCCAAGATTCACAGTAACACTGCGTAAACAGAAAACTGTGTTCCCATAGCCAATTTAATGGTGAGATTGGATAATTTGAATCAACAAAAGTAACATCATACACAAAAATTAATTCAAAGTGGATCACATACCTAAATATGAGAACCAAAAATGTAAAACTCTTAAAAGAAAATATTAGAGAAAATCTTTGTGATCTTCTGCTAGGCAAAGTTTTCTCGGATATGACATAAAAAGCATAAGTGATAGGGGAAAAAAAGATAAACTGAATGGCATCCAATGTAAAACTTTTATACTTCATAGGATTTTATAAAAGTTAAAAGATAACCTACAATATGGAATAAATTTGCAAATCATATATCCAACAAAAGACTTTGTAACTAGAATATATTAAGGACATTTACAACTCAGTAATAGGACAAATAGCTAATTAATACGCTAAGATTTAAATACACATCCTTTTTATTTTTTATTTTTTTATTTTTCCGGACACATGAATGCCAATAAGCACATGAAAACAGGATCATCATCATTAACCATCAGTTCAGTTCAGTTCAGTCGCTCAGTCATGTCCCACTCTTTCCGACCCCATGAATCGCAGCACGCTGGGCCTCCCTGTACATTACCATCTCCCGGAGTTCACTCAAACTCATGTCCATCAAGTTGGTGATGCCATCCAGCCATCTCATCCTCTGTCGTCCCCTTTTCCTCCTGCCCCCAATCCCTCCCAGCACCAGAGTCTTTTCCAATGAGTCAACTCTTTGCATGAGAAGGCCAAAGTACTGGAGTTTCAGCTTTAGCATCATTCCTTCCAAAGAACACCCAGGGCTGATCTCCTTCAGAATGGACTGGTTGGATCTCCTTGCAGTCCAAGGGACTCTCAAGAGTCTTCTCCAACACCACAGTTCAAAAGCATCAATTCATCGGCGCTCAGGTTTCTTCACATTCCAACTCTCACATCCATACATGACTACTGGGAAAACCATAGCCTTGACTAGATGGACATTTGTTGGCAAAGTAATGTCTCTGCTTTTGAATATGCTATCTAGGTTGGTCATAACTTTCCTTCCAAGGAGTAAGTGTCTTTTAATTTCATGACTGCAATCACCATCTGCAGTGATTTGGGAGCCCCCCAAAATAAAACCTGACACTGTTTCCCCTGTTTCCCCATCTATTTCCCATGTAGTAATGGGACCAGATGCCATGATCTTCGTTTTCTGAACGTTGATCTTTAAGCCAACTTTTTCACTCTCCTCTTTCACTTTCATCAAGAGGCTTTTGAGTTCCTCTTCACTTTCTGCCATAAGGGTGGTGTCATCTGCATATCTGAGGTTATTGATATTTCTCCCGGCAATCTTGATTCCAGCTTGTGTTTCTTCCAGTCCAGCGTTTCTCATGATGTACTCTGCATATAAGTTAAATAAACAGGGTGACAATATACAGCCTTGACATATTCCTTTTCCTATTTGGAACCAGTCTGTTGTTCCATGTCCAGTTCTAACTGTTGCTTCCTGACCTGCATATAGGTTTCTCAAGAGGCAGGTCAGGTGGTCTGGTATTCCCATCTCTTTCAGAATTTTCCACAGTTTATTGTGATCCACACAAAGGCTTTGGTATAGTCAATAAAGCAGAAATAGATGTTTTTCTGGAAACCTCTTGCTTTTTTGATGATCCAATGGATATTGGCAATTTGATCTCTGGTTCCTCTGCCTTTTCTAAAACCAGTTTTAACATCTGGAAGTTCACGGTTCATGTGTTGCTGAAGCCTGGCTTGGAGAATTTTGAGCATTACTTTACTAGCATGTGAGATGAGTGCAATTGTTTGGTAGTTTGAGCATTCTTTCTCATTGCCTTTCTTTGGGATTGGAATGAAAACTGACCTTTTCCAGTCCTGTGGCCACTGCTGAGTTTTCCAAATTTGCTGGCATATGGGCTGCAGCACTTTCACAGCATCATCTTTCAGGATTTGAAATAGCTCAACTGGAATCCCATCACCTCCACTAACTTTGTTCATAGTGATGCTTCCTAAGGCCCACTTGACTTCACATTCCAGGATGTCTGGCTCTAGGTGAGTGATCATACCATCGTGATTATCTTAGTCATGAAGCTCTTTTTTGGACAGTTCTTCTGTGTATTCTTGACACTTCTTCTTAATATCTTCTGCTTCTGTTAGGTCCATACCATTTCTGTCCTTTATCGAGCCCATCTTTGCATGAAATGTTCCCTTGGTATCTCTAATTTTCTTGAAGAGATCTCTAGTCTGTCCCATTCTGTGGCTTTCCTCTATTTCTTTGCATTAATCGCTGAAGAAGGCTTTTTTTTATCTCTTCTTGCTATTCTTTGGAACTCTGCATTCAGATGCTTATATCGTTAACCATCAGGAAAATACAAATCAAAACCACAATGAGATACCACTACACACCCACTTGGATGGCTCTATTTTAAATATATATATATAACAAACAATGGCAAGATTGTGGAGAAATTAGAACCCTCAAATACTTCTGGTAAGAATATAAAATGGTGCTACCACTTTGGAACACAGTTTGGCAGGTACTCAAAGGGCTAAATATAGATTTACCATATGGCCTGGGTATTCCAGTATCAAGTATATCCCAAATAAGAATGAAAACAAATGTCCACATGCAATTTCTATGTTAATATTTTTAGCAATACTATTCATTACAGTTAAAGTGTAGAAAGAGTCCAAATGTTCATTAACTGCTAAATGAGTAAAAAAAATGTGGTATACCCATAAAGTGAAATATTATTTAACTGTAATAAGATTAAAGTACTAATTATTACTGGACCAAGGATTAACTTTGAAAATAGTGTGCTAGTGAAAGCAACCAATTACAAAAGACCACATATTGTTTAATTTCACTTCGATGAAATTTCTAAAATCAGACAAGTCTATAAAGACAAAAAGCACATTTCTAGTTGGCTAGGGATGGTATAATTGGGAGCAAATGAGGACTGCCTACTAAATGTATATAGGGTTTATTTTTTCAAGTGATGAAAATATTCTAAAAGTGATCGAGTGATAGTTGTAAACATACTAAAAATCACTGAATTATTAAAAAGAGAGGAAAATATAGAAATAATTGAAATTTTTATACACCAATTGCTTGCAATGTATGGACTTTGTTTATGACCTGATTTGAACAAAATATAAAGTTAAAAAATCAAGAGAAAAACATGTTACATCTGTAGAGAGAACACACAGTGCTGAAAATAATGCCTCCAAATCGGTTCAAACTGAATCACCAAAGGCAGGATTTTGAAGTGCTTTATGCAAGTGAGATAGGTTCCTGGAAGCAAGTCCACCAATTCCTGATTTAGGTAGACTGTGGATCCATCACTAGGATCTGAATCCACTTGCTTGAAAAGCATAAGAATTGGTCCCCCTGGCCATAATGGAGACATATTTGGGCACCTTGCTAAACTGCTGTTGAACTGGGTTAGTTTGCAGCATGCTTTCTCACTCTCCTGAGATGGAACATGGAAAAAGGCTTTATTCAGAGCAAGGGCAGGGACATAGCCCCCCAGGGTCCTCTTATTCAGATATCAGAGACTGGGCTAGATACTCAGTCTTGCCCCACCAAGTTAATGAGTCCGGGTGCTATGTTCTTTCCTGGTAGAAAAGTGAGTTCTGATTGGAAAATTCAAACCTTGTGGTACCTAATCACAGAATATAAATGTTTTCTATCAAATATTGATGCCAGAGTATAAAAGATAGTCTGTGGCCATGTTCTAGCTTCTCTCCTTGGCACAGACATTGGATAACGTGGTTTACAGTCCCACATTGACTGCTTAATAAAAATTCACCATAGTTCCCCCAAGAGATGTTCAAAGTGACCCAGTAAGGTGTTCTGATTTGGAGAATTCACATCTCTGCCTGGCCTGAGGATTTCCCTGGTGGTTCAATCAGTAAAGAATCCCCCGGCAATGTAGGAGACCTGGATTTGATCCCTTGGTTGGGACAACCTCCTGGAGGAAGGCATGGCAACCCGCTCCAATATTCTTGCCTGGAGAATCCCCTTGGATAGAGGAGCCTGGTGGGCTGAAGTCCATATGGTCGCAAAGAGTCAGACATGACTGAACAACTAAGCATAGCATAGCCTGGCCTGATAGCAGTCTTCTCTTCTGCAATGTTTAATCAACTATAATCCTATGTATTTTTTTCAACTCCTATATTTTAGTTTTCATCTCTAGAAATTTGATTTGAGTCTTTTTTATATTTTTTATGTCTTACTGTTTGAGTGTATGGAATGCAATTGTAACCACTATTTCAATGTCTTTTCCTGATAATTATAACATCTGCATTAGTTCTGGGTCAGTTTCACTTTATTGCTGTTTCTCATTATGGCACCTCCTTTCCTTCCATATACCTGGTTATTTTTGACCAGATGCCAGACACCATGATTTTTTTTTTGACAATATATTTTTGTATTTCTTTACAAATTTTTGAGCTTTGCTGGAACATAATTAAGTTATTTAGAAACATTTTCATCTTGGGGGACTTGCCTTTAGGAATCATTGGCAAGACCAGAGGAGTCTTTAATATTGTTGTTGTTCAGCTGTTAACTCGTGTCTGACTCTTTGCGACCCCATGGACTGCAGCACTTCAGGCCTCCCCGTCCCTCACTATCTCAGGAGTTTGCTCAAACACGTCCATCGAGTTGGTGATGCCATCTAACCATCCTGTCCTCTTGTTGTTCCCTTCTCCTCTTTCACCACTATTGAGGCAAGATCCTTTTGATAGTCTATCCAATGTCTTGAAAATTATGAGTTTCTTTATTCTGGCTGGTAGGAATAGGCAGTATTCCCAGCCTTGGGTGTGTTCCATATATTCTTTCTACTAATTATTTCAGATTGTTCTTTTTTTGCTTCAGTAATTCCCTTGAAAATATGTGTTTATCATTACTTACTAACCACAGGGGCTGCTCTGCAGATCTCTGTAGTTCACTGTATTACAACACTTCTCTTTGGCCTTTCTCATGAGATCAACACCATCTAAGTGGTATCTTTCAGTGATCACTGTTCCTTACTGCCTGACTTTGTGTTGTGAAAAACCATCATTTCATATATTTTCAATCCTAAACTTTTTGGCTTTGTTTTTGGGTTTTTTTGGCTTTGTTTTTGTTGGTTTTTGGCAAGAAGATAAATCTGTTTATCTGTTTTGACCAGAAATAGAAGTCCCCCAGGAATGAATTAACTTGCTCTGAAAGTTAGCTAATGATTAAAATTCTGATTATGATAAATTCATATTTATGTTTATTTCTCATTGGTTTATATTTCTGACCCAATCCATATTATGATTTAAGCATTGTCTTAAGTAATGTGATCTCTACAAGTATTGAAGAAATGGATTAAATATAAGCTAATATTAAGTATTAGCTAAATATAGCACTGTTTATTTTGGAAGATTGTAATGGAGATTTGAGAGATGATCATTACAAATTCTGAAGAATTGTTAATTTCTCATGTCATCTTTTCCTTTTTTTATTGACTAGAGGGAATACTAGCTATACATTTATCATGTGTTAATAGATTAACTAGTTTTCTGGACAGTTTTATTGATTAATACTTTTTTTTTAATTTTAAATTTTATTTTATTTTTAAACTTTACAAATTGTGTTAGTTTTGCCAAATATCAAAATGAATCCGCTGACTTATGCACTGATTCTAGATTTCAGCTGTAGTTCTATATGCATACCATTTAAAATTACTTTATCAATATTTTAGAAAGATACCAATTTAAATGTATGTCTTCTTGTAAGGTTCTACCCATTTATACTGATTATAATTTGTAGAAGCAAATTTCATATTGAAAATCAAGGAAACTCACATGCCATGGTTAATTATGAAAGTTGAACCTCTAACATATTTTATCATGACTGATTAGGAAATCTAGCTCTGAAAATTAGATATAAATTTGCAGTGGCAGGAACCAATGATGAGTGACAAAGAACTGAACCGTTGTCTTTTCTTCTTTTCTACTTTACTATAAATTAATAGGATTATCATTAGAGAAAATTATTATTCATACCCTTTTTATATGGCATGTAAAATTATACACATTTGACATGGTGCTTTTTATTACATATTTTCAGTAAAATAAAATAGTAAGCAAAATATTTTCCCAGAAATCACAGTTTAACATTAATTGCCAATTGGAAGTCTTTAGTCTGGATTGAATCCTAAATGCTCAATCCTTGGCCATTCTTGTGCGTTTTTATTTTTTAAGCTGAATTTCAGTTTTAAAAAAATGATCATGAGAACCTTGAGAAAGCATAGTGATTTAAATTTATTCTCTATTCTGGAGATTCAGAAGTTAAAAATCAAAGTCTCAGCAGGGCTGTGCTCCTTCTAGAGGAAGCCTGTGTTCTGTTTCTTCTCTTTTCAAAATAATCTATTTGCTTACCACTCTCAGCTTCCAAAGGCCACTTGTATTCTTTATCTCATGGTCTCTTCCTCCAACTTCAAAGTGCATTATTCCAACCTCTGGCTCTTTTGTCAAATGACTTTCTCTTTGACTTTCTAGCCTTTCTACATTTTAGATGGTCCTTTTATATTACTTGGACTCACCCCAATAATCCAGGATAATTTCCGTATTTCAAAATGTTTAATTTGAGCACTTGGTAGGGGAGAATTATTCAGCCTATCACAGCCATTCTCTCTTGGTTCTTTTCAGTTTTTTTCTTAATTATTATTTCATTTATATAAGATATCTATCTGCCTGGATCCTATGAGCACTAATATTGACAGATCCTAATTTCCAAAAAGACTATATAAAGTGATCGTATTATTGAAGCAGCTCAACTACAATTCAAAGTTGGCTGTCAAGACTCAGAAGACACAGGTTTCAATAAAATACTACCTACATCTAGTTTTAGTGAAAGATGCAAGACAAGAACCACATTTAGTGTGATATCTTCACCTCATCCAAAGGCCAGTAGTTACCCAAGAACACAGCTTTTTTTGCTCCCTCATCCACATGTGGCATGCAAGGCTGGCAAGGAAGAGTCAGCATGTGTAAAGGTCACCTTGACAAAAGCTGAAGTTCTCAGAATACAGGTACTATAATATATCTGTTTTTTAACAGAGCACCTAGTACTAAGACTATCATAATTCTGGTAATTTGCATCAACTTTGGAAAGTTTTGTGAAGGAAACACAGTATCTCTTCTTTTCTTTCTCCTCTCTTTTCCTTTCTTTTAACTTCTTCTCATCATCATAGTTATAATCTGCAGCTATTATTTATTGAACGCTTTGTCTTTTTACTTGATTAAGTATATCCATGAAGTTTCCTATTGCCATATCCAATTATATGTTTTAATAGAGCTCTCAGATTTAAACTGTTGAATACTGAAAGTGAAAGTCAAGTCACTCAGTTGTGTGTGATCCTCTCTCCAGACCAACTGAAATCTCATTCTGTTTTTCCCAAACCTGCTTTATCTGCTCCTCCCTTTTAAGTCAAAGGTAACTAAATCCTTCCAGTGACTCAGCATCCATGTTTTTTGTCATACCACACATATAGTCTGTCAGTAAATCTTATTAGCTTGAGCATCAAATGTATATAAAACTCCAAGGCAAGTCTGTCCACCCCCACCACAAACAAGAGTAAGTTACTTCAGCTATTTCTTTATTTCCTTTTTCCAGCTTTTTTAAACATGTGCTTTCTTCCACAGTCATGTGGTAGAAAAGAACATGGATTGTGGCCGCAATAAATCTGCATTTGAGCCTCCTACCCCAAACTGTATAAAACTCTAGAACCTGATCGCTTCTTGTCTTTCTCAATGCCACAACTCTACACTAAGCCAGCATCACATCTCACCTGGATTATTACAACAGCCTCTGTATCCCCTCCCTTCACCTTAGTCTACTGTCAACATAGCAACCAGAGAGGTCTTGCTGATCATGTGTCCAAACATGCCCTTGGCTCAAACTCTCTAATGGTATTAAATTTCCCTCAAAATAAAAAAGAGGATGTGAGGGTGATCTGGCTGCAATATTGATCACCCCACTGATTACCAGGGTTGGTTCATCAGCTCCGCCTGGCTAGGCAGGTGTCCCCTTCTTCCCTCACTGCTCCGTGTGTGTCACACCTAACGCTGCACACTCGTCACAGAGGAGGACCATCCGCAATAGAAGAGAACCATTCTTTGGTCAAGGAAATACAAGTAGCTGTGCTCCCCTGCTGGAACCTCCAAACAAGCTCTCAAAATGAGAAGAGAAGGTCTTAACAATGATATGCAAGATCTAGCCCTGTTACTGTCTGACTGCATCTACTGTATCTTTTCTTTGCTCTGTTCCAGTTCCACTGGCCTCTTTGTTACTACCAGAACAAAGTTCAGTATGAGTTCATGTCTGAACTCTCAGACATGCTCCTACTTCAGGCCTTTGTTTTTGTTTTCTCTCTGAAATGCACTGTCCCTGAGAACTACATGACTCTTTCTCTCCCTGTTATGAACTGAATTGTTCATATGTTGAAGTCCCTAAAACTCATATGTTGAAGTCCTAACCCCAGTACCTCAGAATGTAACTATATTTGAAGAAATTATCTTTTAAGGTCAGTAAGCAAGGAAGAGGCTGTTAAGGGTGGGGCCTTAATCCATATGACTGATAGCCTTTTAAGAAGAGAAAAAAGCAGAACGGATGTGTGTGCACAGAGCAAAGTCCATGTGAGAACACAGCAAGAAGCCAGTCATCTGCAAGCCAAGGAGAGAGTCTTCAGGGAGAAACCAAACCCACTGATCCCTTGATCTTGCCTTTCCAGTATCCAGTACTATGAGAAAATAAATTTCTGTTTTTTAAGCCACTCATCTCTAGTATTGTGTTATGGTGATCCTAACAAACTGATACATTCCCCTTAACTTGGTCTTTGTTAAAAAGCCATATGCTCCGTATGATCATCCTTGGCACCTTATCTAAAAGATACTACATACCCAACCACCTTTTTACCTCATATCACATTCAGTTCAGTTAGGTTCAGTTGCTCAGTCATCTCCAACTCTTTGTGACCCCACCCCATGAACCACAGCACACCAGGCCTCCTTGTCCATCACCAACTCCTGGAGTCCACCCAAACCCATGTCCATTGATTCGGTGATGTCATCCAACACTCTCATCCTCGGTCATACACTTCTCCTCTTGCCCTCAATCCCTCCCAGCATCAGGGTCTTTTCCAATGAGTCAGCTCTTCACATCAGGTAGCCAAAGTATTGGAGTGTCAGCTTTTTAATATGCTGTCTAGGTTGGCCATAATTTTCCTTCCAAGGAGTAAGCATCTTTTAATTTCATGGCTACAGTCACCATCTCTAGTGATTTTGGAGCCCCCCCCCAAAAATAAAGTCAGCCACTGTTTCCCCATCTATTTGCCGTGAAGTGATGGGACCAGATGGTATGATCTTACTTCTCTGAATGTTGAGCTTTAAGCCAACTTTTTCACTCTCCCCTTTCACTTTCATCAAGAGGCTCTTTTGTTCTTCTCACTTTCTGCCATGAGGGTGGTGTCATCTGCATATCTGAGGTTATTGACATTTCTACCAGCAATCTTGATTCCAGCTTGTGCTTCTTCCAGCCCATCGTTTCTCATGATTGTCTCTGCATAGAAGTTAAATAAGCAGGGTAACAATATACAGCCTTGATGGACTCTTTTCCTGTTTGGAACCAGTCTGTTGTTCCATGTCCAGCTCTAACTGTTGCTTCCTGACCTGCATACAGGTTTCTCAAGAGGCAGATCAGGTGGTCTGATATTCCCATCTCTTTCGGAATTTTCCACAGTTTATTGTGATCCACACAGTCAAAGGCTTTGGCATAGTCAATAAAGCAGAAATAGATGTGTTTCTGGAACTCTCTTCCTTTTTCGATGATCCAGCATATGTTGGCAATTTGTTCTCTGGTTCCTCTGCCTTTTCGAAAACCATCTTGGATATCTGGAAGTTCACATTTCACGTATTGCTGAAGCCTGGCTTGGAGAATTTTTAGCATTACTGTACTAGCGTGTGAGATGAGTGCAATTGTACAGTAGTTTGCACATTACCTGCTTTATTTTCCTTTCATCAAATATGGAACATAATATGTGCTGCCTTTATTTATCTTGTTTATTACCTCCTCTACAATGTGAATTCAATGAGGAAAAAGATTTTGAGTCTTTTAAAATATTTTGTACTGCTAACTCCCTGGAATATAAAATAGCATCCTGCACAGAATAAGACTTCAGAGATTTCTTAACCGAGTGCTATGCAAACAAAAATCTGTGGACTAATACAAAAAACAGAATACAAAGCAACTGAAATCAGTGTCATAAGAGTAGAGATAAAGAATACAACTTGGTTTTACTGCTTATTCTCCAGAGAGTACCATTCTATAGGGAAAGAGAGTATAAGCAGATATTTAGAACACGGAAAAATGAGAGGTATAAACAAAATTGCCAACATCCTTTGGATCATAGAAAAAGCAAGAATTCCAGAAAAATATCTATGTCTGCTTAATTGACTGTGCTAAAGCCTTTGACTGTGTGGCTCACAAAAAACTGTGGAAAATTCTTAAAGAGATGAGAATATGAGACCACTTTACCTGCCTCCTGAGAAATCTGCATGCAAGTCAGAAAGCAACAATTAGAACTGTACATGGAACAACAGACTGGTTCCAAATTGGGAAAGGAGTACTTGCAAAGGTTGTATATTGTCAGCTTGCTTATTTAACTTATATACAGATATGGAACAACAGACTGGTTCCAAATAGGAAAAGGAGTACATCAAGGCTGCATATTGTCACCCTGCTTATTTAACTTATATGCAGAGTACATCATGAGAAACGCTGGGCTGGAAGAAGCACAAACTGGAATCAAGATTGCTGGGAGCAATATCAATAACCTCAGATATGCAGATGACACCAGCCTTATGGCAGAAAGTGAAGAGGAACTAAAAATCCTCTTGATAAAAGTGAAAGTGGAGAGTGAAAAAGTTGGCTTAAAGCTCAACATTCAGAAAACGAAGATCATATCATCTGGTCCCATCACTTCATGGGAAATAGATGGAGAAACAGTAGAAACAGTGTCAGACTTTATTTTTGGGAGCTCCAAAATCACTGGAGATGGTGATTGCAGCCATGAAATTAAAAGACGCTTACTCCTTGGAAGGAAAATTATGACCAATCTAGATAGCATATTAAAAAGCAGAGACATTACTTTGCCAACAAAGGTCCCTCTAGTCAAGGCTATGGTTTTTCCAGTGGTCATGTATGGATATGAGAGTTGGACTGCGAAGAAAGCTGAGCGCTGAAGAATTGATGCTTTTGAACTGTGGTGTTGGAGAAGACTCTTGAGAGTCCCTTGGACTGCAAGGAGATCCAACCAGTCCATCCTAAAGGAGATCAGCCCTGGGTGTTCATTGGAAGGAATGATGCTGAAGCTGAAACTCCAATACTTTGCCCACCTCATGCAAAGGGTTGACTCATTGGAAAAGACTCTGATGCTGGGAGGGATTGGGGGCAAGAGGAGAAGGGGGCAACAGAGGATGAGATGGCTGGATGGCGTCACCAATTCGATGGACATGAGTTTGGGTAAACTCTGGGAGTTGATGCTGGACAGGGAGGCCTGGCCTGCTGCGATTCGTGGGGTCACAAAGAGTCGGACATGACTGAGCGACTGAACTGAACTGAACAGAGTACATCATGTGAAATACCAGGCTGGATGAAGCACAAGCTGAAATGAAGATTGCCCAGAGAAATATCAATAACCTCAGATATGCAGATGTTACCACCCTTATGGCAGAAAGTGAAGAGGTGCTACAAAGTCTCTTGATGAAAATGAAAGTGGAGAGTGGGGAGTGAAAAAGCTGGCTTAAAACTCAACATTCAAAAAATTCAGATCATGGCATCTAGTCCAATCACTTCATGGCAAATAGATGAGGAAACAATGGAAACAGTGACAGACTTTACTTTCTTGGACTCCAAAATCACTGAAGATGATGATGCAGCCATGAAATAAAAAGGCACTTGCTCCTTGGAAGAAAAGCTATGATCAATCTAGACAGCATATTGATATGCAGAGATATATATTACTTTACTGACAAAGGTCCATCGAGTCAAAGCTATGGTTTTTCCAGTAGTCATATATGGATCTGAGAGTTGGACCATAAAAAAAGCTGAGCACTGAAGAATTGATGCTTTTGAATTGTGGTGTTGGAGAAGACTCTTGAGAGTCCCTTAGAATGCAAGGAGATCCAACTAATCAATCCTAAAGGAAATCAGTCCTGAATATTCACTGGAAGGACTGATGCTGAAGCTGAAACTCCAATACTTTGGCCACCTGATGTGAAGAACTGACTCATTGAAAAAGTCCCTGATGCTGGGAAAGATTGAAGGCAGGAATAGAAGGAGACAACAGCGAATGAGATGGTTGGATGGCATCATCGACCTGTTGGACATGAGTTTGAGCAAGCTCCAGCAGTTGGTGACGACAGGGATGACTGTCATGCTGCAGTGCATAGGGCTGCAAAGAGTCAGACATGACTGAGCAATGAACTGAAAGGAACTGATAAAATAAAATTTGGATACAGTGGGTATGTTGAAGGGGGACAGGTACATATAGTGACGTGTTAGGGAAGTTAGGTAAGGCCCCCTAAAGGACAGTATTCTAATAGGATAAAAATATATTTTACAAAGGAAATCATGAGGTGTTGCAACAGGGCCTTATGTTTGAACTTTTATATGTTTTCTCTTCTTTTTAGTACATGGAAAGACAGAAGGACACAAAAATAATCCCTAGAAATTTATCTTAAGGATGAAATACAAAGGCCGTATGATCCACTAGACTTAGAGCACAATGAGATTTCAAATGCTTCTAGTTTAGGTGGCATTTCTTGGCTTGGCTCTGTCACTTACCAGTCGTTTGTTTAAAAAATAATAATGGTGGTAAAATACACATTTTACCACCATTAACCACAGTCTAACCACAGTTAGTTCAGTGGTATTAAGTACATGTGTATGTTGTGCAGTCATCACCACAATACGTTTCCAGAACTTTATCTTGAAAAATTGAAATTCTGGACCCGATAAATATGAACTCACCATTCCCTCCCTCTCCTAGTCCCTGGCAACTACCATCTCCTTTCTGTCTCTAGGAATTTACACTCTAAGTACCTTGATAAGTATAATCAAATCAATATTGTAATAATCTTGTAATACAGTATTTTGCCTTTTTGTGACTACTTTATGTCGCTTATAATGTCTTCAAGATTCATCCACATTGTAGCATGTGTCAGAATCCCTTTCCTTTTTAAGGCTGAATAATACTTTACCGATCATACAAACACATTTTGTTTATCCATTTATCTGTCAGTGGACACTGGTTGCTTCCACTTTGGGTGGCATCCCTCATAGCTCAGTTGGTAAAGAATCCACCTGCAGTGCAGGAGACCCTGGTTCAATTCCTAGGTCAGGAAGATCTGCTGGAGAAGGGATAGGCTACCCACTCCAGTATTCTTGGGTTTCCCTGGTGGCTCAGTGGGTAAAGAATCTGCCTGCAATGCCGGCAGGCCTGGGTTCCATCCTTAGGTTGGGAAGATCCCCTGGAGAAGGGAAAGGCTACCCACTCCAGTATTCTGGCCTGGAGAATTCCAGGGACTGTATAGTCCATGGGGTCACAAAGAATCAGACATGACTGAGGGGCTTTCACGTTCACGTTTTGGCTATTACAAATAATGCTACTGTGAATAGGACAGTAAAAATGTCCCTTCATAGCCCTGCTTTCAATTCCTTTAACTATATACCCAGAAGTGGAGCACTAGATCATATGATAATTCTATAGTTTTTTTTTTTTTTTTTTTTTAAGGAAAAATCATACTGTTTTCCACAGTGGCTGCGCTATCTTACATTCCCATCAACAATGCATGAGTGTTCTCAATTTCTCCACATCTTTGTCAAAACTTATTCTCTGTTTTGTTCTTCAATAGTAGATATTCTCATGGGTATAAAGTGTACTGATCATTTGATTTTAAATCTAAATGATCTAAATTTTTGTTTCCTGTTTCATTATTACTATATTTGTTTGAAAGGACCAAAAAGATGTAATACTAGTAAATTTATATGAAATTTCTTTGTGAAATTTAAAGAGACATTGATTTTAAAAGATTATGTTTTATCATCAAAATTGATTAAATGTTATTTCAAAGGACTAGATTCTACTTTGAGATCTCTTTGGCTTTTCTAGAATTCTATACTTCTGCATTTTTCTAGAAAAATATAAATAAAAAGTATACACTACCAATATAGACTCATAACTGAATACACAAGTAACCAAAGAGAAATGGAAAAAGAAGTTAAGCATTTACTCCTTTCCATTTGTTCATAGACACAAGTGGGAAATTCTATAAATGCGAAGGAACAGACAACCTATTAGCTATTTAAGTGTTTTGAACATAGAAAAGCCCCAAATAGTCTCAATTCATTCTAATAATATAAGGCTAGCAGGACCCTAAAATAAATACATACTGGATGCTTGGGGCTAGTGCACTGGGACGACCCAGAGGGATGGTATGGGGAGGGAGGAGGGAGGAGGGTTCAAGATGGGGAGCACATGTATACCTGTGATGGATTCATTTTGATATTTGGCAAAACTAATACAATTATGTAAAGTTTAAAAAAAAAAAAGACAGTTTATAAACTGAAATGACAGTATATTAAAAACCATCATTTACTATTAAGTTATCCCAACATGTCTAATCTGTTAATAAAGTACATTACACTAATAGAAGGAAAAAAAAAATACTTTCCAAAGTTGAAAAGGCCTATAATAAAATTTCCTATCACTTTATAATTAACATTATAAACCTTTTTTGGAAATGTGCTAATATTATCCCTTAGAAGCATAAGGTATATTTATTAAGTTCATATTTATCAAAAACATCCCTGCAGAGTCCATAAAGTCATTAAACACAACATTATAAGAATCAGTCCAATAAGGACTCACATTCATATGTAAGGAACAGAGTTACTCACAAATCCCAGAATCGGGGCATTATTATTGGTAGCAGTTTTGCAGCTAAAGAAACATAGGTTTAAAGAAATTAAATAACATGCACAGAGTCAAAAAGCTAGCATGAGCAGATGGTCAAATAGGTTCCCATTTCTCAGAATAAGCAAGCTAGAAAAAGGCTTTTAATTTCATACCAATTTTGATACTGTACCACTAATTGTTACATGAAATTGTATCTGAATTCTGTAGCCATTTTTGTATTGGCACTCATTGTAAACGCCTGAGATGAGGGTCCCTGTAAAATTGAGTTCCTCTTACTCTTTGATACCATCTGTGATCATATCAGCAGGTGTTAATTGTTCTTTTGATAATATCCAAACTAATCCTATTAAGGCTAACAGTGGGAGTGTGGCCTACTACAACTTAGTACCAAGGTCCAAAACATAAAAGGAGATTCTGGTATCCATTTACACCTCCAAATAATACACTTTTTAACTGCAATGAAGTGGTCAATTCCCTAATGACATTCTAAGCATCTGCCTGAAGTGTTAAATGAGTTAGTTCCTCTATCAAACCGATTAGAATAGACACATTAATTGGAAAGGAAATTCATTGTACAATATTATGTACAATTTACTGGTTTAAATAAAACCCAACTTGTGAGATTAAGGAGCTTTCTCCTCTGTGTAGGAAGATGGAATTTCTGCTGGTTAAATGTGGCACACACCAATTAGGAAAAATAAAAGTTAATTGTATTCATTCAGTGACCTCTCTAGGCATTTGTAAGCAGTAGACATTTAAACCTATCCTTTATGTTTTCTTGAAAGCCCAAAGAAAATCCAGAGAGTAAGTTTTTATTGAATTTTTTTTTAAAGGACATACACTGTATTTCCTTTTGCTAGATAGATAAAAGCTTGTCAAAAAGAGTGTTTACAAACCAAAATATTGCATTTGGTAATTTTGAAAGTCAAATTATCACATTTGGTGATTTATTTTGAATTATGAAGTGATGCTTTTTATAGTTTTTATGCAATTGAATGTAATATATATATATATATATACACACACACACACAGTTGTGAGTACTTGTGTATATAAAGAATACATGGAAGCAAATTATAATACATGTTGCCTACATTTATGCTTTGTGTTGATACTAAAATCAAGCTCATTAAATAAGTGACAATTACATTTATTAAAAAAATATTGATAACAAACAAACTCCCATTGGAATCTAGCAAATTAACAAGAGACCCCATTTGTTTTGCTGATCCCTTTTTTGATGTGCTAGTAGAGCCCCTAATAAGGTTAGTTAAAGCATTAAACTGAGAACTGAAGTGTGAAAACTAACATTATCTCCTAATTTGATGATAGACATTAATTGCAGCTTATACTTTACAGTTAATGATTGAGAGAAATTTCCACATCTGTGTAGCTTTTTAGTTGCCCACATCAGTAGTCCCTAAATGATTCCACAATGAAAGCAGAGTAAAAAGGTAGCTATACAATTTACCAACACTGGTAGGATAGACATTTTAAAAAATCTATTTATATTAAAGAGCCTCAACAGATATCATAAGAATCTGTTTGTTTGGGTTATATTCTTGGAAAGGAGGCCACATGTTCACAAATAAGCGAAAACATCATATTACCTACCTATTCATATTCCCCACAAGAATACTGAAGTGGGTTGCCTTTTCCTCCTTGAGGGGATCTTCCAGACCCAGGGGTCAAACCCAACAGACATATAAGCCCCAGGACAATATTCACATGCACACATTCTCTCCTGCTATCCAATCCATTCTGTTCCTGAGCTAAGACTGTAATAAGACATACACATACGCTTTGTGCTCTTTTAACACTTAGCTTGCATGTAGGTCAAACACTAATTCTTCCTTTTGTAATTAATATATTTTTACATAAATAAAAACTTGCATTTTTGTCAGTCTGTTGTCTTTTTGCAGGATGTACACTGAAGCAGAGTTCACTCAATCAGTTTGTTTAATTCCCTCTGCTTCTGGTGAATATTCAAATTTCTGAAAATATTTTAAATCTTCATAATTACATTAGCCTACTCTTCTCTTTTTCTTTTTAAGAAAAGTTGAACAAAGACCTTATATTAATCCTATAAATAACTCTTAAATGGGCAGTACTGAGACATCATTGTTGAAATTCAACAATTTTTATTTTCTGTAACATTTTCAAAATATTGATACCATCATGATTCATTGTTTAATATCCATTGTAATTGCAACCAATTGTATGACAGGCACTTTGGTTGATTCTAGATATAAAATGTAAAGTTTTCCTTGTTGTTTCAGAGCTGTAAGCTCCATTGAAGGAAGGGGACCACCACATTAAGTACCGTTTATCAAAATGGAAGTATAATAAGTAAGAAGGGACATAAGAATGTGGAAGACCAACAGGACAGCTCTGCAACTGACTCATTAGCTTCTGAGCACAAAGAAATGCTGGAGGGATGAATGTTTGAAATGCTGAAGCAGGTCTTCAAAGACATAGTCTAAACTAGATACCAGAGTCATACACAACTGCTTAAAATAGAGCTAAAAATACGTTGATCTAGAGCCTCTTATTCACATTAAAGCAAGCTGACAACATGCATTGAGTATGTATGTGTTCATTGTTACTTAGATTGAGTTTTTGTTTTTTTCAGTTGCTGTTACAATGAAACAAGTACCGTGTGTCAAATATAAAATTAGGATAGTTAATACCTATACACCGGAGAAGGCAATGGCAACCACTCCAGTATTCTTGCCTGGAAAATCCCATGGACAGAGTAGCCTGATAGTCTGCAGTCCATGGGGTCGCTAAGAGTCGGACACGACTGAGCGACTTCACTTTCACTTTTCACTTTCATGCATTGGAGAAGGAAATGGCAACCCACTCCAGTGTTCTTGCCTGGAAAATCCCATGGACGGAGGACCCTGGTGGGCTGCAGTCCATGGGGTCGCTAAGAGTTGGACACGACTGAGCGACTTCAATTTCACTTTTCACTTTCATGCATTGGAGAAGGAGATGGCAACCCACTCCAGTGTTCTTGCCTGGAGAATCCCAGGGACGGGGAGCCTGGTGGGCTGCTGTCTCTGGGGTCGCACAGAGTCGGACACGACTGAGCAACTTAGCGGCAGCAGCAGCATACATATACACATTGTTTAGCGCCCAAAAGCAATTTAAAAAATTTTTCAGTAAGTGACAACGCTTTCCCATTTTTTGGATCTGATGGGATCTCTTTTCATAGACATCTCTGAAAAGAACAAAGGAAGCTAGGAAGCATATAAATGACACTGTATTAACTCGTGGTCCTATGTAGCTGGTGGTGACATACTTCTGGCTTTAAGAGAAATAGTGAAGAAAGAAATTGAACATGATTGAGTGCATAGAAAGAACATCAGTCAGTCAGTTCAGTCCCTCAGTCATGTCTGATTCTTTGCGACCCCATGGACTGCAGCATGCCAGGCTTCCCTATCTATCACCAACTCATGGAGTTTACTGAAACTCATGTCCAGTGAGTCAGTGATACCATCCAACCATCTCATCCTCTGTTGTCCCCTACTCTTCCTGCCTTCAATCTTTCCCAGCATCAAGATCTTTTCCAGTGGGTCAGATCTTTGCATCAAGTGGCCAGAGTATTGGAGCTTCAGCTTCAGCATCAGTCCTTACAATGAATATTCAGGACTGATTCCCTTTAGGACTGACTGGTTGGATATCCTTGCAGTCCAAGGGACTCTCAAGAGTTTTCACCAACATCGTTCAAAAGCGTCAATTCTTTGGTGCTCAGCTTTCTTTATAGCCCAATTCTCACATCCATACATGACTGACTACTGGAAAAACCATAGCTTTGACTAGACGGACCTTTGTTGGCCAGGTAATATCTCTGCTTTTTAATATGCTGTCTAGCTTGGTCACAGCTTTTCTTCCAAGGAGCAAGAGTCTTTTAATTTCATGGCTGCAGTTACCATCTGCAGTGCTTTTGGAGCCCAAGAAAACAAAATCTGTCACTGTTTCCATTGTTTCTCCATCTATTTGTCAGGAAGTAAAGAAAGAACATAAGATAAAACAATTTTTGTATTTCTTATATGATACAATAAATGTACAAGTTCCTTTCTAAGAGTGAAAATGTTACAGTCACAGAAAGGATGTTAAGAAAGTGCTTAGGATCTGGAGCCTATCAAACTCTCCCTGATTCCTTTAACAAGGATGGATTAGCACTTAAAATTTTAGATTCTTTTAATGAGTCTAGTACATATTTAGTTATTAAAACATATATTCATAACATGTTTATGGCACAAAATAGGCACTCATAAACACAATGTTAGTATTTCCCTAAACACACAGATTGGTTGATTTGCCCCAACAGACTCCCCTTCAAAATGAATACTAAATATGATACTATCAATACTCTCAAAATTAAGGAATTGTTTATCTTTAATATTTTCCTTCCCCCATATATACTTTAACGTATCCTTGATGGAATTTTTTAGTTCTTTTTTTTTTTTTACTATCCCTTTGTTCTATTCTATTGACTACATAGAATATGTGTCTATGTGTACATGCAATCTTAGGGGATTTTAAAGATACTGATTCTATCATTGACTGGGTGAACAGGTAAGAGATTATCTCCCATACAGCTTTTCATCTTAGCCTTTAGTTGCACCCTTTTCCTTCCCTTAATAGCAGAGAAGAAAGAGTGCTATTTCCTTTACATGAAAGTTCCTAAGGCTCTGATATGACAAGACACTCTTTTTCCTTTTCATTATTTATTTACAAATAGATTTTCCTAGTTTTCTCTTTAACAACTCTATTACAAAAAAGTTTATTATCACAAAATTTAAAAAAAAATATTAAGAAAATTAAAGTCAACATAAAAACCTCCATTACATGTGTATATATCATTCACGTCTAGAAATGCAAAATTATGTGCGATTATTTCACAGAACTGTTATCATAAGGCACTTGTGGTTGGTTAAACTGCTTTGACTGTATATCCTAAAGACTTTGCTCATGTCATAAAATGTTTTTCTAAATATAATTTTAAATAGCCAATATATTTCAGCATAGAGAATTAACAAACTATTCAATCTTTTAAGCTTTTAGATTAGCACTTAGAGTTTTTGAATTTTCATCCTTTTAAATAATAACATAAATATGTCCTTATATGTAAATATTCTTGCATATATCTGATTATTTTATTAAGTTAAAGGGAAGAGCTATATGCAAAGGTATGAGAATTTCAGTAGCACTGATGATTCTTTTCAAATAATTCTCCAGTATGGTTCTCCACATATAATATACAAGTACAGTGTAACTGAGTTACTATGATCTCATATTTTGGCTAACAATAAATATTAGCACTCAATCATAAAGGTATAATTTTAAGTTTTGTGATTTTACCTACTAATATCAATAGCTAAATAGGCTTGTGTGTTATTTTGTAAACTGATATCTTTTATTGTGGAATAATTAATGTTTCTTCACAGTTTTCCTTAAATTCTGAGGCACTAAATGACAAGAGGGAAAAAAGGAGACACTTTTACAAGGCAGTAAGAAATATATGTATTCTTCCAAATTGCTATACATAAAAATGTGGACATGTTGTGGTTACTTGATAAATCACTGTTGATTTTTAGCCCATAAAAACCTTAAGTAACACCTTCATCAAGTGATAATTGATAAGCCAGTGGTAGGTCCAAACCTAACACTAGTAAAATACCCATCACAGACCAAGTGATAAAAATGATTCATCTAAAAGTAATCAAAAACATGTATTTCTAAATATCTTGTAAAAGTACTTGAATATATTACTTATAAAGCAAGGTAAAAAATATAGAATTAAGAGGCATTATATAAAACAAGACTGGGAGCTGACTGTGGCTCAGATCATGAACTCCTTATTGCCAAATTCAGACTTAAATTGAAGAAAATAGGTAAAACCACTAGACCGTTCAGGTATGACCTAAATCAAATCCCTTACATTTATACAGTGGAAGTGACAAATAGATTCAAGGGATTAGATCTGATAGAGTGCCTGAAGAACTATGGACAGAGGTTCCTGACATTGTACAGGAAAGAGGGATCAAGACCATCCCCAAGAAAAAGAAATGCAAAAAGGCAAAATGGTTGTCTTAGGAGGCCTTAAAAATAGCTGCGAAAGAAGAGAAGTGAAAGGCAAAGGAGAAAAGGAAAGGTATACCCATTTGAATGCAGAGTTCCAAAGAATAGCAATAAGAGATAAGAAAGCCTTCCTCAGTGATCAATGCAAAGAAATAGAGGAAAACTGTAGAATGGAAAAAAAAAAAAACTAGAGATCTCTTAAAGAAAATAAGAGATATGAAGGGAACATCTCATGCAAAGATGGGCACAGTAGAGGACAGAAATGGTATGGACATAACAGAAGCAGAAGATATTAAGAGGTGGCAAGAATACACAGAAGAACTATACAAAAAAGATCTTCACAACCCAGATAATCATGATGGTGTGATCACTCACCTAGAGCCAGACAACCTGGAATGTGAAGTCAAGTGGGCCTGAGGAAGCATCACTATGAACAAAGCTAGTGGAGGTGATGGAATTCCAGTTGAGCTATTTCAAATCCTAAAAGATGATGCTGTGAATGTGCTGCACTCAATATGCCAGCAAATTTGGAATACTCAGCAGTGGCCACAGGACTGGAAGAGGTCAGTTTCCATTCCAATCCCAAAGAAAGGCAATGCCAAAGAATGATCAAACTACTGTACAATTGAGTTCATCTCACATGCTAGTAAAGTAATTCTCAAAAAGTAATGCTCCAAGCCAGACTTTAACAGTACATGAACCGTGAACTTCCAGGTGTTCAAGGCAGATTTAGAAAAGGCAGAGGAACCAGAGATCAAATTGGATCATTGAAAAAGCAAGAGAGTTCCAGAAAAACATCTATTTCTGTTTTATTGACCATGCCAAAGCCTTTGACTGTGTGGATCACAACAAACTGTGGAAAATTCTTAAAGAGATGGGAATACCAGACCACCTTACCTGCCTCTTGAGGAATCTGTATGCAGGTCAAAAAGGAACAATTAGAACTGGACATGGATCAACAGACTGGCAACAAATTTGGAAAGGAGTACGTCAAGGCTGTATATTGTCACCCTGCTTATTTAACTTATATGCAGAGTACATCATGAGAAATGCTGGACTGGATGAAACACAGTTCAGTTTAGTTCAGTTGCTCAGTCGTGTCCATCTCTTTGCGACCCCATGAATCTCAGCACGCTGGGCCTCCCTGTCCATCACCAACTCCCGGAGTTCACTCAGACTCACGTCCATCGAGTTGGTGATGCCATCCAGCCATCTCATCCTCTGTCGTCCCCTTTTCCTCCTGCCCCCAATCCCTCCCAGCATCAGAGTCTTCTCCAGTGAGTCAACTCTTCGCATGAGGTGGCCAAAGTACTGGAGTTCAACTTTAGCATTATTCCTTCCAAAGAAATCCCAGGGCTGATCTCCTTCACAATGGACTGGTTGGATCTCCTTGCAGTCTAAGGGACTCTCAAGAGTCTTTTCCAACACCACAGTTCAAAAGCATCAATTCTTCGGCACTCAGCCTTCTTCACAGTCCAACCCTCACATCCATACATGACCACAGGAAAAACCATAGCCTTGACTAGACGGACCTTTGTTGGCAAAGTAATGTCTCTGCTTTTCAATATGCTATCTAGGTTTGTCATAACTTTTTTTCCAAGGAGTAAGCATCTTTTAATTTCATGGCTGCAGTCAGATGTAAAACAAGCTGGAATCAAAATTGCTGGGAGAAATATCAATAACCTCAGATGTGCAGATGACACCACCCTTATGGAAGAAAGCAAAGAAGAACTAAAGAGCCTCTTGATGAAAGGGAAAGGGGAGAGTGAAAAAGTTGGTTTAAAGCTCAACATTCAGAAAACTAAGATCCTGACATCTGGCCCCATCCCTTCATGGGAAATAGGTGAGGAAACAATGGAAATAGTGACAGACTTTATTTTCTTGGGCTCCAAAATCACTGAAGATGGTAATTGCAGCCATGAAATTAAAAGAAGCTTGCTCCTTGGAAGAAAATCAGAGCAACCTAGATCGCATATTAAAAAGCAGAGACATTACTTTGCCAGCAAAGGTCCATCTAGTCAAGGCTATGGTTTTTCCACTGGTCATGTATGGATGTGAGAGTTGGACCATAAAGAAAGCTGAGCATCAAAGAATTGATACTTTTGAACTGTGGCATTGGAGAAGACTCTTGAGAGTTCCTTGGACTGCTAGGAGATCGAACCAGTCCATCCTAAAGGAAATCAGTCCTGAATATTCATTGGAAGGACTGATGTTGAAGCTGAAACTCCAATACTTTGGCCACCTGATGCGAAGAACTGACTCATTGGAAAAGACCCTGATGCTGGGAAAAACTGAAGGTGGGAGGAGAAGGGGATGGCAGAAAATGAGATGGCTGGATGGCATCACTGACTTGATGGACATGAGTTTGAGTAACCTCTAGGAGTTGATGATGGACAGGAAGTCTGGAGTACTGAAGTCCATGGGGTCACAAAGAGTTGGACATTACTTAGTGGCTGAACTGACTGACTGATCCAGGCAGGTCTTGAATGGGGAGGTGGGGCACCCTGTAGAGGAGTTTACAGGGGACATTATAGGCATGCTGAAAGAAGGCAATACGAAGATGGATCAGAGAGAGATTTTAAAATATTTCCCTGGAAAAATGGAGTAATATGACCACAATCAAGGAATTTCAGTAGTCACTAGAAGCTGATACAGGTAAGGAACAGATTTCTTCCTAGAGCCTCCAGAAGAAGTAAGGTCCTGCTCACACCAGGATCTCAGTCCAGTGATGCTGAGTTAAGACTTCTGGGCTTTAAATAAATTTATGTTTTTTTGAGTCACAGAATTTATGCTAACTTCCTGTTTGAGCCATAGTAAATGAAAACAAATACTGATGCTGAAGGTAAGGTATGACTATAACAAATTCTTCAAACTATATAAGTGCCTTTGAGACTGGGTTAATGGACAGAGAGATTGGAATAATTTTGTGATGCATGATAGAAAAAGCCTAGACTAATTTGAACTGACTACTAGTAAAACTGTGGTGGTTCAAGGCACTTATAGTGAGGTCTCAGAGGAAAAAGAACATGCTATTGGAAATTGGAGGAAAGTTAATCCTTATTATACAGTAGTAATATTAGAAGGTATAGCAGAAATGTGCCCTATAGTGGTGTGGAAAGCAGAATTTGTAAATGATTAACTTGGGTATTTAGTTTAAGACACTCCAAGATAAGTGATTCAAAATACAGCCTGGTCTCTTCTCATTGCCTATAGTAAAATGTAAGGGGAAACAGAAATATTGAGGTAGGAACTTAAGCAAAAATGAACAAGGATTTAATGATTTGAGAAATTTTCAGCTTATCCAGATTGCAAAAGATGCTAGAATTAGGAGATTCACTTTTAAGAAAATAAATTCTGCCTATAAAGCCAAAAATGTGGCTGAATTACAATTGGCTAGTGCCTCAAAACAATTAAAAGTTTAGAGTATTCTTTCACAAAAAGGGTTCTTAAAGAGATTAAGCATGTGGCTCAGGGATTCACTCAACCATCTCAGCAGAAATTGAGAATAAAGATGGGATCATTCCAAAAAGATAGGTGGAGGGCTTTCCTGTCTAATGGTGAGAATCTCTATCACATATACAGAAGACCTACCAGATTTGAGGAATATTTACCAGGAGAAATGGTAAGTATTACCAGTGAACATTTGAGAAATGTTTACCAGCTGGTCTAAAAGGAACAAAGAATAAAATGAATGAAGTATAACCCCAAGCAGAGAACCCTAATTCTATAGGCCAGATTCATTTGTACAGGAGTAGATCTATGCAGAGGCTACAGTCATGGGTCCAAAAGGCAGAATCTCAAGTCTCAGAGGATTATTCCCTGGCCTTGAAATCTAATGGAAACTGACTGGTTGGGTTTTGAAATTGCTTGGGGGCTAGTGAGTCCTTTTGCCTTCAAATTTCCCCTTTTTGAATTAGGAATATATATAACTCTGTTTGTCCCAACACTGTATTTTGGAACCAAATAACTTGCTTCCCATTTTCACCAATCTAGAGATGAATTTTTTGTCACAATTGAAGACAATTCTCATTGACCATTCATTCCAAATATCCTATGACTCAAGTATTATGTTAAATCTACTCTGTTTTTACTCTATAAGTGGAACAAAGCATCGATGACAGCACAACTGTTTACAACATGGTTTGCTGAATATTTCAAACCCACTGATGAGACCTATCATCAGAAAAAATTTTTAAATATATTCTTTTCCAAATATTAGTGCTCCTTGGCAGTGTACCTGGTCACCCAAGAGCTCCGATGGAGATGTACAATGAGATTTTCATGCCTGGTATCACAACATCCATTCTGCAGCACATGGATCAAGAAGTGATTTTGGCTCTCAGGTCTTATTCTTCAGGAAATTCATTTTATAAGGCTGTAGCATCCATAGATAGTGATTTCTATGATGGATCTGGCCAAAGTAAATGGCAATCTTATGAAAAGGATTCATAATCCTAGATATCATTACTAATATTTAGAGATCCAAATATCAACATTAACGGGAGAAGTTGATTCCAAACTTCATGAATGCATCAGATTGGTCCTAGACTTGAGTAGAGGAAGTAATTCTAGATGTGATAGTAAAAGCAAGAGAAACAGAATTAGAAGTGAGTCAGAGGATGTGACTGAAATGCTTCAATCTCATGATAAAGCTTTAATGGATAAGGAGATGAGAAAAAAAAAAAAAAAAGTGGCTTCTTGAGACAAAATCTACACTTGGCAAAATAAGCTGTGAAAACTATTGAAATGAAAATAAAGAATTAAAAATACTATATAAACTGTAGATAATAAAGCAGAGGCATGATTTGGGAGGACTGACTCTAAAGTAGAGGCATGATTTGGGAGGAATGACTCTCAGTGCTATTGCAAACTTAACAGACTACAGTATAGTGTTATAAATGTGACTTTTTAATATGCCCTAAGAAATAAAAAACCCATGAATCACTTTATTATGATCTTCAGTCACTGCATTAGTATGAAATAGAACCTACAAAATCTCAGAGGTATCCCTGTAATGTTGATGGATGTTAACTAGACTTATTGTGGTGATCATTTTGTAATATATATCAACATTGAATCATTATGTTATATACCTGAAACTAATATAATGTATGTCAATTAAAAATAATAAAAGAGCTAATTTTGCTTATTATAACATTTAAGTGCATTTTAAATGTTTTACAGCTCTCTTTTGGGAATTTCTTAATTTTTTTTAAAGATTAAGTAACTCAGGCTTCTCTTGCTTGTTGAGATGCTCTGTCTGTTGATCAAAACCTGGTGTATAACTATATTCTGTGTGATAATCTTGTAAAACAAAGTGCATATAGTTTAACTCTGCCTATTCTCTCATATAACATTGTCTGTTATATGTCAATCATTGATCTAGAAACTAAAGATATGCTCCAGAACATTCTAGGTACAGTAGACCACTAATAAACAAACACATAAATAAATAATGACAACTGATTAAAAATAAAGAGGGATAGTTAATATTAAGTGGAAAAATAATTATCAAAGTAGGGAATAAGGTTTGTTTTTTTTTAATGGAAATTAGGTTATAAGAGTCTTATTGACAGTCTGACATTTGAACAAATATTATTTATTTATATTTATATTCATTATTTATATTATATATTGGGCTTCCGAGGTGGTAAAGTGGTAAAGAATCTGTCTGCTAATGCGGGCGACACAAGAAACTCGGGTTTGATGCCTGGGTTGGGAAGATCCTCTGGAGGAGAAAATATCACCCACTCTAGTATGGTAGCCTCAAAAATTCCACAGACAGAATAGCCTGACAGGCTACAGTCCCTGGGGTCTCAGAGTTGGACACAACTGAGCAACCTGAGCATATTATATGTTATAAGTATCAATTATAATATTTATATTATTTATATTTATTTTAATTATTATTACTTGTCCTCCATACATCAAAATTCTAACAAGTGTTTTTGGTAAAAGCCAGATAGGGACATCTGACAAAGGGTTTTATTGGCCCCACTGAAGTTAACTGCAGCATCTAAAAAAAATATTTCTACAATAATATAAGCTTAATAACATTCTGATGCTTCCTCTCCAGGTAAATGAATTTCAGTCTTCTATATTAAAAAAAATGTTTAGTTAGAGGAATTTGTTTGAATGGTGCCACTGGTTCATTGCAACAGCAAAAGAACAGACCTATGCCTGGAATATCCACCTACTGGTGTAGGAAAAAATAATCTTGAACTTGGTCAAATTATCATTTAAGTCTTTTGACTGCCTGTCTAGACCCAAACATGTCCTTGCACTCCAGTGCATAAGGTTTTGAGAACTTCCATTCCTGCTTGGAAAGCTGCAGGTCATTACCCCATAAAACTGCCTCTGCTGTTACATATTCCAGATTAGTATCCTTTCTTCCCTACCCTCCCTCCATTTCCAGACTACTGGTGCCTTTCCCACTGTGCATAAAATTAAGCAATAGATGGCTGCTTAGTAATCATGATGTGGTTTGTTTGTTTATTTTTGGAAGTGCATATGGGGGTGATTTTACAATTATCTTTATCCTCTGTAATTAATTTCCAGAGCATTAAATGTAAATTAGCCCTCTGTGTGAAGTGTCAGTGCTATCACCTAAGCAAGGAAAGAGGTTCAACTTCTTAAACTATGGGAGAATTTTCTCCACCGTATTCTGTTAACTCATTGTGGAGAAAAACACTAATGTGAAGAAAAGGAGAAAAGGCAAACTTCAGGATGCTAATCTTGCTCTCTTTGGCTTCATCTCTTCCCAAGCCCATAATTGTTTTCTACAGCTCGTGGTATAGGCTGGGAAGATCAGCACAGGACACTGGAACACAAAGTAAGCTAAGATCTAAATTTCCAATAGGTCAGAAAGCCCTGTTTGATGACGATTAACCTCAGTGGTCAGTGTACTCGGTGCAGAGAAAACGGAGCAATTTCAAAAGCACAATGAGCTCAGGTGCCTGAATGCACTTAGTATTTCTTTGGCATTTCAAGGCCGACTTTAGCCACTTTTACCTGAAAACAACATAGCAAAATGTTGGGAAAGTAATGTGAAACAGTCACTATGTTGCTCTTTTCCTTAAGGTGGACTGATAGGAGCCCTCTACACTAAGTATGATTAATGTACATACAAGGTAACTTGCTAGACTATGTTAGTTACATGTAAGTGTCTGTGGTACTCTTTTCATTTTAATCACTGGATTTATGAATCTTACATGTGATTGATTGTCCACAGGAAGTATCCAAATCATGGATACTCCCTCTCTCTCTCCCTGGCCAATTTACAGAGTGTGTTGCTAAAATGTATACTTCAAATAAAGATAGCCTTAAATAGTGTAAACATTTAAAACCCGCATTTCTTGCATCTGGTCACCTAAGTAATGGAAGTCTTTGGTCACACTGGTAAACAAGTATCATCCTTACAATTCTAGGATCAGTTCCATAAGAGTATGTCACCTAAATGCAGTATTGGCTCTAGATATATTTCCAAATTCTATTCCAAGTGCTTTATAAGATTTTGTTACATAAGTCAATAGTGAAGTTGTGACAAAATCTTATGAAGAAAACATGTGTATTCTCTGCCTTTTTCTTTGTTATTATCTTTAATATAGTTCAATCGTATAAATCACAGAACGCACAAAGATATAACAAAGCTGGCAATCTAAGTGAACCCAAGAGAAAGAGGTCTTATTCTAAGTGCCTGGTTAGTGGATTACTTTTGCTATTAGTATCTGCAATGTATTTAATGCACAGTTCTCAACTTTACTAAAGACTAAGGGTTAAACAGTTTCGTAATTAGACTGTGTCTATTTGTTTTAATCATCGAGGTCCTATCTCTTGCTCATAATAACTTTGCCACTAGGTGGAAACCTTTAAAAGATGATAGCTGTTTCTTTTCAACAGGATCAGATTTAATTCTAATTTATAGATATTGGAAGAAGCTTAAAATTTTTGTTTCCTCTGAATCAAAAAGTAAGATCTCTAACAGGAGCTGAAACAATTGGGATTTAACTTGGTTTAAGTCTGAACTATCTTTGAAATCATTTTTTAAAAGAAGCCATTCAGAGCTTACATATGCTAAAAGCTTGAACTGAAGTTCAGTCCAAAAGCATTTTGAAAAGTCTCCATTCTGCTTTGTCCATTTTCCATATCTAGTGTAATGGTTTAATATGATTTTATTTTGCATTTTCTGCCTAATAACCTTATACAATAGTTAGCATATTGAAACTGTCCACATCTGCTTGAGAGGTTCATTAGGCACTTAACTAGATCTTTATTTGATTTAGGCCTTAGAGCACTTGGCGTTTCATCTCTCATGAAGTTGCCTATTCATGCTCTGAGCTAGTTCAACCTTAGAGAAGCCAAAACAGCACCCTTGGCAGTGGGGATCGCTTTTACTGCCATCATTTTAGCTAAAACTCTGCTTTGCCCCATTATTAAAAATGAAAATAATTTTAAATGTAAACATATGCATGCCTCATGCATCCATACTCATTCACTCTGAACTTGAAGCTACTTGGACTTACTCTCTAACCAAAACATCAAAATCTATGTTTTTTAAAAAGTTGAAATTCATTAAAGCAATATAGTTCCAGAAGTGGGAAATAAACTGGCACAGATTCCAGCATATTTTCTTGGGATTATTTAGAACACATTGGAACATTTATCTATTACTGAAACAGTTAAGCTAACTGTGTGACTGGGTTTTTACAACTTATTTGTGGAGGATTTGAAAGTAACTGATCCTTACTCTCAGAGCCATGCTACTAAAAATATAATTAAAGCTAATAATTCATAATGTCTGAGCAGTATCTGGAGGAACAAGAGAGAACTGTTCCCCACAGCTGAGTTCTGCGCAGCTAACTGGTGGCATTCAGGAATGTTCTGGCCATTTCTCTCAAGCATCTGGCAATAACTTCTGCTGACAGCAGGCGAACAGATTTGATGGATCAGTATTGAATCTGGAATGGAAATGTTATTTTCCCTAATGTACCCAGAACCCTTTCAGGATGTCAGATAAAGCTTTACTTTGGGGATAGAATATATAAACTACCTCTAACCATCCATTAATCTAATACCCCTTTAGGGGGGAAACTGTCAAATTAAGTCTATGTCCAAATGTTGATTCAAAGAGCCAAAAGAAGGAAAAATTTGAAACATCTTTGATATTTAGAATCACATAATTTTAAAGCTATAAGGATCTTTGTAATTAAATGCAATAGAATTATTTTATTTTTCCAAATAAGGAGAAAATCTAGAAAAGGCAAATTGTTTTCACAAAGTTTTGAATCTCTGTCTAGAAATCATTTCAATGTACCTAATACTTCATTCAGTTTCTGTAACTTATATACAAGAACATTTCAAACCTAGTTGCATGGAGAATCATGGGCAGGGTGAGGAGGTCAAAAATACAAATGTAAAAGCCCACTGCAGACCAATTAAACAGAATAGAATTTCTAGATAGGGCCATGGCATACGTATGTATGTATGCAGGTATGCATGTGTGTATGTGTACATGTGTGCTGTATGTATTTAAGTCTCAAGATGATTCTAAAATGCAGGAGAATTGAGAACCAGTTGATTCATACTTTGGTCACCTTTATCAGAAAATAAACAAATAGATGTTTGTGTCCTGTCTTATTCTTGCTAGAATATGGCCATTTCTTACCTTCAAGCCTCACCAACCAAAAATTATTTTTATGAGAAATAAATCTTCTCTGTTATGATAAAATACTGCATGTACAAACCATGTAGATAAAGCAAGTTATAAAATGTTGTTAGTATCAATGTGTTAAGTCGCTTAGTCATGTCTGACTCTTTGTGACCCCATGGACTGTAGCACACCAGGCTCCTCTGTCCATAGTATTCTCCAGGCAAGAATACTGCAGTGGGTTGCCATTTCCTTCTCCAGGGGATCTTCCCCACCCAGGGAGTGAACCTAACTCTCTTAAGTCTCCTAATTGCAGGTGGGTTCTTTACCACTAGGTGCCACCTGTGAAGTATCTCATCTACCCAGGAGTATCTGCATTTTAGGATAAAGTAACAGAACAGAAACAGAGTTTCAGTTTAACAAGAATGTTTTAGATAGATCAAAGATTATGAAAGATATTTTGGGTGAAAGACCCCAATCGAACCTCTAAATTAAACCATATTTATAGCTTTATACAGTCAGCAAAAACAAGACCAGGAGCTGACTGTGGCTCAGACCATGAACTCCTTATTGCCAAATTCAGACTTAAATTGAAGAAAGTAGGGAAAACCAGTAGACCATCCAGGTATGACCTAAATCAAATCCTTTATGATTATACAGTGGAAGTGAGAAATAGATTTAAGGGCCTAGATCTGATAGATAGAGTGCCTGATGAACTATGGAATGAGGTTCATGACATTGTACAGGAGACAGGGATCAAGACCATCCCCATGGAAAAGAAATGCAAAAAAGCAAAATGGCTGTCTGGGGAGGCCTTACAAATAGCTGTGAAAAGAAGAGAAGCGAAAAGCAAAGGAGAAAAGGAAAGATATAAATATCTGAATGCAGGGTTCCAAAGAATAGCAAGGAGAGATAAGACAGCCTTCCTCAGTGATTAATGCAAAGAAATAGAGGAAAACAACAGAATGGGAAAGACTAAGGATCTCTTCAAGAAAATCAGAGATACCAAAGGAACATTTCACGCAAAGATGGGCTCGATAAAGGACAGAAATGGTATGGACCTAACAGAAGCAGAAGATATTAAGAAGAGATGGCAAGAATACACAGAAGAACTGTACAAAAAAGAGCTTCACGACCCAAATAATCACGATGGTGTGATCACTGACCTAGAGCCAGACATCCTGGAATGTGAAGTCAAGTGGGCCTTAGAAAGCATCACTACGAACAAAGCTAGTGGAGGTGATGGAATTCCAGTTGAGCTATTCCAAATCCTGAAAGATGATGCTGTGAAAGTGCTGCACTCAATATGCCAGCAAAATTGGAAAACTCAGCAGTGGCCACAGGACTGGAAAAGGTCAGTTTTCATTCCAATCCCAAAGAAAGGCAATGCCAAAGAATGCTCAAACTACTGCACAATTGCAGTCATCTCACAGGCTAGTAAAGTACTGCTCAAAATTCTCCAAGCCAGGCTTCAGCAATATGTGAACCGTGAACTTCCTGATGTTCAAGCTGGTTTTAGAAAAGCCAGAGGAACCAGAGATCAAATTGCCAACATCCGCTGGATCATCGAAAAAGCAAGAGAGTTCCAGAAACACATCTATTTCTGCTTTATTGACTATGCCAAAGCCTTTGACTGTGTGGATCACAATAAACTGTGGAAAATTCTGAAAGAGATGGGAATACCAGAACACCTGATCTGCCTCTTGAGAAATTCGTATGCAGGTCAGGAAGCAACATTTAGAACTGGACATGGAACAACAGACTGGTTCCAAATAGGAAAAGGAGTACATCAAGGCTGTATATTGTCACCCTGTTTATTTAACTTATATGAAGAGTACATCATGAGAAATGCTGGACTGGAAGAAACACAAGCTGGAATCAAGATTGCCGGGAGAAATACCAATAACCTCAGATATGCAGATGACACCACCCTTATGGCAGAAAGTGAAGAGGAACTCAAAAGGCTCTTGATGAAAGTGAAAGTGGAGAGTGAAAAAGTTGGCTTAAAGCTCAACATTCAGAAAACAAAAATCATGGCATCCGGTCCCACCACTTCATGGGAAATAGATGGGGAAACAGTGGAAATATTGTCAGACTTTATTTTTTTGGGCTCCCAAATCACTGCAGATGGTGACTGCAGCCATGAAATTAAAAGACGCTTACTCCTTGGAAGGAAAGTTATGATCAACCTAGATAGCATATTCAAAAGCAGAGACATTACTTTGCCAACAAAGGTCCATCTAGTCAAGGCTATGGTTTTTCCTGTGGTCATGTATGGATGTGAGAGTTGGACTGTGAAGAAGGCTGAGAGCCAAATAATTGATACTTTTGAACTGTGGTGTTGGAGAAGACTCTTGAGAGTCCCTTGGACTGCAAGGAGATCCAACCAGTCCATTGTGAAGGAGATCAGCCCTGGGATTTCTTTGGAAGGAATGATGCTGAAGCTGAAACTCCAGTACTTTGGCCACCTCATGAGAAGAGTTGACTCACTGGAAAAGACTCTGATGCTGGGAGGGATTGGGGGCAAGAGGAGAAGGGGACGACAGAGGATGAGATGGCTGGATGGCATCACTGACTCGATGGACGTGAGTCTGAGTGAACTCCGGGAGTTGGTGATGGACAGGGAGGCCTGGCGTGCTGCGATTCATGGGGTAGCAAACAGTCGGACACGACTGAGCGACTGATCTGAGCTGAGCTGATTCTACCTCCCCAATGGCTCCATATTTTTTACTGCGGTTTAACTTGCTTCCATTATAGGAATAACCTTCCACTTCAGGTAAGTTTATGAGAGTGAGAAGGTACTCATGATTAAATGTGTAGGTGATAAGCACCACATTTAATCATCACAATTAGAATCCTCCTTTCTCCAAGAAGGAGATACCATTATTTCCACATAAGATCCAAGTAAACTGCTCAAAGAAGTTAAACTGTCTAAGGCAATTCGTCTACTTGGCAGTAGAACCAGGGCTCAAAACACTTTTTTATCTGATTACAGAGCAAAATGTACTTTAAAATAACATGGTTTACAAATTCAAAATGATCCCCCCAAAAAAGTAAACCAAAACAAAAAAATACCTGTATGGAGCCACAAAAAGAATCAGCTTGGCATTTTCACTGTTGATACCATGTGATACATGTCTTCAGAGGGTTTCTGTCGAAGTTTAAATACTTATTTGATAGCAGCCATATAACAGTACCTTGAATGAGCAATGCTACTAGTGTCTCTAGCATCTTTTAAAAATGAAGCTTCTACATATCAGTTTTGGAAGAGCAGCTTGCTTTTCAGCTTTCACTCTGTTAGCTTTAAGTCTCTTGTTTATCCTAAAGGAAATTTCCAAGACAGTGATGTGTTTATTTCATAGAAAAACAGCACTTCAATATTATAGTTGGAAACACACTTCAGAAAGCTTTGTGGTCCTTCTCACACCAACCCTGGCATTATACTGGTGACCCCTCAGAGCACATAGGGGCCCTGGAGAGGACTTGGATGTCCGTCTGTGGTCACAGGGTCTTATAGCCCCTCGTTCGTAGGTCTGACAGGCTCTGGCCTTTGGCAACCACTAGGAGAAGGAAATGGCAACCCACTCCAGTGTTCTTGCCTGGAGAATCCCAGGGACAGGGGAGCCTGGTGGGCTGCCATCTATGGGGTCGCACAGAGTCAGACACAACTAAAGCGACTTGGCAGCAGTAGCAGCAGCAGCTGACCACGTATGCAGACGACCTCCTGAAAGCGAAGAGATTCTGAGAGGACTTTGGACGGGGCAGTTAAAAGTTTTTCCACTTGTGTGATGGTAAAAGTGGGCATTAAGGTAAATCTGAGGCACTCTGAGTGTCTGTGGCTGGGTTCCAAAACTCCTTAAGTCACTGCAGCACTGCCTCAGAGTCTAGCCTCCAGCAGGGGAGTGGGAAGAAGCACCTCCGCCTCAGAGATGCAGAAGCACTCTCAAATCAGGACACACTATGAAATTAATAGCTCTTCCTCCCATTCTGAAGGCTGTCTTTTCACCTTGCTTATAGTTTCCTTCATTGTGCAAAAGCTTTTAAGTTTAATTAGGTCCCAATCGTTTATTTTTGCTTTTATTTCCATTACTCTGAGAGGTAGGCCATAGAGTATCTTGCTGTGATTTATGTCAGAGTGTTTTGCCTATGTTTTTCTCTAGGATTTTTATGGTTTCCAGTCTTACATTTAGATCTTTAATCCATTTTGAGTTTATTTTTGTGTATGGTGTTAGGAAGTGTTCTAGTTTCATTCTTTTACAAGTGGTTGACCAGTTTTCCCAGCACCACTTGTTAAAGAGATGATCTTTTCTCCATTGCATATTTTTGCTTCTTTTGTCAAAGATAAGGTGTCCATAGATGTGTGGATTTATCTCTGAGCTTTCTATTTTGTTCCATTGATCTATATTTCTGTCTTTGTGGCAGTACCATACTGTCTTACGACTGTAACTTTGTGGTATAGTCTGACGTCAGGCAGGTTGATTCCTCCAGTTTCATTCTTTCTCAAGATTGCTCTGGCTATTCAAGGTTTTTTGTATTTCCATACAAATTGTGAAATTATTTGTTCTAGTTCTGTAAAAAATGACCATTGGTAGCTTGATAGGAATTGCATTGAATGTATAGATTGCTTCATGTAGTATACTCATTTTCACTATATTATAGCAAACAAAGCAACTGACAATTAATCTCAAAAATATACAAGCAGCTCATTCAGCTCAATACCAGATAAGAAATGACCCAATCAAAAAAATGGGCCAAAAAGCTAAACACACATTTCTACAAAGAAGACATCCAGATGGCTAACAAACACATGAAAAGATGCTCAATATCACTCATTATCAGAGAAATGCAAATCAAAACCAAAATGAAGTACCATCTCACACTGGTCAGAATGGCTGCTATCAAAAACTCTACAAACAATAAATGATGGAGAGGGTGTGGAGAAAAGGGAATCCTCTTACACTGTTGGTGGGAATGCAAACTAGTACAGACACTATAGAGAACAACATGGAGATTCCTTAAAAAACTGGAAATAGAACTGCCATACAAACCAGCAATACCACTGATGGGTATACACACTGAGGAAATCAGAACTGAAAGAGACACAGGTACCCCAATGTTTATTGCAGCACTGTTTACAATAGCTAGGATATAGAAGCAACCTAGATGTCCATCAGCAGACAAATGGTTAAGAAAGCTGTCCTACATATACACAATGGAATATCACTCAGCTATTAAAAAGAACACATTTGAATCAGTTCTAATGAGGTGGATGAAATGGGAGCCTACTGTAAGAGTGAGGTAAATCACAAAGAAAAACACCAATACAGTATATTAACACATATATATGGAATTTAGAAATATGGTAATGATGACCCTACATGAAAGACAGCAACAGAGACACAGATATAAAGAATAGACTTTTGGACTCTGTGGGAGAAGGTGAGGGTGGGATGATTTGAGAAATAGCATTGAAATATGTATATTACCATATGTGAAATAGATGACCAATCCAAGTTCAATGCATGAAACAGGGCACTTAAAGCTGATGAACTGGGACAACCCAGAGGGATGGGATGGGGAGGGAGGTTCAGGATGGGGGACACATGTACACCCGTGGCTAATTCATGTCAATGTATGGCAAAAACCACCACAATATTGTAAAGTAATTAGCCTCCAATTAAAATAAATAAATTAAATTTTTTTAAGTAGCTCTTCCTGCACTTTCCACACACAATGAAATACTGACTCTTCCTACTTCTTCCTCCTCAGTGTTAACCAACTCCTGTTCTGTCCCTCTATGTTTTTGTAACCTTTTTTTTTTTTTTTTTGGTTCCCCTAAATTAATATTGGTGGGAATTTTGTCATTTGTAAATAAAGTTCAAGAAGAGGAGGGTGAAAGCATTTCACTCTTCAAAATTATATGTGTTTTATAGGATTTATACACTGATATTTACAAAATGCTGATAAAACAAATAAAAGAAAATCTTTAAAAAAAATAAGAAGCCATGTTTATGTATTGGAAGACAACATAGTAAATGATGCCAATTCTACCCAAGTTGATCTAAATGTTTAATGACACTTCTATCAAAATCTCAGCAGGATGTTTTGTAGATATAGACAAACTTATTTTAAAATTTATTTGGAAAGCCTCATCTCAAGCCTTAGAATAGAAAACTAAAGTTGAAAAAGAAGAATAATGTAGTTGGACTAAATCCATGCACTATTAAAACCTATTGTATAGCTACATGAATCAAAATAGTGTGGTATTGGTGGTTTGGCTGTGGGATACACACATGAATTGGTAGAACAGAGAAAGTAAACAGACCCAAATAAATAGCCTAACTGATAGACAAAGGAGAAAAAGCAATTTAGTTAAAGGAAGAATACCATTTAGAGGTAAATCAGTCAAGCCACCAACCAATCTCAACCTAAGCTTCATACATGTATATAAATTAAGTCATGATGAATCACAGACTTAAAATGTAAAGATATAAAACTAGAGCACTTTTAGAAAAATAGAAAATAGGATCTACAGTGAGGCAAAGAGTTTTTTGATTTGACATCAAAAAAATGATTGATAAAAGGAAATATCAATATATTGTACCTCTTCAAAATTAAGTCTTTGCTCCCCAAAAGACCCTACTAAATGGGTGAAAACACAAGTCAAACATACACACACAGCAGACAAAAAATGGATTAAAAGAAACATTTGCTCATTTATTTAGCAAAGGACTAATATGTTGAGTATATAAAGATTTCTCAAAACTCTGCAGTATGAAAAAAAAAAGGAAGCAGGGAAAAAGACATGAACTAAAAATGAACAGACATTTCACCAAAGATAATGGTAAATAAGCACACAAATATTCAACATTGTTAGCCATTAGGGAAACCTAAATTAAAACTACAATAAGATATTACATATCAGAATGCCTGAAATAAAGAATACTGACAACAGCAAATGCTAATTTGGACAAAGTGAAGCTAGATGACTCATAAGCTGCTGATGGTAATATAAAATGGTAAATCCATTTTGGCAAATTCTTTGAAATTATTTGGAACATAAGTTGGCAGTATCTTATAAAACTAAACATGTAACTATTATATGATCCAACATTTGCACACTTGGGAATTTGTCCCAGAGAAATGAAAACTGTTTTAGTCCAAAAACCTGTGCATGAATGCTCTTGGCAGCTTTATTTGCAATAGCCAAAAACTAGAAACAATCCAGATGTTCTTTGAATGTACACTTAACTCAAATTTAAAGTTTATTTTTAAAATGCATTTTTCTGTTCAAAAGCAAAGCTGTCAAGTACTATCTTTGTTTAAAATATAAATCTAACCAGTGTGTTTAAATAAGAATTAAAATATATTTTTTAGTTCTACAGATGACTGTAAAGGATTTATCAAAAGCATTTTTAGCACACATGGAAATGCAGAGGCATAATTTTTAGTAAGTTAAGAACATTTGCAAGTACTTAAGAACCCAGAGAAATAGACATGAAGTTGTAGCTGAAAAGGAACTTGTATTAGTTCTGTGGTCTTAAACAAGTGCTTGGCACATAATAGACTTTCACGTATTTGAGGAGTAAGCTGAGAATGAAAAGGAAAATGTGGTTATGATGGTGAGGATTATGATGATAATTTTGGTGGGTGTGATGGTGGTGATGAGCATGGGTTAAGACTGAGTAAGAGAAGTTTCAATTTGCATTCAAAATTTTTCTGTGTAAGGCAATGAGGTGACTAAAGATTATGTCCAATAATGTTTTTATTCTTACTGTATTTGTAAGTGCTTTTCACTTTGAAATATACCTCATGAAACTTTCTTAGAAATGTTTCATGGTTGTTGAGTTTTGTTGTTGTTTGATTCTCATGATAACTTATAAAACTAATCTCACTTCTGAATGGCTTATTCTTAAGCAAGTAAGTGGTATCTTTGCTATTTATCTTTTCCTAATTTTCTTTAAATGTCATGCTGTAAATTTAAAATACTGAAAAGTTTTATTAATTAAAAATTTTAGCAAGCAATAGAAGGTAATTTAACTCTTATATTTAGATGGTATGAGCATGCAGTGAATTCTCATAAAACTATGGCTATTAACATCAATTGCCAATCTCTGTCAAGAAGTCGAACTTCTCTTAGAGAGAGGAAAGAAAAAAAAAAAAAAACAATCAAAATTAGAAGCTTGGACACCAGGACATGTTCATTTAAACATGCTTTAAAATGTAAGACAGGCATTGAGTATTTGGAAATCACATGAGGTGAGGTAATGATATAACTTCTCTTTGACAAATCATTGCCACACATCTCCAGTAGCAAAGCATTTTTTACACTGTATGTTAATTGAGAATTACCAGCCTATAAAAATGTGACAAAAGTGACTGACTTCAGTATAATTACAGCAACATTACAGGTAGAGGTAAATCTATTTTTCCTGCTAATGTTTGATATTTATTTTTAACTTTTTAATTGTCCTGGTATGTGAGATGTGAACCAACACATGAATTGTTATAAAATTGACTTGAAAATAAGCACCTAAACGGAGGGAAGCTGAGGAAGATTTGATAATCAGACTGTTTACTGTTCAGTTCAGTTCAGTTCAGTTACTCAGTCATGTCCGACTCTGCAACACCGTGGACTGCAGCACGCCAGGCCTCCCTGTCCATCACCACTTCCTGGAGTTTACTCAAATTCATGTCCATCAAGTCAGTGATGCCATCCAGCCATCTTATCCTCTGTCATCCCCTTCTCCTCCTGCATTCAATCTTTCCCAGCATGGAGTCTTTTTCAATGAGTCAGTTCTTTGAATCAGGTAGCCCAAGTACTGGAGTTTCAGCTTCAGCATCAGTCCTTCCAATGAATATTCAGGACTGATTTCCTTTAGGATGGACTGGTTATCTCCTTGCAGTCCAAGGGACTCTCAAGAGTCTTCTCCAACATCACAGTTCAAAAGCATCAATTCTTCAGCACTCAGCTGTCTTTATAGTCCAATTCTCACATCCATGTATGACTACTGGAAAAACCATAGCTTTGACAAAATGGAATTGTGTTGGCAAAGCAATATCTCTGCTTTTAATATGCTATATAGATCGGTCATATCTTTTCTTTCAAGGAGCAAGCACCTTTTAATTTCATGGCTTCAGTCACCATCTGCAATGATTTTGGAGACCGAAAAGAGAAAGTCTCTCACTGTTTCCATTATTTTTCCATCTATTTGCCATGAAGTGATGGGACCAGAGGCCATGATCTTAGTTTTCTGAATGTTGAATTTTAAGCCAACTTTTTCACTCTCCTCTCACTTTCATCAAGAGGCTCTTTAGTTCTACTTCACTTTCTGCCATAAGGGTGGTGTTACCTGCATATCTGAGGTTATTGATATTTCTCCTGGCAATCTTGATTCCAGCTAGTGCTTCATCCAGCCTTACATTTCGCATAATGTACTCTGCATATATGTTAAATAAACAGGATGAGAATATAAAGTCTTCATGTACTCCTTTCCCAATCTGGAACCAGTCTGTTGTTCCACGTCCTGTTCTAACTATTGCTTCTTGATCTGCATACCAATTTCTCAGGAGGCAGGTAAGGTGGTTTGGTATTTCCACCTCTTTCAAAATTTTCCAGTTTATTGTTATCCACACAGTCAAAGGCTTTGGTGTAGTCAATAACATCTACTTCTGTAGATGTTTTTCTGGCACTCTCATGCTTTTTGAATGATCCAACAGATGTTGGCAATTTGAACTCTGGTTCCTCTGCCTTCTCTAAATCCAGCTTGAACATCTGGAATTTCATTGTTTACATACTGTTCAAACCTGACTTGAAGAATTTTGAGCATTACTTTGCTAGCATTTGAGATGAGCATAACTGTGCAGTAGCGTAAGCATTCTTTGGCATTGTCTTCTTTGGGATTGAAATGAGAACTGACGTTTTCCAGTCCTGTGGCCACTGCTGAGTTTTCAAAATTTACTAGCATATTGAGTATAGCACTTTCACAGCATCATCTCTTAGGATTTGAAATAGCTCAACTGGAATTCCATTACCTCCACTAGATTTGTTTTTAGTGATACTTCCTAAGGCCCACTTGACTTTGCATTCCAAGATGTCTGGCTGTAGGTGAGTGATCACACCATCATGGTTATCTGGGTCATGAAGATCTTTTTTGTGCAGTTCTTCTGTGTATTCTTGCCACCTCTTCTTTGCCAGGAGCCAGCACAGGAGTTCCCACCCATGACAAAGGTCATGTGGAAAGGCCTGATATGCAAAGGTGAGTCAGGACTCGAGGGCCCCCCTGGATCTGCCTGAGCATCTACCCCAAAACCAGAATCTGTCTGTTTTACTATTTTACAACTTTCACCAACTCCTCTGACATTAACGGGGGGCTATCCCCGATCACCTTTCTCTGAAGGAAATCAACTTAGGGCTCTAGTTATTTAGCCTCCTGGGCATAATAGGAGTGTTTCAATCCAGACCCCTCAGATGGCTCTCTAACTTGCCTGACAGGTTTATCCAGACTCCTATAGCTACACATACGATTGTTTACAGCCTCCCAACAGCTAGAGGCACGGGGAGTTTAAGATAGTCAAATAGTATAGAGCCTCTCAGAGAGTTAGAAATTGTTAGAATAGAACTAGTAGAAGATTTCATTGTTGACCCAATGCTTGCTGCCAAGTTTCCACATCCCCTATATTGTGTCCTTAGGAGTATATTAATTAATATAGTTGGTATATAGAAAAAATAAGTAGTGGCCTTAGTGTTAACAACTTTAGACCCTTAAGGTAATAAATTCTTTCCTTTGTTATAAGCCCACTGCACCTTTGCTCTATAGGAATGCAACTTTATCTAACACCTTCGGAGGATGGCGCCAAACTTTAAAATAATTACTCTTAGAGAAAATAAGTCTTATGGTTGAAAAACCTTTATCAGAGTCATAAAATATTAACAGGCCTTCTGGCCAGAAGATGATGTAAATCACCTAAAGCATTTGTATACGATAAGTTTGCAGGAAAGAAACCCTGGTCTCGATAAGGATCAAAGACTGCTGACTTTGCATGATTTTACACCCCCTATTATCCTCTATGCACAACTTAAGGTATATAAGCTCCCTTTGAAAATAAAGCTACCGGCCTTGCTCGAAGCTCAGTCTCCCCGTGTCGTTCTTTCTTGCTTCCTTTGCTCTCCTTTTCTTCTCTGTTCTTCCTTCAGGATGACTGACTAGGAGTGTGGGGGCTCTTTGAGACCACTTACTTGCCTGGGCTTCTAAGACCCACTCGAGAAAGTGCCCAGGGTGGGGCACCTTTCGCGATTCGAGAGGGCGCCTGCGGCCTCTGTAGTCAGAGCAAGTTCGGTGTCACGAACTTTATTAGTTTCCCACGTAAACCAGTCAGGTCAAGCCTCTGTGTCTTTCTCCTTTTATCTATCCTTTTAATCACCAACGTCGTCCTCCTGAGGGAATCCCTGAATCCAACCGGGGCTGGACCCCAGGACTTCTTAATATCTTCTACTTCTGTTAGGTCCATACCATTTCTGTCCTTTACTGTGCCCATCTTTGCATGAAATGTTCCCTTGGTATCTCTAATTTTCTTGAAGAGATCTCTAGTCTTTCCCATTCAATTATTTTCCTCTATTTCTTTGCATTGATCACTGAGGAAGGCTTTCATATCTATCCTTGTTATCCTTTAGAACTCTGCATTCAAATAGGTATATCTTTCCTTTTCTCCTTTGCCTTTCACTTCTGTTCTTTACACAGCTATTTGTAAGGCCTCCTCAGACAACAAAATAGCTGGTTTTAGAAAAGGTAGAGGAACCAGAGATCAAATTGCCATCTGCTGGATCATCAAAAAAGCAAGAGAGTTCCCCCAAAACTTCTATTTCTGCTTTATTGACTATCCAGGGCCTTTGACTGTGTGGATCACAATAAACTGTGGAAAATTCTGAAAGAGATGGGAATACCAGACCACCTGACTTGCCTCTTGAGAAACCTCTATACAGGTCAGGAAGCAACAGTTAGAACTGGATATACAACAGACTGGTTCCAAATAGGAAAAGGAGTACGTCAAGGCTGTATATTGTCACCCTGTTTATTTCACTTATATGCAGAGTACGTCATGAGAAATGCTGGGCTGGATGAAACACAAGCTGGGATCAAGATTGCCAGGAGAAATATCAATAACCTCAGAAATGTAGATGACACCACCCTTATGGCAGAAAGTGAAGAAGAACTAAAGAGCCTCTTGATGAAAGTGAAAGTGGAGAATGAAAAAGTTGGGTTAAATCTCAACATTCAGAAAACTAAGATCATGGCATCTGGTCCCATCAGTTCATGGCAAATAGATGGGGAAACAGTGGAAACAGTGTCAGACTTTATTTTGGGGGGCTCTAAAATCACTGCAGATAGTGATTTCAGCCATGAAATTAAGATGCTTACTCCTTGGAAGGAAAGTTATGACCAACCTAGACAGCATATTGAAAAGCAGAGACATTACTTTCCCAAGAAAGGTCTGTCTAGTCAAGGCTATGCTTTTTCCAGTGGTCATTTATGGATGCGAGAGTTGGACTATAAAGAAACCTGAGAGCCAAAGAATTGATGCTTTTGATCTGTGCTGTTGGAGAAGTCTTAAGAGTCCCTTGGACTACAAGGAGATCCAACCAGTCCATCTTTAAGGAGATCAGTCTTGAGTGTTCATTAGAGGGACTGATGTTGAAGCTGAAACTCCAATACTTTGGCCACCTGATGTGGAGAGCTTGAGAGGGTAACAGGCAGGAAGGCCAGGGGTCTCCAAATAGAGGAAATAGCCTGCAAGTGTCAGACATTTTTATCTCTCTTAAGCAGCAGGAGGAAACAAACTAGCAATATTTTTTCCTTCTCTATACAAATTTAAAGGGAGGTTTCTCTTAAAATATTGTGTTGCCATAATGACACCCGGTTTCGCCTGAAGTTAGCTATTCTCGAGTCTAGAGATAACCAATGCCTTTTTCTTATGGAAATGTTTGTCTTAAGCTATGCTAATGTACTATGCCTTTACCCCAAACTCTGTCTCCAAGTCGGTTCCGCCTCTTGGCCCAGAACCTACTTGACAAACCAGTATGGATATTGTTCCCCTAATCTATGTAAATGAAACTATTTGTATGGTGGTCTGCCCTTCTTCAAGATTCAAGTTAATCATTTTATGGCCCAGGATAAACCATTTGGTGCCAAGATTATCCCAAAATGCATCTTATGGGTGAGGGGCCTGGTGCCATTCTGAATTTTAAGACACTCCTTTCTTTCATTAACAGACTGCTAGTGACTATATAACATCCAGCTAAAGACTAGCAGGGGGGTACTCTTTCTGCCCCCTTCTGATGCCTATGTCAGAAGCTTTCTCTATCTTCTTTATACTTTAATAAAACTTTATTACACAAAAGCTCCGAGCGATCAAGCCTCGTCTCTGGCCCCGGATTGAATTCTTCTCCTCCGGGGGCCAAGAATCCTGGTGTATTCGCGTGATTCAACAACAACCTTTCAAGCTGACTCATTGGAAAAGATCCTGATGCTGGGAAAGATTGAGGGCAGGGGGAGAAGGAGACAACAGAGGATGAGATGATTGGATGGCATCACTGACACAATGGACATGGATTTGGGTAGACTCCAGATGTTGGTGATGGACAGGGAGGCCTGGCTTGCTGCAGTTCATGGGGTCACAAAGAGTCGGACATGACTGAGTGACTGAACTGAACTGAACTCAGACAACCATTTTGCCTTTTTACATTTCTTTTTCTTGGGGCTGGTCTTGATCACTGCCTCCTGTACAATGTCACAAACCTCTGTCCATAGTTCTTCAGGCACTCTATCAGGTCTAATCCCTTGAATCTGTTTTTCACTTTTACTGTGTAATCATAAGGGGTATGATTTAGGTCATATCTTAATGGTCTAGTAGTTTTCCCTACTTTCTTCAATTTAAGTCTAAATTTGTCAGTAATGACTTCATGATCTTAGATCTTAGCCACAGTCAGCTCCCAGTCTTGTTTTTGCTGGCTGTATAGAGCTTCTCCATCTTTGGCTGCAAAGAATATAATTAATCTGATTTCAGTATTGACCATCTGGTGATGTCCATGTGTAGAGTTTTCTATTGTGTTGTTGGAAGGTGTTTGCTTTGGCCAGTACATTCTCTTGGCAAAACTCTGTTAGTCTTTGACCTGCTTAGTTTTGTACTCCAAGGCCAAATTTGCCTGTTACTCCAGGTATATCTTGATTTCCTTCTTTTCCATTCCAGAGGAAGGAATTGTTTCAGACTCTCTTGTTGACTTTGATGGCTACTCCATATCTTCTAAGGGCTTCTTGCTCACAGAAGGAGATATAATGGTCATCTGAGTTAAATTCACCTATTCCAGTCCATAAGTTCATTGATTCCTAAAATGTCGTTGTTCACTCTTGCCCTCTCCTGTTTGATCACTTCCAATTTGCCTTGATTCATGAACCAAACATTCCAGGGTCTTTGCAATATTTTCCTTACAGCATCAAGCTTTACTTCCATCACCAGTCACATCCACAACTGGCTGTTGTTTTTGCTTTAGCTCAGTATCTTCATTCTTTCTGGAGTTATTTCTCCACTGATCTCCAGTAGTGTATTGGGCATCTACTGATCTGGGGAGTTCATCTTTCAGTATCCTACCTTTCTGCCTTTTCATACTGTTCATGGGGTTCTCAAGACAGAATACTGAATAGTTTCCTATTCCCCTCTCCAGTGGACCACGTTTTATCAGAACTCTCCATTATGACCCATCCATCTTAGATGGCCCTATAGGGCATGACTCATAGTTTCATTGAGTTAGACAAGTCTGTGGTCCATGTGATCAGTTTGATTAGTTTTCTGTGATTGTAGTTTTCATTCTCTTGGCCCTCTAATGGATAAGGATAAGAAGCTTATTGAAGCTTCCTGATGGGAGAGACTGACTGAGGGGGAAACTGGTCTTTTCTGATGGGCAGGGTCATGCTCAGTAAATATTTAATCCTATTTTCTGTTGGTGGGTGGGGCTGTGTTTCCTCCCTGTTGTTTGACCTGAGGCCAAACTATGGTGGAGGTCATGAAGATAATGGTGACCTCCTTCAAAAGGTTCCATGAGTCCACTGCTGCACTGAGTGCCCCTGACCCCGCAGCAGGCCACCACCAACCCATTCCTCTACCAGAGACTCCTGGACACTAATGGGCAAGTCTGGGTCAGCCTCTTGTGGAGTTACTGCTCCTTTCTCCTGGGTCCTGGTGTGTACAAGATTTTGTTTGTGCCCTCAAAGAGTCTGTTTCCACAGTCCTGTCTATGTTCTGGTGGCTCTAAGGTGGGGTTAATGGCAACCTCCTCCAAGAGGGCTTATGCCATACCCATGTCTGTGGCACCCAAAGCCCCTGCCCCTGTGGCAGTCTACTGCTGACCTGTACCTCCACAGGAGACACTCAAACACAGTTCTGGTTTGGCCTCTGTGGGGTCCTTGGGGCCTGGTGCACACAAGGTTTCTTTGAATCCTCCAAGTGTCTCTGGTGGGTATGGAAAGTGAAGTCACTCAGTCATGTCCGACTCTTTGTGACCTCATGGACTGTAGCTTGCCAGGCCCCTCCATCCATGGGATTCTCCAGACAAGAATACTGGATTGAGTTGCTGTTTCCTTCTCCAGGGGATCTTCCTGACCCAGGGATCGAACCTGGGTCTCCTACACTGCAGACAGACTCTTTACTGTCTGAGCCACCAGGGGTGGGTATGGGGTTCTATTCTAAATGTGATTTCTTCCCTCCTACCATCTTTCTGGGGCTTCTCCTTTGCCCTTGGACATGGAGAATCTTTTTTGGTGGGATTCAACATCCTCTTGTCGATGGTTGTTCAGCAGCTAGTTGTAATTTTGGAGTTCTCACAGGAGAAGATGAGTGCACATCTTTCTACTCTGCCATCTTCCTCTGGCATCCTCCTCCATTTACTGTGTAAGTGTAACATTTATGTTGCTATTTACCATAACATGAAATGTCTATGAGGTGCTCTTGGGCAGGAACTCTTTGCTAGCAAGCTATCAAGCTTAACTGGGATAACCTGTAGGAAATCTTTAGTAAACAAACAAGCCATTCAGTTCTTGGGAGATGCTTGTACATATTAGCATGACACAGTCATTGTCATCTTTAAAGAGTAATCCCTAAGCCACTGTTAGTTGTACTCTGATCGTTGTGAGTCAGTACAAATTTTATAAAATATTCACTTGTCTTCCTACTCTAAATTCCATTTTCTTACCCGTTAGGATTTTTTTTTTTTTTTTCCTTTTCTGCAAAACCTAGTCTCCCTTGAATTTAATTTAAAATCTGTGTGCCCTCCAAGCTCACTAGTTTGAAATTATAGAAAAACATGCAGTAATTTTCAGCTAACTTTCAATAAACTCTAAATGATAGAAGCATGCTGAGTTGAAAGCTATAAGAAACATGAGAAGAATATTGATCATCAATATGCTTGTCTGTTACCTTCTCTCTTGAGCATTGCTTGGGAGACCTATCCTTTGGGAAAATGCTGGGGTGATAGTTGGGACCCTACTTGTAGGTGTATTGTTGTGTTGTTAGTCGCTTTAGTCATGTCTGACTCTTTATGACCCCATGGACTATAGCCCACCTGGTTCCTCTGTCCATGGGATTCTCCAGGTAATACTGGAGTTGGTTGCCATTTCCTTCTCCAGGACTTGAGGGTGAGGATTACATAAATGGATGAACTCTTTTCTTTTTTTTATTAAATCACTAAAATGTCAATAATAATGGAACTAACACACTGTTGCTGTTGCTCTCCTACCATACCCTTTAAGGGATAACCCTTCTTGACAAAATTGCTAATAAATGTTACAAATACTAGTGCCTGTTGTTCTTGACCCCAGGGCTTATTCTACAGAATTGCCCACTTGAGGTGTGTCTGGGTTTCTAATTAACATATACAAGTGTCCTAAAGGATGGCTGTCTTTTTGAAGCTCTCCCTTGGGGTCTTACAAAGTGGTTTTCATTTGTATCATATTGACCATAATCTATTAATAATTCCAAGTATCCCTAAGTACCTTCTTATTTGGTGCTCCTTTCACTTGATACAGTTAGAGATAGGAAAACTAATTTTATCTATATTGGTCATATAGATCTATACACTTCAGAATAGATAGTTAAATCAGGGAAATCAAATAGCCACTAAAATTTTTAATCCAGTTTTCTATTTTCTTGTAGAGAAATGTATAGATTTGGCCTTCAAGTGAACTAAATACAAGGATACATTTACTTTTGTTTACTTCTGTTAGGAAATTGACATATGATTACGACAGATAACCCTTAATTTTGGTGGAGAAGTATCATTCTTATGTTGGGAGGAATAGTCTTAATGGGCATTAACCTAAATATATACTTGCACTGTGTGTGTGAGAGAAAGCCTGTGTGGCACTCAGTCATGCCCAACTCTTTGTGACCCTGTGGACTGCAACCTGCCAGGCCCCTCTGTCCACGGAATTCTCCAGGCAAGAAATATTTGCACTACTTTCATATTATTCTAAGTAATCACAGATTCATACCATTATAAAAATGAAGCATAAGGTCATATTCTAGCATATTCTTGGAGTCTAAAGAAATATAAAAGGTATAATCAGTTTATATACAGAATTCATGTAATTTGTGTATTTGGAGTCATTGGACTCCTTTTTGTGTTAATTATATTAGGTTATCATAACTATATCTGAAATATGCTTTTAAGTTACAAGCTTGTCAGGTTTCTAAGTTAAAGCATATAATTTCCAACATTGTCAATGAAATCATATTACATAAATCCAGGTGACTGAGCTTTCTAATAGTGATCCAAGATAAAATATGTTTTTTTTTTTTTCTATTTTTTTTCTTTAATAGAAAATTATTTAATTAGTATACATGTGTTCCCCATCCTGAACCCTCCTCCCTCCTCCCTCCCCACACCATCCCTCTGGGTCGTCCCAGTGCACCAGCCCCAAGCATCCATCATCGTGCATTGAACCTAGACTGGCATCTCGTTTCATACATGACGTTTCACATGTTTTAATGCCATTCTCCCAAATCTTCCCACCCTCTCCCTCTCCCTCTCCCACAGAGTCCATAAGACTGTTCTATACATCAGTGTCTCTTTTGCTGTCTCGTACACAGGGTTATTGTTACCATCTTTCTAAATTCCATATATATGCGTTAGTATACTGTATTGGTGTTTTTCCTTCTGGCTTACTTCACTCTGTATAATAGGCTCCAGTTTCATCCACCTCATTAGAACTGATTCAAATGTATTCTTTTTAATGGCTGAGTAATACTCCATTGTGTATATGTACCACAGCTTTCTTATCCATTCATCTGCTGATGGACATCTAGGTTGCTTATGCATTGATTTTTTAAGAGTTAAAATGTTAAGTACATTTTAATAACCATAGTAAATCCCTAATTCAGGAAATATATGAATAACACCAAACCAAAGATATATTAAAGTTATACATTTTAGAAAGCTAGACAAATACTGACTTAATAAATAAAGTTATTGGACCAAATCATACTGAACCTTTAAAATTTGTGGACAATTAAAATATTTTGTCACTCAAATAAAATTATTAATACCTTTGTTATCTTTGTTTATTTTCAGGTAATATCTGGATAGCCATCTTTGACATAGCAATATATTACCAAATACAGTATGATTTTAATTTTTTCCCTAAGAAAACAGTTCATTAAAGAATGAAAATAACATTCTTTTTTTTTTCAAACTCCCAATTATAGCCATAATGCCTCAAATATAGAGACATGCAAGTAAAACATTCATGAAAGGCAAAAGTGTAACGAAATAAAAGATTGATGTTTTCCCTAGATAATTTTTTAATCCCAATTGGGCTTAAAATTTGCATAATTGTAGGGAATCTTGGCTACTCAACACATTTACTTGCTCAAAGAGAATTCTTCTATTGAGACCTTAACTAGATCATATAATTTTCCTAACAATTATAACATTGTCTATGAATTAGATAAATAAACATGTATTTCTAGCCTATAGAAAGCTATAGTACAATTGTGTTCAGTTTAATGAATACCTCATTTGGAAACTTGATGCTTGACTGACTCTGACCTGGAAGTCTATCTCAAAACATAAGGTTTGCTTAACAGTGACCTTTTCAGAAATTTGCTGTGAGCTATCAGAACAGGTATTTATGAACCAATGATTCACATGATAAACATTTATTGAACTTTTTCTGTACAACTGTCATAAAGTGAGGAACTAAATATGTTAAGGAAACATTTGTCATTCCCTGATGAAGTTTCCTTTTAATGAACAAATCAGTCTTTAAACAAACATTCACACCAATAACAATTTGCTTTGTAATGATAATTATAAACTAAAACTGGAAGATGTATGAGGGAATATAACAGGAACACTGATGTAGATTTGGAAGTATGAGGAAGTAAATCTGAGGGACACATTGATGTGAACAGCTGGAAGTTGGGCAAAAGCATTTTAGGAGGAAGGGATGACTGTCAGTTTCCTGAGGCAGGGAAGAACTATGCCCACTTGAAAGCCCAAGAGCAGGTCAAAAAATAGAGATATGAGAGCTATGAGGCTAGAGCTACATGGAAGCCAGAACAGGCCTAGTGTTGCAAGGTAATGGAGGCTATTGGAGAGTGGATTAATAATTTCACACTTCTACCTATAGAAGTAAATTGGCTGTAGCAAGAAGTTTCACAAAGCCTCTTGGGTCCTACAAAGAGCAAATCTGAGATACACATGCAGAAGGCAGGGAAACACAGTTCATAAATATACTTTGGGTTATTAGTAGTTAGAACAGAGTTGGTGAATGCTTATTTCCAATCATAGAGATGTGCATGTGTGGTGGGGGGGTGGGGTGGGCAAAGATTTTGCATTTGAGATGTAGTTTTTAAATAATAAAATTTTTCCATTAGAACAATTACATTTGAGTGGTGACACAATGCTTTACTGCTGTAGGCTGGGTGACTTAGGTGTACATCTAGTTTAAAAGTTGAGCCTACAAACTGGTATTTTAAATTATAATTCTTAAGGTTAGAAGAAAGCACATTTTATAATAACTCTCCCTCTTGCCATGGGAAAAAGTTGCAATATTAAAAACAGTAAAAACAACCAGAGAGCTCATTCTTCTAAACAGATTGAAGACAGATGCTAACATGTAAGCAAAAGATGAGTACAAATCCAACATCATTCAGTACATCAAATATTTACATAAATGTCTTTTAAATAGGCTACTTGTTATATTAAGTGAATAGCCAACATAATTTCTTGCTTTATGGCAAGAAATAGAAAATTTAGCTATTTTCTATTAAAAGTGTTTTAAGTGAGATTATGGTCTTTTGATTATATGATACTCATAGCAACACTCATTCATAAAGTTTAGTTTCTATGAGATATAAGTGTGCTACAAGACATAATATTCCAAATTTAATGTAGAAAGGATCATGCTGCAGTTACTTTTAAAAATATTTTTATTGGTATCAGTTTAGTAAATTTCTGATACCAGAAATAACATAGCTTACATATATATGAGAAACATTTAATTAAAACATTCTTTCTTCTCTGCCAAACAATACTAGTCTTCATAACTTTGTGGTTTTGATCTTTACATCTCAAAGATATTTGAGATGGCTTAAACTTTTTTCACCTTGCAAATTAGCCATGAGCATTTTAAAAACTAACTTTAGCAGAGTTAAATAAATTAATTGCTGTCATTCTTCCATGCCCAGCCCCTGTTCATGAACTTATATAACTTTCAACTCATAATTATGGCACAGAAATATTCAGTCGCTCTTATCTTCTGTGTGACTTTAATGTAATATCTTTGATTTTGAATTCAAACTGAATTTGGAACTCAGGTACTCCCCTTAACTGTATGAATGATCATCAATAAGTTACTAAATCACTCTGAGACATTTTTTATCATTAAGATGGTAATAATAACCTACCTGAAAGGGTTGTTATGGGAACTAAATAGCCTAGGGCCAAGCTGGCCCATTATAGACACAATAAACTGTGGCTATTATCATTAACGATAATGGAGATATCTGCATCTTAAACTCCTTGAGTGACTTTATGTACAAACAACTAAGGTTGTTTGAGAATTGTTCTAGAGTTACCATGTCATGTTTATGATAGCCAGAAAAGCACTTAACAGACACTGAGAATGAAAAGAAACTGGAGCTCACCTATTTGTGGGAAGAGTGTAAACAGCACAGCATTTCTGGAAAACAGTTTAGCATTTCTTTAGAGGCTAACTCATACTTACAGCTTGCAAATACACCCCTAAGTTCTTATCCTAAAGAAATGAAATCTTACGTTCACAAAAATGATTGTACACAAATGTTTATTATAGATGCCCTTCAACATGTGATAGATAAACAAACTGTGAAATAGCCACAGAATGAGATACTACTTAGCAAGAAAAACCAACCAACTACTGCTATTTGATCTCAAGAACTTTATGCTGAATTTTAAAAAGCCAATCTTAAAGAGTTTACATACTGGATTATTTCATTTATATAGTGTTTTTTCAAAGCAAAAAAGTTATAATGCTCAATGATTGCCAAGAATTAGGGTTGAGAGAGGATAGACTTATTCAGGGGTAACATTAAGTAGTTTCTTTGTGGTAATGGAAGAGTTCTGTCTCCCAGATTGTGGAGATGGTTACTCAAAACTACCTCTATCATGAAATTTCACGGAAACACACATGGACACACATGCACAGACAAAAGAGTGCATGTGAAAACTGGTGAAATCTATATACAGTCTATATTTCAGTTAATATCATACTAATGCGAAGAGCTGACTCATTTGAAAAGACCCTGATGCTGGGAAAGATTAAGGGCAGGAGGAGAAGGGGACGACAGAGGATGAGATGATTGGATGACATCACTGACTCGCTGGACATGAATTTGGGTGGACTCCGAGAGTTGGTGATGGACAGGGATGCCTGGTGTGCTGCGGTTCAAGGGGTCACAAAAAGTCAGGCACGACTGAGTGACTGAACTGAACTGAACATTAGTTTCCTGGTTCTGACAAGGTTCTATGGATATGTAAGAGACTATCATTATGGAATGCTAGATGAAGTGTACACAAGTGTATACATGGCTCTCAGTATTATTTTTGCAAATTCTTTTGAGCTTTCAACTATTTCAAGTTATTTTTTATAAAGTATTTCACTATGTAAACACAGCATCCAGAGCTTTAGATTCATCTGCTTCAGTGACATCTCTTGCAGCCTGAGGACCAATCTAAGAATTTAATGCTGTAACATTAACTTGATCTTTTCAAGAATAATTAGGAGTTATAATTGAATTGCCTTTGACTGTGTGGATCACAATAAACTGTGGAAAATTCTGAAAGAGATGGGAATACCAGAACACCTGATCTGCCTCCTGAGAAATTTGTATGTAGGTCAGGAAGCAACAGTTAGAACTGGACATTGAACAACAGACTGGTTCCAAATAGGAAAAGGTGTTCGTCAAGGCTGTATATTGTCACCCTGTTTATTTAACTTATATGCAGAGTACATCATGAGAAACGCTGGACTGGAAGAAACACAAGCTGGAATCAAGATTGCCAGGAGAAATCTCAATAACCTCAGATATGCAGATGACACCACCCTTATGGCAGAAAGTGAAGAGGAACTCAAAAAGCCTCTTGATGAAAGTGAAAGTGGAGAGTGAAAAAGTTGGCTTAAAGCTCAACATTCAGAAAACGAAGTTCATGGCATCCGGTCCCATCACTTCATGGGAAATAGATGGGGAAACATTGGAAACAATGTCAGATTTTATTTTTCTGGGCTCCCAAATCACTGCAGATGGTGACTGCAGCCATGAAATTAAAAGACGCTTACTCCTTGGAAGGAAAGTTATGACCAACCTAGATAGCATATTCAAAAGCAGAGACATTACTTTGCCAACCAAGGTTCATCTAGTCAAGGCTATGGTTTTTCCTGTGGTCATGTATGGATGTGAGAGTTGGACTGGGAAGAAGGCTGAGCGCCAAAGAATTGATGCTTTTGAACTGTGGTGTTGGAGAAGACTCTTGAGAGTCCCTTGGACTGCAAGGAGATCCAAGCAGTCCATTGTGAAGGAGATCAGCCCTGGGATTTCTTTGGAAGGAATGATGCTAAAGCTGAAAGTCCAGTACTTTGGCCACCTCATGCAAAGAGTTGACTCATTGGAAAAGACTCTGATGCTGGGAGGGATTGGGGACAAGAGGAGAAGGGGACGACAGAGGATGAGATGGCTGGATGGCATCACTGACTCGATGGACATGAGTCTGAGTGAACTCTGGGAGTTGGTGATGGACAGGGAGGCCTGGCAGGCTGGGATTCATGGGGTCGCAAAGAGTCGGACGTGACTGAGCGACTGATCTGATCTGATCTGATAATTGAATTAGATTAGAATAATCTAGAAAAATTTGGAAGGAAATATTTATTTTTAAAAATCCTACTTTTACTTTGTAGCTTTTTTCATTAAATGAAATAAAGACAAAACTGTGCATTTATTTGCAAGTGAAATTGACTATAAATATAAGGATACTAACATTAAAACTGAAAGAAATTATTTTATTAATCATATTCTGATGTTTAAAATATATAAGACATTATTCTGTCAATAAATTATTTATCAACATGAAACTAATTAATTTATGTTCCTCTTTTTGCTCCTTGATATAATGAATTTTTCTCAGGATAACCACCATTTCAAATATTGAAAATCACTAATGCACTTTTTAAACTTGTATGCAGGTCAAGAAGCAACAGTTAGAATGGGACATGGAACAACAGACTGGTTCCAAATTAGGAAAGGAGTACTCAATCCTGAATATTCATTGGAATGACTGATGCTGAAGCTGGAGTTCCAATACTTTGGTCACGTGATGCAAAGAGCTGACCCTTTAGAAAAGACCCTGATGCTGGGAATGATTGAAGGCAGGAGGAGAAGGGGACGACAGAGGAGGAGATGGTTGGATGGCATCTCTGACTCAATGGACATGAGTTTGAGGAAACTCCGGGAGATGGTGGAGGACATGGCGTGCTGCAGTCCATGGGTTACAAAGAGTCAGACATGACTGAGTGACTGAAAAACAAAAGTGCTCTTTAAACAGGAAGAGATGCTAACTATAAGCTATGGCCCCAATTTATAGAATTAATTATTTTTGAAGCACAAATCAGAATTTAAGACCAGAATCCTGATGATGATAGCAATGATAATGAATTGTGTAAATCTATACCCATATCTCAGAGAAGGCAATGGCACCCCACTCCAGTACTCTTGCCTGGAAAATCACATGGATGGAGGAGCCTGGTAGGCTGCATTCCATGGGGTCGCTAAGAGTCGGACACGACTAAGCAACTTCACTTTCACTTTTCACTTTCCTGCATTGGAGAAGGAAATGGCAGCCCACTCCAGTGTTCTTGTCTGGAGGATCCCAGGGACGGTGGAGCCTGGTGGGCTGCTGTCTATAGGGTCACACAGAGTCGGACACGACTGAAGCGACTGAGCAGCAGCAGCAGCATACCCATATCTTGGAGAAGGCAATGGCACCCCACTCCAGTACTCTTGCCTGGAAAATCCCATGGACAGAGGAGCCTGGTAGGCTGCAGTCCTTGAGGTCGCACAGAGTCAGACACGACTGAAGCGAGTTAGCAGCAGCAGCAGCAGTATACCCATATCTATATCATCCATCTAGCTGTCTTAGTTTGGTTTCCTGAGAAGTAAACCTTAAGATAAGGTGTCAAATGCAAGGAATATCATTGTTGGAAATAAGAGCAGAAGAATGGGAAGCAAGACAGAGAAGATAGCCACTTTAGGGTTTACTTGTAAGCAAGTTAATATTAAGGGTAAATGTAACTGAATTCTGCTAGAGAAGTCTGGGACCCAGTGCAAAACACGTGCCGTATTTATCCAACATGAAATGGGAGGAGATTTATATTTATATATCAATTCCCATCAGTCTTTGGTTAAAGCTGCTTCTGGGAAGAAAGTGGTCCTTCTTGTCCCAAAGGTAATGAAGCAGCCAGATAGCCAGAAACAGCCCTCATACAAAGAAAAGTGCTGACAGTTGATGTAGCATATATGTAGAAATGATCAAAGTGTGGAGATTTTGATAGATCCCCAACAGCATCTGTTATATATCCCCTATATTATTCTGTATATATTGGTCATTTAACAAGTACTTGTTGAATTAATTAATACATAATTTAAGTTTGCAGACTAAGTGATATAATTTTCTTTTTTGATCACAGAACTTAGAGTACTTTAGGTTTAATATAAATTAATGTATCTATTTTTTAGATGATGTAATATTCTTTAAACACCCTATAGATTAAATCATATCTGTTTTTTTAGTTAACCAACAAATAATATTTTATTACTTGATACTATTGGGAATAAAGTTGAGACATGTGCTTTCCACTAACAAGAAACATTTAAAACATTCAGAAGGGAATAGGTGATCAATACGGGTTGACAGGTCTCACATATTCATATTGGTTAGAGCTCAAATGGTATAACACTCCATGTGAAGATTAATGAATTTTCCACCCATCTGTTATATTTTGTGAATTAAGGACATAGTAAGAGTATAGTATTCCCAGAGTTAGGGCTAAGGCCCTTTTACTGAAAGTCAGACTGCATAAATCAAGTTGATTCTTTTGAAGAGTAAATTATCAATGATCTAAATTTAATATCAATGGTTCTTCTTTGAAAAACAAAGATTTCATAGTTAATGATTTATTTGAAACACTAAAGATGTTATTTAATTTTTTAAAGATACCTGCAAAAATTGTTGAAATGCAATGTTAGACTACTCCAATTAGTAAGTAAAAATGGGCTTATTAAAGGTAGGCCAGAACCTTGTATATAAGAAAATAAAGTATAGAAACACATTTTTCACATCTGTTAATCAATAAACATCTCTCTGTAACCAAAATAAAGTCATAATATATTTTCTAATAATATGGAAAAGTTATAATAAAAGGCTAAAATGACTCAGTCATGATTCTAGAAATGAGGAAATAAAAGGAAAATTAATGCAAAGAGATAGTGTCCCACCATCCCCTTTTACTTCCCTTTATATATAATGATCACATAAAGTGAACAGGAGGAAAGTCGGGCTTAATTTATACAGAACAGAATGGTGACTTTTGAATCTATATTTCCAAAGAAAATTAGATTTTGAAATAAAAATTGGCAATCTAGCTAAAACTACTGAAAGTCAGTACTGAAAGTCAGGTACAGTCAAAAAAAGCTTTAAGAAACAAATTAATGTGGAAAGATGTGAAAACAAAACTAAATTTCTAAGTGGAAAATGGCCACTTACATCAATTCTTGTCATATTAGTTAAGTGTTCAGTTTTGCTCAGCACATGTAAAAATGAAAGGGGACTTTTAATAAATTACTACAGAAAATGTAATGGATCATATTTTGATTTGACTGGAATTTATTGTAGCTTCTGTGATGATCCAATATTCATATTTTAATTTGTAGGTATGATTAGGACATACCTTTTTTAAGCCTTTCATTTTCTATGAAGGAAAAAGACAAGATAATTTAAAAACAACTTAATATTCCTGAAATGTTTGGCCTGAGAAAATGAATAGAATGTGTCTTTTGATTATTGAGCAGTGTTATTTTAAAATTCTCATGTAGGTCATTTCTTACTCTAGAATTGGATCAATCAAAGGAAGGTGAATCAGCAAGGCACAAAAGAGGAAGCCACCTTGAAATGGATTAAGTGAAATAATTTTGTGAACATATGGCCTGGAAATTAAATTGATTCAGCTAAACAAGTTATATTAAATAGATCAGGTAATTTTCAGGCATCTGATCAGGTGATCACAATTTAAAGCAATTACACTATTTGAGGCTTGTAGAAAGTGGAGACTACTAGTCTATGGTTTATGGATAGAGACCACAAAATAAAATTGAAGTTGTTAGTAACCTTTTAAGAGTCTTCCCTTTATGAAAGGGTGCATGTAAATACAAGATTCTTGATGGAAGCCACCAAAGAGGTTTTCTAAATAAAATTTATCACACATCCAAGTTGTCAATAGTTTATTCATTTATTTACTCACTTAAATGTTTATTGAGCACTGTCTCTTTTTATCCTCATTTTAAAATGTTCCAGTTTTCAAATTTCCTATTCTAGACTGCTGAGTCAAAATATTATATGACTTTATATGTATTTAGAACAGAAAAACAGGTGTCTTTAATTGATAAACTTTACCTGCAGAATCTCCTCTGCCATAATGATATTTTTTTTTCTTGGTCTTATCTTATGTTTGAGCTCAATGTAAAATACACATTTAGACATTACCTCTCTTCATTTGGCCTACTGTTTCCAAATATATAGGTATTTCAAAATTACCAGAAAGGAGCTGGTTACTTTGGTAACTTAAGGAACTTACAAAAGATAGACAATGTGCATTATATCATATGCCATGAATGGCTACTGATTTAATTTTTCAAAACTGAATGAATAGTAAGGCTTTTTCATATTTGTTATGAAAACAAGTAACTTTTAAAAGTATTTTTTTGTTAAATTATGTAATAAGCTTATGTTTAATTGTTATGCACTGAGTTATACAAATCAAAATTATTGTGTATTCTTATTTTAAGACTGTTAAAATTGTGATTGTAATTATGACAGTGTAAGAATTATTTTAACCTCTCTTTTTAAAATTTTTATTGGATTATAGTAGATTTAACATTTCTTAGTTTCCACTGTACAGCAAAGTGAATCAGTTATACATACACATATATACACTCTTTAAAATTATTTTCCCATAGAGCTCATTACAGAGTGTTGAGAATAGTTCCCTGTGCTATAAACTAGGTCCTTATCAGTCATCTATTTCATGTACGATAGTGTGTATGGATGCAAGAGTTGGACTGTGAAGAAAGCTGAGCGCCAAAGACTTGATGCTTTTAAACTGTGGTGTTGGAGAAGACTCTTGAGAGTCCCTTGGACTGCAAGGAGATCCAAGCAGTCCATTGTGAAGGAGATCAGCCCTGGGTGTTCTTTGGAAGGAATGATGCTAAAGCTGAAACTCCAGTACTTTGGCCACCTCATGCGAAGAATTGACTCATTGGAAAAGACTCTGATGCTGGGAGGGATTGGGGGCAGGAGGAGAAGGGGACGACAGAGGATGAAATGGCTGGATGGCATCACCGACTCAATGGATGTGAGTTTGAGTGAACCCCGGGAGTTGATGATGGACAGGGAGGCCTGGCGTGCTGTGATTCATGGGGTTGCAAAGAGTCGGACACGACTGAGCAACTGAACTGAACTGAACTGAACTGAATGTGTACTGTACATGTCAGTCTCAAGCTCCCAATTTATCTCTCCATCTATTTTAATCTCTTAATCTGGAAGTCAGTTGAGTGGATGAGTTGTCATATTAAATCTAATGTATATAGTCTGGACATGCTGTCTTAAACACGAAATTCACACATGTGAAATTTGTGAAAGTTTATTCATAAGAAAACACTATGTAATTCTTGATGATATTATTGATAAATAGTCCTGTGGTTACAGTGGAAATGAGGCAAACAGTATGGTGTTTTCTAACCATAAAAGGCAGTTTTGTTGGTTTGATTTACATCAAAGTAATTCACTGATAAGAAATGAACGGATTTTAACCATACCAGGTAATGACAGAAAACATCTTGTAAATAGCTTCATATTTTATAACACATCTTCCCATAGATATTCTCACTGGGCTTTAAAACAAGCAGATGATGAGACTGCAATATTTAACATAGAGATACAAAACTGAAGCTCAGAAATCCTTGGTTTTCCAAGGATGTACAAATAAACAGAATAGATAGGACAGAAATAAAGATGTCACTGCAGTTTGAAGAAAATACTGGAGAAGGCATGATAGAAACTAGACAAGGGTCACTTGAGAGATCAGTTAAGTGGCTACTATATATTTCAGATAGAGATGATGAAATCCATTAATAGAGGTAGGGCAATGGGATGAATGGAAGTGGATGAATTTCAAAAATATTCATGAGAATTGAGAGGTTGAAAGAATCTATTAAGTGAAACCATATGGACTTGCCAATATTTAACTGTTTTGATAAGTAAAAAAGACAATTTTATATTATTTAATCTCATAAAATTTAGTCATAAAGGAGTTACCATACAAGATTCTCAGGTTTTATAATTGACTATCTGAGTGTTTGGTGAAATTATTACGAAGCAAGTAAAAGAGAAGGAAGAGAAAAAACTGTTTCTTGACCTACATAATCTGAAATGTCTTTGAGAATCAGAGAATTAAGTAAGTATTCAAAGGGTACTCAGAAGAATGACGGCATCAGCAGTAAACAGCATTTAGACATACATCAAAATCACAACAGTTGAACAACAGTTTGAAGAGAGCATGTATGAATTGAAGAGAAAAAAAGAATGAGAAAAAACCATTCAGAAGAGAGAGGAAAGAAGACTGACGGAGACTGAGATGGAGTAGTCAGAGAGGTAAAAAAAAATAATCAATAGACATGGGTGTCAGAAAACCAAGGAGAGAAGTTCAGAGAGAGAAGTGGTCCTTTTGTGTAACATTCTGCAAGATTTTATGTTTGTTTATTTTTGGCCTTACTGTGTGAGACTCACGGGATCTTAATTCCCAGACCAGGGATTGAACCTGGGCCCTCAGCCATTCAAGCGCAGTCTAAACATTGGACTGCCAGAAAATTGCCACATTCTTCTAGAAATTGTAGCCAGTGAGATAAAGCAAGAAGGGGAAAGGCACATAGACTGGAAAGGAAAAATTGGAAAGCTTCACGAATTGCATGATTATCTACATAGAAAATGCCAAAGAATCTTCAGAAAAGGTAGTAGAATATAAATAGTATGGTACAATATCAATATTTTCAAAAGCATCAGTCCTATTTTTATATATGAGCAATGAGCAACTGGCAATTGAAGTTATAAAATGTACCACTTATATTTATACTGAAAATACCAAGTCCTTAGACATACAGCCTAAAACAAAACAAAACATGTGCAATATCTACAGAAGACTCAGTTCAGTCACTCAGTCATGTCCGACTTTTTGTGACCCCATGGACTGTAGCACGCCAGGCTTCCCTGTCCATCACCAACTACCAGAGCCTATTCAAACTCATGTCCATCACATTGGTGATGCCATCCAACCATCTCATCCTCTTTCATCCCCTTCTCCTGCCTTCAATCTTTCACAGCATGAGGGTTTTCTCCAATGAGTCAGATCTTCATATCAGGTGGCCAAAGTACTGGAATTTCAGCTTCAGAATCACTCAAAATGCCAGTTAAAAATATAAACTCAAGAACTGGAAAGATGCACCATGTTTACTGGTTGGAATAATTAATATCGTTAACATGCCAATTCTTCCCAAACTGATAAATCAGTTTAGGTCATACCTGAATGGTCTAATGGTTTTCCCTACTTTCTTCTATTTAAGTCTGAATTTGGCAATAAGGAGTTCATGGTCTGAGCCACAGTCAGCTCCTGGTCTTGTTTAGTAAAACTTAAAACTATAAAATCTTTAACAGATAAAATAGGGGAAATAAAATTAGGTAAAATTTCTTAGCTATGACACCAAAAACATAACCCATAAAATAAAAAATAGATATCCAGACTTCACCAAAAGTAGAAACTTCTACTCTGGGAAACACTAGATAATGAAAAAATTAGTCATAGATTGAGAGAAAATATTTGCAAATATTATATCTGATAAAACACTTCATCCTGAGTATATTAGGAACTCTCAAAACTCTATTAAAAGTAGATAACCTGGCTTTTTAAATGAACAAGTATTTGAACAAATGCTTATGTAAGAAGTCATTCAGATGGCAAATAAGCTGAAAATAAGTTCATTAATTTTTAGGAAAATGCAATTAAAATCACAATACAATACCATTACACATATATTTGACTGAGAAAAATAAAGCAAAACAAAATTGATAATACCATGTAATAGCTAGGTTATGGAGCAACTGGAACACACCTAATATGCTGGCAGTAGTGCAGAAAGTACAGCCATGTTGTAAACAGTCTGAATGTTTCTCATAAAATTAAACATATACTTTGTTGTAACCTATCTGTCCCACCTCTAAACATTTACCAAAACCACATACTCTCACACAAATATCTGTATCTAAAAGTGTACATAGCTAGAAATAGAACTGCCATACGACCCAGCAATCCCACTGCTGGGCATACACACCGAGGAAACCAGAATTGAAAGAGACACGTGTACCCCAATGTTCATCGCAGCACTGTTTATAATAGCCAGGACATGGAAGCAACCTAGATGTCCATCAGCAGATGAATGTATAAGAAAGCTGTGGTACATATACACAATGGAGTATTACTCAGCCATTAAAAAGAACACATTTGAATCAGTTCTACTGAGGTGGATGAAACTGCAGCCTATTATACAGAATGAAGTAAGCCAGAAAGAAAAACACCAATATAGTATACTAGTGCATATATATGGAATTTAGAAAGATGGTAATCACAGCCTTATTTGCAAGACAGCAAAAGAGACACAGATGTATAGAACAGTCTTTTGGACTCTGGGAGAGAGAGGGGGGATGATTTGGGAGAATGGCATTAAAACATGTATAATATCATATATGAAATGAATCGCCAGTCCAGGTTCGATGCAGGATACAGGAAGCTTGTGGCTGGTGCACTGGGATAACCCAGAGGGATGGTATGGGGAGGGAGGCAGGAGTGGGGTTCAGGATTGGGAACACATGTATACCTGTGGTGGATTCATGTTGATGCATGACAAAACCAATATAATATTGTAAAGTAAATAATAATAAAATAAAGAGCTAAATAAATAAATAAATAAAAGTTTACATAGAATTGTTACTTGCCTCTAGCTGGAAACAATCCAAATATCCTTACATTTGTGAATGATTAAACTCTGATACAGTCATATAGTAAATAGTGCTGCTGCTAAGTCGCTTTAGTTGTGTCCGACTCTGTGCGACCCCATAGACAGCAGCCCACCAGGCTCCCCCATCCCTGGGATTCTCCAGGCAAGAACACTGGAGTGGGTTGCCATTTCCTTCTCCAATGCATGAAAGTGAAAAGTGAAAGTGAAGTCGCTCAGTCGTGTCCGACCCTCAGCGACCCCATGGACCGCAGCCCACCAGGCTCCTCCATCCATGGGATTTTCCAGGCAAGAGAACTGGAGTGGGGTGCCATTGCCTTCTCTGATAGTAAATACTACTTAGGAGTAAAAGGAGTAAACTACTGATCCACACACAACCTGATGGTGAAGTATGTATCAAATGCATTTTTATATTAAATGAAAGAAGCTAGGCTGAAAAGGCAACATATTCTATGACTCCATTTATTTAAAATTCTGGAAAAATCACAATTATAGGACAGAAAACAGATCGGTGGTGTCAGAGGTTTGAGCAGGGAGAGATGGATTACTAAGAGCACAGAAACAATTTTGGAAACAATGGAGCTATTCTGTATACTGACTTTAATGGTAGTTGTATAATTGTGGCAGCGCAAGTGGTAAAGAGCCCACCTGCTAGTGCAGGAGACACAAGAGATGTGGGTTCAATCCCTGGCTGGGGAGGACCCCCTTGGAGGAGGACATGGCAACCCACTCCAGTATTCTTGTCTGGACAATCCCATGAAAAGAGGAGTCTGGTGGGCTACAGTCCATAGGGTCACAAAGAGTTGGGCACAACTGAGGTAACTTAGCATGCACGCATACACTTGTCAAACTTTGAACTGTGCACTAAAAAGGTCAATTTTACTGTGTGTAAAATATATTTTAATGAACAATGGGGAAAATAAGGCATTTTAACACTTCAGAGACATCGTGTAAGAAAAGAACAGATCAGATTAGATCAGTCACTCAGTCGTGTCCGACTCTTTGCAACCCCATGAATCGCAGCATGCCAGGCCTCCCTGTTCATCACCAACTCCCAGAGTTCACTCAGACTCATGTCCATCGAGTCAGTGATGCCATCCAGCCATCTCATCCTCTGTCGTCCCCTTCTCCTCCTGCCCTCAATCCCTCCCAGCATCAGAGTCTTTTCCAAGGAGTCAACTCTTCGCATGAGGTGGCCAAAGTACTGGAGTTTCAGCTTTAGCATCATTCCTTCCAAAGAAATCCCAGGGCTGATCTCCTTCACAATGGACTGGTTGGATCTCTTTGCAGTCCAAGGGACTCTCAACTCTCAACACCACAGTTCAAAAGCATCAATTCTTCAGCGCTCAGCCTTCTTCACAGTCCAACTCTCACATCCATACATGACCACTGGAAAAACCATAGCCTTGACTAGATGAACCTTTGTTGGCAAAGTAATGTCTCTGCTTTTGAATATGCTATCTAGGTTGGTCATAACTTTCCTTCCAAGGAGTAAGCGTCTTTTAATTTCATGTCTGCAGTCACCATCTGTAGTGATTTTGGAGCCCAGAAAAATAAAGTCTGACACTCTTTCTACTGTTTCCCCATCTATTTCCCATGAAGTGGAAGAAAAGAACAACATGCTATCTATTTTATTTAGAAACATGAGTGTCTTTGTTGAGAAAAATTTTGAAGTACCATAGAAAGCATAGTCAGTTTGCAGTTGTTCAGGAAGCCAGGCAATTACAGCCAGTAAAGAAGGAACAGTCAGTGCAGTTTACAATTCTCTCAGGAAACTTGAATTTAAAAGAGAGAAGGTGTTTTGTTGAGTGTGAATATAAAATTGGGCGAGAATAACTTGAAATTTGAACATTCACCTGCACACAGGGGAAAATACAATAGAGGAGGAGGTTGACGATACCAGAGGAAGAGGACAAATTAACAGTATGAAGTATATGAGGAGACCGGAGTGGATGAGTTGAAATATAGAATCAGAGCAAGAAGCATGTAAAGTAAGGCAGCATTCCCGCCTTAACTAGAAAAAGATACATGTGTGAATATGTAAAATTCTGACATAGGGTGGCAGAAGTGAGGGGGTTTCTAACTTATACTGCTATTTTTCTCTGTGAGTGAACATGGAAAGTGAAAAATATCTCTATATAGTGTGACAAGCCCCCTTGAATCTGGAGAAAATAAATCTGATATAGTTAAAAGTATTCTGTTATGTTTTGTTTTGTTTCTATAAGCACTGAGAAATCCAGATGAAGTTGAGTAGAAGAACAGTTGAACTCATCCAAGTTTTCTATTTGCTTGTTCTTCCAGAAAGCTGAGTTAGAAAAGCAAATAAGGCACATGAATTGAGGGTGTTTCCAAAACGTGTATATTTTAGCTGTTTAACAAAGCAAGCAAAAATTTGTTGGAAAAAAAGGTGTCAAGGGATTGGTGATCTTCATGAAGGTGAACCATTGTGGTGGGTATAACACAGCAAAAGAACAATAACTTGCTCTGAAGGCTATTGTCAGAGAGTGGAATCTCAGGGTGTGTAGATTTCACAAGCAAAATGAGTAGGGATAAAATTTCATTGTGTGACATTAGGAAGGGAAACTGATGTTGAAAAGAGGTCATATCTTTGGACCTGAATTGCTAAGACACTGCATAGGTTTTCTATAGTCATATTTATAACAGCTGAGAACACTGGAACGACTTTTAAAAATTGTGGAACAGGTATCAAAATATTAAATGAATGAGACAAAAGGACTAGAAAATTGATAAATGAGGAATTGTGTAGAGAAGTAGGTTACCAAGTTTTATAGTTCTGAAAGGAGCAATAGTTCAAGTGAGGATGTAGGAAAGAAGGTCCTGAGCTGTTCTGGTGAGTGAGGACTCTGAAGTTACTACCCATCCTCAGCTATGTGGACCATATGGTAAGGCAAGTTTGTCTTCATTATTACATAGGAAAAATGTCCTAAAGGAGTCAAGATTCAGTTAAAGTAAGGTTATATACTCTCCATATAGACAGGACTGGTGTCTCATGAAAAAAGCGTTTCAGTGCAAAGCAGAGAGGATGCTTGTTTAGTGCACAGTGTGTGTGTGTGTGTGGCTGGGGGATCAGGGAGAGGGGACCTTTGAAGAGCCAAGGCACGGTGCAAAGCTGAGTTAGGGGAATTATGGAGGTGATGTTCTTAAAGAAGACTGATAATCAGTGGGAATTATTATTGGATAGTAACCAAGACTAGAGGAATGGTCTTTATGTTATTCCTACCACTTCTGAGTCCATGGAAGGCATGACTAATTGATTATGACATCCTTTCCTATTAATACTAGATTCAGTTCCAAAGGCCTTCTCAATATACCTAAAAAGATAATAATTTCCAATTAGAAAAAATATCATGGTGATTAATCCATTTTAAAAATCCTCACCATACTTTTCCACAATTTTTTTTCTCTTTGACTTTTCCCATCTGACACCTGTACTTCACATTCCAGAAAGAAGAGACTCAGCATTCACCCTTTCCATTAAGTAATTTTCCATTCCCCTCCAGAAAAAGATTCTATTCACTATTCTCATCTACCTCTCTCAGAAATATAGGTTATATCACAGATTTTAAGAGATTTCTTAAAGTCCTTCTGGATTTTAAAGGGAAATCTATTATGCATTAGTAGACACTGTAGATGGTTGATTCCCAAAATTGATATTCTTTCTGTTTCATATAGAGAAATAATTTGTACATTATTTCCTGATCTCTATTAAAGTGTTCAGGACAAAACAACTAAACCCTTTGCTTTAGTGAATTTACACTGAAAATCTTCAGAGAACATTAGGAGCTATACCACATTGAATGTCAGGAAGGGCGGCGGTGAGGAGATACCCCTTTTCCAAGGTAAGGAGCAATGGCTGCACTTTGCTGGAGCAGCCGTTGAAGAGATACCCCACGCCCAAGGTAAGAGAAACCCAAGTAAGACGGTAGGTGTTGCAAGAGGGCATCAGAGGGCAAACACACTGAAACCATACTCACAGGAAACTAGTCAATCTAATCACACTAGGACCACAGCCTTGTCTAACTCAATGAAACTAAGCCATGCCCGTGGGGCAACCCAAGACGGGCGGGTCATGGTGGAGAGATTTGACAGAATGTGGTTCACTGGAGAAGGGAATGGCAAACCACTTCAGTATTCTTTCTTGAGAACCCCATGAACAGTATGAAAAGGCAAAATGATAGGATACTGAAAGAGAAACTCCCCAGGTCAGTAGGTGCCCAATATGCTATTGGAGATCAGTGGAGAAATAACTCCAGAAAGAATGAAGGGATGGAGCCAAAGCAAAAGCAATACCCAGCGGTGGTTGTGACTGGTGATAGAAGCAAGGTCTGATGCTGTAAAGAGCAATATTGCATAGGAACCTGGAATGTCAGGTCCATAAATCAAGGCAAATTGGAAGTGGTCAAACAAGAGATGGCAAGAGTGAATGTCGACATTCTAGGAATCAGCGAACTAAAATGGACTGGAATGGGTGAATTTAACTCAGATGACCATTATATCTACTACTGCGGGCAGGAATCCCTCAGAAGAAATGGAGTGGCCATCATGATCAACAAAAGAGTCCGAAATGCAGTACTTGGATGCAATCTCAAAAACGACAGAATGATCTCTGTTCGTTTCCAAGGCAAACCATTCAATATCACAGTAATCCAAGTCTATGCCCCAACCAGTAACACTGAAGAAGCTGAAGTTGAACAGTTCTATGAAGACCTACAAGACCTTTTAGAACTAACACCCAAAAAAGATGTCCTTTTCATTATAGGGGACTGGAATGCAAAAGTAGGAATCAAGAAACACCTGGAGTAACAGGCAGATTTGGCCTTGGAATACGGAATGAAGCAGAGCAAAGACTAATAGAGTTTTGCCAAGAAAATGACTGGTCATAACAAACACCCTCTTCCAACAACACAAGAGAAGACTGTATACATGGACATCACCAGATGGTCAACACCAAAATCAGATTGATTATATTCTTTGCAGCCAAAGATGGAGAAGCTCTCCACAGTCAGCAAAAACAAGACCAGGAGCTGACTGTGGCTCAGACCATGAAATCCTTATTGCCAAATTCAGACTTAAATTGAAGAAAGAAGGGAAAACCACTAGACCATTCAGGTATGACCTAAATCAAATCCCTTATGATTATACAGTGGAAGTGAGAAATAGATTTAAGGGCCTAGATCTGATAGATAGAGTGCCTGATGAACTACGCAATGAGGTTCATGACACTGTACAGGAGACAGTGATCAAGACCATTCCCATGGAAAAGAAATGCAAAAAAGCAAAATGGCTGTCTGGGGAGGCCTTACAAATAGCTGTGAAAAGAAGAGAAGCGAAAAGCAAAAGAGAAAAGGAAAGATGTAAGCATCTGGATGCAGAGTTCCAAAGAAGAGCAAGGAGATTAAGAAAGCCTTCTTCAGCGGAACAATGCAAAGAAATAGAGGAAAACAACAGAATGGGAAAGACTAGGGATCTCTTCAAGAAAATCAGAGATACCAAAGGAACATTTTGTGCAAAGATGAGCTCGATAAAGGACAGAAATGGTATGGACCTAACAGAAGCAGAAGATATTAAGAAGAGGTGGCAAGAATACACAGAACGGTACAAAAAAGATCTTCACAACCCAGACAATCATGATGGTGTGATCACTGACCTAGAGCCAGACATCCTGGAATGTGAAGTCAAGTGGGCCTTAGAATGCATCACTATGAACAAAGCCAGTGGAGGTGATGGAATTCCAGTTGAGCTATTCCAAATCCTGAAAGATGATGCTGTGAAAGTGCTACACTCAATATGCCAGCAAATTTGGAAAACTCAGCAGTGGCCACAGGACTGGAAAAGGTCAGTTTGCCTTCCAATCCCAAAGAAAGGCAATGCCAAAGAATGCTCAAACTACCGCACAATTGCACTCATCTCACAGGCTAGTAAAGTACTGCTCAAAATTCTCCAAGCCAGGCTTCAGCAATATGTGAACCGTGAACTTCCCGATGTTCAAGCTGGTTTTAGAAAAGCCAGAGGAACCAGAGATCAAATTGCCAACATCCGCTGGATCATGGAAAAAGCAAGAGAGTTCCAGAAAAACATCTATTTCTGCTTTATTGACTATGCCAAAGCCTTTGACTGTGTGGATCACAATAAACTGTGGAAAATTCTGAAAGAGACTGGAAAACGAGAACACCTGATCCGCCTCTTGAGAAATTTGTATGCAGGTCAGGAAACAACAGTTAGAACTGGACATGGAAGAACAGACTGGTTCCAAATAGGAAAAGGAGTACGTCAAGGCTGTATATTGTCACCCTGTTTATTTCACTTATATGCAGAGTACATCATGAGAAATGCTGGACTGGAAGAAACACAAGCTGGAATCAAGATTGCCGGGAAATATCAATAACCTCAGATATGCAGATGACACCACCCTTATGGCAGAAAGTGAAGAGGAACTCAAAAGCCTCTTGATGAAAGTGAAAGTGGAGAGTGAAAAAGTTGGCTTAAAGCTCAACATTCAGAAAACGAAGATCATGGCGTCCGGTCCCACCACTTCATGGGAAATAGATGGGGAAACAGTGGAAACAGTGTCAGACTTTATTTTGGGGGGCTCCAAAATCACTGCAGATGGTTGACTGCAGCCATGAAATTCAAAGACGCTTACTCCTTGGAAGGAAAGTTATGACCAACCTAGATAGCATATTCAAAAGCAGAGATATTACTTTGCCAACAAAGGTCCATCTAGTCAAGGCTGTGGTTTTTCCTGTGGTCATGTATGGATGTGACAGTTGGACTGTGAAGAAGGCTGAGCGCCGAAGAATTGATGCTTTTGAACTGTGGTGTTGGAGAAGACTCTTGAGAGTCCCTTGGACTGCAAGGAGATCCAACCAGTCCATTGTGAAGGAGATCAGCCCTGGGATTTCTTTGGAAGGAATGATGCTAAAGCTGAAACTCCAGTACTTTGGCCACCTCATGCGAAGAGTTGATTTATTGGAAAAGACCCTGATGCTGGGAGGGATTGGGGGCAGGAGGAGAAGGGGACAACAGAGGATGAGATGGCTGGATGGCATCACTGACTCGATGGACATGAGTCTCAGTGAACTCCGGGAGTTGGTGATGGACAGGGAGGCCTGTCGTGCTGCGATTCATGGGGTTGCAAACAATCGGACACGACTGAGTAACTGATCTGATCTGATCTGATCTTTCCATACTATCATAATGCTTAACAGTTCAGTTGACAGATCAGCGTGCAGAGATTAGGTCATACTGGCTGTGTATTTGGGTCAAATTACTAACTATTCTTTGTTTTGCCTCTGTGTTTGTAGTCTGAAATAATGTGTGGGTAAAGGGCAATGACACCCACCTCACAGGGCTGACGTGATCATTAAATGAGAGAATAAGTACTTAGAACAGTCTCTTCCTCAGAAAATAGTAATAAGAATCTCAGTGGGGAAGAAGATGGAAATTGTATTCATTCAAGAGGCAAGGAGTCTTATGTTTAGCCTAGAAAAGGGATGATTTAGAGGAGGACTTATTTAGATTTATATGGAATGATGGGCTGAATAAAATGCACAAAGTTGTATATTGGCTCTCCTTATGTAAAAATATCAAATAATTAGAGTTCCCTAAAATTGAATGTTGTGTGTCAGGATTGGTAAATTGCTTGTTGATGGAGCATGAAAAGCAGAGGCTGAATGAACAATTATCATGAGTGTTGTGAACTGAGTTTATATGAGATGTTTGACTAGAGGATGTGTAAGATTTTTCCACTCAAATGTAGTGTTTCAGCTCAGTTCAGTTCAGTCGCTCAGTCATGTCCAACTTTTTGCAACCCCATGAATTGCAGCACTCCAGGGCCACGTGTATATCACCAACTTCCAGAGTTCACTCAAACTCTTGTACATCAAGTTGGTGATGTCATCCAGCCATCTCATCCTCTGTCATCCCCTTCTCCTCCTGCCCCCAATCCCTCCCAGCATCAGGTGGGATTTTTCCAATGAGAAAACTCTTCGCATCAGGTGGCCAAAGTATTGGAGTTTCAGCTTCAGCATCAGTCCTTCCAAAGAATACCCAGAGCTGATCTCCTTTAGAATGGACTGGTTGGATCTCCTTGCAGTCCAAGGGACTCTCAAGAGTCTTCTCCAACACCACAGTTCAAAACCATCAATTCTTCAGCGCTCAGCTTTCTTCACAGTCCAACTCTCACATCCATACATGACCAAAGGAAAAACCATAGCCTTGACTAGACGGACGTTTGCTGACAAAGTAATGTCTCTGCTTTTGAATATGCTATCTAGGTTGGTCATAACTTTCCTTCCAATCAGTAAGCGTATTTGAATTTCATGGCTACAATCACCATCTGCAGTGATTTAGGAGCCCAAAAGTAAAGTCTGACACTGTTTCCCCATCTGTTTCCCATGAAGTGATGGGACCAGATGCCATGATCTTTGTTTTCTGAATGTTGAGCTTTAAGCCAACTTTTTCACTCTCCACTTTCACTTTCATCAAGAGGCTTTTGAGTTCCTCTTCACTTTCTGCCATACGGGTGGTGTCATCTGCATATCTGAGGTTATTGAGATTTCTTCCAGCAATCTTGATTCCAGCTTGTCCTTCTTCCAGCCCAGTGTTTCTCATGATATACTCTGCATGTAAGTTAAGTAAGCGGGGTGACAATATACAGCCTTGACGTACTCCTTTTCCTATTTGGAAACAGTCTGTTGTTCCATGTCCAGTTCTAACTATTGCTTCCTGACCTGCATACAGGTTTCTCAAGAGGCAAGTCAGGTGGTCTGGTATTCCCATCTCTTAAAGAATTTTCTATAGTTCATTGTGGTACACATAGTCAAAGGCTTTGGCATAGTCAATAAAGCAGAAATAGATGTGTTTCTGGAACTCTCTTACTTTTTTGATGATCCAGCGGATGTTGGCAATTTGATCTCTGGTTCCTCTGCATTTTCTAAAACCAGCTTGAACATCTGGAAGTTCACAGTTCACATATTGCTGAAGCCTGGCTTGGAGAATTTTGAGCATTACTTTACTAGCGTGTGAGATGAGTGCAATTGTGCGGTAGTTTGAGCATTCTTTGGCATTGCCTTTCTTTGGGACTGGCATGAAAACTGACCTTTTCCAGTCCTGTGGCCACTGCTGAGTTTTCCAAATTTGCTGGCATATTGAGTGTAGCACTTTCACAGCATCATCTTTCAAGATTTGAAATAGCTCAACTGGAATTCTATCACCTCCACTAGCTTTGTTCGTAGTGATGCTTTCTAAGGCCCACTAAACTTCACATTCCAGGATTTCTGTCTCTAGGTGAGTGATCACACCATTGTGATTATCTTGATCATGAAGTTCTTTTTTGTACAGTTCTTCTGTGTATTCTTGCCGCCTCTTCTCAGTATCTTCTGCTTCTATTAGGTCCATACCATTTCTGTCCTTTATCGAGCCCATCTTTGCATGAAATGTTCCCTTGGTATCTCTAATTTTCTTGAAGAGATCTCTGCTGCTGCTGCTGCTGCAAAGTCACTTAAGTCATGTCCGACTCTGTACAACCCCATAGACGGCAGCCCACCAGGCTCCCTCGTCCCTGGCATTCTCCAGGCAAGAACACTGGAGTGGTTGCCATTTCCTTCTTCAATGCATGAAAGTGAAAAATGAAAGTGAAGTCGTTCAGTCGTGTCAGACCCTCAGCGACCCCATGGACTGCACCCTTCTAGGCTCCTCCATCCTTGGGATTTTCCAGGCAAGAGTACTGGGGTGCCATTGCCTTCTCCAGAAGAGATCTCTCATCTTTCCCATCCTGTTGTTTTCCTCTATTTCTTTGCATTGATCACTGAGGAAGGCTATCTTATCTCTGCTTGCTATTCTTTGGAACTCTGCCTTCAGATGCTTATATCTTCCTTTTCTCCTTTGCTTTTTGCTTCTCTCCTTTTCACAGCTATTTGTAAGGTCTCTTCAGACAGCCATTTTGCTTTTTTTTTTTTTTTTCTATTTAAGCTGACTTATTAAACAGTCTCATAGTAATTCTTATTTATGGTGCAGTAAACACTACATTTCTTTTTCATGTGGATGGTCTTGATCCCTGTCTCCTGTACCATGTCACAAATCTTCATCCATAGTTCATCAGGCACTCTATCTATCAGACCTAGTCCCTTAAATCTATTTCTCACTTCCATTGTATCATCACTATATACAGTCTATCCTAATACATAAATACACATGGATATATGTATATATACAAGTGTGTATATATGTGTCTATTCATGTATGATTGGAAAACCAATTTGAGATATATTAAATCAAGAGAGAAACTGAAAAGATCATTAGCTTTATAGTTCTGAGGATTTAATTTGATGATTGTCTTAGTTTGATAAGTTTTTATCATTCTTAATAGAAAGGCTGAAAATTCATTGAATAATGAATGGTTTTATCATCTATAATTCAATCAATGTATTTTTTATCATTTCATGCAGATGTGACTCTGTAAAGCACAAACTATACTTTCCTTAAATGTATTTATAAGGATTATTTTTTTTTTGAGAAAACTTCAAATAAATTGTTTTAGTGTGAATTGCCTATCCATGCTCATGTGGAACAGAACATAATATTAAATCTTGTTTATCAGTTTAATATGGTCATAAGTAGATAGAACCTCATTCCATAGCTCATCAGGCACTCTATCTATCAGATCTAGGCCCTTAAATCTATTTCTCACTTCCACTGTATAATCATAAGGGATTTGATTTAGGTCATACCTGAATGGTCTAGTGGTTTTCCCTACTTTCTTCAATTTAAGTCTGAATTTGGCAATAAGGAGTTCATGGTCTGAGCCACAGTCAGCTCCTGGTCTTGTTTTTGCTGACTGTATAGAGCTTCTCCATCTTTGGCTGCAAAGAATATAATCAATCTGATTTTGGTGTTGACCATCTGGTGATGTCCATGTATAGAATCTTCTCTTGTGTTGTTGGAACAAGGTATTTGCTATGACCAGTGCATTTTCTTGGCAAAACTCTATTAGTCTTTGTCCTGCTTCATTCCGTATTCCAAGGCCAAATCTGCCTGTTACTCCAGGTGTTTCTTGACTTCCTACCTTTGCATTCCAGTCCCCTATAATGAAAAGGACATCTTTTTTGGGTGTTAGTTCTAAAAGGTCTTGTAGGTCTTCATAGAACTGTTCAACTTCAGCTTCTTCAGTGTTACTGGTTGGGGCATAGACTTGGATTACTGTGATATTGAATGGTTTACCTTGGAAACGAACAGAGATCATTCTGTCGTTTTTGAGATTGCATCCAAGTACTGCATTTCGGACTCTTTTGTTGACCATGATGGCCACTCCATTTCTTCTGAGGGATTCCTGCCCGCAGTAGTAGATATAATGGTCATCTGAGTTAAATTCACCCATTCCAGTCCATTTTAGTTCGCTGATTCCTAGAATGTCGACATTCACTCTTGCCATCTCTTGTTTGACCACTTCCAATTTGCCTTGATTTATGGACCTGACATTCCAGGTTCCTATGCAATACTGCTCTTTACAGTATCAGACCTTGCTTCTATCACCAGTCACAACCACAGCTGTGTTCTTTTTGCTTTGGCTCCATCCTTTCATTCTTTCTGGAGTTATTTCTCCACTGATCTCCAGTGACATATTGGGCACCTACTGACCTGGGGAGTTTCTCTTTCAGTATCCTATCATGTTGCCTTTTCATACTGTTCATGGGGTTCTCAAGGCGAGAATACTGAAGTGGTTTGCCATTCCCTTCTCCAGTGGACCACATTGTACAGGAGACAGGGATCAAGACCAACCCATAGAAAAGAAATGCAAAAAAACAAAATGGCTGTCTGGGGAGGCCTTATATATAGCTGTGAAAAGAAGAGAACCAAAAAGCAAAGGAAAAAAGGAAAGATGTAAACATCTAAATGCAGAGTTCCAAAGAATAGCAAAAAGAGATAAGCAAGCCTTCTTCAGCCATCAATGCAAAGAAATAGATAAAAACAACAGAATGGGAAAGACTAGGGATCTCTTCAAGAAAATCAGAGATACCAAAGGAACATTTCATGCAAAGATGGGCTCAATAAAGGACAGAAATGGTATGGACCTAACAGAAGCAGAAGATACTGAGAAGAGATGGCAAGAATACACAGAAGAACTGTACAAAAAAGATCTTCACAACCCAGATAATCACGATGCTGTGATCACTGACCTAGAGCCAGACATCCTGGAATGTGAAGTCAAGTGGGCCTTAGAAAGCATCACTACGAACAAAGTTAGTGGAGGTGATAGAATTCCAGTTGAGCTATTCCAAATCCTGAAAGATGATGCTGTGAAAGTGCTACACTCAATATGCCAGCAAATTTGGAAAACTCAGCAGTATCCACAAGACTGGAAAAGGTCAGTTTTCATTCCAATCCCAAAGAAAGGCAATGCCAAAGAATGCTCAAACTACCGCACAATTGCACTCATCTCACACGCTAGTAAAGTAATGCTCAAAATTCTCCAAGCCAGGCTTCAGCAATATGTGAACCGTGAACTTCCTGATGTTCAAGCTGGTTTTAGAAAAGCCAGAGGAACCAGAGATCAAATTGCCAACATCCGCTGGATCATGGAAAAAGCAAGAGAGTTCCAGAAAAAACATCTATTTCTGCTTTATTGACTATGCCAAAGCCTTTGACTGTGTGGATCACAATAAACTGTGGAAAATTCTGAAAGAGATGGGAATACCAGATCACCTGATCTGCCTCTTGAGAAATTTGTGTGCAGGTCAGGAAGCAATAGTTAGAACTGGACATGGAACAACGGACTGGTTCCAAATAGGAAAAGGAATATATCAAGGCTGTATATTGTCACCCTGTTTATTTCACTTATATGCAGAGTACATCATGAGAAACGCTGGACTGGAAGAAACACAAGCTGGAATCAAGATTGCCGGGAGAAATCTCAATAACCTCAGATATGCAGATGACACCACCCTCATGGCAGAAAGTGAAGAGGAACTCAAAAGCCTCTTGATGAAGGTGAAAATGGAGAATGAAAAAGTTGGCTTAAAGCTCAACATTCAGAAAACAAAAATCATGGCATCCGGTCCCACCACTTCAAGGGAAATAGATGGGGAAACAGTGGAAACAGTGGCTGACTTTATTTTTCTGGGCTCCAAAATCACTACAGATGGTGACTGCAGCCATGAAATTAAAAGATGCTTACTCCTTGGAAGGAAAGTTATGACCAACCTAGATAGCATATTCAAAAGCAGAGACATTACTTTGCCAACAAAGGTTCGTCTAGTCAAGGCTATGGTTTTTCCTTTGGTCATGTATGGATGTGAGAGTTGGACTGGGAAGAAGGCTGAGCGCCAAAGAATTGATGCTTTTGAACTGTGGTGTTGGAGAAGACTCTTGAGAGTCCCTTGGACTGCAAGGAGATCCAACCAGTCCATTGTGAAGGAGATCAGCCCTGGGATTTCTTTGGAAGGAATGATGCTAAAGCTGAAACTCCAGTACTTTGGCCACCTCATGCGAAGAATTGATTCATTGGAAAAGACTCTGATGCTGGGAGGGATTGCGGGCAAGAGGAGAAGGGGACGACAGAGGATGAGATGGCTGGATGGCATCACTGACTCGATGGACATGAGTCTGAGTGAACTCCGGGAGTTGGTGATGGACAGGGAGGCCTGGCGTGCTGAGGTTCATGGGGTCACAAAGAGTTGGACACGACTGAGGGACTGATCTGATCTGATCTGATCTGAAGTAGATATAAATTTCCCCTAAACTATGTTAGAATAACTAATCGTTATGAGAGAACAGAAAATAAATTCTTGATTTTTTTTTGTTTAATGCTATTCTAGGCCTGTTTCTAAGGTACACTGGAGGTAACTTTTATATTAATCTTGTGCCTTCTCAATTTACTTTTTTCCTAAACTTTACTATTTCATAAACAACAAGACTCTTTTTCATGTACTGCCCATAGGGTATGAATAATGAAGAAAATGAGTGCAAGTATTTAGCTTTTTGAGACCGTAAGTATATTGTTGTTAATGTATGACAGAAATGGTATTCATTAACCTAAGGCTTTCTATTGTAATAGCCACTCACTTAAGAGATAAGAGTTTTATTTTACACATTCCAAAAATTTAACTTTGCATGTAAAGAACAATTTTGAGGACCATTTATGTCAGGAGTCAGAAAAATTTTTTGTAAAGGACCACGTAGTAAATATTGTAGGTTTTGCAAATCACGTGATCTCCTTCTCAACTACTCAACTCTGCTACTATAACTTGAAGCAGTCATAGAAAATAAGTCAGTGAATGAATTTGCTTTTCCTTTTTTTTACAGGAAAGAGCTGAATTGCTTGAAGTGTATCATAGAGTGAGGTCTGCACTGGCTGTTGCCCCATTTCAGGATAAGTGAATCCTGTGTAAGGACCATTGTAAAAAAAAAGGAAAAGCAAATTCCTGAAACCATTCCTGCAGCTACATTACCATATGTGTAAACAATTCTCTTTTTGCAAAATAATTTCTTATCTCATACTGCCAAATTGATATAAGAAAAGATACCTATAGACTCTAATATGACTGTAGGAAAACCTGAAGCTAATAAATGACAACTTAAATTAAAAGAAAGACAAAGGATATAAGGCTGGAAGATTTAATGCCAGAAAAATACAGTTTGATAATTTTAAGAAGAAAAAAAAATATTTTGCTTTAAAAATGTAAAGATGACCAGAAAAGCATTATCTGGTGACTACGAAGGTTTTTCTAGATTAGTTCTATTGATACTTTGTCTCTAAAATCAGGAAATGGATCTTGCCAGCAAAGAAATGACTTTTAATGTCCTTTTGATACTGGAAAATGTCCCTGTCCACCCAAAACCCTATGAATTCAACAATGAAAGGTGCTGAAGTGTTCTATTTTGTTTCAAAACACATGTCTGTAATTCAGCCTCTAGATCAGGGAGTCACAAGGACTTTTAAGGCTTCTTATCCACAGTAAGGACTCATGCTGATGCTGAAGCTGAAGCTTCAATACTTTGGCCACCTAATGCAAAGAGCTGAATCACTGGAAAAGACCCTGCTGCCGGGAAAGATTGAGGGCAGGAGGAGGAGGGGGTGACAGAGGATGAGATGGTTGGATGGCATCACTAATTCAGTGGTCATGAGTTTAAGCAAACTCTGGGAGATAGTGAAGGACCGGGAAGACTGGTGTGCTGTAGTTCAAGGGGTTGCAAAGTGTCAGACACAACTTAGCACCTGAACAACCACCACCACCCACGGTACTCTATGGAAAGGATTGTCAACGGTGTGGAAGAGAACTCTGATAAAATAGCACATCATGAAAGTCTAGAAGGGTCACACCACTGAAGATGTCATCATCATTATAGAAAAAGCCACAGAAGTCATCAAACCCAAAACAATAAATTGTTACTGGAGAAAACTGTATCTAGATGCTATGCTTAATTTCACATGATTTATTACAGAGCCAAACAAGGAAATCATGAAAGAGATTGTGGATATGGAAAAAAAATATAGTAGGATGTGGAGGGTTTCACGATACAGATCTTATTGTAATTCAAAAACTAATAGAAACCACATCAGAGGAACTAACAGAAGATGACCTGATAGAGATATGTGCTTCTGATCTAGTGCCAGACAATGAGGAAGAAGATAGAGAAGAAGCAGGGCCGGAAAACAAATTGACATTATACAATGTGGCAGAAAGGTTCTGATTGTGCAAATCACTCTACTTCTTCATAAACGTCAACATAAACTCTTCTATGATACAAGCACTGAAACTAAAACAAATGGCAGAAGGATTGGCCCTATATAGAAACGTTTTTTTAGAGATACGAAAAATCAAAAAAGTCCTACAGATATGATGACATATTTTCATAAAGTTACAGAGTGTACCTGCCTCTCATCTCCCCTTCTACCCCTTAAGGTTGTGAGTAGGACCAACCTTTCCTCCTCGCTCTCCTTAGCCTACTCAATGTGAAGACAACAAGGGTGAAGACCTTTGGGATGATCTATTTCCACTTAATAGTTAGTAATCACCAGAAAGTGAAGAGGAACTAAAAAGCCTCTTGATGAAAGTGAAAGAGGAGAGTGAAAAAGTTGGCTTAAAGCTCAACATTCAGAAAACGAAGATCATGGCATTCGGTCCTATCACTTCGTGGGAAATAGATGGGGAAACAGTGGAAACGGTGTCAGACTTTATTTTGGGGGGCTCCAAAATCACTGCAGATTGTGACTGCAGCCATGAAATTAAAAGACGCTTACTCCTTGGAAGAAAAGTTATGACCAACCTAGATAGCATATTGAAAAGCAAAGACGTTACTTTGCCAACAAATGTACATCTAGTCAAGGCTATCGTTTTTCCAGTGGTCATATATGGATGTGAGAGTCGGACTGAGAAAAAAGCTGAGCGCTGAAGAGATGTTTTTGAACTGTGGTGTTGGAGAAGACTCTTGAGAGTCCTTTGGACTGCAAGGATATCCAACCAGTCCATTCTGAAGATCAGTCCTGGGATTTCTTTGGAAGGAATGATGTTAAAGCTGAAACTCCAGTACTTTGGCCACTTCATGTGAAGAGTTGACTCATTGGAAAAACTCTGATGCTGGGAGGGATTGGGGGCAGGAGGAGAAGGGGATGACAGAGGATGAGATGACTGGATGGCATCACCGACTCGATGGACGTGAGTTTGAGTGAACTCTGGGAGATGGTGATGGACAGAGAAGCCTGGCGTGCTGCAATTCATGGGGTCGCAAAGAGTTGGACACGACTGAGCGACTGAACTGAACTGAATCACCATGCTCTACATTTAATAAACTTATCTGTTGTGTATATGTAAATTTTCATGTGAAAATCTAATAACTGTACAGCAAGAACTATGTCATTTCTGTGTCAACATCATCATTTTACCCTAAGTGTTCGTTGTGTAGTATATCCTGTGCAAGATTTATTAAAGTGGTTAACGTATCCTTACATAGACATAAGGTGAGTGATAGACAACATAAAACTAATAATGTGTTAGTTTTCTCTGTTCTATAATTTTGCTTTCAAAGAAACATTTCTATTACTGTGCAGTATTTTTGAGGTCCAGTGTTAATAATATGTATAACAGTTACAATGTTTTATTTTTATCATTCCATCATCTTTTAAACAGATGACATAAACTTAAATACAGTAAAGTACTATAAGTGTATTTTCCTAATGATTTTCTTAGTAACATTTTCTTCTCTCTAGCTTATTCTTTTCTAAGAATAAAGTATATGATAGATATAATATACAAATATGTGTTAATCAACTGTGTTATCAGCAAGGCTTCTGGTCAACAGTAAGCTATTAGTAGTTAAATTTTAGGGGAATTGAGAGTTATATGCATGCAGGGGGTTAGTGTGTCTAACTCCTACATTTTTCAGGGATTATATTTTTCTTTTAAGAACTTTCTATCTAAATTCTAAATGATATTTTTCTATGCTTTCTACTATGACTTTGAATTTTTCTTTTACCTATAACATAGTGAGCTAAGTTTTTGTATGAAATAAAGATTCAATGTCATTTTTTTCCTTAGGCATAATTTATCTGCCTCCAGCACATGGTCTCTGCTTTTTTCCCTTATGGAAGAAGCACCTTTGTGAGACTTTGATGAGAAATCTTTTTTGACTTCTTTATTCTATTCCACTGGTCAATTAGTTCAAATCTATGTCAATGATATACTCTCTTAATTACTACAGCTTCATAGGTCATTATATTATTTAGGAAATTTTCCTTTTTATGAAAAGGTAATTTTGTATAAATTACTAGTCTTCACCAATATCCTCTTTTCTTCTCCTTCTATGCAAATGTAATATTTAACTTCACAGCCCTCTATCATTTAGGCAGACCCGTGTGATGAATTCTAGCTAATGAAATTTTGTTTGAAATCATGTGTGTCACTTCTGCTGCTGCTGCTAAGTCGCTTCAGTCGTGTCCGACTCTGTGTGACCCCATAGATGGCAGCCCACCAGGCTCCCCCGTCCCTGGGATTCTCCAGGCAAGAACACTGGAGTGGGTTGCCATTTCCTTCTCCAAGGCATGAAGGTGAAAAGTGAAAATGAAGTCGCTCAGTCATGTCCGACTCTTAGCGACCCCATGGACTCCAGCCCACCAGACTCCTCCGTCCATGGGATTTTCCAGGCAAGAGTACTGGAGTGGCTTGCCATTTCCTTCTTCTAGTGTGTCACTTCTAGACTGGGACAATAAAATGACCATCCTCCAATCACTCTGTTCCCTTCTTACAATGTTCGATTAACTCTATCTTTTAAACAGACCATATGATAGAGACCAGGACAGCCTGGATTACATCTCTCTGTGGGACATGGTAGGAAATGAAAAATGCATTTTGTGTAAATAAGATATTAATGTTTTGAATTTGCTCGTCACTACACTTGGTAATGAAGTTATACAATGAAATTCAAGCCCTAGAGTCATTTAACTGTGTATGAAAACAAAAAAATATATATTTTTTTCTTTTTTTGTTAACTATCCCTACTTATTGGCACTAACATGGGTTAAGATACATGATTTCTTTCTACTTGTGTTGTTTATTTATATACAGGCATGTTAAAATCATCCCCTCTACCTACTAGGTTCAACTTGAACAAATTCTTGACAAATAGAATGGTAAGAAAACATGAGAGAGCAGATGGAGAAATTGAGAATCTGACTCTTTCCACATTAAAAAATCGATATGTTTATCACCTGGCAAAAGTTTTATCTTCTAAAAATATAAAGCTGAATGTTCTAAGAAATGTGGGCTTTGTTCTTAAGCAAGAAACCCAAAAAGTAGGAAAAGAGAACAAGAAGAAATTCTCAGTAGTAGGAAGATTAAAATGTGTTACAAGGAAAAGACTAGTATTATGTAAGGTTTTATCCTGCATAGAGATGATGATGATTCCTTTGCTGTTCTTTGAATGTACTGAGTCATTTGTAAAACTATAGATGAGATTTAACAAGAAAATGGAAGGTCTGCTTTGTGAGCTAACAGTCTGGAAAAAGTAGAGTATGAGTCAAACTTTGAGCTCCATCATGGAATAAAAAGTTTCATATGATTGACAGTTTAAATAGATACCTTAGCAACTACAATGGTGCAATATAGATATTTACCGTATATTTTGGATTTTTATATTGAATACTTATAGATTTATGAATATCTAACTATTCACGATGAAATACTGTCATTCTTGACAAAATCCACTTCTGTGATGAAACTACACTAATTTTATAGCAAAGAAACTCTTTTTGTTTGTTTTCAGCTGTTCACTCACTTGAAACTTTTCTGCACTTCCAGACTCTTGCTATAAAAATCCTACTGCCATAATACTTGCCTGCAGCTAGATACTCAAGTTATCACACCAAAGATTGATTTAAATTGAATTTAATTATCTGCCTACATCTTTAAATTCTTTTTTCTTTCTTTAACCATTAATTTTCAAAACCACAATTATCCACAATAATTATAGTTGGTGGTCTTGAATTGGTGTCTATTAAAATAAAATCTATATACTAGTTAATTTAATTTGATTAAAAGAGGGCTTGACTCACCCACATTAAGATGTTGCTAAAGTTCTTATATTCAACCATTAGCTGACACTTTAAAAAATGTAAATGAGAATCTGCTTTCTACCTATCAGTTTTAAAAATGATGAAGTTTGAAAATACACAGTATTAGCAAGGGTGTAAAACATCAAGCACTTTTCTACTTATTGTGCCAATTGCTAATTGGGGCAATTTTTTGAGGGTGATTTAATCATATACTTAAAAACATTGAATCATCAAATCATTGACCAGTAATTTCACTTTTAGAAATTAATCAACACATTTTCTCCTTTCAATGCTCAAAAGTATGCACACAATGATTCATATTTGGAAGTGTCAATAATAAATCTTAGTGGCACAATGAAATTGAAGCAGATCCATATAACATAGTATTATCTTACTTTTTAGTTATTTAAAAGAAACCAAGAGACCAATGGGCTTCCCAGGTGGTCTAGTGGTGAAGAACCCACCTGCTATTGCAGGAGGTGTAAGAGACACAGGTTCCATCCCTGGGTCGGGAAGATCCTCTGGAGGAGAAAATAGCAACCCATTCCAGTATTCTTGCCTGGAGAATCCCATGGACAGAGGAGCCTATCGGGTTACACTCTATAGGGTCCCAAAGGGTCAGACACAACTGAAGTGACTTAGCACGCACACACACAAGGGACCTGTACGTGTTGATATATACTTGATTGTTTGCTTGCTAAGTTTGCTTCAGTCGTGTCCGACTCTTTGCAACCCTATGGACTGTAGCCTTCCAGGCTCTTCTGTCCATGGGACTCTCCAGGCAAAAATACAGGAGTGGGTTGCCATGTCCTTCTCCAGGAGATCTTCCTGACCCAGAGATTGTTGATATGCTGCACATACTGTGTATTTTAAACTGGTGTTTATGTATGTGTGATATGCCCACATATTTATGTGTTTGCATATGTATAATTTTTAACAATCGCTGCCATCGGTTGTGTGGATTTGAATTCTGAGCAAGGAAAACTTATTCATTATACTATTAGATGTTTCTTTGACCACATACTTTCATTATTTTTCATTTAAAAATCATTATTTGAGTAAAGGAAAGGGAGAGTTCATTTAGTTTTTTGAAAATGCAATACTAAAATATAATAATGACTATAAAGACTATCCTGTGTATCCTGCTGGGCGCTACAAAGCTTCTCTGCCCCTTGTCATACCTATTTCATTTAGTTTTCAATGACTTAGCAATGACCTCAATTCCAGAATGAATATCTGACTAAAATCTGGTTTAAAAAAAAAAAAAAAAGAGTCCTGGCTTTCTACAAAAAGCTATTTTTTATGTATATAATTTCTCAAGTTATTCTCAGCAAGGAATTCACTTTTATTCTCCAGCAATTAGATAAATATGTTTACCCTAGAGCTATTCACATCTTCCCAACTCTTCCCAGGTATGTGATCCATCTACCATTGATCTATATCCCCATGGTTTATTTCTTTTTAGTTTGCAAAAGTATATGAAAGGCTTTTGCCAAACAGTATTACGGCCAGAAACTGATGCTGTGAGACTTGAAGCCTGCCCCATGCTGTAAAAATAAGATTGTATCATTAAATAGGGCTCTCAGGTATTTGCCAACCTGGGTAATGATGTCTCTCTGGGATACCTGCCCTTTTGGCAGCCTCCCATCCAGGCACGAGTCAGCAATCACAATTAGTGTGAAGTGGCGTAAGATTGCCAAGTCTGCAGAATGCAGAGGAAATGCAGCAGAGTCTGAAATGCAACTCAGTGAGCAGTCACAATCCTCAAGGCAAAAATTGCTCCATTCTTAAATGGGAATAAAGCAATGATGGATTGACTGCCAAACTGCATTCTCTGTATAGGTATGCCCGGTCATCCTGTCAGTCTTTCAACCATTGCAGAATGTTCCCAATATATTTCTTTCCTCCCAAATACTCCTACATGCCTTTCTCCAGGTACTTGTGGCAGAGAGAAGTGACAGCGTTATTCTGTTGAGGACACTCAAAATGGGGTTTATTCTTTACTGAAGAGGTCAGCAAAAGACTGAATAGACAGCAGAGAATAAAATGGTTAAAACTGTTTGAGTAAACGTCTACAAAGGATTTGTCAAGTGAAAGACATCTTAAAGAAAGAGCGAGATACCTTAAAGATCCTATAGTCCAGTTGGAAGGTAGAGTAGCCAGAATTAAAATTGATGGGTATCTTCCCTTAATTATGCCTTCATGTTGGCCAGTCACTTTGAGGTGATATCTATCATGATGAATTGCTCTCAAACTCTTATTTGTGCTGCATATTTGTGACTATGTCCCTTACAGTTACATTCTCACAACAGCTAGCAGATTGCCTTGAATATGATACGTATACAGGAAAGTTTGGATGGGAAAATTAATTCATTTCTTGATATCCATAAAGTAGTGGCTCAGTCATATTTGGAACTGTGAGAAGGTATGGCATTTACTGATTTACATCTAGGAATTAGTTGACCCGCATTACTATTTGGAAGTATCTTTTAAAGAGCTGGCTTACTGCAAAAACAACAGAGAATTGTAATGTGTCTATTTTGCCTTTTTCTGTTTTATTTTAGTGACTGATAAGAATTGTATAGACTCATCCAGCAATCATAATTGCATTGCCAATTAATAGTAACTTTACATTTAGACTTTCTCTTCATCCCTTCTAAATAAAACACACAGAATTCTGTTACTCCAAGTTACACATGCTTTTAAGTTCTGTTAAATTAATTCCTGATTGAATGTAAATATCTTTTGTTTCTTAAAACATAAGTGCCATTATTGAAACTCCTGAAATTTGCAGACACTAAAACCATCAATGAAAAAAAAATCTCGTCAAAATGGGCTTACAGGTGGACATTCTACTTACTCTCTCATGCATTTAATTGAATTTCGTGCAATTTCATGTGCATTATAATAGACTTCTTTTACACCATCAGGAAACAAGTCTTAAAACATGTGCTGTGCATTAAACATCACATAAATATTCAGCAAGGGAAAGAAAAACAGTTCTGAAGAAGTATAGTAATTTTACAGTCTCTGGTTTCTAATAAATTTTTACAGCAATCCTAAACTGCATTAGCAAGTCCTGGTTTATTGTCAGGCTTCTGCACAACATCCCTCAATGACATGTCAAATCTTTGCCATGGCAGTGCAACTCCTAAAACTCCTCATTGGCAAGACTCTTGTCAGGTTAAATTGCCAGCTCTTGTCAAGTGGTATATGATCTGATCCCATTCTCCTGATGATGACATGAGTTGTCCTTTCACTGTGGCTCGATTGTAAATTCCCAGGACATCCCAATAAACACAGATTTTGAGAATAAAAAGAATTTATTGACCTTTCAAAATGATGGCTTTCCCCTAAATAAAGTGTCTAATCATTTAACAGTATGACTTATTTTTGTGTTCCTATTGTAGATCATTTATCAAGCCATTTACTAGATAACTTAGGATATTACACAAACTTCATTTTCTGCCTCTCTATGCTTCCATGTCATTTCCCAAATTAAATGTCATTATTGTATATCTGTCAGGAAATTATTTTCTACTTTAGTTATTCAGAGTATTATATGTATGGCAAAATTTTTGGATTCTTTTTGATTTTTGTTTAAAACATAAATAAACAATATTTTCAGGCTGCAATGACAATCCATGCACAAGAATGGCATTTATAGTAACAAACTTATAAGCACCCAAAATAAAATCAGTTGCATTATTCGTATGAAGTATATCTGTATCACTGTCCACTTCAGGAAGTATTACATGTCATGAAACAAACCAGATATCATCCTATGCCTTTCCACTTAAATTCAGAATATCACATACTTTGAAACAATAAATTGAGTATTTAACACAAAGAATGGCTTGGCTTTTTTAAGAATTGAGGATTCCAGATTGGAGATTGTATATACCTCATCAGATGTTCTAAAAGTAGTTATATTTCAGCCACTGAAACTGTTTTTGTGGGATAGCAGCAATCAGTAACTTCAATATTTAAGATTAGACTTTAAATGGTAACTTGAGTAGGCAGAAAAACATTGCTCATTAAGATTGTGAGGTCATGTGAGAAGGCATATATATTTTCTGTTCAAATTGCTCTCTGCCCTAAATATTTCATTAAATGATACATTCTTCTCAAATCATGATAAAATGACAATATGACATGTCAGTGACATTTCAACATGAGGCTTTCTAATAATCAATTAATTTTTTCTTCAGAATTAACATGAGTATTTTGTATCATAATTTCCAATACTGTCAAACAACAAAGGTTTTCAATTTAAGTGTTCTTTTAAAATACATTTCTATGCAACCTACTCCACAAAAAAAAATTCATATGCATAACAATGAGTCCAAAAGATTAAAAACCAGTTGTTGAAATTTGGATTTATCCAAAATTCAGGGAGTCAGGGGCCTAATGTCATTCTATTCTATAATATGTTTGGTCCTTCTCAAATATCCATCAATTGCCCAGAAAAATGTCATTCATATGTTTAAATCACTACAGGTTTCTTTTACTTGTGGAAATTGGCTTTATGCAGGATTAAATTAATTCCTTATCTTAGATTAGAATTACATGAATTTTTAGGATCTGACTTGATCTTGACTGAGTTGCTCAAACTAGAAAAGCAAAGTAGCATTTATTTCTGCTTCATAATTACATGAACATAAAACTGATCTTTTAAAACAATATCTATTAAATAGCTTCAAAATAATTATTTTTTGGTAGGTAAATATTAGAGGCAATTTGCTTTCCGGACTCCTCCAAATCCAGACCACAAACCAATACAAATTTATTATGGGACTGAAATTTAGATGACTCATTTTCTCTTCTAAATGATCTTTAATGTTGGATTATAAGATATGTTAAATGTAGTATAATATGATAATCCATAATTTAATGAAATAAAGTTAAAATACATTAGCATGAATTGCTGTTAATTTATAATAAATATCAAAACATCAAAACTATGAAATATTCCATTCCATTTCTTCTTTCATTATAATGTTATTATAATTCTGAATAAACAAAAATGGTAAATTCCCTCTCTTATAGTTCATCTATAAGAATATTAGGTGTTATATTTTTATTCTGCAAAGTGTAACAATTAAAAAATTGAGCATTATGCTAAGTGAAATAAAGAAAGACAAATACTATAAAATATCACTTATATTTGTGGTCTAAAATAGAAAAAACTGAACTAATAGGTACAGAGAACAGATTGCTGGATACCAAAGGAGGAGTTTGGCAGGGGGATAAAGGAAATGGTCAAAAGGTTCAAACTACCAGTTATAAGATGCATAAATCCTGGAGGCACAATGGACAGTAATGTGACGATAGTTAACAAACAATGCCATGTTGTATACCTGAAGTTGCTAACTGAGTAGATTTTAAAAGTCAAATCACAAGGGAAAAACAATCTGTATCTATGTGTGATGATGATGCTAACTAGATTTATTGTGGTGATCATTTCCCATCATACATATATATCAAATCACCTAAACTAAAAGTAATACAAACACCTAAAGCTAATATTATGTCATATGTCAATTATATCAATTAAAAAATAAATGTTTCAAGTTGCATTACTATTAAATAAATAAACTGGATGCATCTTCATGCTTATAACCTAGAAGTAGATAATACAATCTTTAAAAAGTTAACCAGAATCTCCTTAATAAAAATAGTTTCCACTTAAATTTTTAATTTCCAAAATAGAAGAAATGTATACTCTCTTGTAATATGATTCACAAGTTAAAATATAACTTGGGAGAATTTTCCTCTGGTCTATTTTACCTATCCAATTGATAGCTATTTAGCTAAAACAAACATATTTATTTGCTCCATGGATACATACTCATTTCCTCCACTGATACATACATATTTGATTCTCTTTTGTATTTCTTAAAGTCTGCTTCAACTGAGCAGGAGAATAAGATTTAGATAAATTCTTAGTTTCTTTATGGGTCTGACTTTCTATTTAAACATATGTGTTAAAGATTTAAGTAAGTCATTGCTCTTTATACTGCTAAAAAGGAACTTTCTGAGAAAGTCTAAACTACCTACATTAATCTTATCCAAAAAGAGGGTAAAGTGATATATCAGAAGACCAAAGCAACAACAGATTAATGTTGCTGTATTAAAATCCTATTTACATAAAATTAACATAAATATGAGCTAGTATGCCATATGCTACAGCATCTGCTCTTCACGGTATTAATAACAAGGCTGTCCCCTATAGGGATCTTAAAATTAATACTTATTTAAGTTATTTTTATATACATATTTGAAATTTTGACAATATGATATATATATGAAATGTTGCCAATTGCAAACAGGATAATTTATACAGAAATGATATTGTCATCAGTTGGATTATGAACACAGCTCATGATAGGTGGCTTTTGAGATACTTCACACTTTTCCTTGAAAGACTGGTAATCACTTTTGAGTTAAATAAAATATTTATTCCTCATATAATTATTACTATTACCTCTACTTCCAAAACCATCTTCTTCAGAGGTTCAAACAGCTATAGACCGTCATACTGGAAGACACTTGAAGATAATCTTATGCTTCATTTTCTATTGCTGATTTATCTTTTTTGCTTTCCCAAAACAAATAATCTAAGTTAATTTGAGATCTGTCTTTTCCAGCTTCTAGAATGATTAAATAAAATAACTTTCTTATATTAAATTTTATAGAAATACATCTACTTTGTTTATTTTTTGATTTGATACAGTCCGATTGCTCCTTTTTATTTCTAAATTTTATGACAATGCAATTTCAAGTTCTAAATTATATTTCTGCATGTTCCTGTTCATAAAATGTTTTGCAAAGACAACTGAAGTATAATTATTTTCAAAATGATAAATGTATTTATACTTGTTATGGTTACAATTCAAGATAAATGTGGGTAAAAATATATAAAACATAAGTGAGCCATAGCCCCAGGTGCACTGAAATAAGGCTACAGATCATTTATTCCTCAGTATGATATATATATTATACAAAAGAAAGATGGCAAATAGAGTAATATAAAAATCAATATTTTCACTCTTAAATGACTAAATGATTTAAGTATGTTAGCAAATTATAAACAGCATACTTATGTGTATATCTACATATGCATATGTGCATATATGTATGCATGTGTTTATATTTATATAAGTATGATATTATATGTGTATAGACAGAAATATAGATATGGATATAGGATATATAGATAGATAATATATACATATAATTATATATAAAACAAAATTTTATATACAACATATATAATTATAAAAATATATATCTATATATCCTATATCCATATCTATATTTCTGTTATACACAAATAATATACTTACATATATATATGTGTATATATATACACATATATACATATATGAGGCTTCCCCGGTGACTCAGGGATAAAGAATCCACCTGCAATGCGGGAGACCCAGGTTCGACCCCTGGATTGGGAAGATCCCTAGACGAGGGCATGGAAACCCATTGCAGTATTCTGTAGAATACCATGGACAGAGGAGCCTGGTGGTCTACAGTCCATAGGGTTGCAAACGACTGAAACAACATAGCATGCACACATATAGATATATATATATCCTTCTTTTCTTCCTGAAGTTTATAACTGAGGAATCAGGTATTATCTCTTCAGACTATTGTTCCTACAACCGTTTGACATCTGGAATCTTTGATTACTCTCACCTGAAAAATTGCACATGTGGTCACAATGAAATCTTTCACATTTTTTAGAAGGGTAAAAAAACTGTGAAGTCCATCTTTGGAAGCCAAATTAAGAATGGTTCAAATAAAAGTCAAATGCTCAATATCTTGGGCTCTCCAGGTGGCACTAGTGGTAAAGAATCTACTTGCCAAATGCAGGAGACACAAATGCAGGTTTGATCCCTGGGTTGGGAAGATCTCCTGGAGTAGGAAATAACACCCCACTCCAGTATTCTTGCCTGGAAAATTCCATGGGCAGAGGAGCGTGGTGGGCTACAGTCCATCGGGCCACAGAGAGTCAGACACAACTGAGCAGCTAAGCAGCAGCAGTTCAATGTATCACTCTTCAAGGCATCAACAATTATGTTTCCCACCTTTCACTCTCTACTCATATTTAGTAACATTCAATAGCATATTGTATAGAATTTATAGAATGATAATTCAATGTTTGCTATTTTTCAATATTTTAGTTGTGATCCTGAAATTTTATTCGATATTTTGTTCAAATATCTCTTCAGTTTAACTAGTTATCATCCTTGTATTTAAGTTTATATTAGATACTCTTTTTTTTTTGACACTCCATATTTTAAAAACTTAATTCTCAGGTTGTTCTACAGACCCTTGTCACTCAAACTGATGTACACAGATCAACAATGTCAACAATATTTTGTTGGAATTTCAGGCTCCAACCCAGGCCAAGTGAATCTCAATCTGCATTTTACAGAGATGCTCAGAAGTCATGACTTCACATTAAATATTAAGAAGCACTGGACTAAGAGATGCTTCAAAATAAAAATAATTAGAATTTTAAAGTAAATATTTTTGGGGTATTTAGTTTCAAACAAATTTTATATTAATTTATAACTATTATATTTTTCCTCTCTGTTTCTTAATTCTAATTACTTCCATCTAGTTGTATTTCATGTTCCATTTTTTTCAGAATACTTTGTTAATAAATATCTACTCTATAGTCCCACACAATGTTGATACATTTTGATTAAAATTTTTTAAAAAATCAACATTAGTGATGACTGCAGTTGTGCTTATTTTCCTCTTTGGAAGATGATCTGTCAGAAAAAGACAATTGTAACTCAAGTAATCAAAGTCTGGTATTCTTAAAGAGATGGGAATACCAGACCACCTAATCTGCCTCCTGAGAAACCTGTTTGATGGTCAAAAAGCAACAGCGAAAATGGACATGGAACAATGGACTGGTTCCCAATAGAGAAAGGAATATGACAAGTCTGTATATTATCACCCTGCTTATTTAACTTATACGCGGAGTACATCATGTGAAATGCCAGGCTGGATGAAGCACAAGCTGGAATCAAGATTGCCCAGAGAAATATAAATAACCTCAGATATCCAGATGACACCACCTTTATGGAAGAAAGCAAAGAGGAACTAAAGAGCCTCCTGATGAAAGTGAAAGAAGAGAGTGAAAAAGCTGGTTTAAAATTCAAACATTTAAAAAACTAAGATCATGGCATCCAGTCCCATCACTTCATGGCAAATAGACAGAAAAACAATGGAAACAGTGACAAAATTTATTTTTGTAGGCTCCAAAATCACAGCATATGATGACTGCAGCCATGAAATTAAAAGATGCTTACTCCTTGACAGAAAAGCTATAACCAACCTAGACAGCATATTAAAAAGCAGAGACATTACTTTGCCAACAAAGGTCCATCTAATCAAAGCTATGGTGTTTCCAGTAGTCGTGTATGGATGTGAGAATTGGACCATAAAAAAAGTTGAGCACTGAAGAATAGATGTTTTTGAACTGTGGTGTTGGAGAAGACTCTTGAGAGTCCCTTGGATTGCTAGGAGATCCAAGCAGTCCATCCTAAAGGAAATCAGTCCTGAATATTCATTGGAAGGACTGATGCTGAAGCTGAAACTCCAAAACTTTGGCCACCTGATGTAAAAACCTGACTCATTGGAAAAAATGTTGATGCTGGGAAAGATTGAAGGCCAAAGGAGAAGGGGATGACAGAGGATGAGAAGGTTGGATAACATCACCGACTCAATGGATTCAAGTTTGAGCAAGCTCTGGGAGTTGGTGGTGGACAGGGATGCCTGGCATACTGCAGTCCATGGGTTTGCAGAGTCAGACACAACTGAGGGACTGAACAACAACAAGTAATCAAAAAAAAAAAAAAAAAAGAAGAAGAAAAACAGCACTTAGTGACTTTTTTCTTCCTTTCTGACAATACTTGAAAACATAAACTAAACAATGTTATGAGTACATTGGTCCAGTAAAAATTATGAGTTCTGAGATGTGACTACATATGAAAATTAATACAGACACCAGAAAACTATTTCTAGTTTTCTAATAATACTAGGGGAAGGCATTTTTCTGTTTTCCCTTCATCCATAACTATAATAATCAATGCTTTGGGTTTTTGTAGCAAAATTAACACCAGTCTAGAAGAATTTTGTACATGTTTAGTGCATTTTATAAGTTTTTTTTCTAAAATTAGCATCATAGTTTAGGGTAGAGAATCTTTATCTACAAGTACAGGTATTAGAGAACATACTGACCATTAAAATATATTTAAAAAAGTATATGTGTAGCTGGGTTCAACTCTACTACAACTAAGTACTGCACATACTTTTAAAATCATAGTTAAATAGTTTATGTGGAAATCCACACCTTTTTAAAATCATACATTCTATGTTCATGTTTTATAAGCAATAAAGTCAAAATCTGTTTCTACTTGCTTTATACTCTATGATCGAAGAAAGAAAAAGGTATTTTACATAAGACCAAAAAAAAATCACAAATACCTGAATTAAATGCTTTAAATAGAAAAAAAAAAGTGCTTTATAACATGCCGAATTTGAGCCAGAATGTTATGTCATTAAAATTTTTAAGATAATTAAACAAATTGCTTCTGCTTAGTTTCTAGCTTTAAGATAAACACAGATGGATCCAGACCATGTAAAGCAAGAAAAAATATGTTATCTATATCACACCCAGGATGAATTCGAAAATGACCAATGACTTTTCCAATGACCCATGACCATGGGCTTCCCAGGTGGCTCAGCTGGTAAAGAATTTGCCTGCAACGCAGGAGACCATGGTTCATTCTGGGGTTGAGAAGTTCCCCTGGAGAAGGTATAGGCTACCCATTCCAATATTTCTGGGCTTCTCTGGTGGCTCAGATGGCAAAGAATCTGCCCGCAATGGAGGAGATCTGGGTTCGATCCCTAGGTTGGGAGGATCCTCTGAAGGAGGGTATGGCAACCCATTTGAGTATCCTTGCCACATGGACAGAGAAGCCTGGTGGGCTACAGTCCATGGGGTTGCAAAGTCAGACATGACTGAGCAACTAAGCACAGCACAGTGACTTTTTTGAAACATTACAAATCTTTTCAGTTTTAGTGAAGATTCTCCTTTAACTTAGCAATGAGGGCCAATAATCTGATTAATCATTGAGAAACACTCAGAAATGTTAAAACTACCTCAAAGTTCAGCTAATATTAAGATTCTATACTTAATGCCAGTATCTTGACAGGTGATCATAATTAAAAAAATATTTCTAGAATACATGCACATGTGTTGGAATTGTTTCATTTATTTGAGTTGTTGCCTTTTGGAATCTACCTGAGAATACTTAGAGAAAGAAAGAATTGTTCCATCAAAAAATAATAGCAAAACAAGAAAAGAAAGCTTTGACCCCTCTTTGTAGATAAGTCTAGGGGAATTTCAGTAATTTTTGATGAGCAAGTAAATGTTCTAATGAGAACAATTCTATTACAACTTTTTGAAATTTGTTTCATTCAATTAAAATTTATTGAACATGTGCTTTGTACATAGAAGGTAAGGCTTATTCAGAACCACAATTTCCCATTCAACCCATGTATTTCTCCCTTTCCATGGGTCCTGGTTTCTGAGAATTGGGAAGATGTCAAGTCTATAGGATTCTCAGTAACTTTGAACTAGAAAGAACTGTGGGAAGGACTCAGAGGAACAGGAAGAAGCTGAGACATTAGGGTAGAGGTGATAGGGTTTGAGAAAGATATTTTGCAAGAAAATTCTGTTTATGACACATTGTTTACAGGAATCCTTCCTCTAAGGAAAACCAGTAATACTCACCTCTAAAGAATAAACTAGCCTCCAAAGGAAATCAAGCTTTAAGCAATAAGAGTTTTAGTTACCATAATTATTTAATAAAGTAATTAACAGAAGCCATCCATGTCTTTCTTCCAAAGAGGCTCTTTGGAAGAGCCTATAATACTCTTCTACTGAGTATTGTACCATGAACTCCTTAGCTTCAAGAGTATAAGTGGAGGCAATTGTGTCTGACGCTTACTCCTTGGAAGGAAAGTTATGACCAACCTAGATAGCATATTAAAAAGCAGAGACATTTGTCAACAAACGTCTGTCTAGGCAAGGCTATGGTTTTTCCAGTGGTCATGTGTGGATGTGAGAGTTGCACTATAAAGAGAGCTGAGTGCAGAAGAATTGATGCTTTTGAACTGTGGTGTTGGAGAAGACTTGAGAGTCCCTTGGACTTCAAGGAGATCTAACCAGTCCATCCTAAGGGAAATCAGTCCTGGGTGTTCATTAGAAGAACTGATGTTGAAGCTGAAACTCCAATATTTTGGCCACCTGATGCGAAGAGCTGATTCATTCGAAAAGACCCTGATGTTGGGTAAAATTGAAGGCAGGAAGAGAAGGGGACGACAGAGGATGAGATGGTTAGAAGCCATCACCGACTCAATGAACATGAATTTGGGTAAACCCTGGGAGTTGGTGATGGACAAGGAGGCTTGGCATGCGGTGGTTCATGGGGTCGCAAAGCGTCAGACACGACTGAGCGACTGACCTGAACTGAACCCTTCTTTGACAAATTCTAGAAAGCGAGGTCAGGAGTGACATTCATACTGTTTCTTATACTATTCTATCTTAATAACGCTATGGTTCCTATTGGAATTCAAAGTTAGCAGCAACTTAACATATAAACTGCAGTGACAATGACATGGTTTCACTCAGTGAGTCTTAAATAAAAGGAACTTAAACCAATATCCTTCCTCAAGAATTCCACCCTGCCTTGTCAGTCAGAAAAACTATAGAGTCTAATGTACTGGTTTTCCAGTTTCCCTGGCAACCATCCCACCCATACCCCTTTTGCAACACATTGACTAGGTGTCCATACTCTCCAGTGGAGATCACTTGTCCCTTCTTATGCTAACTTCCCACCAGGCTAACTGACAGTGTTACATTCATTTTTAACATGCAACTTCTAATTAATCTGAATTTCTTTTTAATTAATTCTTATTTCTCTATGCCTAGAATTAAAAAAATAAAAAATACTGTGTCCTTGGATTACTGGTGACTCTTTCAGTGATCTTTCAGTGATCATAATCCTTCACACCAAGTAGCATTCTCTAATGTGAAGTTTGAAGGAAGCAAATAAAGTTGTCCTCACATAGAGGCCTCAGTGATCTCTGTTAGTATTTTTGAGATTTAAGATTCACTTAACAAAATGGATATGACTAGATCCTTCTTCCTTTGGGGGAGTTCACTAGAACTGGGTAGACCATAAAAACTTGCGATTGCTAATTCTGAGAAGAGTTGAAAAACATTTATGTAGGCTAGGAGATTTCTGTAAATATGATGAATGAGTAAAAATTCTAGGTGAAAACACTGTTGGTGAAATGGTTTCTGAAGCCTCTTCTCCAATTCATCTACATTGTAAAAAACTTCAGTACATTTATGCTGATTTATTAGATTAAGAAGTCGATACATATGACCCTTCCAAACTAGGTTAGATATAGGAAATTAAGGGGGAAAAGATGTAAAAATAGCTATTCAGCCAGCATATATGTATTTTCACTTTATCTGTATTAACTGTTGTCCATACATTTTTGTTGTTTTCCATGTATCCTAGATTGAGAAATACTTTCATATCTGTCATCTACTTGTAGCAACTCTGGCCATCTGGTAAAAATTTCATAGAAACATAAAACATATTTTTGAAATGTGCTACCTTCTTACACAGTGTTGTGTTTTTAACATTTTAGTAATTAGAATTGTTTATTTCATAGCATGTGGCTTTTCTGTTCATACTGGTAGCAATGCCCCTAACCTCTTACCACTAAAAAGTGTTAAATCAAAATTTCTAATTTGTGTGCTACTGACCCTTTATTTAAATGTGATCTGGACTTAATTATTATAAACATGACTTAACAAACCATATGCTCGCTCATCTGTTCTTTATTGTATTAATGTGTCCCCTACAGGACTCTGGAATGAATGTGTAGTAGATACATGCGTCCTGATAACTAACAGCTAAAAGGTATTTTTGACTTATTTTCGAGATAAAAATAATAAAGTTAAAATAAATAATAAATTAATAAGGTAAAAAATGAATAATAAGGTATATAAACTACAATGTAATAAATTACTGTATATGGCAAAAAAAAATTGTGACTTATCAAATAATAGTTTAATAATTTAGTATGTTTAGAAAAACCTGAATATGAACACAAACTTTAAGTAGTCATGCATCTTTTGTTGCTATATACAAGTCTGATTTTTAATGCTGGGGAGATTCAAAGATTAAAGAATTAACATCTGCTTAAAGTCAATACACAAATCTCCATACGTCTGTATATGCTCTATAATAAGTTTTGATTTGACTACTAATTTGTGAAGGAGCAAAATAAAAGGGAAAGCCTTTAACTGATTTTTTTTCTAGAGCTAGCTTCAATTTAGACTTTTAAAATACTGAATTTCAGATGACCTTCTTGAATGACTCTAGACCCACTGCACTACTCTAGAGAAAAACTGGGTCTTAACTTACTATCATATCACTTACTAGGTGGCTTGAATGTATGCTCATATTTATGTTTTTCATATTATTCTACTTATTCTTTCATATTCTGGTCTTTTTATTTCTGTGAAAACCACTGGCAGTTTCTTTCTTTCAGTTCTCTCCTGAACTGAAAGCCTTGCTTCTCAAATAATGTTTGAGATACACACGGAAAGCAAAGAGTCTCATCAATAGAAATTAATACAAACAAACAAAAATTTACCTGACCACCAGAAAGTTTCCTTTCTGATAGTAGCTGCAGACATTGACTCAGAATCCTGCATGAACTGAAAAGATTTTCTTTAATGAAGACGTTTACTCAGAAGGTAATACAAATTATAACATTACTTTTTAAATCTGCGTTTACTTTCATTCTTCAGTCTTGGGTTATTAACTTTAACACAATAGCAGGTGGCCAACATAAGAGAATGAACAGATTCTCAATTTCCCAACATCGTAATGTAATGCCTACTACAATGGATTACACTACCTGTAATGTACTGTATTATCTTATGGTTTGTGATAACTTAATGATATGAAACAGACAAGGACAAAAATATGAAGCTTAAATGCTTAGTCCATGCCTGGACATTTTTGCTTGCCTTCAAAAATAGACAAATAAAATTTTTAAGTAGATATCATAATAAATAGCTAATTAATTTTGCTGTTCTTGGAATAATATTTTATTTTATTATCATTTTCTTTGATGTGCATATTCATATAATACAGCACACAATTTCAAGCATTTTAAAGTAGTCTTACTGGAAAGCCAGATGAGAACAATAAATCCCAAATACCAGATGACAAGTTTCTTGGATATTTGTTGGGTGCTGCAATGTTTAAACTGAATCAAGCTTATTTAGGTTTCCTCCTATTCCCCAGTGTTTCTATACAGATCAAAGGTTAATCCTCAAAGTACTAAAAGGCATGGAAAGGAATTCAAAGCAAGGCAATATATATTCTGAGGGAAGTTTTAAGGAACAAGAAACAGTTTCAGAATTAATCTCAGTGTGCCCTTTGAATATGAAACTACCATGGCCACTCTATTTTATTTTATCTTGTTTTTGTTTTGGTTCTGGTTCATGGCATGTGTGTCTTCCTTCACTATGTTCTCTGTGAGGCATTCCTACTCCCTGGTCACCATGGCAATGTGATTCCACAACTCAGAGGCTTCAAATGTCCCTCCCTATTCATGCTAGCCTTGACATAGCCCTATGGCAAGTTTCATGAGTGTGCTCAGTGTAATAACCTCTAGTAAGAGGAACATTTCATATTGGAACACTCTCTAGATCACCATTCTTTCTTACCTGGTAAAAATCATAAGTTATCATTCATCTATTTTGGGCTAAAATTGAAGTCTATGTTTGGGGACATTATAGAGAAGTTTATATCTTTTGAATGAAAGATAAGCTTAGGTTATATATCTTTAAGAAACAAGTAAAGCTTCACCTATATAGTGTTTTCTCAAAATAAGTATCTGGCTAAAGTTCACAAAATGTACAATTATTTTTCAAAATCTTAAAGAAAAGCAATGACATTTAAAAATTATTAAATTATATGCCCTAGAATTTGAAGATGTTTTTCTCCTATGAGCATTTACCATCTACTTAAGGATTACTGAGAGGCTGAGCCATGTTTTTGAGAGCATCTGGGTTTAAGAATAGAATATCTGTGAATAAAGGCTCCCAGGTGATCTTTCTTTACATTGGTTTGTATCTCAAATGGCTATACCTTAGTAGTAAGAGAAAGAAAGGGAAACAGGTACTCAAGAGGATTTCACCTCAGCTTTGATGTGATTGAGGTACTCTGGTTCCAGATGCTGGCAAGAGTAAATGGAAATAATAAATGCAAATCAAAACCACAATGAGGTACCATTTCACGCCAGTCAGAAGTGCTGTGATCCAATTGTCTACCAGCAATAAATGCTGGAGAGGGTGTAGAGAAAAGGGAACCCTCTTGCACTGTTGGTGGGAATGCACACTAGTACAGCCACTATGGAGAATAGTGTAGAGATTCCTTAAAAAACTGGAAATAGAACTGCCTTATGGCATCACGGACTCGATGGACGTGAATCTCAGTGAACTCCGGGAGTTGGTGATGGACAGGGAGGCCTGGCGTGCTGCGACTCATGGGGTCACAAAGAGTCGGACACGACTGAGCGACTGATCTGATCTGATCTGATGACCCAGCAATCCCACTGCTGGGCATACACACCGAGGAAACCAGAATTGAAAGAGACACGTGTACCCCAATGTTCATCACAGCACTGTTTATAATAGCCAGGACATGGAAGCAACCTAGATGTCCATCAGCAGATGAATGGATAAGAAAGCTGTGGTACATATACACAATGGAGTATTACTCAGCCATTAAAAAGAATACATTTGAATCAGTTCTAATGAAGTGGATGAAACCAGAGCCTATTATACGGAGTGAGGTAAGCCAGAAAGAAAAACACCAATACAGTATACTAACGCATATATATGGAATTTAGAAAGATGGTAACAATAACCCTGTATACGAGACAGCAAAAGAGACACTGATGTATAGAACAGTCTTTTAGACTCTGTGGGAGAGGGAGAGGGTGGGATGATTTGGGAGAATGGCATTGAAACATGTATAATATCAAATATGAAATGAGTCACCAGTCCAGGTTCAATGCACGATACTGGATGCTTGGGGCTGGTGCACTGGGATGACCCAGAGGGATGGTACAGGGAGGGAGGCGGGAGGAGGGCTCAGGATGGAGAACATGTGTATACCTGGGACGGATTCATGTTGATATATGGCAAAACCAATACAATATTGTAAAGTTAAAAAATAAAATAAAATTTAAAAACAGAAAAAAAAATAAATGAATCAGAAAAGTAAGATAACTGCCTCAAAAAAATTGAAAGATAGTGACATTTCTTTAAAAGTTCTCAAAGTACAAAATAAGTATTATCCATACACACAAGGGAACAAGAGAAAATGAAAATAAAACAAAGAAACTAAAAATCCCAAACCTAGCACAATCAGCAATTAAATAGATGCACAGAAACTCCAGATATTGGAGATCTTGACTTTAAACTATTTATTTGTACTAGTTTCAAGAATATAAGAGATAAGACTGATAATTTTGGCAGATGATGTTCCAGAACTGGGAATTACTGAACTAAAAATTTAAGAGGTGATATCATGAACTGGTTGAACACAGCTAAAGAGAAAATTAATGAACTGAAAGAAAGGACATGCTAAAAAACACCCCAAAATAAGAATGGAATGAATAAAGGATGAAAAATGAGGAAGATAAGAATATAGAGGATACAAGAGGAAAGTTTGATTCTATGAATAAAGAGGAAATAATAATGAGATAGAAATAATATTTGAAGAGATAACTACTAAGAACATTCCCAAACTAAACACATCAAGCCAAGTATTCCCAAAGCTTTGCAAATGCAACAGCAAGCAAACAGAAATCCACACCTAGTCACCTCATAACACAACATCTGAAAGAAAAAAGATTACAAATTTAAAAACAGTCATTTCTGGAAAAAAGAAATATTATGATCAAAGCAACAGAATGACAACTGGTTTTGCAATACAAAAAAAAAAAAATGAAATCCAGAGAACGTTGAATGATATATCTAATATGTAAATGGACAGAACTGCCAAACAAAAAATATACTCAGTGAAATATGCTTCAAGTATGCATTATTTGGGAGGTGACATGAGGGATGCTTTTTGAATGTTGATAATATTCTTTTATGGCACAGGTAGTAATTACATGCACGTTTACTTCATGATAATATGTTAATTTGTATCATGTATACTTTCTCCTTTTATCTAGTCCTAATGCATTTAGATATAATTGATATGCTGATGACTTTCATACTACATCTGGCTTGGATATTTCCATACACTGCCTACCTATCAAGCTCCCTATTTTACATTTCCACTTGGGTTTTCAATAAGAATCTCAAACTTAACACGTTCAAAGCTGACCTTAGGAAATTCATCTCCCCCAAACTTATTTCAATCCTTAGTAAATCTATTTTCTAGGCTTAAAATTTTGTTGTCATCCTGATTCTCTTTCTCTCACACTCTACGAACAATCTACTTTTTAAAAATTAAGTTTTCCTTCTAAATAATTTCCACGTATTACTTACTCCTATAGCCACTCTCCTACCGAAGTCCCTGTGGTCTGTCTCTCCTCAGTGGTTGCTATAGCTTTGCTAACTCTCTCTGCTGTTGCCTTGAACTACTATTGCATTCTCTGAATAGAGCAGAAAAAGTAGTTAACATATTGATCAGTTGCTTCAGATGCTTCCCATCTCCAGGTGTTACCTTCAAAGCCTCATTGATCTTCTTTTCCTTTCCCATTTCCCCTCTGACTTCATGCCCTACCTTTCCTCCAGCTTATTTTGTCCTAGTGATAGCAGCCTTTACTCTGATCCTTGACCTTATTAGTCAATTAGGATCTCTGCACTTGCTGTTCTTCTGCCTGAAATACTTTTCCTCCAGATATCCTCACAGCTAACTCCCAGACTTCTTTTGGATTTTTATTCAAAAGTCACATTCTCAGGGTGCTTGATGATTTTATCTTCCTTGACCTCCCACACAGATGCACAAATATCAACATATTTTGTCAGTCTTCAATGCCTTATTTTTTCCTTTACCTCTACATGAGACAATGTAAAAAGATAGTATCTTATTTATCTTTTCATTGTATTCACACTAGAATATAAGTCCAGTGAGAATAGAGATGTTTGTTAGTTTTTATTGCTATTATATCCCCAAAGTCTAGAATATGCCTAGCATTGTACAAGGTACATAAAAAATATTCATTGAATGAATTTTCAAAAAGTGAAAAGAACGTAAAATATTAATTTCCTCCTACTTATGCCTATAAATAGTTTAGAGTGAAAGTGAAAGTCACTCAGTCATGTTCAACTCTTTGCAACCCCATGGACTATGGCCCATGGAATTCTCCAGGTTAGAATACTGGAGTGGGTAGCCCTTCACTTCTCCAGGGATCTTCCCAACTCAGGGATTGAAACCAAGTCTCCTGCATTGCAGGTGGATTCTTTACCAACTAAGCCGCCAGGGAAGCCCAAGAATACTGGAGTGGGTAGCCTATCCCTTCTCCAGGGGAGCTTCCTGACCCACGAATGGAACCAGGATCTCCTGCATTGCAGGTCGATTCTTTACCAACTGAGCTACCAGGGAAGCCCATAAATAAATGGTTTAAATGAGGCTTCAAATAATCTCCATGTAGAAAGTTAAATAAGAAAATCTAAATAAAAGGATCTTGAAATATGTTTTATCATATTACTTTTTTGGGTTCTTTTGTTAGACTACCTTGCTATGGGAAATGTATATTATCTAAATAATTATTTTTATGTCTTTTAACATATTAAAGTAAACTTATTCATGGTGGTGGTGTTTAGTTGCTAAGTCACATCTGACTCTTGTGACCCCACAGACTGTAGCCTGCCAGACTCCTCTGTCTATAGGATTCTCCAGGCAAGAATACTAGAGTGGGTTGCCTTTTCCTTCTGCAGGGGATCTTCCTGCCCAGGAATTGAACCCAGGTCTCCTGCATGGCAGGCAGATTCATTACCAACTGAGCTATGCTGCTGCCACTGCTGCTGCTAAGTCGCTTCAGTCGTGTCCGATGCTGTGCAACCCCATAACGGCAGCCCACCAGGCTCCAACGTCCGTGAGATTCTCCAGGTAAAAACATTGGAGTGGGTTGCTATTTCCTTCTCCAGTGCATGAAAGTGAAAGTGAAAGTGAAGTCGCTCAGTCATGTCCGACTCAGTGACCCCATGGACTGCAGCTCACCAAGCTCCTCTGTCCATGGGTTTTTCCAGGCAAGAGTACTGGAGTGGGGTGCCATTTCCTTCTCCAAAATTTAACCATACCTAGGTACGAAAATAACCCAATCATTTAAAAATAATATATTAATAGAAAACATTTAGTAAGACCAACAAATCAGGAAACAACTGGACATTGAAAAAAGATTTTTATTACTCCTAGTTCCCAAGAGGAGGGGGCATGCTACATCAAACCATGGGGGCAAGGGAGCACATGAGAACACCAGGGTCTGTTATTAGGCAGAGGCAGAAGGTCAAGAACCTTTTTTTATGGTTTCTGTGAAAAAGCATAAGTGAGGTAGAGTTACTAGGATTAGAATTGACTAATTTAGATAATTTCAGCACACCCAGAGACATAGGGGCTGACCTTGCTATCTAGTCCTAGATCCTGCAGTGATCAGAGCAGATAGTAGCCTGATTGTGAGAGCCCAGTAAGTTAGGTGGTTAGGGATGTGGATTCTAGATTTGTTGATTTGTATTTGAAAAGTGCACCCCTGGGAGGAAGACTTCTGGCAGGAAGGGGATGAGGTAGGCAGAACACCAAGGCAAGATCACTTCTTAAACATGTTATCAGGTTGTCCAAAATAAGACATATTCAGATTATGCATGTAGAACAATATTAAAGCACCAAGTCTATAGAAGCCACAAAGATAGTTGGTAAACCAGGTTAATTAGTCCCTTAGCACTATCTTGCCTGGAAAATCCCATGGGCGGAGGAGCCTGGAGGGCTGCAGTCCAGGGGGTCGCTAAGAGTCCGACACCACTGAGCGACTTCACTTTGACTTTTCACTTTCCTGCATTGGAGAAGGAAATGGCAACCCACTCCAGTGTTCTTTCCTGGAGGATCCCAGGGATGGGAGCACCTGGTGGGCTGCCGTCTATGGGGTCGCACAGAGTCGGACGTGACTGAAGCAACTTAGCAGCAGCAGCAGCAGCACTATCTTATCTAGAAGTTATAAATTCTTCATGGTTTGGTCAAATTTCTCAACTCAATCTGTTTGATTGAAATATCAAGGTAATTGACAAAATTTATAAACATTGATTTTAATATGTTGATAAATGATGGTAGACTCAGTTTTCAAAGCAGTTTCTCATTGAATATCATTTAATTAACCATTTAGGACCTAAAGTTCATTTTCTAGGTCTATTTTTATGAAGGAGAGAAATGTGAGGCTCAGAAAGTTTTTCTCTTGCACAGATTTATAAGTTAGACATTGTTGCATCTAGGTCTGATACTCTAGCAACCTGGATCCAAATCTTTATGAGCTGTATCATGGAACACCTTGGCTGAAACCTTCTTATAATTTAATCTTTTAAGGAAAAAGAAATAAAAACATGGAGACATTTTGTATTCACAAACTTGTATAACTTCAGCCATTAACTATTATTACTGGCATCAAAAAAGATAGGTTTTATAATTTACCTTCACTACTGTTTTATATTGGCAGGCCCCTAAATAACATTCAAGTGACTGGAAAAAGCTCAACAGTTAAACAATAGTATTTAACCTGTAGAGAGATACATACACACCCTAATGCATTTCACTGCAGAGTCTGAGCTAATACATAACCTCCATAAAACCCAGCCTTACAAGTTATGACTGTCATTGTACATAGCATTTTCTAGTGTTCTGATTTTCACAACACCAGTACATTAGTGGTGGTGGTTTAGCTGCTGAGTTGTGTCCTACTCTTGCGACTCCATGGACTGTAGCCTGCAAGGCTGCTCTGTCCATGGGATTTCCCAGACAAGCATAGTGGAATAACTTGCCATTTCCTTTTTCAGGGGATCTTCCTGACCCAGGAACTGAATCCAGATCTGCTGCATTGCAGGCAGATTCTTTGCCAACTGAGCCACCAGGGAAGTCCTACCAATACATTCAGTTCATTTCAGTTCAGTCACTCAGTCATGTCTGACTCTTTGCAACTGCATGGACTGCAGCACACCAGGGTTCTTTATCCATCACCAACTTCCAGAGCTTACTCAAACTCATATCCATTGAGTCAGCGATGCCATCCAACCATCTCATCCTAATGCTTTTTGTTTTTCTAAGAACAACAGGAAACTAAAGGTTAAAAAGAGGATGTCATGCTGGTATTTTATTTGATAAGCTGTTACACAGTTCTTCTATCCCTCCCTACCCCGTCTCTTCCCTTTGTTTGCACCCATCAGTTAAATCTACTTGGGAATTTGGGTTAGAGAGGCTGTATCAATGCTATTTGGGGAACAAAAGTACCCCATACATATATGTGTGTGTGTGTGTATGTGTCATATACATAATAGCATAAAAATAGAAGTCTCCTAACCAAATAACGCATTGGAGAAGGAAATGGCAACCCACTCCAGTGTTCTTGCCTGGAGTATCCCAGGGACGGGGGAGCCTGGTGGGCTACCATCTATGGGGTTGCACAGAGCTGGACACGACTGAAGTGACTTAGCAGCATCAGCAGCAACCAAATAACATGACAACTAGATAAGAAATATCCTAAGTATAGATTAGTGTGACTTTTCTTCACTCATAACAAACACCCTAAATTCCAAGGGATATACAAGAGAGCTAAATATTCAGATCTGAACAACTCTAGCTGTTGAAACATCCACTGGCTCAAGTTTACTGATTGAAATGTCTGGGTCTCAATTGCCAGTTCCTCTGTTGTGCTTTCTCCAGATGACATAAGGAAACTTCTCTTCCTGACAAGAGACGAAACAGTTCTGCCAGCTGAGGTGACATTGTGTTCACTCAATAATGATACAAGGCCCTGAGGTCCTTCAGCAAGAAAAATAACAAAGAAATCCTCATTAGCTAACTGAGGAAGAATGAAGGTCATCCCACAGAGAGAATGTCATGCATACACGTCACCTAGAACATTTGTTCTTCATTAATTCTGTAAGCCCAAGCTGGGCTATCATCTAGTCACATTTTAATACTCTGTCCTCTGTCAGAAATAATGGCTGGGGTGTTTGTTTCCTCTGTAATGTACTTAAGAGAACATTCTATGATCATTTGCCTTTGTGTCAATGAATTCAAATAATGCTTTAGGACTTAATATGATTACATTTAATATTGGTAATAACAGTTTGGATTTCTCAGATGAAATAAATGAAGACTATAGTCATCTATTCTAAAGAGCTTATTACGCAAATTCATAAAACTGCTATCATTCTTAGTGATGCTACTATGCAAAATACCAATTTAGTTATGGCCTTGTATTTAAAAAGATCTTATTTACAGGAAGAGAACTCTAAGTCATTAATTTTACCTGTAAGAAACCTAATTTAATTAGCCCATCAGTTATATAGTAGATACAAATTTTCTACTCGCTACTACTTACATTTAGAATTTCCTCATTATTGGGTAGAAAATAGCAAAAAAACATACTTATACTCTACAGAGCACTGCAAAAATGACATTTAAAAAAAAATACACATTGTTTCTTCTGTCAGGATTATTTGGTGATTTATCTTATGTTATAATATCTATCCATCATTCTATAAACTGAGACAATGCTGTTTTTGTCAATGGTACAAAGCCCTGAAGTTTTTAGTAAGAAAGATAGGGCATTTTTAAAATAAAAAGATTATTAGGTAGGGTTTCTCTTCTTGGGAACATATGCCTTTAGCTCTTTGCAGGTAATCTTAATTATTGAGTGTGCTAAATAGATCTATTGTGTCAGGCTTTGTGTAATAATATCATCTGTGTAAGTACTGCAAAAGTCACATTCTTAAAAGCAAAATAACTATGGTAACATCATGTATAATAAAAACTATGCATGACTATTCAGCTAATACAAAATGTTTAAAGTCATTAATCTACCTAATTGTATTAAAGATTTAAGAGTGAAGACAAGTAACAATTCTAATAAGATTTTATATCCAAGTATATAATATTAAGGTCAGTATTCTGTTATTATTTTATAGAAGCATTTAATTCTTTTAGCTTTAATTTCTTTGAGAAATATAGACAGGTCAACAAATAGATAAGACTATAACGCTATCAGTTTGGGGTTTTAAATTAGGCCAGCTTTTAGAAGTGAAACTACAAATGTATCTTTAAAAATGTATATGAATTTGAATTACAATAGTTTAGAATAGTTTAGCATAAAATTTATATGAAACCAATTTTATGTGAAAACTCCCAAATAATGTGAAGTATGTCAGTTATCACATGATTTCATATTGCAGAATGTGTTGTTACTAATAACAATGGCAGTAATCCATTGGCAGGTGAATGGAAATCTCTCAGTTGTCAATATTTATATGGTTTTATGCAAGATGTGAATTATAAAAGTAGTCTGGGAGCATATTCTCATAAAATACCAGTACCCAGGAAATTGAAAAGAGGATAATACCTACCTATAGGAAAAGAGCATATATATATATATATATATATATATATATATATATATAAAACTTCTTTCACTGGATGAATTTTTACTCTATTCAAACATTGTCAGTCATTTTTAAGAATATAGTTTTGAGAATGATAAATTGATATTTTTCTTATTTATTCTACTGGTTTTGTAAACAGTGACTTAGGGGAAAATTAACAGTGTTTTTAAGTGCTTCTCACATATGAATCTACTGAGCTCTCCTTTATTCCACCAGCTCTCCTGCAGAAAGACAAGGCCAAACCCTGAGGCACTGTCTTCTCACTCCTATTTCAGGCTGCACGTCTAATGAAAGTCAATGAGAAACGTCTATCTGCTGTGGTTTTCCATCGAATTCCACTTGCTTGTGATGCTATTTGAAAGTCAATTGCAAGACCAAACTCATTTCCCTTCTCTAAGTCATATGTTGGAATATATTGGCTGATAGATGAGAGAGATAGGATACAACCATATGTATTAAAATTGTTGCTTTGCATTTATACATTTCTCCTTTCATGTTGTGTTATTGTTATTATTTGGGATTTGACTTTTAAATGGTTGGTTCCCTCAATTTACTATGTAATTGCTTAGGTCTATCATTTTATGGGAGGGGAAAAGTAAAGTAAGAGAAAACTCAAAATCAAACCAGCCATTTATTCTACTATTATTCTCAACCAGACTATTCATGAAGATTTTGGACTGCTGTTTAAGGGATGTTTTAATGAAAGTTACTACTTTTATAACTAATACCTTTTGATAGAAAGGAGCAATATAACACTATAATACAATTTCACTCTGTAATTTAACCTGTGACCTGGTTCTCAGAATTGAAGATACTTAAGGTCAAAGTCACCATAGTTGTTTAGTTGCTAAGTCATGTCCAACTCTTGGTGATCCCATGGACTGTAGCCCGTCAGGCTCCTCTGTCCATGAGTTTTTCCAGATAAGAATACTGGAGTGGGTTGCCATTTCCTCTTCCACGAGATGTTCTCAACCCAGAGATCAAAACCATGTCTCCTGAATTATAGATGGATTCTTTACCACTGAGCCACCAGGAAAACTCTCCAGAGCTGTAAGATATTACTATTCTTCAGCTTTCCTTGTTTCCTTTCTCTAAAAATTTATTGCATATAGATTATAAAGTATTTATATCTGAAAATGTTGCATCAAATTCTGTTTGTGTAATCATTCCTTTGTCTGTTCTCTATACCACTCTTCTCTCTCTTTGATCTATTTTCACCATTAGTATTCCTCTTTTCCAAAGAAGCCTGAAGTTGTTCCAAATAGCTTTATACAATTTAAGCAAAAAAAGTCCTTCTCCTAACCAACCAACAAAAACAAAATGTTTTCTCTTATCCAGATCCCCCAAATGAATTGGCATACATAATCTCTCTTTACCCTCCCCCTCCTACACACACAGGTGTCTGCCTTCCTTAGTAATACCAATTGTCTGAGCACTTATTAGTGACATGGCTTAGTTTACCTACCTTTTCAAGTGTTTTTCTTTGCCTGTTATGCTATTTCTTCTCTCTTTTTTTCTGCCATGCCACAGTAGCTCAGCTGGTAAAGAATCCACCTGCAATGCAGGAAAACCCAATTCAATTCCTGGGTTGGGAAGATCCTCTGGAGAAGGGATAGGCTACCCATTCCAGTATTCTTGGGCTTTCCTGGTGGCTCAGATGGTTAAAAAAAAAAAAAAAAAAAATTCACCTGCAACGTTGGAGACCTGGCTTCCATCCCTGTGTTGGGAAGATCCCCTGGAGGAAGGATAGGCTACCCACTTCAGTATTCTTGGGCTTCCCTAGAGGCTCAGGTGATAAAGAATCTGCCTGAAATGCAGGAGACCTGAGTTTGATCCCTGGTTTGGGATGATCCCCTGGAGGAGGGCATGGCAACCCACTCCAGTATCTTGCCTAGAGAATCGCCATGGCAGAGAAGCTTAGCGGGATTCAGTCCACGGGGTTCTAAAGAGTCTGACACGACTGAGTGACTAAGGACAGCACACGGGGCATGTGGGGTCTTAGTTTCCAAACCAGGAGTCAAAACTGCACCTCCTGCATTGGAAGCACAAAGTCTTAACCACTGGATCACAAAGGAAGTCCCTGCGGGCTCTTCTCTTGTTGAAGTGAGGAGGAGTACAGGATGGGACATTTTTCATCTTTTAATACTTAGCTCAAATGACTTCTTATTACCTTTCCCATGTAAGTCCCCAGCCAAGCAATCAGATGCTAGCATTTTAATTAAAAATGTCTGTCTTATGTTTTTTATGGCACAAGTTATTATAATTTTTTTTTAACTTATGCATATACTTCCCTGTGGCTCAGATGATAAAGCATCTGCCTGCAATGTGGGAGGCCCAGGTTCGATCCCTGGGTTGGGAAGATCCCCTGCAGAATGAAATGGCAATCCACTCCAGTATTCTTGCCTGGAAAATTCCATGGACAGAGGAACCTGATAGGCAAGAGTCCATGGAGTCACGAAGAGTCAGACACGACTAAACAACTTCACTTTCACTTTAACCGTCTTCCCAGGTTTTCTTTCACTTCATAGCTGTTACGCAAAGTATTTTTGTCTCATTCTTCCTCCTAGTATATCAAAATCTCATTTTCTTCCATCTTCGGTGAGTTGTTTTGAACTCCTTTTTGATCATCTATTTTTTCTGCCGTTTTCTTCCTCTTTATTATTAATTGTTGATTTTCATCCCTGATATTTTAAAGTCTATCATTTAACACAGAATCTTTCAGTTGTATCCAGTGCTCTAAAAGAGGCACCTTATTGGCCATCTTATCACTAAATCTTCAGTATTTGTCAAAAACTTATTTTGGTCTAAAACTTTACTTATAATTATGTAGTGATGTTCTAAAGCCTTCCTTTGCCCCAATGCAAAGCTTCTACATAGTTATATTATAAAGGGAAAATGGCTGTCACTATCCTTGGTTAATAAAATGAGTCTTCTTTCTCTTTTTCTTTCCCTTCTCCCCCTGTTTTTTGGCCACATCTTTTTATTTGTACCTCGAAGAAATCACTATAGGTGACAATAAGGCAAATGACATTTTCTATAAAATGATGCTACTCAAAATGTGGTTCATGGAACAGGTGCATCGATAATATCTGGAGCTTGTTAGAAATATAGAATTTCAGGCTCCATTCCATACTCATGGGATCAGAATCTCAATTTTAGTAGATTCCTCAAGATATTATAATTTTGAGAAGCACTGATGTAGACTAAATCCATTTGTCCATGAGAACTATACATAAAATAGTGAAAGAGTATAACACTATTTAAATGTGTCTACTTGTGCTTCTGGACTCAGTGGCTATGCTGTAAAAGGCCAAACAGATTTACTACTGTTAACATATCTTTGCAGTACATGAGACTTCCTTCAGAGGTAGGCAGCGAGAAAAATGTGGGGACAAGGGGAAAATCATGTGTAGGAAAGATCTTTGAAGAGATTGATCTTCTTTTCTTTAACAGGGGTAAACTGCACTTAAGGATTATCTAAACTGGTATACAAATTGATTTTTAACTTCCTCTTTTAAAATCTGTCTTTCCAGATTATTTTAACTCTGTTGCTTATACATGAATTAATATAGTAGTTGAAATTGTGTCAGGACTTGGAAAACATATGTTTGTCATGAAACATAAAATGTAAATCAAACTTTCTCTAAATTAAAATTATGTACTTTTTGGTTGCATAATGACCAAGTGTTGGTTTAATCACTAGTCTTTAATTCATCATAAATATCATATACATGAACTTCAGTGAGTATTTTTCAATAAAATAATTAAAAGAAGCAAATTATACTTCTCAATCATTGGTAGTTTAAGCATGAAAGGGTTAACTTTGCAGCAGAAGCTTTTAAAATAGTATGCTAAAATATAAAAGTACCTTAAAAAAAATGAGGGGCATATTTTGGAATTGAAGAAAGAAAAGATAAGGTCCCTAGTTCTCTAGGGTTTTTTCCTACTATTCCCTTTTTCAAGGTCCTTGAGCTAGTTTGTCATTTTAATACTTTATTTCTTTCCTCTCCAGTTTCTTATTCCCTTGATTGTACCTTTCTGTGTCAACACATAACAACCAAACAAAATTGATCAAATGGAAAGAGAAGGATTTTCCTTAGGGTATAGTTTTAAATTTATTTCATTCCAAAATTCAAAATTTCTTAAATTCTTAAAGTGGAAATTAGCAGCTGGTATAAACTTTCAGCATGCAATCACCTCCTAAAACTTTCATGAAATGGGAAGAAAATTTACATTGGCAGAGCTGTTCAAGTTATCCGTTATTATGTGTTATCTTCCTACATAAATATCTAGTTATTTTTAGTTAATGAATTAATGAGCTGCTCCTTGAAATATGATAATTAACCACCATTTGACTGAGAGAAGAAACAAATTCTCTGATGGGGAAATGAGAGGCTTTCAGGAATTTTAATCCCTTATGCAAAGCGTATTTGAGGCAAGTATTACTACCCTGCACACTTTCCCTTGTTAGAGAAAACTGTTTTCATTTCCATCAATCTCAGTCTATTTATTTAGAAATTACTGAGTTATTAGAGCTGCTGTCTGGTCTCTTGTGTTTAATTTTCACTCGGCATCACATTTAGAAATCCTAGCTGCTGACGAAGTGCTGTGTGGTTCCATTTCTGAATCTTCCAGTCCTATAAAATGAATCTTGCTGTGAAAAATGAAGATTAATGGGCTTCATAATGACTCGCCTCTGCTAAAACTAATCTGAATAAAGAGGAAAGGAAGAGTGTGTATGTGTGTGTGTGGTGCTAATTGTGTGGAGAGAGTGAGATGAGACAGAAACACAAAAAACCAGTGAGGATTCCTTTGGATAAAAATAAGCCACAATGGTATGGCAGTTTCTCAAAAAATTAAACATAGAATTATCATATGCTCCAGAATATCTACTTCTGGGTATATACACACATAAAAAATTGAAAATGAGGACTCAAACCAATATGTGTATATGCATATTCATAGCAGCATTATTCAGAATAACCCAAAGGTGGAAGCAGTCAGGTATACATCAACAGATAAATAGATAAACAAAATTTTAGGTGTGCCTACAATGGAACATTTGAAACTTAAAAAGGACTGAGATTCTGACACATGTTACAACAGGAATTTACCCCAGAGATAACATGCTAAGTGAAATAAGCCAGTAACAAAAGGAAACATATTATATGAATCCACTTATATGAGGTACTTAAAGTAATCAGATTCACACAAAAAGTTACAATAGTGGTACCAGGGACTGGGGTTGGGGGATAATAGGAATCAGAATGTTTAATGGGAACAGAATGAGTGTTGGCAGATGAAGAGTTCTGGAGATGGATGGTGACTATGGTTGCACAACAAGGTGAGTTTACTTAATGCTACTGAATCATACACTTAAAATCATGCACATAAAAATTATATGTCATGTATATTTTACCACAATAAAGAAAAAGCAAAAAATATGACAGGCTTAATAACCAACTTATAAACCAAGTAACAATTTCTTACAAGTATGGCATTTCAAAATATAAGGAATAACCATTTCAAGAATGTGTTGCCTTCTTTTTAAAACTGTTAGTTTCTCAAAGGTTTCCAAAACAGGGGCTGTGATGTGCTGTGCTTAGTCGCTCAGTTGTGTCTGATTCTTTGCAACCCGATGGACTGTAGCCCTCCAGTCCTCTGTCCGTGGGGATTCTCCAGGCAAGAATACTCAAGGGGGTTCCCATGTCCTCCTCCAGGGGATCCTCCCAACCCAGGGGTTGAACCCGGGTCTCCTGCATTGCAGGCAGATTCTTTACCATCTGAGCCACCAGGGAAGCCCAAGAATACTGGACTGGGTAGCCTCTCCCTTCTCCAGAGGAACTTCCTGACCCAGGAATCGAACCAGGGTCTCCTGCATTGCAGGCAAATCCTTTACCAGCTGAGTTACCCAGGTATTCCTCATCAAAGGATCTGACCCACTCTTTAAGTGAATAGGGACTTTGGATCACCCACCCCATTTACTTTAGCTATCTTATGTGTGGACAATCTTGTCCTTCTATGCAAAATCAATGTCACACACTGCAAGACTGTTTTTCTGAAAACAAGCTATGACAATTTCAGGCTTTGGAAAGGAAAGCACTGACACAGGTAATGTTTATATGTTAAAAGAGAACATACTTTAAACAGGGAGTTGATAAATAGTGTGTGCTTTGCCAACTTGTGATGTTGAAGTTGAAACCAATACTTTGGCCACATGATGCATAGAACTGACTCATTGGAAAAGACACTGATGCTGGGAAAGATTGAAGGCAGGAGAAGAAGGGGACAACAGAGGATGAGATGGCTGGATGGCATCACCAACTCAATAGACATGAGTTTGGGTAAACCCCAGGAGTTGGTGATGGACAGGGAGGCATGACATGCTGCAGTCCATGGGTTCGCAAAGAGTTTGACATGACCGAGTGACTGAACTGAACTGAACTTGCCAACTTGTGGATTTTCATGTCTTCATAATAAATTACAGCAAACTTCATAACAATTTTCTTTGCAAATGTCAACTCATCTGGACACTCAAGAGTGTTCTTCTCCCAGTGCCTCTTCTATGATGGTGCTAATTCACCAGACCCAGGTTACATAACTGAATTTTCAGGTAAAAGGTATTTGTTATGAATTCACAAATACCCATGCTTATTTTCCCTCAATTAACCTAATTAATTAATTATCTGAAATAATCTTGGTATGGGATTCACATATACTAAGGTATTTGGGGGAATTCCAATGCTTCTGGATTTTTGGCTTTTAAAGCAGGACATTTAATAAAATGTGGAAGACATAAAAACTTTGTTAATATGAAATGTGTGCCAGTTTATTATTGTACATTTTGTCACTGCATATTTGTACTAATCATATTGTCAATGAATATTAATTATGATTAGAATTAAACATAATTTTCAACCACATCTAATGCATCAAATAATAAATTTACATCCACTATTGTCTTTAAATATCAGCAAAGTCTACTTATGGAATAACTGTGAACAAGTTGAGAGAAGTTCAGTTTTCTTTCTCCTCTTTCAGTTTCCAGAAATTGATCTGTGGTTAGTTGAATCCTCAGATACAGAGGAATTGAGGATGTGGAGGGCCAACTATAAGTTACAGGAGGATTAACCCCTGCATTGTTCAAGGGTGAATTTTATCAGAAAATAGAGGGGCTTCAGATCTCAGATCATCAGGGTTGGCTAAAAACTAAAATGGGGTAGGCTATTTGTGGATTCAATATCTATTTCTGAACACATATGCTGGGCACTTTGTTCAAAGTTGAGCACAATGAATATGATGCAATCCCTGACTCAATGAAGTTTATCATTTATCAGGGTCTGTGGCTGCTGCTAAGTCACTTCAGTCCTGTCCAACTCTGTGCGACCCCGTAATGGCAGCCCACCAGGCTCCCCCGTCCCTGGGATTCTCCAGGCAAGAACACTGGAGTGGGTTGCCATTTCCTTCTCCAACACATGAAAGTGAAAAGTGAAAGTGAAGTTGCTCAGTTGTGTCTGACTCTTAGCAGCCCCATGGATTGCAGCCTACCAGGCTCCTCTATCCATGGGATTTTCCAGGCAAGAGTACTAGAGTGGGTTGTCATTGCATTCTCTAATTTATCAGGGGAGAGAGGCATTAAGCAGGTTATTACAATAAAGTGTAATGACTTTTCATATAAAAAGAAATCCAAACAACCAAACAGTTCACAGGCTTGAACTGCTTCTTAGAAATCATACATGAAAACATTATATTGTCATACAAGCAGACAAAAGCAACCACAGCCAAGTATTTACTTGGCTATTCGTTTAACCAACAAGGCTCACTTCTAACTTAGCTATAGATGTTTTTAGACCTCTCTGAGTCTGAGCATCATAATCATCAGGGTTGCTGTAAGGATTAAAGAAAGTGTGTCTTGTGAAATGCTTAGCTCACTGCCTGGCACACCTCATTAATTCAATAAATTTTATTAATGTGAATCTACAATGTAATAGTGGCTGTCATTTGATTAGCATCAAAACTACACACAGCGTCAGTCTAGTAAAATGGAGATGGCAGACAATCCCAAGCAGGAGACAGAGAATCCATGAGGTTAGCAAAGTCACACTGACTTATCTGGCACAATTGACACGTGAGAGGTAAATGGTGGAACATGAGATTAGAATGTAAAATGAAAAAATCTGTATTGCTAAATAAGTAATTTTGACTTGATTCTATGTTTCAGTGTCTATGTTTTTACCTGAAAACATTCTTAAAATTAGCTTGATATCAAATTTTCATTGTAACTTCAGTAGCAAAGAATGTACTTTCTAGGGATTTATAAATAATTCTATATTTAAAAATAAAATATTTAAAATAAATCTTAAATACACGTATTAAAATTTTCTTTCTACAGTCACTATGAAAATCATTAACTCTTCAGAAGATAAATTCTTCTTTAAAGTTGACAACATCACACATTGTCTTGAATTCTACTCCATTTTTCCCTATGAAATTATTTTTCTGATATTATAGTCATATCAGGGAATATGTTACAGTTGGGAATATGTTACAGTTTATTCCATCATAATGCTCTATTAAAATGATAAAATTGATTTTTAAAATTTCTACTTCTACAAGACTCTAGATATTGCTTCCCTGTAGCCTGAATTTTCAGAATGATTACTACTGTGCAACACAAAATATTATAGATTTCAATCAAGAATTATTTAAAATAACACAATTTTATTTGAGCTGTATTCATAATTAGTTCATATATCCATGATTAAAGATGTTCTGCTGCTAAAATAAACATAACATCTTTGCTTCTTTTTATGTATCTTGAGATTTTGTCATTAACATGTAGATAGGTATAGGAAAAATTATATTCTACTCTGGCATTCAATTCTTATAAATCCTTCTGAATGTTAAATCAAAATAAAAAAAATACTTGTAATGGTCTACCAGGTGAATTTTACGGAAACAAAAAATAGTAAACTGTCTCACTCACAAAGATATTTTTTGTCTAGTCTTTAGCTTCATTTCTCAAACTAATATTAACAATTTGAGTGATGCTTTTGTTCAGCAATAGGTTTCTATTTGCTCAAGCAATGTGCCATAACAGGTAAAAGGTTGCTTTCTTTCTAAAGTAGAGAAAGGGCAAAAAGTCAAAGTGCCCAAGCCATAGATGTCTAGATTAGTTTAGAAAAGAGTATACATGGTATTTGATCTAGATATATTCTATTTCCTTATTCTCCATACCATTTGGAAATTTACTCACATAGACTAACAATTGCTTCTATAAATAATACAGCCATCAAAATATTTTAAGTAGGAAAAATGTAGAGTTTTTTCTGTTATTTTGATTGTCAGAAAACAATTTTAATAGCAACAGAGAGGATTAATTGGGTAGAGGTTGATTTCTAGGAGAGTCTTGGCAATATTTAGGTAAAAATATATCTTTTAGGAGGGTTTCCTAGGTGGCTCTGTGGGTAGCGAATCCACCTGCAATGCAGCAGATGTGAGTTCTATCACTGGGTCAGGAAGATCCCCTGGAGGAGGGCATGGCCACCCACTCCAGTATCCTTGTGGAGAATACCATGGAGAGAGGGACCTGGCAGGCTACAGTCCATATGGTCACAAAGAGTGGGACATGACTGAAGTGACTGAAATGATGCATTTCTTTTAAGATGAATATTTTTAAATACATTTTAATGCAGATCAATAGAGTTAAGTGACTGAGGATTTGCAAGAAATAACTCCAGGTAACTTCAAAAGTCACTGAGCAACTCACTGATGTGAGGTATCAATGCCATTAACTAGAAGCAGAAATCTGGAGACACAATATGCATAAGAAAATAAGTTTGACTTGAAGACTTAATTCAAGACAGTTATGGAATATTCATAGGATATCCAAAAGACATTTACCTATGTAACTCTGAAAAGAAGTGGAGTTTGGAGAACATGGTTGAATAATAGGTCCTTTGTAATATCCCACTCTCAACAACAATATTTTAGCATCAATCCATAAACAGAAGTACTTTGTAAGAGCTATGGGATCCAGCACTGTATATCAAGAGACTCAGAGGAATTCTCATCCACTCATGTATTGGGTAATAGACATACAGAATGCAGAAGGCATAGGGAGTATAAAATGGTAGGATTTTTGTATGCAATTGGAGTAAAAGATGTTAAAGTAAAATAAACTGCTATATATGGATATAAATGCAGATTTACATATAGATTTATGAGATATGTTTTAGGTAACTCTCATGGTAATAGCAGGCAAAGACCAATATTAGATACACACACACACGCACATATTGGAATCAAATCATACCAACCACGAAAAAAGTCATCAATTCAAAAACGAAGGCAGCAAGAGAGGGAGAACAAACAACCAAAAAGCCAGAAAATGATCAATAAGATGTCATCAGTAAGTTTTTCCCTATTAATATTAAGTAAATGGCTTAACTTCTCTAATTAGAATGAAGAGTGATGGATGGATAAGAAGAAGACTCACCAAAGAAAGCTTTGGTAGTTATAACAGATACCATAGATTTTAAGCCAAAAACCTGTACTAACAGACAAAGAAGGTCATTACATAATCATAAAGGCACCAATTCATCAAGAGGATATACATATACTTTCAACTTCAGAGCACCTAAATATATTAAGCAAATAATAAAATATATGAGGGGAAAATGGACAACTTATATTAATAGCAGGGATAAATTATACAGGCAGAAAATCAGTCAGGAAATTTTGGACTTGAACTATAATAACACATAAATACAAAAGATGATAAGATATTACTTGGCACAATTATATGTCAATAAATTGTATAATCTAGAATAAATGGATAAATTCCTAGAAACACAAAACCTACCAAGACTGAACCATGAAGAAAGGCTGAACAGACTAATAACAAGTAAGAAGGTCAAATCAATAATCAAAATCTCCTAATAAAGAAAAGCCAAGGACAAGATGGTTTCCCCTGTGAATTCTACCGAACATCTAAAGAATTAGTACCAGTCTTTCTCAGAATGCTCCCAAAAATTGAAAAGAAAGAAACACTCCCAAACTGATTTATGAGTCTAGCATTAATCCTACCCAAGCCAGTTAAGGATATTACAAAAAAAAAAAAAACTAGAGGCCAAAAATTTTGATGAAAATAGATGCAAAAATTATTAATAACATAATACTTATTTGGTTTCAGCATCACATTAAAAGGATAATACACCATAATCAAGGGATGTATAGTTCAACATATGCAAATCAATAATATGATATAGTATATTCATAGAATGAAAGATAAAAATCATATGATCATCTCAACAGATGTAGTAAAAGGATTTGAAAAAACACCATATCCATTTCTTTTATTGGAGGATAATTGCTTTACAATGTTGTGGTGGTCTTTGTTATCATTTTAAGATAAAAAACACCTCAACAAATTTTATAGAAGGGGTGTATCTCAGGATGGTAATGATCATAATGACAAACCCACAGTGACATGATACTCAACAATGAAAAGTTGAGAGACTCTTTTATGGTCAGGAACAAGATAAGGATTCCCACTTAACACTATTCTTATTCAACATAGTAGTTAAAAACATAATCAGAGCAATTAGGTGAAAAAAGAAATGAAAAGCATCCAAATTAGAAAGGAATAAGTAAAACTGTTTGTGTTTGCAGATAAAACTGTGTGGGGTTTTTTTTGAAATCCTAAAGACTCCACCAAAAAAAAAAAAGATATAACTAATCTACAATTCAGAAAAGTTGCAGATACAAAATTGACATAATGAAATCAGTTTCATTTCTATACACTAACAAATGAAATAACTGACAAAGAAATTAAAAAAAATCATACAATAACGTCAAAAACAATATAATACTGAATAGCCGAAGCAATCCTGAGCAAAAAAAAAGAAAAAAAAAACCTTGAGGAATCACTTTTCTTAATTTCAGATGCTATTACAGGCTATAATAATCAAAGGAGTATGGTATTGGTAAAAATTGAAACATAGACCTGATGGAATGGACTCAAGAACCCAGAAATAAACCCTCATATATTTGTCAACTAATATTTGTCAAAATAACCAAGAATATACAACAGGGAAAGGATAGTCTCTTCAATAAGTGGTTCTAGAAAAATTAGATTTTCACATGGCAAAGAATTAACTGGATAAAAGATTTAAAAATAAGACCAAAAACCATACAACTGCTAATAGAAAACAATTGTTGTCAGGACTGAATACGTTGATCCTGGAAACAATGATTTGAATATGACACCAAAAGCTCAAGCAACAAATTAATGGGACTACATCAAACTAGAAAAATACTGAATGGCAAACAGGACCATCAACACAAAAAGGCAACTTACAGATGGAGAAAATGTGTGTGACCCATATATTTGATAAGGAATTAATATTCAAAATATGTGAAGAAGTCATACAACTCAAGAGTGAAAACAATCTGATTTAAAAATGGTCAGATGATATAAATAAACGTTTTGTTTTGTTTTCAAAACAGACGTTACCAATGGCCAACAGGTACATCAAAAGAAGCTCAATATCAGCAATCATCAGAGAAATGCACATCAAAAGTACAAGAGATGTCATCTCACACCAGTTAGAAGACCTGTTATCAAAAGACAAGAGATACCAAAGTTTTGCAAGGTTGTCAAGAAACGGGAACCTTTGTGCACTGTTGGTACACTGTTGGTATATCATTGGTACAGCCACCGTGGAAAATGGTATGCAAGTTCTACAAAAAATTAAAAATGGAACTACCATATCATCCAGCTAGCTCACTGCTGAATACACATGCAAAGAAAATGAAATCAGGATCTCAAAGAGATATCTGCACTTTTGTGTTCATTACAACATTAATCCACAGTAGCCTAGACATGGAAACAATCTAAGTGAACATCTATAGGTAAATAGATAAAAAGATGTTGTACAGATACAGATAGAGAATATCATAAAGTATTTCTATGCTCTGGTAGCCCAATTTGTAAAGAATTTGCCTGCAGTGTAGCAGAGACTGGTTTGATTCCTGGGTCAGGAAGAAACCCTGGAGAAGGAATAGGCTACCCACTCCAGTTTTCTAACCTGGAGAATCCCCATGGATATAGGAGCCTGGTGGGCTACAGTCCATGGGGTCACAAAGAGTCGGACACAACTGAGTGACTAAGCACAGCACAGCAATGTCAAATATTTAATTTTTTTTAAAAATGTGTAATTATAATTAATAAAAAATATTTTTTTTAAAAAAGGTGTCCTCATTCTACTAAAACTCTGTGTGTGTGTGTGTGTGTCTGTGAGTGCATGCATGCAAGCACAAGTGTATATGTGTATGTATAAAGTTCTAAATGAAAGGGATATCAAAACAAATAAGGATAAGAGAGTTTAATGACTCACTGGAGGTCACTTTACTCTGGTGCATATTTAGAGTTTGCCATGCTGGGTCACTAACCCTTAAAAATACTGATGATATTATAATAACACAAAGAACCTCTAATTTTAGAACTTGCATTGAGTCTAACATTGATGCCTGCCAACATTTCTTTGAGTCTTGCTACAAAGAAGTCTAATAATCAGAATTATCAGGAAAAGTGTCATGATTCATTTGTTGCTGTTATTAATTTATATAAGAATGAAAGTATATGCTATCTACTTTACATGAAATAAGTTGAGTCAATGCATTTAGAGCAGTGATTAGAAAGTTGGCACATTTAAAGGCCTGTATATTTTTTAAAGTATTTATATTTTAAAGAAAACTGTTCCTTTCTTAACTTCTTAAATGAACATTTTCTGCCACATTAAATGTCGTATGCCAAATATAATTGATCATTTATAATATTCTTATATTTTATTAGGATTATTTTTTATATTTAATGAAGACCATAAAGAAATTTAAAAATGAATGACATAGGTGACTGGACACATAGTCAGTACAAGAGCCAGTTGAAACTGTTGACTTCTTATCTCTCCAGTCAAATTTTTTACATTATAAGAAGCTCTTAGATCTAGCATCCATATTTCCCCTTCTTCCTCCACACAAAAAAGAAAAATAGAATACAATGATTTAGCCTCATTTTAAATTCAGGAAGCCACCTGGCAGGTATGATATAGATGTCACAGCAGCGTGATGCTCAGTAAATTCCCACTGACTTAAGAGGATGGAACGGGAAACTATTTTTAACTTAAACCTACTGGTAATGGCTGAATTTATTCTATGCTATTTATCTGATGATTTGCTGCCTCCATGAGTGAAAAATTCTGAGTGCTGAATATGTGCTGTCTACTTACTCTCCAATAGTCAACATTTCTATATCTGATTTTTAAATAGCCAGTAGAGTATAAGGTATTGTTGGATATTCTTAGATCGTAATCATTCTAGTATTTTTTTTTTCTTTTGGCAAATGTCTTCACTAAAAGTTTTTTTTTTTTACTATTTTTGTTTATTTTTTATTTAAATTTTAATAGCTATCTGTTTACCTTTTGTAGCAGCAATGAGGTAAAATATTTAACATGAATGTCAGGTAAAATATGATAAAGTCATGCTTTACAAAGTTGAAATTAACCTTATTGCTAAAGAGATGAATTATATACAAGAAGCAATCTATTTGCACCAATTGTTTCTCATCCTCCCTCACAAGGCATGACGTAGTGTTTCACATGTTAAAAAATTAAACTTTTAATTTCTGTCTTAAAACATCAAATATTAGTTATCATTGAAGAGTTCTTATCAGAATTTTTTATAAAATACATTATTTCCTTCAGTTAAAAAGATTAGGGAAGACACAAGAAACATTTTTTCCCAGTGAAACTATGACAAATTATTTATTTAAAATAATATAAGAATAGTTTTAACTCCAAAAAGAAAAATTACATTTTAAATTGGTTATAGTAGCTAAAACTTAATGGGTAAAGGAAGTTTGTTATAGTAGTACATCAGTTTCATACTAAATGAAATTCTATATTTCTATTCAAACAATATTGCCATCATCATAAAAATTCCTATAGAATAGTTTTATAATTATTTAATTTCAGAAAACCTAAATGTCATTCTCTCCTTTATTTAAACCATTTTAAAATACACACAGGCAGAGTCATAATGTTTTTCAACTGCTTGGGTTATTCTTGGAAATGTTGAAAATTTTCCTGTACCTGAAAATACTTGGTTCCAAAAGAAAAGTGAGGAAACATATAATATAGACAATTTAAAGGATTATTATGATACATAATTTGACTAATTATCTAGAGATTTTCTGTATCTCATAATTTATTTTTTACATCATTTGGTTTACCTTTTCCTCTCTCTCAGTTTTTGATCTTGTTTCTTGGATTTCCTTAAATCCAATGTATACACTAGATCTTTGGAGAATATGTGAGCTGGGTTAACACTAAAGTTTTAATGAAATAAAGCCATTTCCTGAAAATAAATCTTTCTTTTCCCTGTTTTCCCATTGTATCTGTGTATATTTCTTTTTCAATAAGGACCAGAGTTCTGCAAACATGTGTATATCCTGGCATACCACTTATTTGACTTGTGACAAACACTTAACTTTTTTCTTTTTTTCTCAATTCCTCCTCTGAATTCAGGAAACAAAATCAATGTTGAGCCTCCCTCACTTGAATATTGGAGGCTTCCCTGGTGGCTCAGAGGTTAAAGCGCCTGCCTGCAATACGGGAAACCCAGGTTCAATCCCTGGATCAGGAAGATCCCCTGGGGCAACCCACTCCAGTATTCTTGCCTGGAGAATCCCATGGACAGAGGAGCCTGGTGGGCTACAGTCCACAGGGTTGCAAAGAGTCGGACACAACTGAGCTACTTCACTTTCACTTTTCACTTTCACTTGAATATTATGAGGATTAGGTCATACAATCTCATTCTACTTTATGGTGGAGGTTTTCCCAGTAAAAGAAAATTTATCTAGTATTTATATAACATTATTTATTGTGTGTTTGTCACTTGGTCCTGTCTGACTCTTTGTGATCCCACAGATCCCTCTGTTTATAGACAAGAATACTGGAGTGGGTTGCCATTTCCTTCTCCAGAGAATCTTCCCAACCCAGGGATCAAACCTGGGTCTCCTGCATTGCTGGTGGGTTGTTTACCATCTGAGCCACCAGGGAAGCCATATACCATTATTTATTATATCGGTTAATTAAGATCATATTCAGAGTGAAGTTAAAGTCTCTATATATAGGACCCTTGTGCACTTACACAGCAAAAATATTTACAATGTAAATACAAACAAAACAACAATGCCAATAGTATTCAAATCAACAATGCTAATTTCCTATTACAGATGCTATTGCTTTGCTGAAATTAAATTGCCACTGAGATGACCCAATAAATGATTGTCAAATCAAAATTCCTTGAGTTCAATTCACTGATCCCCCTGGATACACCATGTAGAGTGGTTTCTCCTCTGGTTTTCTATATACTATCTACACACACACACACACACACATATATATATGACTTTCCATGAGTAATATTGTGTTAGTATGTTTTAAGTCCAATTCCATTTTTATCAATATGCTGACATAAATAGAATACTGTGCTCCATGATTATAAACAAAAGCAACCACAGATGACAAAACGATGAGTAGAAGAATTGTTGAGAAGACAGTGAAATAACATTATGATGCAATCTTTGACTCAATCACATAACAATTATATATAAAATAAAGAAAACACTATAAAGATAAAGCAGGTCTTACAAACTGAACAGAGATTATCATGGGCCATAAATACAAGGTGAATACAACATCCTTTGCCCCTCTAGGATTAAAGTCCAAAATCAGGTAGGAGAAGAGGTCACTTTTTCTGAGGTCACAGGGATTAAAATTGCTCCCATAAAATGGATTTATAGAGCCAGACTCAGTGTTTAAAGCAAGGATTGTGTGTCACGGCTCCTCCTGCTTATTAGAGAAGACTAAAAACAATTGTTCCCTAAGGCTGCCACATATATGGAGTTGTGAAATATGAAAGTAGAAGGTCACATATTCATAATTGAGAAACGAATCAAGTTCCCCACTTGCTTGATGGTCATGTATGTTATTCGCCTATGAGTCAGCGCATGATATTGTTACTATGAGTCCTAGGACCTGGAAAATCACTGAAAGACAAGTAGAGACAACCACAACACTGATTCACACAAAAGGAAACACATACCTATAGGGGGGAGAAAAAGGAGAGAAAAAAAAATAAGAACCTCCCACTCAAAACAAGCCTGGTAACCAAAAAATGAAGAAGAAAAATAATTCCCCAAATAATCAATCAGAAACTGAATCTACCCAAGATGAAATGTTTATATGGATAAGACTGTAAAACACTTTAGTAATAGCTGGCAATCCTCCAAGGGACAAATGTCAAGTTTTTTAAATGAACTAAGCAAAGATAAAAGAAAGACTGGTGGAAGGGATTTTTAAAGAATCTTAATAAAGAAATATGTACCTGAAAACAAACAAATAAAAACCCACCACCAATTCAGTAAACAGACCAGCCTTTAGAAATAGTTCACACAGTTTCATAGAGATCTGCTGAATTTGAAATGGTACTAAGGAATTTACTTAGAGCACTGCCCCAAAACACAAGTATATAAACACTACTTAAAAAATTAAAGAAATACAGAGAATACTATGGATTCTCCAGCCTATAGCTAAGTGTCTTAGAAGAATAAAATAGAGTAAATGAACTGAAAGTCATATTTGAAAAAAGGAAATGGTGATAATTTTCACAATCAAATAATGACATGGCACAGAAGGCACTCCAAGTGCCTAAATAAACAGCCTGAATAAATAAAAATGCACACTTAAACATGATAGAGAAACTGAGTATGTCAATGATAAATTGTAAAACCTTAAAAGCCAGAAACAAATCGCATTAACTGGGAAAGAAAAAAAAAAAATTAAACCAAAGGAAAACGTTGTTGTCGATAGAAACAGATGGAAAAATGCATTCGTAGTCTGGAAAAATGTGTCAACCTAAAATATTATCCCTGGCTAAACCAGTCATACAAAGATTAAAATTTCATCACATAAATTCTCAACAGAAGGCTTATTAAAGCAAGAATATTAATTACAAGCAAAGTATGACTGAGAAAGAGCGTTGGTTAAAAAGATAAAGGTGAACATAGAAATTTTTATAATATGTGGACACATTCAACACCTAATAACTTTCATATATAACTTGTGTGTATGTGTGTGTGTGGTGCTGAACTTCAGGAGACGGTGAGGGACAGGGAGGCCTGGCATACTGCAGTCCATGGAGTCACAAAGCAGACTCAGCTTAGCGACTGAACAACAACAACAAGGCTTGATAGATCAAAATATATTACTGATCAAATATATTATTGATCAAAATATATATTAAAATTTTAAAGTTGACATTGAAATATATAATCTATATTTTCGAAACCCGCAGAGAGAAGAGAATAATTTGTTTATGGCAGAACATAGAAAGCTTTATTCCACAAAAGGCAGAAAAGGAAGACAAAAGAGGGCAAGAAAATGAGTATAAATAGAAAATACCAATAAAATGAGGAAATACATTCAAAATTCCTATTAATAAATGTAAACAGATTAAACTCGCTAATTAAGAGATAATCAGATTGGGTAAGTTTATAAAAAAGGAATGATATGTTTAAAAAAAAATACCCCTGAAATAGCACAAAAAGTTCAAAAATAAAGATCTTTAAATTACTTCTATCAGGAAGTTCATACAAGAGAATAGTGTGCAGCAGTTAAAATAAGTTACCTGTAGCCACTTGGGCAGGGGTACTCCTTCAGTTCTGATTTCAACAACATAGAGAACCTGAGTTGAAGCTATGGATGTCAGTTGCTCCCTGTGTGACCTTGGGGGAACTATTGACCTCTTATGTAGACGCTATTAAATTTCTATTTTTCTTTTGTTAATGTCTTTTATTATGGGGGCAGAGGGTGGGGTCATTGTAGGGGTGGTTCTCAGACAAGAACCTAGATGAGCAGAGGGAAAAAGATTTCTTCTCCACTATAAAATCATGTGGTATTACTTCCTTTCTAATTCATGAACTTGTAAACTGCCTTTCTTCTATATGCAAAAGTGATAATTCCAATGACAAAGAACTTGTGCAAGAAGATCCCACTCCATTTTGTGACAGGGTTAATCATCAGATAATGTTTCCTTATGGTGAAGTGTAATTCATCCCTGTTACTTCTATCTCTTAAGATTAGTTATGTCTTCTGGTGCTTCATGCAACATATATAATTTTCCTTCTCTGGTACATTCATTAAAAAAATACATAGTGTCTTTCTCAGTGCTTCCCTCATTGAGGATATCTATTCTGCCATTATATATAACATTTTTCCTCTCTCTATTGGTAGGCCATCTGGGCACATTTTTTAGCCAGGTACTTGATGGTATGTGAAATATTCCAGAACAGAGCACTTTCTTTCGCAGTCGTATGCATGCACACAGTGGGTAGAGCTATGTCTTTTCTTATTTGAATAATCTGACTCAATGATTGGGGGCTTCTTAGGTGGCACAGTGATAAAGAATCCACCTGCCAATACAGGAGACACAAGAGATGCAGATTTGATTCCTGGGTCAAGGAGATCTCCGGGAGTAGATCTGGTATTCTTGCCTGGAAAATTCTATGGACAGAGGAGCCTGGCAAGATACAGTTCATGGGGTTCCAAAGAGTTGGACATGACTGAGTGAGCCGAACACACACACACCGTGAATAGATGTTTATGTTCAATACAGTACAGAAGACAGATGCAATAGTAATTACAAAATAGACAAGGTCCTGCCTGCAGAGATCCTTAAGTCTTATTGTTGTTCAGTCATTCAGTTGTGTCTGACTCCTTGCTTCTGCATGGACTGCAGCACACTCGGCTTCCCCGTTCTTCACCATTTCCTGGAGCTCACTCAAACTCACGTCCATTGAGTCCGTGATGTCATCCAACCATCTCATCCTCTGTCATCCCCTTCTTCTCTTGCATTCAATCTTGCCCAGCATCAGGGTCTTTTCTAATGAGCTGGCACTTTGCTTCAGGTGGTCAAACTATTGGAACTTCAGCATTGGCATCAGTCTTTCCAATGAACACTCAGGACTGATTTCCATTAGGATGGACTAGTTGGCTCTCCTTGCAGTTCAAGGGACTCTCAAGAGTCTTCTCTAACACCACAGTTCAAAAGCACCAGTTCTTGGAGGCTCAGCTTTCTTTATAGTCCAACTCTCACATCCATACATGACTACTGGAAAAACCATACCTTTGACTTATGGACATTTGTCAGCAAAGTAATGTCTCTGCTTTTTAATATGCTGTCTAGATTTGTTATAGCTTTTCTTCCAAGGAGCAAGTGTCTTAATTTCATGACTGCAGTCACCTACTGCAGCGATTTTAGAGCCAAGAAAGTGAAGTCTGTAACTGTCTAAAGTCTAGCGGGGTAAATTTAGCAAGGTAAGCAACAATCGAAAAACAGTGTGATCAGGGACAGAATTCTAAGTCCAGAATGCAATGAGAATGCCCGAGAGAGACAACTAACTTGATCATGGGGTCTCTAAGGTAAAATCTGAAGGATCAACCCAAGAATGACTTTCTATCTCTCAAATAATTGAGCACGATGTCTTTGAGAAACTAAGCAAAGTTTAATTTGATTGGATTTGGGGAATGCAAGTAAATGAATGGTAAGGGACAAAGCTGGAGAAGCAATAAAACCCCAATTACGCAACGCCTATCGATTTCCCTGGTGGCTCAGACGGTAAAGCGCCTATCTACAATGTGGGAGACCTGGGTTCGATCTTTGGGTCGGGAGGATCCCTGGAGAAGAAAATGGCAACCCACTGCAGTACTCTTGCCTAGAAAATCCCATGGACGGAGGAGCCTGGTGTCCATGGTGTTGCAGAGAGTCGGACACGATTGAGTGACTTCACTTTCTTTCTTTCTGAATACATTAGCTCTATTAATGTGAACCACAATCGAATGGATTTCTTCTGGTCATGTTACACTTTTGACACTGTTCATTCTAGGTTTACTTTCCATAAAGAGCTCAGTTATTTTCCTATGTACTTCCATATGTGTTTATTTGGGATGTAAATGGAAATGTTTTCAATTTCAATTTGTTACATTTATTCTCATTTCTATCATTCAGAGTTTTTCTGGAACCTGATTTGTGATTATACATGTTAAACTCTCTATTCTCTCATTTAAATTTCAATTTTGGCCACAAAAATATAGCAGACTTAGTCAATTCTCTTTGAGAAAATGATTTTGAGAAACAACCTGTCTGTCTAGTAATCTATCTCAGTTCAGAGATAATAAAAAGACATTTTATGTTGTCTTAAACATAATGCAGCCCTCAGCTCCTTATAAATATTAGCTTTTGTGGTTCAACATTTTGGAAATCTAGAGACATTTCTGAGGACGAGCAATTTAATTCCATTCCTCTACTCCAATGGTACTTGTTTTTAAAAGCAGATTTACTCTTTCTGTTTAGTTCTATTTTCTAACATCTAAAAGAGAAAAATTATTCAGCCTTTTATGTGAAAGCACACTAATAATTATCTTTTAACTTAGAATGTTGAGTTAAATACCTTCTATAGACATATTTTAAATTTCTCTAATTAGTTTTTTCACAAAGATGGCTCATTGTTCTGTTCCCTGGAATGACTGGGCATCTGGATGAAGACTATGAGAGAGGAACATGAATAAGTTATTGAATTTCAAAGGAAGAATCTTGGAAGGAAAGTCCATGCTTTTAGACTTATTTCTATGTGTGCTTTATGGCAGACCAAATTTTTATCTTTATTGCCAGATAATTACTGCCTTTTCATTCTTAGTAAGATTTTTTTTCATGTCTTTTGTGAGATTTTAATTCTATGAAACTTGTAATTTACAGCATCAGAAAAGAACATTCTCTTATATACATCCTATAACAAACCTGTAATTTCCTGATGAAAATTAGTATATTAATATATTTTTTCATATCCTTATTTCAAGTAAACATTATATATGCAAACTATACATATAAGAAGGTACATATAACTTTAACTTTGCAAAAGACTTATACACTGATCCCTTTACCAAGCTACTCTACTGCATTTAAATATACTTTAATTCCTAATGGAATAACTTTTAAGAACATATTTTTGACATAACACAGGATGCATTATAATAATTCAAAAAATCATTAGATCAGTGCTAATGAAATAAAGAAAGTAGGTAGAGTCACAGAAATGAGTTAAGTATGGGAAAAAAATCTCTTAAAAGATCCTTTTATATTTTCAGGTAAAGACAAAGGAAAGGAGTTAATTGAATGTCAGAAAAGTGACAAGTTTCTATCTTAACCTTGAAACTTGTGGGAATGAGGAATGCCAGATTTTTGCCATATGTTACAGCTCCTGACAGTGTTATGTGTCTTTACCACAACACCATCTGTGCTGCTATACCTGAATAGGGACAGTGGCTAGAAATGGAGAAAAATAATGAACTCTTACAACATATTTTATCCCCTGAGTTCACACAGCTGGTGATAGATGCTTTACTTCAATCTGAGAAGCACTACTTAATTCTCAAATGACAACACATCAGAATATATTTGACCTCTTCCTATTGACTATTTATATCCTATAAGTGTGAAAATTATGATTTCCTTTTAAAAAATAAATTGATACCTAAAATGTTAATAGCATATCTTTGGAATTTCTCTCTAATTTATAAAATCTCTTACAGATACAAAATACAGACTATACCTATATAATGATAGAAAACTTTAAGGTAGATAGTAAAATTTGACTTTGGTGGCTCTGGAGTCATCATAGAATACATCTATTACTCTAAACTCACCATAATGCTTATTTACTGTTGTGGATTTAATCCTTGCTTTGGTAGTCATTTTTTTTTTTTTCCATATGATGGACCACACCATCTACCATTCCAGGATTGCTATAAGCTCAAAGACAATGTATATCAAGAGCATAGTACATTGTCAAGTTCAAAGACAATGACCAATTATCTCCATCATTCTAAAGGTGCTCTGTCATATTTTGCAGTTGTCAAAGAATACACTATTATTCCTGTGTTAACTTCATCACATATGCTTTTTGGCATGTGTGACCAGTGATCTAAGAGGTCTATGAATATTTCAAATTTTATCCCTGCTGCTGCTGCTAAGTCGCTTCAGTTGTGTCCGACTCTGTGCGACCCCACAGACGGCAGCCCAACAGGCTCTCCCGTCCCTGGGATCCTCCAGGCAAGAATACTGGAGTGGTTTGCCATTTCCTTCTCCAATGCATGAAAGTGAAAAGTCAAAGTGAAGTCGCTCAGTTGTGTCTGACTCTTAGCGACCCCATGGACTGCAGCCTACCAGGCTCCTCCATCCATGGGAATTTTCCCTAAGGAACATATATTCACATATTATGGAAGGAAATTGATTCCATTTTACATGTAACTTGTTGGTTGTATATCTGTCATTATACCCAGAATCCTTAGAGAAAAAAAAGTAGGCATATAATCCTTAGTTTTAACATTAGTCAAAGAGAGGTGTAAATATACCTTAGAGAAGAAATGAATAATCCCTCTCCAGGCAAATATATAGGAAGGAAGGAGGGAAGACAGGTTAGGATGGAAGAAAGGAATGAGGGAAAAAAGAAAGGAGGGAGTATACACATATGACTATACACAGGCCATGACATATCTATGTCTAGAGGAACAACTTGATGAATCTGTTCAACGGATCATCTAGAAACATACTCAAAAGCAAAGAGTATTTTTATCCTCCAGTTGTGAAAGAAAAACCCTTTGAAATTTGATAAAAGAATGTTAAGATTAACAAACAAATAGGGAGATAATTCATATTCCAGTTGATGGAAACCTACTGCCAACAACACTAGAAGCATCAGACTTTATTCATCTATCAGTTTCTCAGGATTATCAGGAGGTACATTGTGTCCAATCAAAACTGACTGTGAGTCCCTCTCTTTTAAACTAGCTTTCAATTCCTCAGTTTTATTCCATGAGCACAAAATTAGGGCATTCCAATCACTTTCCTCTTATATAGCCCTTGCCTTCCAATTCCTTTACCCACAAAGAAACGGATTTTATGTTCTCAGCCAGGTAACAATTTTATTAATAATCTATGATATTTTTATTCCACAACAGTATTTTTATCCTGTGTTTCTTAAAACACAATTCTGTCACTTTTTATGTGAGATCATAAGTATCTGACATTATATAGTAGCAAGGCACATATTCTCTTTAACAGAATCTGAAGATTTTGCTGTGATGTGATAAAAATCAAGTGATATTTTCAATGCCACAAAGATGTTGATTTGCCTAGGGTCAAGAGAGAAATTTAAGACTGAAATTAGAACTCCAGTCTAGTGTGTACTATACTATATACATAATAATAGAATAAATAAAAGCTATCAGCACTTTATAACCTACTTTATGTTTAGCAATGTAGTAGGAACTTTATATATGTTACATCTGCCCTGGATAACAATTATTATGACTGTAGGTATTAATATATTAATTTTATAGATGAGGAAACAGATTCAATTTTAGAGAATTTCCCTGAGATCAAACAGTTAACAACCGAGCTATCATTCTAAACAAGGTTTGTGTGACAAAAAATCTTCTTTATAGAAACGTTAGGCACAGATATCAAGCAAAGTCATGATAGGGGTATTAATTAACTGATAAACAAGAAACCCAGTACCAACATACCAAGAAAGGTATGGTGTTCTCTTTAAATTAATGAAAATAATAGTAGAAGGCAGAAATGAATAAAAATCTTTCCAATTTGAAATAAAAATTCAATAATACTCCTTTAGATTTTTTAATGGAAGTTTTCTGGCATGATTACATAAAAGCTTTTTCAGAAATATTGAGATTCATTCTATTATTCGTAACAGGATGCTATCCTCATAAAGTCATTCTATGTGATATACACTTAGATCAGATGCAGTAAAAAGTATATCAGACACCCTTTAAAAGCCAAGAATCATCCATTAATAGTGGTTTTTGACTGAAGCTGTTACAAGCACATGTGTACATATAAATTTAAAGATTAAATACGAATTTTTATATAAGATACCTATATATTAGCAAATGAACACACTCACAATGCAGTGGATTCATAGACAAACCTTTTCTGAACCAAGCAGATTTCTGCTTAGTTAAATCTTTCCCTCCCCTTGACTGTGAATCCCACTGGCTCTTGCTAGAAAATAGTATTAGACTGAATAGGTATATGTGCTTGATGTAATTTCTACCCTTGTAAAAAGCAGTTATTGCACATCTGAAATTGCTACTTTTCTTCTCTAATATTACTGTCATTTTATGGTGTGCTGTATAATTAAGTTTACTGAAACACAGAGGCATTTGGTAGAGTTTCCATTTCATACCTATGGCTTATTTTTACTCTGTATGATAAATTAACAGGCCGAAAAATATAATTTTAAATCCCAGCTATTTTTACTGAGTCTTTTCCCTTCTGGAGTTTTATTATTCTTTAATAGTTAATGCTAAGGAATATGATACCTACATGTTATATTAACTCAGATATTGCAATATAGCTATTCTGTTTCTAGTTTTTAAACTTAAGAAAATAAATCAATTTAAACAAACATTTTTGAAAATTCCACCAGGATTAGGAAATCATCAGAAAAATGATACTGAATCCCAAATAAAATTTAAAACCACCATCAGTTCAGTTCAGTTCAGTCGCTCAGTCATGGCCAACTCTTTGCAACCCCATGAATTGCAGCACACCAGGCCTCCTTGTCCTGGTGACACTGGATGACCTGGGTGAACTCCGGGAACTCATGTCCATCGAGTCGGTGATGCCATCCAGCCATCTCATCCTTTGTCCTCCCCTTCTCCTCCTGCCCCAATCCCTCCCAGCATCAGAGTCTTTTCCTATGAGTCAATTCTAGGTTACCGTAATATTAAGAGTATGGAGACCCTTTGATACTTTGCAGGAACTGGGAGGAATAGAAGGAAGTTATTTAAGATTAAAAAGCTGTTAGAATAAAGGAGAATGTATTTGACATAATACTGTATTTTAGGACAAAGTAATGCCATAAGGCTATGCCTTATCTCCCAGCTTTACCAATAAACTTTAATCTCATTGATTCTTTAGCATTCTTGTCTGACTTGGAGCTTGATTTTAAATGAGATCTGTGGTTATCTTAAGCTGTTGTCCATTTACAAATCTTTTGAAATATATTTTTCTAAACTCCAATAAAAATTTAAAAATAAATAAATAACATTTATTAAAATCCTTCAATTAAAAAGCACATTAACAATTGAAACACTGGTGGCAGAAGTATATGAAGGGCATTTTAAAGTTAGATTTTGTGCAGTTTTGGCCATGGTAATTCTGTTTAGATGTCCTACATATCTACTACTTTATTATAGTCTCTTATAGGAGCCTCTAGTGACTACCCACAAATTCCAGTGGGAATTTTTAATTGACTCTGTTACAGATGAAGAAATTCTAAGTAACTTACCCAAGGTTAAAGTGAGAATTAGGGTCACGGTAGTGTTTCAGAACTAACTTTCTGTGCAAGAATAAAAGATTCCATTGCCCTTTATTACTTTTTTTTCTTTATGTTTTATTTTTTATTATTTTAAAATCAATTTGTTTTAATCGGAGGCTAATTCCTTTACAATGTTGTGGTGGTTTTTGCCATATTTTATCACCACTGACACACCCATTTACTTATTTTTTCCAGAGCCATTCTTGATTTTTCATTCACTATGAAAATTGTTATGTCATCAGTACTCATTTTTACTTCTTATAATGTACATAAGAGAATTGACATGTACAATATACAACTCAGTGGAAAGCCTGGTTGGACTCTGTTTTCTCTTCCAACTTCTAACTAATATTTAAGTTCCTTCTTTATATATACCACTCACTAAGCAAATGATATATGTAAATCATTTGATAATTTATTCCTTATCCTCTTCTTCCTCTATCCTCTTTTTCTTTTCTATTTGTTGTAACACTGGTCATTGTTCAGGGCACATCTCAAGTGAATTGCTTTCTGGAGGTTTCTGAATCGTTCTCAACCCAGCATAAATGCCACTATATTCTCTGACCAGTCTTGGTAATTTGTTTATACCAATGAAGCACTTAAAACACTAGATTAAGATTTTATTAATTATGTGGTTTGTCTCTTCCTCAAATCGTAAGCTTAGTTTTACTTCTGACTTTGCTCAGCCCATAGTGGGTGATATCATGCAATTCTGTAGTGCATCAATGCTTAAACATAAAATTAATGATATACATACTTCATACTATATTCAGATATAGCATGTACATAAGAGTTATGACTCATTATTAAATGCAGGTCAAAGTACCACATTTGCCAATAAATTATCAGATAACTGGCTGCACTATAATGAACTTTTAACAGCATCACATTTAGCATGTTGCTAACATGAAAGCTTGTTCTTCACTGAAATAAATCTCAATTATCTAACATTTCACCTACATATTTCTTGGTGGTCCCCTAACCATTTTATATTATAGTAGCAAAATCGTCACCAATGCACTTAGCCAAAACAGGATCCTAGAAAATGCGTCTAACACTGTACCGCAAATGTTTTACTTTCCGTTTATATTCCAACCAGCTTCTTCTGTATCCTTTTTCTTACTGTTTTCCTTAAAACCCTAAATATCTTTGCTTTCATCCCTCTCTCCCTTTCCCCCCCTCCATCCAATCTCTCTCTCTTTCTCTCTCTCCTTCGCCCTTTCATTCTCTTGCCTTCTGCATCCAATCTGAGTCCATGTCAACTCTCTTTTATCACCACTGACACACCCATTTACTTACTTTTCCAGAAACATTCTTTTTTTAATTTTATTTTTTAATTGAAGTATAATTGCTTTAAGAATTTTGTTGTTTTCTGTCAAACCTCAACATGAATCAGCCATAGGTATATATACGTATCGTCTCCCTTTTGAAACTCCCTCCTGACCCCACCCTCTAGGTTGATACAGAGCCCCTATTTCCCTTTCCTGAGCCATACAACAAATTCCCATTGGCTGTCTATTTTAAAAATTGTAATGCAAGTTTCTATGTTACTCTTTCCAGACATCAAACCCTCACCTCCCTTCTCCCCATGTCCATAAGTCTGTTCTCTATGTCTTTTTCTCCATTGCTGCCCTGTAAATAAATTATTCAATACCATTTTTCTAGATTCCGTATATATGTGTTCCAACTCCACCCTAAGTTCAGCTCAGTCGCTCAGTCATGTCCAACTCTTTGAAGTCCAACCCATGGACTGCAGCATGTCAGGCCTCCCTGTCCATCACCAACTCCTGGAGTTTACTCAAACTCATGTTGGTGATGCCATCCAACCATCTCATCCTTTGTCATTCCCTTCTCCTCCTGCCTTCAATCTTTCCCAGCATCAGGGTCTTTTCACATCAGTCAGTTTTTCACATCAGGTGGCCAAAGTATTGGAGTTTCAGCTTCAACATCAGTCCTTCCAATGAATATTCAGAACTGCTTTCCTTTAGGATGGACTGGTTGGATCTCCTTGTAGTCCAAGGGACTCTCAGGAGTCTTCTCCAACACCACAGTTCAAAAACATCAATTCTTCCATGCTCAACTTTCTTTATAGTCCAACTCTCACATCCATGTATGACTACTGGAAACACCATAGCTTTGACTAGATGGACCTTTGTTGGCAAAATAATGTCTCCACTTTTTAATATGCTGTCTAGGTTGGTCATAACTTTTCTTCCAAGGAGCAAGCATCTTTTAATTTCATGGCTGCAGTCACCATCTGCAGTGATTTTGGAGCCCCCCAAAATAAAGTCTGCCACTGTTTCCACTGTTTCTCCATCTATTTGCCATGAAGTGAAGGAGATCGGCTCTGGGATTTCTTTGGAAGGAATGATGCTAAAGCTGAAACTTCAGTACTTTGGCCACCTCATGCAAAGAGTTGACTCATTGGAAAAGACTTCGATGCTGGGAGGGATTGGGGGCAGGAGGAGAAGGGGACGACAGAGGATGAGATGGCTGGATGGCATCACTGACTGGATAGACGTGAGTCTCAGTGAACTCCAGGAGTTGGTGATGGACAGGGAGGCCTGGCGTGCTGCAATTCATGGGGTCGCAAGGAGTCGGACATGACTGAGCAACTGATCTGATCTGATCTGATGGAATATATGTGTTAGAATATAATATTTATTTTTCTTTTTCTGACTTACACCACTCTGTATAATAGGCTCATTCACCTCATTAGAACTGACTCAAATGCTTTCCTTTTTATGGCTGAGCAATATTCCATTGTGTATATGTACCACAACTTGTTTATCTACTCATCTGCTGATGGACATCTAGGTTGCTTTCATGTTCCAGCTATTGTAAATAGTGCTGCAATGAACAATGGGATACTTGTGTATTTTTCAATTTTGGTCTCCTCATGGTATATGCCTAGGAGTGGGATTTCTGGGTCATATGGTAGTTTTATTCCTAGTTTTTTATTTGTTTGTTTGTTTGTTTCTCAGATTTTAATTTATTTTTTTTTTTATTTTTCATTTTTTAAATTTTTTTCAAAATGAATCCACCACAGGCATACACGTGTTCCCCATCCTGAACCCTCCTCCCTCCTCCCTCCCCATACCATCCCTCTGGGTCATCCCAGTGCACCAGCCCCAAGCATCCATGTATCGAACCTGGACTGGCGACTCGTTTCATATATGATATTATACATATTTCAATGCCATTCTCCCAAATCATCTCACCCTCTCCCTCTCCCACAGAGTCCAAAAGACTAGTTTTTTAAGGAAACACCATACCATCTTCCATAGTGGCAGTACTTCATTCACTATGGATTGTTGTGTCATCAGTATTTATTTTTACTTCTCATAATGTATGTAAACTTACCAAGCTTTTTGTTAGTTCACCTATTGTTTTGTAAGCTCCTGGGGCCAGTATAAATTTCAATTCATGCTGTATACTCTCCAGAGTAAGCAGCCCATTCCTGTGCACATATTCAGTAAAGGATTTTTAAACATATTTTTTGTATGCCTTCAAAATACTGAATAATCATTGTTGCAGAAGTAGCTGTTTAGTCTTGCTTGCATGTCTCAGTATTAATTTTGACATAAATTTGACATATTAATATATTTTCTGAGCATTTACTGCCTCCGAGGCCTTAGAGCTGGAGTTAAAGATACAGTAGTGAATGAGACAAACAGATTTCCTGAATATAGGTAACTTACACTGTTGGAGAAAGTATATTTATGAAATTAAATGTTTATGAAGTGGTTGAAAGATTTTTTAAGACATTTAGGAAATTGAGTCTATCACCAAATAGTTGCTGTATTATCCATTGAAATGTATCAATTAGCTACAAAATTGAAAAGAAGACTATAAATTTGGCTTGTGGTTCATAATGACCTTGGGCAACATCCTTATAATACTTCCATTTGACTTTGTTATATAAGAATGATCATTTTCATAATGGACTTATTCCATGATATTGAGGTAGTTAATGTGTTGTTTTAATTCATTAATGAGATTTTAAATTTCAAGGGGTAGTGCTTTGTTACACAGATGTTCTTTTGTTAGTCCCTGAATTATTCAAGGCAATGAAATAGTCCATATCTAATGAGACTCTGGCATACTCATAAAAATGAGAAGGTAATGGTTATTATATTTTTCTTATTTTATTTTTTAAAAGTGTACCTGTATCAATGCTATAGTTGCCTTGTTAGGAAAGCAAATACCATTTTTGATGTTTTTTTTTTTTTCCCTCCAAAAAATTATGATCACAACTGATGGATAAGAATATTATTTTATATTGCCAATTTAATTGTTAATCTTTAGGTCAAAATGAAGACTTCTATATTCCACAAACTGAGAAGACATTTAATATGTAACTAAAAAATTGTTTGTACTTATACCAACATATTATACGTAGGTTAATTCTTCATAATTATTATTTCCAATGTCCCTCACTATAATTATTATCTAATAATAGATAGAGGACTCATAGAGGATTTGCTTTTTCCCAAATAATTATCTAAAGATTTAAAATGAATAATTTCCTACAATCATCATAATACCCTGGGTGCTAGAAATTATAATAACCTCTATTTTATAATGCAGTTAGAACAACTAATATTAAGTTAGAAGCAAAGTTTACCTAGGCATTTTATGGTTAAGCCCTTTCTTAAGATGAAATATATCCATTTCTTCAACTGATTCCTTTGGAAATAAATTGCCAAAAGTTCTTTAATTGATTCCAGAGAGATTAAGTGCCGAACATTTCTGGGAAACTGTAATACATGACTTTCTTTATTTATGTGATTTTCAAAGTCTAAAGTACATTTTTGTGTGTTTGGTATATTTTCTTCCACTTTGTGTACCATAAGTACCATAGCTGCAGACAAAAAGCACCTGTTGGAAAACAGTGAACTGAAACGGGTACAGGAGCAGCTCAGTAAAAGAGGCAAGTTAGACAGAAAGTGTGCAAATACGTTTACCTGGGATTCAAAAATATCAACACCATGTGGTCCCTTATGAATCTGAAGATAAAAATAAGGAATTTGGCTTTGATAAATTTTATACAATTTTCTGAACATTAGTAGCACTTAAATGATACGGAAAAAAAAAACCCTTTTAAACCTAAAAATACCATTTAGAGGTGTGGCCTTATATATTCTTTTTGTAGACATGGTTTCCTTTCTGTTAGGGATTTCGATAAGAAGCCATTATTCATATCACTGCCAATGATCCTAAAATATAGGACTCTTAGTCACAAATTCTTTTCTTTAAAGCTTCAAGTAGGTTATTGAGCTGTATACAGAAAAAAAATGAAAATATGACATTCAGGGTGATTATTAGGTAACATGATTTCTCTGGGAACTCAAAGTAGAAAGCAGATTACCAAATGCACAGCTACTTGCAGATATATAAAGTCTCTGTAACAACATTTGCTTTAGTTGTTTTTGTAGATTATTTTACTTGATATTCTATGCAGATTCTCTTTTTGATATATATGTTTATGTCTGAACTTTTAATTATTACTTTTTAATTTTAGAGTCAAGTGGAAAAAATATAACTACTCAATTTGAGATCTATTATTACTTTCATATGCTACAGGACCTAAAACAAAAATTTGTGTAAAAGGGTTTATATATCATTATTTTAAAATTTTTTAATGAATCTGCTAAGAATGCAATGAGGGTTTTGGCAAAGATTCTTCATCAATTACTTTGGAAAACTGTTTCTAAGATTTCACAAAATAAAATTCTAGCATCATGTCTTTTTATTAAAACATTCCAGTTGAAGAACATGTTTCTCCATGTCTCATGCTAGATTTGGAATCTTATTTCCTTTAGGAGAATTTTGCATCTTCTCCAAAGATGCTATTGTTGTCTTTAACTTCAAAAACTATACCTGAGAAGATTCTTATGTATTTTTTAAAAAGTATCCCTGAGAAGATTCTTATATATTTCTACAAAATTATCAAACAGAAAGAAAGCAATTTATAAGACACTATTTTGTCATTGTTGTTTAGTCAGTCATGTCCAACTCTTTGCAAACCCATGGACTGTAGGCCTCCAGGCTCCCCTGTCTATGGGATTTCTGAGGCAAGAATACTGGAGTGGGTTGCCATTGCCTTCTCCAGGGATTCTCCTGACCCAGAGACTAAATCCATATCTCCTGCATTAGCAGGAGGACTTTACTGATAAAACATTGTTTTAACTTACAATTTATTTAATTCTGCAACTATCTAAACTAGCTTCTGATTCCTAGGTGACTCCTGCCAGTGCAGGAGACACAGGTTCGATCCTTGGGTTGGGAAGATCCCCTGGAGGTGGAAATGACAACCCACTTCAGTATTCTTGCCTGGAAAATGCCATGGATGAAAGAGCCTGGTAGACTATAGTCCATGGGATCACAAAGAGTTTGACATAACTTAGGAGAAGGCAATGGCACCCCACTCCAGTACTCTTGCCTGGAAAATCCCATGGATGGAGGAGCCTGGTGGGCTGCAGTCCATGGGGTCGCTAGGAATCAGATACGACTGAGCGACTTCACCTTCACTTTTCACTTTCAAGCATTGGAGAAGGAAATGGCAACCCACTCCAGTATTCTTGCCTGGAGAATCCCAGGGACGGGGGAGCCTGTTGGGCTGCTGTCTATGGGGTCGCATAGAGTCGGACACGATTGAAGCGACTTAGCAGCAGCAGCAGCAGTGACTGAGTGTGCAAACTAGCTTCTAATTCTTTTGGTTTTTTGTCAGGTGTGAAGCTATTAGCTGGACAATCTTCCTCTGTTAATTGTGCCCCTCCCTTCCTCACCATTAAAGGTAGCTGAGTGGATACTGGCATCAAAATCAGGCCTGGAAGAAAAGTATTAGTTCACTTCTTTGTTAGTGACTTGCTTGGTAAGTTATGATGATTTGTTGAATTTTTACCACATTCCATAGAGCAGCAAAATAGAGAATGATATTATGCCTGCATAGTGCTGACATTTGCTTTCAATATATTCTATGATTTTTAAGAAGAAAAACTATAGGGCACTAAAGAAAACCGAGGATCTAAATTATTTGAAATATATAAAACAATTTTTGAAATACATCTTTATAACATAAAAAAGGCATTTATGTAATGTGTGTGTCTTAGTTTTACTTCACTGAAAACAAAAGATGAAATAGAACTGGCTATCAGAACTGGCTTGTTTTATTCCCGGTGGACGTTTTAAATGTATGCTGCCTTGTTATACTTCTCGATTGTATAGTAATTAAAATATAAGTTTTTCATATAAATTGAAAGAAAGTTATTTAGTAAGAATTCAATTTAACTCATATATTTATGATTTTGGATTGTCCTATAGATTAGACTTTAACATCTTCTGTAATGTCACCTCAGTGGGTGACTTGAAAAGGTGACTTCAGAAAAATCTGCTTGCAATGATTAGGCATCCATGCTTTCATTTTTGAGCATCTGAGAATGTGTTGTCACTGCTTATATGGATAAAAATAATGGAAACCTGAAGATGGAGATCTATGATCTGGATCTTGAAACATCAGTTAAGATTTTACCACAAGGGGAACACATTGCACATAGAGGGCATCACTCATATATAAAGTTAGATAAAAGAAAAGAAAAACAGCTTATTAAGAAACAATTGGGTTGTATTGGTTTATAGTTTGCAAAATGTAATTTAGTAAATATGAATTAGAAAAAAGAAAATTGCCTTTATTTTACCAGAGTTTCAAAAATTATACATAGTTTCTCCTTTATGTGGCTATTCTCTTTTCTTTCACATGACTATTAACTTTCATGGGAGAAATACGTTTAAAACCCATCAACATTTAACTTGATTTTGTGGTGCATATGTTTAAACATCGCTTTGCTTTGGGAAATAAGTTTTTATTTTCTAATATTTATTTTTGATGTTTTTTTAAACTTAGTGTTGGAAAATTCAGGGAAGAACTGGAACTTTAAAATGCTAAAATGATGATCATTGCAAATTAACTCAGTAAAGGAACTCATAAATCTGTTTTGGGGTTGTTGCCATTGCATGAATGGTCTATTTTTGTGTTTTTATTAATACTGTTGACTAGCTACAACAGGTGACATTTTTATCCCCTTAGGCTGTCCATTAGCCAAATGAAGGACCATCTGGAAAGGGATTCTGTTCTTTGAAAAATGTGACAGGGCTGATGGCTTTTTAACTGCTAGTCATCTATGATTGCTGGTAAACACTGGAAATTATTGTTGATCCCTCAGAATTAAGAAGTTAGTCAAGTACTTAGAGATAAAGCAGAGGAATACCTTTTAACCAGATGTGTATATCAGTACAGATTTTTTTTAAGCTTACCTTAGATTTACTATTTTAAGAATCATATATCAATAATACCATGAGTAAATAATACAATTATTCTTGGTGATTATACTTTGATAGACAAAGTAAAGAATATTGTGGCAGTAAAATACAAGGTAGATACCAAGAGAGTAAAACGGTAAATTCATCAGGATATAGTTTTTTGGCAATTTCCCCAAAGTGCCATTTTGCAATATTGATGCTCAAATAAACAGAAGGTGATGGTTTTGATGGCTGGCTGCCAACATCAGTTCATTGCGAGACTTTTCATGATCACAACTTAAAGGGTCTCTAATAGCACTGTATTAGACGGATCTTGGTAGCCATTCTGAATGTGTTCAGTTGCTCAGTCGTGTCCAACTTAAGGACCCCATGGACTGTAACCCACCAGGATCCTCTGTCCATGGGATTCTCTAGGCAAGAATACTGGAGTGGGTTGACATGCCCTCCTCCAGGGGATCTTTCTGATCCAGGGATTGAACCCACATCTCTTATGTCTCCTGCATTGTCAGGCAGATTCTTTACCACTAGGGACACCTGGGAAGTCCCAGCCATTTGAATAGTGCCTTCATTTTGCCAAAGAAGATTCTGTATCCCAGAGGAGCTAGGTAAGTTTTGTAAGTTTACAGTTATTTGATGGCTAAAATGGCAATTTCAATTCAAAGGAGCAGATATTTGTAGAAGTTACTCAATAGGATCATGAACACATGTTAATTCAACCATTTTATGTTGCTTAAAAAGATCAAGCAATAAATCATGGGCATAAATGAATCTGTTTTCTTATAATCTTACATTATAAACACATCCATTTGCCAATATTATTTTATACTTGTTTTTTTAATCATAACACATTTTCAAAGTAAGAATAGAGCTACTATCACATTAGTATACAAGAATTGGTTTTCCATGGAAAGATTTTAAGTATGTTTTTCTCATACTTAAAACTATGAACTTCCTACTGCATCTTTTGTTGAAAAAATGTGTCCTACAACGTCACTGTGTGAATAAATTGGCGCCTATTTATTGTGTGTTGCAATCTCATGTATATTATTCCCAACCCTATTTCTAAGAAAGACGGACAGAAAATTTTAAAACGACAAGCAGGTAAATTTCTCTTCAGAATGTGGTGATGTTAGGGATGGGTAGCACAACTATCAATGTAGGAACAGCTTGAGGGGCATTTGAAAATTTATAGCACATTTTCAAGCCCAGCACCTCCACTGTGGCTCACACTGGTCTAATTTGAAGAGCAGATTAGAAATCACCTTTTTTCCTAAAGCTTTTCAATGGCTCCTCTTGCAGGGCTAAGAAAAAAAATCCTGCAATATCCTCCAGAGCCCTATCTGGTCTACTCTTTGTTAAGCCTCATTTTCCACCATGTTCTCCATTGTCTATAGAAGGTTACTTCTTCCTTCAGGACCCCTGACAGTATCTTCACATTCTAAGTCCCTCTGCCTGAAATGTGCTTCCATCCTTTATTTAACCAGTTCATTCAAACAAAATGCAGTACAAGATCTTTGTCCTCACAGAGGTCTCTTCTAACCTCTCTTACTACATCAAACTGTGCTTTATATAAGCTCTCATAAGGCCATGGAGTCGCAGAGTCAGACAAGACTGAGCAACTGGACTGAACTGAACTGAAAACCATGTAGCCTCTTCTTTGTAGTACTTAATTACAGTCACAGTTTTACATTTAAGTACACAATGATTTGGTTATTTATTTATTTTGCTCTCTGGACTAGAACATAATCTCCCTGAGGACAGGGAACATGCTGGTTTCTGTCTGTCAGTGTCAGTGTGGAGTTAGTTGATCAGATGACCTGCCTTCACGTATCTATGACTATTCCATTGCTGTTTACTTGCTAAGTTGTAGCCAACTATTTGTAACTCCATGGGCTGTAGCCCACCAGGCTTCTCTGTCCATGGGATTTCTCATGTAAAAGTACTGGAGTGAGCTGCCATGTCCTTCTCCAGGGGATTTTCCTGATCCAGGGATCTAACCTGAGTCTCCTATTTTGCAGGTGAATTCTTTACCACTGAGCAACCTGAGAAGCCCATCTATAACTATATTCCTATTCTATAAATTAGAAAAATGGACTCAAAATATGTGCATTGCATGAGGTCACCAAGTGGTTATGCATTGACTGTAAGCTTTATTTTTAAATTTATTCACGCTTATCTTTCAAAAATATCCAATCGCTTAATTTACCCTCTTATTTCAAAAGATTGCCACTATATTGAATTGATTTTTACATTTCCTGTACTTCTCTCTCACGAGTGTAAAAATAAAAAACTTCTCATTTCACATTTTTAAATTTAAAGCATTTTACTCTTACTTCCAGAAAATAATGGTAAAGATTATTTTGATCATTTTTTCTAAAGTCTTTCATTTGTGTGAGCATTGCAAAATATTCAAACAGTACAGAAATTACTGACTAGCATTTGGATATAGGTTTATAGGTTTTTGAATAATTTATTTAAAATTTAACTTTAAACAATTACTTCAGTGATTGTCAGTTTAAAAAGTAATTACCTGTAATTTTGCCATGTTTTTGCAGCATGAAAAACATTTTTCCTACCATCCTAACTTTTGTTTTATGTCTACCTCTGAATGGATAAACTAGACAAGACTAAACACATTATACCAGTATGCTCTGAAAGCAGTCTTATTGATGTTGAAGCTTTTTAAGGAGTTCAAAAAAATGAAAGTAATGGGCTTTGTCATGCCACCAGAAACAAAGTGGTTTTAGTTCTTCAAGAACTGCTTAGAACAACATGGCAAGCAGTACAATCAAATTATTTTGTCTGCTTGTCTAACATGAAGGCAACATTATCAACTGACATCCTGCAGCTCTGAGATAAGACTCTGGAGAAAGGCCTGGGAAAACTGTGTTTATCTTACAGGAGACAATGATTAGGTAATTTGGACATTTCATATTTAATAAAAACTATTTAAATCAGAAACCATCAGACCTTCACTGATGGGACTTACAAATGTATTGTACCCTCTGTCTGTCTCCAAAAAGTGATTGAATCCCTTTCATTTTTAAGAAGTACTCTTTAAAATGAAGGAAGCGTGTTAAATGCTTGGAATTACTTTTAAATTAAACCATACAGCTGACACGAATAAAAGGGGACCTCCTAAAGTGCTCTGTAATGATAGGGAGAGCAACCAGCTAGCATAACACTTGACTTGTTTTTCCACAGTAGGTTTGCTCTGTGCTGCAGTGAAAATATTGAAAATGATTTCTGGTCTTCACTGATATCACAAATCATAATTTGCATAAAGCTATAGGAGTAATCAAAGATCCATTTGTGTGGTGAATCATATGTGCATAAGCCCCTCCAGGAAATGTTCACTGTTTTATAATCAGTCCCGCAAACATTCTTCCTTCATCTCCTATCTTATTAACACCGTGCAAAGGAGGAAAAGATGGGATCAGATGTAAAAAAGAAAAAAATGACATTAGAAAGCAAGGCAGGCTTACTTTTTAAGACCAAAAATTTACTTGCTATACTGATTCCATTTCAAGTCATCTGTATTTCATGAAGTAATCATAGAAACTGCTTTTCTCACAGCAAAAGGCTTTTTGAAACTTCAAATCAAAATGTAAAATGCAAAACTTTGAACTCTTATGCTGAATAAATCATAATAATTAAGATCTCATTCTTCAAGAAATCACATTATACAGGTGAATAGGAACCAAGGAAAATTGTTTTCACTCTTTCTAATAAGAGTCACTTCATCTCTGATTTAGTTTTACACTGAGGTGTGTGTGTATGTGTGCATGTGTGTGTACATATCTGAATTCCAAAACATAGGAGGAAAAAATAATTTCTCCAGGGAGGAGAGACATTTGCCGACATTGTGAGTTTTATGGAAAAAAGTCCTGTGACTTAATAATTGTGGTTCCATTTTAGCATGTTGTATAAGAATGCTTTCGTGTAACATTCTAACTGAATGTATGAGAGCAATTACTGGTGGTCCTGAGGCAGAAAAAAAAGAACACACATAAAATTTAGCTTCAGTTTTTGACATAATTATGTCTTTGGTCAGGTTTTGTCTGTTTTGGATGTGTAATCTGGCTTAAATTACATTTCTATTATTTTTTCTATCATTGTATCTTTCCTGTTTTAGTAAGAAAATCCAAAGTAGGAGGGCCAAGAAGAATTATAAAGTCACTGAAAACTAGAATCCTTCTAATTGTAAAATATTGATAAATATCCATGTGTGTGCATGCTCACATGTGTCTGACTCTTTTCAACCCCATGGACTGTAACCCACCAGGTTCCTCTTCCCGTGGGATTTCTCAGGCAAGAATACTAGAGTGGGTAGGTATTTTCCTCCCCAAGTTGGGATCTTCCCCACCCCAGGGATTGAACCCGTATCTCCTACATTGTAGGTGGATTCTTTACCACTTGAGCCACCTGTGAAGCCCATTAATAAACAGAAACCTCAATTAAATAATCAGGAGAACAGTAGGGGGATCTCCCAGATCCTGTGATTATAACAAAGTCCATGAGGAAGAAGAAAAATTTCTTTCCTAACAATGACTCAGCCATTGAAAAGCAATTGACTCCTTGTATACTGTAGTTTTCCCAACTTCCTTTTCCTCCCTATAGAGGGGTTTTAGTTCTCCTCTTGCCATATGGGGACTTGCACATGACTTGACATGGCTGCAGACCCTAAACTGCTGTTCTCTGTTGATCCCAAATAAACCCATCTTTGCTGGAAAAATATCTATCAGTCTATTTGTTTCAAGTCAACATAATGAAAAAATAATAAGCATTTTAAAACATGTTGATAGAGAGATAGCTGGATAGATAGATGAGAGATGGATGGATGGATGGGTGGATGATTAATAGGTAGATAGACAGAATACGATAGGATAGCTAGATGTTAGCTAGGAAAGCAGGAAAGGGAGAGGAGCATGAAGAAGAGGGAGTTGTGAATCACTAGAACATTTTCCTTTGAGATTTTTTAAGTATATTCTCCTTTCAGATTCTTGCAACTATGTACTTACTAATCAATTTTCAATATTATGATTTGTTTTTTATCATTTTCATTGCAGTTTTCTCCTGCCTTTGAGAAACTGACAACTTCATTGTTAGATTATTTTGGCCTACATATGCTGCATCTTTAGGGTGTCCTCTAACTGTAAGTAGTATTATTTATAATATAAAATTATAAAACACTACTTAACAATAAAAATGCAGGTGTCCAAATGAATTTGAACAATGTCCTAAAGAACAAAAGTGTTACGATAAAAAGATTGATGGTAAGTGATTTAATCAAATGATTCAGTTCAGTTAGTTCAGTTCAGTCACTCAGTAGTGTCCAACTCTTTGTGACCCCATGGACTGCAGCACGCCAGGCCTCCCTGTCTATCACCAACTCCCAGAGTTTACTCAAACTCATTTTCATGGAGTCAGTGATGCCATCCAACCATCTCATCCTCTGTCATCCCCCTCTCCTCCCACCTTCAATCTTTCCCAGCATCAGGGTCTTTTCAAATGAGTCTGTTCTTTGCATGAGGTGGCCAAAGTGTTGGAGTTTCAGCTTCAGCTGAAATATTCATTGGAAGGACTGACTTCCTTTAGGATGGGCTGGTTGGATCTCCTTGATGTCCAAAGGACTCTCAAGAGTCTTCTCCAACACAACACACCCCAAATGTTTATCATAATTACATAACAGAAAATAAAAAATGGTTTAAACCTTTTCAATTGTTAATATAATAATTAAAGAGTAGGCTAGGAATGGCATCACTGACACGATGGACATGAGTTTGAGTAGGCTCTGGGAATTGGTGATGGACAGGGGAGCCTGGCGCGCTGCAGTCCACGGGGTCACAAAGAGTCGGACATGACTGAGCAACTGAACTGAACTGATGGATGGAAGAGAGCTGGGAACAAGCATAAGCGCCATTATAACCATCTTTCACTTTTAGGGAATCATAAATCTTGTCTATATTGATAATTGCAGTTAAACATTACTTCTCTTAATATTTTTTATGTTTATAATCTTAAAATGAAACTTTAATATCTTATATGAGGAAAAAAAATAATATACCTGCACCATAATAATTCCTTCAATTTCTCCTCCAATTTTTCAACTTCTCTTTGAGTCAAATACAATAGCATTAAATATGAACCATCATCCTATTTTACTAAAATTATTCTTCCCTAGCTATATCTCCTTTAGCTATGTGTATTCTGAGAGAGATTCTTCAAATGATGTTCTCCTAACCTTGACTGTAGTCCTCTGTGGTTGAATACTGTGAGACATTTTCTTTCTTGTATTTTTTTTTTTTACTTTGCTTTTTGTATTGCTTAAATATTTAATGCAAAAATAATTTCAAGAGCAGTCATTTTTATTTTAAAATGTATCAACTATTTTGAAAACCTTTATTTACATAAGTTTCAAACTTCTTTAAATTCTACCAAGATTAAGTTTCAAGAAAATCTTCTAAAAGTCTCAGAGCTCACTTTCATACTTTTCATGTTAATAAATTGGCACCACCTTTTCAGGAGATAATTTGGCAACATTCATCACAACATAGAATTATAATACTTTGTCCCAGGGATCCCAGTGCAAACCCTACATTTGGAAATCAAATTTTATATCAAACTGTACTAATGGCCATCTTATGTGATGAGAAAAAAAAAACCCTGAGTACCACCAAATGCTCATATATGCAGAAATGGTTACATAAACTTGCTATATCCATATGGAAAATAAACAATTTTGTTATTCAAAATGTAAACAGATCTGTATGCACATATGTGGAAAGTGCCCCAAGAGGTACATAAGTGGGAAAAATCAAGGTGCAGAACAGTGTGTAGAGTTTGATTCATATTTTGGAAATAAAATGTATGTGGTATTTAGAAAGACACATGCAAAGAGAGAAACAGACATAAGCCTTTTAGTAATTATTTTCCACCTTGAGGGGTGTGGCTTGTGGCTTGTGGCTCCCTTATGTCTCAGCTGGTAAAGAATCTGCCTGCAATGCAGGAGACCTGGGTTTGATCCCTGGGTTGGGAAGATCCCCTGCAGAAGGGAAAGGCTACCAACTCCAGTATTCTGGCCTGGAGAATTCCATGGACTATGTAGTCCTTGGGGTTGCAAAGAGTCGGACCTGACTGAGTGACTTTCACTTTCCACATTGAGGGATTCACAATGAAATTTATCAGTTAACTTGGAGGCCTAGGAAAAGCAGCAGATGGAAACTTTCCTTTTTAATTTTAATACTCTTTAAAAAGGCAATATGTGTACAATAAAGTTTGTAAAATTAAATACAAGGCTTAATAAGTACTTGAAGTAGGAAGTGGCAACCCACTCCCATATTCTTGCCTGGAGAATCCCATGGCCAGAGGAGCCTGGTGGATTACGGCCCATGGGATCTCAGAGTTGGACACAACTGAGCAACTAAGCATTAATAAGTACTATAAAATGAGTAACAATATCTTTCATAGAACATTTTTCATGTAATTATATCAATAACTTTGGCATTGAATTGTAAACTGTACATTTCTCTGCTCTGTTGGTTTAGTCATCATTTCAGTTATATATGTTTACTAAAGAAAAAAAGAATCTGTGTCTAGAAAAAAATGTTTTTATCTGTGTGATAAAACATTATCTATAAGGTAGTAGCAAATCAGATGTTCCTATCTCATCTTTCTTGAGTCAACCCTCCACTTTTCTCTAGAAGAAACAGCTAGCCTTACATCAACTCATTTACTTTTTTTTTTAATTGTTTTAGTAACTCTGAAACATATTATTTTGTCTTGCTTCTTTAATTCAAAATTGTATTTATAAGGTTAATTCATACTGTTTACTTCAAGTTCATTCATTGTCATTGCTATGCAACTTGTATGAATATTGTACAATCTATTCACTCTACTGTTGACAGATATTTTTGTTGTTTCCAGTTTTGGGGTACTAAATATAAAGCTGTCTTAAATAATCTTGTATATGAACATATTCATGTTTTTCTATAGCCCATATATTTCTCTTATATCTATAGGAATGTATGGAGGAGGAAATGGCAACCCGCTCCAGTATTCTTGCCTGGAAAATCCAATGGATGGAGAAGCCTGATGCAGGCTACAGTCCATGGGTCGCAAAGAGTCAGACATGACTGAGTGACTTCACTTTCACTTTATAGGAACTAAGTTATTCATATATACATTTATTTAACTTTACCAGATAACTCAAACATTTTCCAAAGTTATATTAATGTACACTCTCACCAACAATTTATGAGAGTTTTTCCCATTGATCAACATCTTCACCAATACTTGGTATTACCTGATTTCCCTCTCCCTCTCCTTCATCTTCCCCCTTTGCCTCTTTCTCTTGTCTCTCTTTCTTCCTCTCTCCCATCAACCAAGTATACAAAATGAAACAAAAAATAATGTTAAAATAGAAACCAAAAAGTTGCAGTGCCTCCTAAATCAAATACCAGGGGTCCCTGTGAGTGTGTATCTGCTTCTGAACTCCCTATCATTTTCCATCATACTACTTAATTTTGTATACCTTTCATAAACATTATAATAAGCTTTGTTATTTGATAAACTAAATACTTCAAACTCCCCTGCCTTAGAACGAACGTCTTGTATCTGCATTTCTATAAAACTGTAGAACCAGTTTCTCAGGTAGCTTTTAGGTGTCTTCAATATAGTCTGCAATGCTGGCATTTTACCTTAAATTTTATTTTGTTTCAAATATAGTCAGAAATTATCTGGGCCTATAAGACATTTATTTTGTTTTGTTTTTTTCCCTCAACCTTATTCATATGAAAGTATTTTAGAATTAAAGTAAAAGAGGAGAGTGAAAAGGTTGGCTTAAAACTCAACATTCAGAAAACTAAGATCATAGCATCTGGTCCCACTCCTTCATGGCAAATAGATGGGGAAACAATGGAAACAGTGACAGACTTCATTTTTAGGAGCTCCAAAATCACTGCAGATGGTGACTGCACCCATGAATTTAAAAGATGCTTGTTCCTTGAAAGAAAAATTATGACCAACCTAGACAGCTTATTAAAAGGCAGAGACATTACTTTGTCAACAAAAGTCCATCTAGTCAAAGCTGAATATTCATTGGAAGGACTGATGCTAAAGCTGAAACTCAAATATTTTGTCACCTGATGCGAAGAAATAACTCATTAAAAAAGACCCTGATGCTGGGAAAGATTGAAGGCAGGAGGAGAAGGGGACAACAGTGGATAAGATGGTTGGATGGCATCAGTGATTCAATGGACATGAGTTTGAGTAAACCCCAGGAGTTGGTGACGGACAGGAAGGCCTGCTGTGCTATATAGTTCATGGGGTCATAAAGAGTCAGACACGACTGAGCTACTGAACTGAACTGAACTGAAAAGTGATATATTAAAAAAAACTTGAATTTAAAATAAGTAAAAAACTAAACATAATTTTTATGGTAAAATACACCTAATTTCTAACTAATTCAATCCCCTAACCAAAAAGAAAAACCAACCAAAAGTCACTTACTAAACTAAAACTTAAATGTGCATTTTACTTACCTATTTTTCCTTTGCTTTTTTTTGAAGATGTCACATAACCCACAAATAATACAATAACTTAGATTCCTTATTTCTGTTGATCCATAATTCTCTACAGAATCACTAATTTCTCTACTTTTTTCCTTTAACAAGATCTAATAGGAATCAATGTTTTATTTAGAGTTATTCTTTATATATTCCTTAACTTTGAAAGAGATACAAAAATGTATCTGAGAGCCTTTTTTTGTACTAATTCATATTCATTCTCCTCTAAACCACTATAGGATTTAAACATGCTCCCAATATTCCATTTTCTCTGATCATTCCACACAACAGCATCGTAATTGGTTGCATTTATGATCATCTATTCAAAAGCAGAGACATTACTTTGCCAACAAAGATCTGTCTAGTCAAGGTTATGGTTTTTCCTGTGGTTATGTACGGATGTGAGAGTTGGACTGTGAAGAAAGCTAAGCACCTAAGAATTGATGCTTTTGAACTGTGGTGTTGGAGAAGACTCTTGAGAGTCCCTTGGACTGCAAGGAGATCCAACCAGTCCATTCTGAAGGAGATCAGCCCTGGGATTTCTTTGGAAGGAATGATGCTAAAGCTGAAACTCCAGTACTTTGGCCACCTCATGCAAAGAGTTGGCTCATTGGAAAAGACTCTGATGCTGGGAGGGATTGGGGGCAGGAGGAGAAGGGGACGACAGAGGATGAGATGGCTGGATGGCATCACTGACTCGATGGACGTGAGTCTGGGTGAACTCCGGGAGTTGGTGATGGACAGGGAGGCCTGGCATGCTGGGATTCATGGGGTCGCAAAGAGTCGGACACGACTGAGCAACTGAACTGAACGGAATCATATAAACTGATAAAGCTCATCATTTCTAAAAATAATAGTACCTAAAAATATTTTATTTCTGAAATGCACTTACTTAACACCTACCATTTGTATACTTCCCATATAAAATATGTATTTCATATGCTAATCATTTCAAGCAATCACTTTGCATTATATGCAAAAGACAGAAATCATACCAAGATATTTACAATTAAAAGGAAAACTCCTTAATTATCCTTAATCATCCTATGTTTCATGCACTTTTTTTTCTAGATACTATCAGTGTTGACAGTTTGGTGTGTATTGTCTCATGAATTCACAAATATTTATGCATGAAAGATTATTTATAATAATATTGTGTAGAAAATTACATAAATATTTTATTTGTAATATTGCATGTTGTAGATCTATAATATTGTGAATACATATTGTATACATTGTGTATATATGTTATATATTAAATGTAATATTAGCTATATATGTTTGAAGACAGACTATAAGAACTTTTTAAATCATATAGTTTTATTTAACATAATATGGTCAATATTTTCCATATATGTGCCCAGTTCTTTCAGATCATCACCAACTATTCCAAAGTATGACTAACTTTATTTCCCAATCTTTTTTATCTCCATCTTGTAACCACTTTCTCAATTCAGATCCACTGCTTTTGACCACCAGTCGCCCCCTATACACTAAGTTCCAGTGTCAACAGTTTCTACTTACACTGCCAGTGCTTCATATTCAACTTTAGTTAAAATATGCAGCTTGGCTATATCGTTTGCTTACTTGTCTCCTTTTTTAGAGAGAGAGAGAGAGAGTTATGCTTGTGGTTTCTATTTTTTTAAGTTGTAACACCACTGAAAAATAGACTATAGAGATATGCTTGAAATATTACCTTTATCTCCCTTTTATTTAGAAAGTCAAACGTGGTTTCCCCAAGGAAATAAGGTTTGTACTTGATAAATTTGGGCTTCCCTGGTGGCTCAGGTGGTAAAACGTCTGCCTGCAATGAGGGAGACCCGGGTTCAATCCCTGGGTTGGGAAGATCCCCTGGAGAAGGAAATGGCAACCCACTCCAGTACTCCTGCCTGGAAAATTCCATGGTAGGCTACAGTCCATGGGGTCACAAAGAGTCAAGACGTGACTGAGTGACTTCACTTTACTTCACTTGATAAATTCAGTTTCTATATACAAAATAACAGAATTACAGAAATGTTTTCATATAGTTAATTTATTATGATTAATCTCTAATTCTCATCTTTCTTGAACAGTTTGTTTATTAGAAGTTGGCATATATTTAAAAAACAAAATAAAGCCTTTTTTTCTATAATTTTTAAAAGGTTAAATATATCATCTAGCAAAGTTGTTTCATGTATTTAATCCAACTTTTCTTTTACTAGTTAGTTGATGAAATGCTATTTGGAAGAGAAATCTGAAATATAAATATTATTTTTTCTTGTCTATTTTTGTTAAAAACAAGGGACATAGTTACTTGAACTTATAAATATATTCAAAATATAATTGTTTCTAATGCTAGTCAAGCTTCTACTGCTTATAAAAAAAAAAAAAAGACTACAGCACCTTAGGTATAACTCTGACAGTCTTTGCTAGTTAAAATTGAAACTCACAGAGCATGACCTGTCATCTATCTCTCTCTCTGTCATGAATCTTTGCTATTACTAATTTTCCACAAGCAGTATAGTAACCTTAGGGCTGATTAATTAGCTGTTGGTTTATGTATTTTACAACATTAATTGTGAAAGCCCTCACTGTTACTTCATGGTTTGATTAACCTTGTTAGTGTGTAGAATTAGAAATGGAGAAGCCTCGTTAGATTGTCTCTCTGACATTTTAAAAGGATTTTAACTTGTTAGCCGGAGCACAGTACTTCTATACTATTTTTAGAAGTTCAGTACCCTTCATATCAGTACATAATGGTCTGCCTTGTGATAATCACTGCTTTTGGATGGTTGTTTCTCCCCTCCATGCTAACAGGTAATTTCCCCGTGCTTTAACCAAAATTTTCTTTTGTATTGGGTGTGAATTATTTTTAATCTACTACAGTAAGTTTTAAAGTCTGAATTGAATCACCCTAGAAACTCAAGTTTTAAAAGAGACTATTCATATCTGTCTTAGCCTGTTCTCTGAGGATCTCCTAAACATTTTGAGACTAAAAATTCAAACAGAATGAGCCAGGTCATTTCAATCGCTAAATAATTTCCTACAAGTTAAACACCTTTAGTAATTTCTTGAACTGCGTCACCATAAAAATGTCTATTTATTTATAAATGCCTGTATCATCTCAGTGCTAGTGTTTGTAACAGAAAAAACTAACTTCTAAAGTAACTTAAAATGATTAAGGTGTAACTGGACTCCAAAAAGAAAATGACTTAAAAATAGATTGCATAATTTTCTTCTCAAATTCTTCTGACGTTTGTAGAGCTCATTTATTACCCTTGATTTCAATACTGAGAAGTATTTTTTTTTTTTTTTAGAAAAGCCAAATACTTAATTACCCATAATAAACATAAAAGATAATGGTCTTATCTATCCAAATTAAAAACAAAATGTATTCTTTAAGATCATATACCAAGACACTTGGTGATTAATATTATACTAACTCATAAGAGCTCACAAATAGAATATATTTGGTTAAAAGTCTAATTAAAAGAATGCAAAATATCCTTAGGTCAAAATTAACATTTAAGATTTTAATGAGATTTTTCACTCCATAAATATGTGTTGATTGATCAAGGCTTCTTTTTCTTTCTAGACTTAAAAAGAAAGTCAAGATTGATCTTGTCGTTTGTTTTGCAGGCCTCACATTGCTTCCCTTTACTTTGATTTCTATCCCTAACCTGACTAGCAATACATGAAAGTAACATGAGACCTCTGTGTAGCTGAATGGAGATGCTGTGCCCATATTTTATGAGAGAAGCAAGATGCCAGGATATTGAATTAATTAAAGCATGGTGGTGCCACTTCCATCCCTGTACTTGTATCTTACATCACACAATGTAATGTTAGCTTATGAATTGTTTTCATTTCTATTTATGGAATGTATGTGTATGTAGGTATGTGGGGGTTGTGTTTGTGAGTGTGAATGTTGTGTGTGTGTGTGTATTTTCAGTATGCAAGTTCAATTCTTGATAGTCTTAGGTAAGGGCTACTTTGTACCCTATAGCTCTTTCTTACACCCTTTTCCTTAACATAAGGCTAACATTTTATGATTCACTTCTCCATTGCTTTTTCAATTTTATTTCTGATCCTGATTGTGAAGAGAAGAAGATTCTTTCATCTCCTCACCCTTTCACAATTTGATAGCTCTCTTCCCCACTAGTAACATCTTCAAAAAAAATTCCCAGAGCATCTTAACTTCTAATCTCTCCCTGCTCATGTCCCAGTCAGGGGTTGTCTTTATGTCTCATTCTCGTAAAAGTAAAGAAATGACAATGCAGTTTCTCTATATTAGGTTAATCATTTTAGCCTAAATGATTGCTTTGGTTTAAACTATATATTCATTTTTTTCTAAAATTTGTATACTTTCCAACTAGAAACTATTAATGCACTGTGCTTTTATTTTTACCTGTTCACCAAGTATTTATTAACCCTAACAATATACCATGCAGAGTGAGGAGTAGTAGAAAAAGAAAAAATATATAATAACAAAGAGAAGCCATTTATACCTTAAGTGAATATAGGCCACATGCCTTGAGTTTCTAAAAGAGTTTCTCCATCAGTGAGGATGGTTTTCTGAAGAGGTTATATACCCTCTTCCAATAACCAATATTTTATATTTCACAATAATGAAGGATATTTTGGGAAATGATATATGATTGGATTAGATATCGAATATAAAATTAGATTAAAATTATTTATTTTTCAAAATAATTAGATTGATCTTCTTATTTTGAAGACTGTTCATTTCACTTGTTATTAGTTAGAAATAGCATTTGAGGTAGTAGAATGAATAGTTTTATGAAAAATCATTTTCTTTTGGAAAGTTTTCCAATATTCATATTTCTAACTTTGTAGTGATTATTTGTAGGCTTATTCTTATTTGGCTTGAGGAAAAGATTTTGTTCATATGAACTGAAAAAATTAAAAACTTTGATACTATATATAAAAATTTATAACTTAAAGATACAGCCTTTATGCTTAAATTCAGATAAATAAGGAACACATTTTAATAAGTTGTCATTCAGATTAATTCGAAACCCTCCTAACTCTGTGCATGTATTTCCACAAAGGTCAGTTCTTACAAGGAAATAATTTAATATAGATGAAACTTGTTAGCCCCAACATCACGAACTAAATTTTCTCAAACCATAATTAGCTAAAGCTAAATGCAAGAAAGCAAAAATTATAACACCGTTTTTATTAATAACAAATGTTACTTGATCTTAGTTTCTGATGTTCATTAAATAGAAAAGTAAAAACTACTTCATGTTCATCTAATGCATAAATTTTAGGTATCCAGGCAAATGTTACCATTTACAAGGAATTAATAAAAATATTTTAATTTTCTAAACATCTTAACATTTTACCAGTTTAGAGATGCTGTGCTGAATTCTGCTTGTTACTGTCTTACAGTAAAGGGCTCATTACACCAGTGAAGATTTCTATAATTTACAGACTTGTATACCAGATTCTCTCCATCTTGAAGCCTCAATCATGAGAACTTTCCTCTTACCTTCCTAAGGATTTATCATCCTATTTTTTTGAGTCATCTTGTCAGACTAGATGCTAAAAAGAAGGCCCGACAGTATACAAGTTTTATGTGCTTTCAATTATTCAGCTGTCTGTCATCTTATGTGGAATCTGGACAACCCAGATCAAGTGAAATGCAATAATAAGTAGCAGCAACAAGTAAACCTACCCCCATGATAGGCACAGGATAGAAAAGGTGTTAGGAGCATGCTATTCAGTAACAGGAGAGCCACACTAACTTCTAATCTTACAAAGGGATTTGTATTGAGACCTGCAATTACAAATTCTAATTACACTTGCACACCCACTATCTCTCTGCAACAGAAGGTTTTGAAGCCTGAGGATCTTTCTACCAATCTTACAAATAATTAAATGGTACTTCAAAATTATCTGATTCCAATAAAAACCATGAAATAACACAGGAAACAGAGCTTTGGTGATGCCATTATTTTGGATAAGGAAAAGTTCTTTCCTCCTTTTCAAAGCATTTACCTTGTGGTCCCCCTGCCTTTCCAGCTCTTCATTCTCTCCTTCACAAGTTCAACTGTTTCTGCCAAGGTACTGCTGTCATAATTTCTCCAGGCTCTATCCAAATTCATTTCTTCTTTTCACTCTATACTTGCTCCCTCACAATTTAATGCATATCCATGTCCTCAATTGTTCTCTACACATATCTCTCCAGAGCTTTAGATTCATAATACCTTAATTACTTGAAATCTTTTTTGAATATCATGGCTGCGTGTCAAGTCCAAAATGTCCAAAACTGAGCCCAACTGAGACCATGAGCTCCCAAAGATCTTTAGTAAATTATGCTTTTTCCTCCTGGAATTATTTCTCCTGCCATCTTCCTCTTGTTATCTCCTGCATATTCATTAATCTCATCAATTTCTAGGTCTTCTTAGTGAAACCAAATTCTCTTAAACTCTCACTGGACTCTGATATCCCCTTCAGATGCTCTATCAAAGTGACAAGTTAAATGAAATAATTACACACTAAGAAATATAACATTGGTCTTTATCACATCAGTGTCAATACCAAGGGGCTGATACTGTGTCCATGAGTGCTCATCATTATATTGTCTATGTCCAGCATAGTGCTGAACCAGAGGGCAATAATCAAAAATATTTGTATAAAAAATGAGAATGGATAAATGAATAGACCAAACTACCACTAAAGTTTGATTAAAGACAAAGCAAAACCTTTATTGAATATTATTTTAACTAGAAGGCATGATAAATGTGAAAATCAGATGGTTTACAAAAAACATTTCACTCATCAATGACCAAACTGCTCACAAAATTTAAGGCTGAATTCAAATTAGTCACTTCCTCTTTGGGATGAGGAATTCCCTGAAAATTAAAAATTTCACCTGAATAGTGGCTATCACCTGAAAGTAAAGCTGATAATGTTATTTTGTTTTCAAATCTCTAGTGATGATTTCTGTTACATAAATGTGAAGATGTTATTATAAAAGACAATATGCTTGATGAATATTAATCAATATGGAAACACAAGTATAAAAGCAACTTAATAGTAATAAGTTTTAGCAACAATAGTAATAATCTAGTAGTTTTGGATGTTATAATTCAACAAGCAACATACACTTTTGTGGTCTCTACCACAGCAAAAAACTAAATGTTCTAGGTATGATCCCCATCATGTCTTAAGCATGGTTCCCACAAACACTACAGATGAATGAGACTTGTGGGGAACATCTCAAGCATATAACATCCTTAGTCTGAAAAACAACTGAAATGATAGTTCATGCTCAATGATTCTATAGCTCGTAGTATTCCTTCCATAAATAAATACAGTTTCTGCATAGTAAGACTCATAAACATATTTATCTAAAATGGCCACATATCCCAGAAACAATTCTATTCACAAATATTCAACTACTTATTATATCACATGACCTGACTTTCATTATGAGAATATGCTCACCTATATGTAAGAGCATTAAAGACAGAAAACAAACAAACAAAAACTAAGGCATCCAAAACAGGCTTATTTATAAGTTTTTTTTTTTTAATTTTATTTTATTTTTAAACTTTACATAATTGTATTAGTTTTGCCAAATATCAAAATGAATCCGCCACAGGTATACATGTGTTATTTACAAGTTTGATACTTAAAACTTAAGATGTATTCATTTGACAAATTAAGATTAATTCATTTGGTATTTAGAAGATGGTTCAGATTTAAGTTACTTTTCAATGCCAATGTTTGACTTAATTTATCAGAACTGTAAGCATTCTGTGAAAAAATATTAACATTATAAAGTCAGAAACTTGTTGTTATGATGTATATCAATGTAATGGAATGTCGATTTTCAAATAGAATGAGAATAAAATAAAAACACACAGAAAATATTGAATGTGCCTTTTATCCCAATATATTGACTTTAGAAATGATACTTTCTCTCCAAATCATATATTTCACTATTTTCATAAGGATTTTTCTGTCATTTCTTTAGTTCCCAGATAATCATTTTTGTTGCAAAGTTCTAGAGAATTTTTGGCTTTGACCCATTTATAGCCATTTTGGATAAGGATAAAGGCAAGAAAAGTTTGAAGAAAATAGGCTTCTCTTACATGTGAAATAAAATCATTATGTAAGAGGACATTTGATGTTTCTTAAGATATCTGACTAAAGTTATGGCTTGCATGGTGACGATGAAACCCATAAATGTCAAAGGATAAGAACCCTAGGCCAGTTATATAGCCTTTTTATCAGGATCTTAAGTCATTACCAAAAATTACCAGGTAATAATAACACTTTAGAATTTTGGCCAATAACTACTTCATTCCTATATCTGTTTCAAAGTCTTATGGAGCTACAGCAAATAAAATTGTATTTTGACTAATGATATTCAGTGCTTATCTTTTCTATCTCATTTTAAAATCATCATATGTAAATGATCAAAGTCCTCATAATACAAGATATAATGTTTCTGAATATTTCACAAAAATATTCATAACAGAAGAGGTAACTTTGTGAAGTTAAAAGTTCTCTTGAACTTCATTATAACAATTGAACATACAACAAAGATTGGTAGTAACAATGCAAAATATTACATATAGAATAAACAACAAGGTCCTCCTGTATAGCACAGAGAACTATTTCAATTTCCTGTGATAAATTATAATAGAAAAGAGTATGTAAAACAATGTATATATGTGTAAAACTAAATAACTTTGCTGTACAGCAGAAATGAACACATTGTAAATCACCTATACTTCAATAAAATAATTTTTTAAATGATAGATATATGTTAATAACTAAAACTAGAAAAAAGAGTAATATCACAGAGGAAAATGAAACGATTATCTTAATAGTAGATACTAGCAGATTTGACTTAGAACTACCCTTGATTTTGGTGAGAAAATGAATTATTACTTGTTTAAACCAAAAATATGAAAAAAATTTACCTTGTGTTTGAGTAAATTTTGCCATACACTGTGAAAAATAGGACTCTAAAACATGTTATTGATCCAGAGTTATAAAGAACTTAAGAATTAATTAGACTGGTTTACTGAATCTTGTTTCCATGTTTATTACATGTAAAATATTGGGTACATTATAAAACTTTCCTTAAAATCATCTGTAAAATAAAGGTAATAACAATGCCTAAGTACATTATTATGAGAATTAAATGAGGTAATCTAATATAAACTGTCACAATGGCTTTTATATATAAAGATACAAGGAGGAACTATTTTTACTGTTAATGTTACTGAAGATTTTCTGAGACAATGAGAGATTCTGAATCTCCTTGAACTTCCATTTAAAAGCAGACAGAGCCACTAAGAATAAATCCAAGACCGATGGACAGCATTTACAATGTACCAAGAACTAAGACACAAATTATGAACAGATGGGTACAATAAAGGACAGAAATGGTATGGACCTAACAGAAGAAGAAGCTATTAAGAAGAGCTGGCAAGAATACACAAAACTATACAAAAAAAGATCTTAATGACCCAGATAACCATGATGGTGTGATCACTCTCCTAGAGCCAGACATCCAGGTATGTGAAGTCAAATGTTCCTTAGGAAGCATCATTATGAACAACTAGTGGAAGTGATGGAATTCCAGATGAGCTATTTCAGATCCTCAAAGATGATGCTGTTAAAGGGCTGCACTCAATATGCCAGCAATTTTTATAGAGCCTGTTGTAAATCTTTGGTGCTTGAGCAATTAACTCATTTGATTGATGTGTAATGCTGGGCTGGGTGAAGCACAAGCTGGAATCAAGATTGCAGGGAGAAATATCAATGACCTCAGATATGCAGTTGACACCATCCTTACAGAAATCAAAGAGGAACTAAAGAGCCTCATGATGAAAGTGAAAGAGGAGAGTGAAAAAGCTGGCTTACAATTCAACACTCCAAAAATAAAGATCATGGCATCTGGTCCCATCACTTCATGGCAAATAGACGGGGAAACAATGGAAACAGTGACAGACTTTATTTTCTTGGGATCCAAAATCACTGCATATGGTGACCGCAGCCATGGAATTATAAAATGCTTGCTCCCTGAAAGAAAAGCTATGAAAAACCTAGACAGCTTATTAAAAAGCAGAGACATTACTTTGCTGACAGAGGTCCGTGTAATCAAAGCTATGGTTTTTCCAGTAGTCATGTATGAATGTGAGAGTTGGACTACAAAGAAAGCTGAGCATTGAAGAATTGATGCTTTTGAACTGTGGTGTTGGAGAAGACTCTTGAGAGTCCCTTGGACTGCAAGGAGATCCAACCAGTCCATCCTAAAGGAAATCATTCCTGAATATTCACTCAAAGGACTGATGCTGAATCTGAAACTCCAATACTTGGGCTACCCGATGTGAAGAACTGACTCATTGGAAAAGACCCTGATTCTGGGAAAGGTTGAAGGCAGGAAGATAAGGGGGCAACAGAGGATGAGATGGTTGGATGGTATCACCAACTCGATGGACATGGGTTTGAGCATCACCAGGAGGTGGTGATGGACAGGCAAGCCTGGAGTGCTGCAGTCTGAGGGGTCGCAAAGAATCAGACATGACTGAGTGACTGAACTGATCTGAACTGAATAAACACCAAGACATATGCTTGTAAGTTTAATAAACATTAAAGTAAAATATTTTGTAAGAAAGTTAATAGTATTAGGCATAAAAAGGCAAATGAAATTAAATTATCACAAAAATTTTGACAGTGACTTTTTTTATGACAGAAGAAAACAGAGCTGTATATTAAAGATACTCTAGGAAAGAAAAGGTGAGGAATATTCAAAAAAATCCACAAACAACAGATGCTGGATAGGGTGTGGAGAAAAGGGAAACTTTGCACTGTTGGTGGGAATGTAAATTGGTATACCCCCTAGGGAGAACAGTATGGCGGTTCCTTAAAAAACAACAACAAAAAATAGAGCTATAATATGACCCTGCAATTCCACTCCTGGACATGAATGCATACAAAATTAAAAAAAAAAAAAAACATGCCCTGAAAATATACATCCACCCCAATGTTCATCACAGCACTGTTTACAATAGCTAATACATGGAAGCAACCTAAATATCCATTAATAGAGGGATGGATAAAGAAGATGTGGTGCATATATATACAACAGAATACTACTCAGCCATTAAAAAGAATGAAAGAAAGGGCATTTGCAGCAACGAGGATGGAACTAGAGAGTATCATACTGAATGAAATAAGTCAGACAGAGGAGAAATATTATATGACATCTCTTACCTGGAATCTGAAAAGAAATGATACAAATGAACTTACAAAAAAGAAAGAGACTCACAGACAGAAAATGAACTCATGGTTGCTGGGAGGATGGGATAGTTAACGACTTTGGGAAGGTCATTTACTTACTGCTATATTTAAAATGGGATAACCAACGAAAAACCTATTGTATAACACATGGAACTCTGCTCAATATTATGTGCCTGCCTGAATGCGAGGAGGTTGGGGACAAAATGGATACATGTATGTGTATGGTTGATTCCCTCTGCTGTACTCCTGAAACTATTACAACATTGTTAATCAGCTATACCCAATATAAAATGTTTTTGGTGTTAAAAAAAAAAAAAAAACTAATATTTTTGTTTTTAAGAAAAAGGAAAAGTGAGTAAAGGAGTCTGTATTCACCAAAACTCACTTTCAAGTACAAAAGGCAGAGCTAAATGGTCAACATCATTCAAAACCTCAGGGAGTTTTGATTTTAGGACTGTGTCTTTAGGAAATGAGTAGAATATGAGCTTCAGACCACCACCATGACTAGAAAGCGATCAATATAAACCCTGATAGTAGTTCTCAGTTGCTCGGTCATGTCCAGCTCTTTGTGGCCCCACAGACTGTAGCCCGCCAGGCTCCTCTGTCCATGGGATATTTCCAGCAAAAATACTGGAGTGGGTTGCCATTCCCTCCTCTAGGAGATATTTCCAACCCTGGAAGCAAACCCGTGTCTCCTGCACTGTAGGGAGATCCTTTACTGCTGAGCCACAGTGAGAATTAATATATAGTCAGTTCTGAAGCCAAAACTAAATGATAGTTTAATTCAAGAGAATAATATGTAATAGTCATATATAGCCCTAACAATGCTGATATGGGGAAAGATTATGCAAAAGAAATATAAACCTTTTTCATTCATCTTATTGATAATTATAATATTAGTATTGTATTATCAGTATTGTAATTCCAATGGTAGGCTTCTTCAGCAGATACATCACATAGGAGAAAAAGAGGATTGAGGTGCAACCTGTAGAATTTTCCTTTAATTTCAATTTTTTTAAAATAACATAATAAATATAAGAAAAAAAACTACCATAGAACTCAAGATAGTTGTTTTTGTTAAGGAGACACAGGAGGAACTTCTGAGATCATTGGCAAAGTTCTAGCTCTTGACATAGATGTTTGCTTTATAATAATTCAACTTATATAACTATATGAAAATTAGTATTAGAACTATTTCTGTTTTGTAACAATTAAGTGAAAATAAAGATCAGTGAAAACATAGAACTTGCAGTTTTACAATGCACTTATAATACTCATTTTAAAATTTCTATGCCCAAAGGAAAATATTACAACTATAAGAAAATATCTTAAACATATAAATAAATACCATCTAGGCATGAGCTTTTTATTCCCTCTTTAAGACTTGAAGTAACATTGGAAAATCACTGTGTCCTTTGCATGTCCTTGCCCTGGAGCATACTGTGTCATTCTTTATAGCACAGTGGCGTTGGCATGAACCATAGGCTTCTGCTATTACAATGATCTTCTATTGGACTGAAGAATTAAAAATTTAATGAATGCCAGTTTAAAAGGTTAATGAGATGCTGCTTTGATGGCAGTGGGTCGTTTCAATGGGTTGTTCCTTGAAACACCAAGATGACAGCATTTTATTTACATTAAATTATTTGGATTGGAACCACCCAACTCGTTGGATGATTGCTGGTTGTCCATTTAATTTCCTGTTAACAAAGAACTGACCATATTTCAACTTAATTCTCAGAGTTAGGTTTTGTTCCATTCTATATTTTCTTTCTATTGCTATAATAAAAGAGAAAAGAATGTAGTTGACAAACTATGTAATTACCAGTGTTTACATTTTTAATTATTGGAAGGGCAAACAAACACATTACTGAATTTTCTGTAAGGCAAATAATATCTTTATTTGGTTGCTAATTCCATCTCTCAGTTCATTATTTGTTTCCACTCTGACTTCATCCATCTGAAAATTTAATTTTTTCCTCACAGAGAATAGCTTCATACAGTCTCATAATTCAGGTGATTTCAAACACTAAGCTCTTTTTAATATTCATTATATTTCCCAATTTTTGTTCTAAAATGTTATATCATTCATTGAAAATGGTTTTTAGAAATAGTTTCTAAAGTAAGGCTGAAGCCATAGAGCATGTATTTATATAGTCTATATTTGTATTTATATTTACCCCAGGAGTGCCATAGGGCTATAAGTCATTGTCTTTGCTGTAACTGGTCATCAAAGATAGAATGTTGTTTTGCTCTTCTCTGCTCTTCCTTTACCTTGCAGAGAGGCTGTTTTCAAGCCCTGGGAGAGAGGTGGGGGGTTTCTATTCTTTGTGATAATGTGTTTAGTTTGTGTTTATAAAGTAGTATTCTATCAAAACTATCAAAACTTAGTTTTTAATGAAATGTTCTCTCTCCCCATCCTAAGCCATGCCTGTTCCTTGAAACCACTCTGCCCTCCAATGTGATGGATTAAAGTATCCACTATGAAAGGGTGGTTATGTTCCAGAGTGTACGACTGATCCTCCAAGAATGTACAGTGAAAACTCATGTATCACAGTTACTGTATAACTTACATGAATTTATTATTCAGCAAAATAAGAACACGCATACCTTTCAATTGACCCTCATTACAGGGGATATCCCTGGTTTTAGAAAGCTATCCATCTCCTTCCTTTACCTAAGTTGCCATCTGGTCAGTTTATTGATGGAGATTGTTGTTTTTACAGAAATCCAACTGATGCTTAACAGAAGCCAGTTGTTATACACACCTTCAATTAAAAGTAAATTAGATATCACTTATATGTGAGAGGACTTCCCAGGTGGCGCAGTGGTAAAGAATCCACCTGGAGACAGAATCACGTGGAGACACAAGAGGCAGAGATTTGATCCCTAGGCTGGAAAGATCCCCTGGAGAAAGAAGTGGCAATCTGTTCCAGTGTTCTTGCCTGGGAAATCCCATGGACAGAGGAGCCTGAAGGTCTACAATCCATGGGATCACAGAGTCAGACACGACGAAGCGCACACACACACACACACACACACAGATGTGAGAGATTAAAAAAAAAAACTGCTCTAGCTCCCTTTAGATGGCTCAACAGTGAAAAGCAAAATCTCAGTTGTGAAGATTATTTAAATTGTCTGCATATGCATAATCAAAATAAAATAAAAGAGTGAGCTTGACTTTCATTAACTTAAGTTGTACCCTTCCCTATGAGAAGTCAAGATCAGATGTCATTTTGGAGAATGAGGGGAATTGAGTCATATAAACACAGCCCAATATAAGGCAACTATCTACCCAGGAGCCAATACCACAGAGACTTGGTCACTAAGCATAACAACAATATAATAAATGTTGGTTAAATGACTAAGAAAGTCAATGGAAAATGACATAGTTTTTAAAAAGAAAAAAAGGACTACATATGCCTTTTGAGATTTAAGTTAACATTTTATGAATAATGTACATATGATAAAAAATAATCTTATTTTTAGAATCTTATCTCTTACAAATTGGAAAAACAAAAAACATGGAGGACTGGGAGGCAAGCAGTGCTACACACTGGTTAGTTCAACAGCTTTGGAACTCAAGAGAACCCACATGTTGTCTATTAACTAACTTTAAGTCTCTTTCTTCATCTATATTATGGACATAATATCTGGTAAATTTTCAGCTAAAGTTTAAAATGTGTATGTAAAACTACTAGTCCACTGCCTAGCACATGTTAAACACTGGAGATCGCATTTAAGCTGAAACACCTACTCACAGAATATTTACTTATTGTTAAACAGGGCTTCCCTGATAGGTCAGTTGGTAAAGATACTGCATGCAAAGCAGGAGACCCCAGTTCAATTCCTGGGTCGGGAAGTCCCACTGGAGAAGGGATAGGCTACCCACTCCAGTATTCTTAGGCTTCCCTTGGGGTTCAGCTGGTAAAAGATCCACCTTCAATGCATGAGACATGAGTTCAATCCCTGGGTTGGGAAGATCCCCTGAAGAAGGGAAAGGCTACCCACTCCAGTATTCTGGCCTGGAGAATTCCATGGACAGTCCATGGGGTCACAAAGATTCAGACCCACCTGAGAGACTTTAAAAATAAATAAATAAATAAAATGTTGAAAGAGAACTCAGGCTAGGTGGGGACTTACTTGAAGTTAAAAACAAAAGATTTATTCTTCCTAAAAGCTTCAGCAACTATAGTAACTGACACATAATGGAATAATATCATATTCTAGGTGGAATCTGCCATTTCTTCTGAAATATGTTCATAGCGATCAATTTCCCTTTATTATTAAAGTTTCATTGATTATTTGAAATGGCAGATTCTAGTACGTGAACACAGTAAAATAAGTGTTTGCCTGTCACTCTTAGCATGAAGGTGTCAGTGGTTTGTACTTATGAAAGGATTAGGTGTGATTATTTTACTTAGCAATATATTAACATCCATTGAATAATACAGTATCTCTGCCCTCGTTTTTCCCCCTAACACATATAATTCCATCACTGGGCATTTTGTTTTCTTTCTTTGAAATTAACTTCATGTACTTTCCGTCATTATTCTTTCTTCACATTGGTTCTACTTGCATTCAAATATTTTAGGTTTATCTCATGAATTCACTGAGATATTTTCTTAAAAGCATTGATAAAAGTGCCTACTCTTGACTTTTCCATTTGATTAATAGAAAATAATCATCTTCTCACTCTCTCTCATGTGGTTTGCTTAATTAACTGATATAGGCAGCACAAATAATTTCTACAGTAGTGTACTTATTGTTTTAAGAATTATGTGAAAATTAGTCTCTTACTACATGATTAGATTTTCAGATCTGGTAATGAACAAAAATAGTCTTTCTGTGCCATCTTTTAATGTGTTTTTAATCACCAGCTAAATAACAAAGAATTGTCTTTTAAAATAATTAAGACTACATATCGAGTCTCCATAGGATGTCAACAATAAAGGGGTTAATGAAGCATCCAATCATCATGGAAACAATAAAAAAATGTCTTGCTTTAAACAACCCAAAGCAATTTCTGCAATCTAAATGCATCTGTGCTGGAATAATTTCCATAGCATCAGAACATTTTTCATCCTGCAGAGATTACAAGACGAAAAAGAGGAAAGCTTACAAATGATGGCAACCTCCTATGTAAGTAGAGCCAAATATTTAAATGAAAAATCTGTCAAAAAAGCCAAGCTATTACAGTTTCACAAACCAAGCTAAACATCATGGCATGACCTCAGTCATGGCACCATTTAGAACTATGAAAGAATATTACAATGAGAGATTTCCATTTACATATTGCACATAGCTTCTCAGCATATTAATAAAATCTCTGCTATGTGTTAAAGTAACAGATGCTTTTTTTCCCACTCTTTATAATCCAAGATCAGTTCAAGGCTCAAATCAAATACCAATTCATTTTATCTTTAAGAACATCTCATTCATAGACATGATTGGAAGTAACATATATCCTAAGTCAAATGAAATTAATGTGTATTTAAATGATCTGATGATAGAAGTGGCAAGAATAAAAACAATGATGATACATAGAGTTTTCTGTATAATTACTTCAACTGCTCAATATGTCCCACTCATCTACAAGCTATAATACAAAAGTACAGTACTTGGAAGCTGAGTTCAAGTACTTACTAGCTTATTACTTGAGCATATTGTTTAACCAGCTGTCAACAGGAAATAGGCTCAGAGATGTCAGGAATTACAACAAATGTATTTGCTTTTATATCTCTGGTTTATTTACTAGCAGATTATATTATCAGAATAGTTCCCAATGTGCATTTTCTAAATTAATGACTTTTTGTTTTCAGTTCTGTTAAATGGGAACAATTCATACGCTACTATATGAAGTAATAGAAGTGTATACATCACTAATAAAAATATAATAGGCACATAATAAATGTTCATTAAATGTGAAGTATTATTGTTAAAAAAAAAAGGTTTACAAAAATATATTCGATGGTTTCTTAAGAAAAGAGGATTTGTTTTGGACCATTAAGTTGTATACTTGCCGCAAATACCACTATAAATTTATTTGTGTGTATCAATCACAATTTAGATGAAATAAGGTCATATAGCAATCTAAATACTTTCTTGCTTTTTGTTGTATATACTGGAGACACTTCAGATCATTTATGTAATAATTTCTAAAAAGGTTTTTTTTGTACTCTCCATGTTGTAGAAATTGTACTTTAGCTCTAGTATCATTTATTTTCTTGCTATTTAAATGAGGGTTGGTATAATTTCCACTTACTATCAGGAGAGAACTAGAGAACAATTAAACATGGAGATTGAGGCTGTTTCTATTTAATGTGACTGAAATCAACAGGGGAAACCAATTCACAGACCCAAATGATTGTTTTTCCCTTATAAGTGAGTTGTTTGGCTGAGTATACTGTATAAACGTTCTACTTCACAGATTTGGTGCCAGTCAGCTTGCATTTATACTGAGAATGGAATCCAGATTTTTCACAAAGGCTGTTTCCATAGAGCCAAAAATGAAATGAAGAGGGGCTGCTTCCTTGTAAATAGTTAGAGAAACAGAATAATTGTTATAAAATTGCTGTTAACAGTGTAGGAAATGCATAGCATGCCCTGCTTAGATATATGATTCCATTTCAAAATTAGTTCAAATTATGTACTTTCTACCTGATACTACTCTTAACCTTTGATAATGTTCATAACTGATAGAGATCATTGGCATTTTGTAGAATGTAGTAAACTGATTCATTTTAAAGAAGCAGTGAAAAACCAAGAAATTACTACATGAATATAAGGAACACAAACCCACAACAAAACATCGGGGCTCAGGTTTGCATTTGGGGGAATGTATTTTATTTTTATGGCTTTTAGATGAGCATTTCCCATACTTTAATGTTTCTGAAAACAAGACAGAAGCAGAGTTGATAATCACCTCAGGGGGTTAGATTTTCTATCTCTACCCACATTCATATTCTCAGAGTTGGAATTCAACTTGTTCACAGCAGTAAATTCTCATCAACAATAACTGAAAAGTTTAATAATTTAGCATTCAGGTCATTCTTATTATATACTTTAATAGGTGAACTATAATTTTATTAAATTAATTTTAAAGCTCACTATGAATAAAAAATTGAATTATTAATAATAAAACAAGTTATGAAATAAAAGCTTAAAATACAGCTTCAACAATTCATGTTTCACAAGGTTTAAGAAAAATTGAAGTAATAGTTATGAATGGAATTTAGGATTAAAATATTACTTCTTTACTCTCAATATCTTCATTTAAATCAGTCTACTCATTTCTTAATACATTTTGAAAAATATATTGTATTTAAATATTTTCAACATTTTTAGTTATATATGATCTCATTTAGTCTTTTCAGGGCTTATGCCTTAGTTAAACCAACCCTATGACCAACCTGCTGCTGCTAAGTCACTTCAGTCATGTCCGACTCTGTGCGACCCCATTGACGGCAGCCCACCAGGCTCCCCCATCCCTGGGATTCTCCAGGCAAGAACAGTGGAGTGGGTTGCCATTTCCTTCTCCAATGCATGAAAGTGAAAAGTCAAAGTGAAGTCGTTCAGTCGTGTCCGACTCTTAGCGACTCCATGGACCGCAACCTACCAGGCTCCTCCGTCCATGGGATTTTGCAGGCAAGAGTACTGGAGTGGGGTGCCATATGACCAACCTAGACAGATATTAAAAAGCAAAGACATTGCTTTGCCAACAAAGGTCCGTCTTGTCGAAGCTGTGGTTTTCCAGTAGTCACGTATGTTGGGCTATAAATAAAGCTGAGCATTGAAGAATTGATACTTTTGAACTGTGGTGCTGGAGAAGACTCTTGAGAGTTCCTTGGACAGCAAGGAAATCCAACAAGTCCATCCTAAAGGAAATCAGTCGTGAATATTCATTGGAAGGACTGATGCTGAAGCTGAAACCAAAACTTTGGCCACCTAATGCGAAGAATAGACTCACTGGAAAAGACCCTGATGCTGGGAAAGACTGAAGGCAGGAGAAGAAGGGGACGACAGAGGATGAGAAGGTTGGATGGCATCACCCGATGCAATGGACATGAGTTTGAGTAAGCTATGGGAGTTAGTGATGGACAGGGACGCCTGGCGTTCTGCAGTCCATGGGTTCACAAAGAGTCAGACATGACTGAGCAACTCAACTGACCCACCCAAAATTAATCGAATTGATGTATCTGCACATTGCTAAGTTATAAGTTCTGAAGATAATTAAATGCATAAATAACTGTAGGAGTTAAAATATTAACTGAAATGATATGTTAGGCATTTCATCAAAGACATTATTTTAACAATATCACTTTTAATGAATTACTGAAGAATCATAACATATAGCCTACAGACTCTAATCAGTCATCAGAACATATATGAGATTTAATAGTAGATATTATATTATTGGGGAAAATGCTGTGGTCATCAGAGATTTTTGAATATGCAATTTTATAAAATCTATTAGTTGTACGTGTTCTCTAATATATACATATATGTGTGTATATATATTTCTTTAACTGCAAATAATAAAAAAGATTTAAGAGGAAAAACATTTACTAAATGTTTTCATTAAAATTAAATAAATGGAAAGTAAATTTCTGTAATATTTAAGAACCATTTAAGAACCATTGCTTCATTACAGCCATTTTATTTTTTTGTTTGTTTTTTTTGTTTTGTTTTGTTTTTTAATTTTATTTTATTTTTAAACTTTACATAATTGTATTAGTTTTGCCAAATATCAAAATGAATCCGCCACAGGTATACATGTATTCCCCATCCTGAACCCTCCTCCCTCCTCCCTCCCCATACCATCCCTCTGGGTCGTCCCAGTGCACTAGCCCCAAGCATCCAGTATCGTGCATCGAACCTGGACTGGCTTCTCATTTCATACATGATATTTTACATGTTTCAATGCCATTCTCCCAAATCTTCCCACCCTCTCCCTCTCCCATAGAGTCCATAAGACTGTTCTATACATCAGTGTCTCTTTTGCTGTCTCGTACATAGGGTTATTGTTACCATCTTTCTAAATTCCATATATATGCGTTATTATGCTGTATTGGTGTTTTTCCTTCTGGCTTACTTCACTCTGTATAATAGGCTCCAGTTTCATCCACCTCATTAGAACTGATTCAAATGTTTTCTTTTTAATGGCTGAGTAATACTCCATTGTGTATATGTACCATAGCTTTCTCATCCATTCATCTGCTCATGGACATCTAGGTTGCTTCCATTACAGCCATTTTAAAATCTTTGTGAAACAAGTGTATACCATCAACCCAAAGATTCAATTATGAAAATTTTAAATTACTATGTTATTGCAAAGTGGAACAGATCTTTCAGTATGAAAACATAAATTATCAGTAGAGAAATTTTTAAAATTTAAAATTATCATAAAATGTCTTAATACTAGAAAAAGTAAAATATTCTATATGGGAGACAATAGAGCACAAAGACTGGAAACACAGGATCTGACGATCATTTATTTGCCTTTGAACTTTATATAGTTTATTCACCTACCTTTCAGCTTCCTCGTCTGTAAAATCATGGTAATAAAAGAATCTAACTCAGGACACTTCTGAAAGCTATTCATTGGGAAAGTGCCAGATATATTGTAAAGGGTGAAATTGGCTCAGTCATGTCTAACTCTTTGCAACCCCCGTGACTACAGTCCATGGAAATCTCCAGGCCAGAATACTGGATTGGGTAGCCATTCCCTTTTCCAAGGGATCTTCCCAACCCAGGGATCAAACCCAGGTCTCCCACAATGCAGGTGGATTCTTTACCAGCTGAGCCATCAGAGAAGCCAGATATATTGTAAATTACTAATAAATGCCAGCCATTGTTATTATTTTGATAACCTATATTTCACATCTAAATTGCAACATTTCTAATACTAACATTATTTATTTTCATTCAGTGATGGTGACAATGATAAGTGGAAATAGCACATTTTCCAGCATTCTAGTTTGCTATAAGAATCAATAGATAAAACTCTCTTTGACTTTAATATCTTATTGTATAAATACTAACTGAGCAATTTAAATTTAATTCACATTTCTATTTTTTTCTGTTCATTTCTGTTCAACACACACATACCACCCAAAGACAAATAGAGAAAAAGGAACAAAAATCTACAGGAGATTTGCATCCTGATATAAATAGATAATCAAGAGTTATTTCTATTTCTCTAGAATATTTGCTATTACGGCATCCAAAATGTAATTTGGAAACTTGTGGATGATAAACCACTGTGATCACTCTTTTCAAATACCTGAATTTAGTTCTTGACTTAAAATTTTTCTATTACCTAAAGAGTTTTATATCTGACAACATTAAAATTTGACATGCTAGCATTAGAACATAACTTAGAAATCATCTTTTATATGTGTAGTAACATAATTGAGGAATAGTCACATAAGAACCCTTGATTTTGAGAAAAAGCAATAAAGGCTGGGTGCAACTATTTTCTAAGTGTCTAACAGTGGGCCACTTCTTATAACAACATGACTCATGAGTATTCAAGAGACTTCAAAATGTGGAGCCAAAAGTATGTGTTGTAGAAAGGTCCTTTTATGCCTTTGATGTACAAAGCAAATCAGCCTGAAATCATCAGAGAATAGCCATGACAGGGGTTGGACAAATCTCAGTATGATCAAAGCATTCTAGGCCAATGGTATTTGAAAGGAAATTAAAGCTTTCTCCACTGAGATTTAGCCATCTTCTAAACAGAATAAATGCAAGAATGCTAAGATGGATGCATATGTTAAGTAGAGCTAGCACTCCTCCAAACCGTCACCCCAGCGCTTCACTTATTAAAGCTGTGGGCACCATTCCTATTTGCGTGCCATGGAACTGTTTTAGGAAACACTTTCATTGCTTTTTTCTTGTCTTCCTAATATAGTCCAAAATGAGAAAATGCTCACTGAGAATATTATTTGTCATATTGTAGATAAGGGATTTTTAGGCAATTTTAAGAACAGAGTTATTGAGAACTGATCTTTTATTTCTATTGGTGCAAAAAGTCTGGTAACAAACTAACATAACTCTAACAAGAACAGCTATAATGAAATTTAACGACAACATGTTTTAATGATTCACAGTTATTACTTATCTGGGAGTGCTAAAATATATTGTTATCCCTGACATGATCAAAGGTTAAAAAGACAGATTGTAAATACAAAGCTTGCATTTGCTTTGCAAAACACATCTTCAAGTACTGTTTTCTCTAATATTTTGAAACACTGTTTATTGAGAGAAATTAAGCATTGAAATATTATTCACATAGAATCATGTTGATTTAAAAATGTTTAACAAAGGAGTATTAAATAAAATGGCTCTGAGACCTCCTTGATCTTACATATTTAAGAATAATTATGTAATGTAATAGCTTGTTCTGAACTGAACTGAACTGAGGTGGTCATTCACTGAAGAAGAGTAGATTTTGTATAAAGCACATATAGGAGAACTCTGTTTTGATATATTTAGGTAGTTCTGTGCTTTAGCTCTGAAATAGAGCTAAAGTTATGTGTATACTGTTCACCATGCTTATAGCCTTTGTTAAATACAGTGTTGAGAGTTCAATATGACAAACATTATGGACAGTCTAATATGAACAATGCATGATGCCCTCTTTAAGAAACTTGTATTAAGATGGGAAAGATGTGCATATAATCAGTCCCATGGCATGGCATGGCAAGAGACTTTACAGAATTATGCGGCTTGAGTTTATTACTTTTTAGAAGCATGAAGCATAACAGGAGAAAAGTAGTGATCAGTACCAAAAATACGTGACCCCTCTCATGTACCTGGTACTCTTATTCTAAAAACCACAACAGATGACAACACATGGAAACACACACACTCACACACAAACACACATACACCTACGGTTTTCATGGCTTTGAAGCATGGTAAAGGCTTTGAAAATCACAGTACAGTTGTATAGAATGTGGGATGGCATCACTGCCTTTTTATAAATTGCAATCTTATCTTTGCCATTTTCTGGGGAAGCTTGGAAAATAAAAGACAACAGTACTTAACTCATTGACTTATTGTGAGGATCTATTGAGATACGTATGCACAACCTGATTGATAGGAAATCTCCAACGAACGTTTGCCATTACCCATCATATTCTTAATACTGCTACTATTATATTTTAAGGTCAGTAAGTTTTCCCCTTGTCTTTCTTCACTCATTTTAGATTTGGGCTTTGATATACAATATTTTCTAAAGAAATATTAGCTTATTATATATGATGGGTTAAGTAAAGTAACAACAGAGCTTGAGCTGGTGACCAGATTTCTAGATAGAAATCTTTTTCTCTAAGTTTTAGTGTCCTCATGAGTGAAGTAGAGGTAACCATACTGTGAGTATTAGCATCTCCACACTGCTGCTGCTGCTGCTAAGTCGATTCAGTCGTGTCCGACTCTGTGCGACCCCATAGATGGCAGCCCACCAGGCTCCCCCGTCCATGGGATTCTCCAGGCAAGAACACTGGAGTGGGTTGCCATTTCCTCCTCCAATGCATGAAAGTGAAAGTGAAGTCGCTTGGACTGCAGCCCTCCAGGCTTTTCCGTCCATGGAATTTTCCAGGCAAGAGTACTGGACTGGGTTGCCATTGCCTTCTCCAATCATATTCTGGTTTATCACACTATTAATATGAGGAAATGTGCTCCAAGGATTCATCTTGGAATACCTGTGAACCACTGCTCCACTCTGCACAGGAATCATTTATTTAAGCTTCATTACCATTTGGGTAATAGGGAATCTGAATTTGCTGGCCTTTTTAATCTTGGGACAGAGTATTTTAGAGGACTGCGGCTGAATTAAGTTACATGACAGGACATGATGAGGCATGATTGAGATAGGAACACATTTCAAAGCCCTGAAACAAAAATTAACAAGGCGACTATTTGAATTTTAGGTACTAACCATATTAATCAAATTTATAATGCATAGAAAAGATACCTAAATATAACATAGAGATGAAACACTCTATGTTTCATCTGAAATTTATTAAAATTTCATAATCTGCTTCTCTAACCTTGTACCTCTATTTTGTAAATGGATTTTAACATTTTTCTTTTACATCTCTGTTATACTACCATATTGTATTAGCCTTTGTAGTTCTAGTTTTACTAATTTCACAAATATTGATTTACATGATCCTTACTTATAACAGTATTTAGATTCATAGGAAAAACATCTGCAAATAATAAGTAAACAATTATTTGAATAATTTTTAACACGACAAAATGTTAGAAATTAAGTGGCCACACTTAGAAGGAATGAATGGAAAAGATCTTACGTAGGAAAAAGAGAGTAGATATGATAAATTCTGCTAATGTGTGTCTGGAAGATGTTTTTAATGTGAGTAAGCATTGAAAAAAAAATGGGTGATGTAAAACATTGGACACAGAACTACACTCTAGTTTCAGATATAAGTGGGGTTAAAATTCTGGTACTTCTAGTACCTAGTTTCATGACCTTTCACAAGCAACTCAGTCATTCTGATGCTCAAATGTGAATATAAAATATATTTACCTCTTAAAATTTCATGAAGTAATGCATGTAAAGAAGCATCCTACTTCACACATTGGTATGATTTCAATAAATGTTAGCTATGTCAACTATAATAGATATGTAGGATTGGGGAAATGACTTACAAATATTTAGAACTGAAGTTCTTAATTTGCATTTAATTATTTAGGCTGGTATTTGAAATAGCTAGCAAAAAGTCTAATATTTTCCCCTCCTCTTGGTCTCAGACAATCCTCATTTATAGAATGTCATTTTTCTAGAGATTTACTACAATTAAAAAAATTATTTTAAATTAATTTCCCAGAAACGAACTATAGTCAATATATAGGAACTAATTTTGGTTAATTATTGATTGTTCATTTTTCAGATGTGGTCCCAAATAGAAAGAATGTGCCTCTCATCCTTTGAAGCATGTATTTTCATATGTGCAATCAGATCAGATCAGATCAGATCAGTCGCTCAGCAATACCCTATCACAAAGAAGTTAACACAGACCAAGAGATAGCAATGGCACTGTGCCTCCAGCATCTTAATGTTCACAATCCATGAAAATAAACATGAAAATAAACTCCATTTAACAATGGAGTAGAAAATTTCTGGGCACTTGCCCAGTCCAATTACAACTTTTAGGAAATTTCTACTCCTCCCCCTCACCTCTATATATTTGGACTATGTGAGCCTATTTCCCTAACCAAAATCAGTTGAGTAGAGTAGTTACTTAACCTACAGTAGACTAATCAAGTTTTCTTTAAATAAATTTTTTGAGTTAGGTAGGGTTCAAGTCACTTTGTTGGTTTTAACAACAAAATTCCAGTTCTGAAAAAACTATTTTATGTAAGATAAACAAACACCAAAACAAACAAACAAAAAATTAGAAAAAGCCACTCTATGGGGTGGGAGTTGGGTGGGCAGAACAGATAGAAAAAGAGCAAACCAGAGACTTGGCACATGCCAAGGTATTAATCCTAAAGGAAATCAACCCTGAATATTCAATGGAAGGACTGTTGCTGAAACCAAAGCTGCAATAATTTGGCCACCTGATGTGAAGAGGCAACTCATTGGAAAAGACCTTGATAATGGGAAAGATTGAAGGCAAAAGGAAAAGTGGGAGGCAGAGGATGGTTAGATAGTATCACTGACTCAATGAACAGGAATTTGAGCAAACTCCAGGAGATAGTGAAGAACAGAGGAGCCTAACGCACTGTAGTCATGGGGTCACAAACAGTCAGACATGACTTGGCAACTGAACAGCGAAGTTATTAATAACTCTGGTTCCTGTTCCAATCCTCCTTAATCTAAACTACACTTATATTTAGGTACAGTGAAATATTTCTGTATTTACAAGCCAAATTAGTATTATTAACATTATCCAACTGAGTTGTGACAAATCCATCCTTTGTCATAATTGCTGTAAAATTTTCTATAATTCTAGTGCTTTTAAAATAATATATTTTGCCATTAAAAGATAAGTGTATAACAAAAAAGGAGACTATGTGGGTTTGAGAGCTGCTCACAGAACCAACGTCTATGAAGCATGCCTTAAACAACTTACTTAAACTTTGCTTAAATGATACAACTTTTGATAGGCTTCCTACTTGCAAGTCAGGTTTTAACTATGAAATCTGTCAAAACAACATATAAGGAGACATACAACATATGATCAGAATCAATTAGGTAAGTTTCAGAATGATACAGCTACATGAGTCTTGAAGTATATGTTAAATATCAGCAGAGTTCATTAATGTTTACTTTTTAACGAACAAACCATTTTATGAAATTGAAGATCTGCAACTGGGTTTCTCTTCCAAAAAAACAGAGCATAGTTGATTTTTGAGCTACATTTTTAAAATATGACAGTAACTTTTTTCATGACTTTTAATTTTATTTTTCAAGAAGTAATTTGAATCAAAACATTTTCTGAAGTGTGAAATCATCTTTGTTTTATTTGTTTTTTAACCAATTATACTTTGTTAACCAACTATACTCGTATAACACAGACTTCTCTGTCAGTCCCACAATATGTTGCATATTGGCCAAGTGGTTCACATTTTTATGCTAAGAACCTCTATTTTGTCTCTTTTTTTATCAGATTACTCTTTAATATAAACATAATTATGTTTTGTTATTAGCCATGGGGAAAAATCAATAAATCCAGTGCAATCTGCACAAAATTAGAGTTTATCAACATGTAGACAATATCTAATTTCATGGATGGAATTGCTCTAGCATTACCTCATTTGGAAATGTTCTCATGGATGAATCTATTTCGTAAATTAAGGCAATTTGAAGTGAGGCTTGAATAAGATGACTTTGACTTTGTGATATTGGGCCTTAGATTTCTCTAATTTGAATGTGATGCATTTAAGAAAACAGTCATATTTTCTCTAACTCTTTTAATGTCTTTAATTTTATATTATGTAAATTACATATGGCTGCAGTTATTAGAAGAGACAATTTAAAAGCTGAGTGGCCCACTTACTTGAATCTATAGCACTTAAAACATTTCTGCAAATAATAATACTGCCTTGCACATCCAAACAGAATTTTGCTTTCCAAGTATTTTCACACCTTTGTTTTCACTTTGTATATTTTTGAAATAGAGATGGGTCACAAGAATGCTACCTATATTTCATTATAGAGAAGACTGATCTCTACTGAGATTAAATGATTAAATGATATCTCACATCTAGAGCCCTATCTTTCAGTTGTCCAAGTGCAAATCTTACCAGCTCCATAGAATCAATGTAAATGTAATGGGGCATCCTTAGTTTAGCAAGTAACATTTGGCAGAATTGTTGAGTTTTTCTCCAAATGTTTATGGACCCATCCACTTCATCTCCATCTCTACTGTTGATTGATGCTCTCCATGTTTCAACTGGTTGGGTCTTCCCACTCATGTGTTGTTTTTTAATGAGCTTTTTATGTGTAAATTACATGCCAAAATCCTCTTTAATAAAAACTAAGTGACTTTCTCATAGTCACACAACTAGTAAAGTGCACAGCCTGAAAAAAAATCTTCCCCGGTGGCTCAAACAGTAAAGAATCTGACCGCAATGAGGGAGACTCAGGTTTGATCCCTGGGTTGGAAAGATCCCTTGGAGAAAGGCATGGCAACCTACTCCAGTATTCTTGGGATTCCCTTGTAGTTCAGTTGGTAAAAAAAAGTCTGCCTGCAATACAAGAGACCTGGGTTCAATTCCTGAATGGGAAAGACAGCCTGGAGAAGGAAATGGCAACCCACTTCAGTATTCTTGCCTGGAGAATCCCATGGACAGAGAAGCCTGGCAGGCTACAATCCCTGGGGTCACAAGAGTCAGATATGACTTAGCAACTAAATCATCATCATAAAAGATTTTCTCATGGTCACACAACTAGTCATATGCATAGCCTGGGAAAAAAATATCTTCTGACTATTAGAATGAAAATATAAACTTCTGGAAGGTATATATTATGATGCATCCCTGCAGTACCTAGCAAAGTGCCTTCAGCAAAATAGGTGCATCATAAGTACTTTGATTAAATCCCATCACAAGTCCCTGATTAAATCAAGGTCAAGACTGAGACTAGCATCTCATTAAATCATCAATACCTTGCCCAAATGAAACTGTGGTTATTCTGGGATCAGCAAATATTAAAATATCTACGGGCTATATTTTGAATTGCTTTCCCAGGTGCAATTTTAAACTTGCAATCAGAGGGGCAGCTTCTTAATACACTTTCTCTTTATATTATTTCCTAGTATATACAGGCAAACCTCTTTGAGCAGAGCTACTGCAAATACATAGAAGTAAAAGCAGACTTTTAGCTTTAACCGTACTTAATTGATGTTCTAAGGATGAAAAACCCCTTCAGCAATAAGGGTCCTCAGTTAGATAAGCCACTGTGTCACAGAAGGGCCCCAAACTGGACCCCTTCTGATCTTCCTCCACACCAGCCAGCTGCTGCGAGGCAGTTCAAGAAGACAGTGCTTAAAAGGACCTGCAAGTTTGACAAAAAAAGTTGGAGAAATTGATTGGTATTTAGAGTTTAGTGGTCTCCTATGGGTATTTCTGGGTTTCTGTGACTGATTTTGATGAAGTGCTTTTATTTGTCTCTCTACCCAGAGACTGCAGATGAATTTGCAATAGAGCAGCATGCCTCCTGTTTAGCTTTGTCAGGCACCACTTAGACATGTTATAATTTATTTTCCAGGAAAAATATTTCTCATGAGGGCTTCTGGCTAACACAGTTATAAAGCAGCTGGCTACCGTTCAGCCTGTTGTCTGCTGGCAGCTGGGCTTCCCTGCATAGGCTGAAAAGAAAGACAACTGGAGAGGAAAGTCGTGGAAGATGGGGGCTGGGACCAAACATTCTACTTATGTAGGCCTGAGTCTCCTCATCTTGACTGCTTTTGGTGGTTAACAACTTTGCAAGCATCCTATTAAGTCTGGAAGGGACTGCTGTTATTTGTGTGTGTGTGGCCGTACAGTGGAATCATATCTTAAACAGGCTTTGGCTTGTTTTTATCATTATGCAGACTCAAACTGCTCTTGAAAATTCATTAAATCACCCAGCTAATTTTTTTCTAACATAGGACATTCCAGATAGAGGGTCAGATAATTACTTTGATTATTTTAGAACAACAAAGTTTAAAAACTTTCAACACTGAATGCAAACACATTGTGAGGAAATGTTCATATTATTAGAGGTACATAGGAACTGAGGTTAACTTATATTAATGTTCCTTGATGTACACTCACTCTGAGGCATGTGTTGTCTCAGTGAAATAACAAAGTTGCCCAAAGGATTTAACTTATTTTATTTTTCTTTTTAACGAGTGCATATACCATGTATTATCAATCAATATCTCCTATGTATCATTGAGAAAATACAAATTCTGTCAAATAAATAATATATTTTTATCATACTGAATTTGTCATTTTCAATTGAAAGAACTCTTTTATCATAGAATTCTTATACATGATAAGGCAAATTTAAGCTTAACAATTGCTTTAAGAAATTCTTTTAACTCCTTACCCTGTATCCAATTATTCTGAATCATTCTTCAACTCTGATTTATCAATGGCTGGATTTTTTTTACAGGGTATCATCTTCTGTGCCACCAAAGTCACTGGTAATGAATTATTTCACAAAAGAGCCCCCACTCCCCACCAGTATTGCCTCCAGAAATTTTCTTCAAATTTTCTGGCATCCATTATGTAAAATTCAATGCTTCTTTTTTTTTTTTTTTAACTTGTATCTGAAGGTATCAACAGAAAATGCTCAGACAGCAACTAGATCTCACATTATTCTTTCTTTGATTTTCAAGTGGTTTATTCACCAAAACATCAACATTGGTAGGCTATAGTTGTCCAGTCATGCCTCCAGGAAAAACAAACAAAGTCCATGAAAGCACAGCAATAAAAACTATACCCTGATATTACGATGTCATTATTCATGGTGAGCACAAGGTTAGGCTACCCCCAAGTATACAAAAGTAGCAGACTGATTACTTTGAACTAAAATTACTTAGGGAACAGACAGAGCAAGAAGGACACTGATCTTCCTCTCTGTTCCCCTGAAAAAAGGAAATAAACTTGCCTGTACTAGGAGACATCCTTATCACCAGATATAGGGAGTTCAGGGTCAAGAAATCTGTTTTAATAAACCGTCCTTAGTTTCCTCACTAATTAGTAGCAAGGTTAAGTTTGTCTTGTCAATTGCTTTTAAATGTATTTTTTTTTTTTTTGTCTAAAAGGTTTTTAAACAGCCTGCTTTTGTTGCTCCTTAGTTTCTAAATCTATGAGACCTCCATACACACTAAATTAGATTTTTTTCCTGTTAATCTGTCTCATGTCTATTTAATTCTTAGATCAGCCAAAAGAAGCAAGAGGAGTAGGAGGAAATTTTCCCCTCCCAAACAACTGTAGAAGGTACACATATTTCAAGATATTAAAAATGTAGAAAATACGCATATTAGATTTAAAAAAATTTAGAAGCTTGGCGGGTTACAGTCTACGGGGTCGCAAAAGAGCTGGACACAAATTAGCAACTAAACAACAACAAAATAGAGGATAAATAGGCTATGTGTATATGAAAATTTCACTGTGAGATACAATGTAGAGGAATTTCAGAGAGAAGTTTATACTAGTTTTCATTGATTACTGTCACCATCAGAATCACCCGAGGATGCTAAGTCGCTTCAGTCATATCTGACTCTTTGTTAGCCTATGAACTGTAGCCTGCCAGGCTCCTGTGTCCATGAGATTCTCCAGGCAAGAATACTGGAGTGTGCTGCCATGCCCTCCTCCAAGGGACCTTCCCTACCCAGGGATTGAACCCAGGTCTCTTACGCCTCCTGCATTGGCAGGTAGGTTCTTTACCACCAGCACCACCTGAGAAGCCAGGAAATCAGCCAGGGACCTAAAAATATGGGCAATCCAACTATCTAAGAAGGAGGCATGGGCATCAGCATTTTTTATAACCAACCCTGGGATTCTGATGTAGTCAGGTTAGTCAGGTTAGGGGAGCACTTCTATGAAAAGCCTGGGATTCTCTGGCTGTGTCTTGTTGGCCAACACACATTTTACATAGAATGATCAGATATCCAAATTTTCCTGGGATGGTTCTGGTCTGTGCCTCTTGTCCTAACTTCATTGTTATCAACATACACTTTCACTCTTAAAAGTGTTCAATTTGGGGTCATCTTATGAAGTCATCTAATTTTATGTTAATGAGTAAAAGATATATGATCACAGCTAGAAGAAACTGTTTATGTGACCTTGCTATGAAATGCAAACAGACTCTTTGTTTACAGGCAATTGAAACACCCACCCATGAGTTCACTGTCAGGCCACCTGCTAAGAGTCCACTGTTCTGAGAATTTGCCATCAAGACAAAAAAATAATCCTCTTAGGAGAAATATGCTATGCTTTGAGAAGACTATAGGGCCAAATAAACCAGGACAATCTCTAATAGTTAACTCTAGGATCACATTTTGCTGAGTGTGTAGGGTTTTTGACTGTGTACCTTTCACTGTTCTCATATTTATTATTCAGAGGCTAAAATCACACCACTAGAAGCGACAGTGTCTTGTCAGTTCTGTCTTTCAGAAAGTCTGGAGAGTTATCTAGATGATATGTTGAGGTATTGTCTTCCGTATGGCACTCATAATGAAATCTTCCAACAGAGCCTCCTCCCTGATCTCAGTTTAACATTAAAATGGCACAAGAGCAAACCTTCACCACAAAGACAGCATCAGATCATGCTATGGAAATGAAGGAACAGTTTTTAGTAAGGGCCCTGTTTGTACAGAGATGAAGTGAGTTCTTTCCAATTGAATCAAAAGAGATATAAATTTCAGAGTATCTGTGGGTCAATTCAGAGTAACTATTCCAGAGAATTACAGAATATCTCTACTTGTGAATTATGTGATGAAACAGAGTTTGTGAATGAACTGCCATTTAATATGACATATCACTTAAGTTCTATTAGATAACTATTTTAGAAATACATTGAAAGAAATCTCTGCTTAGATGAGGGTGATAACTGTGCTAAGTATGCAAGTCATTTGATAACCTGCATGATATGCACTGGAGCTTCCCAGGTGGTAGAGTGGTAAAGAATCTGCCTGACAATTCAGGAGGCACAAGAGGCACAGGTTTGATTCCTGGGTGAGGAAGATCCCCTGGCGTAGGAAATGGCAACTTGCTCCAATATTCTTGCCTGGAAAATCCCATGGACAAAGGAGCCTGGTATGCTCCACGGGATCACAAAAAGTCAGATATGACTGAGTGACGGAGCACACACACACACACACACAATGTGCATTAGAGAATAAATAACAAAATATTTTAAAAGTTCTTCTTCTGTGTCTTCCCTCACAGTCCTACTAGCTGGGACTGGTAGGCAAAAGTTATGAGTAAATAGATTTTTGAATATGTATGATGATGATGGAATTTCTAGCATTTAGATCTTCTCAGAATTGTTAGAATAATTTTCTTGTTTGGAGTGAAGTCCCCATCTTTGGAGGAATTTGATCTAGAACAAAATTCTTAAGAATATGAAATGTGTACATCAGCTGCTATGATCTGAATATTGTGTGCCCCACCCCAAATTCATATGTTGCTATCTTAACCCCTGAAGATAATAGTATTAGGAGGTGGGGTCTAAGGGCAGTACTTAGGCCAGGAGGGTGGAATTGTCATGAATGAGATTATTGTTTTCTTACAAGAGACCCCACATAGTTCTTTAGCCCTCCCACTGTGTAAAGATAAAGGTACTGACTGTGAACCAGGAGGAGGGTCTTCACCAGAGTGTGACCAGGTTGGTGCCTTGATCTTAGACTTTCCAGCTTCCAGAACTTGTGAGAAGTAGATGTCTCCTTTTGTATAAGCCACTCAGCCTATAGTATTTTGTTATACAGCCTGATCAGACTAAGACACCCGAGAAATGGAATATTTCTTGTCACAATCCACAGCAATTGTAGTCACCATGGATGATGAGCCAGTGAGCCCTGAGAGAACTCGAGAAGGAAAGAATACCTGCCATCTAGCAACTATCAGACTGTAGCCACTCTCCACAGTGAGCCCTGAGAAAATTCAGGATGTGAAAACAGAAGACACTGGCCCCAGACAGCTGAGGTGCAAATCAAAGGAGTGATTTCCATGAGCGCAGACTCTTCCTATACATAGGAAAGTGAAAAATTCCTTGAGATATCTGGTTTTCTTTAATTTACAATAATCTTTTGATATTCAGACTACCTGCCCTTTGTTGCAAAACTTCTGTATAACCTGGCTCCCCTGTCTCCTAGCCTCCTTGAAGTAGTTCTCTCAGGGTAACCTGAGATCCTGTCTCTCGTACTTGAAGTTCTAAAATTTCCCACCGAATAAAGCATGACTTTCAACTTTTAGCTTGTGAATATTATTTTTTTAAATCCATACACCACAGGACATGCAAACAAATGCTGGTGAGCACAAAGGAAATATTAGAGAATATAATCCAAAAATTGAAAAGGGTTTTATTAATATCAAATATGTAGAATGATTCTGGTCCCTCATTGGGTCTGTGGGGCAGATCTTAGGGTGTGATGTCCCGTGATGCTATCCTGAGGGAAGTGTAAAGTTCTAAGGGAGAATGAAGGAAACATCCTCACTCTTTTGGTCACTTTCGTCATACTGATATGCAGATGTTTATGTGAGCCATGCTAAATGGATTTACAGACTATGTTCTAAAGTTGTGAACAGACTAACTTCCCTAAACTGGTGATATAATTTCAAAAGACCACTGCACACAAACCACACAGTTAAGACAATACGAATAATGGAAGCCCTAGCAGGCAACAAGAACATGGTTAAGCCAGCACTTGGTTTACTCTCCATTAGGAACACACAAGACTAGGTTTAAAAATGTAATCAGGGGCTTCAATGGGGGCTGTGTGGTAAAGAATCTACCTGCTAATGCAGGAGACATGGGTGGGGTCAATCTTTGATCCAGGAAGATCCCACATGCTACGGAGCATCTAAGCCCATGCACCACAACTACTGAGCCTCTGCACTAGCCCAGGAGCCACACTTTACTGAGCCCACATGCTGTAACTACTGAAACCCACACACCTAGAGAAGATCATGTTCTGCAACAAGAGAAGCCACCGCAATGAGCAGCCTGCATACTGCAACCAGAGAGTAGCCTGTGCTCACCACAACGAGAAAAAAAGCCTGTGTAGTAATGAAGACCCAGCACAGCCAAAAATAAATAAATAAAGTATTTTTAAAATCATCAATTCATATAAGAAATTAATGAAAATTTTGGAATTATCTAGGGGTCATTTGAAATACAGATGAAATTTGCTTTAAGTGTTTATATTGCCTTGATATACAAACCAGTTCAGTTCAGTTCAGTTCAGTCATTCAGTCGAGTCCGACTCTTTGCGACCCCATGGACTGCCACTCGCCAAGCCTCCCTGTCCACCACCAACTCCTGGAGCATACCTAAACTCATGTCCATTGAGTCGGTGATGTCATCCAACCATCTCATCCTCTGTTGTCCCCTTCTCCTCCCACCTTCAATCTTTCCCAGCATCAAGGTAATTTCAAATGAGTCAGCCCTTCACATCAGGTGGCTAAAGTATTGTAGTTTCCGCTTCAACATCAGTCCTTCCAATGAACACCCAGGACTGATCTCCTTTAGGATGGACTGGTTGGATCCCCTTGCAGTCCAAGGAACTCTCAAGAGTCTTCTCCAACACCACAGTTCAAAAGCATCAATTCTTCAGCACTCAGCTTTCTTTATAGTCCAACTCTCATATCCATACATGACCACTGGAAATACCATAGCCCTGACTAGACGGACCTTTGTTGGCAAAGTAATGTCTCTGCTTTTTCATATGCTGTCTAGGTTGGTCATAACTTTCCTTCCAAGGAGTAAGCATCTTTTAATTTCATGGCTGCAGTCACCATCTGCAGTGATTTTAGAGCCCAAAAAAATAAAGTTTAACACTGTTTCCCCATCTATTTCCCATGAAGTGATGGGATCAGATGCCCTTTAACCCAACTTTTTCACTGTTCTCTTTCACTTTCGTCAAGAGGCTTTTTAGTTCCCCTTCACTTTCTGCCATAAGGGTTGTGTTGTCTGCATATCTGAGCTTATTGATATTTCTCCCAGTAATCTTGATTCCAGCTTGTGCTTCATCCAGCCCAGGATTTCTCATGATGTACTCTGCTATAAGTTAAGTAAGCAGGGTGACAATATACAGCCTTGACGTATTCCTTTTCCTATTTGGAACCAGTCTGTTGTTCCATGTCCAGTGATGTTAAAATAAAGATATCACAATTAGCAATGTATTTTAAAAGAATTAAGCATCTCTTTCAAAGTCTTTTCTTATGAAAGACAAAAATTTCCCCTTCAAGAAAACATTGTTTTTCCATGACACAGTAAAAATGACTGAGATAATGGTGTGGCAAATGATGTGGCAACGGATTAAAATGCATTATTTTGTTTGTAAACAGTGTTGTCACATGCCTGGAAAACATTGCTGAAACTATGAAAAAAATATATATTAGGACAAACTAAGACATTTTTGTTATAAAGCTAAATAAATAAAATACGTTTTCCAGTCTTTTTTAACTTATATATACATATGCTAGATAGCATTTCCCATATAAAAATAACAACTACAGGGGCTACAATAAAATGTATCCAAAAAGCACATCCTCAACAGTAGTAAGAGAAGGGGGAAAAGGTATAAGTGGGAAGAAGACTTTAACTGCAAGGACAGCCACGAATGGAGCAGTTTATCAGACTAGAATTGAGACAGACAGACAGACAGAGTTATTCCAGAGTAAGACTGAAGAGCTATCATTACAGTTGGAAATTCATTCTGTGAGTCTTAGGAAGGGGGAGCTGAAGTTAGAATAATACAGGTACAGCAGACAGCTCAATGAGAATAACAATAACAAAGATGTACTTTGAATGACAGAGAAGCTCTAAGAATCTTCTGTATTACATGAGATTCACTGGTCATCCATCTCACTGTAAAAATAGACAAAGTGATATATAAGTAAATAAAATACAGGGTGAAAAATTTATTCTCGTTTTAAAGAATGCTATAAAAAGAAACAAGCATCTAATATTTCTCATGATGGCTGGCTGTTAAAACTATGCAACTTGGAAAATAATTTTGAAAAATGACCACTTAATCTTTCTTTCCCTTCAAGTCACCCACTGCTTTAACAAGGAATGGGAAAATTACTGCTATTTAAAAAAAAAAAAAAAAAAAAACTTGTACAAGAAACAAGTATTTAGAAAATGAATGCTTGAAAGTGTTTTGATCGTTTCATGAATTCTGTTACCAAATCAACTTTCATATGTGCATCCTAAAAATGGAAACAGAATTTTCTAATCTGTGCTCAAGAAAACGTTCCAGTGTATCTTGAAGACATGTGTTAAAATTGAAAGCCTTTCAAATTTGTTTATGAGAAAACAAAGCTATGTAAGCAAAGATAGAAATTTTACAGATAAAAATTCAATAAAAATTGTTGCATAATTAGTCGATGTGAGTGAAAAGTATGCATTATGATTGAGTAATATAGTAAACATAATCAACCATGCACTTCCCTTTATACTTGTGTACTATTGAGAGTAATTGTCTTTCAGTCATAAAAGTCATTAATATCAAGAATAAAAATAAGTTGAACTTAAAATTCAGATATTTGATCACTATAGCAAGGAGATCCAACCAGTCCATTCTAAAGGAGATCAGCCCTGGGTGTTCTTTGGAAAGAATGATGCTAAAGCTGAAACTCCAGTACTTTGGCCACCTCATAAGAAGAGTTGACTCATTGGAAAAGACTCTGATGCTGGGAGGGACTGGGGACAGGAGGAAGAGGGGATGACAGAGGATGAGATGGCTGGATGGCATCATCAACTCAATGGACATGAGTCTGAGTGAACTCCGGGAGATGGTGATGGACAAGGAGGCCTGGCGTGCTGCGATTCATGGGGTCGCAAAGAGTCGGACACGACTGAGAAACTGAACTGAAATGAATTGATAACATGAAGACTATATTCAAAATGTTTAAAGATTTAAAACAAAATAATCACCTTATACTAGCAAGTAAATATTAATATTTTACTGAGATAAAAGTGAGATAAAAATTCCTATATTTTATAGAGTGAGATAAAAGTTCCTATATTTTATAGAGTATTTTTTACCTTTTTTATAATTCTTAAATATAATTTAGTTTATGTTTATTATTTTAGTTCAGTAGTCTATACAATAGACACATTAGTAAATATGTCAGAACATTAAATACAAATTTCCTTATTGTCTTAAAAATTTTTAGGTTTAGACTCAAAAAAGCAGAAAAAAATAGATTCCAGATCAGATATCTATGAAAGATATGCTAATTAAGCAAACCAGACTAGCTCATTGCTTAGGAAAAGAATGTATGAGGAGAAGGAGGGAAATTCATCAAGGAGATTGTAGAGAATTCCTTTAAGGAGGAACATATTGGAAGACTAGTATATCTTCTCTGCTTCCCCTATGTCCTTCTGTAATTAAACAGAAGGACTTCAAGGAACCACACTCACAGATTGTGAGCTATCTCTGGAGTTTGGGGAACTTAGGGGCTCATGTCAGAAAATTCTGTAAGAGTGAGGCTGACTAGAGAGACACATGGTAGAGGAATGAAAATGTGTATGTGCTCAGTCGTGTCCAGCTGTTTATGACCCCACGGACTGTAGCCTGCCAAGCTTCACTGTCCATGGGATTTCCTAGGCAAGAATACTGGAGCAGGTTGCTATTTCTTACTCCAGGGGATCTTCCTGACCCAAGGATCAAACCGGCATCTCCTACATTTCAGGTGGATTCTTTACCACCTAAGCACCAGGAAGCCCAGCAGAATGAAGATAGCATCCTCTTATAGGAATGAGTCATAGTCCCACCTTGGTAAACCAGATGTTTTTCTCTCAAACCTTTGTTAGGGAGTTTTATAATGAATTTTGTTCAAGTAGTTTTCATCCAATTGTGAAAGCGGGCACTGAGAGGAAGTCTAAACAGACATAGGGTGCACTGTCTTCATCAGCAGACTATACTCAAGAGAGCCCTAGAGGAACAAGCTCCAGGGAACCTGCACTAGTGTTGCAAAGACAAAAGATTCCATAATGTAGAAGTATTCCTCATCCAATACTGGTAACGCTTACGATTCTCTCATTCAAGACTTTGTCTACCCTAATTTCCCCTTGCTCCTCTGCCCATCCCTGGAAGAACAAGAAGCAGCACAGTAGTGAAAGATGTGAAGAAGGATAAGTTGGGAGAAGAGTAAAAAAGTTAAGGGTGCGCCCAGTCCCTTTTCCCATTCTCACTGTGAACTCACCCAACTTACTGCAGACTTTAAGCATAAGTTGATCCAAGCCAGTATACGGAAAATTTAAATTGGATGAGTATCAATGCTATGAAATAATGGTCTGGACTGGACAATTCTAATGAGGACATTGAAACCTTGGAAATTACTGGGAAAGTTTTGAGGACCAACCTGAAATTTTAGTTTGGCGAATGTAGCAAGAAAGAAGAATAAAGCTGCTTTCTTTGTACCCTGTCAAATCCACCTCATTTCTTATGCTTGTACTATTTTATTTTTAGAATTAATTTCCATATAAAATCCAAGAAAGCTTGGTGATAACTGGTCTAGGGTCAGTATTTTTGCACAAAATCTCATTATATTCACATTGTACAAAATGTATATCCTTTAAGATAGGTTTTATTACTCACTCCAAACCCAACACCAATAATAAACCCAAAGCAGACAATGAGGAAGATATTCTCTTCCTCAGTCTCAGACAGGTCTGCCTCCTTCATCCTTCACATATAGTCAGTCATCAAATTTGGTTAGATGTCTACAATCTGTACTTTTCATCTTATTCCTACTACAATTCAGTATCTCAAAATTTCTCCCATGAATCTTTGCAGCCATCCTACAATTTATTAACTTCATTCTTTTCCAAGGTCTTGCAAATCTGTCTAAATCACAAATTAAAAATATATTTTGGGGACTTCCCTCATTGGTGGTCCAGTGGTTAAGAATCCACCTTGGAATGCAGGGGACACAGGTTCAGTCGCTGGTCAGGGAACTAAGATCCCACATGCTGTAGAGCAACTAAGCCGACAAGCCATAACAACTGAGCCCACCCTACAGAACTGAGAGTCTGTGGACCACAGTGAAAGATCCCACATGAGGCAGTGAAGATCCCACGTGCTGCAACTAAGAACTGACACAGCCACATAAAAAATAAGTTGCCTTCCCTCTTTGTGAAGAATATTGATGATTAGTAGCCAAACCACACCATTTTTCTGTTTCCAAAGAAAACAAGAACATTTTATTAGTGAAAGGAGCACAGTTACTAATTTTCTGGAACAACGGGCATAAACTAGTATATCCAAGACAAACTACCAAGTTTGGTCACTATACTCCTTAACTGGAAAACAAAAACCGATACATATAATGTGACAGGTAAATTCCTTGATATTTAACTCTTGCCTACTGCTCCAACAAGATCTCTCGCCACTTCTTTAATTTACATTCTTAAACCAGAATGGTCTACTCTACTGCCCAGATGAACACTACTTACTTTTTAAGTTCAGATGCTGTTTCCTCAAGGGAACTTATTTCTTCAGTCTGGGTTAGCTACCTCTTCCAGGAACTCTGACATTCTCTGTGCATGTGGCTCTAACTTTAGTTTAAAGAGTGTTTATGTTTGGTTTTTTAATACATATTTTTGAAGTTCACAAAACTTTGTTTTTTAAATTCATTTTCTAAATTTTAAAATTTTGTCACCTTATTATCTCAAAATTTTATTACACAGAAAAGTTGGAAACATCTCTCAACTATATCAGTTTGCTTATTCTAAAATGGGTATAATAAAGAGTATGTTCATCTTAAAGTAATGTATATAAATGGATTTGTATACTACTTTACAAAGTTGTTATTTAATATTATCTGTAATTATTTTAATCATTATTGAAAGCATTATTGTTATTTATAAAATAGTATTTTACATAAATTTACAAGATCAGATCCACTCAATGTTGCAGGGGACTATATTTTTCTCTCTACCTCAGTTTTATTGAGGGACACTGGGAAAAATTCATCAGAAAAACAAAAACTCAAAATTCAAAGGAAATTCCTATTGTCTTTTCAAGGACTTTCACATGGATAATACATGTTTTAATTAGCATGTATTTTACTTAAAAAAAAACAAAAAAAAACAAAACTATTACGTTCCCTCAGTGAAACAGTGTGGAGATTTTAAATCATGTCGATGAATTCCTCCCATTGAGAGTGAAGTTTATGTCTCCTCCCTTTCAATCCTGATTGGCTTGGGTCTGCTCTCATCAACACAGTACAGTGGCCGTGGCCCTTTGGAATTTCTGAGGCTAAGTGACAGAAGTCCATGTACTTTCTGTTTGATTTTGAGATCATCTGTGCTGGTTGCAAGTAAGAAATTTGACTATGTCAAGTTAGCCATGTTGAGAGAAGCCCAGGGCACATGGAGAGACTTCCCTGAAGGCTGCCAATAGGCCCGGCTGCGTGCAGGCTTTCAATCTCCCCCCAGTCCGAGCCTCAGAGATGTAAGTCTAAAAACATCCCCATAATTCTAGGCCTCAGTCATCTGAATCTCCCCAGCTGAGGTCTCAGACATCATAGGACAAAGACAGATCATTCTCACTGTACTTTGTCCAAATTCCTGACCCACAGAATCCGTAGGCATAGCTAAATGGTGGATGTTTTGTGACACTAAAATTTGGAGTGCTTTGTACATGGCAGTAGACAACTGAAACAGTTTCCAAATAAGCATAATAACTGAATTCAATCCTGTGACACAGTTACTCTTTTTTTAAAATAATTTTTCCTCTTACTGGGATATTTTCCATTTATTGTGTGCTTTTCCAATTAAGAAAAACCAGAAAGACCTTTTCAGTTTAGTGTTGTAGTATAATGAGGATCAATCAGACATATGATAGTAGGAGGATGTTAACATAAAACTTAAATTTATAGGATTTTTCAATTTAAAAAGATGCCAGTATAGCATCTTAAAAGTGAATATTATTGGTTCCAATTGTATAATTCATACTTAGTTAATGAATAACAATTTATAGTGCATTATAACTGTATAACCGTTTCCCCAATTTAATACTTTTATTCCTGTTAAGCTTGAATTATAATGTTCATTTCACAAGTGAAGACATTGAAAATCTCAGCAAATAATGAACGTAGAGTATATGGTAAATGCCACTCCCAGGATTTGAAGTCAGGGCTTCTACTTCCAAATCTCACTTTTCTTTTACTCCTTACTTTCTAAAACTGATGTTCTTTTTCTGGGCTCCAAAATCACTGTAGATGGTGATTGCAGCAATGAAATTGAAAGACACTTACTCCTTGGAAGGAAACTTATGACCAACATAGACAGCATATTCAAAAGCAGAGACAGTACTTTGCCAACAAAGGTCTGTCTCGTCAATGCTATGGTTTCTCCAGTGGTCATGTATGGATGTGAGAGTTGGACTATAAAGAAAGCTGAGTGCCAAAGAATTGATGCTTTTATGCTGTGGTGTTGGAGAAGACTCTTGAGAGTCCCTTGGACTGCAAGGAGATCCAACCAGTCCATCCTGGGGGAGATCATTCCTTGGTGTTCATTGGAAGGACTGATGTTGAAGCTGAAATTCCAATACTTGGGCCACCTGATGCAAAGAGCTGACTCATTGGAAAAGACCCTGATGCTGGGGAAGATTGAGGACAGGAGGAGAAGGGGACAACAGAGGATGAGATGGTTGGATGGCATCACGGACTCGATGGACATGGGTTTGGGTGGACTCTGGAAGTTGGTGATGGACAGGGAGGCCTGGCATGCTGCGGTTCATGGGGTTGCAAAGAGTCGGACACAACTGAGCAACTGAACTGAATTGAACTGAACTGAACTGAACTGATGCAAAAATCACTGAAATTTTCCCGCTTTCTAAGTGATCTCTTTATTTCTAATTTTCACCTTAAGAAAGCACTATTCCACAGATCAGCCAGAAAAATCTTTCTAAAGGCATTTCTTTGCTTAAAATCTTCTCTAGCCCACCTATTATATATGATATAAAAGGCCCTTCACAACCTTTCTCCCACTTCCCTTTTAATCCAAACATTAACATTACTAGCATGTAGCTAATCTTTCATTTGACAGGTCTGGTGAAAGAGAAACCCCTCAATCACTTAGAAATTTCATCGCTTCATTCTTCTGTCCATTCACTCCACACATATGTGTTGCACACCATCTGTCTGTGCCAGGCCCTGGAGGTACAAGATAAATTTGTCATGTTTCTTGCCCTCAAAATCTTTCAGTCTTCAATACAAGAAAAGCAAACACCAGTTTATTGCAACCTGTGAACAGTATCTTCCTCTCCCTGTTTTAGGCCTTTGTATTTGTAATGAAAAGAAAGAAAAGGCGATTGAAATAGTAAAGAAGACATCCAACATGGCTTGATGGGGAGAGGGCAGTCCCAAGAATGTTTCCTAACAGAGATGATGCACGCAGAATACAGAAATAATCTTGTCCCAAGACAGGGATCTAGGAGAAAAAAAAAATTGTACCTGATAGTAGAGCTTCAGGATTGAGTTAGGGGAAAGAAAGGTTCAGGGTAGGAGTTTGATGACCCATGAGATGGACAGACAGAATACTAGAGAAGTAGAAAGAAGCCAAATCAGTGAGGATTTGCCTTCTTTCTAGGCCTTAATATGATCCTCTGAAGAAGTCTGAGGGCTGAACTGCAGTGGTTTTACATGTTTTGTCTAAGAGAATTATTTTTTCACATGGGAATACAATAAATAAAAATAAAGCTGGTGTGCTTGGAGCAATCATGAGAAATTCAGACCATCCTCCTCTATCATAACCACTGGAATAGTCCTGAAGAATATCTTCCTGCTCCCTGTGTTTGTAATCTGAAAGGTACAGTTTTCAATCTATTGACCTAGATGATCTCCCATCTGTAATTTACTTTAAATGTTATTGAACCAAGTTTCTGGTTTTCTCAGTCATTTTTCTTTCTACTAAAAATGTAATGGTGTTTCCCAACTTCGTAAGTAGAGTAAACTTTTGTTATTATTGTTTAGTCATGTAGTCATGTCCAACTCTGCAACCCCATGGATGGTAGCCCACCAGGCTCCTCTGTCCATTGGACTTCCCAGGCAAGAATACTGGAGTGGGTTGCCACTTCCTTCTCCAGGGGCTTTTCCAAACCCAGGAATCAAGCCCACTTCTACATTGGCAGGCAGTTACCTAATTGCCTTGGAAAACAAAACACTGTGAGAGCACCAAACGCTGTGATGGCAGGAGAAACCCAGGACAACAGTTTCAACTGGTCTTTCTACATAGACCCACTCTAGGGTTTACAAGCTAAAACTACAATAACTAGTTCCTTCCCCCAATTCTCTTAGTTGACTGAACAGTTCATCTGCATATTTCACCTGAGCTTACTCAGCTGGCTGGACTCAGGTAGGGGTCAGTGAGATTAGAAGACCCAAGAGGCCTCACTCACATGTTTGCCAGTGCTTTGAGTTGTCACTGGGAGTCTCTTTGCCACCTGGCTCTCCTCGTCCATAGACTAGCTTCTTTAAATGACAATCTCAGGTCCTAATTCTAAGGTTTCCTAAGACCTAACCTCACTAGTCAAATAACATCACTTATACCGGACTGGTCAGGGCAAGTCACAAGCTCAGCCCAGGTTCAAGAGGTGGGGATCAAGACTCCACTTTCTATGGAAGTCACATCACAAAGAAGTGTGTGTGTGCGTGTGTGTGTGTGTGTGTGTGTGTGTGTATTCTGTATCTACCACAAAGGCATTCTTATATGTCAACAGTTCCCAGAAGATGATCATCCCTACTTTTCTATCTCAAGACGGCACTGGAAACCTGTACTTTCAAAATTTCAGTAGTTTATCATAATATAGTTGTCCTTTCTGATTTGTATAATGGAACGCAGTGCACTACTGCAAGTCTTTGCAGAAATATGCTTATTGAAACAACTGAAGGGAATCTTCTGAATTGAGGAAAAACATTTACATTGGAACAAATTACATTTAACTGAAAACCTAATTGTTACACTGAGAGCCATACAGTGTTGTAATTGCATACTCCTAATTACACACATTGCATTATTTAAAAAGAGTGGCATTGTTTATTTGTGATATTCTTTGCTTATTTACACTTGCATATTTGAGCAAGGAGCTATTTCTACCACATGGCTGAGATTGTTATCTGTTCACAAACAGGAAATTAATTTGGTAGAGGCAAACAGGAAGAGAGAAATTTCTCCTGAGGCAAGATATTCTACAATTGTTTCTAAATTTATGTATAATTAACAAAGCACTTACCATCTGCAATGATTGACCTGTCAGAGCTGCTCCTCTGAGATAATTTTGGTGACAGTAAAAAAAAAAATTGAATATCCAAAAGTCCCATTTGACACAAATGAATTAGCCTGTTCTAGTAAATAGAAGTAATACTCAAGACAGAATTTTTAGAAGATGTCGCTTAACATGGGTAACCTTAACCGTATTAACTCCCTGAGGGCACTTGTCTGAGTCTCAATGCCTCCGTAATGGTAACCTTGTCCCCTCTGTCTCATGACTTTGATTTTGTAAATGCCACTTGAACCTCAAAGCCGGTAGCCCAGTCAAACCTCTTACTTATGTATGTAGTTAAGTGTATAATTCTTTCTGAATGATAATCACATTTCCTGATTGATGCATAGGAGGGAAAAAAAAAAAAACAGAGTAGGTCTCAGAAATCCTTTAAAAGCTCAAATGGAAAAGTTTTGTTCTCTTTCCTGTTTCTCATTCTTTGCCAATAATATTTATAACATAAAAGTGCACTGTATTACATTCTTTTACAACAGAATCAGAGCTGCATAGAGTAGGTACTTTGAGTGATCTGACTGTTTTCTTAATAGGATGAAACTTAACACATAATTAATCAATTAATATGGTTTTCAGAAAAAAACAAATATAAAAACCCCAGAATGTTCCTGATTCATAATACCTCTTCTTGCTACTACTGCACCATTTAAAGATGTTTTGTTTAGTATGGGGCTGTTCTATTTTATCTCAGGAGCAAGGCAAACAAATTTTTTTAATGGCATAATGTGTGAATACATTTAATTTTCAAGAAACTAAAAGTTCAAAGTGGCCAGGACCACTCTCACAGGAATGTTTAAATTTCTGAAACCAGTGGGGAATAGTCACTTACTACATAGTTCACTAAAATTGTTCCTTTACCTTAATACATAAAAGAAAGAAGAGTCTAACATTTCATCCTATTTCAGAGGAGATTCCCCCTACAGACCAGTAATAAAGTGTCCCTACAAGTCCAGACTATGCTCCTAGCAGAGAAACTTCTAAGTGTGTAAGCTTGTGACTGATCTTTTCTATTTGATGTATTTGAAGTTCATTACTGTAGTAACAAGAACTTAAAAACATAAGAGTTAGGCTTACATATGTCTAAAGTGTCTTACAGTGACTTTGTATGTGTATCCCAAGGATTAAAGTAGACTGTCAATATATCTTGCGGTAAATGAAAAGGCTCTTTTTCAGATAGCCTTGCCATTATATATTACTATCCTAAATAGATCTTTCTTACTTTCATTGGCTTAGGTTCCATTTTCTGGAGCCATGAAGCTGGGAGTCAGTTTTTCCTTATAGCTAAAGCAAAACAAAACAAAAACAAAACCTTTATCAAAGCCTTTATATATGGCAAAGGTTGAAAAACTTTCGGACAAGATTCATATGTTTGCTTTTGAGAGAATACAAAGTTTTCAAGTATTTTTCATTCTGTTATATCTTCTTCTATGTTATATCTTCTGTTGTTAACCAATAATAACTGTTCAAAAAAGCGAAATTATAAAATATTCTTTATTTCAAATTGGTGAACCTAAATAAGCCTTAACCCAGAACAGCTTCAACTGTGACTTCGACTATTCTTTAGCAAGGGCAAGATTCACTAGAAGACTCATCTTAGCAAGGCAGTTTAAACACATGGTATATATATATACAAATCAATATCACATCATGCTTCTGAATATAAATCAGCTTGTACTGGATTACACATTTTAAAATTTGCCGCAGAGAGGAAGTACCTACCTACTTACATTTTTAAAAATAAATTGAACAAGGAAATCAGTTCACTTGAATTCTACTTTTATTTTTCCTCATCTTCTTAACAGAAAAGGATCTTACACTATTTTCTTCTTAGTGCATTTAAATTCAGCAGAAAGTGGGGAGAGTCCCTGCTGGACTTTTTTTTTAGGAAATCTCAAACTTTTTATTGCCCATTTTCCACTTCTTTGCCTCCTAGGGAAGTAGGGTCACATCTGTCTTAGACACTCCAAAATTATTACTATATTTCTCTGCCTCACTCTTTTCATGCCATGTTTAATGCCTTTTTTTTTTTAACAAAAACAAATAGCCCATCAACTTCATTTGATTAAAAAAAGATTATGTACTAAAGAAAAATTATTCCATAGTCTGAGTAGGCAGTAATGGCTATTACAATTTTAAACTGAATACTATTGAAAAATTTTTTCCTGAGCTATTCTTGTAGTTAATTCAGGGAAACAGTTTACATACAATTTGATGGGCATGATCATTTAAAAATCTTTGACACAAAAGAAAAAAAATATCAAGGAGTAAGAATAAAAAATATGTCTTCTTTTTACTTATTATGTGATTATTATAAAAAAAAACTAATATAAGATTATTAAATGTAAACATGTAGAAAACTAGAAAGTAAATTAAAAAAAATAAAAATCACCCAGCTTAGCATACTGAGAAACAATATATCATTTGGCATGTCATTCCAGTGTTTTTCTGTCTATGTATGTATCAGATTTTTTTCTAAACAAGCATAATTTGGTCATAGGGTAGGTAATAAATCAATTACAATGACTAATTTCTATCACTGGAACTGTCTTATGGAAAAAGTGTGTAAAATAACATCCGATGCAGAGTTTAAGAATATCCAAAAAATATGTCATCTCCCCTGATCTCCTTGAGACAGGCCATTGAAAGGGAAAGCAAGCTCTGTAACCACTTTTATCCTTCATGTGCATTTGTACACATCATCAAAGACTGAAAGAGAAAAAGGAAAAACAAAGGATTTACTTGATCCCCGTTCTGAGCCCTCAGACTGACCCTGGAAAGGTCTGTGCGCCACATCCAGGTCATGACGTTTGTTTTTACCATGTTGGGTTCTTCCCAACTCACAGTTTTGCAAGTGAAGCAGTATCTCAGAGAGGTGAGAAATCGCTCAGAATAAAAATGAAGATGGTTCGTCAAGGTTATATGAAAATAGCTTTATAAATCCATAAGAAATGCCCTGGAAGAGAATCCAATATGTCATCTGCTTTTGATAGACTTAAAGAAATGGGAAAATGGTGATGATTCTGAAGTACTTTAAAATAATTCTTCAACATTTCGAAGGAAAAGCTGAAAGAAGGAAAAAAAGAACAAATGAAAAATATGACTGTTGTAACCTAACAGTTCATTGTCTTTTAGGACATTGGCCATGGACTTATAAGAGAACTACAAATTCTGTTCTTAATGTTATTAATTTGCATTGAGTGAGAACTGTAATAGACACGATTAAAAATATATAGAATTAGACATTGTCCCTGCTCATTAATTTTGCTTCCTAGTGAATAGTTCTCTGCCCATCTTTCATGTTCACAGCTTGCCAGGTGAACAAGGACAGAGTTTAAAATGTTTCATGAGGTTGATCATTATCATTATTTCCAATTAAGACTTTGAGTGCATATGGGGTATATGGTGCCGTGCCGGGTCCTTTAAGAAGCATGATACAAATTAATTAAAGGGACATCAGATATAAAGGGCAAGTGAAACCTCATGGAATGAAAGGCATCATAAATAAATGATTTTAAGAATTTTTGTTTATGTGGGGCTATTTTCATAATTTCAACTTAAACTGTGAAGTAACAAAGAGTGAGGGAAATGATACATGAAGGAAATAGAGAGGGAGAAAACAGAGCAGAAAAGAGTGAGTTGAAAATTACCATTTACTAAACAAAAGTAGAAGGAAGTATCAGTTAAGAACATTTATAATGTGGGTTATAGAAATTTAACTAAAATTGGCTTAAAGAAAAACAGAGAGGAATTTACTGGCATGGATAAATGTCAAAAGGCAGCCTCATACACAGCTTGAGCCAGAACTTCAAACGGTATCCCTGGGATTGAATTTTACTTTCCTTCACTATTTACATCGTTTCCTGTCTTCATTCCATAGCAACACAGTTGTCAGCCCATCTCCAGCCCACTATCACCTCAGGTTAGATTACAGAAATTAAGCATTATGCTAAGGAAAGGAAGCCAGGTGCAACAGGCTGTTTCTTCTCTCCAATCTGGACAACTGCTGTATTTGCTCTTCTTGGATCACATGCTGTCCCTGAATCAACCAGCATGGCTTCTGTAATGTAACTGTGTGAACAGCGAACCCTAAGTAGAATACCAGTCTTCGAGACACAGGTAGGATTCACAGCTCCCAGGTTGTATGGACTAAGAGTTAGGGAGGCGTTCTGACGAAAATAAGTGGGGAGGAATGGCAGCAAAGAAAAGCAAAATCAAACAAACAAGAGTAAATGACCATAAGGAATATTAATACAAGAATGAAAGAAAAGATCAGGATGAGCACCTTGCATTAAACTTTACCTTCTATTTTATAACTAATAGAATAAAATTTTAACATATCAAACCCACTAACTTTGCTATTGGCAGACCCCACCCTCTGTAGAATGCCTAGTGAATCATAACCACTTAACTCAATGGATTAGAAATGTCAAATGCTTTTTTTTTTTAAATCACTTTCATGTGCTAAGGCTCTTAAACTTTGCCTGGCTTCACAGGGTATGAAATACGCTTCTCATGTTTGTGTTGGGGAGTATTGTATGCAGTCAGCGCTCACTGAGAGATCTAGACATACAATAAGTGTTTACTGACTGGGGCCAGTATGTGCGTGTGTGCGAAAGTTGCTCAGTCATGTCCAACTCTTTGTGACCCCATGGACCAAACAATCCATGGAATTCTCCAGGCCAGAATACTGAAGTGGACCAGAGAAGGATAGAAAAAGGATCACACAAAATTTTCAAGAAGAATTAGGAAATCAGGTATCCTCAGGATATAAACAAAGAAGTCTGCTCACTAAAGTCTAAATAGGAAAAGAAGTTACTATACACTGCACATTTTACCTACCTCATATCATATAATCCTCACAGAGATCTCATGAGGTAAGATTAAATACCACTTTTACAACTTAAAAAAAAAAAAAAAAGACTCATAGCTACTAAAATTGTCCAAATGTAATGCCACTGGTAAAGCCCAGGTCTGGGATTTCAACGCACACCCATATCATCATAAGACTCAATTTACAGAATTTCAAATTATTTCCCTTTGTGGAGGAATTTCACTGGATTCATGAAGCTGAGAGTTTCACCCACCTTCTATGCCCTGTCCCTGCATCACCCTCTACTCCACGTAGGGAGATGGAAGTTGGGAAATAAGATGACTTTAGGGGCAAACGAGTTCTGGATGGTAAGTGGAGAATACAGAGTTTTAAAGACATTTTAGGAAGTTTTTAGGAAGGGAAGATTTTAGGAAGGGCTTTCCTTGTGCCTCAGCTGATAAAGAATCAGCCTGCAATGCGGGAGACCAGGGTTCAATCCCTGGGTTGGGAAGATCCCCTGGAGAAGGGAAAGGCTACCCACTCCAGTATTCTGACCTGGAGAATTCCACGGACTACAGTCCATGGGGTCACAGAGTCGGACACAACTGAGAGATTTTCAATTAAACAGGAAGTTTTGTCTCATGGCTACATCTCTCTCTTTGATATTCCAGTAAAACATGCATTATTTCTTAATGTGTTGTAGAACTGAATTTGATCCATGGTTCTTTTCAAGTTCTGCTTCCAATGAAGGTAAGAAAACGGGCTACTTGTGGTAAGATAATAATAACTGGGTTAGTTTTAAAAGAGGAAGTGGTTCTTCAGAAAGCTATTGTGACCATTTTTTCAGAGCAATTTATTTTTAAGGTGTAACAATGAATATTTGTAATAATGCCAACACTGCTACACAAAGACATATCAGGGATAAGTTTTTTTAAAATCTCGTATAAGAAATAACATTTAAAATTTAAAATAATATAAAACATATACATTGGTCATCTCAAAGGAGAAACTATTGGCTATACATCCAGATAGCTTTAATATATTCAAATATTTTATTCAAATAGGTAGAAGGAATACGACCAGTTGTGTTCCCACTCTTTATAAGGAAGATTTTTTTCCATAATTTACATTTACCTATGGGGATATTTCTATTTTGTTTTCCTAACATATGTACATATATAACATATACATATATGTGTGTTATATGTGTATATGTATATATACACATATATGTATACATAACATATATATACACATACACACATATATAATATATATATATACACACACATATATAACATATATATATACATATATAACATATACAAACACACATATAGAGAGAAAACAAAAAGTGAAAGTGAAAGTCGCTCATTTGTGTCCGATTTTTTGCAACCCCATGGACTATACAGTCCATGAAATTCTCCAGGTCAGAATACTGGAGTGGCTAGCCTTTCCCTTCTCTACAGGATCTTCCCAACCCAGGGATCAAATCCAGGTCTCCCAAATTCAAGGTGGATTCTTGACCAGCTGAGTCACAAGTTTATATATGTATATATATAGTGTTCTGAATATAACCCAAAGACAAAAAAAAATAACTAAAGATATTTGTCAGTAGCGATCTTAGCACTACAGAATTCAGGACATGCAAGAGATTCAAAAAGCAGCAAATATTTTTTACCATTAGAAGAAGAATGTTTTTCAGTTAACAGTCAAAGGTCAGCAAAGAAGCTTTTCAAAAGTCAGAGCATCTTTTAGAGCTAAAATTAGAAAAGAAATATAGGTTTTTTGAAAGTTGTACCACTCTTATTTGTTTTTCTGATAGCAGATATTTTTGTCCCTCTACAACAATCTAAGTAACATATCTTAATAATTTAAATTTTTATGCTTATTTTCCTTTCCTTTCTTTGTGAACTTTTATATAATAAGAGCTGTAAAAACTATTTAAGGATTTCCTTAAAATTCATCATAGATATAAAATGAGATAACGTATACTGTATGGAGTGGGACCAATGGTTCCTTCCACATAAGGCTTTCTCAAATAATTGTACAAAGAGAAAATGTGTTTTGTTTTGTTTGTTTTGTTTTGTTTTCCCTTTTATCCAGGTGAATGATGTATTCAACTGATCCATGTTCAAGGTCAGGAGCAGTGGCGAAGAGGAGATACCCCATGTCCAAGGTCAGGAGGGGCAGCTGTGAGGAGATACCCCATGTCCAAGGTAGGAGCAGCGGCTATGCTTTGCTGGAGCAACCATGAAGAGATACCCCATGTCGAAGATAAGAGAACCCAAGTAGGTGATAGAAGCAAGGTCCAATGCTGCAAAGAGCAATACTGCATAGGAACCTGGAATGTTAGGTCCATGAATCAAGGCAAATTGGAAGTGGTCAAACAGGAGATGGCAAGAGTCAACATCAACACTCTAGGAATCAGTGACTAAGATGTACTGGAATGGGTGAATTTAACTCAGATGACCATTATATCTACTACTGTGGGCAGGAATCCCTTAGGAGAAATGGAGTAGTCATTGTAGTCAACAAAACTGTCCAAAATGCAGTACTTGGATGCAATCTCATAAATGACAGAATGATCTCTGTTCGTTTCCAAGACAAACCATTTAATATCACAGTAATCCAAGTCTATGCCCCTACCAGTAATGCTGAAGAGGCTGAACTTGAACGGTGCTATGAAGACCTAAAAGACCTTTTAGAACTAACACCCAAAAAAGATGTCCTTTTCATTACATGGAACTGGAATGCAAAAGTAGGAAGTCAAGAAACACCTGGAGTAACAGGCAAATTTGGCCTTGGAGTACAGAATGAACCAAGGCAAAGGCTAATAGAGTTTTGCCAAGAGAATGCACTGGTCATAGCAAACATCCTCTTCCAACAACACAAGAGAAGATTCTACACTTGGACATCACCAGATGGTCAACATTGAAATCAAATTGATTATATTATTTGCAGCCAAGGATGGAGAAGCTCTATACAGTGAGGAAAAACAAGATCAGGAGCTGACTGTGGCTCACCATGAATTCCTTATTGCCAAAACAGACGAATAAAGTGAAGAAAACCACTAGACCATTCAGGTATGACCTAAATCAAATCCCTTATGATTATACAGTGGAAGTGAGAAATAGATTTAAGGGACAATATCTGATAGACAGAGTGCCCAATGAACTATGGACAGAGGTTTGTAACTTAGACAGGTATCAAGACCATCCTCCAAAAAAAGAAATGCAAAAAAGCAAAATGGCTGTCTGAGGGGGCCTTACAAATAGCTGTGAAAAGAAGAGAAGTGAAAAGCAAAGGAGAAAAGGAAAGATATACCCATTTGAATGCAGAGTTCCATAGAATAGCAAGGAGAGATAAGAAAGCCTTGCTCAGTGATCAATGCAAAAAAACAGAAGATAACAATAGAATAGGGAAGACTAGAGATCTCTTCAAGAATATTACAGATATCAAGGGAACATTTCATGCAAAGATGGGCTTGATAAAGGACAGAAATGGTATGGACCTAACAGAAGCAGAAGATATTTGGCAAGAATACACAGAAGAACTGGACAAAAAAGATCTTCATGACTCAGATAATCTCGATGGTGTGATCACTCACCTAGAGCCAGACATCCTGGAATGTGAAGTCAAGTGGGTCTTAGGAAGTGTCACTACAAACAAGGCTATTGGAGGTGATGGCATTCCAGTTGAGCTATTTCAAATCCTAAAAGATGATGCTGTGAAAGCGCCACATTCAATATGCCAGCAAATTTGGAAAATTCAGCAGTGGCCACAGGACTGGAAAAGGTCAGTTTTCATTCCAATCCCAAAGAAAGGCAATGCCAAAGAATGCTCAAACTACTGCACAATTGCACTCATCTCACACGCTAGTAAAGTGATGCTTAAAATTCTCCAAGCCAGGGTTCAGCAATACATGAACTGTGAACTTCCAGATGTTCAAGCTGGATTTAGAAAAGGCAGAGGAACCAGAGATCAAATTGCCAACATCCACTGGATCATGGAAAAAGCAAGAGAATTTCAGAAAAACATCTATTTCTGCTTTATTGACTATTCCAAAGCCTTTGACTGTGTGGATCACAATAAACTGTGGGAAATTCTGAAAGAGATGGGAATACCAGACCACCTGACCTGCCCCTTGAGAAACCTGTATGAAGGTCAGCAAGCAATAGTTAGAACTGGACATGGAACAACAGACTGGTTCCAAATAGGAAAAGGAGTACATCAAGGCTGTATATTGTCACCCTGCTTATTTAACTTATATGCAGAGTACATCATGTGAAATGCTGGACTGAATGAAGCACAAGCTGGAATCAAGCTGCTGGGAGAAATATCAGTAACCTCAGATATGCAGATGACACCACCTTTATGGAAGAAAGTGAAGAAGAACTAAAAAGCCTCTTGATGAAAGTAAAAGAGGAGATTAAAGAAGTTGGCTTAAAGCTCAACATTCAGAAAACTAAGATCATGGCATCCCGTCCCATCACTCAAGGCAAATAGATGGGGAAACAGTGGAAACAGTGTCAGACTTTATTTTTGGGGGCTCCAAAATCACTGCAGATGGTGATTGCAGCCATGAAATTAAAAGACGCTTACTCCTTGGAAGGAAAGTTATGACCAACCTAGACAGCATATTAAAAAGCAGAGACATTACTTTGCCAACAAAAGTCTGTCTAGTCAAGGCTGTGGTTTTTCCTTTAGTCATGTATGGATGTGAGAGTTGTACTATAAAGAAAACTGAGCACAGAATTGATGCTTTCGAACTGTGGTGTTAAAGAAGACTCTTGAGAGTCCCTTGGATTGCAAGGAGATCCAATCAATCCATCCTAACAGAGATAAGTCCTGGGTGTTCACTGGAAATACTGATGTTGAAGTTGAAACTCCAATATTTTGGCTATCTGATGCAAAGAGCTGACTCATTTGAAAAGACCCTGATGTTGGGAAAGATTTAGGGCAGGAGGAGAAGGAGACAAAAGAAGATGAGATGGTTAGATGGCATCACCAACTCAATGGACATATGTTTTGGTAAACTCCAGGAGTTGGTGATGGACAGGGAGACCTCGTGTGCTGTTGTTCATGGGGTCAAAGAGTCGGAAACGACTGAGTGACTGAAATGGCTGACTGAACTGAATGATGTATTGTTCCAACATCACATGAATAATACATTATGGCTCAATCAGTCATTAAATTTCATACATGCTTTTTGTTAATTTTTTAAGACTTATGGTAAAAGTGCGGAGAAGGCAATGGCAACCCACTACGTACTCTTGCCTGGAAAAACCCATGGGTGGAGGAGCCTGGTAGGCTGCAGTCCATGGGGTTGCGAAGAGTTGGACACGACTGAGTGACTTCACTGTCACTTTTCACTTTCATGCACTGGAGAAGGAAATGGCAACCCACTCCAGTGTTCTTGCCTGGAGAATACCAGGGATGGGGGAGCCTGATGGGCTTCCATCTATGAGGTTGCACAGAGTCGGACATGACTGAAGCAACTTAGCAGCAGCAGCATGGTAAAAGTGGAATTTGATTCATGAGCTCTGTTGTTAGAAAAAAAGTGTAGTGCTGATGTTGTTCCCTATTTTCGTTTCAAAGCATGAGGTAATGCAATGGTGCTTAGAACTAAAACAAAATCCTATCACTCTACTAACTTTTTGATACTGAGCATCTGATTCAACATCTTTAGGGATGGGAGTCCAGAACATCAAAATTTTTAAGGGCAAGAGATGAAAGCCAAGTAAACTCTCTGGCTCTAATACTAGTGAAGAATTTATTAGCTGCATGTCCTTTTGCAACATAAACATTTTTAAATTTGTCATATGTGATATATTGATTAGAAATACTACATAATTTTTGTACAGAAGGTATCAAAAATAATTGCAAATGCCTGAATGAAATAGAAACAATGAGTAGTAACAAATTACTGAGCAGAGAATCTGTCACTTTTATCAAAAATAAACTTATTGTAAGTTTCTTAAAGAATGCAAATGTCATACTAAATACTCAATGCTTAATTCATATTCCTCTTCATTGTTCAGTTCAGTTCAGTTCAGTCACTCAGTAGTGTCTGACTCTTTCTGACCCCATGGACTGTAGAACGCCAGGGCTGCCTGTCCATCACCAACTCCAGGAGTTTACTCAAACTCATGTCCATTGAGTCAGTGATGCCATCAAACCATCTCATCCTCCGTCGTCCCCTTCTCCTGCCTTCAAGCTTTCCTAGCATCAGGGTGTTTTCAAATGAGTCAGTTCTTCTCATCAGGTGGCCAAAATATTGGAGTTTAAGCTTCAACATCAGTCCTTTCAATGAACATTCACAGCCAATTTCCCTTTAGGACAGACTGGTTGGATCTCGTTGCAGTCCAAGGGACTCTCAAAAGTCTTCTCCAACACCACAGTTCAAAAACATCAGTTCTTCTGTGCTCAGCTTTCTTTATAGTCTAACTCTCACATCCATACATGACTATGAAAAAACCATGGCTTTGACTAGACAGACTTTGTTGGCAAAGTAATGTCTCTGCTTTTTAATATGCTATCTAGGTTGATCATAATGATCTTCCAAGGAGCAAGCATCTTTTAATTTCATGGCTGCAGTCACCATCTGCAGTGATTTTGGAGCCCAAAAAAATAAAGTCTCTCACTGTTTCCAATGTTTCTCCATCTATTTGCCATGAAATGATGGGACCGGATGCCATGATCTTCGTTTTCTGAATGTTGAGTTTTAAGCCAACTTTTCACACTCCTCTTTCACTTTCATCAAAAGGCTCTTTAGTTCTTCTTTGCTTTCTGCCATAATGGTGGTGTCATCTGCATATCTGAGGTTTATTGGTATTTCTCCCGGCAATCTTGATTCCAGTTGTGCTTCATCCAGCCCAGCATTTCTCATGATGTACTCTGCATTAAGTAAATAAGCAGGGCGACAATATACAGCCTTGATGTACTCCTTTTCCAATTTGGAACCAGTCTGTTGTTCCATGTCCAGTTCAAACTGTTGCTTCCTGATATGGACACAGATTTCTCAGGAGGCAGATCAGGTGATCCGGTATGCTCATCTTTTTTATAATTTTCCTGTCTTCAATTGCAAATTCCAGGAGATCAAAATTCCATTGCCAATATAAGATGGAATGCCTACAGAATATGTAGCTATTATGTTTTCTGGTGACAACTTATTCTCATGTAAAAGTGTTCATTTTCAGTTTTCTTTATTCAAAGAATGTTGACTCCATAATTTTTTCTCTCTTCTTCCACAAACTATTCTATTAAAATGTTTGAAATTTAAAAAATATTTCTGGGTATTCATGGATTTTAAAATTTAATATCCAATTAAACTTACCTTGCTGTGGATATAATAAGTGCTCAATATTTTAAATGTGATTTGCTACTTAAATAATTTTTATGTGTAGTACAATTGTGTAAGAACATGTTCTTTTCTAGAAGATCTCATTTTTCACTTGTTTAGTAATATAAAATTACCTAATGTCAAAGTAGCATGACAATATTAAATGGAAACATATTTCCAAAATGAATCTCCATCTTTCCTATTTGTAATTTATTTTCACTTAATTCCATAATAAACATGTTGTATGAATACTTGCTCACTCATGTGTCAAAAGAAAATAACTGCGTATCAACTTAATCTTACTTAGTAATGCAAATAAGTCTCTTTGAAAACCTTTCCATAGGAACCATTTAAAACTTGGTTTTCCCACTTTGTTTTTGAAAGAGAAAGCATCTATTTGCAAATGATCATCATTAATCTATATTCTGGGCTAGTGATCAAAAAGCCTCTTGGGTAAGAAATTAATTGATAGGTCTATAAATTTAACCAATAATAAAAATTTCCTGATGGACTTAATTTTTCCTTATATTTTTCAGCTTCAATGCATAATATTACTTGCTTGTTTTCAGAAATCCTTGGGACAGATTCAATCCTGGACTTTCTGCAAGGACAATGGCCAGAACTGTCCCTCAGAAGTTAGAACAGGAAAGAACATTTGCTGTTCTTAATATGAAAGTCAGTGCTATCAAATAGAGTCCACTCTCCTTATTGTGATAAACAGCAATCTGACCCAGAATGGTTGTTTAAGAGAAAAAGACGATGGACGAGGGCCAGAAGTTGGAATGCTGGCAAATATCTATATGCGATGGCAGGTATAATATAAGGGACTAGAAAGCTGATGGAATGAAAAATCCAGAGAATAGCTAAGAACTCAAGATAAAAAAAACATTATAGAAATTAATATCCCACTCCATTACAAGTGGAAGAAGATAGAGAATTAAAATTCTGTTGAATATTTAAGTGCTGTTGATTCGTTTTTAAAAGTTTGGAAGTTGTAAAAGCCTGATTTTCCTAAGTATTAATCCCCCTTATTTTGGTAATAGACTCTCAACAATATTTCTTTTGAGGAAACCACCTCGCTTTCATTTTAACTCTTATAACTCAGGTTAAGATGACCTGTAGGGAAAAATAGTTTTCTGAACATAAAGATGTGAATTCTAGAATTTAGCCTGAAAAAACTGGGAAAATGGAGTGTTATAATCTTTGATAAAGAGTAGCTACTCAACAGATGGCAGCTGATGTTTAATAATTAGAATCATTTTTTTCCACTCATAATAATTTATGATCATAATTGATACTTTTTAGTTTGTGAATTGAAGTTATGCGACTTTGTTGAGAGTTGGACTGTGAAGAAAGCTGAGCGCTGAAGAATTGATGCTTTTGAACTGTGGTGATGGGGAAGACTCTTGAGAGTCCCACAGTCTGCAAGGAGATCCAACCAGTCCATTCTAAGGGAGATCAGTCCTGGGTGTTATTTGGAAGGAATGATGCTAAATCTGAAACTCCAGTACTTTGGCCACCTCATGCGAAGAGTTGACTCATCGGAAAAGACTCTGCTGCTGGGAGGGATTGGGGGCAGGAGGAAAAGGGGACGACAGAGGATGAGATGGCTGGATGGCATCACAGACTGGATGGACGTGAGTTTGAGTGAACTCCAGGAGTTGGTGATGGACAGGGAGGCCTGGCGTGCTGCAATTCATGGAGTGGCAAAGAGTCAGACATGACTGAGTGACTGAAATGAACTGAACTGAAGAAGGTAAAGAAACAGAAATAGTATTGTTGCATGAGAAATTTGGTAAAATGCTTTCTATATGTTAAATAATTTAGTACATAAATGCGCCTTAATTATAATTTGTTAAAAGAAAAAAAAAAAAAAAAGAGGCAACAGGCCCAAACTGGAGTCACTTAAGTTCACATCAGGAAACCAATACTTAGTACCTATGAAAATTCATTTCAACCCCTCAGAAATGTAATCTGTAGCCACTTAACTTGGAATCACCCAGTCAACAACTAAGCAAGGTGATCTGCCCAATAGGCACTTGGAGGGCAACCTCACCTAAAGCAGTGGATTGCTTGCTAATAATTTCTCTTTTTAACCCCTCTTTCCACTGTTAAAAACCTTTCCTTTTCTACAACTCAGTGGTGCTCCTTTCTATTTGCTGGATGAGATGATGCTTAATTCATGAATTGTTTAAGAAAGCCAATTTGATTCTTAAATTACTCAGTTGAATTTAGGAAACTGTTACTGGCAGAGTAGGTGAATGTGTGCGTATCAACTCTTCCATAATAACCTGCCCTACTTTGCCCTTTTGTATCCCATATACAACTAGTTTCCCGCCATTCAGGCATCTCCCTCTCAAAAATGACTCAGTGTTACTCCTATCTATGCGTTTGTGCATCCTAAGTCGTTTCAGTTGTGTCTGACTCTTCATAACCCCATGTACTGCAGCCCTTCAGGCTCCACTGTTAATGGGATTTCCCAGGCAAGAATATTGGAGTGGGATGCCACTTCCTATTCTGAGGGATCTTCCCGACCCAGGGATTGAATGCAGGGATGTCTCCAGCATCTCCTGCATTGTCAGGCAGATTCCTTACCACTGTGCCACCTGGAAATCCCCTTATTGGCAGGGCACAGTCCCCAGTCCCCAGTTGTTGAGGTCTGGGAATTCAAGCTCTTCCCCAGTGCAAGGTGCCTCAGGAATTACTGGTAGTGTGCATCGGGCCTTCTCTTAGGACACAGTAACAACTCTTGGCTACCCTCATATGTTAAAGTGCACATGGTTGCTTCATGTAGATAAAGGCTAATTGTTAATGGCAATTTCAGATGTCAAAAAGGTGCAAAAATTGGTGGGCACAGATAAAGCACTTAAGAGGTATTAGAGCTATTGCTACCAAACTCAAAGACTCCTATGCTAGGATAAGTTAATTGTGGAATGTGTTAGATTGACATTAAGTTACCTACCAACTTCAAGAAAATTTCTATGTAATGGACGTCCTGTACACAGTCCCTTACACAGAGGCACATCCCTTTTAGGTATTAGTTTGGCTCATAAGAGATCCAAAGGCTTAGCTGAAAAAAAAAAAAAAAAAAATATATATATATATATATATATAAATAATAATAATATAGAATCCATAAACTCCACAGAGTCAAGTATACCACCTTACACCACTACAGTTGTTTAAAAACTGTGGTCCCACAACCTATAAATACCTATAAAATGGCCAAGATCTTACTAAAGAAAACCAAGGATTTTGCATCCTGAGAGCTTGGCTTGGTAACTGTCAGATTGGGAGACACAAAATATATCTGGATGGAAAAGTGGGTTTATCAACTATAAATTGGCACTTGCCATGGGCACTTGCCATCTATCTCTGCTGCTGCTGCTGTTAAGTGGCTTCAGTCGTGTCCGACTCTGTGCGACCCCATAGACGGAAGCCCACCAGGCTTCCCCGTCCCTGGGATCCGTCTACCTCTACAGGGATTAAATCATGTGCTGCTTCTGCTGCCAATCTTCAACATCCCCTGAAAGGGGTTCAGGGTGGAGAGCAGAAATGAGCCGCTCTGTGCTCAGGAAAAACTGGCAGGACAGGTCATTAAATATTTTCAGGAGCTGATTTTATAAGCCCAATTCTTACATCTCCTCATATCTAGAAAAGCACTAAAATCCTCTGTGGTGATGACTGTTCCTTGTGACTATCAGAAAGCTTCATCAGACTAGCAGAAAATTTCTGGAAAAACATGTGCTTGGTTGCATGTATTCCTTCTTCACCAAAATCACATATATACTGACCTTTCCCACTGCCTCTTTGGAGCAGTTTCTCAGAGCTATCTGAGGTGCTGTCTCCTAAACTGCAGTCCTCATTTTGCCCCAAATAAAATTTAATTCACAACTCTCACATTGTGCCTTTTTTTTTTTTTTTAAGTCAACAGGTTGCACTCCAATTGTGGCTAAAGATATTCAAGAGTATTTATGAGGGGATCAACCTATAATATCATTTAAGGTACTGAATTCTTTGAAGAATTCAAAGCAACTGGCCTTAATTTACAAAACTTTACAAAACTAGAAGTCCCACTCCAGAGACAATTCAGAATTCACCTATTCCTTTTAGCAATCCCAAAACTTCCCCTGTTTATCTAAAACAGCTGGTATCAGCCTTTGTTGTTCAGTAGCTTAGTCTGTCTCTCTCTTTGTGACTCCATGGACTGCAGCCTTAGGAAACCAAAGTTCTTCTGAGAGGAATCTGCATCCCATTTCTCTACCTTTAAGATGTAAATATTCTACAAACTGCTGGGAAACAATTCTTATCAGAAGGAAAATTAGATCACTAGAAATTTGGCAAATGTCTTCTTCACAAATATTAGTAGAAAAAGCTTTAACCATCTGGGCAGATAAACTTAATTATTTATTCCAACTGCTTTTTTGTTTTTCCATAGCTAGTGACCTTTACATGTGTCTTTCTTTCTGTATGTGTGTGTTTTAGACGTGTTATTTTCTACATTCAGATGGTATTGCTAAAAATTAATTTGTAAAAAAGCTCTATTTAAATTTCTAAACCCAAACAATAATTTATATCAATTAAAGAAATAAAACAGAAGCCAATCCAAATGCTTCTCAAGTTCATGTGGTCTAGAACTAATCTTAAGTAAATAAAAGCTAGTTTGAGGTCCTTGGTTTACTTATAACAGGAACATGTTTAGAGTTATCAACACGTAATGTAATACAAACATACAACTTTTATTCTACCTGACCTAATTTTTAAAAACAAGTAGATTAAAAAGAAGTTAGATAAAAGTTTCTAGTTGAACTTTTAAAATGATTTCTCCTATTTTTTTTTGTAACCTGAAACCTTAAACTATTGCTAAGTATTGAGCTAAGTTAAATTCATTAAAAATTCAGATCACTTCCAAATAAAATACTGAAATGTAATTACTGAACATAGATTTATCCTTGTTTTATTTCATTTTATAGAGGAATTTAAAATATCTGGGTTTATTAGTAAACATGTTTTCTGCTACGCTGAGACTTCCTTATGAAAGATCACATTTCTAGAAATCATAAAAGATGTTTATAAATCTGCCAAACTACAGAATGCTAATGTAAAATACAGTTCATAACTTCTTACCTCTTAGTTTTCACTAGAAATTAAAAGTTTTAAGGGTTTAAAATTCTAATATATGCAACTAAAACTACTAGAAATAATAAGCAAAAAGGATTTTATATGCACTCAGAACTAGCAAAGATTGAAAAGAATTTAATCATGTACATGGTGTTTAATAGGAAAAACAAACTAGTGGGATTTTTTTGTGTGTGCTAAAAAGACAAAGTTTTATGGACTATTGGTCTGCTCTTGATATGCCACTCTAAAGGGTTTTTCTTAAAGTAATAGGACTTTAAAAGCAAAGACTATTTTTTATCAAAACAGTTGCCCACATTTCACACGGTCATCATCAGGTCTCTAGTTACTTAAAACCAAGTCTTCTCTTCTAAAAGAACTAATGGTTTTCTTTGCTGTTTTGTTGTTGTTCTAATAATTATGCAATTTTCCATATTTGCCTGCAAAGTCTCTAACTTTCCTTTGCTTAAATGGGTAACTAAATACTGTTTCACAGTGAATTATTGTTCCATTGAAACAAATGTTTAAAGCCTTTTTGACAAACCCCCCAAAAATCAAAGTCTAGGTGTAGTCCCTTTACCTTGAACTAACTTTGAAATTGTTCATAGGACTTTAGGAGCATAAAAAGATTTGTTTTCTTTTCATTAAAAGGAAATGTTAAAATAATTAGGTTTATTTGAATGTTAAATTACATGGGAAGTATTATCAAAGATGATGGAATTCTAAGCCTTCCTTATGTTGTAGCTGTATCAGTTAGTTCAGTTCAGTCACTCAGTCGTGTCCGACTCTTTGCGACCCCATGAATCGCAGCACGCCAGGCCTCCCTGTCCATCACTAACTCCCAGAGTTCACTCAAACTCATGTCCATCGAGTCGGTGATGCCATCCAGCCATCTCATCCCCTGTTGTCCCCTTCTCCTCCTGCCCCCAATCCCTCCCAGCATCAGAGACTTTTCCAATGAGTCAACTCTTTGCATGAAGTGGCCAAAGTACTGGAGTTTCAGCTTTAGCATCATTCCTTCCAATGAAGATCCAGGACTGATCTCCTTTAGGATGGACTGGTTGGATCTCCTTGCAGTCCAAGGGATTCTCAAGAGTCTTCTCCAACACCACAGTTCAAAAGCATCAATTCTTCGGCGCTCAGCTTTCTTCACTGTCCAACTCTCACATCCATACATGACCACTGGAAAAATCATAGCCTTGACTAGACGGACCTTTGTTGGCAAAGTAATGTCTCTGTTCTTCAATAGGCTATCTAGGTTGGTCATAACTTTCCTTCCAAGGAGTAAGAGTCTTTTAATTTCATGGGTACAGTCACCATCTGCAGTGATTCTGGAGCCCCCAAAAATAAAGTCTGACACTGTTTCCACTGTTTCGCCATCTATTTCCCATGAAGTGATGGGACCAGATGCCATGATCTTAGTTTTCTGAATATTGAGCTTTAAAAACGAACCTTTAACTCTTCTCTTTCACTTTCATCAAGAGGCTTTTTAGTTCCTCTTTGTTTTCTGCCATAAGGGTGGTGTCATCTGCATATCTGAGGTTATTAATATTTCTTCCGGCAATCTTGATTCCAGCTTGTGCTTCTTCCAGCCCAGCATTTCTCATGATGTACTCTGCATATAAGTTAAATAAGCAGGGTGACAATATACAGCCTTGAGGTACTCCTTTTCCTATTTGGAACAAGTCTGTTGTTCTATGTCCAGTTCTAACTGTTGCTTCCTGTCCTGCATATAGGTTTCTCAAGAGGCAGGTCAGGTGGTCTCGTATTCCCATCTCTTTCGGCATTTTCCACAGTTTATTGTGATCCACACAGTCAAAGGCTTAGCATAGTCAGTAAAGCAGAAATAGATTTTTTTTCTGGAACTCTCTTGCTTTTTCAATGATCCAGTGGATGTTGGCAATTTGATCTCTGGTTCCTCTGCCTTTTCTAAATCCAGCTTGAACATCTGGAAGTTTACGGTTCACATACTGCTGAAGCCTGGCTTGAAGAATTTTGAGCATTACTTTACTAGCATGTGAGATGAGTGCTATTGTGCGGTAGTTTGAGCATTCTTTGGCATTGCCTTTCTTTGGGATTGGAATGAAAACTGACCTTTTCCAGTCCTGTGGCCACTACTGAGTTTTCCAAATTTGCTGGCATATTGAGTGCAGCACTTTCACAGCATCATCTTTCAGGATTTAAAATAGCTCAACTGGAATTCCATCACCTCCACTAGCTTTGTCCATAATGATGTATAGTTATATGTTATAAATGTTCCAGAAATTATGTGAAATTCCTAGAAATTGATATGTCCTGGTATAATATTATTAATCATAAATCAAGTTTTTATTGAGATACTGTATATCACACAAAAAACCAAATTTCCTAGTCAACTCCATATCATAAACTCTCATCAGATCTTTAATAATGGGCATTTTTAAGTCTTTTGTCATTTAGATATATCAATTGTTTTACTCTGATGCTTTTGCAAAAGTGTGACTATCTGTAAACCAGATTGGATTCTGATCCATCGTCTTTTTTCAAGTATCTATCTACAGCTCTCCAAACTAACATTTCCGATTTTCTCTGACCCATCTGAGTCAACATCAGCAGGAACAAAGATGGCTCTTGAATCTCCTTGGAAGAGACTATACCAGGTCTTTCTCAATAAACAGATGGCAAACAAACTTCAGGGGCTCTAGTCTTAGGTACGTATCATACAGCTAAAGAAAGCTTATTCTAGACAAACATTAAAGACTTCCAAATCAAATTGACAAGCAAGAGAAGTGGCTAACATTGAGACAGAATGCTTCCTCCCAAGACACCAGATCAAGTCTTCATACTTTAATTAACATGAAACCCTCTTTTCTCTTTCTTTCCCATACTCTGGCATAGGCCTGGAAAGAAAATACCATCATTCATACCCTTCAGGCCATAGCTAAGGGGGAGGTAACCTTTGGATTCTAGGACAGTGTTTTTTTCCTAGTCTTAGGCTAGGAGAAAACCTAACCAATCCCTGGCTTGAATGTGCAAATACAACAATCCTTGCAATAAATCCATTTCCCCACCTTAAGAAAAGTGGCTTGTTCCCTGACGTGACTTACCTTTGCCTGAGGTAGTTATTATTCTCTTTGGGTCTATGAATGCCTAGATGAATGTCATCTAACTGGAAAATGCCTCTTAGGTTATTTAACTGTGCCCTTAACTTTCCACAAACCAACTAAGACAACTCATTGGTCAACTCCCCTGAATTTATATCATCAAGTTAGAAAGGACTTACCAGGAGGTGTTCATGATTCAAGACTTGTTTCCTTTATTGGGACATACTTCTCTGGTTAGGAATAAATGTAAGTAAGAATATGATCGGGGACCTCTCCTGAACTTTGGAAATAATGTAGAATCTGCTACTAAGGCAATAGCTGCCCACCACCACCATCTCAAATCCTACCATCTCTGGTCAAAGTTGTTCTTGATAATAGGAAAGCACTTGATTATCTTCTGGCTGAGCAGAGAGGTTCAGGGCTGTAGCCAGCACCAACTGGTACCCCTGGATTAACTCTTCTGGGGAAATTGAAATGCAATTAAATAACATCACTGAGCAAGCTACTTGGCTTAAAAAGGTGACTCTCTATATGGGGTCTTTCTTCGACTTATTTGATTTTAATTGGTTTGGGTCCTAGAAACCTGAAGAAAATGACCAGTTGAAAAACTGTGAACCTGAAGTAGTTGCCTACGGATATCACAGAGATTAAGCAAAGAATAAACAAACAAACAAAAAAAATGTGATGACCTGTAAACACCACACAGGATCAACAAAAGCAATGAGAACTACAGAGCAGAGGCAGGCAGTTGCACCGTGTCCCTGCTCAGTTGCTGAGCCGTGTCTGACTCTGTGACCCCATCGCCTGTAGCCTGCCAGGCTCCTCTGTCCATGAGGTTGCATAGGCAAGAATACTGGAGCGGGCTGCCATTTCCTCCTCCAGGAGATCTTCCCAATCCAGGGACTGAACCTGCGTCTCCTGCATTGGCAGGTGGATTCTTTACCACTAGTGCCACCTGGGAACCAATACTTTAAATTTTGATCACATTTTTCTATGAAGCTGAGAGTCCGATAAAAAAGGCAGACATTAAAAAAAAAGAGAGAGACCACAGGGTCCAGAGTAGAGTCACTTGTACTAAGCCAATGTCACCAAATCGAGAGTATGGGGAGGGGGGAGGGAGGAGGGTTCAGGATGGGGAGCACGTGTATACCTGAAATTTTTTTTAATTTTAAAAATAAAAAAAAAAAAGGAAAAAAAAAAGAAAAAAAAAAAAAACTAACCTAATTGCAGTTTCAAACCCCCAATTCCAGGAACCTTTAACCAATCACCCAGAATTACCTGGACAGCACTAAGTGAGGTATTCTGCCTAATAATCCCTTCCCTTTCAGAAGCTTGCCTAATACAATGTATTCTTTGCTAATTATTTTCTTTTACTGTCCCCTTCCCACGTTTAAAAAGCCTTCCTTTTCTTCTGCTCAGTAGGTAGAGCTCCTTTTGTTTGCTAGATGGGATTCTGGCCAATTCATGAATTATTTAATAAAGCGAATTTGATCCTTAAATTTACTTGGTTGCATTTTTTTTTTCATTTAACAAGTTAAATAATAAAGAAAATCAGAATAAGAATCAATTTTGTTTCCCCCACATTCATTCATTTATTTACTATCAAAATAAAGGAAATTCATCTTCTTCTCTTTGCAGAAGCCATTTTTATTACTCTAGAATGCAGTTGTGCAAAATAGTGAGCTTTACGACCTTATTAAAGAAAGGGTTATATTTAACTTTTATAGTGTAGCAGTCAAAAGGATCCATCTTCCTCACTATTTTACACTTAATATAAACTATTCCATTTCAAATCAATTCATGATGTAACAATATTGTCCATTGGAATTTATTTCTTCGATTATACTATCAATGTGTTTCACTTCTAAGTAGATTTGCTGCAGTTGAGAGTCTTTCTTTTGAGTAATCATTGACAAGGGTGTAAAAACACCTTTACTTAACAAACAGTTCTAGAAGGAAAACTACTAAATAAAAATGCTCCAAAATATTTAAAGAACTATCTGATGCTATATATATATTGTGAAAATATGAATGTTTTGTAACAATGATGAACGGAATAGATTCAAAAGAGTAAACCTAGGGTAGGCTGTAACTTTTCTCTTGAAAGTAAAATGATCTTAGAATAGCTCTGCTAAGATGAAGTACAGAGTATTAATCATTTTGCTGTAAGGCAATGATACAAAAGATATTTTGTTTTAGAAAGATAGATGTAAACTTTGTACAACAGAGATCATCATCATTCTTGCCAAATTACCTTTTGGAATCTCACAACTTCTGTTTGTCTCCATATAACTGGCACTTTCAGTGAAGTTCAATTCAGTCGCTCAGTCATGTCTGACTCTTTGCGACCCCATGATCCGCAGCACACCAGGCCTCCCTGTCCATCACCAACTCCCGGAGTCCACCCAAACCCATGTCCATCTAGTCGATGATGCTATCCAACCATCTGGCACTTTAATATATTATTATTTTAAGAATACAAGTTAAAGATGGACTTCTTTTGCAAACGCAGAAATTACTGGGCTTTCTTCACCTCTTTTGAAAACATTTTTCAGCGTGAGTTTTCCCAGAATATGCTTAAATTGATCACCTCAATCTTAACAGCTTGATGTGCTGTGCACTATTAAAACTAAAACATTTCCAAAACTGCTGCTGCTGCTGCTAAGTCGCTTCAGTTGTGTCCGACTCTGTGCAACCCCATAGAAGGCAGCCCACCAGGCTCCCCCGGCCCCGGGATTCTCCAGGCAAGAACAGTGGAGTGGGTTGCCATTTCTTTCTCCAATGCATGAAAGTGAAAAGTGAAAGTGAAGCCGCTTAGTCGTGTCTGACTCTCAGCGACCCCATGGACTGTGGCCCACCAGGCTCCTCCATCATGGGATTCTCCACGCAAGAGTACTGGAGTGGGGTGCCATTTCCAAAACTAGATTCTGTCAAATACTAGTTCTAGAAGACATAAACCGGTCCACTGCTCAAAATACGGTTCTTTGAATAAATTCATTTGGAAAATAAGCATGCTATATCTTCCTTTGGCATGCATGCATAACACACATTATTATCTTACAGAGCATCGAAATTTCTGAATGGGTGAAATTTGTTTCACCCATTTTACATGGAACATTCCATCCCCGTCCCATAGCTCTGTTAACATCCTGAGGAAGAATATCCTGCAAAACACTAACAGAGGAAATGCTGGCATAAATATGATGTGAGCATATACAGATAAGAATAAACTCTGCCAGGGCAACATTCTATGACAGGTGAGAATCTCCTAGATTGTGTCACACTAGGAATTGGAATGCTGACAGTAGTCATTAGATGAGGTTCTTTGAATCTAATAATATGTTAAAGAATTAGTCAACGTGTGAAAGATAAAGTCAAGAATGACTAAAGTTATAGTATTGAATATGTGTGTGTGTTGCGTACAAAGTATGATACTAGAATAATATAGACAAAATATAGCTAAACCCAATAGAGTTATGATACACACTTTAAATTTATTCTTAGTTGGGAGTTTAACTCTTTTTCAGGCACAATGAACAGAAATTATTTCCATTTTTGTCCAGCTGTTCCCTCTTTATACATAAATACATTAATCATATAAATACATAGTCTTCTAATTTTTCTTTTTGTCCCCTATAATTAGTAGTCTTGTCTTTTTTTGTAAGTCTGTAAGAGTGGTCACTTAATTCTATCAGGATAGTCATATCAATGTCATAAAATCCCACTTACGTTTTTAAAACCATATGTTGGTGCTTTCCTGGTGGTCCAGTTGTTAACAAGCCATCGTGCAATGAAGGGGACACGCGTTTGGTCCCTGGTTCCGGAATTTCCCACATGCCACGATGCAACTAAGCCCATGAGCCGTAACTACTGAGGCCACATGCTGCAAGCACTGAAGCCTGCACACCCAGAGCCTGTGCTCTGCAACAGGAGAGAAGCCACAGCAATAAGAAGCCTGCACACCACAGCAAAGAGTAGTCCCACTGCTGCAACTAGAGAAAGCCTGCGTGCAGCAATGAAGACCCACCACAGCCAAAAACTAAAAATAAATAAGTAAATCTGCAATAAATAAATAAACCACACGTCTACACTCACATACACACAGGGAGGAAGAGAGTTATAAAGTTTTCTTTTACATAATAATCTATGCATTTTAAGCTTATTAGATGTAGTTTTAAATGAAATTAAATTTACAAAACTGTTCACAGTAGTTCCATCTAGGGTTGATAATGGATGAGCACAGGGATATACTGTATGTTGAATTTTTTCTTTTAACAATCAGCATATATTGTTTTATAATTTGACAGAGAGCCAAAGTAACAGTAGAATTTACATTCTCCATCTACAAAAATTGAAAGTACAATATAAGGCCATGTTCAGGGCCTTCCCAGGTGGTGCTAGTGGTAAAGAACCCACTTCCCAAAGCAGGAGACATAAGAGACGTGGGTTCAATCCCTGGGTGAGGAAGAGCCCCTGGAGGAGGGCATGGCAACCAACTCAAGGATTCTTGCCTGGAGAATCCCATAGACAGAGGAGCCTGGTGGGCTAAGGTCCATAGGTTTGCAAAGAGTCGGACACAACTGAAGCAACTTTGCATGCATGCACACATAAGGCCACGTTCTAATACCTGCACTCCTTCCTGAAATGTGCTTTGTAAAAGGCCTGTCACCCCAAAGAGGCTCCTAGTGTCAGTTGTAAATGTGGCTTGTCTTACTTCATACCCTTTGCAATCCCGTGCTTTATCATTCCTCTGTCTTCTTTGCTCATTGACTTTGAACCCTGTGGTCTGCATTTGCCCAGTACTGCAGCAGTTGAGGGTGGGGGCGGGGAGGGGCGTTGATTTTCACACTTGATTCTTCCTGAAAGCAGATCACACGTATTATGCTATACTAGGCAATGAGATATCCAGGAAACACTATTTTACAAGATTTTTGAGAGCAGCAGCCCCAGGGTTTACTATATCACCAGTTGAGGCCTATGATTCTTGAACATTATCTTAGCACTGTGTTTGCTCAATAGAAATGAGCCACAGAGGTTGGCTAATAAATATTTATTAGTCAAATTTAAAAGGTTTTTTGTAGCATACAATTTGGAAATTAAATATTTTATATATGATTTACTTTATGGTTTTGACTTCCAGAATATCTAGTATATTTATTTGAATAATATCTAATACATTTATCTGAGTCTGGCAACATTTATTATACCTATCCCATGAACTTTGTATTGTAGGATATTTTACAAAGGCATTGCTTGTTGTTTGAGAAAATATAAACAAAATAAACTAAATATTCAGTGGCAATCCAGTAATTAAGTCTTCTTTTTCTTTGATGTCTATTTTTTCCATCATACCATGTGCTGCATGTGGAATCTTGTTCCCTGCTGCTGCTGCTAAGTCACTACAGTTATGTCCAACTTTGTGCGACTCCATAGACAGCAGCCCACCAGGCTCCCCCGTCCCTTGGATTCTCCAGGCAAGAACACTGGAGTGGGTTGCCATTTCCTTCTCCAATGCATGAAAGTGAAAAGTGAAAATGAAGATGCTCAGTCATGTCTGACTCTTAGCAATCCCATGGACTGCAGCCCATCAGGCTCCTCTGTCCATGGGATTTTTCAGGCAAGAGTACTGGAGTGGGTGCCATTGCCTTCTCCCTTAGTTCCCTGACCAGGGATTAAACCTGCTGCCCCTGCAGTGGAAGCACAGACACCTAACCACTGGACTACCAGGGAAGTCCCTGACTTCTATTTTGAATGAGCCTTACAAGGTTAATTTAGACAGGAAGGACATTGCGAACTAAGGGCCTGTGGTACTCACTCATGCATTTATTCTTTGAAAAACCACACAAAATTCATCCAATGACTTTTATGTTCATGCTGAAACCAGAAGAGGACTACTGACAATGTCTGTCTTCAGGTAGCTCCTAATCCAGTAAGGCATACATGGAAGTTTACGGTTACAAATACCAAACAACACCTTCCTCCTTGTCTTCCTTAAAAGCTAGTTAGCCCTCTATCCATTCCTGCCAAAGCATACACATGCTCCTTATTGCCTGTGTATACATTATTTTAACCTAGGGAATTGTCTTCAGGGTCTAGATCTGAATTATCAGGATTCTGCAGTCACCTATAACTCATGTTTCAGGCAACTGCCAGAATATACCTCAAATCATAAATTAAACATATATATCTAAGTTCTTTTGTTCAAGGTGAAAGAGTTTTGCCTCAGAACAAGAAAAGTTTTCCTTATATGGTCATAAAAAAATACTTTATTAAAAAAAATGGTCACTGGCCTCCTATATTTCCATAGAGTTTTTCTTAATTTGGATAGATGAATTTGCAAGTGCTTTGATTCTGTTCTATGGTTGTTTTCTAAAACTTTAGTGACCCTTGGGTTTTGATGCACTTTTCTTTTGTTTCCAATATATTCAACTATTGTGTGAGCATGCAGAGAAGTTTGTACTAAGGGTCTGTGCCAGTAGAAACTGCATTTCCAAAGAAGGAGATAGAAGATTTCAGGTGTGCTAGCAGAGTGGCTGAAATCATCTTAAAAGAAAAGCAACGTCATTCTAGCGACCACCTGAGTGTGAAAGACATTAACAAGGGAATTATTTTAAAAATAGATTTAAAAATTGCTATTTGGTAGGTAAATAGCACGGAAAGATGAGATGAAGGATTAAGAAACAAATGATACCTAGATAACAGAAACAAGTCCGAGGAGGACTGAATGGAAGAAATAGATAAAATGGTTTGCCAGAGGCAGCTGACAATCTGAATTTGACCAGCAGGGGGAGCGATGGTATCGCAGTTGTCAAATCACAGTTCTTGTAAGGAGAGGTTTCAGATTTATGGTTCTAGCAAGGAGGACACGTTAGTGATTCTTACTTTTGTAATAAACAACCCAGCTACAGGCACGGGGAAGGCGTTTTAATGATCTGTATCTCCTGAAGCACGATCAGCACATCGTCCGCTCTGCACACACTCAGTCTGTATCGCGTAGAGGTTTGATGAATTTACCTTCGGGCCAGTGTTTTTTCCTCCTGAAATTTATAGGTTTGGATTTGCAAAGAAGGCATCCTTCCTTATCTTTGGTTAATTGAGAGGATAAATTTCAGACATAGCTAGAACAAAATGATTCCAAACGGTGGAATAGGAAGCAAGAGATTTTTCGAAATATCAGAGATGCTTTATTTAGTCCTTTATGAATTTTTTCTAACTGTTTCAGCTGGCAGACTTGAATGACAACTGGCAGAGTGGGTGAATACATGTACATCAACTCTTCCATAATAACCTGCTCGACTTTTCTCGACTTTTCCTGTCCCCCATAAACAACTAGTTTCCCAGCCATGCAGGCAATGGCTCTCAAAAGTAACTCAGTGTTTTTATTCCTGTCTGTGCATGTCTGCATGCTAGGTTGCTTCAGTCCTTTCCAACTCTTTGCAACTCTCTGGACTGTAGCCCACCAGGTTCCCTCTGTCCATGGGATTTCCCAGTTAAGATTACTGGAGTGAGTTGCTAAGCCCTCCTCCAAGGGATGTTCCAGACCCAGGGACTGAACCTACATCTCCTCTGTCTCCTGCACTGGCAGGGAGGTTATTTACCACTGCTGTCACCTGGGAAGCCCACTCTTATCTATATTCTTCCTCAGAATAGATGACTAGGTTTAGGCTCAATGAATTGTAATTTTGTCCCCTAGCTCCTTCATAATTTAAAAGTCTGTGGGCACCAAGAAACCTGCTCATCTTCTTTTTAAGCTACCAAAATATTTCTAATGAGTCAGCTCCCCATATGCTCCTGGAAAGATAGAGATGTGGGAGCCCACAGAACATCATATCTAAGAGGCATCTCTCAGCTACTGCTGCTGCTGCTAAGTCACTTCAGTCGTGTCCGACTCTGTGTGACCCCATAGACGGCAGCCCACCAGGCTTCCCCGTCCCTGGGATTCTCCAGGCAAGAACACTGGAGTGGGTTGCCATTTCCTTCTCCAGTGCATAAAAGTGGATAGTGAAAGTCAAGTCGCTCAGTCATGTCCAACTCTTCACGACCCCATGGACTGCAGCCCACCAGCTCCTCCGCCCATGGGATTTTCCAGGCAAGAGTACTGGAGTAGGGTGCCATTGCCTTCTCTGTCTCTCAGCTAAGCACTCCCCTAAAGTGAAATGAATTACTGTAATTCAGTACACTGTGTTAGTTTCAGTAATGCTGAAGAAGCTGAATTTGAACTGTTCTATGAAGATCTACAAGACCTTATAGAACTAACACCCCAAAAAATCTTTTTATTATAGGGGTCTGAAATGCAAATGTAGGAAGACAAGAGATACCTGGAGTAACAGGCAAGTTTGGCCTTGGAGTATAAAATGAAGCAGGGCAAAGGCTAACAGAGTTTTGCTAAGAGAACCCTTTGGTCATAGCAAACATCCTCTGCCAACAACACAAGAGACAACTCTACACATGGACATCACCAGATGGTCAATACCGAAATCAGATTGATTATATTCTTTGCAGCTAAAGACGGTGAAGCTCTATACAGTCAGCAAAAACAAGACTAGGAGCTGACTGTAGCTCAGATCATGAACTCCGTATTGCCAAATTCAGACTGAAATTGAAAAAAAAGTAGGGAAAACCACTAGACCATTCAGGTATGACCTAAATCAAATCCCTTATGATTATACAGTAGAAGTGACAAATGGATTCAAGGGACTAGATCTGATAGAAAGAGTGCCTGAAGAACTATGGATGGAGGTTCATGACATTGTACAGGAGGCAGTGATCAAGACCATCCTCAAGAAAAAGAAATACAAAAAGGTAAAATTATTATCTGAGGAGGCCTTACAAATAGCTGAGAAAAGAAGAGAAGTGAAAGGCAAAGGAGAAAAGGAAAGATATACCCATTTTAATGCAGAGTTCCAAAGAATAGCAAGGAGAGATAAGAAAGCCTTCTTCAGTGATCAGTGCAAAGAAATAGAGGGAAACAATAGAATGGTAAAGACTAGAGATCTCTTCAAGAGAATTACAGATACCAAGGAAAGATTTCATATAAAAATGAGCACAATAAAGGAGAGAAATGGTATGGACCTAATGGAAGCAGAAGATATTAAGAAAAGGTGGCAAGAATACACAGAAGAACCATACAGAAAAGATCTTCATGTCCCAGATAAACATGATGGTGTGATTACTCACCTAGAGCCAGACAATCTGGAATGTGAAGTCAAGTGGGCCTTAGGAAGCATAACTACAAACAAGGCTATTGGAGGTGATGGAATTCCAGTTGAGCTATTTCAAATCCTAAAATATGATGCTGTGAAAGTGCTGCACTCAATATGCCAGCAAATTTGGAAAACTCAGCAGTGGCCATAGGACTGCAAAAGGTCAGTTTTCATTCCAATCCCAAAGAAAAGCAATACCAAAGAATGTTCAAACTACCACATAATTGCATTCATCTCACACGCTAGCATAGTAATGCTCAAAATTCTCCTAGTCAGGATTCAACAGTATGTGAACAGATGTTGAAGCTGGATTTAGAAAAAGGAGAGGAACCAGAGATCAAATTGTCAACATCCTTTGGATCATCAGAAAAGCAAGAGCTCCAGAAAAACATCTATTTCTGCTTTATTGACCATGCCAAAGCCTTGGACTGTGTGGATCACAACAAACTGTGGAAAATTCTTAAAGAAATGGGAATACCAGACCACCTGACCTGCCTCCTGAGCAATGTGTATGTAGTTCAAGAAGCAACAGTTAGAATTGGACATGGAACAACAGAGTGGTTCCAAATTGGGAAAGGAGTACTTCAAGGCTGTATATTGTCACCTAGCTTATTTAACTGTATGCAGAGTATATCATGTGAAATGCCAGGCTGGATGAAGCACAAGCTAGACTCAAGACTGCAGGGAGAAATATCAATAACCTCAGATACGCAGATGACACCATCCTTGTGACAGAAAGGGAAAAACTAATGAGCCTCTTGATGAATCTGAAAAGGAGAGTGAAAAAGTTAGCTTAAGACTCAACATTCAGAAAACGAAGATCATGGCATCTGGTCCCATCACTTCATGGCAAATAGACGGGGAAACAATGGAAACAGTGACAGACTATTTTGGGGGGCTACAAAATCACTTTTCATATATAATTAAGACATTTACTCCTTGGAAGAAAAGCTATTACCCACCTAGATAGCATATTAGAAAGCAGAGACATTACTTTGCCAACAAAGGTCCATCTAGTCAAAGCTATGGTTTTTCCAGTAGTCATGTATGGATGTGAGAGTTGGAGTATAAAGAAAGCTGAGCGCCAAAGAACGGATCCTTTTGAACTGTGGTGTTACAGAAGACTTTTAAGAGTCCCTTGGACTGCGACAAGATCCAAGCAGTCCATCCTAAAGGAGATCAGTCCTGAATATTCATTGGAAGGGCTGACGCTAAAGCTGAAACTCCAATACTTTGGCCACCTCATGGGAAGAACTGACTCACTGGAAAAGGCCCTGATGCTGTGAAAGATTGGAGGCAGGAGGAGAAGGGGACGACAGAGGATGAGATGGCTGGATGGCACCACTAGGTCAATAGACATGAGTTTGAGCAAGCTCCGGGAGTCAGTGATAGGCACGGAAGCCTGGAGTGCTGCAGTCCATGCTGTAGCAAAGAGTCAGACACAACTGAGTGACTGAATTGAACACTGTGTTAGTTTCCTCAGGTTGTGACAACAAGTTTCCACAAACCGACTGGCTTAAAACAGCAGAAATGTATTCTTTCACTGCTATAGAAACTAGAAATTCAAAGTCAAGTTGTCAGTAGGGCCACATTCCCTCTGAATGCTCCTCAGAAAAACCCTTCATTATTTCTTTCTACCTTCTTGGTGGTGGCTGGCAATCCTTGGCATTCCTTGGTCTGTAGACACATGAGCCTAAACTCTGCCTCCTCTTTCATATCATTTTCATTTTTTGTCTGTATTTTCTCTTCTTTTTTTAATAAAGACATCAGTTAGTAAATTTAGGGCCCACTTTCCCTGGTAGCTCAGCTGGTAAAGAACTTGCCTGTCAATGCAGGAGTCACTGGAGATGCAGGTTCAACTCCTAGTTCAGGAAGATCTCCTGGAGAAGGAAATGGAAACCCCCTCCAGTACTCTTGCCTGGGAAATCCCATGAAGAGGGGAGCCTGGCAGGCTCCAGTCCCTGGGGTCCCAAAGAGTTTGATATGACCGAGCATACATTCACATAGGGACATATACGCTAAAATCCATTATGACATTATTTCAACCCTTAACTAATTATATCTGCAAAGAGCCTATTTCCAAGTAAGATCTTAGTCTGAATTTCTGAGTAGAGATAAATTTTGGGGGGACACTATTCAACCCACTACATGTGCATATTAAATGTAAATAAAGATTATTTTTGTTGATTTAGATCGGAAGAAAAAAGGAGACAAATTAACCAAATACTATTATGTTGAAGATGCTAATAGGGAGAAATAAATATTTAAAAAACAAATACAAATATGCTCTCATCAAGAGCTTACTTTCTATTCATTAATGGAGTTATAATGAAACTGAAAATAACTGCCATACGTATAAACTGAAAAACTTGACTGTTCAGGATCAAAATTATTTTGTTTGGGTAAACACATTATAATTGTACCATTCAAATTATGCCTGTGTAAGAGCCAAAGAGAAGTGGGGAGGGGGAAAGTTATAGACTAGCATTCCAGTAGAACTACCCATTTGTAGTACAACATTGGCAGATATTTACTTTCTCTGGGACTTTGTTTCCTTATATTAAAAATTGAACAGATAATAATACCTTCAAAATTATCAGGAAATGTGTAGAGGCAAGGGATTGAGGAGGGGACACCATCAATATTACTATACTTGCCTCCTTTTCTTTCACTTCTTCAAGTATTCAGGCTCTTTCTGACCTCATAAAGCATATTGTAGGGTGCACAAATTTCTGCTGAATTGTTATTTCGTAAGATAATAGCACTAGGTGTTTTCAAGTATTGTCATAACAATAATTTATCTTGAAAGGTTACATAGAAATCATGGAAATAGATTTTTTAAGAGGGGGAGAAAGTTCAATACTTAGTTGTTTTCCATGGTACCAAACACCCAGCCTACTGAACAGTTCATTTATTTGACAAATATTTATTGAACAGCTAAAGCTCTTAGCACAGTACTTGGCATACATTCACTTATTTATTTTTCATTCAGCAAACATGAATTGTACGATTACTATGGGCCATTATTATGCTGGACATGGACCCTGCTCTCATGGAGTCCAGGAAACAGATATCATTAATCAAATAAGCATGTAAAGGTAGCACCATAGGCATGATAAGAAATGTTAAAAGAGAATTAAATGTGTTAGAGCAAAATATTTTCACCTAATTAGATATAGCAGGTTGTTTCCTGAAGAAGTAAAAAATGACCAGAAATCTGAAAGATAACGGCAATTAACTAGGGAAAGAAGGTGAAGAAATGATGTTATATGTGGAAGAAACAGATGTATAAATGTCTATGGTAGAGAAGTCCCTATAGCACCTAAGTTGGACTCTCTAAACCAGAGCAGAAAAAGCAATAGAGAACGTGGTATAATATGAGGCTAGAGGAGTAGGTAAGAAATGAACTTTGAACATTAGGGTAGGTGAGGTTCGTTAATTTTGTTTTAAGCCTAAGGGAAGAAGGAAATGGCAACCCACTCCAGTATTCTTTCCTGGAGAATCCTGTGGATGGAGGACCCTGGTGGGCTGCTGTTTATGGAGTCTCACAAGAGTCAGACACAACTGAAGCGACTTAGCATGCAATAGGATGACATTAAAGATTTTTAAGCAAGGGAATGAAATGTTCAAACTTGGCAATGGAAAGATCATTCTTAATGCATTTGAGTCAGAGCAGGACAATAATAAATGTAAGTGAACCAATTTGGGAAGCTATTGGAGTAGGTGAAATAAGCAGCTTGGACCAGAAAGTCATGTATATAGAAGGTGAGAGTCAGAGGATTGGATACGAAAGTAAAGAGAGCTAACCTGAGTGGCTGTAAGATTTTTCATTTGCTGAACAGGATGGATGATACTGCTACTCACTGAGAAAAGAGCACTGGAAGAGGACCAGGTATTTGGGGGAGATGAGCATGAATTGAGCAATGTGGAATATGACGTGTCTTTTGAGATACTGCAGAAGAAATATCACATAGGCAATTTAGTAAAGGGATCTGGGGCTCAGAAGAGAGGTCTAGACTGTAGTTATTAATATGATAAGGGGCTTCCTTGGTGGCTCAGCGGTAAAGAATACTCCTGCCAATGCAGGAAATGCATGAGACACAGGTTTGATCCCCAGGTCTGGATTATCCTCTAGAGGAGGAAATGGCAACCTACTCCAGTATTCTTGTCTGGAAAATCCCATGGACAGAGGAGCCTGGTGGGCTATAGTTCATAGAGTTGCAAAGAGTCGGACATGACTGAAGCGATTGAGTACTCACACAATCTGATTAAGGTTGCTTACAGTGACTATACAGAAAGAGAAGAGAGATCTAAGGATTAAAACATATACCTATATGAGACAGACTGTGAGAGCTCTTTTATGTCTTTTAAATGTCATTTGCCAATAATATGATTTAAAATCTGAAGGAGATTTAATGTAATAAATTATTAAAACCTAAATCAGTCTTATAAGTAAATCAATAAATAGAATAAAATTTCCCTTTACATTTTTGACTTTTCCAAGTTGGACTAAATCTTGAATCAACTTATTTCAATTCAACATATTCCATACATACTTACTGAAAGTCCACTCTGCCAGGCATTGTGTTAGGCATAGTCAGTTCCCAGAGGCTATAGTAAGAGATTTCACAAGTAAAGGTATAACTACAGAGCAGGGGAAGTGTTAGACTACATGTGTTAAGGAACCTATAGTTATATATAGTGTGGAAGTAATCGTGTGATATTTTAATGGGATTTGGCATAAAGGATTAAGGAAGACACTAAGAAGAAGTAATTTTTAAGCTGAACCTTGAAAAATGAATAGAAAGAAGCCAAGTAAACAGGGGAAAGGAAAGATTCCAAGAACATAGAAGAGTATATTCAAAGGTCCAAAGTCAAGAGCATGATGCTTTCTGAGAAATAAAAGCACTTTGATATGACTAGAATGGGTGGAAAGCTTCATTTCAAAAAGTGGGGAGAAGCTAAATCAGAAATGTCCAAATGAAGTCCTGTTTCTTTCTGTGTTAGTTACTCAGATGTCTCCAACTCTTTGGGACCCCATGGACTATAGCCCACCAGGATCCTTTGTCCATGGAATTCTCCAGGCAAGAATATTGAGTGGGTTGCCATTCCCTTCTCCAGGCGATCTTCCTGACCTAAGGATCAAACCCGGGTCTCCTGGACTAAAGGCAGATTCTTTACCATCTGAGCCACCAGGGAAGCCCAAAGTCCTGTTTGGCTTCTGTTAAATATTTGGCAAGAAGACTCTTCCCAAATTTATAATTGAGGGGATTCATCAGATGAAAATATAAACACCTTAATAATGATACAACAGTCCTGGAAGCATTGCACATTGATATAGAGAAAAATGTTTCTCTAATTGAAGACATTGCATCTAATCTTCATGCAGTATCTAAACAACACATTGGTACATCGAAAATCCCTTCTACCCACATGAATATTTGCTTTTCTTCTTTTGAGCTACAACTCTGTTAATCTGTTGACTCATACTTTTAAAATAAGTACTTCCTCCTCAAAGTGAGGTTTTAAAGTGATGAGGACCAACACTCACATGACATTTTAATATTAACCAGGCTTCTTGTGTAAAGTTCTGCACTTATTCTATCTCAACAGCACGGTCTCATGAACAATACCAGCCATTATCTGATGTGAAGAGTGACTGGTGATGACAGCTTAGTCTGGAAGACATCCAGCTATCTGAGGTGCAAATAGTACTTGAAAACAGCTGTGCTTAAATGAATTCTTTCTTATATACTGATCAGACGTAGCTGAAACCAAATTTCCCAAACGCAGTACATTCTTTTTTCTTTCAAGCAGAGATCAGAAATCTTTCCATCAATTGTAAATTTCTGCAACCTGAGGCATTGATAATTAAATAACTCTATTATTTATGAGAAACATTAAGAAAAATACTTTTAAAGGAAGGAAACAATTGGAAATATATATATATATATACACACACACACAAACATATATGCTAGTTACATTACTGATTTCCCCCTTTCCTAAAATTAAATGAATTCTTCATTCACTATTATAAACTAAATATTTCCTTTGAGTCCAATTAGCATTGCTGAAAGAAAAAGCAAATCAAGGCTCTGTTCAGCATGCATCAATGTCATGGAAAATCAGGTCTTTTATTCTGGCTTTAATAACTGCAGCTTGATTAGAGGCAAAGAAAAGGCTATGAAGAGAGAAGGGGGGAAAGGAGAAGGACTGCCAAATTAGTTCTATAAGAATTCTCAACCTGTCTGCTCTCTGGCTCACTATTCAAATGCTAATTGAGGCTTTTGGTAAACAGAATGGGTAATCACGGAAGACAAAAACAGACACAGAAAACAAATGAAATATCACACCTTATCCAAAGCAGCATGGCATTTTTCTGATAAGCTTTGCAAGACTTAAAATATTAAGTCCTTGGGTCTTATTTTTTTTTCTGGATAGAATATAATTAATATAATAAAATAAATATTACATAATCAAATAAAAAATGACAAAGAACTGCTTTGTTTCAACAATGAAACCAGTCATGTTATAATTAGATAAGAGGATTTATATTCACAGCTATAAACATGAAAGTAGACCATGAGGCTGGATAAAGGCAAGTTTTTAATTCTTAAAAATTAATTACATGGCATTACTCTTATCAGTACACAGAATGCATTAATTATACAATTAATAAAAAGATGAAAGGGCTGTGTTTTTTTAAAAATTTTTTTGGCAATTGTAATGCACAAGGGGACATTTGTTTTTATACCCAAAATTGTCCTTCAGGCATTTCTATAATCTTCTTACCAGGCAATGTCAAGACCTTAAACCAGTTAGTAGGAATACTGAATGGAGTGGGTCTTCATGTTAGCGCTTAAACACATTTCAGAAAGGTTGTGGATTTCCATGTAATTGGGATCTAAGGTGTAATAGGTTTAATTTGAGGTCCTCTTTAAAAGAACAACAGGAAAAGGCATCTTCAGCAACGTCTAATAGCTAGTAAGAAGAGACAATGGGCTTCCTTAAGGATGAAAAAGTGATTATCTTAGTACAGCAGTCATTTCTTTGAGTGCCTCCATCATCAGCATGGCACCAAAAATGCCTTGTGTGTGCTACCAATTTATCCTTGGAAACATCACAGAAGAAATGTGGTAGTGAAGACAGCTGGTTCTCAGGAGCAGAGCCACAGGCCAAGCCCATTTTAACAAACTCTGAGGGATTATCCAAATTCTCTTGCTATCTTGCAACTATGTTTTATTGACTATTACTTGGAATGAATGGTCAATCAGCCAAGGCTAGGAAATCTGTTTTTGTTACATAAAAATTGTTGATGTAATGTACAGCGGGACAACACAGTCATATTGGAAAAGTATTTGACTTAGTTGACCTGCCAGGAACATTGTGTGTGCAAAGAACACTCTACAACTTCATCTCACCTGAAAAGATGTCTTTCAGCTACTTTAAGACTATGTTGTGAACACGTGAAGAAAATACTGAAATAGACTTTAAATAATCCCAGGCATTTATAATTTTAGAACAAACCTGGAGCGATATCCCCTCTGTAATAACAATGACTACTTCGCTGTTTGGGATAGAGAAGGGGGAAAGCCCTAAAAATAGAAAATATAAGATCACAATTAGTGCTGGTATCTAAGAAGTGAATAAGGAGCAACCCACTTCCTCCTCTCCCATTATCTCTACCAGTCCCCAGTCTTTGATTTGAATTATTAGTATAAAGTGATATCAAAACTCAGCTTCAACTCCCTTTCTATGTAAATCTGATTGCATAGGCTATGATCCCTAAATATTCAGAAATATAGGATCTACTATGCGTCTCTACTGCCAATTCTACCTGCCCTCAACCCCAAGCCACCCACAGACCTACACACACTACAAATACTGTTTGTCTTTCCTGTAACCTGTCATCTTACATCTTGTTGCTTTCTGCTTTTCTGTCCCTAGGCATATCAACAGTCCAAGGTTAATGATGAGGCACCTTGGGAAAGTGGTGTTTGTTTAGCTTAACGTAATGTTTTAAATGTCTTTCTGTGTGTGGCAGTCTCATTGCTTCTAAAACAAAACCCATCTGCAACTAAACCTGCATTCCATATTAACACCTCAGACACATTGCTGTAGTTTTGTGGGGGTTTTTTTTGTCATCCTGTCCTGGTTGAAAAATTATATGTGAGACTGGAGGTGGCAAACAATAGATTCAGCTTGATGGGTTCAAACTTTGAAAATCACATTTCTCCAAGCCTTATTATCAAAGTGATGTGCTGTAGCAGCATGTCCTTCCTAAGTTTCCTGAATTCCTGGTAAATAGACTAAAGGAACTGGGTATTTAGCCAGAGCTCACTTATAATTCTCTTGGAATTATAAATATGGATTTTAGTCATGTTCATTTATGAGGTTTTCAATTCTTATGAGAGTAGGTAACAAAAATTTCCCCTAGATATTACGAAATTCTTTACTTTACAGAGATGAATTTGTTCACAGTATCAAATAGGGAAGACCTTTTATTTCCAATTATCTGTCTCACAGTTAAGCTAAAAGGGGAGAGTAGCTGTCACCAGGGCACATATTTACCCCCCGTCCCCCACCCCACTCTGTGTCTAAGTAGGTAAGTAGGCTGTGGCTCTCTTTGGATAGTGTTGTTGATGTTCAGTAGCTAAGTTATGTCCCACTCTTTGCAACCCCATGGACTGCAGCACGCCAGGCTCCACTGTCCTTCATTATCTCTCAGTTTGCTCAAATTCATGTCCACGGGGTCAGTAATGCTATCTAACCATCTAATCTTCTCCTGTCCCCTTCTCCTTTTACCTTCAATCTTTCCCAGCATCAGAGTCTTTTCCAATCAATCAGTTCTTTGCATCAAGTGGCCAAAGTATTGGAGCTACAGCATCAGTCCTTCCAATGAATAAAGAAAGAAAGAAAAGAAATACCTCAATGAATATTCAGGGTTGATTTCCTTTGGGATTGACTGGTTTGATCTCCTTACTGTCCAAGGGACTCTCAGAGCCTTCTGAGCACCACAATTTGAACATGGTTAGCCCTCAGCCTTCATTATGGTCTGACGCTCATGTCCGTACATGACTACTGGAAAAACCATAGCTTTGACTATGCAGACCTTTGTTGCCAAAGTGCTGTCTTTCCTTTTTAATACTCTTTCTAGGCTTGTCATAGGTTTCCTTTCAAGGAGCAAACACCTTTTAATTTCATGGCTGAAGTCAATATCCTCAGTGATTTTGGAGCCCCAAAACACAAAATCTGTCACTATTTAAATTTTTCCCCATCTATTTGCCTTGAAGTGATGGGACCAGATGCCATGAGCTTAATTTTTGAATGTTGACTTTCAAGCCAGCCTTTTCACGCTACTCCTTCATCATCATCAAGAGACACTTTAGTTCCTCTTTACTTTCTGCCATTAGAGTGGTATCCTCTGCGTATCTGAAGTTGTTGATATTTCTCCTGGCAATCTTGATTCTAGCTTGTGACCACTGCACCACCTAGGAAGCTCTCTTTGGCCAGTGACATGGGGCCAAAAGAGTCTATTGCTTTCTTACTAACACTTTAAGATCCAATGGTCGATTCATCTCATTTCCTTTCCCTTGCCAAGTAAATTCTGGGAGTTCATTTAAAATGGAGTGTCCACAGGCTTCGGATTCCCAGGTGGTGCTTCTGGTTAAGAATCTATCTGCCAATGTCAGAGATGCAAGAGACATGGGTTCAATCCCTGGGTTAGGAAGATCTCCTAGAGAAGGAAATGGCAACCCACTCCACTGTTCTTGCCTAGAAAATCTCATGGACAGAGGAGCCCAGTGGGCTACAGTCAAGGGGGTCGCAAAGAGTCAGGCACAACTGAACAACTGAACATGCATGCATGTCCACAAGCTTAGATTAGCGGGTAACGATAGTTCATTGAGATTCTACTGGCCCTGACTGAGAATGAAAACAAAACAAAAGAAAACATAATACAAATGCAGTTGGTTGGGTTAACCCACTGAGATTTGAGAACCGCTTGTTTCATAGGGGAACTTGGAACATTCTACCTAATATCATTAGAGACCAAGCTTATATAAGAATAATTTCAGATTCTTAGTGATCTTCGAGAATAGTTCTATAGATTGGCTACAAACCATATCCTCACACATTCAGTTAGGCTGATAAAAGAGAGATTTCATTAGTACCCAGCACTGTGCTAAGAGTCTTATCTGAATTATCATATATGATCCTCACAAGAGGCACTGTTGAAATTAGAACTCCTTAGTGTCAAAATTCTGAGCCCCATGTATTAGATATTTAGTTCAGTATATTTAGCTCAGTATATTAGTTCAGATATTTAGCTTAGTATATTTAGTTAAGAGTTTAAAAAAATGAATATGAATTCATTTTTAAGAACAGAGAAACATACACCATCAGTGTACAGCCACTTAACATTATCATTTTTATGACAGCCCTGAAGACAGTATTTTAAGCCAATGCTATTTGCTAAAGTGTATGTCTAAAAGGACCATTAGAAGAGACAAGAATCAAGCCTCCTTGGGTTTTCAGTAATAATGTGCTGAGAAGACAAAACAATTGTTCTCACAAATATGCTTATTTAAGATCATTATAAAACTGTGTTTCTCTTTTTCAAAGATTATATTTTGAGAGCTAAAAGATCACCCTGTCATATTTGGCCACATAGAAGTGGCTTTACTTCACATAAGGACAAATAGCTATTTATTTTGAAGTTGTGTATGCTATACTTGGGTTTACCATGTGGCTCAGTGGTAAAGAATCTGCCTGACAATGCAGGAGATGCAGGTTCAATTCATGGATTGGGAAAATCCCCTGGAGAAGGAAATGGCAACCCACTCCAATATTCTTGCCAGGAAAATCCCATGGACAGAGGAACCTGGCGAGCTGCAGTCCATGGGGTCTCAGAAGAGTTGGACACAATTTAATGACTAAACAACAACAATGCTATATTTTATAATCATAACCTCTATTCTCAAAATAAGCTCTCTTGGCATATCTTTTGGATTTGAACTGGCAACATGGATATACGAATCTATATATTCCAATATTTCTGCATTGTGTATATGTGTGTTATAAAATACAGAGACTTATTCTCTCACTTCAAGGAAATGCTCATAGAAAAATCTAAACTTTCAAACAATCAAATTAGAGGCCAATTATTCTGGAAATTATTAAGAATATGCATCATCACATTAATATTGGATGTATCCTGTGCAGGTAAACAATTGAGAAAAACCTTTACTTCTCTCTCTTTTATTAAAACAAACACATATATGGATAGCTCAAGGGCAAAATGCTTTGAAGATTGATTTCTCAGATTCATTCTGTTTTGGAGAAGTGCCCTTACCAGTAACTCAGAACAAATTGAGTAAGCATTTCATCATGAGAAGATAGGCTAGTGTGGGAGAAATTTAATACGAAGTATTTCATCCAGATTGCTGATTCAATCCAGATAAAGCTGAGTAACTTTGATTTTTGCTATTCAAACTGTGAAAATTTTTAGATTTATATAATTTATTTAGCCTTCTTCCATTATTCTGGATAAAGATTTTATGGATGTTGTTTGGTGAATCCACTCTATCAGGCTATATATTATCTATAGAAATATTTTCATCTATAATTTTTTGTCAGCATGTGATTATAGGCTTTATCCATGTGCCAAGGAAATTGAAATATGCCTAAAAAACATGAGGACATATAAAACAGTTTATATTCTCCTGTCTTTGTACTGCTCCAAACTCAGCTGAAACTTCTCTGCTGCATGCCACTGACACCCTCCATTCAATGTGGATAGACATTGTGCAACATTCTGAATGTACCATATTTTTTTTCCATATATAGTTCCTCTTACCTGATATATCCTTCTTTATCCTTCTTAGACTCTCCCAATGTGGGTTAGGTCCAGGGGCTCTTCCCAACCCATGGATAAAACCCAGGTCTCCCACATTGTGGGTAGATTCTTTACTATCTGAGCCACTAAGTAATATTTTAAGAGAAAAAAAGGGAACTGAAAATTACAGAGACTAACTTAACAAGCCTCATGTCTCAACAACCATAATTATTCATTGGTCACATTTTGTCATAATCATCTTGCTTTTTTTTTTTTTAAGTAAAAGAATATTAAAACCCTCCCTCTTGTCACTTGTTTCTTTGCCATGCCATATTAAGAGGTTTTCTTCTTGGGCAGGTAAAGCTCAGTTCCCTTCTCAACCTTCCATTTGCAGAGCTCAGTGCGAAATGAAGATGTGGAGCCCCTGCAAGAGGCAAGGAAGTCAAACTCCCCTTCCTATTAACCTACTATCTCAATCCAAGGTTGAGAAGTTCCAGGACTTGAAATCTCTGTGATGGAACACAACCTGTACCTAAATCAGGGATGAGTAAGAGGCCCTGCCATATCCCACCATTAAACACACCGTGATTAGACTGCTAGCTCAATTCAGAGTAGGAATGGCTGCTACTACATTTATCATGTCTACACAGGAAGGCGGAAGGGTGATTAACAATTCTACATGTCAGAGCAGGGCAAGCTACATGGAAATCCCACCCATGCAGCTGCACAAGTCCCTGTGCCCAGAAAGGTGCCATGCTTAGAGTTTAATGATCTGTAATAGCTATCTACACTTTCTGTTCTACAAAATCTGCTTGACTGATTTCTTGGACAGTAGCTACTCTTTTACCTGAGGTCCCCTAACAGACTCACACTTTATACTGAACACTCATATCCATACTTTCTGTTAAAATTCCCTACTTACACCCAAAGCCTATTGACCACCTGTGACCAACTGCAATCTGTATCTTTCTCCAATCCATCACTTTTTCTTTCACCTCATTGAGCTGTTGGCTCATCATGTTAGCTGAGTTTATCCCCAACTGTACATGTTTATATCTGTTGGTTTTTCAATAATCAGTTTCTTTGAACTGCTTGTTCAACTAACATTTAAACTTGCCTTATTCCTAAAATTCATTTCATAAGAAGTTATGAATGTTCTTATTTTTACCTGTTACTTTTAGTTGTATACATGTGTGTGTGTTACATGTAAGTTCAGAGCTTTTTATTTATCTATGTGCTCTATTGTTTGGACATTAAATTCTAGAGCAAGAACTGATATATTATCAGGAAGCATTTAACAGGAGGCTTCCTGTGTGCTGTTTTAGATCTGTCAGGAATCCTCTGTTCCTTATTAATTCCTGAATATGCAGGAATTAAGAGGAGAGGCAAGCCTCTCCCCAAGCATGTCCTTTGTTAGTTTTTCTATATGGTGATAAGTACCCACTTCCTTTTTATGAACTATATGGTAAAAGTGATTATTTACAACACTCTCTTTCATATGGATGACCTCGTGTTTCCTTGATAATTTGTAAGTTTTTATTTTATCTCTGCTGAAAATAGCTGTTTTGTAAGACAGTATAAAAACTCACACAGTGTTGAATAAAACAGCTCTGTTCCATCAGAGCTTTGGTCCCCGTGTCTTGCTTTCCCTCTCTCCCTCTCTCTCTCTATCTGTCTCCTTTTCAGGCTGATCCCCTGGAGTGCAGAGGCCCTCCAGGTTCACTTTCCTGCCCAGGCTTCTAAGACCCTCTCAAGAAGGTGCTCCGTGCCTTCACCCTCTTAAGAGGGTGCCTGAGGCCTTCATGAACAGAGCAAGCCCCATGCAGGGGCTTTATTGGCTTTCTGCATAAACCAAGGAATATCAGTCTCTTTTTCTCTCCTTTACTTTCTTATCGGTTGACTCCGGACCACCAGGTTCCAGTCCATTAAAGGACCTCAACAATATATTGCCTATAGTTCAGAGTCTCACATAGTAGATGCTCAATAAAAATTTAATGGCTAAATGAAATTAGTACTTGAACCTTCTTAGATGTAAAAGATAATCTAAATGTACAACTTTTACAATAAGTTCTATAACATAGCTAAATTAACCACTTTAATAGTATTAAGTTTTAAACATGTATCATAAAGAGAAGGGTAGAAATCATAGTAATTGAGGATAGATTTTGTTTGCTTTTGGGGGGCTTTCCAGGTGGCTCAGAGGTTAAAGCATCAGCCTGCAATGCGGGAGACCTGGGTTTGATCCCTGGGTCAGGAAGATCCCCTGGAGAAGGAAATCGCACCCCACTCCAGTACTCTTGCCTGGAGAATCCCATGGATGGAGGAGCCTGGTGGGCTACAGTCCATGGGGTCACAAAGAGTCGGACATGACTGAGCGATTTCACTATATATTTGTTTGCTTTTAGTATTGAAAATTGCTATGATAGTAGTTTTAGTACATGATTTAAGATCAGAAGAGTAGAGCATTGAGCCCTTAAGGCAAGCCAGCTATTTAAAAATTAATTCAGAAATTGATATTTATCTACCAGAAAGAAAAAACAAGTGAATCAAGGAAAATGGCTCTCGTTGTAATGGAAAGATTTCAGTAGTCATTACTGTTGGCATAACTTGAATAACATGCAGTAGGACCTGTCAACAGATTTGTCAGAAAAATTATAAATAGACAAAGTTCATCTTTATAGTCTCTCTCTTTTTTTATGTTTTAAAAAAATCTGCTTAGTCAAGTTTCTAGTCATCTCTTGGTGACTCTTGGTTACCCACTGCCTGTCTGGACAATGCCCCTTCTCTGCCTCCCTAAAAGACAATGTGCCAACATGAAAAGGGGCATCAACTGTAGAGTTCAAAAAGCTACATTGTAGATATTCTACCTATTTGTTCTGTCACTTTAGGTTGTGTGTGTGTGTGTGTGTGTGTGTGTGTGTGTGAGTCCTGATCTGACTCTGCGATGCCATGGACTGTCCTGCCAGGCTCCTCTGTCCATGTAACTTTCCAGGCAAGAATACTGGAGTGGGTTGCCATTTCTTCCTCCAGAGAATCTCAACCCAGGGATCAAACCCACATCTCCTGCATTGGCAGGTGCATTCTTTACCACTGAGCCACCTGGGAAGCCCCTTATCTTAGGTTACTTGCTTCATAAATCTGCTTTTTTCACCTGCAAAATGTCAATGACAATACCATCTACCTCACAGAAGTATTGGGTGAGTAAATTGAGGAGCCAAGGCAGCAGAGACCCCAGAGTAAGCACCCAGATATCAACTATTTTAACATTATGCCTGGATCTGGGACCCTGGGAACATTCATCATCTGTGAAATGAGACCAACATTTCTTACCTAACTGGGCAGTATTAGTGTAAAATAAAAGAAGGTATATCCCATGCCTTGCACAGTCTGACATGATAATCTGGATAATGAATATTATCTAGAAATATATATCTTCAATTTTCCAAAATGTTACCTACTAAAAAGATCCTTGTCTTCTAATACTAAGCAAGTTGATTGGTAGTTTCACATACATTTTTGGAATCGCAGTGGAACAAAGGCCAGAAACTAGAACACTTAATACAATTGGTTTGTAAGCTAAGGAAATAAGTGGGTATTATAAGGGGAAAAAGAATGGGAGGACTGAGTGCTAGAAACTCCGGCACTTAGAAGTTGGGGGAATCAGGTGTGATAACCATGGCAGCCGAGGAAAGAAGTGCCAGTGCGGTATGGATGCTTAGGATGCCTGGGAAGGCAATGAAGGTGTTTCAAGAAGAGAATGACTGGGACTGCTCTGGTGGTCCAGTGGTAAAGTATCTGTGTTGTAATGCAAGGGGTGCAGAATCGATCCTTGGCCAAGGAACTTAGATCCCAGATACCACGGAGCTACTGAGCCCATGCACTGCAAGTAATAAGCCCGTGTGGTTCATGCTCCACACTGAAAGATCCTGCATGACGCAACACAACTCCTACGTATGGCAAAGAGCCGACTCATTGGAAAAGACCCTGATGCTGGGAAAGATTGAGGGCAGGAGGAGAAGGGGGAGACAAGCGATGAGATGGTTGAATGGCATCACCAACTCAATGGACAGGAATTTGAGCAAGCTCCGGGAAACGGTGATGGACAGGAAAGCCTGCTGTGCTGCAGTCCATGGGGTGGCAAAGAGTTGGACACGACTGAACAACAACAACGGCAACTAAGATGCATCGTGGCCAATAAATAAACATTTATTTTTTAAAAAAGAAGAGAGCCATCAACTGTACCAACATGTGGAAATATTAATTTACTTTCTAGTATCCAAAAGCTTTCCTTGTTGAGGGAGTGTAAAACAATGAAACCCGTATCTCCTTTCTGGGATCTGGTGCGTTATTTACAAGTCATAAGAGGCAGAGTTTTCAGCAGTCTTGTTTTTGCCCACATGTCTTTTACTTTTAAGCCTAATTTCTGACATTTCCCTCTACATAAGATACCATCAAATTGTTCCATTTTAGCCAATTACAATTTGTGGGGAAAGCAGGTTTTAAACCTGTCCCATCATTCATTGCAAGTGAAAGTTTTACACCAAAATTGCTGGTTTAGATAAACAGGAAAGAGCATCTTATCTTATTGGGCTGCTCATAAATGGAAACCTTGTCAACTGATGTGGAAACATTTCATTTTAAAACTTCAGTGTGTTGATAAACACTATCAAAATTATGTAAACTTTGATCTTTATCTAAGTTCCAGGTTGTTAGGCAGAAAATAGTTAATACAACGATGCTTCTAACACCATTTGCCACTTAGCCCTCAGTAATTTCATGCTTTTAGAGGATAGATTGCTGAGCCTTTCTTAGCAAAATAGACAAAATCTTCTGGTATATGGACTGCAGATAATGGCAAAGAAGCCAGCTCTTTCTGTTGTTTTTTTTTTTATATATATAAACATGAGAAATTAAATTTGTCAGAAAGGATTATTTTCTATATGTTCTAAAACTTTGATCTTTTATGTACTAAAATATTTGCATTATATTTTCTGCAGTTGATTTCATGACTTCCACAAAAAAGGTGGGACAAAGATTGCTTTCTCCATCAGTGATTAATTCAGTTTATGATAGTCATCTAGTTTATTACATTCATAAAACCTGGAGCTAAAAGGAATTTTAATTTGGTTTTTAACTTTGTTGATTTCCACCAACACATCATTATAAATCTTCTTCCCTCAAATAGAATTATTCTGTGATTGTGGATTATCATACCATTCATCTGGTCTTATTTCTTCTGTGCTATGCCTTTTTATGTAGATTATTATATTTTTTCCTAAATAAAACTCCTGAAATTTCTTTGAGATTTCCTCCCTTCTTTCCTTTTTTATAATCCTTCAGCCATTTAAACAATCTACCTGTTGAGAATTTTTTAACATGCTTTTAAAATATCAATATTAGGTATTTGTATAATACAAATACTATGAGAGAATAATGCTATATTCTCTTAACATTCAGAACTACAAATAACAGTATAATAAACAAATGAGCAATTTCCTGCTAGAGAGATCCTTTAAGTGTAATTTGGAGAGAAGGGAAGATATTGAGGACTATTTTTTTAATAGTAAATTATTATAATAAGCCTAAATCCCTAAAGAAATACAAAGTTATGAAAATTTATTTTTATTTATTAAATATCATAAATTTGTTTACTATATTGTTATAGTTCTGAATGTTTATAGAGAAATGATTAAATCAGATATAGTTAATTTGTGTTAAAGAATACTGTTCAGTAATTAAAAAGAATTATCCCTCTATGATTTGGGACAAAAGGTTGCTTAAGATACACTAAGCTAAAAACTGCAAGTCAAAAGAAATAAAAATAATTATATTTATTATGCTTATATAATATTTATATATGTATTATTCTATTATTTTGTTTATATAATACTCATATATGTATTACATATATTTGCATGCATGCTAAGTCACTTCAGTCATGTCTGACTCGTTGCAACCCTGTTGGACCATAGCCTACCAGGCTTCTCTGTCAATGGGATTCTCCAGGCAGGAATACTGGAGTAGGTTACCAGGCCCTCCTCCAAGGGATCTTCCTGACCAGGGATTGAACCCATGTAATTCTGATGATCAGATCAAGTTTGAATAGCCAAGTTTGAGACTAGCTATTCTAGCTTCCTGGCTATTCATGCAGTTAGTTTTATTGACTCACCCCTATATTTCCACTTATAAAATTGGCATGAAATGTGTTGCTCTATTTGAGTGAGTGAAGTGAAAGTCACTCAGTCGTGTCCAACTCTTTGTGACCCCATAGACTATACAGTCCATGGAATTCTCTAGGCCAGAATACTGGAGTGGGTAGCCTTTCCCTTCTCCAGGGGATCTTCTCAACCCAGGGATCGAACCCAGGTCTCCTGCATTGCAGGCGGACTCTTTACCAGCTGAGCTATAAGGGAAGCCCATTGCTCTATTTATTAGAGCAGGTTGCTTTATTTATTATTAAGAATTTGTTTGCAAAATTAGACTGTACCCACTTTATAAGAACTTTTAGAAGATATTCTAAGGAATGGTTTATTGATTCAATAAGAATTTATGGCATGTTCAGAGAAGGAAATGGCAACCCACTCCAGTGTTCTTGCCTGGAGAATCCCAGAGATGGCAGAGCCTGGTGGGCTGCCGTCTATGGGTCGCACAGAGTTGGACATGACTGAAGCGACAGCAGCAGCAGCAGCAGCAGTACTATATATGCCTGGATCTCTTCCACGTGGCAGGAATGCAAAAGTGAATGAATAGAAAAGGTCCCATCTCATGAATATAATCCCCTTTATAAGTAATTGGTTAGCTGCTTTTGTCTTATGACTAATTCTATATTGTAGTGATTCTCAAATTTGAGATCAGATATCAGATTCATCTAGCGAACTTGTTAATTGAAACATGGCTGGCCTTACCCTCAGAAGTTCTGATTTAGCAAATCTGATTTATTAAGAAAGGTCCAAGAATCTCCAAATCTAACAAATTCCCAAAAGATGCTGACACTATTGACTGAGGGGCACCGTTTTTGAGAACCACTACTAAAAATGCCACCTATGCCCTTTCTTCCATTGGTGGATACAAAAATGACATCCAAGTCTGGGGTCTTCTCTAATATAAGACTTTGGTATGTTAAACACTGATTTCATAGCTGTTTCACTTTTCCTTCCCTATTCTTATATCCAAAGCATATTTTATCTGGAATTGTATATACTTGCTTAAGCATCTAAAACACATTTAGAAAACAATCTGTTTAGGTATGGAGACAAAGATACAGAGACAAAGAAAAAGAAATTGGAGTTTATAAACATGTGCAACAAGATAGCTAAAGTGAGTTTTGACCATTTTGACTGCCTTTTGCTTCCTCTGCGAATTATGTCCAACTTACCTAGTTACCTGAATGTGTGTGTGTGTGTGTGTGTGTGAGTATCTGCTTAGTCATGTCCAGCTCTTTACAACCCCATGGATTGTACCTGCCAGGCTCCTCTGTCCATGAAATTTCCCAGGCAAGAATACTGGAGCAGATTGCCATTTCCTTCTCCAGAGGATCCTCCTAACCCAGGGATCAAACCCTTGTCTCTTGTATCTCCTGTATGGCAGATGGATTCTCTATCACTACACAACCTGGGAAACCCTAGTTACCTGATTGGTTGAGATCAATGAGTTCATATTTACAGAAAATTCTTGCAAAGTGTAAAAATCTATAAAATGTAGGTTACTTAGAGAATTTCTCATCTATCTCTGGACTCCTAGAAGGAAAACATGGAATATCTCTTCTCAACCAGTTCAGTTCAGTTCAGTCACTCAGTCATGTCCAGCTCTTTGCAACCCCATGGACTACAGCACACCAGGCTTCCCTGTCCACCACCAATTCCTGGAGCTTGCTCAAACTCATGTCTGTTGAGTCGGTGATGCCATCCAACCATCTCATCCTCTGTCACCCACTTCTCCTGCCTTCAATCTTTCCCAGCACCAGGGTCTTTTCCAATGAGTCAATTCTTCATATCAGGTGGCCAAAGTATTGAGTTTCAGCTTTAGCATCAGTCTTTCCAGTGAATATCCAGGACTGATTTTCTTTAAGATGGACTGGTTTTACCTCCTTGCAGTTCTAGGAACTCTCAAGAATCTTCTCCAGCATCACAGTTTAAAAGCATCAATCCTCCAGTGCTCAGCACTCTTTATGGTCCAACTCTCACATCCATACATTACTACTGGAAAAACCATAGCTTTGATTAGATGGACCTTTGTCTTCATGGCCAACCCAAAGAGAATGGCTTCTGAACATTGAGTGCATTCAGTTTGACCTCTTCTCTCCAAATGGCTGCACACGCATGGTCTGGGACATGACACATGTTATTTATTAAATGCCACCAAGGTGTCTCCCCTTTTGAACATATTTCTGAGCCTTTAGACTATGGAAAGAAATCAAGTACAGGTCTTACACCTTGAAATTTTTGAAAAAAACGTGCCATGTGTTTGTCATCTTTTCAGAAAAGCACTTCTGAAGAGCCCTTTAATGAGTTTCCTAGAGAAAATCTGAAGGAATCGTAATGCAACTAATCATTTCCTACCTTCCCACTGAACCTCTTATTAATTAACATGTTAATGCTCTGTTTGATTTCTTAAATTTAGTTTGAGAGACAGTAAAACAGCTATTTTCAAATTAAATTAAATTAAATTGAGTTGTGAGAAGATTTTCAACTGATATAGGGCTTTTTGTACTTTACTAATTCTTATACTCATTAAGGTAAAAAAAAAATCAATGAGCTTGAAATGAAAGTGTTGATATTATTGTAAGCTACATCTACTCCTGAATAACTTACTCCCTCCATGACAATGTTTTACTAGGTATGTGGCATTAGAAAATGCAAATTCTTATGCTTAAAGGAAGAGAAAAATTTCCTCAGTTACCATAAATGTCACCCAAGTATCTGTTTGGGGAATTAGCATAGTCATAAACTGTAAAAATTAAGATTTGTTTTCCAGTACAGTAGACATCTTTACTGTTAATAGGCTGTAATAATCCTTTGACTTTCAATGGTATATTGCTCTCAGTTCATTGTGCAAACTTCAGGTATAATTAATTATCTTGTATCTTTCTCTAAGGCTTTCCTTTTTTAAAAAAGGGTTTTGTTTAGACTACTGTTCTAATGGATTATGAGGAAAAATGTTGCAGATAGTATGGGAGAAGAACCAGGGATCAAATTGCCAACATCTGTTGGAACATAGAAAAGGCTAGAGAATTCCAGAAAGACATCTACTTCTGCTTCGTTGACTATGCTAAAACGTTTGACTGTGTAGATCACAGAAAACTAGAAATTTCTTAAAGGGAGGAAATACAAGTCCACCTTAACTACCTCCTGCGAAGCCTGTATACAGGTCAAGAAGCAACAGTTAGGACCAGATACGGAAGTACAGACTGGTTCCAAATTGGTAAAGGAGCACATCAAGACTGTATACTGTCAACGTGCTTACTTAACTTATATGCAGAGTATATCATGTGAAATGCTAGGCTGGATGAAGAACAAACTGGAATCAAGATTGCCAGGAGAAATGTCAGTAACCTCAGATATGCAGATGTTACCACCTGCATGGCAGAAGTGAAGAGGAACTAAAAATCCTCTTGATGAAGGTGAAAGAGGAGAGTGAAAAAGACGGCTTAAAACTCAGCATTCAAAAAATGAAGATCATGCCATCTGGTCCCATCAGATCAGATCAGATCAGTCGCTCAGTCGTGTCCGACTCTTTGCGATCCCATGAATTACAGCACACCAGGCCTCCCTGTCCATCACCAATCCCGGAGTTCACTCAGACTCACGTCCATCGAGTCAGTGATGCCATCCAGCCATCTCATCCTCTGTCGTCCCCTTCTCCTCTTGACCCCAATCCCTCCCAGCATCAGAGACTTTTCCAATGAGTCAACTCTTCACATGAGGTGGCCAAAGTACTGGAGTTTCAGCTTTAGCATCATTCCTTCCAAAGAAATCCCAGGGCTGATCTCCTTTAGAATGGACCGGTTGGATCTCTTTGCAGTCCAAGGGACTCTCAAGAGTCTTCTCCAACACCACAGTTCAAAAGCATCAATTCTTTGGCGCTCAGCCTTCTTCACAGTCCAACTCTCACATCCATACATGACCATAGGAAAAACCATAGCCTTGACTAGACGGACAGCAAATAGATGGGGAAACAATGACAACAGTGAAATACTTTATTTTCTTAGGCTCTAAAATCACTATGGACAGTGACTGCAGCCATGAAACTAACAGTTTGCTCCTTGGAAGAAGAGCAGTGACAAACCTAGAGAGCATATTAAAAATCAGAGACATTACTGTGTAAACAAAGGTCCATATAGTCAAAGTTATGGTTTTTCCAGTAGTCATGTAAGGATGTGAGAGCTGTACAATAAAATAGGCTGAGCACCAAATAATTGATGCCTTCAAACTGTGGTGTTGGAGAAGACTCTTGAGAGTCCCTTGGACAGCAAGGAAGTCAAGCCAGTCAATCATAAAGGAAATCAACTCTGAATATTCACTGGAAGGACTGATGCTAAAGCCAAAGTTCCAATACTTTTGGCCATCTAATGAGAAGAGCGGACTCACTGGAAAAGACCCTGATAGGAAAGATTGAAAGCAAAAGGAAAGGGGACAACAGAGGATGAGATGGTTAGATAGCATCACCAACTTAGTGGACATGAATTTGAGCAAATTCTGGGAGATAGTGAAGGACAGAGTATTGTGCTGCAATCCATAGGATGACTGAACAACAACAAGTCCTTAACATTCTAGCTATCATGCCAATATGGACCAAATGGTTTTCACCTGCCCTTTATTTATATTGATTTGGATTTTCTAAAATTTTTGATTGCCTTATGTTGAACTTTCAAATGTCTTCTACCAGCAATGTTTGCAATTATCCTTTTTACATTCCCTCAATTATCCTTTTTTTAGTTTACCATGTGACATCTTGGGTTAATACCAACATTCTACCATGAAATAGGAATTCAGTATGACTGTACCAGAAAATTTTCCAGGCAATGTTTTGCCCTTGGATGGTGCAAATATTTATGTGCTTCTCAAACTTTAACAGGCATATGAATCACCTGGAGATCATGTTCATCTATTGATCCTGATTCAGTAGATCTGGGGTAGAGTTTCCTACCCAGTAGAGTTTGAGATTCTGCATTTCCTACAAGTTTTGGGGTGGTGGTGATACCACTTTGAATAGCAAGGGTTTAGCTAACACTGACATGCCAATAATTAATTTGACATTATATCTTTAATAATTGCAAATCTCACAGTTTTCTGGAAAGCAGAGTTTCCTACACATAATCAGTACCTTAGGTGGGACCCAAGTATTTGGTCAAAACTGAAATATTCCTGTCTTTTTGTGCCTTTTATCCATGACTTCTCACCCTACCCCACTCCCATATACCTCCTAACATCAGCTGTCTTGTTTCATGACTTCTCTGGGGTTCAGTGTGCAGTGAGCAATTTTTGTGTCAGAAATCCCGTCATAACAAACAGATTTAACAAACTCAACTTATGTAAAGCTACCTGTGTTCTCTTCATATATCTGTAAAAAGATGTCCCTAATTGACTATGTAGTGTAAGAATAGTTGAAGATAGACCAGAAAGACCATCTGTGAATTAATTATCCTACCTATGAAGAAGAACAGTAATCACTGAAGAAAACTGATTAGTTGTTACTAGCCAGTTTAACTTATTCAAAGCCTCTGTAATTTTATTGCATAATAAACTAGTGAATTAGTTGGAGAAGGCAATGGCACCCCACTCCAGTACTCTTGCCTGGAAAATCCCATGGATGGAGGAGCCTGGTGAGCTGCCATCTATGGGGTCGCACAGAGTCCGACACGACTGAAGCGACTTAGCAGCAGCAGCAGCAAAGTACAATACATTGCTGAGTTGAAAGATATCTTTAACAGTTTTCAGTGTTTATTGTTGTTAGTTGTAAAATATTTGCAATATTTTCATCTTAGTTTGCCATTCGTCATACATGCCATATGAGATAAAATCTAATTGCCTTTCCTACAAGAAACTCTATTCAGAATGACTTTAGCTTTGTTCACTTGATATTCCCTGAGTTTTTGCCTCTACCTTGTTCATGCTGTTTCATTTATCTGAAATAGCCACTCTCCTCCAAATACACTCCATTTGTTGAAAAACCTATTAATTCCTTAAGTCTAATCTTGAGCACCATCTTTTCTGTGAAGTCTTTTGAAATCCCCTTAATTAGATGAAATCTCTGATGATTCTAACCGTACTCTATCTCACAACACAGTAATTCATATTCTTGCCCTTGCCTTCTTACTAAAATGGTTCTCTGTGTAGAGAGAGCACAGCTGTGTCACTTCTTTCACCATAACTTCAGTCATTAAAGCAACATATATCAATCGCCTATCATGTGCCAGGTCCTGAGCTCAGTACTGGGGGTTGACAGATGAATGAGATTTAGCATCTGTCTTCAAGGGGGTCACCACTTCCCAGGATATAAAATAAACATTTAAAGACATAATTATAGAATGATGCATCTCAGTATGAGATACAATGATGGACAAGGAAAGAAATGATCACCTCTGTGTGGACTATGCTGAGTGAGACTTACCAGAGTGGTTAGAGTCAAGTGAGAAGTTTATGAGATGGGTAGGTTTTTTGGCTACACAAATACATCTGAGGCTGTGCTACTCTGACTTACCTACTTCTGTTGTTATCTAGTCCCTAAGTCGTGTCCAACTCTTTTGGGATCCCAGGGACTGTAGCCTACCAGGCTCCTGTATGGGATTTCCCAGGCAAGTAGGTTTCTTCCCTTTAGCCAACCTCCTGAATTGATCTAAATGCAGCTTATAAAACTGAAACAACTTAAACTGTATTTTCCTAATTTTTTTTTTTTTTTAATATCTGAATGTCTGATGCATGAGGTTTTCATGGCATGGATCCCATAGCCTAATTCTCCTACCACCAGCAGCCTTTCCATAATAATACAATATATCTTACTTTAAAAAGTGTATGGACACCTCTTGAACACAGCTATTAACTACTCCTTCGATCCATCTTGGTTGTCCTAAACTCTGTAGTGGTAACATTATTTCCAACAGGAGGAACCATAACTAGCCATATCAAGCACATATTTGGACCTTGCTAAAGTAGTCACCTCCTCTTCCAATGTATATAATTGCACAAGTTGAGGAAATTTGTGAAGAACCCAAATCCAGTTTGCTATTACAGGAAGTGCATGGATACATGCATGCATGCTCAGTTATGTCTGACTGTTTGTGACCCATGGACGGGGGCCTGCCAGGTTCCTCTGTCCATGAAATTTCCTAGGTAAGAATACTGGAGTGGGTTGCCATTTCCTCCTCCAGGGAATCTTTCCAACCCAGGTATTGAACCCATGTCTCCTGCATCTCTTGCTTTGGCAGGCAGACTGTTTACCACTGAGCTACCTGGTAGTGAAGACTGCTGAAAACAACTTTCAACCAGGATATTGGCAGTAAAGTATTATCAGAATCACCAGGAGAAATCTCAGCAGGGGCCCAAGGCTAAACCTATCTTTCTTTTTCAAAAATACTACCTGATTACCACCAAAACCTGTTCTACCTTACTAAAAAGCATTAAATTGTTGGGCCCAGCACATAGACATTTGTCTCTGAAAATCTAGATGTGATTTCAGGACTTCACAATTTGAACCACTACCACAGTGGGTGACTTCAGACGGTAAAGTGTCTTCCTACAACGCGGGAGACCCAGGTTCGATCCCCAGGTCGGGAAGATCCCCTGGAGAAAGAAATGGCAACCCACTCCAGTATTCTTGCCTAGAAAGTCCCATGGACGGAGGAGCATGGTGGGCTACAGTCCACAGGGTCACAAAGAGTCAGACATGATTGAGCGACTTCACTTCACTTCACTTCACAGTGGGTAACGCTGTAGGCGGCCTACAGACCATACTTTATCCCAGGTAAATCATCCCTGATATCGCAGGTTAACTTTGGAATAAAGGCAACTGTATCATGTTTTTTCTACCACAGTTTCTATATGCTAAAGTGGGAAATGATATGTAAATAGACTAATGCTTCTACCTTTTGCCTGTCCCAAATTACCTTCTCTGTTGCCCTTGATTATTGGCTCTTTCTACGAAAAAGGGGTTCAGTTCAGTTCAGTCGCTCAGTTGTGTCTGAGGTGTCCATGTCCGTGGTGATGGTAACTGTCTTTCCCTCCTCCATATAAGTGATACAGAAGCAATTTTAGAAGTCTATTTCTCTTATTGATCCCTCACATCATTATGATTTACCTCAGCAGAAAGAATTGAGACCAGTTCCATTCTCCTGCTGCTGCTAAGTCACTTTAGTCGTGTCTGACTCTGTGCGACCCCAGAGACGGCAGCCCACCAGGCTCTGCCATCCCTGGGATTCTCCAGGCAAGAGTACTGGAGTGGGGTGCCATTTCCTTCTCCAATGCATGAAAGTGAAAGTGAAGTCACTCAGTCATGACTGACTCTTAGCGACCCTATGGACTGCAGCTTACCAGGCTCTTCCATCCATGGGACTTTCCATTCTCCTAACAAACTGTTAATTGAAGTTCTCATATCAGCCAGGCACAAAGAGATTTCCTGATTTCAGCTCTCCCTCAAATAGCTTTGGGAAGAAGGTGCAATTGTCTTCACTTTACTGATGAGGAAATAAGATGAATAGTTAAGAAACTTAAAAAGATCACAGAGCAAGTGAAAGTCAGCTTCAAACTCGATGTCTGATTCTGTAACCCATTTTGTTTTTACCACATCAAACAGTTGACATTTCACTTCATTTTGTTGGGGCTATAGACATTGAGTGACTGATGAATCTGTACATGCTGCAATTTACCATGTTAATTACAAAAGTGAAATTATGCCTTCCCACATAGCCTTCATTCTCTTTCTCATCCAAAGGCTGGGATGTGTAACAATGTTTTCTGACACTAAGCTTCTAGCTTCTGTGGTTTTCTTTCCTTTTGACAACCATTTTTTCCTCTTCGTTTAAGATTCTGTATCATCTATCTTTGAAGCAGGCACCTTTTCTTTCTTCTCCAGAGTGTTTCTTCCCAGCAGTCCCCTAGTTTTATTATTCGGGATTTTCAACCTACCTTTCTCTTTAAGTTTTAAGCTTTGGGCTTTTCTCTTACTCTTTATCTGAGGTGGTCATATGCCCATGCTGTTTCTTTCATTTAGTTTTTCTTTTTCCCTTTCAACCACATATTCTTCCCTGTTCCTTATTATTCTAGATTTCATCCTACCACCTTCATCCTTACTAACATGCTGGGAAGATCTTTCCCTTTTCCTTGGCATTTCTGATGCCAGCCTTTTAAGTATTAATTGTATTGGTCACCTAGATACTTCTCCAGGTTTTTGTACAGTGTTTATTCACTCACTGCATGAGTATCTTATTTGTGGCCTAACTGAAATATATTGGCACATTCTGATACAATGTCATCGTGGCTCCAAATCCACAGTGAAAGGAATTTAGAGCAAGAGATAGGATAATATACTCACACCTGGAACCACAAGGACCTCATTAGTGGCAGAAAGTAACATTTCCAAAAAATACCTTCTACAAAGCAGGCTAGTTTCCAGACATTTCAAATCAGTAGATTTTCTATTTTAAGGCATTTTCCTAATAATTACTGAATCTAATTTTAATCATCAGACTTTTCTCTCTCATTTCACAATCCATTACAAGATAATGGAATGGATTCTGCAAACTCCAGCCTTGGAACGATTTACCTTTCACTAAAATACAGGTTGTAAATAAGGCAGAAAACAGCCTAATATGTTTATATCATGAGTCATATTTCTTATATTGCAATGATTATAATTTAGTGTTTCTTTTCTGTTTAGCAAAGGAACAAAAGCAAAAGAGCTTCCAGAACAGAGGAATTATGACAGAGGAAACCAGAAATGCAATGCATCAAAGCAACACAAGATGTCACTTTTACATAGGTCTGCACTTCAGGGTAAAACTGCAGCTGCATTGTGTATAAAGTAGTATGTGGAGTGGAGAAGCATAAAAAGATTTACAAATGCTTCAGAAGAATGAACAGGAGACAAAATTCTTGGTTTGTTATCAAGTTTGTAATAATATCTTTTTAAAATTAGTTTTTACTGGAGTACAGTTACTTTAAAATGTTATGTTAATTTCTTGCTGTGCAGCAAAGTGAATCAGTCATACATGTACATATATCCACTTTTTAAGATTCCCTTCCCGTTTAGGTACCACGGAGCATTGAATAGAGTTCCCTGTGCTATGCAGTAGGGTCTCATTAGTTATCTATTTTATACATAGGAGTGTATACATTTCAGTCCTGACCTCCCAATTCATCTTACCCCGCTTCCCTCCTTGGTATCCATGTATATGTTTGTTCTCTATATCTGTGACTCATTTCTGCTTTGCAAATCAGTTCATCTCAACCATTTTTCTAGATTGCACATATTAGTGATATTGTAAGTATTTGTTTTTATCTTTCTGCTTACTTCACTCTGTATGACAGTCTCTAGGTCGGTCCATGTTGCTGCAAATGGCACTACTCTGTTATTTTTTATGGCTGAGTAATATTCCATTGTATATATGTACCACATCTTTTTATCCCCCAGCTGGAATCATTCTCCTGTGTCTAGTCAATGCTATATAAGCCTATATGACACATTGCCCTCAAAATATATCACAGTTTCCCCTCTACATTTTGGATGACACAGGGTTCCAGACTAAGCATATTCTCACTTCCTAGCACATTTTTCTGCTCTGCTTCCTTATCTCTGTTCTTCCAACCTCTTATTAGACGCCTGATCTATTAAAAATAGGCTACTGCCACTCTTTTTCTGGTCTTAACCAACTAACTCAGTTGACCCTCTGAGGCAGTTATCCCAATACTCTCTGTTCTCTAAGGTCAGGCTTAGCACAGAGTATTAATTTCCTAATGCTGCTTTGACAAATTACCATGAATGTAGCAACTTAAAATAGCATACATTTATTTTCTGTAGATGAATAGTCTGACACAGATCTCACTGGGCCTAGGTCAATGTGCTGCCAGGACTGTAGTAATTTCTGGAGGCCCTATGGGAGAACTATTTCCTTTTCTAGTTTCTAGGAGGCCACCCACTTTCCTTGACTCATGTATGACCCTTTCTCCATCATCAAAGCAAGCTTTATGGGGCAAAGTTCTCTCCTGTTGGCAGTTCTTTGATTTTTCATAGTCACATCTTCCTCTCACAATTTTTTATTTAAAAAAATTTTTATTGATTTATAATATGTTAATTTCAGGTGTACAGTAAAGTGAATCTGTTATACATTATATATATTCACTCTTTTTTTTAAGATTCTTCTCCCATAGAGTTTTTTTTTTTTTATAAATTTTATTTATTTTTAAACTTTACAATATTGTATTGGTTTTGCCAAATATCGAAATGAATCCACCACAGGTATACATGTGTTCCCCATCCTGAACCCTCCTCCCTCCCCATACCATCCCTCTGGGTCGTCCCAGTGCACCAGCCCCAAGCATCCAGCATCGTGCATCGAACCTGGACTGGCGACTCGTTTCATACATGATAGTATACATGTTTCAATGCCATTCTCCCAAATCTTCCCACTCTCTCCCTCTCCCACAGAGTCCATAAGACTGTTCTATACATCAGTGTCTCTTTTGCTGTCTCGTATACAGGGTTATTGTTACCATCTTTCTAAATTCCATATATATGCGTTAGTATACTGTATTGGTGTTTTTCTTTCTGGCTTACTTCACTCCGTATAATAGGCTCCAGTTTCATCCATCTCATTAGAACTGATTCAAATGAATTCTTTTTAATGGCTGAGTAATACTCTATTGTGTATATGTACCACAGCTTTCTCATCCATTCATCTGCTGATGGACATCTCGGTTGCTTCCATGTCCTGGCTATTATAAACAGTGCTGCGATGAACACGTGTCTTTCCCTTCTGGTTTTCTCAGTGTGTATGCCCAGCAGTGGGATTGCTGGATCATAAGGCAGTTCTATTTCCAGTTTTTTAAGGAATCTCCACACTGTTCTCCATAGTGGCTGTACTAGTTTGCATTCCCATAGAGTTTTTAATAGAGTTTCCTATGCTTTTCGGTAGATCCTTGTTAGTTATCTATTTTATATATAGCAGAGTTTATATGTCAATCCCAATCTCTCAATTTATCCCTCCCTCCCCACCTTTACACCCTGGTAACCATAAGTTTGTTTTCTATATCTGTGATTCTACTTCCATTTTCTAAATAAGTTAATTTGTACCCTTTATTTGTCTTTTTCTGACTTTCTATGACAATCTCTAGGTCCAACCATGTTGCTGCAAATAGCATTATTTTGTTTATTTTTATGCCTGAGTAATATTCCATTGCATATATGTACCACATATTCTTAATCTAATGTGCTGTTGATGGACATCTAGCTTGCTTCCATGTTCTGGCTGTTGTAAATAGTGCTGCAATGAATATTGGGGTGTAAGTAACTTTTCAAATTACAGTTTTCTCTTGGTATATGCCCACAAGTGGGGTTGCTGGGTTCATATGGTATTTCTATATTTAGATTTATAAGCAACCTTCATACTGTTCTCCATAGTGACCGCACAAATTTACATTGCCACCAGCAGTGTAGGTCTCCCTTTTCTTCACATCCTTTCTAGTATTTATTGTTTGTGGATTTTTTTTTAATGGCCATTCTGACTGGTGTGAGGTGATACTTTGTAGTAGTTTTTATTTGCATTTCCTCAATGATGAGTGATGTTGAGTATCTTTCCATGTGCCATTTGGCCATCAGTATGTCTTTTTTGGAGAATTGCTCTCAAAAATTTAAGGACCTTTGTGATCACATGGGCTTACCCTAGGTACTCCAGGATCATCTCTATATCTTCAGGTCAACTAATAAACCATCTCAGCTCCATCTGCAACCTTAATTCCCCTTTGCCACATAATCTACTGTGAAAATAAAAGTCATATATTTATGGCAAGGAAAGAGAAATTTAAACTAAAATTCTTCTCTGCCCTTTGGCATTTTCCCTCCCCCAACACTGTACTCTTTTTATCTGTACTATACATTGACCAAACTTGCCCCTCAGTAGGAATACCTGCTCAACCATAAAAAGCAATACCAAGACAACTCCTTGAAAGAAAGCATCCTTTCTTGATCTTGTAAGGGGTCACATGACCCACCACAACGATGTTTAGATCTGGATTAGGTAAATTGTCAATAATAAGCATGTGATGTACAGCTCATGGTTCAGTAAAGAATCTGCTTGCCAATGCAGGAGACTCAGGTTCAAACTCTGGTTCGGGAAGATTCCCTTGAGAAGGAAATGGCAACTCACTCCAGTATTCTTGCCTGGACAATCCCATGGACAGAGGAACCTGACAGGCTACAGACCATAGAGTCATAAAGAATCGGGCACAAGTTAGTGACTAAACAACAACCTATGTCTCAAAAACCTTACATAATTGTGCCTTGATTTTTAACGGGCAGAACAATTCTCAGAGATTTCTGAGATGCTCTTCCCAGGTTATAATCCTCAATTTTGGCTCAAATAAAATTTTCCATTTTTTTTCTTGGATCAACTGATTAATTTTTCATCAATGCTAATATATTTACTGGTTAGCAGAATAATAACCACCCTCCTCCCAACAACATGCTGATGTACTAATCCTTAGAACCAGTGGTTATTAATCTGCTAACCACACATGGAATTAAAAATGCTTCAAAAGACTTCCCTGGTAGTCCAATGGCTAAGACTCAGTGATCCCAATGCAGGGGCCCTGGGTTCCATCACTAGTCTGGGAATTAGATCCCCCCTGCTGCAACTAAAGATCCCGTATGCTGCAATGAAGATTGAAGGTACCACCAGCTGCACTAAGACCCAGCAAAGCCAAATAAATAAATATTTGATTTAAAAAATGCTAAGATCTAATCAGGTCTAACTCTCCATCCTAATACCTTTTCATCTTTATTTGTTCTGTGCCCCGTGCCTTAGCCAGACTAAACTTCCTAGGAACAGGCCATTATCCATTCCTGACTTCTTCAGCTATGTTGAGACTGTCCTCACTCTCTAGATTGTTGTACTCCAATTTTTTTGAAAGTGTAATCTTCATCCTTGAAGTCCTCTCCTCCGGAAAACTTTTAAAAGTTCTCTCAGAACCGATCACTCTGTCTATCTCTTGTAGAGCATCTGTGTGTTTTATAATCTTTTTCTTCTCTTTTTGGCTCATCCCCCTAGAACACACTTTTCCCCAATGATCTCAGCTATAAGATCATGAAAGGCGATATATATATTTTGTTAAATGTTTGAAAAAGGACATGACTGAGCGACTTCATTTTCACTTTTCACTTTCATGCATTGAAGAAGGAAATGGCAACCCACTCCAGTGTTCTTGCCTGGAGAATCCCAGGGATGGGGGTGCCTGGTGAGCTGCCATCTATGGGGTCGCAGAGTCGGACACGACTTAAGTGACTTAGCAGCAGCAGCAGCAAACTGCCATCACAGATACACCCACTACCACATATCAGTGTTTAAATAATAGAAGTTTGTTTCTCACGTATTTAAAAGACGAGGAAGGGGGTACTTGTTCTGTTGGTAGCTTTTATCCATGTTGATTCAAGAAACAGGCTTTGTCTATATCCTGGCTCTGTCATCCCACCAAGCCTTTGTTTGAATCCAAACATTAGAAGGAGAGAAAGAACATTCCAAAGCAGCACTTGCTTTTTAAAAAGTTTTGGCCTGGAGGCCACTATGCTTCTATTTACATTCCCACTGAGACAACTTAGCCTTATGGTCAAAAATGTGCAAGGGAGCCTGGGAAATGTAGTCAAACTCTGTATCTAGCAAAATCCTATTAGTATAGGAAAAGAGCATGTCAGGGGCATCGGCCGAGAGTGCCAGGCTGTGATGGCGCAGGAACGGCAGAAAGGAGCTACCCCACGTCCGAGGTCAGGGGCGGCGGCCGAGAGGAGCTACCACATGTCAGAGGCCAGGGGTGGCGGCCGGGAGGAGCTACCCCACGCCCGAGGCCAGGGGCGGCAGCCGGGAGGACCTAGCCCACCTCCAAGGAGCGGTGGTTTCCGGGCACAGGAGGGCCTAGAGGAGCAGTTCCACGTTCAAGGTCAGAAGGGGCGGCGGTGAGGAGATACCCCTGTCCAAGGTAAGGAGCGGTGGCTGCGCTAGGCTGGAGCAGCTGTGAAGAGATACCCCATGCCCAAGTTAAAAGAAACCCAAGTAAGACGGTAGGTGTTGCAAGAGGGCATCAGAGGGCAGACACACTGAAACCATACTCACAGAAAACTAGTCAATCTAATCACACTAGGACCACAGCCTTGTCTAGCTCAATGAAACTAAGCCATGCCCGTGGGGCCACCCAAGATGGGCGGGTCACGGTGGAAAGGTCTGACAGAATGTGGTCCACTGGAAAAGGGAATGGCAAACCACTTCAGTATTCTTGCCTTGAGAACCCCATGAACAGTATGAAAAGGCAAAATGATAGGATACTGAAAGAGGAACTCCCCATGTCGGTAAGTGCCCAATATGCCTACGGGAGATCAGTGGAGAAATAACTCAGGAAAGAATGAAGGGATGGAGCCAAAGCAAAAACAATACCCAGCTGTGGATGTGACTGCTGATAGAAGCAAGGTCTGATGCTGTAAAGAGCAATATTGCATAGGAACCTGGAATGTTAGGTCCAGGAATCAAGGCAAATTGGAAGTGGTCAAAAAAGAGATGGCAAGAGTGAACATTGACATTCTAGGAATCAGCAAACTCAAATGGACTGGAATGGGTGAATTTAACTCAGATGATCTTTATATCTACTACTGTGGTCAGGAATCCCTCAGAAGAAATGGAGTGGCCATCATGGTCAACAAAAGAGTCCGAAATGCAGTACTTGGATGCAATCTCAAAAACGACAGAATGATCTCTGTTCATTTCCAAGGCAAACCATTCAATATTACAGTAATCCAAGTCTATGCCCCGACCAGTAACGCTGAGGAAGCTGAAGTTGAATGGTTCTATGAAGACCTACAAGACCTTTTAGAACTAACATCCAAAAAAGATGTCCTTTTCATTATAGGGAACTGGAATGCAAATGTAGGAAGTCAAGAAACACCTGGAGTAACAGGCAAATTTGGTCTTGGAATACGGAATGAAGCAGGGCAAAGACTAACAGAGTTTTGCCAAGAAAACACACTGGTCATAGCAAACACTCTCTTCCAACAACATAAGAGAAGACTCTACACATGGACATCACCAGATGGTCAACACTGAAATCAGATTGATTATATTCTTTGCAGCCAAAGATGGAGAAGATCTATACAGTCAGCAAAAACAAGACGGGGAGCTGCCTGTGGCTCAGACCATGAACTCCTTATTGCCAAATTCAGACTTAAATTGAAGAAAGTAGGGAAAACCACTAGACCATTCAGGTATGACCTAAATCAAATCCCTTATGATTATACAGTGGAAGTGAGAAATAGATTCAAGGGACTAGATCTGATAGATAGAGTGACTGATGAACTATGGACTGAGGTTTGTGACATTGTACAGGAGACAGGGATCAAGACCATCCCCATGGAAAAGAAATGCAAAAAAACAAAATGGCTGTCTGGGGAGGCCTTACAAATAGCTGTGAAAAGAAGAGAAGTGAAAAGCAAAGGAGAAAAGGAAAGATATAAGCATCTGAATGCAGAGTTCCAAAAAATAGCAAGAAGAGATAAGAAAGCCTTCCTCAGCAATCAATGCAAAGAAATAGAGGGCAAAAACAGAATGGGAAAGACTAGAGATCTCTTCAAGAAAATTAGAGATACCAAGGGAACATTTCTTGCAAAGATGGGCTCAATAAAACACAGAAATGGTACGGACCTAACAGAAGCAGAAGATATTAAGATGAGGTGGCAAGAATACACAGAAGAACTGTACAAAAAAGATCTTCACGACTCAGATAATCACGATGGTGTGAATACTGACCTAGAGCCAGACATGAAATGTGAAGTCAAGTGGGCCTTAGAAAGCATCACTATGAACAAAGCTAGTGGAGGTGATGGAATTCCAGTAGAGCTATTTTAAATCCTGAAAGATGATGCTGTGAAAGTGCTGCACTCCATATGCCAGCAAATCTGGAAAACTCAGCAGTGGCCACAGGACTGGAAAAGGTCAGTTTGCATTCCAATCCCAAAGAAAGGCACTGCCAAAGAATGCTCAAACTACCGCACAATTGCACTCATCTCACACGCTAGTAAAGTAATGCTCAAAATTCTTCAGGCTTCAGCAAAACGTGAACCGTGAACTTCCAGATCTTCAAGCTGGTTTTAGAAAAGGCAGAGGAACCAGAGACCAAATTGCCAACATCTGCTGGATCATCGAAAAAGCAAGAGAGTTCCAGAAAAACATCTATTTCTGCTTTATGGAATATGCCAAAGCCTTTGAATGTGTGGATCACAATAAACTGTGGAAAATTCTTCAAGAGATGGGAATACCAGACCACCTGACCTGCCTCTTGAGAAATCTGTATGCAGGTCAGGAAGCAACAGTTAGAACTGGACATGGAACAACAGACTGGTTCCAAATAGGAAAAGGAGTATGTCAAGGCTGTATATTGTCACCCTGCTTATTTAACTTATATGCAGAGTACATCATGAGAAATGCTGGTCTGGATTAAACACAAGCTGGAATCAAGATTGCTGGAAGAAATATCAATAACCTCAGATATGCAGATGACACCACACTTATGGCAGACAGTGAAGAGGAACTAAAAAGCCTCTTGATGATGATGAAAGAGGAGAGTGAAAAAGTTGGCTTAAAGCTCAACATTCAGAAAATGAAGATCATGGCATCTGGTCCCATCACTTCTTGGGAAATATATGGAGAGACAGTGGAAACAATGTCACACTTTATTTTTGGGGGCTCCAAAATCACTGCAGATGGTGACTGCAGCCATGAAATTAAAAGACCTTTACTCCTTGGAAGAAAAGTTATGACCAACCTAGATAGCATATTGAAAAGCAGAGACATTACTTTGCCAACGAAGGTCCGTCTAGTCAAGGCTATGGTTTTTCCAGTGGTCATATATGGATTTGAGAGTTGGACTGTGAAGAAAGCTGAACACCAAAGAATTGATGCTTTTGAACTGTGGTTTTGGAGAAGACTCTTGAGAGTCCCTTGGACTGCAAGGAGATCCAACTGGTCCATTCTGAAGGAGATCAGCCCTGGGATTTCTTTGGAAGGAATGATGCTAAAGCTGAAACTTCAATACTTTGGCCACCTCATGTGAAGAGCTGACTCATTGGGAAAGACTCTGATGCTGGGAGGGATTGGGGGCAGGAGGAGAAGGGGACGCAGAGGATGAGATGGCTGGATGGCATCACTGACTCAATGGACTTGAATTTGAGTGAACTCTGGGAGTTGGTGATGGACAGGGAGGCCTGGCGTGCTGTGATTCATGGGGTCACAAAGAGTCAGACACGACTGAGTGACTGAACTGAACTGAACTGTGATCTCTGCTACAAAGAGTTAATGCAGGGTCCAGCTCCTCCATGATACTTACACATTCCCTGTTGGAAGTCACACTGTAACTGTTGTTCAGTCACTCAGTTGTGTCTGTCTCTTTGCGACCCCAAAGAGGTTTGTGGTACACCAGGCCTCCCTGTCCATCATCAACTCCCGGAGTTTACTCAAACTCATGTTCATTGAGTAGGTGATGCCATCCAATCATCTCATCCTCTGTTGTCCCCTTCTCCTGCCTTCAAAGTTTTCCAGCATCAGGGTCTTTTCCATGATTCCCTTTTGGAAGTCACACTGTTGGAAGTCACACTGTAAATGTTGCTGTTCAGCCACTCAGTCATGTCTGACTCTTTGTGACCCCATGGGCTGCAGCACACCAGGCTTCCCCATAAGCAGGACCCTATGAGGCCTTCCCAGGACAGGCCTTCCCCCATATCTTCTGCTTTACCTCCACTGTGAAGTACTAGATACTACTATTTAATGCAAATTTTCTGAGTTGTTGTGCAGATGTGAACCCCACCCCTCAAGCATCAAATGGAAGAACTGCTTGTGGAACTTGGAACACATAGCCTCAGGCCTCCTGCAGCCTAAGGAGTAATGCTCACTGCTGTGACACCACCCTGCCATCTCCTACATATAGGAATGTTTATTATAATCCAATATGGTTTAAAAAATTACTGTTGAATACTTCCTTACATGACCCAGTTAAATAAAAAATATATGATTCTAAAATCTTCAGAATATTTTTAAAAGTTGAGAGGAAAAGTAGGTATTATTCTGTAATATAAGATGTCTAATAAGGTGGTAAGAAGGACATAAAGGACTTAACAGAAGATTAGATTTTGGCAAGAATGTTAGTTAAGAAGATAGGTTTGGAGTTAGATGGATTAATTCTGTGTTGTTTTTTTTTTTTAATAGTTCTTGTAATTTGAGCAAATTAAACTCTCAATTTCTGTAACCACTGAAGAGGAATAATAGGTTACAATTTCTTAAAGGTAAAGATTAGGTAAGTTTTGAAATGTACTTACAATGCCTAACCTATAAATATTCCAAAATGCTAGGTTGCACTGTTCTTAAACACTACTGAACACAGAAATCCGTATTCATTTTAGATTTTTAAGGTCCATGTGCAAACAATAAAGACAAATGGAAGTTTTTGAGTTAACAATGAGGTCAGGAAAGCTGAAATCCAAAAAGTCATGCTTATAAAGGCACAAGAACAAACAAAAGATCTTTCAAAGTTTGTATCTTCACAAAAACAAAAAAAAGAAGTTCTTTGGTTTAATGAGGAAAAAAAAAAATTTTTTTTTTCAAAAGCATAGTATTCCAAGAGTAAAACAAACACTTGAGATGCATGGTTGAGGGGGCTCACGCTCAGTCGTGTCTGACTCTTTGAGCCCAATAGACTGTAGCCCACCAGGCTCTTCGGTTCATGAAATTTTTCAGGCAAGAATACTGGAGTGGGTAGCCATTTCCTCCTTCAGGGGATCTTCTTCCTGACCAAGGGATGGAACCCACGTCTCTTGTGTCTCCTGCATTGGCAGGCAGATTATTTATCTGCTTTAGCCACTAGGGAGGGCCCTAAAGTACTGAGAAGCACCATTCTGCCCTAAATGCCTTGTGGACTGACAAAAATGCACAACCTAAAATGTGAGAATTATGTTTTATTCAGTGGACAGAGGAGAAGGCAAGGCAACCCACTCCAGTACTCTTGCCTGGAAAATCCCATGGACGGAGGAGCCTGGTAGGCTGCAGTCCATGGTGTCGCTAAGGGTTGGACAGAACTGAGCAACTTCACTTTCACTTTTCACTTGCCTGCATTGTAGAAGGAAATGGCAACCCACTTCAGTGTTCTTGCCTGGAGAATCCCAGGGATGGGGGAGCCTGGTGGGCTGCCGTCTATGGGGTGGCACATAGTCCGACATGACTGAAGTGACTTAGTAGCAGCAGTGGACAGAACTGAGGATTTAGGCTGGGGACATTGCCTCTCAGATAGCTCTAAGGGACTGCTCCAAAGAGGTGAGGAGAAGCCATGATATACACACAGTCTCTGCAATAAAAACCATGTAATTGGAGCATCAAAGGATTACTGTTGATTTAAAAAAAAAAAAAACAGATATTGCATTTTTCAATGCATGGGGTGGTGTAAGAATCTGGGCTTACTGAAATCATTCCTCTGATATGGGCTATCACCTTGTGCTTTCTCATCCCAGACTCCTCAGGCTGCAGAGGCTGACTGCTAGATGGCAGTTTCTATACTGAGTTCCCTCAGGGCTTACCATCAAGGCTGTAATGTGATGGCTGTAACATACTTTGTTCACCGATATGGCAGGCAACATCATTTCCTTGACAGCCTTCACAGCTTTGCCTGTGTTTAGTACCTTCCAAAGTTAGAAACTTATAAATGATGCTGAAAATGCAGTATTGAGTTAATCCTATGGAATAAAGGGCCAATAAGAGAACTGCTTCCCTGGTGAATCAGATGGTAAAGAAACTGCCTGCAGTGCAGGAGACTTGAATTTGATCCCGGGGTCAGGAAGATCGCCTGGAAAAGGGAATGGCAACCCACTCCAGTATTCTTGCTTGGAGAATCCCATGGACAGAGGAGCCTGTGGGCTACAGTCCATGGAGTGAAAAAGAGTCGGACATGACTAAGCAACTAACACATGAGAGCTGCAGGAAAACTGAGAAGGAAAACACAGCTCTCATTTTCAAGAAGAAAGAGATGGATAACGATAGTTACAAACCAGAACATGACTATAGCTTTCAAAACATTCTAAGACAGATGACCTTAGTTTCTCAATGAACCATCATGTTATAAGTCCACCCTTAAAGACTCTACTGCATTAAATGCATACATCAATTTACAGGTGCAACTTGACTTCAGAAATGTGACAACATCATGAAGCAAGAAAAGTGTCTTAGGAAAACCAATTGGGTTGACGAGAATAAGGTTGAAAACTATAAATAAAAATCCAGACCAGTTTATGCAGGCCTCAAATTACATTTTTTTTAAATTACATTTTTTAAAATAAGATTTTTTAAAATTGGGGTGGGTCAAGTTCCTTCTTATAAATATAATTTTTTTTTTTTTTTTTTTTACCGTGAGTGATGCTATGTTGCTTCAGTCATGTCTGACCCTGTGCAACTCTGTGGACTAGCCTGCCAGGCTCCTCTGTCCATGGGATTCTCCAGGCAAGCATATTGGAGTGGGTTTCTGTGCCCTCCTCCAGGGGATCTTCATGACTCAGGGATTGAATATGTGGTTCTTATGTCTCCTGCATTGGCAGTGGGTTCTTTACCACTAGTGACACCTGAGAAGCACTCCGTTGCCTTACTTAAGCTAAACTGATAAAGGTGTGTGCCGTATGAGACTAACCTTCTTCAACTTCCTTGGTGGGCCAGTGGCAAAGACTACATGATCCCAAAGCAGGGGACCCAGGTTTTATCTCTCCTGGGAACTAGGTCCCACATGCCACAACTAAAAGATCCTGCATTCCACAAAGAAGATCAAAGATCTTAAATCAAAGATTCGACAAGCTGTAACTAAGATTCTCCACAGTCAAATAAATATTAAAAAAAAAAAAAGAAAGCTGAACACAGAAGAATTGATGCTTTTGAACTGTGATGTTGGAGAAGACTCTTGAGAGTCTCTTGGACTGCAAGGAGATCCAACCAGTCAATCCTGAAGGAAATCAGTCCTGGGTCCTGGGTGTTCATTGGAAGGACTGATGCTGAAGCTGAAACTCCAATACTTTGGCCACTTGATGTGAAGAACTGACTCATTGGAAAAGACTCAATGATGCTGGGGAAGATTGAAGGTAGGAGGAGAAGGGGACAACAGAGGATGAGATGGTCGGATGGCATCACCGACTTGATGGATATGAGTTTGAGCAAGCTTTGGGAGTTGGTGATGGACAGGGAAGCTTGACTTGCTGCAGTCCACAGGGTCACAAAGGGTTGGACATGACTGAGCACCTGAACTGAACTGAACTGACTGGATTCTTGGGGCTAGTGCACTGGGACGACCCAGAAGGATGGTATGGGGAGGGAGGAGGGAGGAAGGTTCAGGATGGGGAACACATGTATACCTGTGGCGGATTCATTTTGATATTTGGCAAAACTAATACAATTACGTAAAGTTTAAAAATAAAATAAAATTAAAAAAATAAATAAATAAAGAGTAACTTTCTTAACTGCTTTAGTACTTTGACCCAAATCTTACTGTATGTTTTACCAATTGATGGAATTGATAGGAATTATTTTCAAATTTCAGGTAAGCAAAATTATAATGGTTAGAAGTATGGTCTTTCAAATTGGTTTACACATAGAACACAGTTTGGCTCTGCACTTACTAGTTGTATGGCTATAGGAGAGTGAGTTAACTATTCTGAACCTCCGTTTTCTCATCTATAAAATAATAAAGAGGAAAGAGCAACTCCACATTGCATGGATGATATGGGTAACTAACAGAAACACACTTAGTTTATAGTCTATGTCTATCGTGGCAAAGATAACTACAACTCTGGTGTTCCTAAGGATTTCACCTCTCCACAACAAAGAGTTTCCATACAGTTAAGCAGCTTACAGAAATGGATGAACCAAATTAAGTAAGATTACAGTGAATTGCATTATGCCAAAAATAAAGCAAAACAACAAAAAATGCTTTTGTGCAAGGGAAGAATAAGACACAGTATATCAGAGAAAATACAGAAGAGTTTGGAACATTTCAGAAACTTCAATATGAATCAACAGAAAAATATAAATCAATGGAAAGATATAACTACCTTTAACTACCTTTGTAAAAATATCAAAATTAGTATAAAGCAAAGATCAGACCCACTGTGTCCTTTGATGTCAAAGAACGCTGAAAATCTTTTAGTTGATTCAGGATCCATTCTAAGTTGAATCAGACAGAACATATTCATTGGAGAGTAGTCAGGCAAGTAAGGAAACATGTCATTTGAACAACTACTTGAAGAGCAGTGATAGGGTTGCTCCCAAGTGGGGACTATCATGAAACAGAAGCCTCTGTGAATATGTTTATATGAATCTTTCCATAGATATATATTTTAATTTTTCTAGGTAAATATCTTTGTGTAGAATTATTAGGTCATATGGTAGAGATGTGTTAACTTCAACAGTAACTGACAGTTTTCTCACATGGTTGTACCACTTTATACTATTTTTGAATTGTTTATACATTTATTTCAGTCTCACAGATTTATCATTTTATGTTAACCTTACCAGCTCTCTTGGAAAAGCTTAGCTTTCTTGGAAAAAAATTTTGAAATCTCTGACATTGAGCCTATATGGCCAAAGACAACTGGAACTGAATAATCACTAACATTTTTTTTTTTTTTTAACTGGAGTATAATTGCTTTACAATGTTGTGTTAGGTTCCAGCAAACAACAAAGTGAATCAGCTGTATGCAACCCTTCCCTCTTGAGCCTCCCTCTCATTTCTCCATCCCACCCTTTGAGGTCATAACAGAGCAACAAGTTGAGTTATTTGTGCAGCTTCACACTAGCTATCACTTTGCACAGTTCAGGTCAGTTGCTCAGGCAGGTCTGACTCTGCGACCCCATGGACTATGGGGACCCCAGGGACCCCATCCCTGTCTATCACCAACTCCCAAAGCTTGTTCAAACTCAAGTCCATTGATTCAGTGATGCCATCCAACCATTTCATCCTCTGTAATCCCCTTCTCCTTCTGCCTTCAATCTTTCCCAGCATCAGGGCCTTTTCCAGTGAGTCAGTTCTTCACGTCAGGTGGCCAGAGTATTGTGGAGTTTCAGCTTCAACACCAGTCCTTCCAATGGATATTCAGGACTGATTTCCTTCAGGATTGACTGGTTGGATCTCCTTGCAGTCCAAGGGACTCTCAAGAGTCTTCTCCAACGCCACAGCATAAAAGCAACAATTCTTCAGCGCTCAGCTTTCTTTATAGTCCAACTCTCACATCCATACATGACTACTGGAAACACCATAGCCTTGACTAGATCGATCTTTTTTGGCAAAGCAATGTCTCTGCTTTTTAATATGCTGTCTAGGTGGTCATAACCTTTCTTTCAAGGGGCAAGCATCTTTTAATTTCATGGCTGCAGTCACCATCTGCAGTGATTTTGGAGTTCAAGAAAACAAAGTCTGTCACTGTTTCCATTGTTTCCGCATCTACTTGCCATGAAGGGATGGAACCGAATGCCATTTTCTTTGTTTGTTGAATGCTGAGTTTTAAGCCAACTTTTTCTTTCTCCTCTTTCACTTTCATCAAGAGGCTCTTTAGTTCCTCTTTGCTTTCTGCCATAAGGGTGGTGTCATCTGCATATACGTGGTTAATGATATTCCCCCCTGCAATCTTGATTCCAGCTTGATATACAGCCTTGATATACTCCTTTCCCAGTTTGGAACTAGTCTGTTGTTCCAAGCCTGGTTCTAACTGTTGCTTCTTGACCTGCATACACATTTCTCAGGAGGCAGGTAAGGTGGTCTGGTATTCCCATCTCTTTAAGAATTTTCCACAGTTTGTTGTGATCCACACAGTCAAAGGCTTTGGTATAGTGAATAAAGCAGAAGTAGAAGTTTTTCTGGAACTCTCTTGCTTTTTGTATGATCCATCAGATATTGAAATTTTGATCTCTGGTTCCTCTGCCTTTTCTAAAACCAGCTTGAAAATCTGGAAGTTCATGGTTCACGTACTTTTGAAGCCTGGCTTGAGCATTACTTTGCTAGCATGTGAGATGAGTGCAATTGTGCAGTAGTTTGAACATTCTTTGGCATTGCCTTTCTTTGGGATTGGAATGAAAACTGACCTTTTTCTGGTCTTGTGGCCACTGCTGACTTTTCAAATTTGCTGGCATATTGAGTGAAGCACTTTCATAGCATCATTTTTACAATTTGAAGCAGCTCAATTGGAATTCTATCACCTGCACTAGCTTTGTTCACAGTGATGCTTCCTAAGGCCCCCTTGACTTTGCATTCCATTATGTCTGGCTCTAGGTGAGTGATCACACCATCGTGGTTATCTGGGTCATGAAGATCTTTTTGTATGGTTCTCCTGGGTATTCTTGCCACCTCTTCTTAATATTTTCTGCTTCTGTTAGGTCCATACCATTTCTGTCCTTTATTGAGCCCATCTTTGCATGAAATTTTGCACATGGTAGTGTGTATATGCCAATGCTACTGTCCCAATTTTTCCCACCCTCCCTTCCTTCAACCCACTGTGTCCATATATCATTCTTTCAGTGTGTGTCTCTATTCCTGCCCTGCAAATAGGTTCATCTGAACCATTTTTCTAGATACCACATGTATGTATTACTGAGTCTGAGTGAACTCCGGGAGTTGGTGATGGACAGGGAGGTCTGGTGTGCTGTGATTCATGGGGTCGCAAAGAGTCGGACACAACTGAGCAACTGAAATGAACTGAACTGATATGATATTTGTTTTTCTCTTTCTGGAATAGCCACTAACACTTTTAAGTGGGGTATAAACAGTCCAATTTCCCTTAGATTTCACCTGTCACTCCAACTCAAAGAAACCATTTGGTAGCAACTGACACCCTTATGCATATCTGGATTTAATTTTGCATATCTGGATTTTAAATTTGCATATCTGGATATAATTGATGACTGGCACAATCCCAGCTCTTTAATTACTTATAGTACACTATGGCTGACTCACATTTACATTTGAGTAAGTAACAGAGCTTCAAGGTGTGTGTGAAGGCTTTGCTGTTGTTTGGTAAAAATCATCTGATAGATATTTTTGTTTTTCTTCTTCGCTACTCTACTTCAGTTCTGCAGAGGAGAGGGCTGACAGCAGTGGATCTCTGGTAGGGAAGATTGGTCTGCAAATAGTGCTGGATATGTCAAATTATGATTTGGGAAATCTGAATATATGTAACAGTTTAGTATTTTATTATTTACTTAATTTCAATCTAATGATATGAAACATTATTGCAGTGCTGAAGTTCTCTTATCCCTTTCAAGGTGCTTCAATCCCCTGAGGAAAGAACCAAGCAGACGGAATTTTTCAGGCTACAAATACAGAAGAGCTAGTTGGAAGTATGTTCTCTGTCCTTGATGTGAAGATTCTGTCACTTTTAATTCTCCAGCTTGTTTATTTTCCTACTACATAAGAACTGGGGCTTGTTTTTAGCAGCATTGATTAAGTTGTCATTGATTTTTAAGATAGGAAATAGAACTTTCAAATTTCCCACATGAATTTAAAGCAAGTCTGATAGTAACATCAGGATAAAACATTTGTCATGGCAATGACAGAACAGCAAGTATCATTCAAAACCTTTCAAGGCTCACAAAGAGCATGTGGAATCCAGATGTCAGTGCATACACGAATAAGTATCAACTTCATTATTTAATCTAAATATGCATCAACATGCTTCTAGTTCTTCAGAATGGATACTTCATTTATTTTTATACATGTTTGTGTTTATTCAAAATTTTCATAAGTGTTTATTTTCTAGCAGTCAATAGAATTTTGTCTTGTTATTAATAGTTAAGATTTACTGAGCCAGGCATTCTGCTAAACCTCTACAGCATGTGCATGCGTACAAGTGTGCTCAGTCACTCAGTCATATTTGACTCTTGCAACCCCATGGACTGTAGCCCACCAGGCTTCTCTGTCCATGGGATTACCCAGGCAAGAACACTGGGGTGAGTTGCTATTTCCTCCTCCAGGGGATCTTCCTGACCCAGGAATCAAACCCATCTCTTTGTACCTTATACACTGCAGGAGGACTCTTTCATTTTGAGCCATCAGGAAAGCCCCATTTACAGCATAGTGTGAATCAATTTTCACAGAAACATTTAGGGCAAGGTTTCCCAAACTTGGCACTATTGACATTTTGGGCCAGATAGTTCTTTGGGAGAAAGGCTGTCCTGTCCTGTACACTACATGATGTTGAGCAGCATCTTTGACTTCTACCCATTAGATGCCCATGATACACCTATCCCTACAAGTTGTGACAATCATAAATGTCTCTAGACATTACAACTGTCCCCTGGGGACAAAAAAGTCCCGGGTTAACAATCACTGTTTTAGCATAAGTATTATTTCTATCTTGTGACAGAACTCATCCAGGGACACACAGCTAGCAAGACAAACATCTGGACAGGGACTTAGACATGTTTGGATTGGAAGCCAAGGATCCTTGCACTAAGTGATGTGCTGTCCAATTGATTTTAAAGACACATGAGCAAAAGTACACCGAAGAAGATATGAGGCTTTTATTAGCCTTTAAGTGGGCTTTCCAGGTGGTACTAAAGAATCTGGCCTGCCAATGGAGGAGATGCAAGAGACATGTGTTCTATCTCTGGGTCAGGAAGATCCTCTGAAGGAGGAAATGGCACCCCACTCTAGTATTCTTGCCTGGAAAATTCCAAGGCCAGAGGAGCCTGGCAGGCTATACAGTCCATGGAGCCCCCAAAAACTGACACAGCTGAGCATGAGCACAAGCACAATGCCAGGGTAAAATCTCGTGATAAATTTGACTTAACCATGGCCAATGACTAACATAAATCTTGTCTTGATAAACAGTTCATTCACAATTGAGGTTAGAAATATGTATTCAAATGTGCAAAAAGATGAAAATATTTCTTAATATTTCTTAAAGGTTACCTTCTAAACATTCTAGTTCCATTAAAATAGTGGCATCATTGCAGAAATGATTACAAATGCACAAATGTGTTATACAAATGTTAAGCTATTACCTGTGGTAGAATTATACAGTAAGACATACATATATCCAGGGAGTTAAGGATAGACAAGTCTGATCCACTGCTTTCGTAAAGTTTTAGTGAGACAAATTCATGCTCATAGGGGCTTCTTTGGTGGCTGGCTCAGTGGTAAGGAATCCACCTGTTAAGCAGAAGATGTCAGTTCGACCCCTGGGTCAGGAAGATCCCCTGGAGGAGGAAATGGCAACCCATTCCAGTATTCTTCCCTGGGAAATCTCATGAACAAAGGAGCCTGGTGGGCTACAGTCACAAAGAGTCAGACACGACTGAGTGACTAAGCATGAGCACAAACACACGCTCATTGGTCTGCTTGCTATCTGTGGCTACTTTCATGATATAAACACAGAGTTGAGTGGCTGTAACAGAAATTATACAGCTTTCAAAACTGAAAAATGTACTATTTGGCCTTTTACAAAGAAGGTTTGCCAGGCTCAGTATAGTATCTCCAGGTAGTCTGGGTTTTATAAGTACCTGCTTATTTAACTTATACGCAGAGTACATCATGAGAAACGCTGGGCTGGAAGAAGCACAAGCTGGAATCAAGATTACTGGGAGAAATATCACTAACCTCAGATATGCAGATGACACCACCCTTATGGCAGAAAGTGAAGAGGAACTCAAAAGCCTCTTGATGAAAGTGAAAGAGGAAAGTGAAAAAGTTGGCTTAAAGCTCAACATTCAGAAAATGAAGATCATGGCATCCAGTCCCATTACTGCATGGCAAATAGATGGGGAAACAGTGGAAACAGTGTCAGACTTTATTTTTGGGGGCTCCAAAATCACTGCAGATGGTGATTGCAGCCATGAAATTAAAAGACGCTTACTCCTTGGAAGGAAAGTTATGACCAACCTAGACAGCATATTAAAAAGCAGAGACATTACTTTGCCAACAAAGGTCTGTCTAGTCAAGGCTATGGTGTTTCCAGTGGTCATGTATGGATGTGAGAGTTGCACTGTGAAGAAAGTTGAGTGCTGAAGAATTGATGCTTTTGAACTGTGGTGTTGGAGAAGACTCCTGAGAATCCCTTGGACTGCAAGGAGACCAACCAGTCCATTCTGAAGGAGATCAGCTCTGGGTGTTCTTTGGAAGGAATGATGCTAAAACTGAAACTCCAGTACTTTGGCCACCTCATGCGAAGAGTTGACCCCTTGGAAAAGACTCTGATGCTGGGAGGGATTGGGGGCAGGAGGAGAAGGGAATGACAGAGGATGAGATGGCTGGTTGGCATCACTGACTCGATGAATGTGAGTTTGAGTGAACTCTGGGAGTTGGTGATGGACAGGGAGGCCTGGCGTGCTGCGATTCATGGGGTCCCAAAGAGTCAGACATGACTGAGTGACTGAACTGAACTGAACTGAACAGAAGGTAGTCTACTTGTCTTTGTGCTTTGTATTTTATATTTTTAAATGTATATTCAACTAAAATATGCAATTGTCTTCACATTTGTGAAGCAGAAAAAATAACAGATAGGCTTTTCCCCTCTTAAATTGCTTTAATAGGTAACAGCTTACTGAAACATACTGAAAGCTCAGTATGCCAATTCTGTGCCAATTTGCCAGGAGCTTTACTTATGCATTATGCTACTTAATTCTTACAACAACACTGTGAGGTGTTTAGTCATATTTTTCCTTTTCATGAGGTTACTGAGACTTAGGCTGGGTAACCTTCTTGAGGGCACACAGAATCAGAACGCTGACACATCTGATTACAAAGCTCATCTTTAGTCATTATGCTATCCTCTGTGCACAGAGTAAAATGTTAATGCAAAATTTAATTCATTTTATGTGCACTTTAAAGATCTAAGCAGATACATTTTTAAGAGTTTATCCAAATTTCTGTAATCCTCTTATAAAGTAAGAAGATGCTATGCCTGTTCAAATGAAAAGAGGTCAAGATCATTAATTAATTTATTTAGCAAATACAATTGCACCTCTATTCTCCACTAGACACTGTGCAGGATCCTAAGGAAATAATAGTGATAAAAGACATCGCTCTTTTCCTCAACAACTCTTGTCCTATTGAGGAGGCCGAGGGGAAAAAAAGATAAAACTGACAATGCAAAAACAACAAAATGGCCATAATACTGGTATGTGCCAAGTTCTAAGGGTAGACAGAGACCTCACAAAGGCAGCTGGAACTGAAACTTGATGAATGACTAGTAACTGGCACCAGGAGTGTGACTGGGACCCTGACAATGACCTGCTTAGAACTGCCTTTGGACACACAGACGTTTTTGCACAATTCCTGACTCTGTAAACACTTGCTTTAGTTGAGGAATCCAAGATTGAACATGTAAAACCGTCACTAATGGTACAAAACACTATATAAGAAAGTGTTAAATTGCATGATGCAGCCTAAAAGTACAATTGACCTCAGGAGTAGAAAGCAATGATCAGAGTCTGGGGTTGTCAGGGAGAAGGTGGGATGTAAAGTAAATGTTAAAGTATGAGCAAAACCTGGCTAAACAGAGAAAAGTGAGGCTGAGAATCTTCAGTGGCCAGCTACAGCTAGGATAGTGTTCACAAGTTGCTGACTCTTAAAGAGACTGGCCTCAATAAAAACAGAATGTAAAGAACAGCAGGAGCAAAAGTCCTATTGCTAGCTTTGGGCAAAAAATGTAGATAATTCTGAGAACTGGATAAAAAAATAAAAACATTTCGTTTGATTGGTTTCAGTTAATTTTGTTATTGCCCCTCCCCCAAAACTGGCTTGAATCTTTTCTCCACCCTCCAGTTATGAACCAATCAAACGAAATGTGCATCCCAGGGGACACTTGGCCACATGTGGAGACATTCTGGGTGTCACACCTGGAGGTGTGGGGTGCTGCTGGCATCTATCGGATACAGGCCAGGGACGTTAGGATTCTGGGACTCTAGTAGAAAGGTTCCCCTGTTCCTCACTGTATTGGCTGCAGTAGCCTTCCTGGAATTCCCCTTTGGAGCAACAGCTGTTTCCATTGCCTGGAGTACTTTTTTGTGCCATTTCTAACGTAAATTACCCCAGGGGACTTGACAGTGGTCTTTCAGGGAAGTGGAGGGATTAAAAAATAAATAAATAAATAAAAAATAAAAATAAAAAAATAAAAACATATTTGAACAATAATGAGTGATTTGTGAAGAGTAATACGTACTCCAAGGTAAATAAATGAGTCTAAATTTATTTAAGAAATCACTGTTGAGGACAAATTAAAAAAATATTGATCAATATTGACTCTGTTGCCAAATAATTGAAAACTTTCATGGAATATATGCCACATTAAAACTGAGATGTAGCAGTACTTTACAAATAAATGTGAATCAAATTACTCCAATTTTTTATTCAATAAAGTTACCTAGATTACACTGTCTGATACTTGTGGATAAAAATACCTATGATTTATCATCACCCTTCTAGCTTCTGGTCCAAAGGAGGAGGCAAATCTTCCCTTATTTAGTAGTGAGATAATGGTTTCAAATGAAAGAAATGGTCATCTATGAGAATTTATTATAAAGGAAGATGATTCCAGCTTAGAGGAGACTAAGAGAGGTTTTTTCCTGATGAAGTGACATTTGAAAAGGGAGTTGAAAATAAATAAATGTCATTTAAACAAAAGAGAGATGAGTGATGTGTACTGAGCAAGAAACATCCAGGCTGAAGTAGTAGCATATGCAAATCCCTGTGACAGGAGCAAACAGAATATTCTAGCTGTGAGTGTGAGTTTATTTGAAATGTGCAGGTAGGTTGGGAGCAGTTATTAATGGTCTCAATTTCCTTCTGCTGGTGGAAAATTTCAACTTTTCAAAGAACACATGGTTTTCTTTATTATTTAGATATAAAACCTGGACATCTGGTACAAACAATATAAGTAGGTAGAATATATATAATTTGGAAATGCTAGTCCATATTAAAAAGTGAGTGTTCCTCTGCCTGAAAACAGCACTTGCACTTTTCTCCTCTCTACCTAGAGATGAAAGGAAACATAACTTATAAAGTCTAAGTCAAGGATTAAAATAGAATGGGTCTTGAGATTGAACACACAGAATCAGGATTCTAGATCAAGTAATTTTTAATGTTTTCTATACTGATTAGAAAAAATTAAAAATTACTTGAGTGCTGCACTCCATATGACAGCAAATGTGGAAAACTCAGCAGTGGCCACAGGACTGGAAAAAGTCAGTTTTCATTCCAATCCCAAAGAAAGGCAATGCCAAAGAATGCTCAAACTACCGCACAATTGCACTCATCTCACATGTTAGTAAAGTAATGCTCAAAATTCTCCAAGCCAGGCTTCAGCAATACGTGAACCGTGAACTTAATGATGTTCAAGCTGGTTTTAGAAAAGGCAGAGGAACCAGACATCAAATTGCCAACATCTGCTGGATCATGGAAAAAGCAAGAGAGTTCCAGAAAAACATCTCTTTCTGCTTTATTGACTATGCCAAAGCCTTTGAATGTGTGAATCACAATAAACTGTGGGAAATTCTGAAAGAGATGGGAATACCAGACCACCTGATCTGCCTCTTGAGAAATTTGTATGCAGGTCAGGAAGCAACAGTTAGAACTGGACATGGAACAACAGACTGGTTCCAAATAGGAAAAGGAGCTCGTCAAGGCTGTATATTTTCACCCTGTTTATTTAACTTATATGCAGAGTACGTCATGAGAAATGCCAGACTGGAAGAAACACAAGCTGGAATCAAGATTGCCAGGAGAAATCTCAATAACCTCAGATATGCAGATGACACCACCCTTATGGCAGAAAGTGAAGAGGAACTCAAAAGCCTCTTGATGAAAGTGAAAGAGGAGAGTGAAAAAGTTGACTTAAAGCTCAACATTCAGAAAACGAAGATCATGGCATCTGGTTCCATCACTTCATGGCAAATAGATGGGGAAACAGTGGAAACAGTGTCAGACTTTATTTTTCTGGGCTCCAAAATCACTGCAGATGGTGACTGCAGCCATGAAATTAAAAGACACTTACTCCTTAGAAGGAAAGTTATGACCAACCTAGATAGCATATTCAAAAGCAGAGACATTACTTTGCCAACAAAGGTCCATTTAGTCAAGGCTATGGTTTTTCCTGTGGTCATGTATGGATGTGAGAGTTGGACTATGAAGAAGGCTGAGTGCTGAAGAATTGATGCTTTTGAACTGTGGTGTTGGAGAAGACTCTTGAGAGTCCCTTGGACTGCAAGGAGATCCAACCAGTCCATTCTGAAGGAGATCAGCCCTGGGTGTTCTTTGGAAGGAATGATGCTAAAGCTGAAACTCCAGTACTTTGCCCACCTCATGTGAAGAGTTGACTCATTGGAAAAGACTCTGATGCTGGGAGGGATTAGGGGCAAGAGAAGAAGGGGACGACAGAGGATGAGATGGCTGGATGGCATCACTGACTCGATGGATGTGAGTCTGAGTGAACTCCGGGAGTTGGTGATGGACAGGAAGGCCTGGCGTGCTGCGATTCACGGGGTCGCAAAGAGTCGGACACAACTGAGCAACTGATCTGATCTGATCTGATACTGATTAATATATCTCTATAGTCAAAATCTTTTTTTTTTCCTTTATTTTTGCTTTTTTGTAAGCTTATTTATTTGCGGGTACTATTTAGATACCAAATGTTACACCTATAATAATTACTAAAACTGCACTTGATTCAAAATCTACATTTCTTCTGCCTCTCCTAAACATACAATGTAAAGGTCAGAGGTTTTAATCTTCTACACTGAGCCTAAACAGCTGCCTCTATTAATTTAGAAATCAGTTGTTTGTTGAACACAAAGTTTGTTCAAGGCACTAACCAGGCACCATGGGAGATATCGCCCTACTGCCATCAAACATGTGTGTGTATGTGTGTGTGTGTGTGTGTGTGTGTGTGTGTGTTAGTTACCCAGTTGTGTCCAACTTTTTGTAACCTCATGGACTGTAGGGGTCACAAAGAGTTATTAAGAGAAGGAGTCAAGAGACATATTAAGTGACCTACAAAATGCTCTTTTGGTTTGGTTATTTTGATTCTTCTATGTGTTATTTTAAAGAGACCATCTCTCCCAAGGTACATTAAGATTTGATTCTTATAATCAGATCATGGTGTACCTTGCATGATGTAACATCAGCTTTCTAGTACAAAGTGAATTAAAATCATAGGAGTGCACAGTTTTGCTTGAGTTTATGAATGGTTTAGTCTTCAATTCAACCAAGATTATTTTTCAAGAGACAATGGTAATTTTAGACTATCCTGATGATCTACATAAAAGTGAGTAGATTACAATTCTTCCAAACTTTTCCTTTTCTTGTGAAGACAGCTACACAACATGCAGTCTAGTTTCATGAAGGTTTCATTTAAGAAATTAAGAGAGAGAAATTGGTTTAGAAAAGTAAATTGAAGCTTTATTTGGGTGGTTAAGCCATGAGAGAGATGGAGAGAGAGAGAGATTTTCAAGTTGTAAATTAACCTATTGTTTTAGGGATTGTGAAAGGACATTAATGTTTTATCATGTGAATATGAGAAAGGACTCCAATAGAAAATATAACACTTAAAAAATAATTCTGCATACAGTGACAATGATGATCATCAATAAAATATGATTTACTTTTAACTCAACCAAATATTAAACTAGGAGATCTCAAAAATATGTTATTTTCTTCTTTATTATACATTATTATATATTATATTATATATATTATATATATATTATACATTTATTATACATTAAATATATGTAATATATGAAACACTGTGTAACATATCCCCAGTACATTTCCAAAGTATCTTTCTTCAATGGTTGTGAAGTTTTAATATGAGGTATAGGAAGAAAGATGAGCACTAAAATAGAAAAGAAAAATGTGAGACCTAATTACATAAAAATTGAACAAAAATTGAACCATCAGTTGTTACATTCTAATATCCTAGCCTGGTCAATAGAATATCATGAATGATTAAACATATGAAAAATACTATTGTGACCACCTCTTTTATATTTACCTGATAATGATAATTTTTATAATGATATAATAGAAAGTGAACAAATGTTTGATAACACTACAGACTATTAAAGCCTATGCATTACTTTTCTAATTCTCACAGTATTTTTACATCTCTAATGTAGTTAGTGTAACTATAATTCTATTATAAGAGAAATAAGTTTATAGAATTTAACTTTTTTGAAGTAATTCACCTCATAAATCATTGAGTCAGAATATGAACTCGGATCACCCTGCATTACAAAACAAAAATCAACCACGAAGTTTATACTGTCATACATAGGAAGGACCATAAATACTTGTAGAAGTTCCAGTAGCTGGATTCCAGAATCTTAGCAAATTACCTACTAGCAAAGCTACTCATTTATTCCAAGTGTCATGTTTTTTATCTATAATATGGGGTTAATATTAGTACCCACAACCTCATAGGACTAAGGTAAGAATTTAATAATAGATTGCATTAAAGTAGTTTAATATCTAATTTCTATTATGGATGGCCCTGAGCAAGTGTGTATTAAAAGATATCTTCCATTATTATTCTTAGATTCCTATATTTACATTTATAAAATAGAATATTTTAGATTTGTATAGTATACAAGAGCCTTCAGAGTGTTTTCATATATAATGTATTCAAACAAATGTTATTTAACTTTTTGTCTTTTATTTGAGAAGATAAACAGGTAATTTTAAGGTTTAGGAATGACAGAGACATTTCAGATGCTGCCACTCAGCTTTGCTGTTGAAAAAAAGAATTGCAGAAGACTCCCTTCTTCTCACTAGGCTAACTAGGTTGGAGACTCAGTTCTAAATTTTGCTACTTAGTTTTAGTTTCTGGATTTACTCACTTGAAACACTTGGCTTTCTTTCTGTTATTTCTTGCCTGGAAAATCCTATGGACAGAGGAGCCTGGTAGCCTACAATCCGCAAGGTTGTGAAGAGTCCAGACACAATTTAGTGTCTGACTAAACAACAACAACCTCATTATTCAGAATATTTTAAAATTTAGCTTTGGGTAGAGCAGTGTGGCTTAAGGAAAACTAACATATAAGTAGTCAAGGTATTTGAATCCCTACCTTTCCGGATCTCTACTCCTAACTCACAAAAGTTAAAATTGTACTAGAACAACTAAATGTTGTAGTTGTATTTTAAAGTGTTCTCTAATACAAATTTTCAATGAAACTCTTAAAGAATTCTTAAATAAATTCAGCTAATATATAAATGGTATACAGTGAAGAATGCATAGGTAATAGTCAAGTTCCCTCATCCAGAGATGCTCCCAGGGAATTTTCAGTGATGATAAAAGATTCCATTTTGAGAGCTTTTTGTAATGAGCTGACCTGTGTGGCTCTGCCAGCTCTCTCAATATCAAATGAAAGTTGAGCTCTGAATAAAAGTGTATCATTTGCCATTCCTAACAGTAACATGTATTTGAAGGCAGTTTATCATTTTAAACTATGACAAATCAATTTTATGCTTCATCATTATAAATATCAAGAATGGTATGCCCCCCCCCGCCCCTCACCTGCCCATCCCACTCTCATCTTTACTCAGTTGTGTCTGGACTTTTTAGAACCCCAGGACTATAGAGAACCTGGAATTCTCCTGGCCAGATTAATGGAGTGGGTAGCCTTTTCCTTCTCCAGGGGATCTTCCCAACTCAGGGATCAAACCCAGGTCTCCCACATTGTAGGCAGATTCTTTCCCAGCTGAGACAACAGGTTTGCTTATTCTAGCTGTCCATGCCATCTTATAGACCTGCTGGAGAGGTAACTTTTAGGCAGGAATTTTGGGCATATGATCTTCCATATGGAGCTCAAGTTGACTGAACCCAGAAGAGAAGTGACTCAAAGGCAAACAAATATAGACTGACCAATAACATATTCTGTGACATCATTCAGGAATATGAATGGAACCTATCAACTTCTCTTGAAACTGTGATCTAAAAATTGATGGTAATAAGTTAATTTCTAGTGAGAAATGTACCTGGAAAACCAAAAAGTAGAAATGAGCTCTCAGGTGTGGTTGAGAATATAGAGGATTTGGTAAAAGAGTGAAGAACAGATTGGATGAAAAGAGAGGGAAAGATTTTATGACAAACATTAAACTAAGCTGTCAGTTTTATTTTTTCTAAAATGTTTTCTTCTATTACATTTAAAATCAAAACTATCATAACTAAATTATATATCACTAATTATACTGTTTATTCAACATTGCATGGTTGCAGAATAACATATACATGGGATTTGACCCTGCCCCTCACCATGTATGAGTTTATCTGCATTTCTGTAATATAGGGCAATAAAGTAAGGTAAACAAAGACTTTTTTGACCAGTGAGTCAAAAGTTTTCAGAATATACTAACACCAAGTTCTCAACCAATAATCTTTAAGATTTTATTTTCTTGGGCTCCAAAATCACTGCAGATATTGACTGCAGTCATCAAATTAAAAGACGCTTGTTCCTTGGAAGGAAAGCTATGGGACAAACCTAGACAGCGTATTAAAAAGCAAGGACATCACTTTGCCAAGGAAGATGTCAAATCTATGGGTTTTTCAGTAGTCATATATGGATGTTAGAACTGGGCTATGAAGAAGGCAGAGCATTGAAAATTGATGCTTTCGAATTGTGGTGCTGGAGAAGACTCTTGAGAATTCCTTGGACAGCAAGGAGATCAAACCAATCAGTCCTAAAGGAAATCAAACATTAATATTCATTAGAAGGACTGATGCTAAAGCTGAAGCTCCAATACTTTGTTCACCTAATGCAAAAAGCTGATTCATTGGAAAAGACTCTGATGCTGGAAAAGATTGAGGGCGGGAGGAGAAGAGGGCAACAAAGGATAAGATGGCTAGATAGCATCCCTGACTCAATAGGCATGAATTGGAGGACAGAGGCGCCTGGCATTCTGCAGTCCATGCAATCGCAAAGAGCTGGATATGACTTAGCAACCAAACAACAACAAATTTTCTTTAATAGCTTGCTTTTCACTGGAATACATTTTGCCTTTGCCCTTTAATCTGAGAGAATAATTTCTAAGTCTATGGAATATGTGAAATAATCTACAGAGATACACAACACTGTATTTTAAAAGATGATTAACTTTCAAAAAATCAGATATTGGCTAAAATGTTCTTTTCCCCTTCATTATGCCATGAAATCCTCTTATTCAAATGAATTTCACCTACAACAAAATACATGGCATTATACTATGCAGGATAACAAAGTTTCTATGTCATCACTTTCATCAGTTAACTTTTGATTATGTTTAATAATTTCTGAGCAAAAAATTCAGCGTATGACAGTAACATAACTTAATCGGGAATACAGCTTATATTGACAAAAAATATTTATCAGGTTTTAGTAGTTCTGTTTATTAAAATTAATAAACTATTTTTTTCCTTTTTTTTAATTTTTTTAAAAATTTTTTATTTATTTATTTTTTTTGCTTTCTTTTTTTTTTTAATTAATTTTATTCTATTCTCAAACTTTACATAATTGTATTAGTTCTGCCAAACATCAAAATGAATCCACCACGAGTATACATGTGTTCCCCATCCTGAACCCCCCTCCCTCCTCCCTCCCCACACCATTCCTCTGGGTCGTCCCAGTGCACCAGCCCCAAGCATCCAGTATCGTGCATTGAACCTGGACTGGCATCTCGTTTCATACATGATATTTTACATGTTTCAATGCAATTCTCCCAAATCTTCCCACCCTCTCCCTCTCCCACAGAGACCATAAGACTGTTCTATACGTCAGTGTCTCTTTTGCTGTCTTGTATACAGGGTTATCGTTAAACTATTTAAAAATCATTTATTTAATAAAATTTTAAAGTATTTAATAAAATTCTAATTTATTTAGTAAATTATTTAAATTGTTTGTTTAATTATTTAATTCAAATATGATTGAGTTATACTTACTAAAATAATTATGAATGTCTTTGAACCATCTATATGAAATACCACCCGAGGAAGAAGTTAAAGGGACTTCCCTGGTGGCTCAGTCGGCAAAGAATCCAACCATAATATAAGAAACCGTCTGCAATGCAGGAGACATGGGTTCAATCATGGATTAGGAAGATCACCTGGAGAAGGAAATAGCAACCCACTCCAGTATTTTGGCTTGAGAAATCCCACGGACAGAGGAGCCTGGCAGGCTATAGTCCATAGGGTAGCAAGAGTCAGACATGACTTAGTGACTAAACCACCACCACCACAAAGACTTAAGCTATAACATTATAACTGTAATCATATTGACATTATAACTTAGAGCAGGTAGGGCATTAAGGATGATGCCATAGTGATTAGTCTGGGGACCAAAGAAGTTTATATGTGCCTGTTGATGCTTATATCTTCAATATTCATAAATTCAGAAAAGAAATGCCATTTCCCCTATATGAAACTCCATGGATTCTTTTTCAGCTGGAATAAGAAAATGCTAGGAAAGAGAGATTGGTACAGAAAGTCAACAAGCAATGAGATTTTTAGATCTTCACTTCCTCCCGCTTTATGATTGGGCTGGGGATGGTTCATAAACATCTTCTAGAGATATCTATTGTCTTAAGTTAAATGAGTTTGGTCAAAAAAACAATATTATAATCAGAATCACATTTACACCTGTGATTAGACCAAGATGCTAAATATTCCAAAGAGATGAAAGAAAAAAGGGAAATGTATTAGGAGATAACTTTCAATAAATTACACTCAATAATAAAGTAAATTAACAGGAGAATAATACATTAGAGAATACTAAAAGAAATCCAATTCCAAAAAACTTTACACATGGGGAACATTCTCAACTTTCCTAGTGGGGCATGTGCATTTTTTTTTTTTTTAATGACCATGAAATCAACAAAATAAGACAAATACCTGTCTTTCCCATATCATCATATGCTAAATAAGCAGAGATCTGTCGAGTCACTTTAAAAATCTAGATGAACAGATTGGCTCCCTGTCCTCCAAAGGTTTACAAATAGAGGAGGATAATAGCTGACACGCTTAAGCTTCACTGTATCTGTCTTTCAAATTGATGTCACCTGGGGACACAGTCTGTAAGGCAAGTATACTTTTCTGAAGTGACCATTCACAACAGAACTCAGAAAAATCTACTCAACATCATTAATGTTTGACTTACATTTATAATTGTTTCTATTAAAAAACAAAAAACATCACTGGGAATTAAATGACCAAGCCCCTGAAAGGCATAAATGAAGACACAAATAACAGGAGAAAAAGTAAAGGTAACAACAGCATTTGTGATTTAATGCACTTATTTTCCCTAAACATCCTTGTCCTTCAACCTTAATTTAATCACTGATCTGGCATTGAGCCCAACCAAAAGCATACTCCCGCCTCATTCAAAAAATTTTTTTAAATCACTAAAGTAATAAACTTTCTAGTCCTTTGGCAGTAATATTAGATGCCAAAGAACATGGAACCATATCAAAGTTTTGAGTAAATATAAATTAGATTTCTAGCATTCTATTCACACTAAGTACAATCAAAATGTCATAATTTTTTTAGCTAGGCAAAAATTCATGTTTTCTAAAATATATATATATATATATTTTACATACAATTCTATATAGATATGTACAAAAGCTTTTCTACTATGTGAAGCGTAATCTTTGAACAGTTCTTTGCAGCTGTGTGAGAGCTCTAGGCTGATGGCAGTATATGACATCACTAGTCATTGGAATTCACAGACGAATTAAGATTACTATAAGTATATATCCTCATATCTTTAAAGATGCATTCTTTCTCATTTTAAAAGAATGTCCATCTGGATTATTGAGCATGACAAATGTCTAAAAAACTTTACTTTAAGAGTATAAACATACTAGATTTTGTTTTTGAAATAATATTTTTGTTCCCCTATTATTCATAATTTTCGGAGAGAGGAGTAATATATAACCTGGTGGGCTAGCGTCCATGGTGTCACAAAGAGACACAATTCAACACCACCAGCACCACCACAAAGGTTAGTCAGGGTCCTTCTCCAGGTAATTTAACTTCTTGAATAAATGTACTCTTAGTCACAAACTTTCTAATTCTTAAATTGAGTATTAATATACTAATTCTTTTCCCTTACAGCCTATGTGCAGTTGTTCAGTTCACATGCATTATGAAGAATAATGAAAGCTTTACACAATATATTTTTTTAGCCTGGGAAATTTATATTACTTTACATCACATTTGATTTCTCAAATAAATTAATGTAGCCATTTGAAAAAAAATTTTCAAATGCATCGTGCGAGTTCACTCTATTAATCATGTCTTTTGGTATTCCTTATTTTTATATTTTGTCAATACAAAATTACTTAATGTCATTTCAAGTTCATCCTCTTCCATATACACATGTGTACAGAGCTGGGGTAATTCATTTAAGTAGTTCAACATCTCCATTGTTGCAGATGGTAAATGTGCAGATTTCTCCCTCAAGCAAAGAAATTCTTTCACAAAATAATTGCATGTTCTGCTCATTTTTTTTTCTCTTCGTTGATGCTTTTGTATTGTTATTACACCCTGTCAGATTAGTAATTAGCATGCAGCCTCCATAGGACATAAATGCATTTGTCCTGCTTTCGTAAAAGCCCCTTTAGCAACGCAAAGCATATAATAATTCTAGATGGTAAAAGAGAGAGGAAATAATAATATAATAGGAATAACTGCAAGGTCATGTGCAGCATTAGATTGGTGCATTTCTTTTTTTAATTTTTTAAATTTATTTTAATTGGTGCCTAATTACTTTACAATATTATAGTAGTTTTGCCATACACTGACATGAATCAGCCATGAGTGTATATGTATTCCCCATCTTGAACACCCCTCTCATCTCCCTCCCCATCCCATCCCTCAGGGTCATCCCAGTGCACCAGCCCTGAGTGCCCTGTCTCATACATCAGACCTAAACTGGTGATCTATTTCACATATGGTAATATACATGTTTCAATGCTATTCTCTCAGATCATCCCACCCTTGCCTTCTCCCACAGAGTCCAAAAGTTTGTTCTTTACATCTGTGTCTCTTTTGCTGTATGGCATATAGGGTCCTCATTACCATCATTCTAAATTCCATATATATCCGTTAATATACTGTATTGGTGTTTTTCTTTCTGACTTACTTCACTCTGTATAATGGGCTCTAGTTTCACCAGCCTCATTAGAACTGATTCAAATGCTTTCTTTTTAAAATCTGAGTAATGTTCCATTGTGTATATGTACCACAGCTTTCTTATCCATTCGTATGCCAATGGACATCTAGGTTGCTTCCATGTACTGGCTATTGTAAACAGTGCTGCGATGGACATTGAGGTACATGTGTCTCTTTCAATTCTGGTTTCCTTGGTGTGTATGCCCAGCAGTGGGATTGCTGGGTCGTATGGCAGTTCTATTCCAAGTTTTTTAAGAAATCTCTACACTGTTCTCCATAGTGGCTGTACTAGTTTGCATTCTCACCAACGGTGTAAGAGGGTTCCATTTTCTCCACACCCTCTCCAGCATTTATTGTTTGTAGACTTTTTGATAGCAGCCATTCTGACCGGCATGAGATGGTACCTCATTGTGGTTTTGATTTGCATTTCTCTGATAATGAATGATGTTGATCATCTATTCATGTGTTTGTTAACTTTGCTTTCTTAGAGTCTGATACAAAGTGAAAACACAAGGCTGCTTGTCCAAAATTATTATGATTTTCAAAATGGTGACAACAGAGGCTTAAACCAAGTAGGGTCCCTTTTAAGGTGGGCTCCACTGGTCTGGCCTGAAGATGCTCTTCAATTAAGCCAGCTCTGTTAACTAGAGAGCAAGGCCTCAAAGCAGAATGGAGTTGCATCATGATTAAATCCTGAGTTCCACTGCTTAAGTTTGACCTTGGTCAAGTTATTCACCTCAGCCTCAGTCTGGTCAACCATAAAGCAGAGACCACAATGTACAACAAGCATCTTTCATACTATCCACCACGTAGTTACTCAGTAAACGCTGTTGATGTTTAACATCTAATGTCACAACTCACTGAGTTTAAGCTAGGACAGAAAAATGTTTGCACCTGGATATTTCTGCTTCTTTTGTTATCCCCACTGATGCTTTACATAAAATTAGTGTGGAATTGTAAGAGAGAGCTACAGTAGTCTAGTTGGTATGTACACTCTTTTCTTTTTAAAGAAATATCCATTCACAATATATATAGGTAAAATAAATATCCTATACACCCTAAACTTATACAGTGTTCTGTGTCAGTTACATTTCAATAAAGTGGAAAAAAATACCTAAATAAAATTAGTAAAAGTTGAGTTCATTCTTTTCTATTTGACTAATATCATCTAAAAAATCACTACCTATCAGGAAGACCTAAATAGACATTTCTCCAAAGAAGATCTACAGATGGCCAATAGAAGATGCTCAACACTGTTAATTATTAGAGAAATTCAAATCAAAGAATAAGTTACCACCTCACACCAATCAGAATGGCCATCATTAAAAAGCCTACAAAGAACAAGTGCTGGGGAGGATGCAGAGAAAAAGGAATTCTGCTACACTGTTGGTGGGAATATCAATTGGTGTAGCCACTATGGAAAAGGATATGGAGGTTCCTCAAAAAACTAAAAATAAGAGTTGTCATATGATCCAACAGTCACACTCCTGGGCATATATTCAGACAAAACTGTAATTCAAAAAAGATGCATGCACTTCTATGTTTCTGGCAGCATTATTTACAATAGCCAAGTCTTGAAAACAACCTAATTGTCCATCAACAGATGAATGGATACAGGAAGTATGGTGCATTTATCAAATGAGATACTACTCAACCACTGACAAGAATAAAATTATGCCATTTGGAGCAACATGGATGGACCTAGAGACAATCATACTGAGTGAAGTAAGTCAGAAAGAGAAGCACCACGTGGTATCACTTATATGTGGACTCAAACATTACACAAACGAACATATCTGTGAAGCAGAAACAGACTCACAGACATAGAGAACAGACTTGTGTGCCAAGGTGAGGGGCAGGGGAGATGGGTCGGGGGTTTGGAGTTTGCAGATGCAAACTATTATATATAGAATGGATAAACAACAAGGTCTTACCATATAGCACAGGGAACTATATTCATTATCCTCTGATAAGCTATATATATATATAATTGAATCACTTTTCTGTATAGTAGAAATTAACAAAACTATACTTCAAAAAATAAATTTAAATTAATAACAAATAAATAAGAATAGAGATTAAAAAATAATAACTTAAAAAAATAATAACTTTACCTGTCAAGCTGTGTTAAATACCAAAACATGGCAACTATTTTGACATAGTTATCTGAATTGTTGAGAAAATGTGAGAAAAGAACGGCTTCCCCCTGGGCACCATACCTGTTTTATATTACCAGTGTCAATCATGTTGGCCATCACAGTTACCAATAACCACGGTTATAGCTAAAATTATGACATGATACTGACCACCAAGAGAGCAAATGACCACATTCCTTCAACTGTAATAAAATATCAACTAAAACACACAGAAGCACAAACTAACCGCCTTTTAATGGAGAGAAAAATAATTAAAACCAACACAGTATGTGTGCATCCATGCGTGTGTCTGTGTATGCGTGTGAATTTTAAAATTCAGTATGATTTCCAAAATACTAAAATCTGTTATGTGCATGCTGGTACTGAGAAAATACATTGGGTTATTTTATTGGTATTATACCCTTATCACAAAATTTGATCATCTATTTGCTCACTTAAGGGGATGGATACATTTCTCCTGTATATAATGTCAGTTCAGTTCATTTCAGCCGCTCAGTTGTGTCTGACTCTTTGTGACCCCATGGACTGCAGCATGCCAGGCTTCCCTGTCTATCACCAACTCCTCATTGAGTCAGTGATGCCATCCAACAATCTCGTTCTCTGTCATCCCCTTCTCCTCCTGCATTCAATCTTTCCCAGCATCAGGGTTTTTCCCAATGAGTCAGTTCTTTGGATCAGGTGGCCAAAGTATTGGGCTTCCACTTCAACATCAGTCCTTCCAATGAATATTCAGGACTAATTTCCTTTAGGATGGACTGACTGGATCTCCTTGCAGCACAAGGGACTCTCAAGAGTCTTCTCCAATACCACAGTTCAAAAGCATCAATTTCTCGGCACTCAGCTTTCTTTATGATCCAACACTCACATCCACACATGACTACTGGAAAAACCATAGCTTGAACTAGATGGACCTTTGTCAGCAAAGTAATGTCTCTTCTTTTTAATACACTCTCTAGGTTGGTCATAGCTTTGCTTCCAAGGAGCAAGCATCTTTTAATTTCATGGCTGCAGTCACTGTCTTTAGTGATTTTGGGGCCCAAGAAAATAAAGTCTGTCACTGTTTCCATTGTCCCCCCATCTATTTGTCATGAAGAGATGGGACTGGATGCCATGATCTTTGTTTTTTGAAGTTAAGTTTTAAGCTAGCTTTTTCATTCTCCTCTTTCACATTCATTAAGAGCCTCTTTAGCTCCTCTTCACTTTCTGCCATAAGGGTGGTATCATCTGCATATCTGAGGTTGTTGATATTTCTCCCAGCATACTTGATTCCAGCTTGTGCTTCATCCAGCCTGGCATTCTGCATGATGTACTCTGCATGTAACTTAAATAAGCAGGGTGACAATATACAGTTTCGACATACTCCTTTTCCAATTTGGAACCAGTCCTTTGTTCTAGCTGTTGCTTCTTGACCTGCATACAGATTTCTCAGGAGGCAGATCAGGTGGTCTGGTATTCCCATCTCTTGAAGAATTTTCCACAGTTTGTTGTGATCCACACAGTCCTTTGATATAGTCAATAAAGTCTTTGGTGTAGTCAATAAAGCAGAAGTAGATGTTTTTCTGGAACTCTCTTGGTTTTTCTATGATCCAAAGGATCCTGGTTCCTCTGCCTTTTCTAAATCCAGCTTGAACATCTGGAAGTTCATGGTTCATGTACTTTGAAGCCTGATTTGGAGAATTTTCAGCTAGTCTGTGAGATGAGTGCAATTGTGTGGTAGTTTGAACAGTTTTGGCCTTTTTTTGGGATTGGAAAGAAAACTGACCTTTCCTAGTCTGGTGGCCACTGCTGAGTTTTCCAAATTTGCTGGCATATTGACTGTAACACTTTCACAGCATCATCTTTTAGGATTTGAAATAGCTCAACTGGAATTCCATCACCTCCACTAACTTTCTTCATAGTAATGCTTCCTAAGGCCCACTTGTCTTCACATTCTAGGATGTCTGGCTCCAGGTGAGTAATCACACCATCGTGGTTATCTGGGTCATGAAGATCTTTTTTTATAGTTCTTTTGTGCATTCTTGCCACCTCTTCTTAATATCTTCTGCTTCTGTTAGGTCCATACGTTTCTGTCCTTTATTGAGCCCATCTTTGCAGGAAATGTTCCCTTGGTATCTCTAATTTTCTTGAAGAGATCTCTAGTCATTTTCATTCTGTTTTCCTCTATTTCTTTGCGTTGATCACTGAGGAAGGCTTTCTTATCTCTCCTTGCTATTTTTTGGAACACTGCATTCACACGGGCATATCTTTCCTTTTCTCCTTTTCCATTAAAGACTTACTGAGCATGCCCCTCCCCCATTAGAACAAGACCCAGATATCCCGACAGTCAGTCTCTCCCATCAGGAAGTTTAAATACACCTCTTATCCTTCCCCTTCAGGGGGCAGAAAGAATGAAACCACAATCACAAAAAACTAGCCAAACTGATCACATTGATCACGGCCTTGTTTAACTCTGTGTAACTATGATGAGCTATGCTGTGTAGGGCCACCCAAGATGGTGGGTCATGGTGGAAAGTTCTGACAAATGTGGTCCACCAGAGAAGGAAATGGCAAACCACTTCAGTATTCTTGCCTTGAGAACCCCATGAACAGTATGAAACGGCAAAAAGATATATAATGTAGAGTACACTAATAAAATTCCCATGATTGTGAAGACAGCTATTATTCATTCCTTTGTTCTCTCATTCCACAAATATTTACTGAGCACTTTCTATATATCAGTCACTATTTTATTCATTGGGCTAAAAAAGTGAATAAACCAGACAAAAATTTCTACCCCACATAGAGCTTACATTCTATTGGGGAAGATTTCCAATAAGCAAAATGAATAAGTAAAATATTAACTAAACAAAACAATGATAAGCACTACAGAGAAAATTTTTAAAGTAAAAATTGCAATTTTTAGCTTAAAATAGGTGGTCCAAGATTGTATAACTTAAAATGCTTCTTTTGATATTCCAATATAAAGAGTGATTCATTTTTACTATGACCTAGATTGAACATAATCATGATTTTTTTTTTTTTTTTTGATTAGTGTCTATTCTGAGTACTGCATTATTCAGGTGTCTGGAAAATTTAAAAAAATATAAATAAATCACGTTTCTACATTAAAATTGTGGATTATCTGGTTTGAGAATAAACAGCAGTGCATTTGAAGACATTGAGCAAAATATTTCATTAAATGCTAAACTGTATGATACAGACATAAGTGTAGACCATGTTAGGAGACTCTTCATAGCAGATTGTGATAGGGTCATCTCTTCCTAAAGTTAGGGAGACAGATGTGTTGTAATAAAGGGTGCCGGTTGTGTGTTTGTGTAGTGTGTGTGTCTTATCTAGTAAATACTGAGAATCTCTAGGGATTGTTCATCTTTTATTCCCAACATCTTGTCTGGGATATGGGAGCATATAAGATCATCAGTAAAAGGTAATAGAATGAAGGAGTGGCTCATTCCTTCAATCTGTGTCTCCTGGGGCACGGGAACACTTATAAGGAGATGCTTCTTATTCTTCAGCAGATAAGAATTATTTCCGAAAATGTTGTTACTTCTATAAAACTCTGTTCATATATTGAAAAATATTTCAACATTCTTCCAGATTACTGAGTATATTATTCAAATTCTTTTTAATGAAAGGAGATTTTTCTTTAAGGTTTTGCTAGAGACTATATTGTTTCTTCTTGAAATGTACTGTAATGAATATAGTATAAAGGAAGAGATCTGTAATTTAACCTTGAAGGAAAATAACTTGTAAGAAAGAGTACTCAGTTTTTCTACATTACAGGATGATTGCATAAGCAGGACAGTAGAGAGTAATTGCTCTAATATCCATAGCTCAAGGTCTCAGGTTTAGTACAAATTTCATTTTGTTTTACTGATTTGTTCTCAAAAACTACTTTAATTTTACTTACACTGAATCTCCACATTTGGACCCTATGATCTAATTATCTGTACCATAGCTGGCTATGTTGAACCAGATACAAATTATCCTTTTACCCCACATAACTCCAAGTTATTAAAATTCAACCACACTAATAAGATATCATAGTCACAATAGTTCATAGCCTCAAAACTGTATGCTTAAGACTCAAATAGAGTAAAAAATACTGTTTTAATGAGAGATATCTTATTGAATTTTACTGAAAAGGTGGGTTTTATTTTTGTTATTATATAGGTGAACAATACTACTGGACACACTGAAATGATTACATGACTCATGGTTCTTAATTTTCATATAGCAGGTTTTAAAAAGATTCCATAATAAAGTATATTTTAATGATAATACACTTAGTCATTAAATGGTACTTGCATGATTAAATAGGCAAATTACAATAAATGGAGTAGATGTCATTATTATGAAAAGAGCCAGCTAACTATAAGAAAAATCATTGTTTTCTATGTTTGAAATAACAAATTTTGGGGTTACTCACTCCTGAGTTAATACATGATAGGTTATTTTTTAGTTCATCCATATTCATGACTACTTACTTGCTCTGAGCCAATCTAAGGTCTGGGCTGTAGGAATACGACTGTTGACCGTTGATAAAATGATAAAAAAAATTTTGCCTTCCAACAGTTATCATTAGTGGTAGAAACAGATAGTAGATAAATAAAGACATAAATTATTAAAATTTCAAATGGCAGTAAGTACCTTGAAGAGAAGCAGGAGTGATGATAGGTGGGGAGTTGCTAGTCTAAGGGGAATGGTCAAGGAAGGTATTTTAACTGAGATGATGCTTTGGCAGAAACCCAGGAGATGTGACTTTGAAAGGTATTTGAAGATCTGAGAAAAAACTTCCTGGGAGAACAAACAAATACAAAGATTCTGGGTAAAGAATGAACTTGATGGGGACTTCCTTGGTGGTCCAGTGGTTAAGAATCCAGTTTCCAATTCAGGAGATGTGGGTTCAATCCCTGGTCAGGGAACTAAGATCCCACATCTGTGAGGCAACTAAGATATATTACATTATTATGCTGTTCAGAAATCCCAGTGTTGGTTTGTGTTGGAAAGAGAGAAAGAAAAATTTGTTTGATGACACTCATTCATATCCAAAGAAACTAAGTGATATGAATGAAAAGAAACAACCATATTTCAAGGCTAATCACTGGCCTACTTTTAGACAGTTGTAAAACTAACAATTATTAATATTTGAGCACAGTCTATGTATCAGGTACTAAGAAGGGGAAAAAAAAATGCCCAAGAAGGAGTATTTTGAATGGTGCTTATTTACTACTGCTATCTGAAGGAGAATAGATATACTATAAAAATAGATAATCAGAGATTAACAGCTCCTAGATATATCATTAAAAAATAAAAATAAAAGCTTGTAATCACTGCTTTAGTTACTATACATTTATGAATTCCCTTAACTGCAGCTTCACACAGTAATAATGGCATAAAAATGATGTGGCTACATTTTTGAGTGTCAGTTACTAAATATCTTGTTAGGCGATTTGGTTTATTTCATTTACTTCTTTCTGCAATCTGTGATGTAGACATTATTAATACGTGTTTCTAAAGTTGAGGACATTCAGAGACAGAATGTGTAAGCAATTTCTGCCCCACCCCACAACTCAAAGTGCCAATATTTGCTAAGGTTGGAAATCGAGTCTAGATATTTTTGCTTTTAATCACTGTGCACTGCTGCTGCTGCTGCTGCTAAGTCGCTTCAGTCGTGTCCAACTCTGTGCAACCCCATAGACAGCAGCCAACCAGGCTGCCCTGTCCCTGGGATTCTCCATGCAAGAACACTGGAGTGGGTTGCCATTTCCTTCTCCAATGCGTGAAAGTGAAAAGTGAAAGTGAAGTTGCTCAATCCTGTCCAACTCTTTACGACCCCGTGGACTGCAGCCCACCGGGCTCCTCCGCCCATGGGATTTTCCAGGCAAGAGTACTGGAGTGGGGTGCCATTGCCTTCTCCCACTGTGCACTACTAGCGGCTAATTTAATGAAAGACATACCAACCAGTTTCTCTTGAAGAGTTAAAAATAACCAGCTGATGAAGACTTTTCCTGTTGCATTGGTTGTCCTGAAATACAGACACTGCTTCTGTTGGGTAGCAGCATGCGGCAATGAGAGTGCTTACAAAACAAATATGTCCAGCTGCAGGACACATCCTGGCCATTTTAAAATCAGTGAGCCAATACAACCACCAGGGACGTAAATACACCAACTGACAGGATAATTAATCCTCTGTACACAATCAATGAGGAATAGCAACGTTTCTTGGGAAATGGAATATAGTAGAATGAGTCTGAATTTTCCCTGAGCACAGATGTCGAGTTGCCATTCGATGAATTATCCCTGGAAGAGACTGTAACAAACACATGAAGTCTCTCAAGGACAGCTAGGGTCGTAAATCGTGGGATATTAAAAAAAAAAAAAACAATATAAATATTGTGCCAACATTTATCATTTATTTGTTGGACTCACAGGTGAGAAATAGGGGTTAGCTGGCAGGTCTAATTTGAACTAGTGCTGGCAAACCCATGATTCTCACTAAATCATTGCTTTCTGTGTTTCATTTAGCTTAACAACATATAATAAAGCTCAAACAAAGCTAGTTGGTTGCTCTGGACAAATGGAACTGTGGACACAGATTTTTGTAATGTTACAGTATAAACTATTTGGGGCTGGTTTTTCTTGACCTGCAGTGGGTAAGTTTATACACTTAGAAGGGTGCTTTCTGCACGTACTTGGGTGAAAACATAATAGCAGAACAAAATTATTTTTAAAAACATGCAAAATTGCACAGTTTGTTTTTGTTGTTGTTGCTGTTTGTTTTATCTGAAACTTACCATTGCAAAGTCAAAATCTCTAATGAAGAAGGACCTCATCGTGACAATGAGGGGTCATGAACAGAACACAGATCTCAAAAAACCTCTTACGCAGTTCTGCTGTGCCTTAAACTCTAGTGATCTTGGGCAAGTTATATTGTCCCCTAGAGCTTGTGCACAGAGAAGGCGATGGCCCCCACTCCAGTGCTCCTGCCTGGAAAATCCCATGGACGGAGGAGCCTGGTGGGCTGCAGTCCAGGGGGTCGCTAAGAGTCGAGCACGACTGAGCGACTTCACTTTCACTTTTCACTTTCATGCATTGGAGAAGGAAATGGCAGCCCACTCCAGTGTTCTTGCCTGGAGAATCCCAGGGATGGGGGAGCCTGGTGGGCTGCCGTCTATGGGGTCGCACGGAGTCGGACACGACTGAAGCGACTTAGCAGCAGCAGCAGCAGCAGCAGCAGCAGATCTTGTGGATAGTTCAACCAGCCCTTGATACTTCAGATTCAGGAATGAAAAATGAGATGTGTGTAACAGAGGAGCAGTATTGCTTTGCAATTAGTGGAGCCCTCATGGCCCTTCAGTTCAGTTCAATTCAGTCGCTCAGTCGTATCCGACTCTTTGCGACCCCATGAATCGCAGCACGCCAGGCCTTCCTGTCCATCACCAACTCCCGGAGCTCACTCAGACTCACGTCCATCGAGTCAGTGATGCCATCCAGCCATCTCATCCTCTGTCGTCCCCTTCTCCTCCTGCCTCCAGTCCCTAGTTGAGAGATATTGGTGAACTTCTTAGATTCTACGTACCTTAGTTTCTCCATCTTGCCAATAAGAATAGTAACATTCCCTTTGGAAAACTTTTGGGGTAAATGAAAATATTGTGCTTTGTGTCAAGATTTAAGTACTACACCTTAGAGAAAGTAAGAGTTCTATAACTGTGAGCATTTTTCATTTACTGTAGATCATGAAATGGGATAAATCTTCAGTAAATGTTTACTGAACTAAGAAAATAAGGATGGTCAGAGGTTCTACTAGGCCTTTACTAGTTTTCCATTTAAAACAGTTTGCTATAGTTTGTAGGTTTGCACAAACTGATAATGATGAATAAGGCGCACAAAGATGAATTCACTATTCCCGTCTAATATCAGACAGGTGCACATGGAAACATTTGAGTCACCCTATGAGATGCACAGACTATTGTGATGTAGAATGCTTGTGACAGAACCACACTCCATGAACAAAGGCATGGAGCAGTGGAAGTATAAGGTCTCTTCAGAGGACTCAAAGTTGATGCGTGGTTAAATGAAAATGTATATTAGTGAATAGAGAAAAGGGGGTAGAGCAGCAGAAGTGGTATGAAATAAGGTTCTACCATCATTGCTAAGTAATAAATGCCTCCTGGAACACCTTGTTAAATAAACTAGAACTTAAATTTCATTTTTGAAGGAAGAGTTCAATAAGTTCAAATGAAAGACAAAGGATCACAAGGAAATACATTTCTTCTTTGATTATCAAGAATCATCTCTTCACTGTTTTAGTCCTGGATCAATCTATCTCATCTCTTATTTAGAATGTTTATTTATCTCTCCTAGATTCTAGATACAAAAGTCATGAAAGGCAGACCACCTTGTTCTGATAAAATGATCCAAGCCAGCCTTTTGGGGAAGATTAATCTGGCAGATGGGTCAGGTGTAATTAATAGGTCAGAATGGAAAGAGAGGTCCTTAAGGACACAAATTCAGCCCAGTGGATAAGTGGCAAAGGCCTCAGCAAGTGTGCTGACCCCACAGGAAATAAATGAAACAGATGTTGTGGGGGGTGACAAGGAGTAACTAAATATTGCAAAGTAGAAACATGCGTCCTCATTTTCTTTCACAGTTAATTGAAAAGCATGTGATAAACTTGAAGCATGGATGGTGTGTTTCAACAACTCTAATGTGATGACAGTTATGTTATTACTTATGGCGAGTAGGCTGCTGAATTTCTAAAAGAAAATCTTTGAAGTTAAAAAGCCTAAATTTTTTCTTAAGGTTTTAAATACTAGAAGGTTTTCAATAATTAAACAACAACAAATGCATTTCCATAGGAGTGAAAAAAAATTGAACATGGGGCTTCCATAATGGCTCAGTGGTAAAGAGTCTGCCTTCCAGTACAGGAGACAAAGGTTCGATCCCTAGGTTAGGAATATCCCCTGAAGGAAATGGCAACCCACTCCAGTATTCTTGCCTGTGAGATCCCATGGATAGATGAGCCGGGCACACTACAGTCCATGGGGTCACAAAGCTTTGGACGTGACTTAGCAACTAAACAACAACATTCTCATAGCACAACTCATAATATTTGAAAATTAGTCCCACTCAAATAATACATTTCTTTTTCTCACATTTTGAAATAAAAATTAGTCACTAAAATATTTAAAAGACAGGGTCTTCCCTTTTGAAGTGACTAAATTCTGTATGCATTTCAACCTTAGGTTACATAGTTTAGGAAGCCTCTGTATTTATTCCAGACCCTCTCCACTCCCTGAGTAGAGAATCAAGCTGGCAAAATAATAATAGGATGTTCGAGACGGTTACAACAGTTTAAACATCAGTTTGTCTGCATTTATCCAACTCTGTAATCTCTACTGCGGATATATTAGATTTGTTTGTATTTTTTTAAATCTCATTACAAGTTTTTGAAAACAGGAAATTGCTTCTACTATGAAAGATCAGCGTGCTCTTGACTTCAGCATTCTCAACAATGGTTTATCTGAGCTGATGTGGCAATGGAAATCAGGAGGATATGAGAATGGGCTTGGATTCTCTAATAAGCCTTGAAAAAAGAAAGTCACTCAGCAGAAAAACCACAATAGTTATAAATTTTTAAACTTAATGATGCATATCCAATTAGATCATTCAACTGTTCAAAGAAGCAAAACCCTCAGGTTCATACCCACTTTTGTTGCAAAACTGACTTCGTTGAGGGAGAGAGGGCACAGGAAGAGTGCTTATAATATCAAGCTTGATAGATTTAATTTAGGGAAAATTATATTATATCATGCCCCATAATTAGAAATGCAAAAAAAGGAAGCCCTTTGAGATTTGACCCAAAACATAAGCCAAGGCATTTCAAACTGGAAATGATTCCAGAAATATAGTCCTGGGATTTTTCATTTTATTTCATCTCAGTCAGAAAGAACATGAGATGAAATGAGTAGAAATGTTGCTTCTCATTGAATAAAACCAGTTAATCTGCTCATAGAATAAACACAATGGTGTGACCAAGTTTGGTACAGATTTGTGTCTTCTGCCTAAACTATTTCTTTCCATTTTTGTCCAAATCCTAGTGACCAGATTCTTCCCAGATTACTCCCTTTAACATTTTTATCCCTCTTTGAAAAAATTTCACTTATTACTAGGATCCAATGCTAAACCTTAAACCTTATTTGCAGCTGTTTTCCACTGTTTCCTTTGATTTCTATTTTCACTGAATTCTACTTAGGAGTTCTACAGTCAACTCAAACTTCATATATTTAAAACCTACAAAGCACCAACCTATTCTTTAATATGAATTATCTTGTGTTTTTTAGGTTAATTTTGACTGAAATTTTTCATCAAGCCTAAATTTATTGGAAATCTCCTTTGTAATTATTCACTTACAAATGATCCGCAAATGAAATTTCTTCAGAAATCCTTCCCTGAGTTCAGCAATTCCTTCCTATATAGGCGTTTACTGTCTTTCAGTAAAATTATAGGAATTTCTAAATGCTTAATTATTTTTCTCTGCCTTAATGCTCTACTTTCTGCCATGGTGGTCTTATAAATTCTGTATGCCATTCCATCAATCATTCTTCCCTGAAATCCTTTAGTGATTCCCTTTGCTATTAGGGTAGTGTCTATCTCTTTTAGCATGACTACATGGTTCTTCATGAAGTGGGAAAATTTTAAGCTATCAGCTCTCTCAGCTTCTCCTTCTTCAAACCTACTTTTCACTTTACAGAAAGGTTTTTTTATTGTTTTCTTGTTTATGTAATTCTGAACACATCAAGATAATTATCATTACCTCTAGCACTAGGGGTAAAGAACCCATCTGCCAATGCAGGAGACATAAGAGATGCAAGTTTGATACCTGGATTAGAAAGATCCCCTGGAGAAGGAAATGGCAACCCACTCTAGTATTCTTGCCTGGAGAATCCCACGGACAGAGGAGCTTGGTGCCCTTCAGTCCATAGGAGCAGAAAGAGTTGGACACGACTGAAGCAACTTGGCACGCACGCAAAATATACTGAAAGAAATTTAATAGTAAAAACATTTTATTCTATTATACAAAGTACATTAAAGCATTGTTAACAAAATAATAAAATTAAAAGTTTATATAAATGTCCCAAGTGCCATTTTTTCTAATGTCTTCTTATTCTTATCTATGAACAAAAGCCTTTTTAAACAGAAAGTTGCAGTTAGAAAATAAGTAAAATTTCATAATCTTGTTTAGCTGTCGATATACTTACATTTTATACATTTTGCATTTTACTCTGGGATTCCTTTTATGCAGTAAACACCCTATTGAATTCTTATTCACGTCTGGAAGGACCCAGTTCTCTCATCTGTTATATCCAATGTGAAACCTTCATTGACTTTCTTGGGAATTATAGTTGGAAATTTCAACACTCTTTTCTAAGTAATTGATAGAAAACTAGATAGATAGCAGTAAATATATGAAACATTTAAACAACACTACCAACCATCTTCTTTCTCCCAGTGACATTTAACAAAATACACATTCTTTTCGAGTGTACACAGACTATTCATCAAGAAAGAACATATTCTTGGCCATGAGACAAGTTTTAATATATTTAAGAAAATTGAAATCATAAAAAATATGTTCCAGGACTACAATGGACTTAAATTAGAATTCAATAATAAAAAGATATTTTGAAAATCTCCAAAATATTTAGAAGTTAAATAACAGTTTCTAAATAACTTATGCATCAAAGAAGAAATAAAAAGGAAAATTAGAAAATATTTTGAAATATCAGAATTTGTAGTGTGTAGTGAAAGCAATGCAGAAAGGGAAATGAATAGCATTAAACACATATTAGAACAGATTAAAGGGTTCAGTTAGTGATTTAAGACTCTAACTTTAAAACTTAAGACCAAAGGGCAAATTAAACCCAGGCAAAAGACTGAATTAAACCCAGCAAGCAGAAGGAAGGAAATAATAACAGCAAAATTTAGTGAAATAGTAAGCACGGCTGACTCATTGACTCATTGGAAAAGACCCTGATGCTGGGAAAGATTGAAAGCATGAGAAGAGGACGACAGAGGCTGAGATGGTTGGATGGCATCATTGACTTGATGGACATGGATTTGAGCAAGCTCTGGGAGTTGGTGATGGACAGGGAAGCCTAGTGTGCTGCAGTCCATGGGGTCACAAAGAGTCAGAAACGACTGAGTGACTGAACTGACTGAAGCACAACTGAGAAAGTCAATAAAACCAAAAGATGGTCCACTGAAACACATGGACAAACAATAATCTGATTAGTAAGGAAAAAGAGTGAGAAAGCACAGATTACCAGTATCAGGACTGAGAGAAGGACAGAGCGACAAGTGACAATGATGCTAGGAGGATAACTATGAACAGCTTTAAAACAATATGACAGCTTTGGATACATTCTTTGCAAGCACAAACTACTCACTCAAGAAATTGAATTTATAGGTAAAATTTTTCCCACAGGACTAGCTGCTAAGTTGCTTCAGTCGTGTCCGACTCTGTGCGACTCCAGAGACGGCAGCCCACCAGGCTCCCCCATCCCTGGGATTCTCCAGGCAAGAACACTGGAGTGGGTTGCTATTTCCTTCTCCAATGCATGAAAGTGAAAAGAGAAAGTGAAGTCGCTCAGTCATATCTGACTCTTAGCGACCCCAAGGACTGCAGCCTACCAGGCTCCTCCATCCATGGGATTCTCCAGACAAGAGTACTGGAGTGGGGTGCCATTGCCTTCTCCTCCTGCAGGACTAGTATAGTAGCAATTTTTCACCAATTCTTCCAAAATCTGGAACAGGAGGTCACATCTTTATATTTTACTTAATATGGAAATGGAAACATAGCAAGTTCTGAGAACAGTTGTTTTGCTCCAATTTAAAACCCGGGAGCCAGGTTTTAAAAACCTGATTACAAAATCAAAGTGTTATAAGAAAAGAAAATTACAAACATACTTCATAAGCAGAGACCTAAAAATCCATGAAAATATTTTAGCAAACTGTATTCAACAGTATCAGAAAAGAATAAGAAATCTTATGTATGTAGGATTTAATCTGGAAATAAAAGTAATTCACCGCATCAAAAGTACAAAGAAGAAAATCATTATGATCATCTCAATAGGTATGAAAAATGTTTGCCAAAATTCAATATCTAATCATGATGAAAATCCTCAGTACAGTATAAATGGAAGGGGATTTTCTCAATCTTTAAAAGGACATCTAAAAGCCTACAGTTAGCCCCAAACTAAGACCAGGAAGGGCTTCTCTGGTGGCTCAGATGATAAAGCATCTGCCTGCAATGTGGGAGACCCAGGTTCAATCCCTGGGTCGGGAAGATAACCTGGAGAAGGAAATGGCAACCCACTCCAGTACTCTTGCCTGGAAAATTCCATGGAGGGAGGAGTCTGGTAGGCTAGAGTCCATGGAGTTGCAAAGAGTCGGACACGACTAAGTGACTTCACTAAGACTAGGAACAAGGCAAGAAAGTTCAGAATCATCACTTCTATTCAATATTAAAATGAAAATATGTCCAAACAATGGAATAACACTCAGGGGTAAAAAAGTAACAAGCTAATGAAATACACAGTAACACACATAAACTTTAAAAGGATTATGCTGATTAAAAGAAGCCAGGAACAAAAGACTAAATATGCTTGATTCAGTTTATGGGTGACATTCTAAGAAATGCATAACACTGGAGGGCTAGAAAGTAGGTAAGTAGTTGAGAAGTAACTGGTACAAAAGAGTACAAGGGACCTTGGGAGGGATTAACAAAAATCAGGACTTTCCTGGTGGTCCAATGGTTAGGACTCTACACTCCCGAGGCAGGTGGCCCAGATTTGGTCCCTAGTCAAGGAACTAGATCCCACATGCCCCAAGGAAAATCCTGCATGCCCCAATTATGACCTGGTGCAGCCAAATATATGATATTTATTTATCACATTTATCTGATAGGAATTATATCATTGTATCCATTTGTTAAAATGGATCAAATTGTACAACTAAAATTGGTAAATTTTTTGTAAATAAATTATATGTAAAAAAATATAACTGCAAACATTGGAAATGTTCTTAAGAAAATTAATTGAATTATTTATTAAGTGATTGATGTGCTACATAGTAATATTAACATAATATTGGTTGGCAGGTATTTAGCCATTGATTTTGCCTCACTCATTTTAGACAGTTAGGGTCTAAAAATAGTTATATTCATAGCACAAATGAAAAGAAGTATACTGGCCCTTACATTAGTAAAAACAGTTTTACTTTTAACATAAGTTAAATAATATCCATTTACTTTTAACATAAGTTAAATAATATCCATTTAATGGATATTATTCATTCAAATGCTGCAATTCTTCAACATACCAGGTAGCCCAACCAATAGAATTCTTAAACTGTAATTTTATTATCTTCTATCATATAAACTTTAGCTGTACAGATAAGTGAAAGTCGCTCATTTGTGTCTGAGTCTTAGCAACCCCATGGACTATACAGCCCATGGAATTCTCCAGGCCAGAACACTGAAGTGGATAGCCTTTCCCTTCTCCAGGGGATCTTCCCAACCCAGAAATCAAACCCAGGTCTCCTGCATTGCAGGCATATTCTTTACCAGCTGAGCCACAAGGGAAACCCATACAGATTAGAATACAAGCTAATTTTCTTAAGTAGGGCTTATATGTTAGTATAAAATGGTAACTTCTGAAAGACACTGTGTTCCATACTGTTTCTGATTAGGTACCAAGTATTTATTCCCCAGACTGCACTGAAATGTTTTATTGGTTGTTAAAGCCAGTGCTATAGATCCTAACTTATCTTTCATCTGACCTTAAATATAAATGAAAAACAATAAATTTATTTCAAGGTTGCACTGAGAATAAGCAAGGCCAATTGAAATACAGGCTCATTGAATTTATATCCTGAACCAAGCTAAATAAAGAAAAGAATCAGAATTATCCTTTCTGCTGTTGAATTACATTTAATATTAGAGGTCATGATCATATTTCTAAATTTATTGGGGAGGGGACAAAAGAAAAAGAATATCATTCAGCATAAATAAAGGGCAATTTGTCATCAATTAATGTTTTAAAATAGCAAATCATAAGCATATGGGACTACTGTTTTATAGACCCTAATTAACATTTCATATAAAGATGAATAATTTTTTATTGAAAAGGTCTCAGATATTTTTTTAAGGGAGTAATATGGAAAAAAATAGGCATGTTACTTTTCCAGATACTCTTTTAAAGATCATGGCATCGCTGCTGCTGCTGCTAAGTCACTTCAGTCGTGTCCGATACTGTGCAACCCCATAGATGGCAGCCCACCAGGCTCCTCTGTCCCTGGGATTCTCCAGGCAAGAACACTGGAGTGGGTTGCCATTTCCTTCTCCAAGGCATGCATTACATTAGGGCAAAACTGTTAAGATCTTATAATTCAAATTTGGAAATAATCAAATTTGGATAAGGCATGGTAGTGGTGGTAGTGATTTAGTTGATAAGTTGTGTCCAACTCTTGCAACACCATGAACTGTAGCCCGCCAGGCTCCTCTGTCCATGAGATTTCCTGGGCAACAATACAGGAGTGGATTGCCATTTCCTTCTCCAGGGGATCTTCCTGATCCAGGGATCAAACCCATGTCCCCTGCATTGCAGGCGGTTTCTTGCATTACAGATGGATAGTTTACCAAGCCACCACGGAAGGCCCTGCATAGGGCATAACTTTCAACAAAGTGAAGTGATTCACAAAGATACAAAGCTACAGAATTAACTGGAAGAGCAATCACATGTAAACAAGCCAAAGTTTGGACCCTCAGGAATTTAGAAAGATTTCTACATAATATCCCACCATGTCTGCTTCATAGGCAGGCTTACATAGGAAATTTTTTTGTTGTTGCCTTTGCTCCCAGTGAAATTTGAATCTAAAAAAATCCACAACTCAACCATTCCATTTCATTATTGTGCATTGATTGCTCATGTGTATCCTTCTAAGAAAGCAGAGAAACACAGACGGCCGTTACAAATCCTCTTACTGTAGACCGATATTCTAGTTTAAAAAACAAAAGTGGTAGAACACAATTAAAATGACTATTGAAACGCATCTTGAATCAATATAATTCCTCTAATCAGATAAGTTAGCCAAGCAAGAAAGGAGAATCATTTCTCTGCCTGCCATCTCTGGTTCATACCTACTAAGCTCCCCCTAAAACACAAACAACCGCTGAATGGTGAATAGCAAGGATAAATTGTTTTGGGAACTTACGTGAAGGTAAACCATTCTGAACTGCAGAAATGGAAAGCAAGGAATAGAAGTTGCCAAGATTTTTGGAACATTGCTCCTTACTTCTGTGTTTTTTGTATCTAATTAGTTTAGCCTTTTTTCTCCTTAGGAAATATGAGCATTACAAATCTTTCTGCTGCCAGGCAAAATACTTTAAGTCACAAATTATGACATTTCACACATCTTCCAAGCCTGCTTTCTTTGCTGGAATACTGATTACCTAACCGATTTCTAGGGACTCTGCTTTCCCTCTTCTCTAATTGGAAGCTCTGTTCCCTCCTGTTCAATAATTTAACTTGCATAATTTTGCTTTGGAAAATTAGACCTATCTAATTTTCCATGGTTTTCCAAACTTTAATGTATAATTTTATTAAATACATGTACTATATAGAGTGTTAACTTTATTAGAAATACATTTGGTTTTGATGTTTTTATATTCCTTTATGTTAAGTGTAATATTTTATATTCTTTATCTTATCTTTATATTCCAAAATATGTGAAATAAATAAAAAATGTTATACTTTTTGAACTTAGCTTAATGAAAACAGTGTATTTGTTTCATCTTTGTCATTCTTACCAGCATCCTGGGTCAGTTGCATCAGTTCATCCCTAGAATATTTGCATTATTCTCTTTTCTAATCTTTCTGCATCTGTTCTATTCCATGCTTATTTTTTATACCACCCATAGATGCATCTTCAAAAATAGTGTTTCAAGCCTTCATGAATAATACATTACTTAGAAGAGAACACTGAGTTTTCTAGAGAACATAGAGTTTTCTAGTAGTTCAGAGACTAGTAAAATCTGGCTTCGGGTTTTCCTTTCTAAAATCTCTCCCACTCTTCTCCACTTATAGAAAAAAAGTCAGTTATGATGCCCAAATGACATTTTGCTTATATTCTGACACTTGCCTGAGAACTATGCAACTTGAAGGATCAACAGCACATATTTACACAAACTTTATATCAACTCTGAACTCCAAATTTCTGTACAATTATCATTTACTTAGCGTTTACTGGAGAAGACTGTTCAGGGTCCCTTGGACTGCAAGATCCAACCAGTCCACCCTAAAGGAAATCAGTCCTGAATATTCATTGGAAGGACTGGTGCTGAAGCTGAAACTCCAATACTTTGGCCACCTGATGCAAAGAACTGACTCATTTGAAAAGACCGTGATGCTGGGAAAGATTGAAGGCAAGAGGAGAAGGAGACAACAGAGGATGAAATGGTTGGATGGCATCACCAACTCAATGGACATGAGTTTGTACTCCGGGAGTTGGTGATGGACAGGGAGGCCTGGCATGCTGCAGTCCATGGGTTCACAAAGAGTCGGACATGACTGAGTGACTGAACTGAACTGCAGTATATCTAAATTTAGATCTACGATTATCTAAATATCAATTATCTAAATATCCATGCACCTATCTGAGTATAATTCCTATGAGAATTATACAATTTCTATGGGAATTGCTGACTTGGCACTTCTTTTCCAACACACCATGGCCCCTCTCAGGGTCATCATAATTAGCAATAAGCATTTGATACAGAGTGACTGTTTTTGCTTACCTGAGTTGATTGGTCTAAAGCTCATGTCAACAGAAGAGAAACCCTTTCCTGGGAATTTTAAAACTTCCAAGAACGCTGAGTAATCTCTTTCTAATAGTGGAAACTCTAAGCTGTAAACACAAGGTATCCCAGCCATATTTCCTGACTACAGTATGATTTTGGATTATGCAATATCTTTTATCGAATTTACCTCCTTCTGGACTGCCTTCTCATTCTGCTAAAGCTGAAGGGCTAAAACTACTTCTTTTAGCCTTCCTTTCAGCTAGAGTTCTAGGTGGGCTTTAGACTCTGCTAATCAAGTGTATTTGGATGAGACGTGAGTTCAGAATTGAATTTCAAGGAAATGAACCATGCAATGTAGCACGGGGTTTACTAATGCAGACTGAGGCAGAAACAGAAGGTTCTCAGCCAGCATCTGTAGTGGTGACTGCTATGTTTGTGGGGAACTTCCCAGACAGGATAGAGGCAGTTGTTCTCTTACTGGTGCAGTTCCGCAACGTGCCTTTGGAAGTTTTTCCTGGAAATTAAGCCGAGATTCTCTTTTTACTGCCTCCACATTAATCCATGAGCTATTTAATAAATGTGGTAAATAACGCTCTATTGAAACTAGCTAGAATGGTTTCTTTTCCAACATTGCCCTTTGGACAAAGCTGTTTTGTGGTGAAAGAGAGGAGCAGAGATAAAAGCTGGGAAGACACAAGAATGGCATCTGGTCTTCTGATTCCACATATAACTTGGCAACAAACAACATGCCTATATTTCTTCTTGGGCTGTGTGCTCAATATTATCCTGGATTGTATCCACCATTAAATTGCACTTGTTGCTTTTAAAATTAGCTTGAGTTTGGTTCCTATCATTTTGACCATAAGAATCAAAATTAATACAAGGTATTTTACCAATCCCACAGAACTCTCAGTCAGAAAGAGACATCAGTTGAGTTCAGTTGCTCAGTCATGTCCAACTCTTTGTGACCCTGTCGTCTGCAGCATGCCAGGCTTCCCTGTCCATCACCAACTCCTGGAGCTTGCTCAAACTCATGTCCACCAAGTTTGGTGATGCCATCCAACCATCTCTTCCTCTGTCGTCCCCTTCTCCTCCTACCTTCAATCTTTCTCAGCAATAAGCTCTTTTCCAATGTGTATCCTAATGTGTAGTGTGCACATTAAATAATATTTCATGATTAAAAACATATTAAGAAGTTTTTATTGTTGATAATTTTACAAATGCCTAAATCCAAACATTTTATTTGAGTTTCTTTTCCTTCTTTGCTCAATAATACATATATTTAGGATAATATTCATTAACTGTGATTGACCTCAACAAACATTTTAGAGAAGTGCTTCAAAAATTTTGAACTTTTGAAAAAAATCCCATTTTACAAACTTCGATTCCATTTAGCCATATTCAAGGATAATCCTAATAATTACTTTGATTATTCCACCAGTGGAAATGTCAGCAATGAAAGTTGAAGTGTATTTTCCATAGCCCAACAAAGACTGCATTTCTTTGATGAAGAAAATTAGCCACCAAAAATTGATAACAGTCAAACAGATCCACAGAGAACTATGTTAGAAGCCTATTAAATATTTAAAGATAATTCAACTGCTGATTCAGAAAAGGCAATGGCACCCCACTCCAGTACTCTTGCCTGGAAAATCCGATGGATGGAGGAGCCTGGTAGGCTGCAGTCCATGGGGTCGCTAAGAGTCAGACACGACTGAGCAACTTCACTTTCACTTTTCACTTTCACGCATTGGAGAAGGAAATGGCAACCCACTCCAGTGTTCTTGCCTGGAGAATCCCAGGGACAGGGGAGCCTGGTGGGCTGCCATCTATGGGGTCACACAGGGTGGGACACAACTGAGGCGACTTAGCAGCAGCAGCAGCAGCAGCAGCAACTGCTGATTCATTCACTAACCTTTTTAGTAAGTCCCTACCCCCATTTCCTTGGGGAATGTGCAAAAATTTCTCCAAGGGCAAGCACCTAGGGGAGAGAAGGTATATGAGGGAGAAACTGTATAACACATCTAAAGAACAGCTAAGATCGTGACCTCATTTAAATGAGCTTGGACTTGACGAGGCAAGAAATAGTTTAATCAAAAAATAATTAAATAAATAATCTGATAATGATCAAATGTCTTAACTCCCAACCAAGCAATGAATCACTTCTATTGGAATGACAAGGAGGAGGTTTAGCAACACTGCTTAAATCAAACTCTATTTTATGTGCTGATTTTTACTTTGGTCATAGGATTTAACCTTTAAACACACATAAATGGAAAGCATTTTTCCAGTTTAAATTTAGACATGGAAAATCAAAGTGAATAAAAGATTGTTTATCTTCTCCAGCATATGATGGTAGCATTTATAATTTCATATAGCAGTACCTATCCCTCGGTTGGTAAGTTTCTGCCTGGAATAAATCAAATTTGTCATGTTCATTTTGTGTTTTGTTTGTCTGGTGCTGTTACTAATGTACCCAGTTGGAAATCTCAGTGACCCTGTATCTGACTCATGAATTCCTCTACAAGACAGATACTACTCATCTCTTCATATTCTATTTCTTCCTTTTACTTGGTTTCTCTTCTTTTTCTTACATTATGGAGACTTCATGATCTGAGTAACACCATCAAAAAAGTTTACTGGTTTTGAATTAGGATTTGTATTATATGTGAACAGAGGGGAGGTTGTCTATCTGGGGCAATTTAAGAAATGCTATAAAAGATTTCTTCTCCATAAGTTTCATAATATAACTCTCCCCCAGGACTCATAAATTCCTACCAGTCATGATTTAATCTATGTTACTGTCTTCAAGTCTCCGGGAGTTCTCTTTCAAAAAATAAATACTCCCAGTAGACAATATTTAAAATAAGAAAAAATGCCTAAAGAAACAAAATCCTCAGCTATTAACATAATTATGTGAAGTAATTAATTGGAGATGCTATCACATGTGCTTTCTTGCAAGTTTCTTAGAGAAGAAAACAGGGAAAGCTAAATGTTAATACAAACAGAGATACATAAGCCTGAGGCATGAGGCACTAATGTGTCATGCTTTCTTATCATGCTTTCTAAAGACCAGATGCAGCATAACGACCTTGGTAGCAAGGAGGAAAAAGAGATGAAAAGAAACTAGAAAAGTAAAAGAGAGAGAGAGAGGTCTCTCATTCAAAAATTCTTCTGTCAGTCCTATGTAGTTATTCCCCCTAAGTAGTCTCCGGAAAACTTTTAGTATTAACTATTTGTTTATTGACTCCTAGTCTGACCTCTTTGAGACTAGTTTTATTTGAATGTGCTAATTTATCATGGCACATTTTTAAATTTGAACTTCAATATATTTAAGTAAAAAAAAAAAATTTAATAGAAGTTAAAACTGGACAAAATAGTTTGCCTAAGTGGTTAACATACACAGTCCTGGAGTAGGAAAAGGCAACCCACTGCAGTATTCTTGCCTGGAAAATCCCATGGACAGAGGAGTTTGGTTCTCTACAGTCCATGGGGTCGGAAAGAGTTGGACACAACTGAGTGAGTATACAGTCATAAATTTGTTGATAGAAATGATGAGATTTATATATATATATATATATATATATATACACACATATATATTTAATTTATATATTTATTTAATATTCTTTAAGGAAAGGCTGTTAAGTCAAAACCATTATTCTGTCCAAAAATTGTAAACACAGCATTGATACACCAAAGTAAAAATGAACCATGGAATGATATTACTCATGTTCATAATGGATCCTTTAAATAGTTCTTTACAAACAAATGAAGACAACCTCATAGACTAGAAAATATTCCACAACTTTAAAAAGTATTACTTTTAAATATTAAATAGCATTTTAATATACTATTTTAATACTAACATATTAGTAATACTAAATTTGTTCACTTTGAAGAGACTAGAAGTACACCTAGGAACATCATTTACACATATATTTTTCCATGTCTTTGCTAGAGTGAGATTTCTGTTAAGTATTTATGGGTATTGTTTGCAGTTATTTGAAACCTCCATATAGATTTACTCAAAAACACAAAATAATTCTTGTGAGTCATATAATACCAAAGAAATTTTGGTTGAGGCTTATTTATTGAGATATAAACACAGTCTCTTTCCTATAGGGAAACAAGCTCCTCTTGAATCTTGTCTTTTTTTTTTTTTTTTTAATGAAAGAAACATTAAATAGTCAGTGGAACTTTTAGCCAAGTGTGGATCTCATTCTGCAAAACTGTATACATGACCTATCTACCTGTTATCTCAAGGATGTGAAATATACAAATAAACCAAGATACCAGGAGACAGAGATGCAATGAAGATGCTACAGGAACTCTGTGGTCATGTAGTCCTGCTCTTCACCTCCTCCCCCATTCAGGAGACTGCTTCTCACAGCTGAATTGGAATTTACTTCCTTAGAGGCTTCTGTGAGGAGAAACAGTAACTAAACAGTGACTTTGTGAGAAATAGCGACAGTAACATGTGTTCCTCTTCATTTAAAAATATTCTGGTTGTAAAGGATCTTACTTTAAAATAATGATGACACAAAAACAGGTAGCTAAAGTGTCACATTGTTATATGTGTATTCCATTTTTACCGGTTTAACTGTGAGTTCTTTCAGTTGAATCTCCAAAAGGCTCTGTGCCGACAGACATAGAAAACAAACTTTTGTTTACCAAAGAGAAAAAGGGGGTGGAGAAGGGGATAAATCAGGAGTTTGGGATTAATAGATACATACTACTATGTACAAAATAGATAGACAACAAAGTCCTACTGCATAGCAGAGGGAACTATATTCAATATCCTGCAATAAAGCACAATGGAAAAGAATACACACACACACACACACACACACACACACACACAAATATCCATGTGTGTTCAGTTGCTTCAGTTGTGTCCAAGTCTTTGAGCCCCCATGAACTCTATAGCCCACCAGGCTCCTAAGTCCTTGGGATTTTCCTGGCAAGAATATAGGAGTGAGTTGCCATGCCTCCTCCAGGGGATCTTCCTGATCTAGGGATCAAACACATGACTCCTGCATTGCAGGCAGATTCTTTGCCACAGAGTAACCAGGGAAGCCCATATATATATATACACACACACACATATATATGTATAGCTAAATCACTTTGCTGTATATCAAAAACTAATACAGCATTGTAAATCAACCATATTTCAATTAAAAAAAATAAACACAGACATTACAAAATTTTTTAAAAAATCTCTGTGCCATATGCTATATAAGTCAATAAGTTTTAGTTTATAAGTAACAGAAAATCCAACCCAAACTAATTTAAGACAAAAAAAAAAAAAACTTGTTGGTTCACCTAAGTGAAAAGTTGAAAATTCCAAGTACTTTCAGGCATTGCTTGATCCAAAGGTTCAGATGCTGGTCAATACTCACTTCTCCTTTGACTTCTCCTTTCAGACTCATCCTCCCACACCCACTTTCACTTTGACTGAGTCATCTTGCCCCAGTTATTACTGTAGTATGGTACCTGAGCTATGCGTTATTCACTGCAGCCGAGGGCATTGTGCTGTATGTCCCGATTCACATTTGGTAGTGTTTGAATCAACATGTCTTCCACACTGAAGCTGGAATTGAACCCCACCTTTGAACCATAGAGATATCAAGTGAGAGAGGGGCGGAATGGGGAGGGCGTTTCAAGAAGGAGGGGACATATCTATACCTATGGTTGATTCATGTTGATGTTTGACAGAAAACAACAAAATTCTGTAAAGCAATTATCCTTCAACTAAAGTCTTGTCGCTCCAAAGTGTGGATGCTGATTCCAAAGAAACAAGGAATGATTATTAAAACACTTTTTTCTGAAAAGGAGTATAGTTGTATATGTGATTCATTTCTTAAAAAGAAAAGATGAGGTGTTCCCCAAAACTTAGAAATACACTTGCTCTTTATAATAAAAAGCTAATATTTATTGAATGTCTAATTGATATCAGAAACTGAACTATAAGCTTTATTTGAACAATAACATTCAGTTTTTATAAAAGTTAACACAAAATGTTCATTGTTACTATCACCATTTAATGGCAAGGAAAATAAGGCTTAGAAAGTTAAGCAAATTGCTTATGGGCAAATAGATGACACAAGTGGTGGGGGAGTGGAGCCCAGATTTCAATCCAATAGGGCTTCCCATTTTGCTTTATTGACTATGCCAAAGCCTTTGACTGTGTGGATCACAATAAACTGTGGAAAATTCTGAAAGAGATGGGAATACCAGACCACCTGACCTGTGTCTTGATAAATCTGTATGCAGGTCAGGAAGCAACAGTTAGAACTGGACATGGAACAACAGACTGGTTCCAAATAGGAAAAGGAGTACGTCAAGGCTGTATATTGTCACCCTGCTGATTTAACTTATATGCAGAGTACATCATGAGACACGCTGGGCTGGAAGAAGCACAAGCTGCAATCAAGGTTGCTGGGAGAAATATCAGTAACCTCAGATATGCAGATGACACCACCCTTATGGCAGAAAGTGAAGAGGAACTCAGAAGCCTCTTGATGAAAGTGAAAGTGGAGAGTGAAAAAGTTGGCTTAAAACTCAACATTCAGAAAACGAAGATCATGGCATCTGGTCCCATCACTTCATGGGAAATAATGGGGAAACAGTGGAAACAATGTCAGACTTTATTTTTCTGGGCTCCAAAATCACTGCAGATGGTGATTGCAGCCATGAAATTAAAAGACGCTTACTCCTTGGAAGAAAAGTTTTGACCAACCTAGATAGCATATTGAAAAGCAGAGGCATTACTTTGCCAACAAAGGTCCATCTAGTCAAGGCTATGGTTTTTCCAGTGGTCATGTACAGATGTGAGAGTTGGACTATAAAGAAAGCTGAGTGCTGAAAAATTGATGCTTTTGAACTGTGGTGTTGGAGAAGACTCTTGAGAGTCCCTTGGACTGCAAGGAGATCCAACCAGTACATTCTGAAGGAGATCAGCCCTGGGATTTCTTTGGAAGGAATGATGCTAAAGCTGAAACTCCAGTACTTTGGCCACCTCATGCGAAGAGTTAACTGACTCAATGGAAAAGACTCTGATGCTGGGAGGGACTGGGGGCAGGAGGAGAAGGGGACGACAGAGGATGAGATGGCTGGATGGCATCCCTGACTCGATGGACGTGAGTCTGAGTGACCTCCGGGATTGGTGATGGACAGGGAGGCCTGGCGTGCTGCGATTCATGGGGTCGCAAAGAGTCGGACACGACTGAGTGACTGAACTGAACTGAACTGAGGGCTTCCCAGGGGGTGCTAGTGGTAAAGAACCCACTTGTCAATGCAGGAGACATAAGAGATACGGGTTCGATCCCTGGGTCGGAAAGTTCCCCTGGAAAAGGAAATGGCAACCCACTCCAGTATTCTTGCCTGGAGAATCTCATGAAAAGAGGAACCTGGCAGGCTACAGACCATACGGTTGCACAGAGTCGGACACGACTAAAGTGTCTAGTAGTCAAATAGAGGGGCTTCCCAGGTGGCACCAGTGGTAAGGAAACCACCTGCCAATGCAGGAGACTTAAGATATTCAGGTTTGATCCCTGGGTCTGGAAAAACCCCTGGAGGACCCACTCGAGTATTCTTGCTTGGAGAATCCCATGGACAGAGGAACCTGGCAGGCTACAGTCCATAGCGTCACAAAGAGTCAGATACGACTGAAATGACAGCATGGACACATGCTGTCAAATAGAGGAACATATGGCAAAAACACGGTTGTATCAGCACAGAGTCTATAAGAGCCTGGATACACAAAATCTCCCTATAAGAGGCAAGCTTTCCTCTTGATTGAAGATATGGACACAGAACTATAGAAATAAGGTATTACTCATAAGGAGGTTTTAAGAGGTATGGAAATATAGTGCAAAGATGATTGCAGAACAATAACAGACATGGTCACACAGTAATATGGAGGGTTTCTTTAGCTAACTGGCTTTGGATAGCTGATCCCATGGAAAGCCAGTGCTCAGTAGGAAGTGGAAGATTTAGGACATTTTTCCTGACATGTTACATTTTCAACTTGTTGAACTCTCTTTGGTCTGATTAAGATTATATCTTCCAAGGACACTTCTGAGAATGATTTAGTTTTCTTCTTCAATAAGAAAATGGGCTGTCATAAGGACTTTGAATGCTCCTAACTTCAGATGGCTATTTCCTTTTCTAAATGATAAAGGGTCTGTGTACATTTCCACATGATACTCAGAAGAGCCATTATACACATTTTCACTTTTCTGAGCCTGTAAGGCAAGTTTCTTTGTTCAAACAATTCTCCATGAGGCCTCTTCTGAAGCCTCCTGGCTCTTCCCTCCTAGAAGAGTTCTCTATGTCACTATGAATCTTCTTGTGCCACTGGAAAACAAAGCTCAGAAAGTTAATAGACTCAACTGATGTAAAAGGTTAATAAATGCAGGGATAAAGTCAAAGCTTCAGTTTCTGACTCGAATTTGTTGGTATTTCTACTATATCATAATACCTGAGATACAGATTTCCTGCTTCATATATTTTCAATTCTTAAAAGTACAAATTTTAGAATTAAATGGAATATTTATATATGGTAATTTATTTATTAAAAACAGGCCTGACAGTACTAAATGAATAAAGACAAGAGTGGGTGCTTAAATAACTCATGTGTGGGGAGAGTATACAAATGGACACACATATATAATAGTGCTTAGTTAATAAATATTTGTTGAGTTCTGTCTGTCTACAAAGTCACCTTGTAGTTCAGCTACAAAAAAGATAGGAATGACTCCTGCCCTCAGAGAGTGTCTGTCACAGGGGAAGAGAAAGACAACATGCTTTAAGAGAGACATTTTACATCCTGTAAGGGAGAATTCTAGGAGCAGGGAGAGAAAATAATGGTAATATGTTTGTATGATAAGTTTTACTGTGCAAATAAATTTTAAGCATGACAAAGAGCTAGCCAGGTAAAACTGGGAGTGATGGAAGAAGGCTCTGAATTGAAGCTCCACAGTGAGTTCCAAGAGAATAGAACTTCAACTTGTCAATACTAAATTAACTATCTTTATTTTCTTAGATTTATCACCAGCCTTGGTCACTCATTTCTCTTTGATACAAGTTCTTTATCTGGATTCAGGGCACAATATCCTCCTGTTTTTTAATTTTTTCCCCCATCAATATTTTACTAGAGCTTCCTCTTCTACCATTCTGTCACATAATCAGGACTGAATCCTTGCTTTTCTTCTCTTCTCTACCCATACTTTCTTTGTGACCTCATTGGTCTCATGTCATTCATTAGCATTTATACTCCAATCATTCCTAGTTTTCCATATTTAGCACTGGCCTTTTTACCATATCCAGGCTCATATATCCAAACACCTCTCCATTTCTCCATCTAGATGTCTCATTGACAGATTTAACACAACAGTGTCCAAAACAGAAATCTTAATCTCTTGACCTGATGATCTGACCCTACTCTAATCACACCATTCCCCATCCCACTTTAAAGCAGCTTCATCTTTCCAGTTGAATACAAAGACCTTAGAGTTATACTTGATTTATCTCTTTTTCCACTTACCACATTTGATCTGTTAGGATGGCCAGTTGGCTCTAATTTAAAAATATATCCTGAAACCCAATAAAAAGAGAGTAAAAAGAATAGACGATTCACAGAAATAGAACAGCTAATGGCCCCTCAATGTATGAAAAGATGTTCAATTTCACTTATAGTAAGACAAATGAAAATTACAATTACAGTGTAACTGTATGATATTTTTCATATACCATGTGGGCAAAAGTTCAAAAGCTTGACAGCACAGTCTGTTGCAATGCTATGGAAAAACTGCCATGCTCATATATTTGACATTGAGAGTAAAAAGTGGTAAATCCATGTAAAGAGGTATTTTGCAATATTGAACAAAACTACAAACATGTGTCCTTTTTGACCCAATCACTCTACTTCTAGGGTAGACCTGGATATATAGAGATAAATAGAAATTTATGATATCTTATCATATCTCATGGGCTTCCCATCTGGCTCAGTGATAAAGAATCCGCCTGCCAATGAAGGAGACACAAGACATGAAGGTTGTATCCCTGGTTTGGGAAGATCCCCTGGAGTAGGAAATAGACTTCCCTGGTGGTTCAGATGGTAAAGCGTCTGCCTACAATGTGGGAGACTCAGGTTCTATCCCTGGGTTGGGAAGATCCTCTGGAGAAGGAAATGGCAACCCACTCCAGTACTCTTGCCTGGAAAATCCCATGGACAGAGGAGCCTGGTAGGCTACAGTCCCTGGGGTCGCAGAGTCGAACACGACTGAGCAATTAAACTTTCACTTTCACTTTCCTGGAGTAGGAAATGGCAACCAGCTTTGGTATTCTTGCCTGGAAAATTCCATGGACAGAGGAGCCTGGCATGCTACAGTCCATAGGGTAGCAAAGAGTCAGATGCAACTGAGCACATCACATGTCATGCCAAAGTCACTCAGTTGTTATTGGCAGCAGCAAAAGATGAAAAATAATCCAAATGCCCAATACAAGTTTGCTTTAATAAATCATAATATAGCCACACAATGAAGAACTATATAGATTTTTAAAAGAATGAAGAAGATAACGTGTGTGGCTATCGTGTGTGTGTGTGAGAGACTCTGTGTATATATGCATGCTCTGTGTGGTGTAAATAAAATTAGCAAAGTGCACAACAATATATATACTGTTGTTTTTAAGGAAGAAAAAGAAGATATAAGAAGAAACACAGGAAGAGCAAGGTAGAAGCTAAGTTTAAAAAACAGTCATCTATGGCAGGGGTCAGCAAACTGCGCCCATAGATCAGACACAGTCTGCTGCATGCTTTAGTCAATAGTTTTACTGCAACACAGCCTCACCCACTATTTTGCATATTGTGTGGGTGCTTCCTCATTACAGTTGCAGAGCTGAGTAGTTGCTAAATAGACAACATGGCTTATATTGCCCAAAATGCTTACACTCTGTGAAGTGAATGAAAGTCACTCAGTTGTGTCCAACTCTTTGGGACCCCATGGACTACACAGTTCAGGGAATTCTCCAGGCCAGAATACTGGAATGGTTAGACTTTCCCTTCTTCAGGGAATCTTCCCAACCCAGGGATCAAACCCAGGTCTCCTGCATTGCAATGCAGATTCTTTACCAGCTGAGCCACCAGGGAAGCCTGTTTACACTCTGGTCCTTCAGAAATGTTGTCAATCCTAATCTGTAGGGGCAGAAGAGTACAGAGCAGGGAAGGTAGAGATGGAGGCAAGACTTTTCTAAGTGTACTTACTAGGACAGTGTAGATTTCACAACCGTGAGACTCTTATATGCATTCAAAGAAAATTAAAAATTAAAAAAAAAACCTTAAAACTAAAAAACAAATGGAAAAAAATAATCTGACTGCATGTCAAGTTGATAAAATAACAACGTAGAGCAAAGAACTGTTTCAAGTGACTTCTAATTGCGTATCTTCTAGCTTCTCTAATAATTGGATATTACACCTTCATGATATGTTACATAATCAAGTTCACACAGCACCAATGAAGTCTCCTTGTCAACAATATGAATCTAATCGAGACTTAAATTTTGCTTCCAATTTATAGGAAATAGAGGCAAGGTTAAATAATACCAGTCTTACCAATCAGGGAAGTCTAATGGGTATACATTTCTATAAGACAAACATTCTATATTTTTAAAGGGAATGTAATAGCAAACAAATAAATAGCAGTTCTAAGTTAACTGCTGTTAATTTAGTTAATTATTCAGTGCATAAACCTGGATTAAAGCCAGACTTGGAATCACATACACATATACACACTATATCTTGTAAAGGATATTTTCAAAGTCATTCACAAACTTTGAAAGTATACTAGATATGTGAGTGATAGAGTCCTTGATTTTCAGATGATGAAATATTGCAAGATGAAGAATATGATGTCTGCTACTTTTAAATATTTTCCAAAGATAAATATGCAAAGTATTTAGGTCTGGGGTAATAAATGTTTATTGTACTGTTCTAACTCTTCTTTACATTTAAAATTTTCATAATAAAATGTAGAAAATATTATTGTGTGTTTGTGTGTGTGTGTGTGCATGTATGTGTATCTTCCTGTGTACCTCCCTCCAGAGTCTGACCTTTAGCCCCTCGTCATTGTCATCATCATCTCTCACCTCACATAAGTCACCTTCTTAGTTTCCCTGTTGTTCTTCTTGTCACCACCAGCATCTCTCTGTCCATCACAAAACCAGACTTTAAAAAATATAAATAAGACCATACTGTCTGTGCATGCTTAGTTGCTCAGTTATGTCCAGCTCTTTATGACCCCATGGACTGTAGCCCACCAGGCTCCTCTATACATGGGATTCTCTAGGCAAGCATAATGGAGTGCAGCTCCACGAAATGCTCTGCAATGGCTCATCTACTTCATTCTGATTCAGAGTCCAATTTCTTAGGACAGCCTATAAGGCTCTACATGCTGGCCTGACCCCAACCCCACCCCCTTACCTCTCTAAGTCATCTTTCTACCATTGTTCCCTTGGTTCATTGTGTTTTAGCCACAGTGGCTCCCTTACTCTTTTTCAAAAATTTGGGTTCTTCCCTCTATTGAGTTTTTGCAAGGGCCATTCCCTTTGCCTGGAATTCTTTTTCCCAACATAGCCACATAACTGGCTCCTTGTCATCCTTTAAGTTTTCACTCAAATATCTCACTATATGGGGGCTGATCTTGATTACACTGTTTAAATTTGCAAAATGCCAGTCCCCTATACTATCTCCTTATCATTCTGGCCTATTTTTAAAATTAATAGATTTATAACTGCTTTATTTAGAAAAAATATTAATAACCCTTATCACCTTTTGACAGACCGTACATCATGTTTATTTTTTATTGTCTGTCTTCTCTTTTCAAAATGTCAGCACCAAGAGGGCAGACATTTGCTTTATTCATCAACCTAGAAGCCCAAACTTCCTTAAACTTTTATAACTGGCACATAGTAGGCCTGCCTCAAAAAAACACATGTTGAACGAATGAAAGAAGAGAGTAAGTGGCTAAGATTTAGACCATGTCATATCTTTTTTTGTTGTTGTTGTTATTGTTTTGCAAGATGTTCGTTTTTCCATCATGACTGACACTACCAGGCCAGTAATAGTAGAAATCTTTTTCCTTCAGAAAGCAGACAGATGCAGGGCCAATCATTGCAAAGTAGTGTTGCAATCTACCAGGCTTCTAATTATGTTAAGAACACTAAAAAAGTTTCTAGTATGCGTTAAGACATCTGCTTTAAAATAACAGAAATTGATTTTGTGAGAACTATTGAGTTGTTTCTGTAAATGAATACTTTTCTTATTATCACAGAGCAAGAAACGACCTCAACATTAATACAAAGTTTGTATTTTAACTGAAGTTCTTTGAGGACAGTGGTCAATTATTTTATATACCCTAAATAATAGTCAAAATGTTTTAAAGAGAAAGTTGATAAATAAAATGCACATTAATGACACAATGACAGTATCAGCCCCCAAAAGTTCAGAAGGTCATATGTAGATTAAGAATATGACAGCTTTTAATAGATTTTAGAAAGTATGAAATATGAAATAAACATGTCCTAATGAAGGGATACTCCCATAAAGAAGCAATCCTATTTTCTAGAAAAATCTATACCCAAGTCATACTTTCAGAATATAGAACAATGTGTTTTTACCAGACATTTATTGGGTATCTTTTAAGCACCTTGGAATGTAAATTTCACAGTTTAAAATCCCAGTACCCAGGAATTTCATAACTTGTGGTAAATAGCAGAATCTGGGTAATTTGAGACAAGCTCCTTACATGAAGCTGGGGAGAGGATTATCAATGTTTAAGTTAAATTGCAAATGTTATAAAAGGAAGGAAGTGATAGTTAATACAGGCTGACCGAGGAGCCAGAGAGGAAAACATTGCCTTATGACCGGAATCTCACAAACATGGAAAGACTGACTCTGAACCTCAGAGAAAGTAGTAAGAAAATAGAGTTTCAAAACTTAAGGCAAGAAAGAGAGAAACTAATGAAATTAACAGAAAGTGAAAACAACATCAACAAACTTGAGACAATATATATGAGCTGGAGAAGGGGCAAAAATTTCTACTTTTGGGCTAATGAATATAAGAAGAATGATTTGAATTGGATAGAAAGGAGCTGAAAGAACGTGAAAAAAGAATGCTAAATATTTATCATAAATATAATTTATAGAGGGGGCCTTCATTATGTGCTTGTTTTAGCTTTATATGCTGAACAACCAAATCTGGATTTTACAAATGTGCTGTTTCTAAGATTGCAAGAGGTGAGTCTAAACCACAGTATCTGAAGTCTATGAACAAATAAATTATTTCAATTGCTTTATAAAAATTTAAATAAAATTGTTTTAAGCTTTATTCAATAAAGCATAAAATCTAAGAGGTTGAACTCTGGAGTCTGATTATTTATGGTCAAATCCTTTCTTGTAAGTTGACATCTTGGGTGAATTAATTTCTCTGTGTCTCAGTTATCTCATATGTAAAATGTAAATAACAGTACCTAACTATTCACAGTATATATGATGTTTATAATCCTTAGTTATTATCTTTTTATAATTATCTTGATTGTTGTTCTGTTTTCAGAACAGCTGAAGAATTTTGGAAAAGGTAAATAAAGAAATGCACTTTCTTACACATTCTACTTTAGAATATTATAGATAAGCTTACACAATCATTTGATTATTAATGAAAGAATAGGTTCAGGAAGACAAGGAAATCTTCTTAATAATAAAATAATTTCCACTCTTAATCCAGAGCTCTACTTCCACATAAAAATGATTCTTTTTTTGTTAAGAAAACTTAAAATTTCATAGCCACTACAATACTTTGCAACTTTACTGCTTCATTGCATTTCAATCATTCCTGTTATTATGAGAATGTAACATGAGTAGAAAATTATTTACACAGTTTAAATTAATTTCAAGGCAAATATTTGAAAAATGAAGACATATATAAAACTGACTGTTTAATTATACCCCAAAATCACACAATTGTTTAAGTTTTTACTTTTAGGATGCTATAACAAACTACCATATACTAGGTAACTTAAAAACAACAGAGATCTACATCTCACAGTCCTGGAGGTTGGGAAGTCCAAGGTCAAGCTTGCAGCACACTCTATGTCTGGTGAGAGCTCATCTGGTTCATGAACATCTTTTCACTGTGTCCACACAAGGTGAAGAGGGTGACAGATCTCTCTTGGAGGCCTCTTTTGTAAGGGAACTAATTACATTGATGAGGGCCCCACCCTCATGATCTGTCACCACCCAGAAGCCCTACCTTTTAATACCATTATCTTGGGTGTTAAAATTCCAGAACATGAACTTTAGGGGGATACAAACATTCATATCATAAAGCATCACTTAAATATAAAATAATTTGATATTAGCAGAATCATACTTAGAAAATTCAGATTTAATATTTAGAACAGGCTTGGGGGAAAGAATTTTTCCTAAATCAATGTGTTAGTCTGCTAGGGTTGCCATAATCCCTTTCCCACAAGCACACACCAAAACCACACCCTCATATGCACACAAACACACACACACACTCTCTCTCTCTCCTCACAGAATAAACATACACTCTCCTAATAGAATGGGTATTTTAACAACAAAAAATGGTGTCAACAGGGTTGGTTTCCTCTGAGACCCCTCTCTTTGGTTCACAGATGGCCACACTCGCCTCATCTCTTCACACAGTTCTGTGCTCCTGAGTCCCTGGTGTCTGTGTGTCCCAATCCTAAAAGGATGTCAGTTATATCGGATTATTGGTTTAGGGCCCACCCTAATGACCTCATTTTAACCTAACTCCCTCTTTAAAGGCTCTTCTCCAAATTTGGTCACATCTGAGGAACTAAGGGCTTCAACCTATGAATTTTAGAAGAATACAATTGAGTGCAGAACAGTCCTCTTTACAGTTACTTTCAATTGTTAAATGTCATGTTTTAATAATCTACTGCAATGTAAAACTGGTGTTTTGGTCTCTTCACCCCTTTACTGCTGCTGCCCTTTGAGAAATATGACTCTGCTTATAAAAATGAACTTGTAAACTCTATTCCATCCAGGTATTTTAAGCCAGACACAATCTTTAGAACAACCGCATGAATCATGTTCTTGAATTTACTTATGTCAAAATCCATTTTGGACCCTTTCTTCCTGAAATGGTTAATGATCCATGTACTATCTGACAAGTCAAAATCCCTTAAACTCTTAGGCCACATTCATAGTTGCATTTCAGTGGTACAACATTTTAATACTGCTACTGAACTGGATAAATTGTCACACTATTAAAAAGTGAAGGCAGGAAGGATGTCAAAACCATAGTAAGACTGTATGTATTATAATTTAGTCTGACTTTCAGCTTTACTTGTTTTAATGATCTTACCTCTTTTGCTTTTCAAACATACCTTTTTCAAATATATCTTTTCTCACATGGCTTTCTTTCATTATCTCCCTATTTTATTTCTAGAAAACGGTTAAGAATATATTCAATGAGAATAATAGGGAGACATTTAGCTGCGAAGTGTCTTGCCTAATGATTTCTTAATATATGTTTTCAAATATTCTGTCTTCATTGGCGAAATTAACATACCTTTAGCACATGATCTTTCCCTGGGAAATATTCAACCTCTAAAGGATGAGGAAGAAAAAATAAAAAATATATACATAAAAAACCCTAGAAGTCTGCTGACATTTAATTGCATTAGATTCCATTTGAAAAGACCCTGATGCTGGGAAAGATTGAAGGTGGGAGTAGAATGGGATGACAGAGGATGAGATGGTTGGATGGCATCACCGACTCAATGGACATGAGTTTGAGTGAACTGCAGGAGTTGGTGATGGACAGGGTTGCCTGGTGTGCTGCAGTCCATGAGGTTGCGAACAGTCAGACACAACTGAGCGATTGAACTGAACTGAAGTATTATAGGAGTTCAGAGAATCAAGAAGTTAAAAAGCTAGTCATTGTAGGTTTCCCGGTAGAGACATGTTTAGGGGAGGTCTATAAGGAGAGGCATGATTTGGATAGGTATAATTTGATGGATGACCTCTTGAAGACTTTGTCACAGCAGGGATGCCTAGGGCATGCTGAAGATTATTTCAAATAACTATGCATGTTTATGGCTTTTTAATGCATTTTATGGGTTGTAGGTATGTTCATTTGACATTGAAAAAGTCTTGAAAAGTCCTGAATTATTTTGACATTGAAAAAATAAATATCCATTACTTTTCCTTCTTTAATTTCTAGAGACAGATAAAAATGCAGAATTTTATCCCATTGGTGAGATCAGTATATGGGTAGAAGAGCATCTGGCTCCCCAGGTGGCCTAGTGGTAAAGAATCTGCCTGTCAATGCACAAGACACAGATTCAATCCTGGGTCAGGAAGACGCCTGGAGAAGAAAATGACAACCCATTCCAGTATTCTGGCCTGGAAAATTTCATGGACAGAGGAGCCTGGAGGGCTACAGTCCACGGGGTCACAAAGAGTCAAACATGACTAAGCATGCATGTACACAGAAGAGCATAATGGTAGAAACCAAATCACAAAGCATAACTCATAAATTCATGTGGATTTAGAAGTACTTGATGAAGAAAAAGGTAGATGCAGGAGGCTAGAGGAAGATTCTAGAGAGATGTGATCTCCATGGAGGCTTGCTAAGAGTCATTTGGAGGAAATGGTCCAGACAATGAATTCGCCATTTGGACGAACGGTTCAGATAATGATCCAGACACTTCTCCCTAGAGGAGAGAAGTGACTGAGGTGTATTTTGAAGAAACGTCGCTGCATATTCTGTTTCTATTCTCAACCATGTTTGTTGCACCATTTAACTCTTCGGTGATACTTGGCAGCCAGGTTGCTTGGGTTCTTTTTCAATTTTCTTCACTTACCAGCTGTGGAACCTTAACTACCACTAATTTATAAGTTGCTAATTACTCTAGGCTTCAGTGATATCATCCATAACATAGAGATAAGAACTATATGTTCTTCTCTTTCACAGATTATTATATGGTATGGTTGGGAGAATTCAATGAGATAATGTATAGAACGGTAAGTTTAAGATAATGCTAATGTTTTCACAGTTGTTATATAAAGATACTGTTTCAGAAAAACAGAATCACAAGGAATAGAAAAGCACAGAGCTGTATGTTTGTAAGCAGTACAGTTAAAATGGGACTGAGGATGACTTCCCTGAGTATCCACTGGTTAAGATTCCAGGAGTCCACTGTTGGGCTCATGGGTTAGATCCCTGGTTGGGGAAGTGAGATCCCACAGGCCAGTGTAGCACAGGCAAATTTTCTCTTTTTCATTTGATTGAGGAGCACAGAGTTAAAATGGTAGTTCTGCTTCAAAAGTGTATGATTGTGGGCAAGAGTGCCTATATATAACAGCATAACCAAAGACTGCATTTTCAAAAAAAAAATAGAATAAAATAATTCAAATTTTAGAAAGAATTGAGTGGGATTTTTAGTCATTTACTACAATCTGGCTTCTGATACAGTAATACTGTCTGTTTTATCCTTGAGGGGTAATCATGTAACCTTTTCTTCAACCCTCCAAGCTTTGATGTCCTTTTCTGTAATATAGAGATTGTCCTAGGCTTAATGTGACTTCCCTTTAGATTCCCATTAGGTTTTACCTAACCATCCAAAGATATAGAAATGCCATTAGCAAATACGGAGACTGTAAGATATTATTCAGTCATTAGTATCAATAATCTCTTTATACTCTCATGTTTTGCCCAGGTTATATGGCATAATCTATTACTTGAGTGTTTAGGGAATCATGGAATATTTTAAAGTAAAAAAATATACTTTTATATATTCTTCTCTCTGTGGGAGAAGGCAAGGGGAGGGATGATTTGAGAGAATAGCATTGAAACATATATATTGTGTACTGGGATGACCCAGAGGGATGGGATAGGGAGGGAGGTGGGAGGGGGGGTTCAGGATGGGGAACATATGTACACCCATGGATGATTCATGTCAAAGTATGGAAAAACCACTACAATATTGTAAAGTAATTAGCCTCCAATTAAAATAAATAAGTTAAAATAAATAAATAAATAAATATATATATATATATATATTTTTTTTTTTAATTCCCTACCACAGTGTTGAGATTCCCAGGTGGCACTAGTGGTAAAGAATCCACCTGCCAGTGCAGGAGACATGAGAGACCTGACTTTGATCCTTGGGTCAGGAAGATCCCCTGGAATAGGAAATGGAAACCCTCTCCAGTATTCTTGCCTGGGAAATTCCCATGGACAGAGGAGCCTAGCAGGTTGTAGCCCATGGGGCCGCAAAGAGTCGGGCATGACTGAACAACTGAGCACACTCACAGTGGTGTTTCTCAAACTTTTTTTCAACATGGCCCCTCTAAAGAGCCTTTGCTAATATTGTCCCTAGTCTCCATATCTAACAATGAAATGTCAACAACATAGATATACTGTATATTTGTCTATGTGCTGTATAGATACCCATTCTTTAGACATAAAAACAGCAAGAAAGAACAAGACTCCTCCCACCATCACTTCCAAGAATCAGTTTTCCTCTGGGGTTATATTACTGAGGGTGACACTACATTCTCTAGAACTTTTGCAAAATAATTTTGTTGATTATCTTAAAAAAAAGAAGCATAAGACTGATTATCTTGATGTTACTCATTCCAGCCAGACTTCCTCTTAGGTAGCAAATGTATAATAACAAACTTGAAGGAAAATCTGCAATAAGATGGCATACATCAGGTAATTTGTTTCTTTCAAATCTTGGTCATATTTTATATTTCAGCTTATGTGGTAATGGTGATAGCTTTTCTACTCACAGATCTAGCAATTTACATTTTAAGCAAATATGAACATTGGTTCAAAAACATGTCAGGTAGAATTACTGACTGAAGTTTAAAGTAAAATTCATTTATCAATCTCTGAAGTTTCATACAAATAAGCCATGATGCTAAAAACAACAACAAAAAACCTGAATATAAATCCAAACAAAGGTAGAAGTTTGGGCCAGTCAGTATTTCTAAGTAAAAAGAAAACTGTCAGCAAACCCTTTGCTTGTAAAGATGGAAATGGAATAGTAACTTGAGTATCCACTTTTGTCTGAGAGAAAGTGAAAAAGGGAAGATTCTACATTTACTAACCTAAACTTACAATATAACTTAACTTTGATTTCAAAACATAACATACATGTACTCACACCCTTGCTTCTGCCAAGATATGTTTGGATTTCCTTGAGCTGAGATTTATTTTATCATTTAATAATCACAAACATTTTGTCAGAAAGGAGGAAAAACATTCAGGTAGGTTTAGAATACTTTAACTCTGCAGTTGGATGTAATGAATGTTCCATATTACCTTTAATTGAAGCATATATATTAGTAGTAAAATTCATAAATCACTAGTGCAGAAAAAAAGAACATGGAGTCATAAATTTGACACATTTTACATTAAAATAGATACATCAACTATTAAAATAAATGTATCTCTTACTGAGAAAATAGATCAAAATCAAATCTAATAGTTCACTTACCAAATCAGACATCTACTATTGAATCATTACTTATTGAATACTGAAGAAGATACATCATCTATCAAATCAAATACCTTCTCTAGTAAATCAACCTCACCATGTGATTTAAAACCATCTCCTACTAAATCAAAAAACCACCCTATAAATCAAAGCAATATTGCATCAAAGAATTTCATTTAAAGTAAATATAGTGTATCACCAGACCACATATATCATAGTAAAGGTACCATTTATTAGGAGAAAGATAAGCCTTTTCCCAGCTAATTCTTTCAAATGGGTTCCTTTTGATACAGTGCAAACTTATTCATTTAGACTCATTTTAACTACAACTTTAAAAACATATATTTCTAAGTAAATAATACCCAAACAAGAAGGAAGTGTTTGAAATAATACCCAAACAAGAAGGAAGTGTTTGAGGATGCTTAAAATAATTTAGTAGTCTTAACTAGCTCCAGTAGGTTATAAAATCATAAAGAGCTTAACAGTGAATCAATTTGATCTCTTTTCTTTTTTTCTGTCCTGTTCAGTGTGATAGACTTTTGTTGTTTTATTTTGTTTTTGCTTGTTTAATAACTTAGTAGGAAAGCACTGGGGTAGCAGGGAGTCAGAGTCATCTTTCTGCCTTTATGTTTCCCCAGACATCATTTTGACAACAAAGGTCCATGTAGTCAAAGCTATGGTTTTTCCAGCAGTCATGTACAGATGTGAGAGTTGGACCATAATGAAGTCTGAGCACCAAAGAATTGATGCTTTTGAATTGTGGTGCTGGAGAAGACTCCTGAGTCCCTTGGACAGCAAGGAGATCAAACAAGTCAATCCTAAAGGAAATCCACCCTGACTATTCATTGGAAGGACTGAGGCTGAGGCTAAAGCTCCAATACTGTGGCTGCCTGACACAAAGAGAAGTTTCACTGGAAAAGACCCTGACGCTGGTAAAGATTCAAGGCAAAAGGAGAAGGGAACATCAGAGGATGAGATGGTTAGATAGCATCACTGACTATATGAAGATAAATTTGAGCAAACTCTGGGAGATAGTGGAGGACAGAGGAGCCTGGCACGATGCAGTCCATGAGGTCACAAACAGTTGTACATGACTTAGTGACTGAACAACAATGATGAAAACTGGACATACACAGACTAATCTGGCTTCACTTAAGAAATTGGCACATTTATCCACTGAGTTATCAACTAGATAGACATATAATCTTCTAGAAGCTAAACTCACTAATACTGTTGTTGTGTGTTGTTTAATCATTAAGTTGTGTCCGACTCTTTTGAGAGCCGATGGAGTATAGCTTGTCAGCCTCCTTAGTCCATGGGATTCTCCAGGCAAAATACTGGAGTGGGTGACCATTTCCTTTTCCAGGAGTTCTGCCCAACAAAGGGATCAAACCCAGATCTCCTGCATTGCAGGCAGATTCTTTATCGTTTGTGCCACTAGTACCAATGTATTAAGATGTATTCATAGTTGGCTCAGATGGCAAAGTGTCTGCCTGCAATGCAGGAGACTTGGGTTCAATCCCTGGGTTGGGAAGATCCCCTGGAGAAGGAAATGGCAACCCACTCCAGTACTCTTGCCTGGAAAATTCCATGGACAGAGGAATCTGGTAGTGTACAGTCCATGGGGTTGCAAACAGTTGGACACAACTGTGTGACTTCACTTTCTTCTTTTCTTTCATAATTGGTAGCATGTAGATATGGTGGCTATTTGGATATTCATAATTGGTAGCAGGGGTTATCTAATTATTCATTTTTAAGACTGGCTGAAATTGATATATTGCCAAAATTTTAAATATTCTACTAGAATTTTGATAATAAAATTTCTGGAAAATCTAGTATATTTTGAAATATTGGGTCCAAGTTTTCTTCTAGTAATGTAGAGTTGGAGTTCTAATGTTTTAGAACAGGCTTTATAGCCTCTATTTCACTAAAGCCGTCATTCATTTGCAAACTTTTTCCAATTTTAAAGTTGACTTGCTTTCTCACATCTATTAATTTTACTTGGCCTACTTGGGCCCTGATAGTCTTGAATTTACAATCTCAGCTACAAAGCCTATCACTCAGTAAATAATTTTGAGTTTGATTTTGTGCTTCGTATATTTCTGAGAATTCTAAAGATATGAATGAAGTTTAAGACTTAGTTCTTGCCCTTAGGTAGATTTCTATCTTGCGGAGGATCTTAAAATACTGATGAAGGGGTTGGAGAACAGGAAAGTATATCATAACAGACTATTTACAAAGCAGTTAGTAAGTCTTAGGTAAACAGAGACTACATATTGGTGCAAATTAACACTTACACTGGATTTGATATGTAGGAAGAAGGAAGAAGAATACATTAAGCAACATTTGCAAATGCAAAACTACTCTGACTTTATGAACAAGTGGGACGAGTAAGCTAACCAGTTAATACAAAAGGCCAACTATCTGGGGAATAATTGAGGCCCATCTGTGAGGCCATATCTAGAGGATGGTTTTGAAATTACAAATCTGAGTAAAATATCCTTGTCTTATTGTTGCATAAACCTTGATTTATCCCTATATTCATTTCTCAGACTCCACCTGCACCCCTATTCCACTTACAGTCTCAATGATAAGTTTTGCTTTTCTCACTAGAAATATAACCATGCTACTGTTTGTTCTGAGATACTCTTGCCTGGTTAAGGCTCGAAAATAGATTGTAAGTCATTTATGAGTTAGTCAATAAGACCAGCCTTTCCTTACTGCAAGCTATTTATAAAATGTGGCCCAAACATGTTTATCACTGATCAGCAGTTTCTCATTATTGCTCTGTCTCTGTCGATATGAACATTGATTAATTGTAATTGCAGTTTTGGCCAGAGTGAATTGATTAAAGCATAAAGTAACAAGAATTGTACAAGAATGTCAAAAGGAAGGAACACTTCCACAGAACACTTGGAGGATATGCTGATCCATTCAAGGTGGAAGCCATATGCTGCCAGAGCCAGCAGATTAGATGGAAAAAACAACTACTCTAATAAAGAAACTGGATGATTAAAAGAAAATGCTGACCTCTATAATAAATAATTCCAGTTTTCTATTTTATATAGAATAAATTACTAACAGAAAATATAACCCTTTTAAAAAAAGTCTCTTATTTACTCTGTGTTAAGTTTTATTGTCTTTATTTTGAAGATTATATAAGATATTAATGCACACACTTATTTTTTGTAACTTTTTTCTTTATAAATGAAACAATATATTTAAAAAAAAAGAACACCTTCCCTGGTGACTCAAATGGTAAAGAATCTATCTGCAATGAGGGAGATCTGGGTTTGATCCTTGGGTTGAGATCTTCTGGAGAAGGGAATGGCTAATCACTCTAGTATTGTTGCATGGAGAATTCCATGGACAGAGGAGCCTAGTAGGCTATAGTCCATAGCGTTGCAAAGAGTTGGACATGACTCAGTGACTAACACTTTTTTCACTTTTCATAGAAACTCTATTGATTCTCCAAACATAACTATTCAAAATTGCTTAAGGGTCTATATCACATGATGAAATAAATGTTCTTAGGGAATGAATTTCTGTGGCTTCCTTGAAAAATTTGTGCTAACGTTTTGACATTCTTTCTGTTATGTATTCAGCCAATAAATTTGAGTGGATACCAGGTTCAAGGTTCTAAGATAAACTTACTGGGAAACTATGAAAACAAATTAAGACCTTAACTTTGCCCTTCAAATAGCTCCTGCCCACCTCTCAAGTACCACAATGCAGTAAGATTAGATCTCAATTACAGGAGAAAAACTACTAAAAATTCCAACATATGGAGCCTGAACAGCGCGCTGCTGAATACCAACAAATCACAGAAGAAATCAAAAAAGAAATCAAAATTTGCATAGAAACAAATGAAAATGAAAACACAACAACCCAAAACCTGTAGGACACTGTAAAAGCAGTCCTAAGGGGAAAGTTCATAGCAATACAGGCATACCTCAAGAAACAAGAAAAAAGTCAAATAAATAACCTAACTCTACACCTAAAGCAACTAGAAAAGGAAGAAATGAAGAACCCCAGGGTTAGTAGAAGGAAAGAAATCTTAAAAATTAGGGCAGAAATAAATGCAAAAGAAACAAAAGAGACCATAGCAAAAATCAACAAAGCCAAAAGCTGGTTCTTTGAAAGGATAAATAAAATTGACAAACCATTAGCCAGACTCATCAAGAAACAAAGGGAGAAAAATCAAATCAATAAAATCAGAAATGAAACCAGAGAGATCACAACAGACAACACAGAAATACAAAGGATCATAAGAGACTACTATCAACAATTATATGCCAATAAAATGGACAATGTGGAAGAAATGGACAAATTCTTAGAAAAGTACAACTTTCCAAAACTCGACCAGGAAGAAATAGAAAATCTTAACAGACCCATCACAAGCACAGAAATTGAAACTGTAATCAAAAATCTTCCAGCAAACAAAAGCCCAGGTCCAGACGGCTTCACAGCTGAATTCTACCAAAAATTTAGAGAAGAGCTAACACCTATCCTGCTCAAACTCTTCCAGAAAATTGCAGAGGAAGGTAAACTTCCAAACTTATTCTATGAGGCCACCATCACCCTAATACCAAAACTCGACAAAGATCCCACAAAAAAAGAAAACTACAGGCCAATATCACTGATGAACATAGATGCAAAAATCCTTAACAAAATTCTAGCAATCAGAATCCAACAACACATTAAAAAGATCATACACCATGACCAAGTGGGCTTTATCCCAGGGATGCAAGGATTCTTCAATATCCGCAAATCAATCAATGTTATACACCATATTAACAAATTGGAAAATAAAAACCATATGATTATCTCAATAGATGCACAGAAAGCCTTTGACAAAATTCAACATCCATTTATGATAAGAACTCTCCAGAAAGCAGGAATAGAAGGAACATACCTCAACATAATAAAAGCTATATATGACAAACCCACAGCAAACATTATCCTCAATGGTGAAAAATTGAAAGCATTTCCTCTAAAGTCAGGAACAAGACAAGGGTGCCCACTTTCACCATTACTATTCAACATAGTTTTGGAAGTTTTGGCCACAGCAATCAGAGCAGAAAAAGAAATAAAAGGAATCCAGATTGGAAAAGAAGAAGTAAAACTCTCACTGTTTGCAGATGACATGATCCTTTACATAGAAAACCCTAAAGACTCCACCAGAAAATTACTAGAGCTAATCAATGATTATAGTAAAGTTGCAGGATATAAAATCAACACACAGAAATCCCTTGTATTACTATACACTAATAATGAGAAAACAGAAAGAGAAATTAAGGAAACAATTCCATTCACCATTGCAACGGAAAGAATAAAATACTTAGGAATATATCTACTTAGAGAAACTAAAGGCCAATACATAGAAAACTATAAAACACTGGTGAAAGAAATCAAAGAGGACACTAATAGATGGAGAAATATACCATGTTCATGGATTGGAAGAATCAATATAGTGAAAATGAGTATACTACCCAAAGCAATCTATAGATTCAGTGCAATCCCTATCAAGCTACCAACGGTATTTTTCACAGAGCTAGAACAAATAATTTCACAATTTGTATGGAAATACAAAAAACCCCGAATAGTCAAAGCTATCTTGAGAAAGAAGAATGGAACTGGAGGAATCAACCTACCTGACTTCAGGCTGTACTACAAAGCCACAGTTATCAAGACAGTATGGTACTGTCACAAAGACAGAAATATAGATCAATGGAACAAAATAGAAAGCCCAGAGATAAATCCACGCATATATGGATACCTTATCTTTGACAAAGGAGGCAAGAATATACAATGGATTAAAGACAATCTCTTTAACAAGTGGTGCTGGGAAATCTGGTCAACCACTTGAAAAAGAATGAAACTAGAACACTTTCTAACACCTTACACAAAAATAAACTCAAAATGGATTAAAGATCTAAATGTAAGACCAGAAACTATAAAACTCCTAGAGGAGAACATAGGCAAAACACTCTCTGACATACATCACAGCAGGATCCTCTATGACCCACCTCCAAGAATATTGGAAATAAAAGCAAAAATAAACAAATGGGACCTAATTAAACTTAAAAGCTTCTTCACATCAAAGGAAACAATTAGCAAGGTGAAAAGGCAGCCTTCAGAATGGGAGAATATAATAGCAAATGAAGCAACTGACAAACAACTAATCTCAAAAATATATAAGCAACTCCTACAGCTCAATTCCAGAAAAATAAATGACCCAATCAAAAAATGGGCTAAAGAACTAAATAGACATTTCTCCAAAGAAGATATACAGATGGCTAACAAACACATGAAAAGATGCTCAACATCACTCATTATCAGAGAAATGCAAATCAAAACCACAATGAGGTACCATTTCACGACAGTCAGAATGGCTGCGATCCAAAAGTCTACAAGCAATAAATGCTGGAGAGGGTGTGGAGAAAAGGGAACCCTCTTACACTGTTGGTGGGAATGCAAACTAGTACAGCCACTATGGAGAACAATGTGGAGATTCCTTAAAAAACTGGAAATAGAACTGCCTTATGATCCAGCAATCCCACTGCTGGGCATACACACTGAGGAAACCAGAAGGGAAAGAGACACGTGTACCCCAATGTTCATCGCAGCACTGTTCGTAATAGCCAGGACATGGAAGCAACCTAGATGTGCATCAGCAGATGAATGGATAAGAAAGCTGTGGTACATATACACAATGGAGTATTACTCAGCCATTAAAAAGAATACATTTGAATCAGTTCTAATGAGGTGGATGAAACTGGAGCCTATTATACAGAGTGAAGTAAGCCAGAAAGAAAAACACCCATACAGTATACTAACGCATATATATGGAATTTAGAAAGATGCTAACAATAACCCTATGTATGAGATAGCAAAAGAGACACTGATGTATAGAACAGTCTTATGGACTCAGTTGCAGAGGGAGAGAGTGGGAAGATTTGGGAGAATGGCATTGAAACATGTATAATATCATGTATGAAATGGGTTGCCAGTCCAGGTTCAATGCATGATACTGGATGCTTGGGGCTATGCACTGGGACGACCCAGAGGGATGGTATGGGGAGGGAGGAGGGAGGAGGGTTCAGGATGGGGAACACATGTATACCTGTGGCGGGTTCATTTTCATATTTGGCAAAACTAATACAATTTGTAAAGTTTAAAAATAAAATAAAATTTTTTAAAAAAAGGCAAAAAAAAAAAAAAAGAAAGAAAGAAACATGAAACACACAGGAATTTACAATACAAAACCTAGCTAGTGAAAGTTGCTCAGTCATATCTGACTAAACTTTGCAACCCCGTGGAGTATATTGTCCATGGAATTCTCTAGGCCAGAATACTGGCGTGGGTAGCCTTTCCATTCTCCAGGGGATCTTCCCAATGCAGGGATCAAACCCAGGTCTCCAGCATTACAGGTGGATTCTTTACTACTGCTGCTGCTGCTAAGTCGCTTCAGTCGTGTCCAATTCTATGCGACCCCATAGACGGCAGCCCACCAGGCTCCGCTGTCCCTGGGATTCTCCAGGCAAGAACAATGGAGTGGGTTGCCATTTCCTTCTCCAACGTGTGAAAGTGAAAAGTAAACGTGAAGTCACTCAGTTGTGTCTGACTAGTAACAACCCCATGGACTGCAGCCTACCAGGCTCCTCCGTCCATGAGATTTTCTAGGCAAGAGTACTGGAGTGGCTTGCCATTGCCTTGTCCAGACTCTTTACTAGCTGAGCCCAAAGGAAGCCCAAGAATACTGGAGTGGGTAGCCTATCCCTTCTTTAGTGGATCTTCCCAACTCAGGAATTGAAGCAGGGTCTCCTGCACTGCAGGTTGATTCTTACCAACTGAGCTATCAGGGAAGCCAATACAAGAGAGAAGGCAATATATCCAAAGTGCTTTGAAAGTTCAGCATGGGAAGAAGTCATAGTTCACTGGGATAAATTCAGGAAAGCTTATTAGAAAAAAAGGGTGGGGGGCACTTGAGTCTGGACTGAAAGGATGCTGACCATGCTTTTTAATTGGAGTGGAAGAGATTTCTGAGAAGAATCAACCCACACCAACATTTTGGAGCAACAAAGCAACAGAAAGTAATTGTAACAAAGTAACAACAAAGTAAATTGCATTCGGAAGTATTAAGTACAAATGCTTGTAAAGGTCAGGGATCTTTAAAACTTCACTTCTCCAGACAAAAATATCAATGGTAGTTCAATTTGTAAGTTAGATAAATAAGAAGCAGTTCTGATTGAAGACAAGGTGGAGACCCAGAACTCTGTTGACTTCTATCTGTACCATCCTTCTAACCACTTTCATCAATTATTACTCCTGTGGCTGCTGAGGAACCCAGACACATTTTTTTTGTACTTGGTGAGTGAGTATATGTTAAGGAAAGAGAAATAATGAGAATGAAAGCTGAATAATAAAAGTCTGAGTTTATAATGGACTGTGGGCTTCCCTGGTGTCTCAGATGGTAGAGTCAGCCTGCAATGCAGGAGACCCTGGTTTGATCCCAGGTCAGGAAGATTCCCTTGAGAAGGGAATAGCTACCCACTCCAGTATTCTTGCCTGGGGAATTCCATGGACAGAGGAGCCTTGAGGGTACAGTCCATGGGGTCACATAGAGTCAGATGCAACTGAAAGACTACCACAAAAATTTCACTTTTCATAATGAATTACAGACTGTATTGCATATCAGCACTTTTCACAATTACTCAGGAGAAAATAGATGGAGTTGTCTTTTGATTTAACACAGCAATGATCTGATCAGTGCTATAACTTGGTCAGATGCTCTTCTAAGGCAACTTGATCTCAGAAGGGTTTGTAACGAAAGGTCATAATGTCCTCAATTTAGTTATGAGATGAATAAATGAACAAATCTATGACCAAGTAGATGTGCATATGTGACAATTTAGTGGAACTGTGATCTTCTGACATTGCTTCTATACGTTTAAAAGAACCATGTTGATATTATCAAATTTTCAGGTGGAAAAGTAAATGTGTGAAGCAGAATGAGTTCAGTGCTTTCCATTTTGAGTTTTGGGCACTAAGTGAATATACAGAGAAAGTGCATCTACTAGAAATTTGTGAATCTATGACTCAGTGTCATAATGGAAGACTAGAAAATAGTGTGGTAGAATAATTCATTAAGAAGTTGTATAAAGAGTAGTAGAGGAAATAAAGAGCCAAGAACAAAAATCTCCATAATGAAAAATTAATTTGAAGTCCAATGGAGTTAGTTTATTTTTGTTAGGGTCTGAATTAAGTTGTAAAATACATTCAGCAGTTGATTAACTATCAGACAAAGCACTTCTAATAACAATAATTAGTTTATAAAAGACATTCCTAGAAAAATTAACTCTAACCCTTTCTTTAAAAGTATCTCCTCCTATGGCTTTGCAGTAAAATACTTAGCCTTGCAGATAAAACCTTTTGCTCTACACTTAGCTCTCAGTGTATTGTCTGTTGTAACCCTATAGCCCAACTATGGGTAGTATAGACCTTAAATCAATTAAGCACGATTTGAGTCAGTTACAAACTCTAAAACATTACAACTCTCAAAGCCTTTGTTTCCCTTAATGAAAGAAGAGAAGTCAAATTCTTCACTCACTAAATTAGGTTGAAAAAAAGTTGCCTACATCTTCAATACAATATAGAATACTGACTTTTCATCATTAAAAAACAAATATGCAAGATTTTGAAATTATATACAATAAATGTTTTTTTGATCAATGTGTAAAACATTAACTTAGATAACTATGTATTATAGCAAAGATTATTTTGTCCCAGAGGATGCCCAACTGTTTACTTCTCCTTCCATTTTTAAAAGTGTTGTGTCCTATAACTATTTCTGCAAGCTCTCTAGGTAGCAGCAGCTTTGACCAAATACCTAAAACCTCTCTGCTCCCAATCCTACTCATTTTAAAGCTGAAATATAGTTTCAGTTCAGTTTAGTTGCTCAGTAGTGCCCGACTGTTTGTGATCCCATGGACTTCAGCACACCAGGCCCCCCTGTCCATCACCAACTCCCAGAGTTTACCCAAACTCATGTCCATTGAGTCAGTGATGCCATTCAATCATCTCCTCCTCTGTCCACCCCTTCTCCTCCTGCCTTCAATGTTTCCCAGCGTTAGAGTCTTTTCAAATGAGTCAGTTCTTTGCATCAGTTGGCCAAAGTATTGGAGTTTCAGCTTTAACTCCTCCCAATGAACACTCAGGACTCCTTTAGGATGATCTTTAGGATGGACTGGTTGGATCTTGTTGCAGTCCAAGGGACTCTCAAAAGTCTTCTCCAACACAACAGTTAATGGCATTGAAACATGTATAATATCATATATGAAATGAGTCACCAGTCCAGGTTCAATGCATGATACTGGATGCTTGGGGCTGGTGCACTGGGACGACCCAGAGGGATGGTATAGGGAGGGAGGAGGGAGGAGGGTTCAGGATGGGGAACACATGTATACCTGTGGCAGATTCATTTTGATATATGGCAAAACCAATACAATATTGTAAAGTTAAAAAATAAAATAAAAAAAACAACAAAAGCATCAATTCTTCAGTGCTCAGCTTTCTTTATAGTCCAACTCTCATATCCATACATGACTACTGGGAAAATCATAGCTTTGACTAGATGGACCTTTGTTGGCAAAGTAATATCTCTGCTTTTTAACACACTGTCTCATAACTCTCCTGCAAAGGAGTAAGCATCTTTTAATTTCATGGCTTCGGTCACCATCTGCAGTGATTTTGGAGCCCACAAAAATAGTCTTTCACTGTTTCCACTGTTTCCACATCTATTTGCCGTCAAGTGATGGGACCGGATATTGTAATCTTAGTTTTCTGAATGTTGAGCTTGAAGCTTGGAGAGTTTTTCACTCTCCCCTTTCACTTGCATCAAGAGGCTCTTTAGCTCTTCTTCACTTTCTGCCACAAGGGTGGTGTCATCTGCATATCTGAGGTTATTGATGTTTTTCCCAGCAATCTTTATTCCAGCTTGTGTTTCTTCCAGCCCAGTGTTTCTCATGATGTACTCTGCACATAACTTAAATAAGCAGCCTTGATGTACTCCTTTTCCTATTTGGAACCAGTCTGTTGTTTCATGTCCAGTTCTAACTGTTGCTTCCTGACCTGCATATAGGTTTCTCAAGAGGCAGGTCAGGTGGTCTGGTATTCCCAACTCTTTCAGAATTTTCCAGTTTGTTGTGATCCACACAGTCAAAGGCTTTGGCATAGTAAATAAAGCAGAAGTAGATGGTTTTCTGGAACTCTCTTGCTTTTTTGATGACCCAGTGAATGTTGGCAATTTGATCTCTGGTTCCTCTGCCTTTTCTAAAGCCAGCTTGAACATCTGGAAGTTCACGGGTCATGTATTGCTGAAGCCTGGCTTGGAGAATTTTGAGCATTACTTTACTAGCATGTGAGATGAGTGCAATTGTGCGGTAGTTTGAGCATTCTTTGGCATTGCCTTTCTTTGGGATTGGAATGATAACTGACCTTTTCCAGGCCTGTGGCCACTGCTGAGTTTTCCAGATTTGCCGGCATATTGAGTGCAGCACTTTCACAGCATCATCTTTTAGGATATGAAACAGCTCAACTGGAATTCCATCACCTCCACTAGCTTTGTTCGTAGTGATGCTTCCTAAGGCCCACTTGACTTCACATTCCAGGATGTCTGGCTCTAGGTGAGTGATCACACCATTGTGATCATCTGGGTCATGAAGCTCTTTTTTGTATAGTTATTCGTGTATTCTTGCCACCTGTTCTTAATATCTTCTGCTTCTGTTAGGTCTGTACCATTTCTGTCCTTTATTGAGCCCATCTTTTCATGAAATGTTCCCTTGGTATCTCTAATTTTCTTGAAGAGATCTCTAGTCTTTTCCATTCTATTGTTTTCCTCTATTTCTTTGCATTGATCATTGAAGAAGGCGTTCTTATCTCTCCTTGCTATTCTTTGGAACTCTGCATATCTTTCCTTTTCTCCTTTGTTTTGATTTAAATAAGTAGTTTTTCTGGTAGGTGATTTAAAGAGAAAAATGAGGTTCCCACCCCAACACTTGAACACAAGTCTCATGAAACACTGATCACCTGGGAGAATAGATCAAGCAAAGGTTTTAAAAAGGCTAATGATAGTGATTGAAAGGAGTCTAAAGAGAGAGACTTGGTTCTGAGAAATGACATACATTAAGTTATTTAACTTTCCTTAGCCTTGATATCTGCCTCATAGAATAACTGCAAGAAACATATGGAAGGCACTTAGCATAGAGTCCAATAAGGAGTAAGCCCTGAATAAATGACATATATTTTTATCATTGCATTTCTGAGTTTCAGGTGGCTCACACTCATTTCCATACAGATAACTGCAACAAACTCTCTCTCTCTCTCTCTCTCTCTCTCTCTCTCTCTCATCAAGTCCTGTCACAGAGCTTGTTTTCTCCCCACAATTCCCTATGGAGTTCATGCAGCAGATAATAAATATTTTCCCATTTTAAAGATAAGGAAAATGATCCCATGAAAAATTAGGTTTTTGTCCCAGATGTCCAAATAGAAATTAGTTGTGCTGAAACTGAAATCTGATTTCTCAACAGACACTCATAATAAATAGCATCATTTAAAGTATGAAGAGTAAAATAGAAAAAAAATGCCTCCTGTAAATATGACTTTCTTTTCTGAGTTCAGTAGAAAACATTTATTATGGCAGTATATCTGTCAGAAAATAAACATATTACAAAAAGACTTAAAGAATAATCTGATAGAACTGGTATAAATTAGAAGTTTAAACTTTACCTTATAGTTGCATAATGCTATTATACACTTTAATTTGTTTTCCCAATTAACATTTAATTTTTATTCTTCATCATTGAGTGGGAAACAATTCATCACATTAGTGTGAAATAAAATTCATATTTTGTGGCAAGACAAGAAAATTTAAACAACAACAACAACAAAAACCCTTCTCTTCCTTTGGTCTCCTCTGTCTGCCAACTGTGCATTGTGTACACTTTGTATTGACCAGATCTTCCCCATCAGCAGAATACCTTCTCAACATAAAGAGCAATATTCTCCTGGAATCCTTAAGACAACTCCTTAAAGATAGCATTCTTCCCTGATCCCAAAATGGGTCACGTGGCACATATATCTGGATTATGTAAACTGTCAGTTATATACCGTTTAATATGTCAGCCCTCAAGTCTCAAAAAAATGTACATAACTGTTCCCTGACTTCTAACAGGTGTAAGAGGTCTCAGAGCTTTCTGAGATGCTTTGCCCAGATAATAAACCTCAACTTTGGAATAAAATTTTCCATTTCTTTCTTAGATCAATGGATTAATTTTTTGTGGACATTAGAAAAGAAGACACTGACCTTGGAAGAGGTTAGTATGACTGCCCCATTCTCTTATGGAGCAGCCAAGAAGGGGAAGTTTTTAGATTTCTGGTTCTTTCTCCCCAGACCATGTTATCACTCACTCATTAAAGGTGAGTTGAAAGAGAAGTCACAGGAGAAAATTTGCATTGGACTTTGCTGTGTTCTTTTATAAAAATTTTGGATACTGTTGGTGGCTCTTGGAGTGATTGAACTGGTGGCTATATCATTTCTGTTTGAAAAATGTAGGAAGATCCTGCTGTGTGAGTTGGAGGATGTGAGCAAAGTGAAGATGATTCGTGAATGTTGATTTATTGCTAAACACAATGGTATCTTAATTGAAGAGTCACCTGTATAGCAGAAGGGCTTTCCTATTAGGCTTGTCATTTTAAAAAAAAAAAAAAAAACAATAACAGGCAAAAATTTTAACCTGGAAACTTGTACTACTTCCCTTCCTCACAAGAAAACAGGCATTTTTTTTCAGTTTTAAAATATATGAATATTATTTTTTCATTTTATCAAATCATAAGTTAAAGGGGAAAATGTCCATAACTCACAACTAAATCTTTAATCAAAACCTAGAATTCCACAAGAACTGGAGAAATGGCAAATACATGCAAAACCCAGTCCAGAACAATTTTGTTTGATTTACAAGGAGCCTCTTGTGTCTATGTTTAAATGTAACATGTGAACCTACAGTCATTTTTCACACTGAGAGAATTTCCAGATAATCAAAATGTCACAAAGTTAGTCCATTTAATTTTATTTCATCTCCCACAATTTGAACTCTGATTGTAATTACAGCTTCATCTGCTCTTGAATGATTCTGTTTTATCAGACAAAGACAGTGCTCTGACGACCACACTAATGGAGAATAAGGAACCTGCTTAAGAGAGGAAATAATAAGAATGCTATTCTCTGGGAGGTAGAGAAACCCTGATACTATAAAGCATACAACATATGTCTTAATGCTATAATTAATAGTTCTTCATTCCCATAACTTACTTCTACAATAGCCACATGTTGTTTTCTCTGATCAAGATATTAAATTGGAGGGGACAAAACCTACAGAAAAAACTGCTGTAATGGAAGAAGCAATTTTAAATATTGAAGAAATGTAACTCTGAAGGACTGATCAGGTGAGGTAACCATTGTTAAATAAGAGAAGAAATCAGAGAAATATACTTCCCTGACTTCATTTTACCATGCTTTTACCAGGTAGACACAAAATAAGAGTCAGAACTTCACTTATATCATGGATGAGATGCCTAGGGGAAACTGTTTAAGGTTGGATAATACTATTACTCTACTTCAGCTGGAGCTGTACATTAATAAAAAGGCTTACACAAAAGCCAGATTTTATTATTATAGCTGATGTGATGATGAATAAACCATCAGTACTGATATGTTGAATTGCTCTTCTATTAAAGGTAATAGCAATTACCTGTCCTACTATGACAAGGGCTTATTTTGATAAAGAAATGAGGTAATATAATTTTAATAAACCTGAAATAAAATGAAAATAAGTGGATAAGTGGTATCAATTGTTGACTATTCTTTAAATAATATCCCTGGTGGCTCAGAGGTTAGAGGATCTGCCTGCAATGCAGGAGACCTGGGTTCTATCCCTGGGTCGGGAAGATTCCCTGGAGAAGGAAATGGCAACCCACTCCAGTACTCTTGCCTGGGGAATCCCATAGATGGAGGAGCCTGGTAGGCTACAGTCCACGGGGTCGCAAAAAGTCGGACACGACTGAGCGACTTCACTTTCACTTAGAAATCAGCTTTTTCTCAGGTTTATAAAGAGAACAATCAAGAGACATAGATCCTGTGAGGAAAAGGGAATAAGAAATGGGTACAGGTGAATATAGATGAGCATTGTGTTGCACATAGGAATTTTGACATTGCTAAAAATTCTAAATTTATCCAGTTCAAAACTTCTTATTTGGAAGCAGAAGACTGGTAATGTTAACGAGAGTCACACCCAATGTCCCACAGCCAATGTGAAGCACAATTTGAACTAAAGTCTCCAGAGTTTGAGTCAAACGCGGTTTTCTTTATGCCAGTACACCATGGTACAACACATTCCTTCCACTTGCAGAACTCTTGAAGACGTAAATCAAATCTTGTTAGAGAGGTGTGAAGTGTGTGTCCCAAGGTTCATCTCACCATAAGATCTTAGAGTAGGAAATGCTGTTTGAGACTGTCTCATCATTCAGAGAATTATTTCACAGATTTCCAATTTCCCTGGCAAATGATGATCCACCTACTAAGATTATCTCTAGGGAAAGGAAATATTTTTTATCGCTTTGCATTAACATGGGAAATACCATACCACCTGACCTTCCTCTTGAGAAATCTGTATGCAGGTCAGGAAGCAACAGTTAGAACTGGACATGGAACAACAGACTGGGACCAAGTGGGGAAAGGAGTACGTCAAGGCTGTATATTGTCACCCTGCTTATTTACCTTCTATGCAGAGGACATCATGAGAAACCCTGGGCTGGAGGAATCTAAAGCTGGAATCAAGATTGCCAGGAGAAATATCAATAACCTCAGATACGCAGATGACACCACCCTTATGGCAGAAAGTGAAGAAGAACTAAAGAGCCTCTTGATGAAAGTGAAAAGGAGAGTGAAAAAGTTGGCTTAAAGCTCAACATTCAGAAAACGAAGATCATGGAATCTGGTCCTATCACTTCATGGTAAATAGATGGGGAAATAGTGGAAACAGTGAGAGACTTTATCTTTGTGGGCTCCAAAATCACTGCAGGTGGTGACCACAGCCATTAAATTAAAAGACGCTTACTCCTTGGCAGGAAGGTTGTGACCAACCTAGATAGCGTATTAAAAAGCAGAGACATTACTTTGGCAACAAAGGTCCATCTAGTCAAAGCTATGGTTTTTCCAATAGTCATGTATGGATATGAGAGTTGGACTATAAAGAAAGCTGAGCACCGAAGAGTTGATACTTTTGAACTGTGGTGTTGGAGAAGACTCCTGAGAGTCCCTTGGACTACAAGGAGATCCAACCAGCTCATCCTAAAGGAGATCAGTCCTAATTTTCATTGGAAGGACTGATGCTGAATCTGAAACTCTGATACTTTGGTCACCTGATGTGAAGAACTGACTCATTGGAAGGGACCCTGATGTTGGGGAAGATTGAAGGCGGAAAGAAAAGGGGACGACAGAGGATGAGATAGTTGGATGGCATCACCGACTCAATGGACATGAGTTTAAGCAAACTCTGGGTGTTGGTGGTGGACAGGGAGGCCTGGAGTGCTGCAGTCCATGGGGTTGCAAAGAGTCAGACACAACTGAATGACTGAACTGAACTGAACTGAACATGGGAAAAATCCAAAAGGTAGATGATTCTGCTCTGGGCATGCACCTAAGTATATATTTAAACCCTGCTGCTAAGTCACTTCAGTCGTGTGCAACTCTGTGCAACCCCATAGATGGCAGCCCACCAGGCTCCCCCGTCCCTGGGATTTTTCAGGCAAGAGTACTGGAGTGGGTTGCCATTGCCTTCTCCAATTTAAACCCTAGATTGGCATTAAAATGACTCCTAGTAGCTTTCTGACTACCATTCCTTACTTATTCTGCCTCAGACCCATTGACCTCCAGTCAAGCTATTTTTAAGTACAAGAAACCTTCTCCCAAACCAATGTCTTGCTGCTTCTGCCTAGAAAGTGCTCTCTTCAAATATGTACAGGATTTCGTCCTTCTCTTAATCCAGGCCTGCCCTCAAATGTCTCTTCACTGGAAACATTTGACCACCTGATTAAAAACAAGATCTTTCTGCACTCCATCACTTCGTTGCCTTAGGCTAGTTTGCTTGACACATTTTATAAACTTATTTTCTGTCTCCCTCTACCTTAAACTCTTGCAAACGGGGCTTTGTTTTTACTACGTTCTATTTATTCTCAGCACATAGAACAGGGACTGGTATATGGAAGAAGAAGAGAAAAACTTGCAAAGAAAGATGATTCATCTTTTAATATAATCCTTTAACAATTTAAGATTTTTATTTAACCACCAAAGAGAAATTCTACCACAAAGGAATTCATTGTCTATATATTTTAAAAGAAATGCCTTCATTTCTCCTAAGGGACAATTATTTCAATCATTTCAGTTACTGTATAATATAATAATTTCCAAGTATATTTGGAAATCTTAATCATTGGTATGCTGTACTTCAATGATTTTGTTTCTTATGTGGAACACCTACGCACAATGATAAATATCTGATCAATTTAAAATGTTTTGAAATGAGCAGATGTTTACAGATATGCAAAAATCTCACCAATTGTTGACTAAATTAATAACATTTTAGCTGGCATCTTATCATGCATATGTGATGGGCCTATATACTTGTGATTTATGGATTTGAAATATTTCCTTATGGTGCATAGTGGCTGGCAGAAATCCCAAAGTTAGTTTCTGTTGACAACAGTGGTGATAAAGAAGCAGTAATTTTAATATCTGTGTTATATGATGATGAGGGGTGAGAACAAAAGAAGAGAGAAGAAAAGATACTATCAGAATGCAAGATGCATTTCTTAATTTTGAGAATGTCTAGGGAAAATGGTGAGCTGACAAATGTGAAAATCCCAAACACATAAATAACTAAAACATATTCAAGAAGTAGAAAATGGAATAGAACAACAACAGATGAAATTGAAAAAAAGTAATAAAAGAATTGCCTCCCAAAATAGCCTCAGGACTAGGCAGTTTTATAGCCCGGTTCTTTCCAGCTTTCAAATCCAAATAATGTCTTTTTTATACATAAGCCCTCTGGAGCATTAAAAAGAGAAGCTTCCCAATGTGTTTTATACACTGAGCATAATACTACGAAGAAAATTTGAGAGCACACAACATCAGGAGAATTCAAGCCAATAATGATTATAAACATGGAAACAATAATGATAAACAAAACATCTACCATGTTGAATTAGCCAGTGTATTAAAAGAATTCATCATTTCCAAGAGTTTGCACTAAAATGCAAGAATATTTAATTTTAACTTGTAACATAATTGATCCCAGCATACTTTAAGGAAAAAAAAAAATGCCTGACTATTTAAGCTGACTTTTTAAATAGTATTTGGTAATATTTTATATTTTTGAAAAATTATTAATACATATACAGTCCTGAATATTCATTGGAAGGACTGATGCTGAAGCTGAAGCTCCAATACTTTGGCCACCTGATGCAAAGAGTTGACTCACTGGAAAAGACCTTGATGCTGGGAAAGATTAAAGGCAGGAGGAGAAGGGGATGACAGAGGATTAGATGGTTGGATGGCATCACCAACTCGATGGACATGAGTTTGAGCAAGCTCCAGGACTTGGTGAAGGACAGCAAAGCCTGGTGTGTGTTGCAGTCCACGGGGTTGCAAACAGTTGTACATGACTGAGCAGCGACTGAACTGAAATGAATACATATACACCTTAAGCATACTAGGGGTATTCTAACCAAACTCATATCCAGTATAACACCTAACAGTGAAAAAGTAGGAGCAATTTCATTAAAGTAAGCAATAAACAAAAATGTTGCCTTTCAACTCATTATTTAAAACTATTTCAAAATTTCTAGCCCATCTTACACAACATAATCAGGGACAAAAGACCTCAGTCTTTGAAAGAAAGAAACAAAAATCTGTATACTTGCACATGCTATTAGATTTCTAAATTATTTAAAAGAGATATCTGGGGAAAAAAATAAGATATCTGGTTGCCAAAAAACGTATAAAAACAATTTCCCTTTTACATACTATCAACACAACAAAAGATTATCCACAGCAGCAAAAAAATTATACAAACTTTCTTTAACAAAATTGGTAAGTATCCAAGGTCTATATGGAGGCAAACACACAGTGTTACTGAACAATATTTTAAAAAAATAATAAATTGGGAGGCATGTATATTTCTGGATAGTCAAACCTGATACTATCAAACCATCAATCCTGAGAAATAGACTTATATATTCGATACAATATAAACTATTTCTTGCTCCTATATACTTTTTAAATGCCCAAATGAATTTTAAAATGATTTAATTAAATTCTCTATAATCTTTTTGGAAGTATTATCAGAATTTTTTAACTTTTTATTTTGAATTGTATAGCTATTAACAATGTTGTGATAGTTTCAGGTGAACAGTGAAAGAACTCGGCTATATATCCATTCTTCCCCTATTATTGGAATTTTCTTGGTTGCTCAGTTTATTTTTCACGAATAAAAAAAATATATCTTCCATAAGTCATGGAAGCATCATTAGCTTCCTTTTATCATCATTTATTAAACTATATCTGGAGAGATAGAACTTGCTTTGACAACCAGTATTATTGTAAAACCATGCTGTAAAATTAACATGTAGTTTTACTAAGTTCTACAAAATTTATGGATAGGCTAATTTATTCATTTGTTCATTCAAGTAACATTTACTATTAATCCCAACTTTGTAATCTTACTGAGTTAAATTTTAGGGGCACAAAGATATACTAGAAGAGTCACAGTGACAGACATATGAACTGATGCTGAACAATAGTTCTGTAATAGAGATTCATCCAGTACAATTCTAGAAGCTACAGTTTCAGTTCTGAAGAAACTAAAGAACAGTACAATCCTCAGGTTCAATCAGTGGTGTTAAGCACTTATAGTTGTGCTTTTATTGTTCTGCCATTTCCCCTTTCACAACTAGCAATGTTTGACAATAGGAAAGTTGTGCCACGTATAATAAAAAACTAAACCAGAAATGCAAACTAATATCAATGCAATGAATATGGTTTGGTCAACACAACCCACATCATTCCTTCTTAACTATCAACAGGCTATTCTGCTGTCTCTATTCAGATATCACTAACTAATGGGAACATCTTAATCTAGGAAAAATATAGACAGTTGGACATTATTGTATACTTAAGCTGTCTGCTTCCAGAATAAAAACTTAAGTGTTTTTCTCTTTAGCGGTTCAAAGCATCCTGCATTTTAATTCATATGTGTGAGTCCAAAGGGAAAACATTTTTCATTTGCCAGTGGAGCAAGTTAATTTTGAGAGAAAAGTTTAATTAAGATTAAACAAACTTAGATTGTGTGTTAGCCTAAAGGCATGAGGCTCTGAAAGCAAATTAGTTGCAGGATAATTGCTGTTGTGAAAAATATTTTCTTGTTCACAAGCTCAACACTGTATATTTTAAATTGAACTTTAAATGTCTCCATCTTTACAAGGAACTCTTAGAATAATGAAACAAAATTAGAAGGTCCTTAATTTTCAATTATCTACCAGGCAGTTCATTCTTGCTATTTTTTATTTAAACATGGAAAAGTTGCTTCAATTTTTAAAAAATTGCATTAATAAAAACATTAGCAAATTTGGGTTTTTAAAAATACCTGTTTAAAAAATATATGTTTTCCCTTGGTATTAAAACTGATTATCTACAATTAAAAGTGGGAGTATCAACATAAGTATGGATGGGAGGTGGTCAGATCAGATCAGATCAGTCGCTCAGTCGTGTCTGACTCTTTGCGACCCCATGAATCGCAGCACGCCAGGCCTCCCTGTCCATCACCAACTCCCGGAGTTCACTGAGACTCACGTCCATCGAGTCAGCAATGCCATCCAGCCATCTTATTCTCTGTCGTCCCCTTCTCCTCCTGCCCCCAATCCCTCCTAGCATCATAGTTTTTCCAATGAGTCAACTCTTCGCATGAGGTGGCCAAAGTACTGGAGTTTCAGCTTTAGCATCATTCCTTCCAAAGAAATCCCAGGGGTGGTCAGGTGGAAAGACATAAAGACAAGATAAAAAAAAAAAAAAAGATGCCTGAGGACTGGAATCATTGCTGTGTCTGTTCTTATTGTTTTATGTGGAAAGAAACTGGTATAAGTAATAATATCAATTAATAAAAGGTGTTTCTTTCAATAAGAAATATTTTAAAGGGAACATCTTTGTAGAGCAAAAAGTTAGAAGAGATAGACTTTGTCTTTTAAAAGAGAAAATTTCAAACTTTAATTTCCTCCAGATTCTAACTCTATAAATTACTCTATTACAGTGTGATAGGAGCAGGTTTAAAATCCTTTATTATTAATCTCTAGAAATGATGATATGACTCTGAGTCTCATCTCAGGAATACTAAATATTTCAAATGTTTCTTCTTTTGAATTGGGAATAAGATATTTAGCTTTTTAATTGAGTGGAAACTTTTAGATTATGGTTTCAGCCAAGTTGATCTGTCAGTGTATTTTATTATCACATGTAAGGTGAATTTTACTTATTTGAAATAACCTCATTCTAGTAATTTATATCTTGGCAAAGGATTAAGGACAAACTTAAGGAAGGCTGGTTTACAGTCTAATCATTGGGAAAACAATCAGTTATTATACATTAGGTAGTTGTTAGCCTATACACATTGGTAAGCAATTAGTGGCATCCTATAATTCCTGAAAAAGAAGGTAATTGAAAGAGTATTCACCCTGCTCTAAGGAAACAAACCTTTGCTTTATGCAGGGCATTCTCTGTCCCTGCTGGCTAAGCTCACACGTAATCTTTAACAAAATGCTAAAGTAATACTCCCTGGTTACAAAAATTAGAAAGTCATTGTGGGAGACCCCAGATTTTAGTGTGTTTGCAGATATGTATGTGTGGATATTTTTAGGGAAAATCAACCATCTGACAATGTCACTCAGGGAAATAGGTGGGCAAGTTATCTATCCTCATTATGCTTCAATTTTTTTAACTTTCCACATGAGAGTAAAACTATACTTCGTGCTTTTTTAAAAAAAACAAGTATTAAAGAAGCAAGGTATTATGAGCACTGCAAGTGTGAAAGATACACACGTATCTATCTAAATAGACATATACGCAACACATAGTATAGATAATATATGATACATGATATTTGATGAATATATTTGTGAATATGCATATATATGCATACATACATACTCATAAATAACAATTTGTTTTTTAGAAATCTGAATCACATGGGTTACATGTAGAATGAGATTAGTTGAGGGACATGGGCAAGCTTGACCTTGACACCCAATTAACAGATCACTGTAAGCTTCACAGGTAGGATGAACTCATATTCAGTGACTAGACAAGCCTCCACCACCCTCCCTCCACCCCATCCTATCAGGGAGAGGTAACATAAAGGTTAAGATCATAGATTCTAGAGTCATCCTGCCTAGACATAAATCCAAACCCTGCATCTATTATTTATACGATTATACAATCATTTAACCTCTAGGTTGAAAGTAGAGATAACATATTCATAGATTTACTGAGCGATGCTGGTTATTGACATAATTCATGTAAAGAATATGAGTTTCAATTAATGTTTACTTGTTTGCTGTTGTTCCATGGGGATTACTTATTCCAGGTCTCTCTCTTTTTATTCCCCCCCCTCTGTTTATTTATGTATTTATTTTACTTTACACTATTGTATTGGTTTTGCCATCCATTGACTTGAATCTGCCATGGGTGTACATGTGTTCCCCATCTTGAACCCCCCTCCCACCTCCATCCCCATCCCATCCCTCTGGGTCATCCCAGTGTACCAGGCCCGAGCACCTTGTATCATGCATCGAACCTGGACTGGCAGTTCATTTCACATGTGATAATTTACATGTTTCAGTGCCAGTCTCCCATATCATCCAGCCCTCACCCTCTCCCACAGAGTCCAAAAGACTGTTCTATACATCTGTCTCTTTTGCTGTCTCACATACAGGGTTATCATTACCATCTTTTTAAATTCCATATATATGCGTTAGTATATTGTATTGGTGTTTTTCTTTCTGGCTTACTTCACTCTGTATAATAGGCTCCAGTTTCATCCACCTCATTAGAACTGATTCAACTGTATTCTTTTTAATGGCTAATATTCCACTGTGCATATGTACCACAGCTTTCTTATCCATTCGTCTGCTGATGGACATCTAGTTTGCTTCCATGTCCTGGCTATTATAAACAGTGCTGTGATGAACATTGGGGTACACGTGTCTCTTTCAATTCTGGTTTCCTGGGTGCACATGCCCAGCAGTGGGATTGCCGGGTCATAAGGCAGTTCTATTTCCAGTTTTTTAAGGAATCTCCACATTGTTCTCCATAGTGGCTGTACTAGTTTGCATTCCCACCAACAGTGTAAGAGGGTTCCCTTTTCTCCACACCCTCTCCAGCATTTATTGCTTGTAGACTTTTAGATAGTAGCCATTCTGACTGTCGTGAAATGGTACCTCATTGTGGTTTTGATTTGCATTTCTCTGATAATGAGTGATGTTGAGAATCTTTTCATGTGTTTGTTAGCCATCTGTATGTCTTCTTTGGAGAAATGTCTATTTAGTTCTTTAGCCCACTTTTTGATTGGGTCTTCTATTTTTCTGGAATTGAGCAGCAGGAGTTGCCTGCATATTTTTGAGATTAATTCTTTGTCCATTGCTTCATTTGCTATTATTTGCTCACATTCTGAAGGCTGTCTTTTCACCTTGCTTATAGTTTCCTTTGTTGTGCAGAAGCTTTTAATTTTAATTAGGTCCCATTTGTTTATTTTTGCTTTTATTTCCAAATTCTGGGAGGTGGGTCATAGAGGATCCTGCTGTGGTTTATGTTGGAGAGTGTGTTGCCTATGTTTTCCTCTAAGAATTTAATAGTTTCTGGTCTTATGTTTAGATCTTTAATCCACTTTGAGTTTATTTTTGTGTATGATGTTAGAAAGTGTTATAGTTTCATTCTTTTATAAGTGGTTGACCAATTTTCCCAGCACCACTTGTTAAAGAGATTGTCTTTTCTCCATTGTATATTCTTGCCTCCTTTGTCAAATATAAGGTGTCCTTAGGTGCATGGATTTATCTCTGGCTCTCTATTTTGTTCCATTGATCTATATTTCTGTCTTTGTGCCAGTACCATACTGTCTTGGTGACTGTGGCCTTGTAGTAGAGACTGAAGTCAGGCAGGTTGATTCCTCCAGTTCCATTCTCTTTCTCAAGATTGCTTTGGCTATTTGAGGTTTTTTGTATTTCCATACAAATTGTGAAATTATTTGTTCTAGTTCTCTGAAAAATACTGTTGGTAGCTTGATAGGGATTGCATTGAATCTTTAGATTGCTTTGGGTAGTATACTCATTTTCACTATATTGATTCTTCCAATTCATGAACACAGCATATTTCTCCATCTATTTGTGTCCTCTTTGGTTTCTTTCACTAGTGTTTTATAGTTTTCTATATATAAGTCTTTTGTTTCTTTAGGTAGATATATTCCTAAGTATTTTATTCTTTCCACTGCAATGGTGAATGGAATAGTTTCCTTAATTTATCTTTCTGTTTTCTCATTGTTAGTGTATAGAGATGCAAGGAATTTCTGTGTGTTGATTTTATATCCTGTAACTTTACTATATTCATTGATTAGTTCTAGTAATTTTCTGGTGGAGTCTTTAGGGTTTTTGATGTAGAGGATCATGTCATCTGCAAACAGTGAGCGTTTTACTTCTTCTTTTCCAATCTGGATTCCTTTTATTTCTTTTTCTGCTCTTATTGTGGTGGCCAAAACTTCCAAAACTATGTTGAATAGTAGTGGTGAAAGTGGGCACCCTTGTCTTTTTCCTGACTTTAGGGGAAATGCTTTCAATTTTTCACCATTGAGGATAATGTTTGCCAAGGGGTTGTCATACATAGCTTTTATTATGTTGAGGTATGTTCCTTCTATTCCTGCTTTCTGGAGGGTTTTTATCATAAATGGATGTTCTAAATTATGATCAAAGGATCAATCCAAGAAGAAGATATAACAATCATAAATATATATGCACCCAACATAGGAGCACCACAATATGTAAGACAAATGCTAACAAGTATGAAAGGGGAAATTAACAATAACACAATAATAGTGGGAGACTTTAATACCCCACTCACACCTATGGATAGATCAACTAAACAGAAAATTAACAAGGAAACACAAATTTTAAATGATATAATAGACCAGTTAGACCTAATTGATATCTGTAGGACAATTCACCCCAAAACAATGAATTTCACCTTTTTCTCAAGTGCACACAGAACCTTATCCAGGATAGATAACATCCTGGGTCATAAATCTAGCCTTGGTAAATTAAAAAAAAATTGAAATCATTCCAAGCATCTTTTCTGACCACAATGCAGTAAGATTAGATCTCAATTTCAGGAGAAAAACTATTATAAATCCAACATATGGAGGCTGAACAACACGCTGCTGAATAACCAACAAATCATAGAAGAAATCAAAAAAGAAATCAAAATATGCATAGAAACGAATGAAAATAAAAACACAACAACCCAAAACCTATGAGACATTGTAAAAGCAATGCTAAAGGGACGGTTCATAGCAATACAGGCTTACCTCAAGAAACAAGAAAAAAGTCAAATAAATAACCAACTCTACATCTAAAGCAACTTGAAAAGGAAGAAATTATGAACCCCAGGGTCAGTAGAAGGAAAGAAATCTTAAAAATTAGGGCAGAAATAAATGCAAAAGAAACAAAAGAGACCATAGCAAAAATCAACAAAACCAAAAGCTGGTTCTTTGAGAAGTTAAATAAAATTGACAAACCATTAGCCAGACTCATCAAGAAACAAAGGGAGAAAAATCAAATCAACAAAATTAGAAATGAAAATGGAGAGATCACAACAGACAACACAGAAATACAAAGGATCATAAGAGTCTATTATCAGCAACTATACGCAAATAAAATGGACAACTTGGAAGAAATGGAAAAATTCTTAGAAAGCTACAACTTTCTAAAACTGAACCAGGAGAAATAGAAAATCTTAACAGACCCAGCACAAGCATGGAAATTGAAACTGCAATCAGAAATCTTCCAACAAACAAAAGCCCAGGACCAGACGGCTTCACAGCTGAATTCTACCAAAAATTTAGAGAAGAACTAACACCTATCCTACTCAAACTCTTCCAGAAAACTGCAGAGGAAGGTAAACTTTCAAACTCATTCTATGAGGCCACCATCACCCTAATACCAAAACCTTACAAAGACGCCACAAAAAAAGAAAACTACAGGCCAATATCACTGATGAACACAGATGCAAAAATCCTTAACAAAATTTTAGCAAACAGAATCCAACAACATATTAAAAAGATCATACATCATGACCAAGTGGGCTTTATCCCAGGGATGCAAGGATTCTTCAATATCTGCAAATCAATCAATGTAATACACCACATTAACAAATTGAAAAATAAAAAACCATATGATTATCTCAATAGATGCAGAGAAATTCTTTGACAATGAGCCTGGTAGGCTGCAGTCCATGGGGTCACTAGGAGTTGGATACGACTGAGCAACTTCACTTTCACTTTTCACTTTCATGCATTGGAGAAGGAAGCAACCCACTCCAGTATTCTTGACTGGAGAATCCCAGGGACAGGGCAGCCTGGTAGGCTGCCGTCTATGGGGTCGCACAGAATTGGACACGACAAGCGACTGAGCAGCAGCAGCAGCAGCAGCAGCAGCAGCAGCAGGTCTCATAATGACTGATTGATTACCAAAAATTGGGCTGAGTTGTGATCAAAGAAAAGAAGGACAAATGGATGTGAGATATGACAAATATGTCATTCCTTGAAACACTTTCTAAAACTTTCACGTCAGTAATTTTATTCAAAAAACAAGTTGAAGAGTTATTATATATGTCATTGGACTTTCCAAGTAGCTCAAATGGTAAAGAATCTCCCTGCAATGTGGGAGACCTGGGTTCAATCCCTGGGTTGGGAAGAACCCCTGGAGAAGGACATGGCAACCCACTCCAATATTCTTGCCTGGAGAATTCCATGGACAGAGAAGCCTGGTGGGCTATAGTCCATGGAGTCTCAAAGAGTCTGACACAACTGAGCAAGTAACACTTTCACTTTCATATGTGTCATTAGGAGAACTATGAATTGGAACAGGCAACACTTTCATTTTCATATATGTCAATTAGCAGGACTATGAACATCTTTTCTCAATTTATGAATTTTTTTCCCTTAAGTGAATACAATAAAATCATGGCTGAGAACTAGATACGAACTTCAAATTACTTCAATTTTTTAAAATTTATCAAAATAAATTAGAAGTTAATTTTTCAAAAATTTTAAAACTTATCTCCAGTTTCAACATTGTCCTCGACTTTCCAAATTTTCCATTTTTGCTTTGACAGCTTAAGGTCTGGAACCAAAAACACAGCCAAGAGAAAGAAAGCTGGAAACAGAAATAGAAATCTTGAGGTCTTTGGGTTGGTTTTTGTTCTGGTTTCTTTTCAGCCTTGGGACAAATGCACTGATAATATACTTATGCCTGGAATTGCTTTTTTTTTTCCAGGCAGTTGGAGGAGGACCCTACCTTGCCTTAGGAGCTGGGGTATAGGAGCCCCAGGCAGAGTAACTAATGAAGTTGCTAATCTGGTCAACCCTGCAGTGATCGATTTAACAGAAGCATTGTGTTCTGTAAAATGGGGATGACAGCAGCCCCTGAGGCTGCTTATGATGTCATAGGGCTTTTGTAAGGCTTGTGTAGGATGAAGTATACAAAGTCAGCCTTTAAGATTTTGCGGGCAATAGCTATATTTACATCAATAACAATTCCCCAGAACTGCCTTCTTCCAGGCTGGGGTCTCCAAACAGCTTGGGCCACAGAGGATTGGGCCAGACCACCTAAGCACTGGAAACAAACTCCTAAACTCTCCAGATGGATTATCAGCCATGACATTGCAGTCGATTTACAGCTTCACAGATATCAGTGTGTGCAGGGGAGTTCTACTGTCTTTAAAAGTGGTACCCCTATGGCCACATGATGGATATGGCATGGTAATAGAGCCATATCTCTACATTTGCCTATAATTCACGTTTATTAATACAAAAGTCTTCATCCTCACTACACACCTAATAATTATGAGCACTAGTATGGCAGTTTTCAAACTCAGTTGTTTATTTATTAAAACTAGCTACTCTATTTAAAAAGAAAATTCATTTGTCTTAATCTTTGCTTTCTCAACTCATCACATACGTTCTTTCTCTTATGATCCTATAAAGTATCCAAGGAAATAAAATTATTTATGTTTCCAAACTTTGATAACATTTTACAGAAATTAAAAAGTTTTCAGGGTATTCCTATTTTTTAATCCCGATGGTTAGGCTTCCCAGGTAGCTCAGTGGTAAAGAACCTGCCTGCCAATATGGGAGACATGGGTTCAATCCTTAGTCCAGGAAGGTTCCACATGCCATGCAGCCACTAGGCCTGTACATCACAGCTATTGAGCCTGTGCTCTAGAGCCTGGAAACCGCCAACTACTGAAGCCTGAGTTCCCTAGTGCCTGTGCTCTGCAATGAGAGAATCACCGCAATGAGAAGCCCACGCACCATAACTACAGAGTAGCTAATACTCGCCACAACCAGAAAAAAGCTCACACTGCAACAGAGACCCAGCATAGCCAAAAATAAATGAATAAATAAAATTATAAAAAATCTCAGAGGTCTTTAAAATTATATTCCTGGAGCATTACAAGTTTTCCAAGTCCCTTTGCAGACTGTGTTAGAAGTCAAGAAAGAAAAGTAGATCAAATTTCAGACCTTTGGACTCTTTTAACATAGATCAGCTTGTCTTTATCACATACACATACTGTTGTTTTTTGTTTTGTTTTGCTTTTTTTTTTTTTTTGCTTTAAATAGTTACTAGATACATAAACTTTTTTTTCTATTTTCTGTAAAATAGAGCACTAAGTCCCAAATTTTCAAGAGTTTACACACTGAAAATTAGCAACAGAAACCTCTTTTAAAATGGAGTCAGAATGGCCATCATCAAAAAGTCTACAAAGATAAATGATGTAGAGGGTGTGGAGAAAAGGAAACCCTCTTGCACTATTGATGGGAATGTAAATTGATACAGCCATTATGGAGAACAGTATGGAAGTTCCTTTAAAAACTAAAAAGAGAATTATCATATGACCCAGCAAATCCACTAATGGGCATATACCCTGAGAAAAACCATAATTCAAAAAAACACATGCACCACAGTGTTCAGTGCAGCACTGTTTACAATCATGGGAACATGAAAGCAACTTAAATGTCCATTGACAGGTGAATGGATAAAAGACATGGTACATACACATAATAGAATTTTACATGGTCACAAAAAGGAACAAAATTGGGTCATTTGTAGAGATGTGGAAGGACCTAAGGTCTATCATACAGAGTGAAATAAGTCAGAAAGAGAAAAACAAGCAAATAATGCATGTGTATAGAGTCTAGAAAAATGGTACAGATGAACCTATTTGCAGGGCAGGAATTGAGACACAGATGTAGGGAATGGATATGTGGACATTGTGGTGGGTAATGAATTGGGAGATTGGGATTGGTGTATGCGCACTGCCATGTGTAAAACAATTATCTAGAGGGAACCTTGGAGAAGGCAATGGCACCCCACTCCAGTACTCTTGCCTGGAAAATCCCATGGACAGAGGAGCCTGGTGGGCTGCAGTCCATGGGGTTGCTGAGGGTCAGACACAACTGAGCAATTTCACTTTCACTTTCCTGCATTGGAGAAGGAAATGGCAACCCACTCCAGTGTTCTTGCCTGGAGAATCCCAGGGATGGGGGAGCCTGGTGGGAGGCCGTCTATGGGGTCACACAGAGTCGGACACGACTGAAGTGACTTAGCAGCAGCAGCAGCAGCAGAGGGAACCTGCTGCATAGCACAGGGAGCTCAGCTCAGTGGTTCTGTGATGACCTAGATGGGTGGGATGGGGAGGTAGGGTGGGAGAGAGGTCCCAAAGGGGTGATATTGTATATTTATAACTGATTCACTTATTGCAGAAACTAACACAACATTGTAAAGCAACTGCATCCCAATTAAAAAAATAGTCAAAAAAGGGGGAGATCTCTTATCCTACCACTTGATATTAATTGTATTAGGTATAGAAAGAGAGGTAACTTTGTATCTCTAACAGGAGAAAGGACTTTACCACCTCACAGGAGGAAAGAAGAATTTTTCTTTGCCTATCAATAGCCCAGTCAATGAGAGACTCTCACAAATCAGTCAATGAAAAGCCACTACACTTCAATCTCTCAGTTTCCTCCAATGGACTCTTTTGTTTACAACAGTCACTTTCAACCTCCCTTTCTCCTCTAAAAAGAATGACTCTCCTTTGTTCTCCAAAATTGTCTTTGGTTTTCCATAGACTGCATATTCCAAATTGCAATTATTTACTGTTCTTGAATATATATATATTTTTTCTGTAAAATAACTGTTATTTTTATTGTTATTTTTATTGTTTTAGGTCAACAATACCACTTCTATAAATTCAAGATGTGTGTAAATAGGATTTATTATGGTATCTACTTAAACATGAAGGAAATTTGTCCCAAATAATTCCTATAAACAAGTTGTAGATAACTTATTTAGAACTTACCTAAGGCAACTGATTTATAACTAATTTGAACACTTGCAGTATTCAAATCATGAAATGAGTAGCATGCCAACACTTGGTAAGATTATTTTGATCAGTTGGAGAATTTCCTGAACTTATTTGGCTCTTGGAACCAAATTTCAGAAAGATAAAATTATCCATTCATAACTCAAATACAGAGTTTTTTTGTTTGATATGTAGAGACTAAAATAATCCAAAATATATCATTCTTGAAAGAAGCAATATAGCTGTAAGAAATAAATCTAACCCTTATTTATAGCAGTAATTTTTTTATTCCATTTGCTCAAATGTGAAGTCACTCTCAAACCGTGACTATGTCTATATAGTACTATTTACACAACCAAACATTGTTTAAGAGACGTTGGTCCTAGTAATCTCAGACTGGGTAAAGTAGAATTAACTAAATTTGTCCTTTCTAAAAACTGAAATTAGGGAATGTGACTTTGAGGTTCAGCTCTATAGTTACAAGAGTAAAATCAAGGCATGAGAGAGCGCTTAATTTTGAGCCAAACACTCGGCTAAATGCTTCATACACCTGATTTCACTCAAACCTCTCAGAAACCACGCAGATTAGATATTTCTATGGTCTGTCTTTTTATAGATGAGGAAATTAATATCACTATGGGGAAAATTATTAACCCATTAAGTCAGTTGATTATTTGATAACCAGCCACTCATGCTATACACATTTAAAACTGTTATTCAAACCATTAATCTGAATGATACAGCAAAGGACTGAAGCAAAAGGGATTAAATTGTTCCTTCCCTCAAAGAGCTTATAATCTATCAAAATAAATGCAATATTGAAAAAATAAATATGAGAAAAATACAAAATTATTATGTTCAAATTAAGCAAATAATTGCTGAGGCACTACAGACACAGGTTTATTTAAAATGGGAATGTAAGGTAACATGGTTGCACTTGTGCGCTAAGTTGGTTCAGTCATGTTCAACTCTTTGCCACCCTATGGACTGCAGCCCACCAGGCTCCTCTGCTTATTGGATTCTCCAGGCAAGAATACTGGAGTGGTTGTCATGCCCTCCTTCGGGTATCTTCCCAACCCAGGAATGGAACCCCAAGTCTCTGACGTCTCCTGCATTATCAGACAGGTTTTTTACCACTAGCACCACCTGGGAAGCCTATAAGATAACATATTATTTGGAAAAAGGGATCAAAATGGAAATATTTCCTCATTTATATATATATATATAGTTTCATATATATTGTTTACTTAAGAAAATATTTGTAATAATAGTCTGGCTTATTTTGATTTCTCTTTATCTAGTCTAATTTTTCTTGATATAGGAAAAACGTTTTATTTGTTTTGGTTAGTGAACCTGTGCTCTCTGAAGGAATTCAAAAGACATTATTTCTTTGATAACTTACGCTGCCCAAAGAAGCTGTTCTGTCTTAAAACAGAAATCATTTAAACCTGGATTGTATTGATCATGCATTGCCCAGTATAATTTGAAATGTTAGAAGGAAAAAAAGAAACCTGTCGAGTTTTTCCAACATACATAACAGAATATTATCAAACAGAGACAAGAAGTCTTAGCATAATGAGAGTGTTTTGCAAATGAGAAATTATAGATAATTGCTGTTTGTTCTTGTTTTCATAGAATGAAGTGTAATTATTATTAACAAGAGGCTTGTTTCAATAATTATTTCTGGTTATCCCAGGGCACAAATGCACTGAAGCAGAAAACAATGCATTTTCATTCAGAGTTTTTGTTCCTAGATCATCTCATACCACTGCCAGAGGTTATGTACGAATGCTCATTCTGAGTGTGTGCATGTCTTGGTACTGTATAACTAAATACGTGTTGTTTGAGTCAAATATCACATTATTCTCTTCAAGATTAAAAATAATCTCTACAATATTTAAAAAGAAATGATTTAACCACACACAGTACTGAAGGATTGGTATTTTACCTGGGTGGGGTTGGGGGGAGGATTCAAAACATATACATCCAAAGGGGATTGAGATTCCGGGTGAAAAATAACTAAGGGTTAATATATTGTTTACTGTTTCCCATGTTATGTATCTGATTCTCATTTTATACTTAGATACCCAAAATCTGTTTTGAAGTAATTAATAAGAAACAGTTGGGAAATAATCAAGGTTGGTGTAACATGCATATTTGGGTACAGTCACAGTGGTTAGTGAATAGGCATTACCTACTGAGGGCTCCACCTTGTTCTTAGACCTCTTTCCAATCGAATGAGAAATCCTTTCAATCTGGCATCTAAGGAGGCTCCAGGAACCAGCACTATAGTCTTAATACATTCTAATTGGTATGTACCTGTTTCCCATCAGTACCTCCCTAAATTTTTGCCTTCAGTGTAAGCTTACCGAGCCTCAACCATGATTCCCACTCAGCTGGTATGCACTGCTCTGGAGCCACCCTGGGACCTGGGCTCTCATAGTGGCTCTCACATTCCAGCCCTCACCACAGGTTTCCTCCTAATGAGCAGGTATTGATTCCAAAGGGGGAGACGGTGCCCTTGACAGTGACCTTGGAAATCTAGCAAGCAAATTCCTGTCCATACGAGTTTTTAAATATTTTGCATATTACCCCTGGAAATCATAATAAGAGTTAATGAACCTGTATTATGGATAGGCACTGTATTACACACATCTAATCTTTTCAGGTATTATTATCATCCATCTCTTTTACAAAAAACTGAAATACAAAACACTGAAGCAATTTCCCTGAACTCATCCTGCTAGAAAGTGGTGGTGCTAGATCTTCAACTTGGCAGCCGGGCACTACAGCATAAGCCTTAACACATCCCAATAAATTTACTTCACAATTACATAGTTATGGTAAATTTTACTTCTGATTCTTCTAAATGTTTTATAAAAACTAATTAATGACAATGACTGTCAAAACTAGAGGCACAACCAAGTTTGAAAGAGGAAAATATCTTACAGGGCTGTATAAATAATCTAAAATTCACTTAGAAGTAATCACAGAAAGGAGTCTGTCCAGGCAAATGGAAAGTCTCATTTCTGGTAGCAAGCAAGACAAGTGCCATAAAGGATACAGAAAATTATTTTAGCAAGAGTGGACAGACCTTGGCAGAAAGGGCTCTTCTGTGCTCAGGTAGTACTAGATATCTAGTAATGCTGCCAGGTATATAAGGCTATTACTGTAGCCACTCAAGTGTGTGTGTGTGTGTGTGTGCGCGCACTCAGTAGTGTCTGACTCTTTGTAACCCCATGGACTGTAGACCACCAGGTTTCTCTGTCCATTGAATTTTCCAGGCAAGAATACTATAATACGTTGTCATTTCCTACTCCAAATTTCCCCAATACAGAGATAGAAACAAGTCTCTTGGGTCTCCTGCACCCAAGAGAGGCACCCCCAAATAAGTCAACCAGATAGAAGTATTATCAATTAAAAATATACTTCCTTCTTCCAGAGGAAGAGAAATATGAGTCAGGGTAACATAGCAAGGACTTGGAAAGTCTCAAGTACTCAGCATTTTTGGATGAGAAACTTAAATGTTTATCTTGAGAGAATGAGCTGTTCCATGTTTGCATATGTAAGATTATATACAACATAATGTGGAAAGGGGGCACCCCTGGAATGTGAAGTTAAGTGGGCCTTAGGAAGCATCACTATGAACAAAGCTAGTGGAGATCATGAAATTCTAGTTGAGCTATTTCAAACCCTAAAAGATGATGCTCTTAAAGTGCTGTACTCAATATGCCAGCAAATTTGGAAAACTCAGCAGTGGCCACAGGACTGTAAAAGGTTAGTTTTCATTCCAATCCCAAAGAAAGGCAATGCCAAAGAATGCTCAAACTACTGCACAATTACACTCATCTCACATGCTAGTAAAGTAATCCTCAAAATTCTCCAAGCCAGGCTTCAGCAATATGTGAACTTCCAGATGTTCAAGCTGGTTTTAGAAGGCAGAGGAACCAGAGATCAAATTGCCAACATCTGCTAGATCATGGAAAAAGCAAGAGAGTTCCAGAAAAATATCTATTTCTGCTTTATTTACTATGCCAAAGCCTTTGACTGTGTGGATCACAACAAATTGTAGAAAATTCTGAAAGAGAGGGGATTACCAGACCACCTGACCTGCCTCTTGAGAAACCTGTATGCAGATCAGGAAGCAACAGTTAGAACTTGACATGGAACAACAGACTGGTTCCAAATAGGAAAAGGAGTACGTCAAGTCTGTATATTGTCCCCCTGCTTATTCAGATTATATGCAGAGTACATCATGAGAAATGCTGGGCTGGAGGAAGCACAAGCTGGAATCAAGATTGCCAGGAGAAATATTAATAACCTCATATATGCAGATGACACCACCATTATGGCAGAAAGTGAAAAAGAACTAAAGAGCCTGTTGATGAAAGTGAAAGAGGAGAGTGAAAAAGTTGGCTTAAAGCTCAACATTCAGAAAATGAAGATCATGGCATCTGGTCCCATCACTTTATGGGAAATAGATGGGAAAACAGTGCCTGACTTTATTTTTCTGGGCTCCAAAGTCACTGCAGATGGTGACTGCAGCCATGAAATTAAAAGACGCTTACTCCTTGGAAAGAAAGTTATGACCAACCTAGACAGCATATTAAAAAGCCAGAAACATTACTTTGTCAACAAAGGTCCATCTAGTCAAGGCTATGGTTTTTCCAGTGGTCATGTATGGATGTGAGAGTTGGACTATAAAGAAAGCTGAGCGCCGAAGAATTGATGCTTTTGAACTGTGGTGTTGGCAAAGACTCTTGAGAGTCCCTTAGACTGCAGGGAGATCCAACCAGTCCATTCTAAAGGAGATCAGTCCTGGGTTTTCATTGGTAGGACTGATGTTGAAGCTGAAACTCCAATACTTTGGCCACCTAATGTGAAGAGCTGACTCATTTGACAGGACCCTGATGCTGGGAGAGATTGAGGGCAGGAGGAGACAGGGACGACAGAGGATGAGATGGTTGAGGGCGTCACCGACTCAATGGACATGGGTTTCGGTGGACTCCGGAAGTCGGTGATAGACAGGGAGGCCTGGCGTGCTGCGGTTCATGGGGTCGCAAAGAGTCGGACATGACTGAGTGACTGAACCGAACTGAACTGATCTGGTGGCTCAGATGATAAGGAATTGCTCTGCAATGCTGGAGACCTGGGTTTGATCTCTAAAAGCATAGCCTTGACTCCTATAAACCTTTTAAGCTTTGGGAAACTGCAGAAATATTTCCTTACTTAAGAGTCCTGTTAGAAGACTTATAAAAACTATATAATGTGATCCAAAGAAAATTATTTGTGCTTACAGAACAAAATGTATTATGCATATAAAATGTTAAATAGGCCATCATATTTTATGGCTTTTAGCAAGAAACAAGTAATATGAGTTTATCATATTAGCCATATTCATCATCATGAAGTCAGATCTTGAGGGTGTAGATACATGGATATACCACACAGTGCCTAGTATATATTTAAATAGATAAATGATTGAAAAAATGAGTATGGCTTATTTAGCTTACAAAAAAAGTTACTAAGAAATTAGCAAGTTACCTTATGTATATATCTCTTTGAGATACAGACACAATTTGGAATTGATGTAAAATAGTAGAATGAAAATCTTGAGAAAATTTCCAACTGCTTTGGAATTTGGTGGTAACCTCAGGCCAAAATTGGGAAATTACCTTATTGCACAAAATCAAGATAAATATTAATAAAGTTTTCTAAGTCAGAAGACATCTGCAAAGCTACTAATTTTTTTAATACTTTTAGAACCAGAATGAGAAAAGACTTCATTAGTAACATCTTGTATCTGAGTGTGTAGATATTGATAAGTAGGTTTGTTACTTTCTATATTAACTAAATTAGTGTTTGCATTGCCTAAATGGTTGAATATGCTTACGTACAAATATGTATTGTGTGCTTATTTCTTATTGTAATCAATCAATTAATTATGTATTTTGTTTGTGAACCTTAATAACATTTAAACTCATCATACAAGTATAATTATATTATAAAAAATACATATATATATGCCATAGCTAAAGTGAAAGGAAAAGCTAGGAGGAAAATCTTTTCTAAATAGATAGTCATGGATAAAATTAGCAATGCAGAGAAAACTTCAGTGAAAATGTGGTGGCTGGTTGGGGTTCTGCCTGATGTTTCACACAGGCTCCTTGACTATTCCTCGTAATACTATAGAAAGTTGCTTTTAAAATGCTCATCAGATCTAAAAATAAACAAAAGAAAATACTCTTGCTGAAAACAATCTGCTCCTTCCCTTCCTCTATTCCATAGTCTCAGAATCTAATAACTGAGATGCATTTGTAGCACCACCTGTTAGTCGTTCTCAGTCGTGGCCAACTCTTCGTGACCCCATGGACTTTAGAACCACCAGGCTCCTCTGTCCCTGGAATTCTCCAGATTCTTGAACTGAGTGGGTTGCCATTCCCTTCTCCAGGGGATCTTCCCAACCCAAGGATTGAACCTTGGTCTCCTGCATTTCAGGAGTATTCTTTACCATCTGAGCCACCAGGGAAGCCCAGCACCACACATGATCCTTCCCATAAAACAAACTAAATACACACACAGAGACACACACAGGGTAAGGAAAATATTTGTTTTGGGGGAGTATGAAAACTGGTAGCATCCAGTACAATGTGATCTTTGTAGATTTTGTATCTCAGTCATAGGAGATTTCTGTTTTGCTACACCACTACTTTCTTCTACACAAGTGGGAAACTAACAAGAGTATCATACACCATTTAAAATGCTTCATAGACAATATCTTATTTAGCAATCATTATAAATACACAACAAAGCTGTTATGATTTTATAGGTGAAGAAAAGGAAGCAAGGAGAGATTGCTGATGCTGCTCACCAAGAAAAACGTCACATCAGGTGGCCTGATGCTGAAGTTGGCTCTCTTGACCATATGGTACAGAGATCAGGGAGACAAAGCTCAAGTCTGTTATGCTGTTTTGGTTTTATTTATTTATTTATTTTTTGGTTTTATTTTTAATAAAATACACAGAAGGCTGTACTATGAGCTACAGATTAAATGAAGGCCATGGAGAAGGGCCAGATTAAGCTATTGAAAGAAAGTATATAAAAGTTGCTCAGGCAGTTAGGGTTCTTTAGAGACATTAATTAGTGTTATCAATATTACTCTAAATCTTTTAATATGGTCTTATATCAAAAATATTGTATGTAATGTAAACACAAGCTCATAGTAGCACTGTAGAGCTTGAAAATTTCAAATAAATACATATAAAATTTATTTCTGACGAAATTTGCAAATCCTTTTGTGTTCTTTTTAAACAAAAATCACAAAGCCTCTTTATAAATGATGTCATGAAAATGATCACTTTCCAGCTTGAGAAAGCCTGCCTAGCATGAACCTAAAGAGGACTAAACAGCTGAATTATCTCATGATAAACCTATTAAAGATTCATAATTCCTTGAGGTTTAATTGGATGTGATTGATCCCCATTAGAGTATTTGTGGGTAGGAAAGTAGCCTAAGTGGTTCTCCATCTCTCTGGATTAAAATTTACCCATGTTTATTGAAATTGATTACTCAAGACAACATGAAATATTATTTTTATGGAAACCCTCATGGTAAGGACAAATTTCATACTTTGAGAAAATGAGTCATGTTTTTGAGACCAGTTATTTGCAGAAAAATCAGATACACAAATCATTTTCATAAATGTCCCTTACTATTACATAACTTAAAATAATAAAGTGTCATATTTATTCTATTTTTTTTTGGTGTGTGTGCCCCTATACTATGGAGAGAAGTGTATGATGATATTGCATGCACCCATCATCTAGCTTCAACAAATACGGGCTTATGGTCAATTTTGGTTCATTTATATTTCTATCAATTACTCTCATTACAGATTATTTTCAGGGAAATTAAAAATCAATTTACCTATAAATATGTCACCTTATGGACTTCTCCAATGGCTCAGCAGTAAAGAATCCCCTCCAATACAAGAGCCTCAAGAGACTTGGGTTTGACCCCTGGGTGCGGGGAGGTCCCCTGGAGGAGGGCATGTATTCTTGCCACTCCAGTATTATTGCCTCAAGAACCCCATGGACAGAGGAGCCTGGTGGGCTACAGTCCATAGTGTTGCAAAGTGTGGGACCCGACTGAACTGACTGAGCACACACACATATATGTCACCTTATATACATAAAAGATATGGACCCATAAAAAATATATAATAGCATGCCAATATTATACCTAAAATAATTTAACAATAATTCCTTAATGTCACCAAATATCTGTTCAGTTTTCCATTTTCCCCAGTTTTCTTATAAAGATATTGAACAATTCATGATCATGTGAATTAGGATCTAAATAAGGTCCATACACAGATAAGCTTTTTAATTATCTCCTAGCAGAGATATTACTTTGCCAACAAAGGTCCGTCTAGTCAAGGCTATGGTTTTTCCAGTAGTCATGTATGGATGTGAGAGTTGGACTGTGAAGAAAGCTGAGCACCAAAGAATTGATGCTTTTGAACTGTGGTGTTGGAGAAGACTCTTGAGAGACCCTTGGACTGCAAGGAGATCCAACCAGTCCATTCTAAAGGAGATCAGCCTTGGGTGTTCTTTGGAAGGAATGATGCTAAGGCTGAAACTCCAGTACTTTGCCCACCTCATGAGAAGAGTTGACTCACTGGAAAAGACTCTGATGCTGGGAGGGATTGGAGGCAGGAGGAGAAGGGGATGACAGACGATGAGATGGTTGGATGGCATCACCTACTCGATGGACATGAGTTTGAGTGAACTCCCGGAGTTGGTGATGGACAGAGAGGCCTGGCATGCTGCGATTCAAGGGGTTGCAAAGAGTCAGACACAATGAGCGACTGAACTGAACTGAAGGTAGGTCAGTGGTAAATAATCCTCATGCCAGTACAAGAAACACAGGAGACACGGGTTCGATCCCTGAATCAGGAAGGACTGACTCATCCTCTGGAGGAGGAAATGAAGGACTTTCCTTCATCCCCTGGAGGAGGAAATGACAATCCATTCCAATATTCTTGCCTGATAAGTCCCATGGCCAGAGGAGTCTGGCAGACTACAGTCCATGGGTCACAAAGAGTTGGACATGACTGAGCATGCATGTATGAATGCATAGAGATTATCACTCTCTTTTTCTTATAAATTTTTATTGAATAAAGCAGAATGCTTGTCCCATAACATTTACACGGTTGGATGCTGTTATCTCTTCCTCTTGCAGAGTTAGCAGGTACTATGTCCTCTGTATTTTCTCTAAGTTGGTAATTAAGTTACACCTAGAGGTTGGATGAGATTCAGGTTTGATTTTGGTGTGTGTGTGTGTTGTGATGTGAAGTGCAAGACTACAACACAGGTAGTCTTGTTTTCCTCCATGAAAATTTACCTATGTGTTTTTTCCACCAGAAAGTATATGTGTATATAATGTATGTTAGCCGTCATTGATTATCATTGCCTAGAATAATGATTATATTCAAGTTTGCAAATAGTGACATTTTAATCTCATCATTTTAAACTTGTTTTTCACTGAAATATTTCAGGAAAAAGAATCTTTGTCCATTATCAACTATTTGTTTATTTTGAAGCATAGTTTACACATTAAGTGCAGTATAAACTCTTGTTTCATTTGCTGATTTTCAAAATAGTAAGTTTGTTTTCTAGCATCTTGCAAAAGGAATGATGGTTTTTGGTTTGTTTGGTTTTGTATTTAGTACCATTATGAACTAGTGGATTTTAAAATGACAACTAGAATATCTTTAAATCTACTAGTTCATAAGGCTGGTGGTGGCAGGGGAACTAAACCATTATGATCTAGCAGATTTAAAAACATTCAAGTTGTCATTTTTACAGATGTTCAGATTTAACTTTCAATCTGAAGTTACCAATGCAATGGACATGTACTTGGGCCAACTGGGAGATGGTGAGTGACAGGGAGGTCTGGTGTGCTGCAGTCCATGGGGTTTCAGAGTCAGACATAACTGGGTGACTGAACAACAACAACAGATTTAACTAGTGGAACCTATTCAGATGGACTACTCAAGCCCTTCTGAAAATTCTTAATAATAAATCAAAGTTTCATGGCTTCTTGGCATCACAATAAGTTCTAGGCTCATTTTGATGCTTTCTGTCCTACATTTGAATTAGCCATTTCTCAAAGGGGTCCTAATTCCTTCTAGAAGAGAATGGCATTTACATTTAAGTCTGATTACTGCTTTTAAATCACATTAGAGGAGAAAGAATACATGTTTTCACCAGCCTGATTCAAATATTATAGTTTCAGATGATTCAAATGTTGCCACCTTTCTTGAATTTGTGGTAGCATTTAATTCTTTTGTTAATTGATTTAGTATTCACATTATTTCTTATATAACATAAATTTATTTGTAAAGAATAAAAGCAATGACTTTTTTTCTGACTCAAAATCACACCAAAATAAAATTAACAATTTTTTAATAGCTTCAAAATATAGGAGCAATTTTATTAAAAATGGTGCTTATCAGGCCTAGAAATTGACCCTAATAATTTCATATATATGGAGAATTCCTTTTTCTAAGCTTTGGGGATCAGGCAGAAATTCCTTCCTGATTTGAAACATTCTCTCTTTCCAATTATTTTTACATAGTATTTTGGAACCATAACTAGACAGACATACTTTATTTAAAAGGTGATACATAATAATTATAAAGGTTCACCAAAAGTTAACATGGATTAAGTTTTTCTATTATAAATGTATTTCTGAGATGTATTTTTTCTGTTTTATTTCCTATTTTCTACTTGTTGTTGCTTCTTTAGATTCCCTTCCATGCTGTGGCTTAAAAATGATTTTTATGAGGCTATGTTCTGTTCAGGAACTTGGAAAAATTCTATTCCATCTTACTACAGAGTAGCTTGAAGATACTGGCCTGTATACATCTACTAAGAATAAATATAAAATCTAGATTAAAAATAAATTGTTTGAGAGCATCAGAGAGAAGCCAAGGCAGCCAGTCTTGAAGTGTCAAGATCTTAGAAAGAAGGGACTCGTACTTCAGTGAGCCTGGCTTTCTCTTCCGCACTTTGTTTGTTGGCAGAAGTAAGCAGTGGTGGTGCTAAGGGGACAAAAAGCCAAGCAGAAAACGGTGCCTTGGTGTGCTTGGGCCTTTCACAGGACTAGAGGAACAAACAGTGGTGTTCTTTATTAATTTTACCTCAAGTGATTTGTTGATTCTTAAGATTTACAGGACAAGAAAGAACAAGCCAAACAACATGGTTCCTAAGTTGTTAGAAAGCCAAGCGGAAACAAAGATAAAATTGGGATTCAAGATCATCAAAGACAAGGTCAGCCATGAGAAACAATATTGACATTCAGTTAATGCCTTTGATGGGTTTTAGTCTACAGGGAAGGCAAACAGAAATACATCAGACCTCACACAGAATGAAACTCAACCTTGAACAACTTCAGACTCCAACGGATCAAGGTAACTAGCCTCTGCTTTAACAGCCTGCCAGAAGGAAAGCAGATCATCTCTAGAAAGTTAAAATCCAGAACTTCTGTAATTTTTCATACATTCAATGAAAAATATCCAATAGACAGGAACAAATGACTAAAAACCAAGAAGGAAAAAAAAAAGATGAAAAAAATCAAACCATTAGATGATTCAGATATTAGCATATCAAGCACAGATTTTAAAATAATAATGCTTAGTAGGAAAATAAATGACAGATAGAGAAGTTTACTAACAAGCTGATATCTATAAAAATGAATCAAATCAAAATTCTAGGTAAAGAAGTAGAATAACTGAAATCATGAATTTGACAAATGGGTTTAATGGCAAAATTATAAAAAGAGATGATTAATAAACTGGAATGCAGGTCAATAGAAGTATAGATTGAAGAACACAAAACATAATTTGAAACATTCAGAAATGAATGTGAGAGATTTAAGAATGGTGAGACTCTAAGGAAGTATGATTAGAGTCTCATAAAAAGAATAGGACCAAAGCAATATTTACAAAAATATTAGCCAAGAATCCCCCAAACTGAAGAAAAATCTCAATGATGGCAAAGCTCCATAAACTAAAGCTGGGGAAATGCCAAGGAGTTCTTATCTAACCACATCATGGCACAATTTCTGAAAGTCAAAGAATATTTTAAAAACTCAAAAAAAAAAAAAAAAGAAATCAAAGGAAAAGTCACACATTAATTCTTAAAATGCAAACAATAAGACAGCTGTCTTTTCAGCAGAAATTGAATATATATCAGAAGACAAATGAATGACACATTTAAAGTACTGAAAGAAAATAACTGGCATCACATAAAAAAAAAACACCCTTCAAATAATTAAATAAAATTAAGATGTTATTAGAAAATGAAAAACTGAGAGAATTTGTCAATCACAAATCTATATTAAAGGAAAAGCTAAAAAGAGTTCTTTAGACAAAAAGAAAATGATCCCAGAAGTAAGGAAGAAAATTATAAAAGCTATTTAAAAATAACAGAATAGAGTTAGTCTATCAGTTCAGTTCAGTTTAGTTCATTCGCTCAGTCGTGTCCAACTCTTTGCGACCCCATGATTCGCAGCACGCCAGGCCTCCCTATCCATCACCAACTTCCAGAGTTCACCCAAATTCATGTCCATTGAGTCGGTGATGCCATCCAGCCATCTCATCCTCTGTTGTCCCCTCTCCTCCTGCCCCCAATCCCTCCCAGCATTAGAGTCTTTTCCAATGAGTCAACTCTTCACATGAGGTGGCCAAAGTACTGGAGTTTCAGCCTTACCATCATTCCTTCCAAAGAATACCCAGAGCTGATCTCCTTCACAATGGACTGGTTGGATCTCCTTGCAGTCCACGGGACTTTCAAGAGTCTTCTCCAACACCACAGTTCAAAAGCATCAATTCTTTGGCGCTCAGCTTTCCTCACAGTACAACTTTCACATCCATACATGACCACAGGAAAAACCATAGCCTTGACTAGATGGATCTTTGTTGGCAAAGTAATGTCTCTCCTTTGAATATGCTATCTAGTTTGGTCATAACTTTCTTTCCAAGGAGTAAGCGTCTTTAAATTCGTCTTTTAATTTCATGGCTGCAATCACCATCTGCAGTGATTTTGGAGCCCCCCAAAATAAAGTCTGACACTGTTTCTACTGTTTCCCCATCTATTTCCCATGAAGTGATGGGACCAGATGCATGATGAATACTGATTGCATAAAACAATAATAACACTGTCTCACCTTTCAAATACTTTAAGAATTAGAAATCAACAACAGCAAAAACGGTGAGGGTAGGAAAGCGATAATAACCAATTAGGTATTTTAACCCATCTAGAATACATCTGTTCTAAGAGAACAAAATATGAACAACAGCAATAAAAAACAATAGACATACAGAAAATTTGAACAACACAACTTACAAATGAACCTGGTTGACAAAATTAGAACACCACAACCAAGAATTGCACATCTTTTTTTTTGCAAGAATATGTAGAACAGTTACAAAAGTGACCCTATTATATGTCATGAAGAAAGTCTCAACAAATTTCACAGGATTAAAATCATTTGGTAAGTATCTAAACAGCAAAATTAAGCTAGAAATCAATAACAAGATAATGAGAACATTTTCAAATGTCTGTATGTGGAGGAAGACACTTAAAATATCATATGAGTCAAATGAGAAATGAGAATGGAAATAGGTCAGAAATATTCTAAAATGTGGTTCTCATGAGATTAAAATATAAAAGTGTTTAAAAGAATGTCATAGATGTATCTTGACAATACTGTGGCACACAAACAGGCAATAACATAGAAACAAGTAATGATTTTCATTCTAGCCAATCACATTGCTGGCATATAGACAAAAGAGTCAATTGATGGAATATTTCACATTATGACTGCTTCATTTTCATTGTATAAATCCAGTTTGGGTTAGATTTAATAGAGACAAGTATTCAAATGGAAGATGGTCAGAGTGTCCTGCTGCTGCTAAGTCACTTTAGTTGTGTCCGACTCTGTGGGACCCCATAGACAGCAGCCCACCAGGCTCCTCCGCCCATTGGATTTTCCAGGCAAGAGTACCGCAGCGGGGTGCCATTGCCTTAGTGAGCTATAAACTCTGAGTCCTACTGAAAAGAAAGCCCTTGCTTTTAGTCAAGTGATTTCACGTACATGCCTTGAAAGAAAAATTGTTCATCTAACACTTAACATGAACTGAAAATGAAAACAATTAGTATGGTGGATGCTACTTTAAGGAAAAAATGTTTTCTTCACACAGCAGATGCAGGAACATAAGGCCAGCAGTGGGTATCAATGCTAAACTGTCACTGAATTACATAAAAACAACAGGCTACAACAAAATAACTAATGTTTTCAAACTTGCTATTTCAGGATTGAGTCCTTTCCCAATCTCCTTTAAAGAAACATGATGCCCATCTACATTAATTTGTTTTGACATACATTTGTGTCAAATAGGAAATTTCAGGATCAAGCAGTAAAAATAATGTTTGTGTGATCAAAAACATGTAGTAAGGTTACAATATGGGTTGTTTTTCTTTTTTTTTCTTCCTAGAGTAGAATCCATTCATTTTATTTAAGTTCTTTATGTTTAGCAACATTGAGCCACTCTACAGTGTTGCAATATGAGTTATATGAGAGCTCTGCTTTGCATTTATATCACATAATTCACATAAGGAAATGTGATTCATTTTTTAATAAATGAATTGACATTTATAGAGTAGTGGGGTTATTCATTTAGAATCTCAAATACAAAATGGCCTCTACCCTGCAAATTATCCTGCAAGTTAAGTGTCGAATTTTAAAATATTATTTTCTGAACTCTTTTCAAATAATATGATGGTGCAGCTGATTCCTGGCTATGATATCAAGTTAGAGCATTGAAAACTGATTATGTTCAAAATTATCTTTGCAAATTCCCTAAATCCCCTATAAAATTTACATGGTCTGATGTGTAAAACCTTCTTCAGTAATTTTAGAGAATCACCGAATATTTGAGAACCACCAAAATAAGCTAAAAACTAAAACAAAACAACAAATAAAGGAATGCCTATGCGAAGATGTGTTAGCATTTATTTCTATGAGCCTTAAAATAAGGAAACTCAAACCAACACAAAAGTTTTCAAGTCCCTAGATAAATGAGGGTGCCTGTAGAATTCTAATATAACCTTGATATCTGTTAATTAACTATTTACTAGTAACCAGATTTTAAGATGTGATTTTCTTAAACTTCTCTTAAAATGAACTATATATTTAGTATAAGGATATACGACAGAGCCACCTGAAAGTTTTAACTGAAAGACAAATGGAAAAAAAAATTCTGCATCATTCATATTTAAAAGATCTCAACATATTTGATTTCTAAATGCTTTTTTTTATAACCAAAAATGATTAACTTTCAGTTATGACCATACATATTTGCACTTATTTTTCTTTTTTTACGAGTGGCATTTCAAGGTTTGGTAAAAGCATCACAATTATGAGCTTTGGCCTTGAAATGATAAATGGCCTTTCCTGCTTTCAAGTTCTGTTGCAATACATTCTTTACATTCTGGCCAAACAAAATATTTTCTATGGTGTCATATTGATCTTTCCTATCCCAAACCTTATTTTGTGTACCAAATTACATCCAAACTTTTTCTCTTATTCTTTTGACCTCTCTGCAGTTTTCCATCTTCCTCCTCCTATGATAATTATCTATTTGTGCCCTACAGACATTTTCCTTCTATGCCTTGAATTTTCTCATTCAGTCACATGGGTTTTGTCTTATTCCCAAGATGTAATATTTTCCTCTGAATCTCTGCTTGTTATAATTTTCAAAATTTTAGTTAAAGTACATTTTTCATAACAATTTACCCCAAAATAGTCTGAATCTTTAGATTTTTTATGATATACACACACATACACACAAGGAAAAAAAGAAAACCTACCTTATTTTTCTTGGACACACCATTACATACAATTACTTAGACACATAAATATTATTTCACTTCCTAGTTCTTTTTTCTTCCTCTACTCATTTTTCCTTTTACTTGGAACCCAACTACTTGCCTTAAAATATACTAGCCATTCATACACATTCTTGGTAACAGACTCAACAATCTTGTGCAATATCATTAGTTCCATTAGACAAACATACACTAAGGCTCAAAGGAAGTGACCATGATGAGAATCAAATAAAAATGATTTTACAACAATGGTGTTAACTACCTTTCAAGGTATATCTAGTATGTTTTAGTTTGTTTCTCTAAAAAGTAATTGTTTTAGTATATTTCACTAAATAAACTATTCTGCCCATGTTGCATGGTTTGTCTCCAAGAGACAAGCCAAGGAGGTAATTATTATAGGCAAATAAATTCCCTTAGTTTGCTTAGAAGACTGTGATTGCTTTCTTCACAGTATGGTAACTAAAATTTAATGTGACCTTTCTGAAAATAGCTTTTTGTCTTTTAAGAGTCTACTGGATGATTTATGCATAGCTCACTTCTACTGAATGACCATTCATTTTAGAGATTAATGTTTCCCAATCCCTCACCAGCTGGGGATACCAGGTGAATAAAGGGAAAGAAGTGAACATTACAAAATGATGGCATGAAACCAAAACTTAAGGCCTTAAGAAATGCCTCTCCATTTCTTCCGCCTCCATTTCTCAATCACCATCTCCTTCTCACAAGGTTCCTTCCACGGAGGAGACAATGTTGTGAGCTGCCGTAGTTTAATTGGTAGCACAATTTCCATAATCACACCCACCTCACTGAAGCATTGCCCTTTATTGTGATTCCCGGGTTTCTGACAATTCAAAAATTTCCAGTAGACATGACTACATACAATGCATGTTGTTTTGCCAAGCAGCAATGTGCAGCTGTGATATATTCAAGTCTCACCATTTAACTGCAGGGCTCTTTGTTCATTCTGTATGGGACATTAGCAAGAGCAAATTGGTTATGTAACCATCACTTTAGAATTCTACATAGTATTTATCATATCACAATATATCCAGCTTTAATGAAAAATGAAATCCTCTTAATTAGATAAGCTTCTCTGGTAGCTCAGTCTGTAAAGAATCTGCCTGCAATGCAGGAGACCAGGTTCAATCCCTGAAATGGGAAGATCCCCTGGAGAAGTTGGATAAGTCTCTATAAATTTTCTTACAATAAAATCAGCTGTGACTTCAGAAGCTGAAGTTTCAGAGCTACCCCTAATCTAATAGCACTGAGATCTCCATCAGATTCTTTGCTGGATTTTCTGGAAATTTTAGGGGAAATTTAGTGGAAAGGAATAGGAGCTTATCAAGATAAATGATATGTCTTTGTTTTGTTTGCATTTTTTTCCTTTGAGGGTATATTTTAAGAAGGATTTTGCCATAATTACAAAGTCTCATTTTCAAAAACTGAACATTTAAAGTGAAAAATGCTAGATATACTAAAAAATGCCACTCAGTTCAGTTCAGTCGCTCAGTCGTGTCTGACTCTTTGCGACCCCACGAACCGCAGCACGCCAGGCCTCCCTGTCCATCACCAACTCCGGAATTTACCCAAACTCATGTCCTTTGAGTTGGTGATGCCATCTAGCCATCTCATCCTCTGTCGTCCCCTTCTCCTCCTGCCTTCAATCTTTCCCAACATCGGGGTCTTTTCAAATGAGTCAGCTCTTCACATTAGGTGGCCAAAGTATTGGAGTTTCAGCTTCAACATCAGCCCTTCCAATGAACACCCATGACTGATCGCCTTTAGGATGGACTGGTTGGATCTCCTTGCAGTCCACGGGACTCTCAAGAGTCTTCTCCAACATCACAGTTCAAAAGCATCAATTCTTCGGTGCTCAGCCTTCTTCACAGTCCAACTCTTACATCCATACATGACCACTGGAAAAACCATAGACTAGACGGACCTTTGTTGACAAAGAAATGTCTCTGCTTTTGAATATGCTGTCTAGATTGGTCATAACTTTGCTTCCAAGAGTAAGCGTCTTTTAATTTCATGGCTGCAGTCACCATCTGCAGTGATTTTGGAGCCCAAAAAAATAAAGTCTGACACTGTTTCCACTGTTTCCCCATCTATTTGCCAAAAACGCCACTAGTTAGTACTGAAAATGCAGGAATGTATCAACATACAAGTTCAAATAAGTTAAAATATTAATTCACTTTTGCCACTAAAAATACTATAGAAGAAAAAGAATTGGAGTGTAAGGCTTGAAATTTTTCATTAGCTAAAAAAAAAAAAAAAGAAGAAGAAGAAGAATAGGGACTTCCCGGGTGGTCCAGTGGCTAAGACTCTGCTCCCAAACTATGGGTCCGGGTTTTGATCACTGGTCAGGGAACTAGATATTGCAAATAACAGTCTGCATGCCACAACAAAGATTGAAGAGCTTGCCTGCCTTAACTAGACCCAGCATAGCCAAATGAATAAATGAAATAAATATTATTTTCAAAAATGGAAGAGAGAAACTGTAATTATTCAGGAAGGGATGATCAAAAGGGCCTGTCAAAACTGAGTAATAAGTTTTCCTTTTCAGGTGCTTTAACTTTTCTCTTTCTCCTTTTTTTTTTTTTTTTTTTGATTCCCATTATTCTGTCTGTTCCTAATATTTTTCTTCCCTCAGAATTATATTTTTAGCTATCTTTTTTTCCAACTCCAATTGATTCTGTCTTTCCTATAGCACCAATTAATCTGAATATTGTAAAAACTTTTCCACATCTTTATCTCTGGCCATGATTTTATTTTCTTTTTGGCTACATTAACTGTATAGTGTATATAGTCTCTGTATAGTGTATAAAAACACTAGAACAATTACCTCTAGTCCTCTCCTTCTCCAACTCCCCTTCTAAGTAAATATCCCTTTGAATGACACATATTCCCTTTGGTCAACATGCTGTATCCCAAGTGACTGAAGTCCTGCTAATGCAACATTTTTATAGTACAGTTAACACTACATTTAAAATATGAGAATGGATTTTTTTTTAAGTAAAGAGATGAGTTTGCTATTTATGTCTGGGAAGTTGGACCATTCTCAACAAAATAATAGGAGTATACCCAGTGGCTTCATGCACACAAGACACAGTGGTCCTCTATTCAGGTAAGTGATGATAAAGGGAGATGCACCCATCCTAGAGTCACAGTTGAGTTTGATGTAACCCATAAAGAGAAAATCTGTTATCTCCCAACCAAAAGAAATAAAGTTTCAGTAGCATCCAGTCACCCTTCTACCTCCAGTGTCAATATATTCTACCTTCAGTTCTACCCCTAAAACTAGAAATGAGATCAACGTCATCCCACTTGGCCACCTCCATTCTACAGATGTCCATCTGGAAATCCAGCAAACACTAAACCTCAGTGCTTTCAAATCTGAGCTTATTTCACACCTGTTCCTCCTACATTTCTTGCTAGCATCAGAATTTCTTCATCTCATTTATAAATATTGAAGATACCTTTGACTTTTCTGCCTTTTTTGTCTTCCACACCTTATCAGTCACAAATCCAGTAAATATCTTGAACCATTCCCACTGTACCTGCCTTAATCGAGGTATCCCTCATCTCTCACTATTCTACATGGTCTTCTAATTTGCTCCATATCTTCCCAGCAGTGCTCCAAGTATGGCAAAACCATCCATAACATCAGAAATATCTGGATACTTGGTATAAATGCAAATTATTGAGCCCCACACCAAATCTGCTGAATCAAAAACTCTGTGTTTTAACAACTGACCAGATGATTCTGGTGCATGTTGAAGTTGGAGATCCACCAGTACAGAGTTAACTTTCAAAAACATAGATTACTTGGCCAAAATATTCAGTGACATGCACAGCCTCAAATCACGTCAAAGAGCTGCACTTCACCATCGTCTTTCTTTATTTCTGTTACATTCCCCCTCATTTCAGCTACAAAAATTTCCTTAACTCTACTTTATAAGAAACCTGAGATTGAGGGACACAAGTAAGTTGCCCAAGGGTAAATAATTAGCACATGACAGAAATATCTGATTTTCTTATCACTGAGCAGAAGCAATTATTTGTTGGTTGGTCTGTTGGTCTGTTTGCTTATTTGCTTGTTTGTTTTATAGAGGGAGTAGATGAATGATGAAAGTATGAACGTAAGAATTACTGGTCTAATAGAAAACAAACATGTTACCAAAATGGAAAGGGATGGGGAGGGATAAATTAGGAGTTTGGGATTAACAGATAAACACTACTATACACAAAACAGATAAACAACAAGGTCCTACTGAATAGCACAGAGAACTATATTCAGTATCTTGTAATAACCTATAATGGAAAAAAATCCATTCAGATTCTGAATCACTTTGCTGCTGCTGCTGCTGCAGCTGCTGCTAAGTCACTTCAGTAGTGTCTGACTCTGTGCGACCCCATAGATGGCAGCCCAACAGGCTCCCCCATCCCTGGGATTCTCCAGGCAAGAACACTGGAGTGGGTTGCCATTTCCTTCTCCAATGCGTGAAAGTGAAAAGTGAAAGTGAAGTCGCTCAGTCATGTCCGACTCTTAGCGAGCCCACAGACTGCAGCCTACCAGGCTCCTCTGTCCATGGGATTTTCCAGGCAAGAGTTCTGGAGTGGGGTGCCATTGCCTTCTCCAAATCACTTTGCTATACATCAGCAACTAATACAATGTTGTAAATCAACTATATTTCAATTTTAAAAAAAGAAACACTGCTCTAATCATCAAAATGCAGCATAGATAATAGTAAGTACTCTACTAAAATTTTTCAAAATAATATCTTTGAAATAATTAAGAAAAAATCTAGGTCAGATCTCAGCAGTTAAGCCGACTTGATCAAATATAAACTGGTATATATACAAAAGTGCTTATTAACACCAATATTAAGGAAACTTTCTCATTGGAGAGAATCTGTTCCCTTTCTCCAGCTCTCACTATTGCAGTTGCATGGGATTTCAGATAAGGCCATTGGCAGTAAACTAAATCCATGTACAGGTGGTAAAAAGTTTATGAGATATCCACTATGCAGGATGAGAGAATTAAAAACCAAAAACCTAAAAAAACTTAAAAAAAAAAATAACCTCTCAATGGTTCCTATAGTAAGGAATTTAATGGGAATATATTGAGTCTAAGAAAAACATGTATGCTTAAGAATCTGGGCTTTAGAATTAGACAGATGTATATTTGAGTCCTATATTCTATTTAAGTTCTTATATGAGTGATCTTTGGCATTTTATCTAATTTCCCTGAGCTCAATTTTCTCTTTTGTGTAATAGGGAGATTGCTTTAGCTACCTCTTAGAATTAACTAACTGGACATGGAACAACAAACTGGTTCCAAATAGGAAAGGAGTACGTTAAGGCTGTGTATTGTCACCCTGCTTATTTAACTTATATGCAGAGTACATCATGAGAAATGCTGGGCTGGAAGAAGCACAAGCTGGAATCAAGATTGCCGGGAGACATATCATTAACCTCAGATATGCAGATGACACCACTCTTATGGCAGAAAGTGAAGAGGAACTAAAAAGCCTCTTGATGAAAGTGAAAGAGGAGAGTGAAAAAGTTGGCTTCAAGCTCAACATTCAGAAAATGAAGATCATGGCATCTGGTCCCATCACTTCATGGCAAATAGATGGGGAAACAGTGGAAACAGTGTCAGACTTTCTGTTTTTGGGCTCCAAAATCACTACAGACGGTGAATGCAGCCATGAAATTAAAAGACACTTACTCCTTGGATGGAAAGTTATGACCAACCTAGATAGCATATTCAAAAGCAGAGACATTACTTTGTCAACAAAGGTCTGTCTAGTCAAGGCTATGGTTTTTCTAGTGGTCATGTATGGATGGGAGAGTTGGACTGTGAAGAAAGCTGAGCACCGAAGAATTGATGCTTTTGAACTGTGGTGTTGGAGAAGACTCTTGAGAGTCCCTTGGACTGCAAGGAGATCCAACCAGTCCATTCTGAAGATCAGCCCTGGGATTTCTTTGGAAGGAATGATGCTAAAGCTGAAACTCCAGTACTTTGGCCACCTCATGCAAAGAGCTGACTCATTGGAGAAGACTCTGATGCTGGGAGGGATTTGGGGCAGGAGGAAAAGGGGATGACAGAGGATGAGATGGCTGGATGGCATCACTGACTCAATGGACATGAGTGTGAGTGAACGCCGGGAGTTTGTGATGGACAGTGAGGCCTGGCGTGCTGCGATTCATGGGGTCGTAAAGAGTCGGATGCAACTGAAATGAACTGAACTGAAGAATTAATAAGAAATTCTGAGCATAGAAGCTAAGATAGAATAAGTACGAAATCACTGTTATCTTGGGCTTAGTAACTCTTTTATATATCACACAGTTTTTAGTACCTGGAGGGAAAAAACATAATACCTAAATATCTTCAAACCATCTATAGATATGAGTATCAAATTATAGGAGAATCTGCCTGCAGTGCAGGAGACCTGGGTTTGATCCCTGCATTGGGAAGATCCCCTGGAGAAGGGGATGTCAACTCACTCTAGTATCCTTGCCAGGAGAATCCCATGGACAAGGTCTGGCTGGCAACGGTCTATGAGGTCGCAAAGAGTCAGACATGACTGAGTGACTAACACACACATTAAGAAACTGAATCTCACTCCAAAGCACTAGAAAACATAAAAGAAACAGTGGGAAACTTAAAAAAAAAAAATAAGGAAACTTAACTAGGAAGGGTAACTCCTAAAGGATATGGCTAAATACTTCAAACTTCTAAGTATTGCTTGCTAGGAAAGAGACTAGAGTACAGAATTTGGAATAAAAGATAAACATTATGGGGAGATAGGTTTCCACTCAACAATTTACGAAGCTGTCCAGGTGAATTCCAGAAGTGTACACTTTTCAAAGACCAGTAATATTCGGACAGAAGTATCTGCAGTCACTTGCTGGGATTATTTTGGAGAGGACAGAAAAACCAAATCAGTAGTTAGAAGAAAGGAAGTTTTAGCTGAAAGGTTTGACTTTAATGACTGTGACTTGCATTATCATGGCTTGTATCTCAGTAGTGTCAAAGAAATAAAATATTACCTCTTGTCCCTTCATAACTAATTTTTGAGTGGATTGTTAAAATATAAATCCACTCTCCATATGGTAAACATTTTTTTTTTATTTTCCACTAGCAATACAAAGATCCATTTAATTGAAGGCATCTAATCTACTTTAGTTATAAATGAATCTCTGTCTATTTATCTGTTGCAAAGCAGGAAGATGATAATATAATTTTCAAGGACAGGAGGATCTTACACGTTACTGTTCATACCAGGATACTGCTGAGAGTGAAAGGAGAGGCTGCTGGAATAATAGGAGTAAAGAAGAACATTCTGGGCAAGGTGAAATGGTGATCATCCTAAATATAATTAACTGAAATTATTACTGCTCAGTTTGTTTCTCTAGAAGTACTGAGTAAAAAAACTACAGATATGACAAACTTCCCCAAGAAATAACCATAATGAACTGTGATCTTTCAGGGGGGTAAGGATGGGGGCAGTTACTCATTTCTAAATGCACCAATATGACTCTTTTTTAAAACTGAAGTATAGTTGACTAACAATATATTAATTTCATAATGTTTTTATATTTTTATAGATCATAGTCCATACAAAATTATTCTAAAATATTGGCAATATTCCTTATATTATAAATTATATCCTTGTATCTTATTTCTCTTTTGTTCATTGATGATGGGACGCCATATCAATGCAACAGAAAAGATGACCTTAAGTAATTAATCATGTCTCGATGTAACTGCAATGGCTCCAATAGTCTTTCCTGGAAAATCCCATGGATGGAGGAGCCTGGTAGGCTGTAGTCCATGGGGTCATTAAGGGTCAGACACGACTGAACGACTTCACTTTCCCTTTTCACTTTCATGCATTGGAGAAGGAAATGGCAACGCACTCCAGTGTTCTTGCCTGGAGAATCCCAGGGATGGGGGAGCTCCCGTCTATGGGGTCACACAGAGTCAGACATGACTGAAGCGACTTAGCAGCAGCACCAGCAGCAGCAATGTAACTAGAAACACACCAAAGTATCAAAAAAGAATGATATATATATACTTTTTTCATTTTTCCATATTTGTACTTTTTTCTTATTTTTTTTTTTTTTTTTTAAGAATTCAATTAACTGATTTAACATGTCAGTTCTTCCTCTCACTCTTGAAAAAAATTTTCTGGAGGGAGAAACTTCCTGTCTTTAGAGTATGTTTCCAATATAACATTGTGAATTCTGCACCTTTCCTTAACATGGTTAAAGACTGAAGCTTTGGAGATGCTTCATTATCCAAACTCAGTTGGACTGATGGGAGACTAGATGTATAATCTGCTGAGACAATGATTTGTCAATGCAGAATAATGTGGAAAATTTCACTTCCATGAATCATTGTAAATGTGTAAAACTGGGCAGAGAGCCAGAGAGGTATAACAAATTAATGGGCTGATCTGTCACTTCTGAAGATACCAGTTCAAATCTTGATGCCAAAAATAGGGAAAACTGAGCTAATGATTGGCCTTTTAGACACTGAGGGGCAGATCTCCAAAAAATGTAGAGAAGGCAAAAGCTTTAATAGAGAAAAGACAAGTTGTTTGGAAACTTTTTAATTTGGAGGCAGAAAAAAGGAACAAGGGGGAAAAGTAGCTAATTTACAAATTCTCTGTATCTAGCCAACATATAAACTATCAATTTTAGCCCAATTAAAAATGTGAATAATAAGAATAGAAGGGGTTCTCTTATACACTTTTGAATTATGAATCATCCTATACTAGGAATGGAGTTGGGGGACTAAAAGGCAAATGGGCAATTCCTCCAACCACATTTTTTATTTTTTACTATTACTTAAGTCCATAAGTTCGGAGAAGGCAATGGCACCCCACTCCAGTGCTCTTGCCTGGAAAATCCCATGGACGGAGGAGCCTGGTGGGCTATAGTCCATGGGGTCGCTAAGAGTCGGACACGACTGAATGACTTCACTTTCAAAGTTTCACTTTCATGCACTGGAGAAGGAAATGGCAATCCACTCCAGTGTTCTTGCCTGGAGAATCCCAGGAATGGGGGAGCCTGGTGGGCTGCTGTCTATGGGGTCACACAGAGTCAGACATGACTGAAGTGACTTAGCAGCAGCAGCAGTAAGTCCATAAGTTAGTCAGTCATTTCAGTCACTCATTTGTTTCCGACTCTCCATTACCCCATGGACTGCAGCACACCAGGCTTCTCTGTCTATCACCAACTCCCAGAGCTTGCTCAAACTCATGTCCATTGAATCACTGATACCATCCAATCATCTTATCCTCTGTCGTCCCCTTCTCCTGCCTTCAGTCTTTCCCACCATCAGGGTCTTTTCCAATGATCCATAAGTAGCCTCTATTTAAAATTAAAAGTAGCTAAAGACATATTTTCTATACAATTTGAAGACATTTTATGATTCAATAGAATAAAATATGCCCTCAATTATTTATCCATTTAAAATATATTCAGACCAGTCGCTCAGTCATGTCGGACTCTTTGTGACCCCATGGATCGCAGCACGCCAGGCCTCCCTGTCCATTATCATCTCCCGGAGTTCACTCAGACTCACGTCCATTGAGTCAGTGATGCCATCCAGCCATCTCATCCTCTGTTATCCCGTTTTCCTCCTGCCCCCAATCCCTCCCAACATCAGAGTCTTTTCCAATGAGTCAACTCTTCACATGAGGTGGCCAAAGTACTGGAGTTTCAGCTTTAGCATCATTCCTTCCAAAGAAATCCCAGGGCTGATCTCCTTCACAATGGACTTGTTGGATCTCCTTGCAGTCCAAGGGACTCTCAAGAGTCTTCTCCAACACCACAGTTCAAAAGCATCAATTCTTCGGTGCTCAGCCTTCTTCACAGTCCAACTCTCATATCCATACATGATCACAGGAAAAACCATAGCCTTGACTAGACGGACCTTTGTTGGCAAAGTAATGTCTCTGCTTTTGAATATGCTATCTAGGTTGGTCATAACTTTCCTTCCAAGGAGTAAGCGTCTTTTAATTTCATGGCTGCATTCACCGTCTGTAGTGATTTTGGAGCCCAGAAAAATAAAGTCTCACACTGTTTCCACTGTTTCCCCATTTATTTCCCATGAAGTGGTGGGACCGGATGTCATGATCTTCGTTTTCTGAATATTGAGCTTGAAGCCAACTTTTTCACTCTCCTCTTTCACTTTCATCAAGAAGCTTTTGAGTTCCTCTTCACTTCCTGCCATAAGGGTGGTGTCATCTGCATATCTGAGGTTATTGAGATTTCTCCCAGCAATCTTGATTCCAGCTTGTGTTTCTTCCAGTCCAGCGTTTCCCATGATGTACTCTGCATATGAGTTAAATAAACAGGGTGACAATATACAGCCTTGACCAACTCCTTTTCCTATTTGGAACCAGTCTGTTGTTCCATGTCCAGTTCTAACTGTTGCTTCCTGACCTGCATACAAATTTCTCAAGAGGCAGATCGGGTGTTCTGGTATTCCCATCTCTTTCAGAATTTTCCACAGTTCATTGTGATCCACACAATGGCCAATACTTGGCCATTTTTAACTTCTAAGATGGTAATTTTGCATGGTTCAAACTAATAGATTTTTAATAAGGGTACAAAGAACTCTATATTGCACATTATGCTACTCACAATAAATATATTCCTTCATTTAGCCCTCATTTCAATACTATATGTGAGAGTTGGACTGTGAAGAAAGCTGAGCAATGAAGAATTGATGCTTTTGAACTGTGGTGTTGGAGAAGACTCTTGAGAGTCCCTTGGACTGCAAGGATATCTAACCAGTACATCATAAAGGAGATCAGCCCTGGGTGTTCTTTGGAAGGACTGATGCTAAAGCTGAAACTCCACTACTTTGGCCACCTCATGCGAAGAGTTGACTCACTGGAAAAGACTCTGATGCTGGGAGGGATTGGGGGCAGGAGGAGAAGGGGACAGCAGAGGATGAGATGGCTGGATGGCATCACCAACTCGATGGACGTGAGTTTGAGTGAACTCCGGGAGTTGGTGATGGACAGGGAGGCCTGGCATGCTGCAATTCATGGGGTCACAAAGAGTCAGACATGACTGAGCAACTGAACTGAACTGAACTGAATTCAATACTGTATGGAAATTAAATTTGGAGTAAGCGTAGGAAGATTGGTATCAAACAAAGGACTTTTTGACCCCCTAAGCAAAGTCACTGTATATGATGTGAAGATTATTCACTGAATGAGGGTAATAGCCAAGGAGAAAAGTGAGGTTTAAATTTAGAAAACTGGAAACCCTGGAGTTACAAACAGTATTTTACCAAAAATGTCTGAACCAATATGTAAACCATCCCACATGTATGTCTTACAACCACATCTCTCCATTAAAACATGGAGCCTATTTTCTCTCCCCTTTAATTTTCTCTCCCAAACTTAAAAAAATGTCAAATAAAACAGGTGACACTGCATGATTTCTGAGATTAAATCATCAAAGGAAATAGGAATTCACATTAGCGTTTTCTTTCTCAAAGGTAACACATTGGGAGCATTGAGTTAATTTTTTCTTTTAATTATTATATTTGCTTTTGCTTACCAAGGCAGATTGCAATTTACTTGATATATGGCATATTTTTTTTTTTTTAGGGAGGAAAGGGTAGGGGTGCTCGTGGTGGGAGTCAATCTAGAAGATGGTAAAAAAAAATTATTTTAGGGAATATGTTTATATATGAAAAAATAAATAAATTCAGTTTGAAACTCAGTGGAATACTAAGCATTCCTCAGATAAATAAAATCAAAATGAAGATCAGGTTCAGGGAATAAAGTTCTTTTTATCACTGGAAACAACCTATGTTTATATAAAATATTGATATAGCAGTCACACCACTTCCGTAAGTGATAGCATTGATAAAAGACATGATGAACTCTAAAAATGTGTCTTTGGCAAATATAGTCAATATTCCCCAAAGGGCTCTACATAAATTAAACATGTAGGCAAGCACAGCACAAGGTAAAATATGGAGGCATTTCATCAGTCATCCGCATTCCTGACTTATTTTAAGCTCTAGCTACAGTGACCAATGAATAGTTTCATGGCTGTTACAGATCCATGAAAGTGTCTAAGATCCAAAGTTATACTCTGTCCCAGAAAAATAGACTTTTAACCCCGTTGTTTTATCAAGTTAGGCTGTATACTTTTATAATGTATTATATCACTGTGATAGAACAGCAGCTACTTTTTATTTAAAGACAGTTCTGTACAATTTCCATTACTTTTACTCTTTAACATTTAAAATTATTTAAACATACTTTCTCCTCTCTTTTAGCCACATTATTAATCTAATTTTCATTTGGGATGGTCAGAGCTATCCAAACCCATTCTCTGTTCAGTTGACATGCAAATCAGATTAATTTGGTTATGTCATAGACTTAGAGATAAGATTGTTGTTTCTGGGACCTTAGCAGTAAAAAAAATAAAAAATAAGCCTCTAATGTTTACTCTTTTTATTTTTGGCTTGGCAGTATATCTCCACAGGACTGTCTTTTGGCAGATGAGTTTTCTAATTATCACTTAAGAGATGTAGATTTTATATTTAGGCATGCTTGAAAATAGGTCTACAAGAAATTTTAAAATGTGTGTGTGCGTGTTCAATTTTCCGAAGATATATCTGTCTATAATAACTGAAACACGATTTAAAGTCAGTCAAAACCATTCTGAAATTATGAACCCTGTTGCCAGATGTTGCCAATCCTGTTTGTTTCAACCAGCCAAAGTACTGGAAATGAATATTTTCTCATAATCACCTGCCAATTTAAACACAAATGCTCAAACAAGAAAAAGGGGAGTTAACATTCTGTCATTGATGGGAATACACAGGCCAGTTTGCTAAAGGCCTAACTCTGTATGAATAAACTAGGGAAATAAGTCTTCCCTTCCTCAGTCAGTCTTAGTGCCTAAGTGCAGTTCTGTAGTATGATGCTTCCTTAAAAATTGGCATGTTTTTATATTATATGTGAGCCAGGATGTCCATACTTGACTGGACAACTAGTCACCTATCCCAGAGCTGTAGAGAGAACTAGGTTTAAACTCATATGGGAACATTGTGTCTCTCCTCAATGATATTTCCCCAAACCATTTTTCTAAAGTAGCATCAATGGCATCCCATGGAATTTGCACCCTTAGATTGAGTTGATATTAAAATTTGCAGAATAAATAAATGAAATAATAGGAGTACTAATAGGAATCCATAGCAGTTCTTAAGAAGTATTACATTACATAATATGTTAGACACTTTGGATTCACTTTCTTTATCTAATCAATCTTGAAGGCTATGGAGTATTAGCTCCATCTCAGAGATAAGTAAACAGATTTGAGAAGTTAAGAAAATTCCTCAGTGGTAACCCAGAATCGTATTAATGATATGGTTTCAAAGACTTCACATTTCTAGCCACACAAGGCTATTATTGTTCTGTCTTTATAACTTCTGTAATCATGTCCCTCTGGATACTGTCTGTAATCCATATATTTTACTCACTTCACTGAGCAGATTACACAGTTTAATACAAATTGTTATGATAGATTTGTTTTGACTCATCACAACAGCCTAGAAGAATGGACATCTGCTTGCTACTATATTTTATAATTGCCTTTAAAATAGGTCTTTGACATGAAAGAAAATGACACTCCAAGTCTCTCAAACTCTTTGTAAAGACATAAAAAATGTTCCTGAAGAGTAAACATGAGATTTTCTGTTGAAGGCCACTTTTTGTATGGAAGCCAGAAATAAAACAGATAATTATTCTTATGTAGAAGGAAATGGCAACCCACTCCAGTGTTCTTGCCTGGAGAATCCCAGGGACAGGGGAGCCTGGTGGGCTGCCATCTATGGGGTCACACAGAGTCAGACACGACTGAAGCGACTCAGTAGCAGCAGCAGCAGCTTAAATACATCTATTTGGCATAAATAGTCATATTTGATACCTACCATACTTAGTTTTTCTCTACTGATGCCAGTTACATTTCCAGCAGCAGGCCATAAGGGGCTTAATCTTTACTTAAAACCATTTGCTCAAATGACAGCTAAACACATTCTAAGGTCCTGCAACTTAATTCATTAATGCCATATCCCTGAGCAACCTTTAGTCTGGGTCATATGACTCTTCATGGTCCTTTAGCTTTAGATATAGTGGGAAGCTACTCTGTCTAGTAAGGAAATACCCTTGATCCTGCAGGATATAAATCTGATGGCATGCTGCTCTTAAGACTGAGCCTCCCTCTAGTTTCACTCAAGACTCTTAAAGCATTAACCTAAAGCACCCTCAGTCTCACCAGAACCTGCTCTCTCACCCCTGCCACTTAAATGCCCTCTGCTTTCAAGAATCACCCTTTCCTTAAAAGAGAGAAAACCTGTTTTTACCACATTACCATTTTACTTTATATTATTATTTTACTTTCACTCTCCAAGTCTGAAATGGATGAACTTCCTTGGCTGCATTGATTTCTGCTTCTATTGATTTCTTCATGGCAAGTATTTATTGCCTATTTACCCCTTAACCTGCTGCACTTTGCCTTCCTGCCTTTCCTTTCCAGCTGGCGGAAGCTGCCCTTGGAAAGTCACCTGAGACTTGCTGATGATTGAATCCAACAATTTTTCTCAGGTCTTCCCACTTCCATTCCCATTTTTAAAAAATTCTCTAAGCCACATTAATAGTTATGGCTAACATTTATTGAACTTTCACTGTGAGATACTCTTACTGAAGATTCATAGAAGACTATTGAGGTGAATATTCTGCTTAATATCCACTTGCAGACGAGGCACACACAGATAAGTCATGCATCTGCATTTTAAATAAATGCCTAACTCCTTAGGCTCCACTCTGTAGTTGCTAGTCCCTTATATTGCTCTGCATTAATCTTTATTAACTTCGCAGTATCTGTGATGACAGTCATTCTCTGCGTTGCATCGCAAAATTTTCCTTCAGATATCTCATCTTCCCAACCAGATCATCAGTTCGGTTCAGTTCAGTTCAGTCGCTCAGTCGTGTCTGACTCTTTGCGACCCCATGAATTGCAGCACGCCAGGCCTCCCTGCTTATCACCATCTCCCGGAGTTCACTCAAACTCACATCCATCGAGTCAGTGATGCCATCCAACTGTCTCATCCTCTGTTGTCCCCTTTTCCTCCTGCCCCCAATCCCTCCCAGCATCAGAGTCTTTTCCAAGGAGTCAACTCTTCGCATTAGGTGGCCAAAGTACTGGAGTTTCAGCCTTACCATCATTCCTTCCAAAGAATACCCAGAGCTGATCTCCTTCACAATGGACTGGTTGGATCTCCTTGCAGTCCACGGGACTTTCAAGAGTCTTCTCCAACACCACAGTTCAAAAGCATCAATTCTTTGGCGCTCAGCCTTCTTCACAGTCCAACTCTCACATCCATACATGACCACTAGAAAAACCATAGCCTTGACTAGACGGACCTTTGTTGGCAAAGTAATGTCTCTGCTTTTGAATATGCTATCTAGGTTGGTCATAACTTTCCTTCCAAGGAGTAAGCGTCTTTTAATTTCATGGCTGCAGTCACCATCTGCAGTGATTTTGGAGCCCCAAAAGATAAAGTCTGACACTGTTTCCACTGTTTCCCCATCTATTTCCCATGAAGTGACGGGACCAGATGCCATGATCTTCGTTTTCTGAATGTTGAGCTTTAAGCCAACTTTTTCACTCTCCTCTTTCACTTTCATCAACAGGCTTTTGAGTTCCTCTTCACTTCCTGCCATAAGGGTGGTGTCATCTGCATATCTGAGGTTATTGATGTTTCTCCCGGCAATCATGATTCTAGCTTGTGCTTCTTCCAGCCCAGCATTTCTCACGATGTACTCTGCATATAAGTTAAATAAGCAGGGTGACAATACACAGCCTTGAGGTACTCCTTTTCCTATTTGGAACCAGTCTGTTGTTCCATGTCCAGTTCTAACTATTACTTCCTGACCTGCATATAGATTTCTCAAGAGGCAGGTCAGGTGGTCTCGTATTCCCATCTCGTTCAGAATTTCCCACAGTTTATTGTGATCCACACAGTCAAAAGCTTTGGCATAGTCAATAAAGCATAAAAAGATGTTTTTCTGGAACTCTCTTGCTGTTTCCATGGTCCAGAGGATGTTGGCAATTTGATCTCTGGTTCCTCTGCCTTTTCTAAAACCAGCTTAAGCATGTGGAAGTTCATGGTTCATGTATTGCTGAAGCCAGGCTTGGAGAATTTTGAGCATTACTTTACTAGTGTGTGAGATGAGTGCAATTGTGTGGTAGTTTGAGCATTCTTTGGCATTGCCTTTCTTTGGGATTGGAATGAAAATGGACCTTTTCCAGTCCTGTGACCACCTCTGAGTTTTCCAAATTTGCTGGCATATTGAGTGCAGAACTTTCACAGCATCATCTTTCAGAATTTGAAATAGCTCAACTGGGATTTCATCACCTCCACTTTCTTTGTTCATAGTGATGCTTTCTAAGGCCCACTTGACTTCACATTCCAAGATGTCTGGCTCTATGTGATTGATCATACCATCGTGATTATCTTGGTCATGAAGATCTTTTTTGTACAGTTCTTCTGTGTATTCTTTCCACCTCTTCTTAATATCTTCTGCTTCTGTTAGGTCCATACCACTTCTGTCCTTTATCAAGCCCATCTTTGCATGAAATGTTCCCTTGGTATCTCTAATTTTCTTGAAGAGATCTCTAGATCATAATCTTCTAGATTACAGTGTCTATATTTTTAATCCCCTCAAATACATTGTTCTATGGAGTATGTGTTAGAGTTGTTACATTCATACAGCTGAAAGAAGTGAAGGTGTTCTTCATTCTTCCTGACATTTAGTAACACATGATAACCAGTTCAATGAAAAGCAGTAGATTTCATTAACCTGTTCCTCTTGGATGAAGGGTAAAGTATATGACAAGTCAACCGCTAGGAGATAATAGGAATCTCTAGGCACTTAGAATTGGGAGGAGTGACACTTTTAATGATTCATATTCATAAAGAGGTGTGAATGTTTAACTGGTTATAGATAGGAAACACTACCATCCTCGGAAAGAGATAAATCTATCTTACCTATTTCTTGTTCGACCCAAGAAAAGCTAAAAAATACTGCTTATCACCACTAGTGGACCCAGTTGCGGAGGAGAAGTAAAGGGTCAGGTCCTGGAAAACACAGACAGAAACTGATCAAGAGGGTGAGTCTACTCACTACTCCGGCTCATGTGTAAAATAAATGAATTGGATTTTAAGGACTCACAAGCCCTCTCCTGCCTCCAAATTCTGTCGTCTGTAAAAGATAGGACCATCAAAAATGATTATAGATTGGGCAGTTTCTCCTATGGAATTTTATGCTTTAAGCATGGCACTCTCCAGAGCTTTGACAACCTTTATCTGTTGCCTGGTTACTGAGAGTCCACCTTGAGGTCAAGGTCTCCTATTGTTCCTTCTCTCCAATTTAAGTAGCAGAGGAGGGGTAAAGATTCCTTGCTCTCAAACTTAACTCTCTCCTCCTCCTTTATTAAATGTCCCTTCCCCCAAACTTAGGAACATGCAGTTTTTCAGAAAAAAGACATGCACATGACCCTTACATTAAAAAAGAGGTTCTAGATCATTCAAAATAACAATAACAACAACAAAAATGTTAATGAAAATGTCACTGAATTACCATTTCTCAACCATCACATCACTGAATTTCTATGCTATGGACAACATATTCTGCTTTTGAGACTGTGGAAAAAGTCTTGCTCATACTTTGACGGTTAGAATACAAAATGGCACAATCTCTGTGGGTTCCCCAAGGAGAATGTGAAAACATTTAGTAACACTGTATATGCAGATATCACTTGACTCAATAATCCTCTTCTTGGAACCCAACCCAAAGTCACTGAACAAAAATACAAAATGATTCATTTAAAGGGTTATATACTGTGATGTTATTAGTTCAAGCAAAAGATAGGAATAAATGAAATGTCCATTGAGTAGGAAATGACTGAATAAATGATTCACAGAACAGAATACTAAGAAACTGGGAAAATGCATACAGAAGTGCTTTATGTACCAATATGAAAAAATATACAAAAATTGGTTATTAAGTGATGGAAACAGAAAATAAGGTAGAATACTGAATGTCCCATGCTACTTTGGTGTCAGAAAGATAGAAAATAGAGATACATACATATATTTTCTTATTTTTTGCTGAGAGAAACAAAAGTGATCAACTAAAATCTAATAATAACAAGGTTAAAAGGTTGCTTATTGGTGTAGAGGAACCCTTAAAGCAACTCAACACTCTCTTGCTGCCTAGACAGAATTCTCTAATAAAGTTAACCAGGACTTCGTAGAAAAAAATGGCTGAGCCCAGTCTAAAACAGAGGCTGTATAAGATAAGCTTGGGAAAAATTTATGTTCCAGATTTTATTCTAGAAGAAATAGTAGAAAGAGAAAATAACTGTCTTTCAACTACTAATAAGATATTAGTACTATAAGTGAAACAGTAGTACTAGCTGATTGATGGGAACTTGTAGATAGAAGGATCACACAACAGCCATCTGAACCAGGGATCAATCTTTGCATCACTAAAGGTGAGACTAGCAGACATTTCCTGAGGAGCAAATTGCTTTACACAGAGTAGAGAAGGGAGTGATAAATGAAGGAATGTTCATTTATCACTCACCGAAGGAGTGAGGAATCATGAAATCTCTGTATACCCATCTCCACACTCAAAATGTTGACAGTTATTGAATGTGGAGATGGGTATACAGAGATTTCATGATTCCTCACTCCTAGAGTTTATTTATTTTTTTCTTATTGCAAGTTTAAAACATAAAAGTTACCTTTTGGAAACTCACTTCTCTCTGATCTAACAAGTTAAAAGTTCTAGATAAAGAAAGTACTTGGGTTTCTAAAGAGGAGTCTGGAGAGAATGGCTTTCAATTTGTTTTTCCTTAGAAAATTAATTCCTCTAATTTCATTTCATTGTAAATATCCCCTTTTGGGGTAATTCCATGTACATCATCACAATAAAGATTCTGAGTTGCTCTAGTAAAGTGAAGCGAAAGTCTGTCAGTTGTGTCTGACTTTTTGTGACCCCAAGGACTGTTGTCCATGGAATTCTCAAGGCCAGAATACTGGAGTGGGTAGCCTTTCCCTTACTCCAGGGGATCTCCCCAACCCAGGGATCCTGCATTACAGGCAGATTCTTTACCAGCTGAGCCACAAGGGAAGCTTAAGAATACTGGAGTGGGTAGCCTATCCCTCCTCCAGAGGATCTTGCCAATCCAGGAATTGAACCAGGGTCTCCTGCATTGCAGATGGATTATTTCCCAATCCATCTATCCTGAGCTATCCAGGAAGCTCTAGCAAAGAAACTGGTTTATCCCTGCTTTCAACTGGGTGTCCCAAAGATAATCCGTCACAGCACCTTTGTTTTTGGTCTGGTGTCCCTATTGTTCTACAGAAAGAACTGCCTCTTTACACAAGCAAGGGGGTGTGATGGTTAGAATTTCAGTACTAGGAGGAGAGTGAATCAAAATAAAGTTCTTCAATTATTCCCCAGCTCTGAATCCTTCAGGGGATTCCCAACACCTTCTTTTTAAAACAAAACAGACACACAGATCAAAAGAATAGGACAGAAAGACCAGAAATAAACCCACTCACATATGTCCAATTAATCTATGACAAAGGAGGCAAGAATATACAATGGAGAGAAAAACAATATCTTCAGTAAGTGGTGCTGGGAAAACTAGACAGCTACATGTAAAAGTAAAAGAATGAAATGACATCATTTTCTAACACCATAGACAAAAATAAGCTCAAAAGGGATTAAAGACCTAAATGTAAGACTGGACACTATAAGACTCCTAGAGGAAAACAGTCTGGACACCACTTATCATGGCAATATATATATATTTTTTGGATCCTTCTCCTAGAGTAATGGAAACAGAAACAAAAATAAACAAATTGGACTTAATTAAACTTAAAAACTTTTACACAGCAAAGGAAATCATAAACAAAATGAAAAGACAACCTATGGAGAATGAGAAAAGATTTTCAAATGATGTGACTGAAAAGAAATTAATCTCCAAAATATACAAACAGCTCATGAAGCTCAATTAACAACAAAAAAACAAAACACAAACCAAATCAAAAAATGAGCAGAAGAGTAAATAAGCATTTTTCCAAAGAAGATATACAGAAGGACAATAGGCACAGGAAAAGATGTTCGGTATCACTAATTATTAGAGAAATGCACATCAAAACTACAGTGAGATACCCTCTCATATGGGTCAGAATGACCATCATCAGAAAGTCTACAAATAACAAATGCTTGGGGATATGGAGATAGGAGAGCCCTCCCACATGGTTGGTGATAATGTAAATTGGTGAAATAGGTGCAGCCACTAGGGAGAACAGTATGCAGTTTCCTTAAAAAAATTACAAATGGAGTTACCATATGATACAGCAATCCCATTCCTGGGCAAATATCCAGAGAAAACTCAAACTTGAAAAGATATATGCACCTCAATGTTCATAGCAGTGCTCCTAGAGTTTATTTATTTTTTTCTTATTGCAAGTTTAAAACATAAAAGTTACCTTTTGGAAACTCACTTCTCTCTGATCTAACAAGTTAAAAGTTCTAGATAAAGAAAGTACTTGGGTTTCTAAAGAGGAGTCTGGAGAGAATGGCTTTCAATTTGTTTTTCCTTAGAAAATTAATTCCTCTAATTTCATTTCATTGTAAATATCCCCTTTTGGGGTAATTCCATGTACATCATCACAATAAAGATTCTGAGTTGCTCTAGTAAAGTGAAGCGAAAGTCTGTCAGTTGTGTCTGACTTTTTGTGACCCCAAGGACTGTTGTCCATGGAATTCTCAAGGCCAGAATACTGGAGTGGGTAGCCTTTCCCTTACTCCAGGGGATCTCCCCAACCCAGGGATCCTGCATTACAGGCAGATTCTTTACCAGCTGAGCCACAAGGGAAGCTTAAGAATACTGGAGTGGGTAGCCTATCCCTCCTCCAGAGGATCTTGCCAAAAAAAGAAACACCAACAACCAGCAACTACAAAACAGTTAGAACTTGTCAAGAAAGTACATGCAACTCTTCCTAATGCAGCCCTTATCTGAACTTCCCATGGTCTCCTCCACGGAACCCGGGGCTGTAGCTAAAGTGAAACACCCGTCTGTATTGTTTGCCCTCAGACTGTGCCGTCTGGTCTCTGTCCTTTCTCTTCTTCACTGCATTCATCTTGCTCAGTCTAAGTTCCAGTTCAGAAATCACTTTCTAGAAGATGCCCCTGGCAGGATAAAGTGTTGCTTCACTGCCTCTCTTAGCATCCAACTCCAACCTGATTTGTAGCACTCACCACAGATTTCTCTGATGGATTATGATCTCCTTGAAGACAGTGTCTGTACCTTACTTTCACTGTAACCTCAGAGGATACCATGTTTGCTCAACAGGATATGTGGAAGGGAAAGAGGGAACAGGTAATACCAGTAAGAATATGAAAATAATTAAACTTTTATCATTCAGAGTTCCTACTGTAACTAGAAATACTTCTGAGAGAAATATTGTAGTTAAAGATTCACAACAGGGCACACAGAGATGGTATTTGATTATTTCCAGAAGACAGAATATTTCAGGAGGGATGAAGACAGGGAGTTAAATGGGCATTGTATTTCTGAATACTAAGGAGTACGGACCTTCTAGTGGAGAGGGTAAAAGTCAACAAAATGAAAGACCAAAACTTACAGAGAGAAACTTGACACGATATGCGATTTTATCAAATTCTCAAGCTATCCAGAACCAAAAAGTCACTAGCATTGACAGTAGCAAAAGGATGTTAAGTTGTAGAGGAGGAAGGGAAGAAAGTGGCTCACTTATGCTTCTCTCTTCTACTTCATTCATATGGACAAATGCTTTTTAAATTTTTTAACCTTATGTACGTCAATAGTTCTGCAAATGCTCTTTCTAAGGAAGTCCCCTGTGTTCATCATCAATTAGCTCCCTGCCTAAGCCCACGTCCCACCATATAGGAGTTCTGGACACACCACTTTATTCTAGACATGCTGTGTCACATTCTCACAAGTGAAGGTTTTGTTTTATTATGAATTTGCACTCTGTATCAACATAAACCTCTCAATTTATTTCCCTTTTGAAGAAAACTACTTTATGCCAACTCATTTTTTAAAGGCAGATATTTTGCATTTCATATGGAGTAATTAAATACCATTTCCAATGCAGATCAACATTTCCTTCCTTTCCAGGGACTGTATCTTAATGGATCCTTATTATTTCTCAAGAAAATTACAAATGGAACAGTATCAGAGAGTGACCATTCAATCCTTTCCCCTACTCCCACTGGTACAGGATATGTCATTTTCTCCCTCACGGCTGCCAACAAGCTTTCAGTTTACTGAGTTCCATCAAAACACTCCAGGTGCTTTGGGCTTTGCTTTCTCATTTACAGATTGGGTTTATTTACGTTGGTTCCAAATGTGACAAAAAGCAAACAAACAATTATCCACATGGACCAGACACAGCTCCACTTGTAACTCAAATGAAAAAGGCCCGACAATGTCACCTAGCCCTGCTCTCTCTGTAGGCTCAGTGGAATGCTCCAGCATCATATACTGGGAATGCGCCAGCCTGGCTGATGAGCCCTAATTGCAGGAACGCAGCTCACTGCCAGCAATTATGCAGGCATAGTTAAGTTAGATGCATGTGCTCGGTTTAGGTCATAATGCTACTTTTTCTACTGCTGGATAAAAGTTCTAGCCAGTATCTCAGAAATAATGCTCTTTGGTTGAGGAATGTATAAATAATTTTAGTGATTTAAACTGTAACAATTCTTTCTGGCGTTAGCCTTAAACAATTGGTGAGAGACTCTTCTTAGTCTCAATCTGCCCCCCAAGACTTGTAATTTTTCTGTATTATATGCTGATTCTTCTGGCTTATCTTCTTGTATTTCTTGTCCCTGGCCAGGAATCCCAAATAGATGCTGATCAACTTTGAGAGCAATTCTTTGGTAATTGGTTGACAAGTATTTAGAAGGTGTATTTTGGAGCTCAGGGAGAAAAGGGCAAGGTGCGGTTAGCCATGTCTCCTATGGCAGGTGACATCTCTATTCTATAGACATCTCCCCCACTCCACTGTCTAGCAGAGATTCTCCAAAGTAGCCCTTTTTCAACTGCCATGGTGACTTCTCAGACAGTGATAAGGATGAAGGCGACAAATAGAGTAGACTGACTTGTTTTGCATTGTTCCAGTTTCTTTTCATCTGTTCCAGTTTCTTTTCATCTGTTCCAGTTTATTTTCTTTTCAGATTCCCTTGCATAGCAGGCTTTCAACAGCAACTAGGTTCTTCTAGTTAGTGTCACTCTTAGGAGTTGATTTTTTTTTTCAGAACTAACTTACATAGAAAGAAAGGCAGTGCTTGAGAAAACACTATTGGCTTGAGTGAAGAGTGGCTGGCAAGGCGTGACTCTGAATTCAACAAATGTGGAAACAGTTACCTAGTTCCGGGTCATAGCTAACATGGGCCAGCAGTTTTACGTGTTCCTGGTATCCTTAGTGTAGCAGGAGAAACACGCTGAGAAGACCAGCTCCACAGGATTGTTGGGAAGTCAGCCTGGGAGGCCCACTCTGGAGCTCGCTCCTGCAGTCTTCCACATCCTTTCCATAAGCATGTAACTGACTGCTGCTGCTGTTGGCGTTGTTGTTGTTTAGTCGCTAAGCCGTATTCAACTCTTTGCAACCCCAAGAACTGTAGCCTGCCAGGGTCCCCTGTGCATGGGATTTCCCAGAAAAGAATACTGGAGTGGGGTGCCATTTCCTTCTCCAGGGGATCTTCCCAACCCAGGGAATGAACTCACTTCTTTATTGCTGAACCACCAGGAAAGCACAACTGACTGTTAAACTCCATAAAGTGGTCTGTGTCTGCAAATGTCCCCCATCTGATGCACACTGAAGAACAATAAAGCATTATGAAAAGAAGACATGAGACACACGGAGAAGCAATGAAACTATGGGGCTGTACCAGCCTTACCTTCAGCCTAACCTTGTTCCTGGAACTTTCGATAACTGATAATACATCCTCACACTGGACAAAAACCTGTCTCTAAGGGCTCAATGGCAATTTCACCTTCTCCAGGAATCTTCCCTTTAAACCCCACCAATGTTAATTATTTCCAAGCAAAAGGAGACTTTGTCTAGTCACATAATGTGACATACTGCTTGACATTTGAGTACTTTTCCTCTTCAGTCATACACACTTTTAAACCTAGATCTTTGTGAGGCTGTGGATTTCTTGGAAGCTTGTAATGTAAAGGTACAACGTTGACTTTGTGTGAGTTTCTGTGGGTGTATCCAAGATCCTCTGCGTACACAATGATCCTAGTACACTGGCTATAATCCTGCATAGGTTCAATAATGCTGGTTCAATTGGATCAAAATAATTCAAAATCAGTTTGTCCTAATTAAAATGCATAACATATTGCTTTTACCAATAACCTATTATAGTAACAGGCATAAATTAATGTCTAATGATCAAAGTTCAATTTTAGTTTAAATGGAAAAAATGTTTTTTCATTGTGGATCTGTGTGGCCTGCTGTATCGAGGGGTGGTCAGAGGAAGAAAAGGGTAAAGTAACTATCCTCTAGCTCTCAAATTTATTTAAATCTGCAGCTACCACCTTTATTAACTCTAAATCCTGGTTCTTTATTGACTCTAAATCCAAAAAGGTTGGCCTCTTTTATTAGGTCCTATTCCCAGAGTCAATATAGAGTGGTTATGAATCCAGAATGTGAAGCTGATCTTTCCGGCTTCAGATCCCATCTCTACTATTTGTGTGACCTTGCATAAGTTGCTTAATCATTCTTTGTTTCAAGTTGAAAGTGAAAGAAAGTGTTAGTCACTCAGTCGTATCCTATTCTGCGAGTCCATGAACTATAAGCCAGCCAGGCTCCTCTATCCGTGGAATTCTCCATTGCTTTCTCCAGAGGATCATCCCAACCCAGGGATCAAACCCAGGTCTCCTGCCTTGGCAGGTGGATTCTTTACTGTCTGAGCCACCAGGGACTGTCCATAAAATTGTAATGACAATAAAATATATTGTAATGATAACAACAAATAGCTCAGGTTACATATGAGCCTGCCAGGTGGCACAGTGGTAAAGAGTCCTCCTGCCAATGCAGGAGACACAAGAGACTTGGGTTTGATCCCTGGGTCAGGAAGATCCCATGGAGTAGGAAATAGCAACTCACTCCAGCATTCTTGCCTGGAAAATTCCATGGACAGAGGAGCCTAGCAGGCTACAGTCCATGGGGTTACAAAAAGCTGGACACAACTGAGAAACTGAACATGCACACACGTTATTAATATATACATGTCAAGAAAAGTACCAGAGATCTTGACATAAATATCAGCAACTATTAGTATTTATCTAATGGTGCTTTTCCTGCCATGAAGATGCATGCATCGAATTCCATTCACATAGTTTTAAGAAATTCAAGGTATATATCTGTTATTTGACAAAATATAGATAAAAATGAGCTAGAATGTTGACTACCCTAATGTTCACATGTCCATTTTAACCTTGAACCTACATGTTAAATTTCATTAACTTCATTTTATAACAAACAGAAGAGGAATACAAGAACAAGTCTATGCAGCTACATTACTCAGAAAGTCCTCCTTTCACAGATGGCTTTCTGGATCAAATGTCTTTGGGGAAAGCAAGCCTTAAAGAAAATATGATCAGCTTCCTAGCACTGTGCTGGCACAACTGAATCATCATGACATATGCCTTTTAACTTGTGCAATAATGTGTGCCAATTATTTCTCAATAAAATTGTGGAAAAAAGATACTTGACTGAACAAATGAACGAACATACTGACAAACAAGTGAAAGAATATATTAATAAAAATGCAATGTTTTAAAAATGATATTCTCCAAGAATGTACTCAAAGGGTTACTTTAGAGAACAGAAGAACAGGGTTGGTGAAGGGAAACTTGAACAATTGGGTGTTGTTGTTGTTGCTGCTGTTCAGTGGCTAAGTTGTGTCCAGCTCTTTGTGATCCCGCAGACTGTAGCATGCCAGGCTTCCCTGTCCTTCACTATCTCCCAGAGTTTGCTCAAATTCGTGCCTGCTGAGTCGATAATGCTATCCAACCATCTTAACCTCTGCCTCCCTCTTTTCCTCCTATCCTCAATCTTTCCCAGCCTCAAGGTCTTTTCCAACTGGGTGCTGGCTCTTATTAAAATTCCTATATTAAACATCTGCAAAAGCAGGAAGGATTATAAATCTAAAAATCTGCCAAGCACTGCTACAGAATCCCAAGGATTCCTCTTCCCCATTCGTATTCTTTACTGGAGCCAAAGGATACTTTCTCCTGATGTCTTAATATTAATTTCACCTAGTTGTAATGGAGGCAAAAAGCCAACTTTGTTCACATTAATGAAATCAATGGATAAATTCAGACTGTTGGTTGCTTGCAGTATCAGATTTGGCAGCTTGAGGGCAGTAACAGAGTATTTCTATGGCTCCCCAAAAGGAGATAAATAATGGAGTCTGGTTTAGACCTAAGGGCAGGCTGGAAAGCACTTCCAGACCAAGCTATGGAGCAGAAAGTTGCGTCCTCTGAGAGGCAGGGTACAGATCTTGTCGCTTTTCAAACTCCTTGCTCAAGGGGATGACCACAGGTTGTCTAGAATGCTCACTGAGCTGCTTCACAGCTGAGGGCCATTTGTGTGTGTTTTTCCAATTGGCAATTCAAAAGGTCAGAAGAAAGATTGGATCAACTTAAACTTTATAGCAGCAAGATTGCAATAGGCTCTTTGTGTCTGCCTTTATTAATATCTCAGTGGTTGAAAATATCCCTCTGCGTTCACCTGCCCTTGGAAGGATGAGAGGAATAATGCAGTCTTTAATTCTGGATCTTGCTTTAAGTCCATCCTGCTGCGATTCTTTTTTCCTGTGGAAAAAGGCCATTTGACAACTTTTGGCATTGCCTAACCAGTATAGTGCTGCTGTGTTTGATGTTATAAAACAGACCTCATCCCTCCTACTCCTACTCCAGCTCCATGCAACCAATTTCTGTGCTCTGAGTGGTTTACATCGTCCAGAACACCAAGGGGCTGCTCATTTGCAAATCACTTAAAAATAACCAGATGCTGCAAAACTGAATCAAGTATTTGTTAAACTTTGGGAGTATGGCATTTGTAATGGTTTTTAATCGACTTTTTTTTTTCCTGCACAACTGGACCAGAAGTTTGTAGAGGCATATTTTACGCAAAATGTCTTGAGATGTCCCATTGTATTCTGCAGTATAATCGCAAGGTAGAAGAGGAACATGTTTGAACGGGGAAAGCCTTGACTTGTCTTTAGGGCACAGGGGCACAGCATGAGTTCACAGCTCATGCTGGGGTTCAGGGTACTTCTGCGCCTCCAGTGGAACAGATGAGCAAGTCACATCAAATCAATTTATCCCTGCCAGCTTGCTAATCGTTCTGCTTGCACATGAGTTTGTTTTTACCAAAAATCAGAGAAAGAGCTAAACATCCTGTGCTTAATCTGTAATATGAAGTTTTGGAAAAAAAAGTTTATCTTTTTCCATTTAATTACTTCTTTACATGCATTTACAGTAATTAGACATCAGATGCAGTAGCTAAAGCAATTACTATATGTCATTTCAGAGAATTACAGTATAAACATACAGTAAATACTCAATAATCCATGACAAGCTACTTAAAAAGTAATAAGGAAATTTAATTTAAAATGTGGGAGCTGAGATGCATGATGCACTTCTGAATGAAATACCCACAATCACAAAAGAGAAATCCCAGCTTCACAGAGTGCGTCATTGGCCATCTCCCTTCAGAATTTATATTAACAATGTATGATAAATATACTCATAAAATGGAACCCTCTCCTCCCTTTCTTTCTCCCTTCTCTCCTTTATTCTCTCCTTCCTTGCCCTCTCCTCCCCTCTTTCTCTCATGCATACATGTACACCTTCCCCACAGACACTGAAAGCTCAGGTGTCACTTAAAGTCCATAACCATGAGAACACAGAAGTTTTTCTTTTTTTTTTTTGTAATAACATCACAGTGGTTCTTGTCTTTCACTTTGAAAGGTCTTCTTCCCCATGTATAACAATACACTATCATAAAATACATAGGGAATTTGGAATTCATTGGAACTGACTTCACCTCGGTTTACTTACTGAGGAACTTTGGGAGAGTTGTTCATCCTCTCTGTGTTAAACTTATCACTAAAGAAGAGGTATAACTATTTACTAGAAACTGAGTTGTCTGATATCACACAAAGTATCTGTCTGGGGCGGAGTGGGCATTGGATGAATGGCTGCTAGTCTTGTGTTATCCATTTATTCATCTAAATTCATTTAATGAGTTTAGAACATTGACTCTTTTCTAATTAGATTTTTCCAGCCTTCATAACTTCTTAAAATTATCACTTTGATGTATTTATCTATTGTTATGGGATGTAATTTTCCCCATTCATTAAAAAAAATTAAGGTGCAACGTTCCTCCAAAGTATACCAAAGACTGAAGACTAACTCTATGCTCACCATTTTAAATAAATTCCTCTTATCTATTCTTAGACAGTTTCTTAGGATTATGGAATCTTTTTATCTCCCTGCCTCCCACTGCCTCAATCGGACCTCCAGTACCGTATAATGAGAAGAGCATAGCGGAGAGGTGGAAGCAGACTAGTGACTGAAGTCTGGATCCACCACTTAGACCTGAGGAACTGTGGGATGAAGACTAAACCTCTAGAAGCCTCACTTAGAAAAAAGAAAAAAAATAGGACAGTAATACCTACTTCATAAGGTTGTTATGAAGATCAAATGAGGCATGATCATTCATTCAATTATTCATCGTATTCTTTTTTTAAAATTAAACTTTTTATTCTGTATTGGAGTATAGCTGATTAACAACGTTGTAATAGTTTCAGGTGGACAGCAAATGGATCTGTATATATGTATATACGTATCCATATACATATATACATATATATATGTATCCATATACGTATATGTACATATATATATATGGATATATATATACATATACATATATGTATATGGATACATATATACATATATCCATTCTGTCCCCAAATCTCCTCGTATCCAGATTGCTACAACACTTTGAAAAGTACTCCCTGTTCTATACAGTAGGTCCTTGTTGCTTATACATTTTATATATAGCAATGTGTACCTTCATATTCTTATTGAAAGCCATTGTAATGCCTTATTCCATCTATCAGGGAACCTGGTATGTAGAAGCTAATCCATAAGTGTGAGTTCTTCTATACTTATGCATAAATTTTGCTTACTCTTCAGATCAGCTTTGCCCAAAATGTGTTTCACTAAATAGTTGTTATAGGAAATATTTTGCCAAAACAAGGCTCCATAGTCAGCTAGCTTTAGGTGTGCACCTAATCGCTCAGTCATGTCCGACTCTTGCGACCCCATAGACTGTAACCTGCCAGGCTTCTCTGTTCATGGGATTCTACAGGCAAGAATACTGGAGTGGGTTGCCATTTCCTTCTCCAGGGGACCTTCCCAACCCATGAATCGAACCCGGGTCTCCTGCATTGCAGGCAATCTCTTTACTGATTGAGCTGGGAGGGAAGCCCAACTTTAGGAAATATGTCATTCATTCCCTGCTTGTTTATTTCTAGTATGTTGTTGTGAAAGTGTTAGTTGCTCAGTTGTGTCCAGCTCTTTGCAACCTCACGGACTGTGTGAGTATATGCATGTTTATATGCATATAAAGACAGCATTTATAAACAGACATTTTTAAACTGTGAACACATATGTGTGTGTGTGCTCAGTCACATCCAGCTCTTTGTGATCCCATGGACTATAGCCCGCCAGGCTCCTCTGTCCATGGGATTCTCCAGGCAAGAATAATGGAGTGGGTAGCCATTTCCTTCTCTAGAGGATCTTCCTAAGCCAGGGATTGAACCCAGGTCTCCCACATTAGAGGCAGATTCGTTAGCACTATTTCTAGTATAGTTAGGCATATTTCTAGTACAGTTGACCTCTGAAAAGTCAATCACGGTTAAAAAGAACTTTTAGCACTTACAATATGTGCACTTAGAAATTTGATCGTTGACAAATTACCCTCCAAATTTATTATATTAACCTACATTGCCATCCAAAATGTAGGATTACGATCTTATAACAACTTGAAATATACTGGTACCACAGATTCTTTCTTCCTAACCCTTGATTTTCAGGTGAATAAAGCTGGAAACCAGAGAGAGAACTACCTATAAGATATAGCTTACAAGATGAATTCAAATAAAGTCCTTAGTGAAGCAGTGAGAGCAAGTTTCTAAAGTTGGAAATATCAGTTACTGAGCTCTTTCTAAATGTTAATCATGATGTCAAATAGTTATTTACACAATATTTTTAGATATCCTCTTGCTGCTGCTGCTAAGTCGCTTCAGTCGTGTCTGACTCTCTGCAACCCCAAAGAGGGCAGCCCACCAGGCTCCCCCATCCCTGGGATTCTCCAGGCAAGAACACTGGAGTGGGTTGCCATTTCCTTCTCCAATGCATGAAAGTGATATCCTCTTAGGCACTAACAAATTTAAATATTCACAAAACTAGTTCAGAGAAATTAAGACAGATCCTGAGTGTCACATAGCAACAAGAGATATCCTTACCTCTTCATGCCTCCTACCTTGTTCTTCCTGAATCTGATTGGACATTTTTAGTGCATGCTCTGTTGAACTCTGCAGCTAGAGTAGGTAAATCAGAATGGTGTTTCATAAGTATACATGTATATTTATGGTTGATTCGCATTGTTGTATGGCAGAAACCAATACAATATTGTAAAGCAATTATCCTTCAATTTAAAAAAGAATGGGGTTTCAGGTTACATTTAATAAAACAAATATTTGATTCTACCATAGGATATCAAAGCATTCAAGAGGAACATTAGCCCTATCAGTCCATGGGGAATAGAGGTAAAGAGAAAATTGGTTCTCCGCCTTTATTTCCTATAATTTATGATAAGCTCTCCTTCTATCAGGGAAATGTCAGCCAAATGAAAAAGCCAGAGTTTGTTTCAGAAACGATCCCCTTCCATTACAGAGGGACAGCCCCATCAGCGATGGCTGGATACAATCCTTGAGGGTCAGGGCACCGCCTGGTTCACTGGACTCGACCATGACTGTGTCCTACCGCCATCCTCCTGATAATCATATCTGGACTCATCAGTCATGGTAAAGGCACTGCATATTGTACTTCCTCCATCTTTCTTTCATCAGAAGTTCCCTGGATTTCAGTTTCCCATGTATATAAATTTAAAAAATGGTCAAGTTACTTGGAACAGGTCAAAAATAGTGACAGAAATCAGATTGCACCAAAAGCTTCTCCACTTTTCCCCAGGGAGCCGATACAGAATCACTACCTACGACAGTTTCCAGAGCTTGGTCCTGTCCTATTACACGTGTACTGAGTAATGGATTTTCCACCATTTCCCTTAGGACAGTACTTCTGAATCCAATTCTCTCCTGTCAGAACATTTTTTTACCCACATTCTATCAAGACTCTCTCTTCCCCTCACGTTTCAGCATTCCATCCCATTACTCGTGGCTCTGGCCTCTCTGCCAGGGTAAATAATCACAATCTCCTTCGACTTCTCTTTGTCATCCTGCCACGGCTTCCCTTTGTTGTTCATTTTATCTTGTGTTTTCATGGCTGGTGACTTTATTTCACTTCTGTAGTAACACAAGCCCACCAATCCCCTTATCTGCATATTTCCCGGATATATAAAAGATGCTTAAAATTCTAGAATTCCATGATTTGGACTTGTTTAAAGAGCAGCTTTGGAAATAAAGCAATTGTATTCTTTAAATTATGGGAAGAAAGATGAAGAAAAGAAAACAGATAGGCTTCACTTTACTACTTTCAAATGCAAAAACCCTCTACAAAAAGTGCAGGTACACTCTCCCAAGAATGAATATAGAGGAAAATGTATTCCTCTAGGAAAGATTTGGAAATACTTTTTAAGCTTTCTGAGGTCTTATGGAGAATTATGATTACAACAAACCTGGGAAATGACTGTTGTTACAGAATGCCTGGGAATAGGTTTATTTTATGCCAAAGAGCTTAGCTGATTTGGAATGAAGTCAAAAGAGCCTTTGTGTTTCTGAGGTTGAACAGTTTGTTGTTTTCTTTTGGCAAAGCGTGATGAGGTTCAGCCAATGCGGTCTCCAGCTCTTTTCACCCTTCATCCCGGTAGAGAGTATGTCAGGTTATATCATGTAAACAGACATGCTGATCATTTGGCTGTGTTTGAGGACTGAAACCATGTTGTAACTACTTTGGGACCCTCAGTGAGTGCAGTATTTCAGTGGTCCCTTTTAAGCTATAGGTAACTTTTTCTTTAAAAACTATTATTAATATTATTGTTAGCACATACTAATATGTACAGGAAAAAAACCTACTTGCATTTTTATCTTTCTTTACATTTTCTAATGGACTGACGTTTTATACACTGCCAAAAGTTCAGATTTCCTATAAGACAGGATTATCTCATTACATTTTGGTAAGTAGTCATTTATAGACATGGGGCTCAAATTCTCAAAGTTCACTCATACTCAGGAGATATATATATATATATAATCCAGTCTGGCATAATAGCAAAATATAGCCTAGTATTGTTTACTGCTCAAGCAACCCTGTAGGAATTGAATGAGGTGTATAGAGCATTCAAGAATCATTCTTTAGCCAATATTGTAGTTTTTTTCTTTTCTCTTCTCTCCTCTTCATCTTCCTTCTCAGTTTTCTCCACCTCTTCACCAGATCAGGTGATAATTTGATTAAATACTATTAAAAATCATATATAACTCTTTAGATACACCACTGTTTTCTCTACCTACAGTCATCTTATAAATGAAAGTAATATGTTACATCCAGCAGCTTCTAACTTTCAAAAACAGAATTAGATACCCATCTGATCACACAGAAGCCATTGGCCATAATTAAAAGACACATTTTAAAATGCCAAATTCATGACTGAACAGTTCTTGACCATCTCGTATCTTATTTTATCATCTGCAAAGTAGTGGCAAATTTACTTTAGTAACTACTTGGTAGGATAATTGAAAGGTTCAATGCCCTGACAAGTGGAAAACACTCAAATTATTGAGCTCTATGTGGTAGAAATTGGGGTGATTTTAGAATGTAATATTATATAAAGATGAAAGCGTAAATATAAGAAATAATAGCATATATAAATTGAAGGAATTAAATCATAAAGAAATATTTGAGGATGTTGTTAATTCTTGGAATGGGAGTTTTACTCTAAAATTAACTTATTCTCATTTCAGAAAGATGGCTTTATAAGAAAATCAGAGCAACCTTCACATTTCATTATATAGCAAATGTAGTTTCTAATTCCCCTTCCCCATGGGGATCAGCTTAAAAACACAAGTGAAAACCCTTCATTGCCCAAAGGCACAAAGCATTTTACAGCGCATCTTTATTTTCTCACAACAGTCTACATTTTGGTCACTGAATCATTAACATCCATTTAGTGTGAAGGAAATTACAATTGGTCTAATTTAGACAAATTCACCCTGGATCTGGTCATTTTCTGCTTCAGGAGGAAAAACATGCAAAGTACACACAGGGATGAAAACCTAAAACTCTGTCCAAATGTTTCAATAGAAGAAACTGACTTCCTACAAGACTTGCAAATGTATTCAGATGTTATCATGAGCCCCAACACTCTACATGTAAAGCAGTGAGGACTGGCCACACTGCTCCTTTTCAACTTAGATTAAAATAAAAAATTCAAATAATTTGGTTTCTAATAGTTTACCTTTCCTAAAGTTATATTTAGTAGCTGTTTGCACAGACATAAAACAAAAATAATTTTTACAAATTCACATTTACTTCAAACAAAGCTATAAAAGTCACATATTTATAGCTAATATTTTATCTAAAAATATACTGTTCTTTCTTTCAAGCAGGTATTGGGGGGTTGATTGTGGGTGTGTGTGAGATGAAGTGTTTCTTCATTTTTTTTTTTATAATCAAAGGACTGGGTATGTGTTCTGGCAATTTTGATAAATACATTCTAATTATTATCTTAAAGTTAATCTTTCTCTGAGAAAATCAGAGCTCTAATTACAGAGAAATATGTATTCAATATTGTGAAATACTTATGCAAAATATTACTCTTAACACCTATCAGCTAAACTATAATGTCTTATAGAAAGTATGTAGCAATTTACAAAAGAATATTGTCCACTTTAGCCTTCATTTTCTTGTTCAATATGTATAATGCCCAAAGAGAGTACAATTCCATTTTCAAAAACTGTAAACCTTTGCTGATAATTACTGCAATTCTACATCTGCAGTCTTTAACAACAAAAATGTACAAGTCTTATTCTGGAGCACTTACATTTCTCTGAAACATCTCTGGCTTTTCTGGACAAGACATTCACAGATCTACCTAATTACAAACTTTATTGTGCTCGTGAGAGTTATGGGCATTGAATGTTTTCTCTCAAAAGAGAATTCATGCAATTAATTTCTTCTACATGAAATGGTAAAGACCTAACAGAAGCAGGAAAGATTAAGAAGAGGTGGCAAGAATACATAGAAGAACTATACAAAAAAGGTCTTAATAACCTGGATAACCACAGTATGTGAACCTTGAACTTCCAGATGTTCAAGCTGGATTTAGAAAAGGTAGAGAAACCAGAGATCCAATTGCCAACATCTGTTGGATCATAGAAAAAGCAAGAGAGTTCCAGAAAAACATCTACTTCTGCTTTATTGACTATGCCAAAGCCTTTGACTGTGTGGATCACAACACATTGTGGAAAATTCTTAAATAGATGGGAATACCAGACCACATTACCTGCCTCCTGAAAAATCTGTATGCAGGTCAAGAAGCAACAGTTAGAACCGGACATGGAACAACAGACTGGTTTCAAATTGGGAAAGGAGTATGTCAAGGCTGTATATTGTCACCCTGTTTATTTAATTTATATGCAGACTACATCATGTGAAATGCTAGGCTGGAGGAACACAAACTGGAATTAAGATTGCAGGCAGAAATATCAATACCTCAGATACACAGATGACACCACCCTATGGCAGAAAGCAAAGAGGAACTGAAGAGCCTCTTGATGAAAGTAAAAGAGGAGAGTGAAAAAGTTGGCTTGAAACTCAACATTCAAAAAACTAACATCATGGCAACCAGTCCCATCACTTCATGGCAAATAGATGGGTAAACAATGGAAACAGTGACAGACTTTATTTTCCTGGGCTCCAAAATCACTGCAGATTGTGACTGCAGCCATGAAATTAAAAGACACTTGCTCTTTGGAAGAAAAGCTATGACCAACATAGACAATATATTAAAAGGTAGAGACATTACTTTGCCTACATAGGTCCATCTAGTCAAAGCTATAGTTTTTTCCAGTAGTCATGTATGGATGTAAGAGGTGGATCAGAAAGAAAGCTGAGTGCCAAAGAACTGATGCTTTTGAACTGTGGTGTTGGAGAGGACTCTTGAGAGTCCTTTGGGCTGCAAGAAGATCAAGCCATTCAATCCTAAAAGAAATTAATCTTGAATATTCATTGGAAAGACTGATGCTGAAGCTGAAGCTCCAATTACTTTGGCCACTTGATGCAAAGAGTCAACTCATTGGAAAAGACTCTGGTGCTGGGAAAGATTGAAAGCAAGAGGAGAAGAGGGTGGCAGAGAATGATATGGTTAGATAGTAACACCAGCATCACCATGGACATGAATTTGAGCAAACCTAGGGAGATAAGGAAAGACAGAGGAGCCTAGCATACTGCAGTCCATGGGGTTGAAAAGAGTCAGAAATGACTTAGCAATAGAACAACAACAATATGATTTGTTTTTAAAACACAAAGTCAAGAGGTGACACTTATTTGTGAATTATTTCACCAGGACTTTTCTTATTCCCTCCTGGAAAATGAATAAAAAATATATAGCTCTGCACACAAGCTCCATTATCAAACTAAGAAATGAAATTTTAATTCTGTAGGCTTTAGGAGTACTTAGGTGCCTAGCAGGCTTCAGTCCACGGGTCACCAAAAGTTGGACATGACTGAAATGACTTAGCCAGCACACATACATGTATATGTCAGTATATATGTTCCTAAAGACAGCATTTGTAAACACATACATTTTTAGACTGTGATCACATGTTTGTGTGTGGTCAGTTGCTCAGTCATGTGCAACTCTGTGACACCATGGACTGTAGCCTGCCAGACTCCTCTGTCCACGATATTTCCCAGACAAGAACATTGGAGTGGGTTGCCATTTTCTACTCCAGGGATCTTCCCAAACAAGGGATCGAACTCACATCTCTTGCAGCTCCTGCATTAGCAGGTGAAAATTATTTACCACTGTGCCATGTGGGAAGCCCTCACATATAGTAAATATAAATTTTGGCAACAAGAGTAATTACACTAGTACCTACTAGAATAGACTCATGGAAATATTACTTAACCTACTTTTATCATAATCACTGGAGCACTTGTAAAAATGCAAATTAATGACCACAATATAGATCAAATGAATCAGAATCTCTGGAAGTACAATCAGATATTCTTCATTTTTACAAGTTCCTCAATTTTTATGTCTACATCATTTTGAAGAACACTGATAAGTGGGTTAGCTATTTAATCAGGACTGAAGAAAAATATGGACTTTTTATTTCCTGCAAAGTTATAAGCACTTAGTCTCACATTCTCTTCCACTTCACCCTCCTTACCAGAGACTGAATTTACAACTTTAAAATCTTCTTAAACCTTCCTCATCAAACACATGGCTTTATAAATTCCTGGCAACTAGGTGTTAGCAAATACTTACAAACGCCAATTAAAAAACAGCCACATTTTTCCATCTGAAGAAATTTATTTTATATAAATATTGATGAAAAATCAGCTCAGACTATATCTAATCAAATAAAAGCTATTTAAGTGCAGGGGGTGAAGTTATAATTGCTCTGGGAGCAGTGATGTCAAGTTTTCTGGCTTTTGGAGATTTATGTTCTAAGTTATAAAGTCATAATGCCAAGTTAACAATTTTGCTTTGGGATGAATATACAAACACCTGTAAGATGAAGATTTCAACCTTCCAGAGGATCATATCAGAAACTAATTGAGGCTTAGAGTGCAATTACAATATCAAGTCCCAAACCACTGTATAGTTAGAAACTGTTAGAAGAGATTGTCAGTTTGCACTGTGGGCTCTAGGCCATATTTCTGTAGAAGACTCAAGAAGTCTGTGCCATCTATCCTGTTTGAAGGTAACATTGCTGACAAGGGCTATTTTCCAGAGATAATTTGTCAACATCAGAGACATTGAATTGCTTGCATGATTAGATGTGGGGTGACAGTGTTTTGGTTCTATGCTTCTGTGAATATCCTAGGGGCATAGAGAAGACATTTAACAATAGTCCTTGTGCGTGTGTGGTGTGTGTGTGTGTGTGTGTGTGTATTCCTTAACCCACAGATGCACCAAAGCCTTTAATGTCAGCAACCAAGTAATCATGTAATATCTTCCAAGGGAGTCCCAGAATTTATCTGTTAGGTACTTTGGGACTTTTTTGAACAGGTTTCCTTGTATTTTAACAAGAGAGAGCTTGCAAAGGGTATGTTGACTTGAAAGTTTGATTGCTACTAGGAGCACATTATTTCCCCAAACTATTTTTTGATCTTGAAATGTCCTTCAGCGTCCCTGTCTCTAAATCAAATGGAACTTTGTTATGTAATTTTAGCAAAATAAAAAACAGAATAGTACTGAAAACACCCAAAGAAATAATAAAATTCTCAATTAAATTCTTAATACTTGTTGAATACCTGCTACTACATACCCAGCACAATGTGGGATACAAAAGTATGCTGTCTTCATGTAGCATTAAATTTGTGGAAGAAGCCTAAAAAGGCCTGGTTTTTAGAGTGTGTGGAATTATGCAGCCTGATGCAAAGACAGAGGTTGATTCTACAGAAACAATTTGACTATACAATTTTTAAGAAAATAAAATTAGTCATTCATTTCGTATAAATGGTACAAGCAGGATAGTGGAGGTCTTAAGAAAGAACAAGAGTCAGGCTGATTGGATTCAAATTACATACTAGCTCATGATTTTAATATTTACTTGTTACTTCAATTTTCTGTGCCTCATTTACACCTCTATATTATAGGTCTAATAATAGCCACTAAGGGGACGACAGAGGATGAGATGGCTGGATGGCATCACCGACTCGATGGGCGTGAGTTTGAGTGAACTCCGGGAGTTGGTGATGGACAGGGAGGCCTGGCGTGCTGCGATTTATGGGGTCTCAAAGAGTCGGACACGACTGAGCGACTGAACCGAACTGAACTGAACTGAATAGCCACTCCTTTGAGTTGTTAGAATTAAATGAGATGTACCTACATGCATGCAGATAAATAGATATATGACTATAAACTACTTATAAATCTTAGAGGATCACCTCAAACATGGGTAATTTTATATTTCTATTTGTTTTTTTTTAAGATACGTAAATAAGCAAGAAAGAGTTTATGAGCTAGTATGAAATCAGTTTCAATAAATGTCCACTTGTGATCTTTATGAGAATTCTTGACTCTCTCAAAGCTTTTTCTATGGAACATCAGTCCAAAATAATTAGAAAAAAGTTGTTATTAACTTTACACATTAATCTGAGTTTTCAGATATAATAGTAGACTCTGGTCAGATAATAGAGAAAATTAACCAGAGTAGTAAAAATATATATAGTTGAGATGATGGATGTCCACTAAACTCACTATGATCATCATTTCATGATGCATATAAGTCTAATTATTATACTGTATATCTTAAACTTACATGGTGCTATATGTTAAGTATAACTGGAAAAAAATATGTAGCTGGTTTAGCAAAGGCTAGAGAAGCACTTAAGATATTGCTCCATTTTTCAAGGTCTACTTAGGAACTCCTAGTCTTTTTTAGTGCTTATCAAAAATTTCAAAAATTAAGTGCTTATCAAAACTAAAAAATTATAGTTTGTTTTTTAAAATTCTTACATACAAATTTTCATTTTGAGATGAAGGTTCTCTTTCTTAACTTTTAACAACTCAACAGTATGAAAAGGATTAAAGTTCTAGGTTTCTTACTTCATGTTCATTTCAGAAGAAGCAGTCACTTATCAAGAAATGCTAGTTTGGATGTGATATTAAACTATATATTTGTATCAGGGCTTTCCCTCTTGAAAGCATTACAATACACATTAGAACTGACGAAGGAAAATAAACAAACACACAAATCACATGTATTGCCTCATGTATTTTGAAAGCATAGCAGATGGAGAGACTTCAGATGAAGCTTTATTCAGGGCTTCCGACAATATTGTTAGGTCTCAGTTTCTCTCACTAAATCTTCCTCACCTCCACCTGTTTCTTTCATTTCCTTACAACCTCTCCCTTCATGGTTCAGTTCAGTTTAGTTGCTCAGTCGTGTCCAACTCTTTGCAACCCCATGGACTGCAGCATGCCAGGCTTCCCTGTCCATCACCAACTCCTGGAGTCTACCCAAACTCATGTCTGTTGAGTTGGTGATGCCATCCAACCATTTCATCCTCTGTCGCCTGGCCTCAATCTTTCCCAGCATTAGGGTCTTTTCAAATGAGTCAGCTCTTTGCATCAGGTGGCCAAAGTATTGGAGCTTCAGCTTCAACATCCGTCTTTCCAATGAACACCCAGGACTGATCTCCTTTAGGATAGACTGGTTGTATCTCCTTGCAGTCCAAGGGACTCTCAAAAGTCTTCTCCAGCACCACAGTTCAAAAGCATTAGAGGAAGACAAACAGCATTTCCTGGGTCTATATCCTTTGGAATTCAACAATGCAGCTGAAACTACAATATACACAACGTTTAAAAAAGAGAGAGAGAGAGAGAATTCAGTCTTAGCTCAAGAAATCCCAACAAAACTCTAATTTACAGGCTTCATTCAGCAGCCCATCTCTGAGCCATGGAGAAGGAACTCAAATATGCTGATGGCTGTTGCCCTGTGTAATGTCATCTGCTCATGAAATAGATAATAATGTCCCACCCAACCCATGTGAGTCAGCTGTAGTAAATCTGGATCCTCCAAGAACCCTGAGGCTATTTGAAGAGGGACCAAATCTCTAAAAGGAAATCAGACCCTTGTGTTGGGTGGCAAAGATTCATTTCTAATACAATATCAAATACAAGCAAGCCCAGAAACATAATTCCATCCCTCCAGTTTGCAAATGCTCTGTAATTTTATTTAATTTAGTAAGTAATAATAGAGTTCTTACTAGCTGAGATTGAAATAGATGATGAGAAAAATAAAAAAGACAAATAAAATATAATTCTGTCCTAAATAAATCCAGAACCTAGGAAGGGGAACATGTACATGTTCCCGTATTTTACACATATATTTATAATATATATAGTATGTATATATGTATTCAAGGAAAACTAGGTATTCATGCATTTAATGTCTTCAGTTGTAGCTGATTGGAAATCCAGCACAAACCGGTATAAACAAAACAGAATTCATTAGCTCAAGCAACTAAAAATCCAGTCTAGCTTCAAGTGAGGCTTGAATCATGAGCTCAAACTCAGTTTTCAGGATGTGTTTTCTTCTTTATCTCAGTTCTTTCTTCTGCTATATTATTTTCCATCTCAGGCAGGGGATCCAGGAAGGGTCCACGCTCATATCATTCCTAATGTCACAGTCCCACTAGAAGTGAGAGAACTCCACTCTACAGATAGAAACCTCATTGTATTTTCTTGGCTTTAACAATGCCATAGGTCTATCCCTGGATGAATCACTGTCCAGGGAAAAAGGATGCTCACACTGAACAGATGTCAGCATCCTCTTCACTCTTGAACCAGAGGATGAAGTTGCTTGTTGATAAATACACAAAGTTAAGAGTTAGATAGGGGTTACTTCCACAGAAATAAACTAGGGTGTTTCTCTCAAAACTAGGATGAAATACACAGCAGGATGCCAAAAAGGACCTTTGTTGGCAAAATAATGTCTCTGCTTTTCAATATGCTATCTAGGTTGGTCATAACTTTCCTTCCAAGGAGTAAGCGTCTTTTAATTTCATGGCTGCAGTCACCATCTGCAGTGATTTTGGAGCCCCAAAACAGAAAGTCTGACACTGTTTCCGCATCTATTTCCCATGAAGTGGTGGGAGCGGATGCCATGATCTTCGTTTGAATGTTGAGCTTTAAGCCAACTTTTTCACTCTGCACTTTCTCTTTCATCAAGAGGCTTTTGAGTTCCTCTTCACTTTCTGCCATAAGGGTGGTGTCATCTGCATATCTGAGGTTATTGATATTTCTTCCAGCAATCTTGATTCCAGCTTGTGTTTCTTCCAGTCCAGCATTTCTCATGATGTACTCTGCATATAAGTTAAATAAACAGGGTGACAATATATAGCCTTGACGAACTCCTTTTCCTATTTGGAACCAGTCTGTTGTTTCATGTCCAGTTCTAACTGTTGCTTCCTGACCTGCATACAAATTTCTCAAGAGGCAGATGAGGTGTTCTGGTATTCCCGTCCCTTGAAGAATTTTCCACAGTTTATTGTGATCCACACATTCAAAGGCTTTGGCATAGTCAATAAAGCAGAAATAGATGTTTTTCTGGAACTCTCTTGCTTTTTCGATGATCCAGTGGATGTTGGCAATTTGATCTCTGGTTCCTCTGGCTTTTCTAAAACCAGCTTGAAGATCAGGAAGTTCAAGGTTCACATATTGCTGAAGCCTGGCTTGGAGAATTTTGAGCATTACTTTACTAGCATGTGAGATGAGTGCAATTGTGCAGTAGTTTGAGCATTCTTTGGCATTGCCTTTCTTTGGGATTGGAATGAAAACTGACTTTTTCCAGTCCTGTGGCCACTGCTTAGTTTTCATGGTCAACAAAAGAGTCCAAAATGCCGTACTTGAATGCAATCTCAAAAACGACAGAATGATCTCTGTTCGTTTCCAAGGCAAACCATTCAAGATCACAGTAATCCAAGTCTATGCCCCAACCAGTAACACTGAAGAAGCTGAAGTTGAACAGTTCTATGAAGACCTACAAGACCTTTTAGAACTAACACCCAAAAAAGATGTCCTTTTCATTATAGGAGACTGGAATGCAAAAGTAGGAAGTCAAGAAACACCTGGAGTAACAGGTAAATTTGGCTTTGGAATACAGAATGAAGAAGGGCAAAAACTGACAGAGTTTTGCCAAGAAAATGCACTGGTCATAACAAACACCCTCTTCCAACAACACAAGAGAAGACTCTACACATGGACATCACCAGATGGTCAACACCGAAATCAGATTGATTATATTCTTTGCAGCCAAAGATGGAGAAGCTCTATACAGTCAGCAAAAACAAGACCAGGAGCTGACTGTGGCTCAGACCATGAACTCCTTATTGCCAAATTCAGACTTAAATTGAAGAAAGTAGGGAAAACCACTAGACCATTCAGGTATGGCCTAAATCAAATCCCTTATGATTATACAGTGGAAGTGAGAAATAGATTTAAGGGCCTAGATCTGATAGATAGAGTGCCTGATGAACTATGGAATGAGGTTCGTGACATTGTACAGGAGACAGGGATCAAGACCATCCCCATGGAAAAGAAATGCAAAAAACCAAAATGGCTGTCTGGGGAGGCCTTACAAATAGCTGTGAAAAGAAGAGAAGTGAAAAGCAAAGGAGAAAAGGAAAGATATAAGCATCTGAATGCAGAGTTCCAAAGAATAGCAAGGAGAGATAAGAAAACTTTCTTCAACGATCAATGCAAAGAAATAGAGGAAAACAACAGAATGGGAAAGACTAGGGATCTCTTCAAGAAAATCAGAGATACCAAAGGAACATTTCATGCAAAGATGAGCTCAATAAAGGACAGAAATGGTATGGACCTAACAGAAGCAGAAGATATTAAGAAGAGATGGCAAGAATACACAGAAGAACTGTACAAAAAAGATCCTCACGACCCAGATAATCACGATGGTGTGATCACTGACCTAGAGCCAGACATCCTGGAATGTGAAGTCAAGTGGGCCTTAGAAAGCATCACTACGAACATAGCTAGTGGAGGTGATGGAATTCCAGTTGAGCTATTCCAAATCCATTAAAGAATATAAAGGCCATAAAGCCAGAAACATCACAAGATTGGACTAGCTTTCCTATGTCAGTGTTGTCAGCGTATGTGTTAAAGTATAAGAAAACGACCAAGGGCTAAGATGCCCATCTTCGGCTATCTGGAGAAGGCTATAACTGGAACCAAAATATAGAGTGAGATTTGGATGGGCATTGGAGATAAATGGAAATACTTTTTCTGTGCACAAAGCATAAAGAAGAGAAAGACACTTGGCATTCTTTTGACTATGCCTAGCCTGGTAGAGAGAAACACACATTTCAGTATCAATTCTGGATTTAATTCTTAGCTGTGGCATTAAGAGTTATGTAAACTTGGATGAATTGCTTTGTCTTATCTGAGCTTCAGTTCCTTTATCTTCAAATGAAGATACTTAATTCAAGGGGTTATATAAGGAGTAAGTGCACATTATGTGCTCCAAAAGTAGTGGCTACTCTCTATTGATCACACAAGTTGGGCTGAAACCATTGCTTCATTTCAAAGGAGTCAAGGAAAATGCCCTTGGAAAGGAGGCATTTGGTTGATGAAAGGCTCTTGAAAAGGAAATAAATTTTGACTCTATTCTATGTAGATATGAGTAGCAAGGAAAGATTTTTGAGATAGAAAATGACATAATGCAATTGATATTTTAGGGAGGCTTTCTGGCAATGAGAAATCCATGAAGAATTGAACAAGGAAGAAGCTGGACAAAGATAGTTCTGTTCAGGGAACTCCACGATCAATGTTTTTAAATGTCTATCAAGAATATAGAGTTTTCTTTTAAAAGCCTGTCCCATATATTTTATTTGACATTTCTCAATATTCTATGAAATATAAAGACATTAATGCCAGATCTTTACATAGTGAAAGTAACAGAAAAAAGATATTTTCTGGCAATAACTGAGGAACTGAATGACCTTCACCTTCCATTAGCAACAACTGGAATCTTTGAAGTGGCATCAGTAAGAAATGAACAATGAGAATGAGAAATGACCACAAAAAGGAAAGTCTATTAGGAATTTCCTGTAAATGGCAAGGAGTAAACATAAAATTACTTTCTTTCAAATGTGGGCATAGTTGTAAAATGCCTGGTTTGACATCAGAAAATATTTAGAAATTTTAAAATAAAGGAAGCAAACATAACACAGAAAATCATCTCCTATTATAACAGCAATGCATCTCAATTCCATGTTGGTGAGAGCTCCAACCAAAAATACATTCACAGTTTCCTAAGCTGGTATGTACTTAGTGTTTACTCTATTTCTAGTATTGAGTCACATATGCTTCAATCACCAGAAGGAAGCATTTATCAGCTTGAAAAGTTCCTATCCATTTACTTGGTCTTTTCTCTGCTTCTATTTCTTCCTCATTTCTCTGTCCATGGGGTATTATTTGAAACATGACAGATTATAAGTCGCCATAATGTTGTTGTTGTGGAAAACCCAGTTATATATATATATATATATATATATAGATATTCAACTTGTTTATTTTTCCTATTATTTGATTTTAACCAAATCTTAATCCTTTATGCAAATGTGTATGTGGATTATGTTCTGACCAACACAAATATATGCATTGTGGCTTTATAACCACAGGTGCTGGCAGAAATCATAAATCGTATTTTACAGATTGGGTGTCTAAGAGAGGGAGAGAGGGAAAGAGATTAAGTGGATTGCCTAAGGTCACAAGCTAAAGCTGTCTCCTAATAAGGTTTCTTAATTCTGCTTTTTGTGCTGCAATCATTCAGTCCATTTTGATGTTGGAAACTGTAGAGCCAGATTCTTAATCTCCTCCACTACATCTTCAGGCAGTATGAGATTTTGACAGGAGACAAGACTATGTTTGAAGTGATAGCTTTCTTTCTTAGATTAATGCAGGAAAGTTGAGGGGAGGGGGGAATGGAATTTCCATTAGAGTCTATGGTTAAATATCCAGGAAGGACTACATAGTAAAAGAAGAAAAAAAAAAAAAAAAGTTTAACTTTGAGAAGTTTTTTTTAAAAATTGTAAAATAGGGTTTAATCAAATCATTCAGATGACTAATCATGCTCAGATATGGCATATTCTGTTATCAATAGGCTATGTTTAAAAGTTAACATTAAAATTTCAATATGCAACTATATATTTAGAAGAAAATCTCTGTGTCAGTTTGCTTTTTGCCTATATTCTGTTGTGCTTTATATGATAAGAGGTAGTAGATAGATGTTTTAACATAAACCAGAAGAATCAATCCATGTTTCCTTATGTGAATACACCATGCGCTCTAACTAGAGAGCAAGCCCTCTCTAGTTGAAGACTAATAAGGATTATTGCATCTCTATATGTTTGTAATCCTTTGCATTTCACACAGCATTTTTACAGAATCTATCTTCTTTGGCCTTCATAACTCCATGAGTTGATTTTATATTATTCACATTTTAAACACAGAGAATATAGAATTTTAAGGTTAATTATCTTGCAGCCCACTCCAGTACTCTTGCCTGGAAAATCCCATGAACTGAGGAGCCTGGTAGGCTACAGTCTATGGGGTCGCAAAGAGTCAGACAAGACTGACCAATTTCACTTTCACTTTCTCTTTAAAACTTCCCAACTACACTTCTTAACTATTGAGGGAAGGGTTTTTTAATCAAATCTAAAAACCCATCAATATGAGGCCTGTTATCATTTTATCTTTCACTAAAAAAAAAAAAAAAAAACAAAACCCTATTATAATGGTGACATTATTATAAATCCTATGGTATATCCCCATTTCAGAGGTGTTAAAATGTTTAAAAATATGTCTAGCACAGATATTTTTGTATATTGTCACCCTGCTTATTTAACTTATATGCAGAGTACATCATGAGAAACGCTGGGCTGGAGGAAGCAAAAGCTGGAATCAAGATTGCTGGGAAAAATATCAATAACCTCAGGTATGCAGATGACACCACCCTATGGCAGAAAGTGAAGAAGAACTAAAGAGCCTCTTGATGAAAGTGAAAGAGGAGAGTGAAGAAGTTGGCTTAAAGCTCAACATTCAGAAAACGAAGATCATGGCATCCGGTCCCAGCACTTCATAGCAAATATATAGGGAAACAGTGGAAACATTGGCAGACTTTATTTATTTGGGCTCAAAAATCACTGCAGTTGATGATTGTGGCAATGAAATTAAAAGACGCTTACTCCTTGGAGGGAAAGTTATGACCAACCTAGACAGCATATTGAAAAGCACAGATATTAGCTCGCCAACAAATGTTGTCTAGTCAAGGCTATGGTTTTTCCATTGGTCATGTATGGTTGTGAGAGTTGGACTGTGAAGAAAGCTGAGCACCGAAGAATTGATGCTTTTGAACTGTGGTGTTGGAGAAGACTCTTGAGAGTCCCTTGGACTGCAGGGAAATCCAACCGGTCCATTCTAAAGGAGATCAGTCCTGGGTGTTCATTGGAAGGACATGATGAAGCTAAAACTCCAATACTTTAGCCACCTCATGCAAAGAGTTGACTCATTGGAAAAGACCCTGATGCTGGGAGGGATTGGGGGCAGGAGGAGACGGGGACGACAGAGAATGAGATGGCAGGATGGCATCACCGACTCGATGGACATGAGTCTGAGTGAACTCCAGGAGTTGGTGATGGACAGGGAGGCCTGGCGTGCTGCGATTCATGGGGTCGCAAAGAGTCGGACACGACTGAGCGACTGAACTGAACTGAGAGCCTTATAGATCACAGAATAATGACTTGATATAGGCCCTCCTTTATCATGTACATCCTATTTTTCATCATCCAAGTTTTACTTTTATTCCTTTAACACTGATTTATTTAATTACCCTTCATTTGTCTCACTTGAATACATGTTCCATAGTGGCTGAATACCTGGATACTTTGGTCACCATTGAATCACTAGGTGAAGCACCTAGGACAATGCTTAACATTTCAAAGTCATCCAGTAATGTATTGCATACCCTAGTAAACCACTAATATAAGAAAGAATTATTGCATTGACTGGACAGCAAAAAAGAAAATAATTCAGAGTACTCATGTCTTCAGTATATTGTAACACTGTTCACTTCACTGTTGATAGTCAATACCAGTATACAGCTTATCCCTACATGGCTTTGAAATGCAGTATCTTAAAATATCAAAATTTTGAGAGATAAATGAGATATTTCTCTTTCTGAGAATTAATTTTTGTCAAATATGGTCTGCAAAGCATGACTGACAATTTAATTTTAGCAAAATGTTTTCCTATAACTCATATAGTAGTAATAGCTTGGCACCTATTTAAAATTATTAAGTTTATTTTCTCCCAACTTTTAATATTGTACTATCTTTATTAAATTTTAAAGTTTAATATTTTATACATCGGGATTTTGCTGTGTACACTTTTTCTACTTATTAATTTTACCAGTAGTATCAGTGTTCAGCAAATTAGGGTTTGTTAAATAGAGTTACACCATATTAATAAGCTGAAATCTCTTGGTCCTGATGTTTAATTCATTGCTTTTATTAGTATATTTCCAAGTAGATGATTTAATTTACACATATTAAACTCTACCACATAGTGTCTCACTCACAGAAATCTTTCATTAACATTATTCCCAGTAATGAATACTTCACCGATTTATTACATGAAATACTTCTGGCCATTATTACTTAGATAATCATTTGAGAAATCTTCTCAAATATACCAAGCAGAAAAAAATACAAAAAAACAAGCAAACAAACAAAAGAAAAAGCAAGCAAACAAGCAAACAAGCAAACAAAAACCCCTTACTCTTCTTTTAGAATATTTCAATTCTTCTGTTCTGAGAGAATTCATTTAATTCACTGAAATTTTGTGTTTTCTAATAAGTATTTCAGGATTTATGGGGTTATAAAATGGCTTTTCCGCTAAACATACTTTGTTAGAAGTAGCTCTCTTCATAAATAAAGGATTACTTGTTTTGCCTTGGATCAAAGCCCTAACTATGGTCAGAATTTCACTTCTCATAAACCACTTCTGTAGATGTATGCAGTAAGACCCCTACATATGAATCTTCAAGTTGTGAACATGCATGCCAGCCCTTGCATGACAGCTGTTGTACTAAACTATTGTGCTTTTCAAGGTACTGTACTATCAGATGCAAAATGTTTTCTTTATTTTTTGTGTTTGCTTCTTATATATGTACCATTTGTGTGAAAAGTATTATAAACCTATTACAGTACAGTAGGATATAACCAAGTCTGTCAGTTGGATACCTAGGCTAACTTTGCTGGACTTAAGAACAAATGGGACTTACAAATCCACTCTCAGAACGAAACTCATTCACATGTAGGGGACTTACTGTACTTGTTTTCATGGCCTAACTATATACTGATGTCCCATGAATTTTAATATCTCCTTGGTAATAAACTATGGAAATGAAAGAAAAAGACTATCATTTATTGTGTCATTTGTTTCCAATGTTTGATGCTACCTAACTGCATGGGACACTTATTTCCAAAATGGGGTCTGAGGAGAAAGAAACTGTTTGTTTCACAGGGTAGACCTGTCTGGGACACGTGACACAAGCATACAGCAAAAACACAGAGACTTGGATACCAAGTCTGCTGACCCATGAAGACGGATATTGCTAACTACTATCAAAATATTTTATTAATGAACTAGCCATTGATCACAATCCCACATTAGAAGTCTCCTTGATTCATTTTCCAAAGTTATGTTTAGCATGTGCACTGCTGGTGGGGAATATTTAATGAGAACAAAGTCATGTTCTCAGCAGGGGAAAGCTTAAGATCCAGCTTTGACATGGAGCCTTGATGCAGCTTTGGGGAGACTTCATAGAAAATAATTCAAGTCTTCATTCTTTAGTTATTCTGTATATTCATAACCATAAAACATGACCTTAAAGTAAAGACAACCAAAAGAAATTGTAGTACTGCTGTTTTGTATGTGCTTCTGTGTGTGCTACATGTTTTATTATAACCCTCAAATGTACTCTCTTCCTCTCTTTCACACTTACATTTCTCCCTCTCTCACTATTTATAGTCATGCTCTAAATGTAGGGTTCCTTTGGAAAATCCAGGACAAAATCAAAAATTGTAAATCTTTGATCAACATAATTTGAGCAGTCATTATAAAATACTGTAATTACAAGGAGATTACATCCTAAAACAGTATTATCCAGTAGAGGTTTTTCTAATGTTTATAGATTGGCAGACCCAGAAAGAACCAGAAAATAAGTCAGTGCAACAGTGGTCGGGGCTTTAGCAACCTCGTTCAGTGCCTACCGCTCTTCTGGGCTTGTAGAAAATGGTCATTAAGTATTGACTAAACAAATAAATGAAAAGACGGAGAAACAAGATGAAAGATGTTTCATTCGGATATATTTCAAAGACTTTACCTAAAGATTGATTCTTTTTCAGTCCAGAAAAGCTGGATACCATACCAAAACCTGCATTTATAAATATAAGTATGGGCTCTTCTTGGAACTTACACTCTACTATAGAAGCAAATATTAACATTTATCTTCAGTTACTCTTGTCAGAGCTATACACAGATATGTATAGTTAAGGAAGCTAAAAGCAGGCCATAAAATCCATTTAACCCTAAAATCAAAATCTCTTTGGGACATAGTTAACTATTTAAACAAGAAAAAGAAAAGCATTTTGAAAAGAAGATTGGATTGAAGAAGATTGGACTGAAATAAAATTCAGCCATGTGTCTCAGTCGACTAACCTGATATCTCTGCTTCTCTATATCGTCATCCAGAAAATGGTGGTACTCACATCTTCCTTCTGGAGTGATGGGGAGAATGAATGAAATGTCTTGCAGGAAGTCCTGCCATGTGAAGGATTAGGCAGTGGTCTGTAGGAAGAGAAAATGAATGGACTCTTATGTGGAAGCTACAATGTGGAAAGGTTTGCTTGCATAAGAAAAAGGAAGAAACTTCTAGTAACCTGAGCTGCAATGATAAATTGTGCTGCTTCAGATGATACAGATCTATCCCTTCAGGTAGTGGAGCCTTGGCTGACTGACTACTGATGATATTTTAAAGTGGGCCATATTAACAGAGTAGCAATTGCATTTGATGATCCATAAGCTTTCTATATTTCCTAAGATCATATTATTATATCAACTGGTGATACACCTAGCAATCATACATGGAATAATCATTCACAAGGCCAATGTCCTACTTATCGAGAATACCAACAACTAGAAATTCAGCATCAATTTTAGAGTAAGGTTGTCAGGAAGATAAATCTTACAAATACAAAATATATTTTACATATATACAATATAGTATACGCATCTTATATTTTTGATTACCAAAGAAAAATAAAACTGATGTGGCATAATTTGTATTTTATAATATATTAATAGCAGTCATGTATGGATATGAGAGTTGGACCATAAAGAAGGCTGAGAATCAAAGAATTGATGCTTTTGAACTGTGGTGCTGGAGAAGACTCTTGAGAGTCCCTTGGACTGCAAGGAGATCCAACCAGTCAATCCTAAAGGAAATCAGTCCTGAATATTCATTGAAAGGATTGATGTTGAAGCTAAAGATCCAATACTTTGGCCACCTGATGCAAAGAACTGACTCACTGGAAAAGACCCTGATGCTGGGAAAGATTGAAGGCAGGAGCAAAGGGAACAACAATGCATGAGATGGTGGGATGGCATCACTGATTTGATGGACATAAGTTTAAGTAAGCTGCAGGAGTTGGTGATGGACAGGGAAGCCTGGCATGCTGCAGTCCATGGGGTCACAAAGAGTCCGATCCGACTAAATGACTGAACTGAACTGAATAGAAGAATAATTCCATTTTAATTGGACTATCCAAATGGACAAAGTCCCTTCTGCTACTATTTTAGAATGTTGCGAATTTGGTGATTTTCAAGAGATTCCCAATATTTATATTTTGGAACTTAAAACATTACAAGATGGTATGTGTTTCATAGATGATTATATAATGATCTAAATCTGAGTATAGGTAATCTGTTTTCATAAACGTTACTTTACATTATTCAGTTATGGTGGTTAACCTTTAAGAACAACTTTCTAATTTAGACCAAAAAGTGCTGTTATTGGAGAGAATAGTTTAAACTTTCCTAAAATATACCCTCATAAAGAATAACAAAATTATTTTTTCTTGTATAGTAAAATCACTTTTTTGATGGTTTTAAGCTTTAACTTCTATGACAGTAAAATTAAAGAGTAGAAGAGTGAAGTCATTGGAAGAATTCATAATAAAATAACAATTATTTAAAAATTAAGTATAACAAAGCAAGGGTAGAATTATTAAAATTCCAAGTATTTTTACCTACCCAGGTGTGTATGGAGGATAAATACTGGTCATTTATGTATGTTTATGTTCTAAACAATTATGTATAAATTTTCTAGAATAAAGGATATATACCATGGCAAGTCATTTTTATGGTTGTTAAAATCAAAAGTCAAATGCCTTAATTTTCAATGATAGCTGTAATATGACTAATCACTATAAAAGTAAATGATACACTAATCTACAGATAAAGTTTAAACTATGTCTCCTTACATGAACAGCATAAGAAAAATACTTTAAAATATGGGTAACTCTTCAAATAATTTTATGTTACTGAAATATATTTTCTGTGGATTGATTAGCAAATAAGATAAACATAAGGATATTTTTATGTTAAATGAAAAAGAACTGGAATAGGTGAGACAGTATAGACTGCAAAAAGAATAAACTTTTAGTTTTTGTTAGTTTTCAGAAAATTCCTTTCTCAAGAGTATAAGTTCATTCCACTAACTCTTATTGAGTCTAAAATGGCATTTTTTTTCATAAGCCATGAAGAACAAAAATCAAAGTGGTTCTCTGGAACTAGTAAATGAAATTATAGCTAGGTAGTTTCCTATTAAATTAAGACTTCAGTAAGAATAGAATATTAAAAATTATTACTAATCAGAGGAACAAGTTGAGCATACTAAAGGAAAAAACAACAGCTGATCAAATTAAAATTAAATTCCAGAAAGGCTTTAATTCTTCCTGTGACTAATGAAAGATGACCAATCAAATCAGCAACTGTCAAAAACCTAACAATGTGACAGGTTGGGATTTTTTGTTTGAATTAAAACCTTTATTTGACTTGTCTGTTTATATTTAGGAACACAAATTTAGCTAATGTTCTTATTACTTTATAAATGAAGCACTTCATTTTACATGGCATATGCCTATGCCAAAATACAGCATATATCACACTACAACTCCCTCACCGACTATTAAAGAGACAAACTGCATTCTTTAAAACTGAGACATCTCCATGAAAAATCTCTCTTTTCCTGACAAAGACAAGGGTTAGATCAGATACACATCAGAGGAGCATTATCTTGTCAAGTGGCTGGAATACTTTAATACAGGGAGGAAACTTTCAGTTAAAATTTTAAGGATGGATGAAGGAAAATCTTTATATTAATACCTGCTATTTATGTTACTTTTGCCACATAAAGAAAAAAGAAGAAATCTAGCTCACTATTCTGAGGTGTACTGGAAGAAATCCAATTTAATCAGGAAAAAACACTAATAACTTGGGGTTGCAAAAATAGGACTTTGAAACAAGTATAAACCATTATAAAATCCAGTCTGTGATTAATATGCAATGAATTCTTCCTTGACAGATATGCTCTGTTGGTTACATACTGAAGTTTCTTCGTTTATGCTCTACATGGCATTTTCTTCATTTTTAGAGTGCAAAACTCTTCCTTGTTTACATCCATGTTCACTTTACTCTTAACAAGATACATAACACTGAGACTAGAAATGCTTATGCATGAGACATCTTAGGCTGCAAGTACTGGTAAATTACCTTCATCTTTTCTTTATGTCAGTGTTTAACAAGAAATCAGTACAATTAACATGATTCGACACAGGGTTGTCCTTTGTAAAACATGGAAGTTCAACAGTAAAGAAGATGGTGTTGGAGACCAGAAAGTATCACTGAGTGTACCTTGTCTGTTACATAGAAAACTCAGGCTTGGGCACAAAACTAGAACAATATTTTCTAAGCCGTGACAGACTCCATTATAATATGGCTGCTTCACAGAGTAGATCAGGCTTTAGATGAATGTGTTTATGTTTTAGAAGTCAAGATTTGATCTCTAATATATTTATTTAAATTTATTTTATTTTTTTAATTTATTAATTTTAATTGGAGGCTAATTACTTTACAATATTGTATTGATCTCTATTATTTTTAAATGATCCTATATACTAGGAAGCATTGAGCAGCAGACTATACAGACACAACTTCATCCCTTGGGTTTCCCGGGTCTTAAAAGCAGTATTTGTTTCTATGTTAATTCACTTATTCATTCAACAAATATTTGCCAATGCTGGCAATATAACAGGTAATAAACATAAAATACTTTAAATGTTGTTATAGAAAACATACATGAAAATATCTGTATTCTGGGGAGGGGATGGGTGGTTAGGGAAACCCTGCTGAAGGATGTATCACTACCCACACACAGGAGGCAGCCAACAGAGTGTGTTCTGGCATACAGTACAAGGACAAAGAAAAGGCATTTTTCTGAAAAATTGAAACATGTTAAATGAGGCTACAACTCAGTCTTTTTTTTTTACCATTTTATCTGAACATAAAGTAAACAAATAAATGTATACTCTTGTGTCAACATATTTATGTAGAATCAAGCTTTTCTTCTCAGTAGATTCTAAAGGAGCCCTAAAGGTGGCTTTCTTGCATAAATCCCACCCCTGAAACATTGAGTTAAAAAAGTTCAAGGTTGAGTTTTTTGAAAGTTCAATTAGAATGATAAGTGTAATCTAAATACAGAATTTTCCTAGTTAAAAAAAAAAAGGCACCATTTTGAAGAACTTTATCCTCAAAGTTACAAAACATATAACTCAGATTCAAAAATTATCAAGAACTTACCATACTTATTTTTTATGAGACAGAATTTATGCAGTATACATAGTATAGTATATATAGTCTAGTGTAAGCAAATTCTGATCACTGTTCTTCCTCAATAAAACTTTGGTAGGCATCTTGAAACTATGAATATTTCTTAGGTACTCACACTGATATTAACAAAATTCATGTTAATTCCTTGACCTCATTTATTACTCAATCAATGTTCAATTTTTCGACTAGGGTGGAAAGCGACTTCTATTATTTAAAACAGACAAACAACAAAGACTTGCCAAACTAATAAACAAAATCCTCAGAGCACAAGCTTTCAAACAAAATGTGAATGTGTCCTTTCTTATAAAAAATTAAAGACCTCTTCAGTGAAAAACATCATGGTATTATCTAACACTTGCAACATCTGAAACTTCTGAGATCCCAAAACAAATAAACCAAAAAGCTCAAAATTCCCCACTAGAAAAGTTAATATCATCACAATGATTTTTCTACAAGTTTCTAGAATTCATTTGTTGCATGTAGCCAACACAAGGAAGGAGTAACTGAGAATTCTAACATGATATTAAAAATTCAGTTACTGTATGCTATGTTTTAATTGTTGATTTTGACCTTTCATTTGTGCTTCCCTGGTGGCTCAGACGGTAAAGTGTCTGCCTGCAATGCTGGAGACCCGGGTTCAATTCCTGGGTCGGGAAGATCCCCTGGAGAGGGAAATGGCAATCCACTCCAGCACTCTTGCCTGGAAAACCCCATGGACAGAGGAGCCTGATAGGCTACAGTCCATGGGGTCACAAAGATTCGGACAGGACTGAGCGACTTCACTTTCACTTTCAATAATAATATTAAAATGGGAAGACATTTTAACCAGAAAGAGAGCAAAGGTCACATTTGTTTTTAAAATTTATTTATTTTAATTGAAGGATAATTATTTCATGACATTGTGATCATTTTTGCCATACATCAATATGAATTGGCCATAGGTATACATGTGTCCCCTCCATCCTGAATCCCAGCTCCCACCTCCTTCCCCACACTATTCCTCTAGGTTGCCACAGAGCACTGGCTTTGGGTGCCCTGCTTCATGCATCAAACTCACACTGGTTATCTATGTTACCTATGGTAATGTATGTTTCAATGCTATTTTCTCAAATCACCCTACCCTCTCCTTCTCCCACTGAATACAAAAGTCTGTTTTTTATGTCTGTGTCTCCTTTGCTGCCCTATACATAGGATTGTCAGTACCATCTTTCTAGATTCCATATATATGTGTTAATATACAGTATTTGCCTTTCTCTTTCTGACTTACTTCTGTCTGTATAATAGGCTCTGTATTCCCAAAAATATTAAAATAATCTACAACAATCAAAGGTTAAATTCTAAGCAAGGCATTAAGAAGAGTGAGAAGAAAGAACAATCTAGAAAAACATTCTCAGTGGAAATCCTACTTGACTTGCACTTCAGCTATTTTACAATTTACCTCTTATAATTAAATAATGAAATGAACAGTGGTAGCAACAAGAATATTGAACAATGGCACCCCACTCCAGTACTCTTGCCTGGAAAATCCCATGGATGGAGGAGCCTGGTAGGCTTCAGTCCATGGGGTCGCTGAGTCGGACATGACTGAGTGATTTCACTTTCACTTTTCACTTTCATGCATTGGAGAAGGAAATGGCAACCCACTCCAGTGTTCTTGCCTGGAGAATCCCAGGGACGGCGGACCCTGGTAGGCTGCCATCTATGGGGTCGCACAGAGTCGCACACAGCTGACGTGACTTAGCAGCAGCAGTAAGCAGCTGTGCTTATTCTCTAAGTCATATCTGACTCTTGGCAACCCCATGGGCTATAGCCCACCATGCTCCTCTGTCCATGGGATTTCCCAAACAAGAATACTGGAGTGGGTTGCCATTTCCTTCTCCAGAGGATCTTCCTGACCCAGATATTACACCTGTATCTCCTTCACTGGCAGCAGATTCTTTACCATTGAGCTACCTGGGAAAACTGATTAACCAGCTACTATGTGTTAAATCCTGGAATAGGAAACAGTAACCCACTCCAGTATTCTTGCCTAGAAAATCCCATGGACAGAGGAGCTTGGTGGGCTATAGTCCATTAGGTCACAAAGAGTTGGGCACATGTGTCAAACAAGTGCATTACATGGATTATCCCATTTAAACTTGACAATAATTCTGTTGGGGAGGTATTGTTATCCTTCACCTTTAATAGGGAAAACCCTAGTTTACAAAAGTTATGTAGGTTGATTGAGCTCTCACCAATAAAATGTACTTCAGGATTAGAATATATATATCTGACAACAATCCATGCTCTTTTGTCTTCTCTTTTTATAATTCTTATTTCAATTATTTATTTTTTGATTACTTATCACTAACTAATAAAATAATGTACTTTAAACTTCAAAAAGCATAAAAGATATTCTCTGAGAAGACTTCCTTTGAATCCTGGTTTTCTCCCAACTTATTCCCATACTATTTTCCCTTTTTGTCTATATTTTTGATACTTATGAACACATACGAAGGCTCTATGTACATGTGTTTGTATATGTATATTTCTTCCTTTTCTTTCTGATGCCAGGGTTCATCCTTTTATGTATCTTCTAAATATGTATCTCACATACACTTACATATCAGCAGTTTTCCTAATTAATTGTTTAATCTATGCAGATCCAATGAAATAGATATGACAAAATTCAGTTAATTGGGCTTCCCAGGTGACTCAGAGGTAAAGAATCTGCCTGCAGTGCAAAAGACACAGGAGACAAGGGTTTGGTCCATGGGTCAAGAAGATCCCTTGGAGAAGAGTGTGGCAACGCACTCCAGTATTCTGGAGTGGACAGAGGAGTCTGGTGGGCTACAGCCCATAGATTCACAAAGAGTTGGACATGACTGAAACTCCAGAGCATGCAGGCAGTTCAGTTAATTAGTCCCATCATGAAAGAAATTTGGATGGTTTCCAAATGATTCTCCATTAACAAAAATGCTGCATATCATCTTGAATTGAGATGAAACCGCCATGAAGCTGTATTTACTAGTGACTACAATAGTGGAGAAATAAATCTCTGTCATGTGCCTCAGTTGCTTGAGATTTGGACTTATTCGTTACAATAGCGTAACTTGAGGTCTGGTAGCTTATTGCATAGATGGCAGCAACTTATGCCCTTTCTGCATCTTTGCCCTTTAGTAGAGTCCTACCCATAGAATTGCTGCTGTTGTGGTTCAGTTGCTCGGTCATGTCTGACTCTTTGTGACCCCATGGACTACAGCAGGCCAGTCTTCCCAGTCATTCACCATCTCCCAGAGATTGCTCAAAATCATGTCCATCAAGTCGGTGATGCCATCCAACAATCTCTGTTGGATCCAACAATCTCTGTCCCCACCTTCTCCTCCTGCCTTCAATCTTTTCCAGCATCAGGGTCTTTTCCAGTGAGTCAGCTCGTCACATCAGGTGGCCAAAATAACTGGAGCTTCAGCTTCAGCATCAGTCCTTGCAATGGATATTCAGGGTTGATCTCCTTTATGATTCAGTGGTTTGATCTCCTTGCCATCCAAGGGACTCTCAAGAGACTTCTCCAACACCACAGTTTGAAAACATTAGCTCTCTGGCTCTCAGCCTTCTTTATGGTCCAACTCTCACATCTGTACATGACTACTGGAAGGACCAGAGCTTTGTCAGCAAAGTTGACAAAGACATTTGCTTTTTAATATGCTGACTTTGCTTTTTAATATGCTGTCTAGGTTGGTCATACCTTTACTTCCAAGGAGCAAGCATCTTTTAATTTCATGGCTGCTGTCACCATATGCAGTGATTTTGGAGCCCAAGAAAATAAAGTCTGTCACTGTTTCCATTATTTCTCCATCTATTAGCCATGAAGTGATGGGACCAGATGCCATGATCTTTGTTTTTGGATGTTGGGTTTTAAACCAGATTTGTCACTCTCCTCTTTCACTTTCATCAAGAGCTTCTTTTGTTCCTCTTTGCTTTCTGCCATAAAGGTGGTGTCATATGCATATCTGAGGTTATTGAAATTTCTCCTGGCAATCTTGATTCCAGCTTGTTAGTAATTCAGCCCAGCATTTCACATGACGTACTCTTCACAGAAGTTAAATAAGCAGGGTGACAATATAGTCACAATATAGGGTGACAGTCTAGACATACTCCATTCCCAATTTGGAACCAGTACATTGTTCCATTTCCGGTTCTAACTATTGCTTCTTGACCTGGGTACAGGTTTCTCAGGAGGCAGCTAAGATGATCTGGTTCAGTTCAGTTTAGTTCAGTCAGCCAGCCATGTCCAGCTCCCTGCAACCCCATGGACTGCAGCATGCCAGGCTTCCCTGTCCATCACCAACTCTTGGAGTTTGCTCAAACTCACATCCACTGAGTTGGTGATGCCATCCAACCATTTCATCCTCTGTTGTCCCCTTCTCAATCTTTCCCAGCATTAGGGGCTTTCCTAAGGAGTCAGTTCTTTGCATCAGGTGACCAAAGTATTGGAGTTTCAGCTTCAGTATCAGTTCTTACAATGAATATTCAGGAGATCTGGTATTCCCATAGAATTGGAGACCATTTAACTGTTCTAGTCAATTAGGTAATTAAAAATTGACACCAGTAATGACTTCACAAAAGATTTGGACAATTATACTTCTTTTGGATACCTTCTATGCTATGAGATGATGTCTACATTAGACTGCTACAAGATGGGAAATCATGTGGAGAAGAACTGAGTTATCCCAATCCACATCATCCTAGACCAGTCAGCTGTTAGCTAACTGACCAGGTGACCACTGCACATGAATAAGTCCAAACTTCCCAGCCAACACTGAAGAAGATCAGGAGATACAGTCAACCAGTTTATAGACTTGAAATAAAAAAAAAGGAAAGGCTGCTAAGTTTTACCTGCTTGGTTATGCAGCAAGAGCTAAAGAAGTGAAGGCAAAAGAAAAGGTATTATGGCAGACAACTTCATTTATTGGATGCAATTGTGAAAATGTGTTTTATGATAGCTGTTTTTAACTACTTATAGCCATGTTATCCTAAAATCTGTTGAAAATTAAAAACTACAAAATGTATATGTGTACATATCAAGTATTAATATGATTTATAATAGTGCACAGACATTCTGACACATCCACGGACAGAACCTAAATCAATAATTTGCCTCAGGTTGAAATGTCTTGCTAGAAAAGAGCCTAACTCACATGCTTTTGTGAAATTCAGCATTTTGAATAGCATATGTCATCATTGAAATGCATATATTTTCTGGAGCTATAAAAAACCATAGTGCATGCAAAAAGATTATAAATAGAAAACAAATTATAGACTTTTCAAATTTTCCCATTAGAGTCTGTTTTAGGATCCTAGATTTTAGAATGGACATGTGCTCATGTATCTACACTTTTTCACTCAATGACTTAACTATAGTCAAAAGGAAATGATGGATATTGTTTCATTTTCCCAGAAAAATATTAAATAACAATGACAAATGCCCTCTACAATGCTCCTCAAAACAGAAATGTGAAAATTTTGCTTTTACTAATGAAAAACAAGGTGATCTCAGTTTCTCTAAGGATTGTCAAGGATTGAGGTCTCATGGAATTTCAGTTCATTTAATATATTTAAGATTTCATATTCAAAATAAGATTAATCTTTGTGGGTGTGCCTGATTCCCATATGTTTGAGGTTATCTCCTATTTCTTCTTGAACCATTCGTAAGCAGCTAACCAGTCTATTCAAGTAAACTTTGAAAACTAGCCATACTATGTAAATATAGGCTAACAATAATTCTTACTGCCATACACACACATACATCCATTTTATTCTCACACCGAGTTATAAGGTAAGCACAATTGTTGTCCCCACTCTAAACCAGAGGGAACAAAAACCTGTCCGATGTAACACTCAACTGGAAAGAAACAGAGTGCATCAAAACCCCAAACCCATTCTCTAAAAGGACTTTGAGAGATAGCATTCTTAGTAACAGGGATTAGTTCTGAAATGAATTTCTGTAAGAGAACCAGGGACTGGACATGTGACTTAGTGGTAAAGAATCTGGCTGCCAATGCAGGAAACACGGGTTCATTCCTTGGGTCAGGGAAGACTTTTCACATCAAGTAAAAAAGTATGGATACACAAGCACATGTCTATTCTAAAATCTAAAAGGTAACGGCAACCCACTCCAGTATTCTTGCCTGGGAAATCCCATGGACAGAGGAACCTGGCAGGCTACGGTCATCCATGAGGTCACAAAAGAGTCAGAAAGCAACTAAACAACACCACCACAAGAGAACCAGTCATGGGTTAGAGATGAAGGATGCTTAATATCTCTCATCTTTAATCAGTAACTTAAACTCATATATCGTTCATGATTAGGTAACACAGGACTTCTACAGCACCTAGTATTTGGGCTATTGTAGGACTATTTAGTACATTGACATGATCTGTTGGGATTTCTGATAATTCACTCAATATTGGTCTATGGGCTGACTATGGGCTAATCATGACCATGCTAAATGACTGTCCACCAATGTGTCATCAACAACTAGCATTTTTACTTTGCCGATAGTAGGAGCTCACATGTTTGTTAAAACCTAGATCTTGGAATGAAAGTTTATACAACATGTTCGGGACACATGGGATTGAAAGTGGCAATATGATAAAGAAGATCAAGAATATACCACCTGCAGACTTCTCAGAATTAAATTCAGAGTTATTAATTGACACAATGGATGGTTTCCTGAAAAGTAGCTTGAAAAATCACACTTTTCAAAGTCCAATCATATTTTCTATTGATTTACATTATCTACTCAGAACCCTTAACCTTCATTGTGGGTTGATCTTCAGTTGGCTCAATCTATCTTTCATTGAACTTTTTGGCTATTTCCTCATCTAATTTGCCTGCTCCATCTCAAGTAGTTAGTGATCAAAGTAACCACTGCAAAAAATAATTCCAGAGAGAGAGAGAGACAGAGAAAGAGAGAGAGGAAAGAGAGAACATAATATATAGAATCTAATAGGAAAAATGACATTTTTCTAACAATATTTCAATTTTACATATCAATCTTTTTCAATAGCAGAGGTCATTTTGGGGAAAAAGTTTATTATGGAATAATTGCAGTATTGGGTTACTTTGCATTATAGAAATTATGAATTATGGTTCTTTAACAATGAATTTTGTTTCAAGTTAATTTTTACACATTTTTTCATCAGTTTTCCTTTTTTCCCATGGAAAGCATTGTTCATTCATAGGTAATTAGATTGTAGTACAGCAAAATAATATAAGACATGGTTTTGGAGTCAGGTGGTCCTAGGTTCAAATTCAATTTCAGTACTCAGTATTATTTGTATCTTTGGGCAAATTATTAAGCTTCTTGGTCTCTATTTTCATGACTTAAATATGTGGCAGTAATAATTTACACTTTTTCAAAAGGATAATATGGTAAACCACAAACACAATGCCTGTTCCATAGGAGCTGTGTTTATTAATAGTGCTTTTGTCTTTACTTATTTCATTAGTAAGTAAATACTGGTGCATTTACTGGCATTTCTGATTTAGGCTTTATTGTCTTAAGTTTTAACAAGTCTTAACAAGTTTGCTGGCTTTTAGGAAAAAAAGTAAAAATCACCTTAAGTCTTTTGTTGACTAGATTTAAAATACAATGTTTTATAAATAATGGAACTTAATAATACCAAAATGAAATCTCACAATGACATGTTGGTTTTATTCACAACAACCAATGAGATTGCTGACTCATTTCATCAATTCAAGCTCTACATTTGATAGGATTATCATTAGAATTTATGATGTTTGTGAGAATGAGACTCAGACAGTGGAAGATAAGTGTGGAAAATGATTTAAAACATGAATTTGCTGTAAATCATGAGAGGTGACTAATGCTGAAAGAAAACATGAGTGAGAGGATATTCGCTTCAACAACCTTGTGAATTGCCTAGAAAGGTGACAAATGCTTCTAATTTCAAAAGCAGAGTTAATGACACTGAAAATGTGTGCCTCTCCTACTACCAGTGATACTTAAACATATATTTAAAACATATGTATATACGTGCACTCCCTTCTGAAGATCTAAGTTCTAGATAAATAATAGTCCTCTGCTAAACTTTATTTCTGCTAATTCACTTACATCTAATTAATAGCCATAGTCATCTGTTCCACAGTTTTTGCTCTTCTAAGGTAAATTCACAAGTAGTTGAATCTTCCAGTATTCCCTTATTTTGAGCTATAATTAATTTGGTGGTTTTACAGGAGGATGGTTTCCAAAGACCAGGATGGCAGCTGTCCAATGTAATAATCCCTATATCCTGAGGTTGGGTGAATGCAGAGCTGGAAGAGAAATACTCAAATCTGCTAACAGAAATTTACCATACTAGTTCCTCACCAATCAGATTGGCAATTGCACCTCATTAGTTTTCTAATTAAACTGTAAGTGTAATACATACATACAGATTATGTTTCTGAGCTACTGAAATATTATATTCATTTTCCAAAAGGCTAGTCACATTAAATGATTGAACTTAGGAAAAATAAAATTCCATAACTGTAATAATTCAAACTTGCCAGCATTAACTCATTTTTCAAAGAATAAAGAAATCTATCAACTAATTTTTCTTGGGAGATAATTTTTTCCTGTAGCCATCAGATTTTAATTATGAAGTGAGCAAAAAATACTACAAATAGCCAGTAAAATCAAATGACTATCTTTTGACCGGTCAGCTTTCTTCTTATTCCCCTTTTTGATTATCCTTAAGAAAGTAGAAATATATATATATATATATATATTTTAATTCAAAGCAAGACAGAATTAAATACAAATGCCAAGCTAAGAGTGTGATAAAGTTTTCAAGTCTATGATCACAAAAGCTTATTTCTGCAGTATCCTTACAGGGTGATTTCTTACATGGAAGATAGGTATGATTTGACAATGGTTCATAAAAGTATTTTTATCAGTGGAAATATTGCAAAAAGACAATACTTCCTGACACTCAAATAAAATCAGCATTCATTTCTTTGCACATGGAGGGACTGCTACCAGAAGCAGAAAGAAAAGAAACTTTTTTATTTGAGTACAGTAGAATAACAGTAGTTATGTGAAATAGACTTTGTTCCTGCTGCTATTGAAATTTTGTGTAGGGAAAAGATTGGATACTTTTATGACTGCATTTATTTATGTTTCGAATATATAGGTAACTACAGAATCAACCTCCAAATGGCCCTTTCCTGTTGCTAACAAGATATTTTGCTGTTTTTCAGAGACAACAGAACAAAACCACAAGTCATGAAGGCAAGGGATGCACAGAGTAGAAAATGTTTATCTCAAAAAACATACAGAATTAAACTTTCTCCTCTTCCCGCTCCCAAAGAAACCAAAGGAAGGGAACACGACTAGAACCACAATGCTGACCCTTTCAAAAGGGTCATTTGCCCAGGAAGATCCAGTGCTGAAGCCCCTTTCCCACACCTGACCATGCATGCCAAGTTCTAGAGCCCTGCAGTGGAAATCTGCCCCACCAGCTCTTCTGCTACCACGCGCTCTCCCATAACTCACAAGTCTGACTGCACCCCAGGTGGGGAGACAGATTGGAGCCTTGTCTCCTGTCTCCTTGTTGGCTGACCTCACAATAAAGTCTCTTCTTTTCTCAAACCCAGTGCCATAGTACTGGCCTCTGTGGCTGCTGGGCAGTGAGCCCTTTATTTGATAACATATATAGTTTAAAAATGCAAAAAAAAAAATTGTCTAAATAAGTAGAATAACACATCAGTCCATTAGTAAGGTACACAAGGAGGGTGATAACATTCACAGCAATAAGGGATCCTAGCCCTGAAAATCATGGGGTTGAGGATAATCTGTGAAGGTCTGGGTATAGGAGTGATTGATGCAGGTCAAACATTTAGGAACTTGCAGGGAAAAAAATGTTCTTGAAGTAAATGCACGTGAGTTAGCATTCTAATCTCTGGATTGACTGGCACTTCGCATACAGTAAATAAATATCACTTTTGTAGAATTTGGTAAATGTGAAAATACTTAAACTTTCTACCAAAGCCACAATCCCCTAGGGTGGTAGTTACATCATGTTTTATAATAGAACAGCATTTCAAAGCCTATTTGAATTTTTTAGCAACCAATTTTTGCTATCTTGCTGTCTGAAATGTACAACTGAGATTCTGTTTTTATTTATTATTTTTAAATAGATTTTTTTTACTTTAAAATAGATTTAGATTTCTAGAAACATTGTGAAGATAGTGTATAGAATTCCCCTATATCCCACACCCAGTTTTACCTATTTCTAACATCTCTAGTTACTACAGTTCATTTATCAGTTAATGAACCAGTATTAGTTACTACTAATTAAAGTCCACATTTTATTCAGAATTTTTTTTAGTTTTTATGCAATCCCTTTTTTTCTATTCAGAATTCCTTAGTTTTTAACTACAGTCTTTTTTCTGTTCTAGGATTCTGTTTTCACTACTGATTTTCATTTAATAGTCATGTCTCCTTAGGCTCTTCTTGACTATGACAGTTTCTGAGACTATTCTTGTTTTCTATAACCTTGATAGTTTTGAGAAATAGTGGTCAGGTATTTTGTAGAACATTCTCATTTTAGATTTGTCTGGTTTCTTTATGATTGTACTGAGGTTATAGGTTTTGGGGAGAAAGACAATAAACCTGAAGTGCCATTCTCGTCACATCCCATCAAGGGTACACATATCAACATGATTTATCATTTGACCAAGTATTCACAGTTGCCCATTCCTTGCCCTCTACTTTGTCTCCATCAGACATTTGTCAGGTCTCTCCTCTCTCCACAGAACCCCGAGTGTGGCCTGCCCACAAGCCTGAGCCGACACTAAAATGCAAAACATGCCGGCTTTATCCTTTTCCTGAAAATTGGCTGACCACGGTGACACATACTGTAGCCAACCACACTGGTAGTTATTCCTGCTACTTCAAAAAATGTATTAGTTTGCCAGAGCTGCCATAACAAAACACCACAGGCTGGGAAACTTAAACAGCAGAAATTATTTTTTTCACAGCTCTGGAAGCTAGGAATCAAAGATCAAGGTGTTGGTAGGTTTGGCTTTTCTGAGACTTCTTTTCTTGGCATGCAGATGGTTGTCCTTCTCACCGTGTTCTCAAAGGCCCTCTCTTTTGTGTGTATCCATCCTTAATATTCTTAGTGTGCAAATTTCCTCTTCTTACAAGGATATCAGTCAGACTGTATTAAGCCCCATACATTTGACTTCATTTAACCTTAATTACACCTTGTTAAAGGCTTTGTCTCCAAATACACTTAACATTTTGAGGTCCTGGGGGTTAGGGCTTCAACATATGAACTTGAGGAAAGAAGGAACAAAATTCAGCTCATAACATACAACTTACCCTTCCTTACTGCTCACCCTTCCTCACTCTAAAAGAAAAGCCTTTTACTGTTTAGTTTTGAGGCAATTGCAGATTTCAGGTATTGGAGTGTCCTCCTTATTAATAAGTCCTTTTGAATAAAGCTTCTCCTTATCCAAGTCTGTTTTTGCTTTTACTTGATACACTGCTGATGTCCATTTTGACCGCCTGGCTGAGGTATTGTGTGTGTCGAGTTTCTCTAATATAGAATTCCTCTTCCCCTCACTCCTTCCCCTATTGCAGTCCATGGAACAAAGACACCATCAGCGCCCAACACTGTAGTGGAAAACTATGCTCTCCCTCCCTGAAGGCAGAGTAGTTCCATGACTTACTTGGTATTCTTCTGTGTGGGAAATCTGTCTATTTTCCCATATGTTGATTTTTTTCAATCATTTATTTATATCAGAACAGAAACATGGGTGTTCAAAAGCATGGTAATCCAAAACTGCTTTATTATTTTATCATTGACTTTAATGTTCTTTTATTTATTTATTTTTGGTTGTGCTGGGTCTTCGTTGCTGTGTGTGTGCTTTACTGCTGTGAATCCACTGTGAGGATTCTTTACTGCTGACCCACCAGGGAAGCCCTAAGCTACAATAATGAGGCCCTATTCACATTTTTTTGTCAGGACATAACATTGATACTTTGGCATGTCCATGATTTAGACAATTTAGCTAAAAACAACCACTTGCTAAATTCTGAGAATAAAAAAAGAAAATTGAAATCAGTTTCAGCATTTTTAGAAAGTATGTATTTCAGACTTGTAAAATAAATACAAAAAATGAGACACAATGATTACAGTTACTAGTAAGGATTGATTACTAAAGTTGATTTTTAAAACCTTTAAGGTTTTTAGTTTAATTTTTAAAATCCTTTAAATTTTATATTACAACTCTTCCTTTCTGATTTTCTTGGGAAACCCCAATGGCTCAACGGGTAAAGAACCTGCCTGCAATGCTGGAGCCACAGGAGATATGGACTTGATCCCTGGGTTGGAAAAAGCCCCGGGAGGAGCCCCAGGAGTGGATGGCAGACCACTCCAGTATTCTTGCCTGGGAAACCCCATGGAAAGAGAAGCCTGGTGGGCTACAGTATAAAGGGTTGCAAAGAGCTGGACGTGACTGACTGAGCGACTAAGCACACATGCACAAGCTTCCTTTCTGTTTTTCTACTGGCTGTTTTGTATCTTGTTTTTGTTGTTGTTTAGTCGCTAAGTCATTTCCAACTCTTTTGAGACTCTATGGATGTAGCCCACCAGGCTCCTCTATCCATGAGATTTCTCAGGCAAGATTACTTGAGTGTGTTGCCATTCTCTTCTCCAGGTTCTTCCTGAACCAGGGATCAAAGCTGCATCTCCTGCATTAGCAGGCGATTCTTTATCACTGAGCCACCTGGGAAGCCCCTTTGTCAGTTCAGTTCAGTTCAGTCGCTCAGTCGTGTCCAACTCTTTGCAACCCCATGAATCGCAGCACTCCAGGCCTCCCTGTCCATCACCAACTCCCGGAGTTCACTCAGACTCACGTCCATCGAGTCAGTGATGCCATCCAGCCATCTCATCCTCTGTCGTCCCCTTCTCCTCCTGCCCCCAATCTCTCCCAGCATCAGAGTCTTTTCCAATGAGTCAACTCTTCACATGAGGTGGCCAAAGTACTGGAGTTTCAGCTTTAGCATCATTCCTTCCAAAGAAATCCCAGGGCTGATCTCCTTCACAATGGACTGGTTGGATCTCCTTGCAGTCCAAGGGACTCTCAAGAGTCTTCTCCAACACCACAGTTCAAAAGCATCAATTCTTTGGCACTCAGCCTTCCATTGAATAGTATGCAGATTCCAAGAATAAAACAGTAAATATAAAATTCTAGTGATTTTAGGTTGTGGAAAACACACAGAACTGTCTTTGAATTCTAAATCCTTGAGCAAAATATTTAACCTAAACCAGTCTATCCTGTCATTTTATACAGGGTTACTAATTTTGATTTTATATAGTTTTTGAAATTGGATAATATATATAACATGTCTAGATTTGCATATGGTAAAATAATCTGCATTAGTAGCAGCAACATCGGAAAAACAAACAGTAGTAGTAGCAATTGTTAGTTATTCTAAAAGTTCCCTTTGATCAGGCAATATTTCTCTAATTACAAGTTGACCAAGAGGCTCTTCACTCCTGATGTTTAGAAAATGGCAGCTGCTAATTAAATCTGCTTGGCTTCTTCTTTCCCCTTGTCCCATTCTATTAGAAATAAGTAAGACTATTTTGTACCTATTATAGCAGCCATATGCTTCACGCCTTATATGGAATTTTGCAGTAGATTCAATTGTTTTTCCTCATCCTCTTAAGTCTGGTCTACATTTATTTAAGGAGTGGCTCCAAGATTGCTCTAAAGCAGATTTAACACAGGGGACTTATTAGATTTTAAGACTTCCCTTCTTATAACATGACCCTCATTCATTCAGAGTCTATTTCCTTTCCCACACAAGTGGAAATCAACACCATGCACCAATCATTGATAGCAGAGTATCTCTTGCTTATTTCAACTTTACAGTTTTGGCTTGGTGACAGTGCTTTGACTAGAGGGAGAGTTATTGACTGGTTTGGGAGCTCTGATTACAACATGGATAATAAATTTTAAACTAAGAAAATGCTGAAGATGGGTTTTCTTACCCTTGTTCAGACTCTTGGAAATGTGACTACAGAAAGCATAGATAGAAAAAGGAAAATATAAAGCAATGAAATGCATAAGTTTAAAGAACTCAATTATGGGGGAGTCCCAGGAGAGTCGCCCTGTGGCTCATAAATCTGTCTGCTATTTTCACAATTGTTCCATCATATACCACTGCTTTTCTTTTATCTGTCTGGATGAATTAGCCAGCAAAGCGCCATAAATATTCTTAGTTAGCAAGTGCTAGCTTTCCTTAGGGAAAGGAGAAAATCTTTCTGATTTTCTTCTTGTTAGTTTGAGGTTTGAATGAACTGTTAGGAAATCAAAACAAGTAAGTTATTATTCCTGTGATCAACTTCTTTCTTTATATCTTAATCACTGGAAATGACTAGAGAATGAATGATTTTAAACCCTTTGAACCCTTGAGTTTCCCAACTGGACCAATGATGCCATTTCAAATTTATTTAAAGCAAGGCTCCTAGGCAAATCATATTTCCCATGCAGATAATATTGTCACAGCTATTATCTACTCTTTTACATATACAAACACTTCTGTAAGAATTCATTGACTCCATCAGATGTGCTACACTGATGGGGCAGAATGTGAATTTTCATTTAAACAAGGAATTTACACAGCCAACTGTGGTCTCTTACCATTTTTATGCACTTCACAGCCTGTGTTCTACTTTTAACTTAGGGATCTGATGTGTATATTTATACATAGCCATACTTGAATCAACCTGTAACTGTAAGCCTTTGGGGAGTGATTGTGTTTGAACATCTGGACTTACCACATGTTTTCAGTTGGAAATGAAGCATCATTTAGAAGGCCTAGGTTTTAAAAAAGGAAGATAGGGTGATGACATTCTATAGGTGTTCCAGATGATAAGAAATATATTCTGCAAATATGATTGGGGAACTAGTGTAGCAAATAGAGGTGTAAAATGATAGTCTAAACTGAGTTAGTTTACTTGCTTTTCATGTCTTTTCTTGTTTCACACAACTAAATGTTCTGATTACTGTCTGAACAAAATAATAACAAGTTGAATGACATGAAAATTTATCTTTTTGATAATATTTTCTGTGAAAAACGATGATCATCTATATTCCAAAAAGGTAAAAGAATCTTTAGAAAATTATTAATTTTCAAGAATCCCAAGTCATATTTTGTGTTTATTAAACAAAGATTAAGCGTTACATACTATCTTTTTGAAGTGCTAACATAATCTCTTTTAATCACAACTACAAGTTTGCCTTCATTAAATAATTGCCTAATGGGTAGTATGTTTTCTTACAAATACTTAAAAGGGAATATTTATCTCAGTGTTTTCTTGTAGAAATTGAATTAATTTCTCTATTGGAACCCTATGGTTTATATTTACTATGCATGTATCTATCAGCAGAAACTAATTAATTGGAATCTGTAACCTTCTAAGAGTAACCTTAAAGCATATAATATTTACCTGTGCAGATTAAAGAAAACACTGGGAGTTAATTTGAACAGAACTTTCCTGAAATGTCAGAAACCCTTTTATCTGTTAAAGAAAGTTCATGTGAGGAAAACTCTTTAATCTCTGACTTTCACACACTACAAAACTAACAGTTTAACCTTTCTACATATGTGCAAGTACATTTATCTTGTTATATATTCTGCTATTATATAACATACAAATGATTGTATAAACAGATAGTTTTGTCCTTTTGCATGCACAAGGTTGTAGGAAAGTAAATGAAGGAGCACTTTGTTTTAAAATTTGGGTTGTTTCCATTTGTGAATTCACACATATACTCATGTATTTGTAGTTACAAATTGACCTCATTTTGCCTGGTGGTTAGGTTTCTAAAGAAGTGTATATAAAATAATTTTAAAGTAAAATTAATGGTCTTGAATATTTTAAAATAAGCTTGCTCTTTAAAAACTGTTTTAACTATCTTGGAAAAAAAATTTTAAAGCTAACAATAAACTTTGAAATTTAGCATTTTATTGAATGAATAAGCTTTCCTATATCAGGACTCTTTGAAGCAAGGAACACCTGTTACTATATTTTTAAAGATGGTTGTGTAATATGTGCATAGAAGTATAATTACTTATTTAGTAAAAAGAATACAAGGTCAGATTTTTTTGGATCTTAAATGTTTATGACTATTTCAGACTTCTATAATATGATCTTTAAAATGTTGACTCCAATTGACTTCAAAACAGCCAACTGGCAGTTTACAATTATGATTATTCTATTTTTGGAAAAATTCATATTTTACATTTAGATAACTTAAGAGACAGCAACTATTTCAGTTCAAAAATTTTTCCTAAGGGCCAGCATTAACTTGTGCCGGTGGGTAGCAGGAAGACGCTGCTACTTGCCAGTTCTGCTAGGTCATTGAGATCAGTAAGCTTTGATTTCCAGGATCCACACCACAGTCTAAGAGTATTTTTAAGTAAAGTAACTGAATCAGAAAACTAGCTGGAGATCTCTCATTCTTGCTTGTTATTTCATAATTTTTAGTTGTAGGTATTTCTATTCATGCATCAGTATTAAAGTCATCATGAAAAGGGATTGGATTATGTTCTTTTTTTTTTTATTTCAGAGAAACTTGTCCATTATTCCAAATGAGAGACTCATGTGACATCCCAGCACTATCAAAACAAAATCCCTGTAGAAAATCAACAAAGACTATTTCAGGAGACCACTACCACATCAATGAAAAAGGAATCTATTTCAACAAGTTATAAATAGTTGATGCAATATACATGTAGATAAAGTTTCAATTTCTCTCAGATAACAAGGATGTGAAATCTTTTGTTTTGGTCTATTGTTACATCAGCCAAAGGCTCAAAACTAATTAACCCAAGCTTCATCTTAGCTAAACTGTGTGTGTATGTGTGTGCTCAGTTGTGTCTGACTCTTTGTGACCCCATGTAACCCACCTGTCTCCTCTGTCTATGGAATTTTCCAGGCAACTATACTGGAGAGGATTGCCATTTCCTTCTCCAGGGGATCTTCCCAACCCAGGGATCAAACCCATGTCTCCCACCTTGGCAGGTGAATCCTTTACCACCAAGCCACCTAGGAAGCCTCACACTATGCCACATTAAAACTCAATAAATATCACAGAAAGATACTAATGACTGTATCACCTAATCTCATATTATTAATGATCCAGATTAACTTCCAAATTGTGATCTAGGTCAACATAAAGTGATATCAAAAGGAGACTTTTTCAAACTTTCTCAATTAGTTGAAACTATAAAGAAACTGAAAGAAGGGACATATTTCCACCAATATATTTTGGATGATTTTGGGATAACTACTTAAAGGTATTATTAATACAATGAATATTCCTTAAAATTAAAAAGAGTTTCTCTCTGAAATAATTTAAAAAATCAAGACCTTGGAAATTACCTTAACCATGAATTTACTCTTTATCAGACATTTAAAAAGTTCTTACACCATTGGCAAAACTAGAGTTTGGGGAGATAAAGACAAAATGAGTATGATGGTGAGTGTCCATAAATCATGGAATTATGCATATTGCCCTGATGTATGTAAATACAATTATATTTACATTGTATTTAATGTATACTGCAGAAGGAAATCTAGAACATGTCTCTTTCTGGGGGAAGGAGATAACTGAACTAAATAATTGGGGATAAGTAATCTTAAAACTAATATTGTAAAGTTTCAAAACAAAAGTACAAACACTATTTGGTTGAATATATGTATTTCCTAGAAAGAAAGAAAAAGTCATTATAAGTTGTATGAATCAAAAAATATATAAAACATCTATCTGCTTTTAGAAATCTAAATAGCTTAAAAGTAACTTTTCTAACTTTTTAACTCCAAAAGATCTTTCAGGCAAGATACAATTTTAGTAATTATATATTCAAAAATGGTAATTAAGTAAAAGGAACAATTTTTTTGCAACCAGATTTTTGGCCACTGGAGTTCATTCATGCCTGAGAAATGGTATTCCTTGATACCTCATTTTTCTCGCCAGTCATAAAAGAAAGACTATTGAGTTTATGTTTACTGAAAATATTCTATTCATTAAAGAGTATAAACCTTTCTACTCTTTTCATCATTCACATTTTTCTCCTTAAGAATTTCACATATTGACATATATTTCAACACTTCTTGATTTTTTTAGTGGACCCTAGGAAAAACTCTAAAATGAATTCTTTACATTCATGCCAGTTACCAACTTCCCAACAGTCCTAAAAAGTCACTGCAGTAATAATTCTTTCCTCCTTTAATTTTCATCCTCAGTCAATTGAATATTTTATATACACTCCCCAGGGATTTAAACCTTTTGTAAATGAAATTGGAAAATGAAATAAGTCATGCACAGGAACAAGAATCATAAGTCTTCCAATGAATTATGTATTTTTGCATGCAAATGCTTCTATTTTCACAATACTTTACTGTTAAACATGGGCTTCTCTAGGATTTGCTTTAATCTCATACTACATATTTTATTGTGTGTAAGAGTTAAAGCCATTAATTACCAAGTGTCATTTTAATGATTCTAGATTACTAGCATTTAAATACTTCATGTGAAAGAATTTGATCAGGAGAAACTCATATAAAATACAGTTAATAGAAAGAATGTTATAGACACACAGGGACAGAATCCATATACATTAATTGAGGTTAATTTAAGTTAAAATGTCAAGGAAAATAATGGCTTTATAATTAAAATTGTCTAGTGCTTTTAACTCTGATCACATAGAGCAATGCAATTATATTTCCAAGTTATTGGCACCCTGAGTGTAACAGCAAAATGTAATGCAAGTTACCAGTAACTAACACTACAGGATTCTCTTGTCAAAACTCAGCAGAGCAAAATTTTACAAACCTGTTGACAATATTACTCCTATATTCTCTATAGACTCCTAACAGGTTCTTAATATGTTTCTGTGGTTATAGTTTTCTCAGCAACATCAGCAGTATTCAATGACCTCACCTAAGAGCTAATCTTACAAAAATAATAATAATAATGGGTGAAGCCAGCAGAGTTATGAAAACAAGGGTAAATTTTAATTAAAAATTAAACAAATTTGAGACTCAATGATATCATACAGTGTATGAATTATCAATGTCCTTGCATCTTCTCTTAAAATTACACACATTTCACATGTTTGTGCTGGCAATTATATACATATACTCTTATGATAACACTTTCCTGGTATGACTATCACAGGACATGTTTCTGAATGAGTAAATTACCCCCACATTGTAATAATGTGATCAAACTCTAGGAGTTATAAGCCTCATCACTGGTTCCTCTAAACTATGAAAGTTTAAAAAATAGCACAAAACATATATGTACATCACACTGCTGTTGCCACGGAGGGATTGTAGCATTTACAAATCATAGTGAATAATTTGGTGCATTTAGAAACAGTTTATACTATGAATTGCATCTCAGATCACAGTTTGAGATTAAGTTCCAACTATGAACTCAGAGCTCATGGAAATGCAAACAATCACATACATTCCTTTTAAGTGAGATTTGGTGATTCCTCCATTTAATTATGTTTTCTTAATAAGATTATTTACTTGAAGGTAGACTAATAATCAAGAAACAGAGCACTTCAACACATACAAGGCATTACATTAAAAAGTAGTCATGATTCAAGTGTGTGAAACTACAATGATGTCACTAGTAGACAAATCTTAACTGCATCTTACCTGTAGTAGCAGAGTGTCTTGATAGTGTTGAGTGTGGAAAAGATGCAAGTCTCTAAAATAGAAAACAAGGGGGTGTTTGCACTCCCAGTTTTAGCAGAGCTAGAGTGCTCTATGCATAAGTAATATATTGCCTCTTCAAAGTCGTCCTGACGACGGTGTTCATGAGCAATAGTTACAACCACTGCCCAAAAGCTTGCTGTTGCCGCTCCTGCAGCCTTCCGCCTTTGCACAGAGACCTAACATATGAGTGTGCTGGAGAGCACCCTTCCCACCCCCCTTCCTTCCCCCTCCCTTGTGCGTGGTTTTTCTTCCTCTGTATCTCAATGTGCCTCTTTCTCTCTCTCTTTCTGTCTCTCTAATGGAGAGTTACCATTCCGCTTATTCCGCTGACAGTCTAAGAGGACAGGCTGGCAGGCAACTCTGCATTCCTCCCCCCCAGCTGAGACACATGAATGTGTTGTGAATAAAGACAAAGCCCCGAACCAGTGCAGCACATTACTCCCTGAAAAAGCGCTGCAATGATACTCTGCACTGCAACTCTGCAGGCAGCCAGGCAGTCAGGCTGAGAGGTGAACCGCATTCCAGTCGCCCTCCCTCCTAGGAACCTGCATCATAAAGTTTGGTTAGGACTTGGCTTCCCCTCTAGGAGACCTTGTTTCCTGCGGATAGAAGTTCTGTTATTAACTGTCTGAACATCTTTAACAAAAGCGTTTCAGATAGTTTTCTATTATGTTAAACTTAGAGAACCTAGCTAATACTCAAGTTGTTGCCAAAGTAACTGAATTTTCTAACTTTTGAAGACAAAGATAAAGATCAGCTCTGTTTGGCCCCCAAATAAATGTTTTCATGGTAGTGGAAGATGGATTTCTCTAGTCTGAGTATTCCCAGAGGGACTGAGTGGGGAGGCGGAAGGAAAGAGATGAGCAAACAAACAAAAAGCATCAGTATCTCAGAGGTGCCAACAATAGAAACTGAGATAAACTGAAGTGAACTTGATGAAGGAGTCTGGAAGAACGTAAGTGCAGAAGAAGGAACCAAGTGAATAAATGGGACACACTAATTTCTAGCTAATACTCAGCTCGATAACAGAAAAAGATTTTACTTATATCACTTATGTTTTGTGCTTTTTTCAAGTATCAATGTATAAATAAACATAGCTAACATATATCTTGCATTCAGGAAACATTTATTAGCTAATAACCTGCAGGTACTTGCTTAAGCAAAGTTAGAGAATTTTTTCATATTAAACTACAGGGAACTGTGGATATAGAGCTTTGAGTTGCATACCCCTAGACGTTGGTCCCAATCAATTAATACTATTAGGATGAGTCTTCTAAAAAACAATAATATAACCCAGACATTAGTTTCTGGAAAATCAATTAAGTATAAATTTAGATTAGATTTATCTATAAATGCCAAACACCTGAAATAAATTATTAGCTAAATAAACATAAATTCATTTCTATCCCTCATGACAATAAATTCTGGAGCTTAATAATCCAGGGCTAGATTTCAGCTCCAGGATCAACAGGGATCTAGGGTCCTCATTACGCAGTCATCCTCAGCATGGTCCAGATGGTTATTCAAGCTATGGCCATCAAATTGATATTCAAACTTCAAGTAGAGAGAAAGATGAAGAGAACACACTTTCTATTTAAAGACATGTTCTGGAAATTGCACATGAAATTTCTTTGACCAGAAATTAACCATATGGGCAGAGCTGACTGCATGTTGGCCTGAAAAAATAGAGTATCTGTGTGAAATGACCATGTACATGGCTAAAAATCAGAGTATTCTAAACATCAGAGTATCATTAAGGAAGAAGGAAACAATGGAAATGGAGTGCTGCCATAGTAGGAAAAAGGACAATGAATATTGTAAATGTTACCACAACATCTATTCCATCTTTATTCTAGTGGATAGCTGCAATGCAACTGAGGGAATTGATTCCAACTCCAGCAGGGAGTTTATTTCTAAGCCTGTTTATTCTAAGCCAATCATAGTGATAGCATCATGCTTGCAAGAGGTTGTTAAGGAACAGAGGTCTGAGCCATTCAGGGCAGCATATTCATTTGGTGGCAGTTACTGGCTCAAGGATAATATATATTTTTAACCCTGACCTAATCAGATTGAAGGGAAGAAGAACTGTTTAATGTGAAAGAAAGGATTTAGAATATGGTTTAAAGATGAATATAATTAAGAGAAAGAGAGAAATATTGGGTATTTGAAGAAATCAAAGAACATTTGAATTAATCAACTCTGAAACCAGCTGTAACTCTACACTTCTAGATATATGCTCCAATATATTACATTTTTTAAAGACACCCTGATAACGTCTCTGTTAGTAACCAAAAGCATTCTCAATTCTATGAATAAAGCACTGTTATTAAACGTTTGGTAGATAATTCCTATAGCTCGCTGTCCTATGTCTTAATGTGGTGTGTGAAACTTCGAGACTCAGTAATAACCTTTCTTTTTAAAAAATTAAAAATAGGAAATATAAAGGACATATTAAAACTCTACTTAC